>NW_024498795.1:481705-1712358 GCF_017590055.1 Onychostruthus taczanowskii
TCTTGCTCCCAAAATAGAATCATAAAAACCTACTCATTTTACTAGTGGAGTGGTGTTACCTAATTACATAGATAAATACAAAAAATGTTTTCCATCTTGATTTGTGATACAGGGCAGGTTTAGTAATATTTTTGTGATGAGACTTGTGAATTGTGGGGAGAAAAGCAAACCTTAACACTAGAAAAAACCTAGAACACAAAAATAAATTTAATTACTTTCCAAGTGAAAACATGGAAAAAATATTCAGGATGATGTCACATATAAGGGATGCTTTGTAGGGACACATATAAGGGATGTTTTGTAGTTTTTTTTCTAAACACTGCAAATCATCTTTAGCTATTTTGCAATAGGCAAAATAATTTAATTAAATTCAAAATATGTCCTGCTGACATCCACTGTAAAAGTAATAATAATTGCCCAATTATTTTTTTTTCTTCTAATGCTCAGGACTAGAGCAACAACAAATTAGGCAAAATGTTTGTGGTACTGCTGCACATAATACCATCATTTTCAGATTTCTCTATTCAGCTGCAGACAGAACATGTGCTACTTGAAAAAAGTATCATAATTTTTCAGCGCAAGATCTGCAGCTAAATATATATATATGTGTGTGTGTGTGTGTGTGTGCACTTATATATGTATATATGGATTTATATAGTGATATAAGCCAGAGTTTTCTGTTGTTAGCAAAACCACTCAGTGGAACAGGAGCTAATCTCATAACTTCCTTGCCTCTCTCTTAGCCTGCTTTAATATAAAATATTCAGTGGTGAAAGTATGTGAGTGGGAATGGATTCACCAGAGCACAATCCTCATCTCTCCACACAGACAGACAGACTTCATCGGAAACGGGTCAGTTTGGCAATATGCAGAAGTGGAAAGAAGTCCTGAAACCACATGTAGGTTCAGTGATGGACTTCTTCTCTTCATATCCCTGGAAATGTTTTCTCTCTTACAAGCTCTTACTTTTACATACATGTAGCCAATTTACAAGTGATAAATGTGAATTAGGGATTAGTCTAAAAGCAGTGTTGCCACAATCAGTCTTAAACATATGAGATTAATACAATACAATGGTTCTAGAAAACATGAAGATTGGAAATGAAAACATGAGGACTGGGAATGAAGACCGAACTAAAGGACAGAGCAAAGTGATTAGCTTTCCAGAGGAGGCGGAAATAATTTCCTAAGTGTCACTATCTATGATTTTTACTGATGATAAAAATCTTCCACTGGCTGAAAAATTTTATTTGGAGTACTAAAGAGACATGGCCCATAAGAATATTTTAATGTAAGGTACTGAATATTTTAATGTTTTTGTATGATCTTTTCTTTCACTTTCATTGGGAAAAATATCTACTTCATTGTAAGAGTTCATAATCTTATTTTTATCACTTGTTGGCTGAATCACAGGCTAACTGGGAATATTGTTGGCAAAACATAGTTCAGGCATGGTGAACAGCTTCCAGAGTCCACTTAGCATAGCTTTGAGTGTTACTTCATGAGATTCATAGTCACAATGTGCACAAAATATCCCAGCTTAGTCTACTTTTGTTGTTTTCCTTTTCCTGGACTTTCTCTGTTGCCTCCAAGACATTTGCAAATGTTGGACTGGAAAAGGCCATTTCATAGTATTTTGGTTTTATGCTTTATCTCTACAAGGAATGTGCACAGAATCCTTTAAATTACTTCAGTCAGAAGTCCCCAGATTTGCACTTTGATGTCTACTAAATGCATGTCTATTAACCAGAGTCATTTTTTTTTTCTCTCATTTGATTTAACATGTGATCCCAATTTCCACTAAATTAAAGCACCAGAAACAGACAATACCACAGGCAGCTAAGTAAGCTGCATTGCCATTTAGGTTTCTATGCTTGATTTTTTCTCTCTGATTAAATTCCCTCTATTGTAATATTAGTACAAATCAAGTGTTGGAGTTATCTAAAGATGAATAACTTGAAAAATATTAAAAAGTTTAAAAAGAAATTAAAGGGTAGAAAAACTACATACTTAAAATTATTTTCACTTAATTGTCTTTTAGATCCCAATACAGCCCTTGGAATGACAATAGTTGACATTCATTTAGTTTGCTTATCACACAGTTGATGCTTTTTGTTCAGAGGTGCCATATCTGGCTTGGATCTTTACCACTGAATGAAACTCTCCAATGGCAACCTTTGTTCTATAAAATCATAATTGAAAAGAATTCTTTGCAGCATAATTCTGGATTTTTTTAATGAATGATATGTGGTATAACATCTGCGATTTTCCTTTTTCAAGAATTACACTATAGCAAGTGCTTCTGTGACTCTTGAAAATTATAGCTCCTTTATTTTAAGACAGATATAAAAATCTGGGGTTTTTGTTTGGTTGGTAGTTTGGTTTTTTAAATCATAGATTTAATTTTTTGAAACATCATACAAAAAGAAGGTCAATGAGAATAAATTAATTTATTAAGAATATGTCTGTAATGATACTTGACAGCCAGTTTTATTTGGCAAGGTCATTTTGACTACTTGTACAATGAAAGTCAAGCTTAAGAAGAAAATTTTCAGACAATTGGGTTTAATCTGGTTTATACCAACTACTATTCTAGTGGTTTAGTTTCCTGGCCAAGTGTAATTAAATACCTCACTGGTATAATCTACTTTTTGTAGCCTGAAATTTTCTAAATGAGGTGCCACATCAAAAATGTAATGTGATTTGTTTTCTAAGGGCAAGTAAGAATTTCAGTAATGGGAAAACCTCTGTTTTTAAAATTCTTTTTGACATCCAAAGTTGCATTTTAATGAGATCCTGGAGATCAAATGACTGGAATTCTCATATACTACGTGTGTCTGAAAGCAGCTGCTTCAGAGTAAAAAAATTGTATCAGGCATATGTTTTTTAACCCACCTTAGGCCCCACATTACACTGCTTTCTGGCCAGTTGGTTTAGCTCTTTTACTTGGCTTCAAGCAGGTAAATGGTGTACGGTGCGGGTTTGTTTGTTCATTTGTATACAGTTACTCCCTTATTTTAGAAAGAAACATTTAAAAATGTTCAGACAATCAGATTAACTCCTGATCCTTTGTTGAATATATATATATATATATATATATATAAATATATATTTATGTGTGTGTGTGTGTCTGTGTGTGTGTGTATGCAGGTACTGAAAGCATATGGTACATTTACTAAGAAAGTAATGGATCTTCATCTCTCCTTTTTTAACACAGATTTCACATTAACAGAATCAGATTTGTCAAGACTTCACTTGCTTTATTGTCACATTTTCAGTGTGGTAAATCCTGAAATAGCAGAATGGAGTACAGCAGTACTTTGAAACTCTGAAGCTATGTATTGAGGATATAATTAAATTAATTCAAAGTTCCACTTTCAGAAATGCCAATTTTCCAAATATCTAGATTGTGAAATAATTTAATTATGACTTTTTTTTTTAATTGACATGAACATTTATAAGGATTTTTGGAACCTTTACTGCTCTACATTAAATCTCTGAATCTAAGTACTTTACAGTAGCAGGAAAGCAGAGGCTTTTATTGTGAAATTCTAAATGGAGTCTACTACCAGCTTCGTTCATTTCATGTTTCCCTCTCCTGCTCCAGTCTAATGTAGTTTCTGCAGATTTGGTGTCTTTAAGTATTGAAGTTCTGCCATTCAGGTGGAGAAACACATGGAGTATGGAGACAGGGCCACTATACATTGTGGAAAGGTTGAAGAAGATGCATAGCTACTTTTACTGGGTTACAGCAGTGTGGATAACAGCATTCCTCACATAAAGGTAAAGTTTCTGAGAAATATTCCATTGCTATTAATCAGGGACCTAAGTTTGAGTCACATATAGATTAATTCTGTAAATGTAAATGACCTTCTGGGAAATTTCTGGAAAGTTTCTGGCACTAAGTCCAGCATTATGAGTTTTCCATTTAACATTAGCACTAATTTGAATAACTGCATATATCAGGGATATAATGGTCAAATTTTCTAAGACTTTGGGTCTTAGAAAATTTGGGTAGGGACTCCATCTGGGAGGGAGAAACATGACTCAGGGCATTAGCAGGGTGATAATACAGGACTCATCAGAATGAAAAAGCGAATATATAAGAGGGGATATAAGACAAACACAGGTCTGCAAAAGTGGGGAAGGAGAAACAGATAGGGAAGAATGAGTGGGAGGTGGGAGGTGAAGAAGAAAAAGCTGGAAACAGTTTTCTGCTAAGAAAAAGGGAGATATGCAAGATTACGACATTTGTCTCCACTGTTGAGATTTAAAATGGCAAGAAACTAGATGTCCAGGTATTGAGGAGTTTGACAATTGCTTGGTTTATTGTCTGCTATTTACAACAAAAAAGAAATTGAGAATCTTGTAGAAGTTGAATTTCTTACAGTACAGTTAGAGGGAAGAATCAGAGTAGATTTTGGTTTGGAAACACTATAATGCTTTGACCAGAAGCTGACATTTTCATGTTTTCTGAGTCAAATTTGTCTTCAGTGATTCTTTATTAATTAATGTGGGTTTTTTTCCTAATGATTCTACCTTTGTTTTTTTGTGATTGCGCTGTTTTGTTTTGTTTTTTTTTTTTTTTCCTTTTTACTTCACTCTATTCCCTTAAATGCTCCTTCCTTAAGTAGAAATTATGCAGAAAATGCAAAGGAATCACAGCTTTGTTTTAAAAAACAAAAACAAAAACAAAACAAAAAAATGTCTTTAAAAATCTCTTTTAGATTTTGAGGCAGGCCTGATGGTGCATTCATTTTGAATGTGATTAACCTCTAATGTAGTTTTTGAATCAAAGTTTTGTAAACCAAATAACTTTTTTTTTTTTTATTCTACTCACAACTATTCATTTGATAAAAGTTCAAAATTAGCAATCATTTAACATTTCAGTTTTCACAAGGAACATTTAATCCAATGATCTTAAATATTAAATTATTAAGCAACTTGAAAATCATATGAAATATGCATTATGCTACAAAGATGCCACTGGGTTTGTGGTTTTATGGCATAAAAATCTTCTAGAGAACATCCTCATGGAAGTGGATGTTAGACAGATTAGCAAAGCATTGTGCTGCAGTAAAGAAGGAAAGACTTATCTAGGAGAGTAAAAGATTTTGATACCTGTTGTATTCTGTACAACAGAAAGCTGTGTTTCCTTTGTGGGAATACAAGACATCAAGTGATTTCCAGCACATTTGTTGCCATTACAGAAAAGGAGATGTTACTCCGAACTCTGAACCTACTGCTGGCCACAACACCCATCAGAATGGGATGCACATAGGAAAGTCCATATTAAAAAATCATTGTTGTCAATATATGGATGCATTAAGACACAGGAGAGTGTATAAAACTCTTCCCAGAACCTTGCAGCAAGTCAGTGATGAGACCAGGGGATTAGACAGAATAAGTGTTGTACTAAAGCATGGGGCTTTTTTTTCTAATGCAGAATATCAGAAAATGCACAAGTTGCCACAAGTTTCTTCATCTTTTTTGTCTTTTCTAATCTTGTAATGCAAAGTGTGTCTACCAAGTCTTTCAAAAGCCAAGCTAAAGCAAATCATTATTTTGGAGAAAATCTAATAGCCAGAGGTGTCAATTAGTTTATTAAAACTGTACAATGTAAGTTGCAATTACTGTAGGTCGTTAAAAAACATGATAGCCTGGGAGGTATTTTTGTTACTTTTCTTGTTGTTTTATAGACCTAGAAGCCTGTGCAGCTGTCCTTGTTCTATTAATAACCATTTGACCCCAGCACAGGAAATGCTGCTGGTGCAATTGCAATGGTCACACATCATTTCCATAGGGAAGCCGTTCAGATGCATTGGTACAAGGTACACTGAGGACTCCTACGTGCATCTCCTGGCCTCTGAGAGTCTCTGGACTCGAGTGTTTGATCTAAAACACAAATAATTGATAATGAAATATTAAATCTCATGCATAAGTGACATCAGATGGAGGACTCTCAAAAGTTTTGAGCTACTACTTGCTTAATTCAAACCAGCAAGGGATGGTGGACCTCTGCTGTAGCTACAAAGTAGACCTGAAAGGAAGCCATTAGCTTTATATTGTCCAAACATATAATTAATGGAAAATTTCTGATAGATAACCTTATTAGTTATAGAAAAACTGATATACAGATTCTAGGAAGTGCATTCAAAAGATACAAACAAATATTTGACTTGTAACTTTGAGCAGTGATATAAGGTAAATGAACTATTTGTAGTGATAGCTCTTCTAAAGTCACTTAAGGTCAATCTGACTCCACTTAAATTAAGGGGGGAATTTGCTTGCAAGAAACCCAGTGTAAGAAGAGAGTTCAACCCCAGGAGAAACAAGAAAACTGGGTTTGGTCTGGGCTGGCTCCTGTTCTAGGGGTAACTTCTTGTTTGGGATTTAATCTGTATGCCATATGAGAGTGTTAGGAGGATTGAACTCTTATGAAGCAGGTGTGAATATCAACTCAGTCTCTCTGACTTCAAATGACCATCTGTTTCTCCAGCTAGTGCAGAAAATATTGTGCAAGAATCCTTTGTTAGACTGTGGTGGAGGGAGACATGCAAATATATTTGCATGCAAATTCTATACACCCTTTTTACTTTAAAGAAAGAAGACAAGAATCAAAATGAAATGCCAATAATCTGAAATTATTCTATTCCTATATCTAGGAATTTCTATATCTAGTTACCTATTTTTAACCTTTTTCTTTTTCAACATGAACATAGAAACAGGCTCATTCTCGTTTCCATCAATAAATTTGTTTCCTCAGAGATGAGAGTTGTTTATCTGCTTTCTACTTAATTGTTCTTCATTACCAAAATACTTCACTTTTAATAACTTACTTTCTTTTGTAATTATATTATCTCTTGGATTACAGTGGAGTTTTCCCTTGAGGATTTCCTTTCATTTGATTCCCTTGTATAATTAAACATGTCTATGTTGTATCACAAAACTCCAATCTTTACTGGAGGTAGCTGGTATCTGGCATAAGGTAGTGAGTAGGAGTTGAGAAAGTTTTGGTTACATTTTTGTGATTTCAACTCACAACTCTAACACATACATCTTATTAAATTATCACATCAGAAATATATTTCTGTGCATTTATTTTATAAAATAATACTATTGGTGCTCTCTGTCTTACAAACAGAGAGGCAGCAAATAGGAAGTCCCTTTTTGAAAACCAGTAAAATAAAAGCAGTAGTTTGTCCTTGAAAATCAAGCAGACAACTATATTTTACACAAACATATGACAGTCACTCCTTATAAATTAAAAATAAAAGTAATTGAAAATGCTCTGTATTGGATAAAACCAGTGTAAGTGTACTGTTGTCTTTTGTGTGAAATTAAGAAAAATTAATTTTGTATCAGTTAATTCAAGGAAATTTTCAGGCCACTTTCAAGTAAGTGAAAGGAGTGATATACAGGGTTTGGTTTACTTAACATTCATTAACAACATTAATCTAAAATTATGATTTTAATTCTAAAGGTTTGATAAAGAATGTAGTGTGTGGGGTTTTTTTTTGTGATAATATTTAAATTTATTTCTTTTAAATAGATAAGGCATTACTTGAGTCCAGTATTTGCTTATTTGAATACTTTTGAATTAACAAACAGGAAAATAGGGAAATACTTCAGTGACGAAATGATCAGTTGAAATATTGAGTACCATAAGATAGAATCCTGGGGCTTTTGGAATATACATGTTCTTGCCTATTTATTCATTTATTTGCTTATTTAATATGTTATCTATTACCAGCAATAGTGGTCTGACCCAGTAACATGGCCCAGTCTTTATAGAGATAATTTTTTAAACATCACTTAAGAAACATTAACATGCCAGGAGCTGATTTTAAATATATTCTCAATACAGATTAGAGACTAGTTTAAATCTGCTGCGGCAATACAAAAAAAAACAAACAAACAAAAAAAAACCAAAAAACCAAAAAACCCCAAAAACAAACCAACAAAACAAACAAAAAACCCCAAAAAACTAAAAACAAACATAAAAAAACTCCCTCAATGCAAAGAAAACCAAAGCAAAAATTAAAAAGTTAAAAGAGTTAGATTGCCTGAGATTGGTGAATTCGGTGCTTGTCACAAAAACAAAATAAAACAAGGAAAGTAGCTTCCCCAACACCTGGTTGCCTCACGAAACCCACAAAGTCAGGAGTATTTCCTTCTCTAGAAAGAATCTGCACCACAAGAAATTCAATTGGAAGTATTTCAGATACACTACTGAAATTTTTTCCCATGAAATCTGAGCATTTATTACCAGGATTATTAATCTTGTTTCATATGTTTACAGATTTTAGAGTCAGGCGAGACATGTCCAGACCAGAGCACTTACAGGTTTTATTTTTATTCATATGGTCAAATGGCTTCTGAGAGTATGAAAGAAAATAAGGTTAGGCATTCCCTCAGTAGAGTAAAAAAAATATATTTATGAGGTCTACAAAACTTGCAAGTTTGCTTTGGATTTCTGAAGCTAAGCATAGGTACCAAAGGTGTGTACCATCATCATTATCTTTGAAAACCATTGGTTATATTTGTATAATTTCTTTTCCCAGATATGCAACTTTAATGTTAATGAGATGGGATGACATGAAATAGCTGCCAAGAAAGACCTGGTTCTAAATAGTCCTGCTGGGCTGATTTATCTATGCTGAATAATAGTTTAAACATTAAGGCCAGAGGAAAAAAAAGATTAAATTCTAGTTTAATCTATGAATTTGGCTGAGTGCACGGCAGCGTTTTATGTTGTTGTTGTGTTTGGATTTTTACTAAGGTGGAAGATCTCAGCTATTTTTTATTCATATATTACTTCTTGTATCATTTATGGTTTTTCTATTCCATGATTGCACAAAAATATATGCAAAAAAATGAATATGAGGAACTGAGTAAACGTGAAGACCTGTTTCATTTAGAGCATTTGGGCCACTTAGGCACTAATATTTCTTATGTTTACAGACTGCTTTGGCAATGCCATATTTGATTTTTAGTGCAGAGTTTTGACTTGTCTCCCTATAACACCTTCTATACAACCGGAGACATCTGTGACTAGTCATATTAATCACATCTATTCCAGAGAAAGTGGTAGTGTTTTTTAAAGTTTTTGAAGAAAAGGAAGGCTTGAGTACATTGAAATAGCTATAATTAATTAATTATTTTTTTAAAAGTTACATAGAAACAAAAATTATGAAATAGAATATGAAGTAAAAAACATAAAATTAAAGCATTTAATTTCTGTGGTGTTATTGTCTCTATTTTACATATAATAGAAACCAATTTAATTTTTTTCCCCATTTTTACAACAAGAGCAAAACTAAGTTCATTTTTATCCTGCGATGAAATATTTGGAATGCTTGAAAACCTTTGCAATTTATTTTGCTAAATACAAAGGAGGTTCATGTGCCTGGCTATCAGCAAAGGGTGATGAGGCCAATTCTAGCACCTCTGGCTCAGAAAACGTGACACTTACAAGTTGTTGCTCACTGGAGGAAAAATATAATCATTTTCTTCTCATCGGTTTTGCACTTTTCTTGCAGTATGCCCGAGGCCACTCCCAGAAATGGGTCAGTAGATGACATGCATCATTGTCTGAGACAGCAGCATCATCCATATTTATACACATTAGGAACACCTGAATCCTTTGTAGCATTCTCTTAGGATATCATGTGTATAATGATACAAAGTGTTTAACCTAATGCACTGAATGCTTGAAGTTAGTAGGAAGAGAGTGTAAGAAGTTGCTATCTGATCTTTCAGCTTTAATCAACTCAGGTTGATTAAAAGATTAAATCAGGACTAAGGTAATCTCATTTCTGTCTGTATGGTGAAGATTTGTGTCTGGAACATTTACAGAGATGAATTCTCAGGCTTTTGGTGGAGAAAAGCAGTGGGAAGAACTCCCACCTCAGTAACAGTGACTTACTTTGATGTTTTGTCAGAAGTGAGGTTACGGTATGAAAGTCTTTGTAAAATACAGGTTGAGGATCTCAGCAGTATGACAGAAATATTTGGTTATCTTTTTAAAGTTGCATCTTGTTATAATAGATTCATTTATCCATTACTCTTTGCATCAAATACAGCATCTGGCCTAAATCTGTGTCACTGCTCTTTTACCTTTGTTTCACGCTGGTTGCTGGTGCATCGGCTAAGGGATGTCTGTGCCCCATGTATAAATGCCACCTGGTTTGCAATTATGCTATTTCTCTGCAAACTATACATTATTTCTGTCAAATACATCTTGCAGAAATCTTTCTACTTCATGTTTTCACAAAAACCTTATATGAGCTCCTTCCTTGGGCAGGGATTTTGGACCAGAAGACCTTCAGAGGTCTTTTCTTACCTCAGCTATTCTGTTAGTTTGTGAAAGAACAAAAAAGACTGTGTAGCATGCAAGGATTTTTCTATTGTGCCAATGAATACGCAATCACACATATGACCTCAATCTGATCAAAATGAGCAGTTTGTGTAAATACTTAAGGCAAATTTCAAGTTTTCTGATCTGCAGCAATATTGTTTGTTTCAGCTGCAGCTTCCTAGAAACACAGGATAAGTTGCATAATTTCTCTAATTTTATTAATAATCTAAATATATTAAACCCAGTGGGGCTGATGAAAGAACATTAATTAAAGTTTGCACGCTTTGATACATAGCACACGTGTCCTGTACACAATGATGACATGGACAGGATGATTTGAAACAATGGACAAAGATTAATAATAATAATTTTTGAGAAAGCAAGCACTTGTTTCTGAATATTCATCACCAGAAAACCTTTTTCTTGACAATGAAAAAGTAGTAATGATGATCAAAAATTATATAGGATTTGGAACTATAATACCAACCTTTTGTTATCAAATACACTAATATGATAATGTGATGACCCTGACAAGCTGGAGAGGGGCTTAGAGCCGGTGAAGCTCATGAAGGTCAAAGCCTAATGAGAATTTCTCAAATCACAGTGTGGCCTGGGTGCAACTGAAGTCAGGTTTTGTGGGCCTCCACAGATAGCCTATATACACTTCTATATGAGACTTTATACAATATTGAATACAGATGGAAATCATGGTAAAAGTAGAGAGAATTTTAATAATTCTTAACTATACTTCTTAAATACGTCTCTTCTTCTGCTTAGTTCTGAATTCCTCTAAGATTATATCCTTCTCATTTTTCAGATATATCCCTAAAGTTGTCTCACTGCTTACAGAAAATTACTGGTGGCTTTCCTTTTTCTCTGTATTCAAGGTAGACAATTTTATCCTCACTTGTGTATTTCTTTTCCTGTTTTGATGCATGCCCATGTTTCTCATTATAACTTCTCTATTTCTGAAATATCTTACATAATTTATGACCATTCTATTTCTCAAGAGCTGCTCTAACATTTTCCTCTCTAATCTTCCAAAGCATTTTTCTTGTTCCTATGTGTAGCCCAAACAAGGTGGGAGAAATGCCTTGTTCATGAAATAGTGTTAATACAGCTGATATACAGGCAACAGTGACAACAGTAAGTGCTCATTGCTCAGGTGTGTTAAACAGAAGGAGATGCAAGGACTATTTTTCTACCTAGCAAGATTTTAATAGAGTCAGGGGTTGTCATGGTTCTCAAGATAACTTCAGAGAGAAATAAATTTTAAGTGAAGCGCTTCACTTATCTCAATTTGATATTGTTCTGTTGCATTGCAGCTACTCCTAAGAACTTATATATGACTAATTGCATCCTATAGAAGGAAGGTAGCCTGTTTGAGAACCTCTGGAAATCTAATGTCCACCAGTTTTTCCTGACAACTTGTTCAAGCAGATTTTATAGAATGTATTTTACTTTCATCTGCTAATCAAAAGGTAGACTGAGATATCTCCCAGTGAAACAGAGGAATAATAAAAAAATAGTAGTGAGTACTGTTCTCTTCAGCAGATACACTGTATTTCTATCCTGTAATTCCAGTTCATAATGCATATATCTACAGAATCTACAGAACGCACAAGAGTGCCACGCAGCTGTGTGAATGAGAGAATCTGCCCAAGATATTCTTATTATCTCCACAGAACAAGGTAATGTGGGCATGTTCCCAGTATTGCAGCATACTGCTTGCTCAGTATATGGTACTCTGATATTACTGCACCCTTATCATCTGAAAAAAAGAAAAAATAATGAGAAAATTGAATGACTGACATTTTGAGGTCTCTGACTGTATGAAGTTTTTCCACCTCTCAGATAATTATTGTGGCTATGCTCTATACAGTCCTTTATTGATGTTATTATTTGAAGTATGTGGAGAGGCCAACGAAATAGACCTTTTCCAGAGTGATCCCAGTGAAGATGTAGTAGGAGATAATATTATGTTCTGATATCAACTGGGATAAAGTTATATTTTTTTCTCAGTAGCTAGTAAGGGGCTGTGTTTTAGATTTGTGCTGAACATCAGTTGATAAAATAGAAAGGTTTTTGTTGTGCTGAGCAGGGCTTGCACAGAGCCAAGGCCTTTTCTGCTGTTTTTATGATCAGGCTGGCAAGAAATGTAGAGGTGCATGGTAGGCTGGGAGAAGACACAAACTGACCCAAGGGATGTTGGGGTGTGTTCCTAATCAGTTGTAATTAAATGGATTTAAGTTCTGTATGTCCCATCCTCCCCTTTATGTTAAAAGTGGTTCTGCCTGGTTTGTCTCCTCCCCTGAACCCCTGTCTGTTTTCTTGTCACCTCCCCTGTTGTCCCAGCAACCAATGTATCCTTTCTACTGTTCCTCCCTGGTGCCCTGCCTGTCACTCGGCAACCCGTCCCTTTCCTCGAGAACCTTCTCTCCAGGGGGTCGAGTGATTGGTTCAGGGGCCGGGGCCCCTCCCCAGGATACCCCAGGTTGGTCAAGCCAAGTTGTCAATTCCCCCTTGCCCATTATCCCCTGGTCCTCTATTGGTTGGAGGCCAGGCCCCTCCTTTGTACCCACCCTTCTTTAAAAGTGACTGTAGCCTTGTTAAGATTGTCTCTGTCTTCTGGACATCCTCACTCCTCCAACTCCCTATCCCTTAATAAACCCAGTTCCTCCAGGAGTCAGAGTCCGCCTTTTATCTCTTCTGCCCGAGCTAGCCAAGGCCTTCTAAGGCACACGATCTCGGTCACAGCGGATCAGAGAGTGTGTGCTCTCAGCACTGCAGCTCGGGTGCCATCGGGCTTGGCTGGGCTGCCCTGAAAAGGGACACACGCGGCTGCAGGTTTGGCGCCCAACGTGGGGCTCGAGAAGAACGCCATGCCTCGCGGAAAACAGACTTTGGTCTCCTGCGCACCTTTGGGACTGCGACTGGAGTGACCTCGTAAGCTCGTTTGGCCGTCAAACTGCCTCTGGTTGAAGCAGGCCGGTCCTAGGGTAGCACTCCCAGAGGACCGGAGAAGGTAGCTCCAGCATCCTCGGAGTCTTCTCCAGGCACAAGCCACCCCCTTGGACTTTTCGTTTCTCCCGCTGCCGGACTGACCTGGGAGAGAG
Organism: Onychostruthus taczanowskii; assembly: GCF_017590055.1. Classification (NCBI taxonomy): domain Eukaryota; kingdom Metazoa; phylum Chordata; class Aves; order Passeriformes; family Passeridae; genus Onychostruthus; species Onychostruthus taczanowskii. Next base: position 495,182 of record NW_024498795.1, read on the forward strand.
GACCCGTGTCCAGGCAAAGTTCGACCTTGCCGCTGACTGTAAGTGATCCTTTCTCTCCTCCTTTTCCTTATTACTGTCCCTCCCCGATCCCAAGCTCCTCCTTCAGATCAAGCTCCTCCCTCGGCCCCTCTGTTTCCAACTGTCCCGCCCCCTGGTTACCTCCCCGAGGCGGAGACTTACTTACCACCTTTCTCCGCCCAGCCCCTCAGCCACTCCCCTTCCTCTCCCTCTTCCGGTTCCCACGCCCCGCCTTCCGGTTCCCACGATTCGGTTCCCGGGGGGCAGGGGGTTGGGGGCCCGAAGCCGGAGCCCAAGCCCACGCTATCGGCGGCTCCGGTCACATACCAACCGGGGAGGGAGGGCAGCCTTCAAGCCCAATGGTCCCCTTTTCCCCACAATAACATCAAAGAGCTATGTAAGGCCCAAAAAGATTTTGGCCAAGACAGCGAATACTTTCGGGGAATTTTGAAAGCAACTCTCACGGAATCGGATGTAACTCCGGCCGATTTAAAATGTTTGTTTTCCTGCCTCCTCAATCCCATGGAATATTCTATGTGGGAAGAGGCATGGATGAGTGCGGCGCATGAAGTCCTTCCAACTCTGTGTGAAGACCCCCGAACGGGTGTTGATGTGGACGGGGAACCAATTTGCATCGACCACCTCTGTGGCACAGGAAACTGGGGGGAAGGGCCAGTTCAGGCCCGAGGAATACCTCGGGAGGTTTTAAGGGAGACTGCCGGTCTGGCACAGGAGGCCTTTTTGGCTCTGAGCGTTGAGGCTCCTTTGGTCACTTACTCTAGAATATATCAAGCCACATCGGAGCCTTTTGCGGCGTTTGTAGAGCACCTTCGGAAGGCGGTTGAGCTGCAAGTGAGAGGCGAGGAGGCTTGCCGTGAAATCTTAATTGAGATGGCCATGACCAATGCCAACCCTAGGTGTAAGGCGGCCATCCTCAGTCTTCCACTAGAGCCCCCCCCCCCACTTTGCAGCAAATGTTGAAAGTTTGTTCCAGGAAAGTTTCTGCCCTTCCGGAGGAGTCCGCTCCACGGGATTCGATGCCAAAAAACCCCCGAAGAATGGCCTTCACCGAGGCTCCGTTTGACCTATACCCAGCCTCGGCCTCGTCAGCTCCATCCTCGCCTCCCTTAACGCCAAGATCTGCTCGCCCCCTGCCACCTGCAGAACGCCCATGTCATCTCTGTGGCAAGCTGGGCCACTGGGCCCCAGCCTGTCCGCTCAGGCAGGATTGGCTGCAGTTCAGAAAGAGGCAGTCCCTTGTTGAGGGAGGGAAGCAAAAAAACTAGAACATAAGCGCAGTCCCTCCCTGCGCAAAGATATAAATGGGGTGGGAAAGATAACATCTAAAAGAGAGGGCAGGGAAAGAAATTTTACCCAACACACCCCACCTAAGTTCGATATTGCACCTGAGTCGTCAACCCTACCGGACTTGACTTGCAAAAATCTAGCTAATGCTCTATCGATTTATTCCAACCAGCGACCCATTCTAATGACTTTATCTAAAATGTCTCCCTTCAGGCTCCAGCTGACGGAACCTTTACATCTCAAGGATTCCAGCTTTTGTGAGGTAAAGGTATCACCGGAGTGCCCAGGTAATTGGCACTGGATCCGCTGCAAGTATGTCGTCGTTGGAGATTCTAAATTTACTCCACCAGAAATCAATGTGTTACCAGGGCTTTTGTCATCTGATCTGGAGGAGTTCTCCCTATGGTTGTTTTGTGTCCACCCCCCCTCCTTCCTTCCGAAAGGGCAAATAGTGGCCCAGGCCATTCCGGTGCCAGAGCTCACCTGGAACCCGGAAAAACCATCTGAATTCAATCTGGACTATCCTGTAACAGTTGCCTGGGCCCAGCTGATTAATAAAGATAAACCCAGGCTGACTTGTAGCCTCAGGAAGGGTGGGGACAGAACATCTCTCCATGGAATGGTGGACACAGGGGAGGATGTGATGATCATTCCCACGCGGGAATGGCCATCACATTGGGAGTTGCAACCCGTGTCTGGACAGGTCCAGGGTATAGGGGGCGTACAATTGGCAAAACAATCACGGAGCGTCATCGAAATTATGGGGCCAGACAGACAATTGGCTTTGATTCGTCCATTTGTTTTAGACTATACTGAGCCCCTGTGGGGTAGAGACCTGTTGGCCCAGTGGGGGGCCAAGATTGACCTACCTAAGGCCCCCCAGGTTTTTCAGGCAGCGGCCACTGACCAGTGCCCTATCCATAAGCTGAATTGGCTATCAGATAAACCAGTATGGGTAGAACAGTGGCCGCTCAACAAACAAAAATTAAAGGCGCTGCAAGAGCTCATTGAGGAGCAGCAGCAGAAAGGGAACATCGTGGAGTCCACGTCCCCGTGGAACTCCCCTGTCTTTGTGATTAAAAAACCGAACAAAGACAAGTGGCGGCTCCTACACGACCTCCATCAAATTAACAATATTATCAAAGATATGGGGTCTCTCCAACCAGGGATGCCATCCCCCTCGATGCTCCCCCAAAATTGGAATTTGGCAGTAATTGATATTAAGGATTGTTTTTTCCAAATTCCCTTACACCCGGACAACGCCCCACGGTTTGCCTTCTTGGTTCCCACCATCAACCGGGAAGCCCCAAGGAAGCGATACCACTGGCGAGTTCTTCCCCAAGGAATGAAAAATAGTCCAGCGATCTGCCAGCGGTACGTCGCTTCCTTGCTCGCCCCGATTAGACAAACCATAGGGGAGACCATTTTATATCATTATATGGATGACATTTTGATTTACGCCCCCAACGATGACATACTGGCCCATGCGCTCAACCTGGTAACATCTTTGTTAACTGCTGCAGGGTTCGAGCTGCAAAGTGAAAAGATTCAGTGGGTGCCACCTTGGAGGTATCTCGGCTTAGAGATCTCAAAAAGGACCATCGTTCCACAAAAATTGGAGATAAAAAACACCATGAGTACCTTGGTGGATGTTCATCAATTGTGTGGCTCTTTAAATTGGGTGAGGCCCTTGTGGGAATCCCTTTTAGCCCAGAGGACCTCCCTTCTCTCCTTAATGACTCTTTAAAGCTTTTTACCCCTCAAAAGGTGACCCGTTCCCCTGGTATTGACCCAAAACCCATCTGGAGAAATCTTCTCCCCAAACTGCAAATACCTGCCACTGAACCTTTTGAATTTAGCCTGCTTGGTTCAGCGCGTGCTCCTGTGTGTGTCCAATTTATGTATTCCCTCAAGTCTGATGCTGAATCCTATCTTCCTGTCTTACAGTTTAATCAAGAATACACCGCCGGCAACTGGTGTGACACCATGGCACATATTGAAATGCCCTCAACCTTCGACTTTAGACCCCGATCCCTTCCCCGTGGCATATTTATGATTTGCGGTGACCGAGCATGTGCTGGCATTCCCTCTCGAATGATTGGAGGGCCATGTTCCTTTGGGAAGCTGACGATGTTTGCACCCAACGACACCCAAATTGCAAATTGGAGGTTCAGAAATGTCACACGTAATTTGGCTCGTCCCAGAAGGGACCTCCAAAATTTGGATCCTCAGTGTGACTCCGAAATTATTCATTGGTCTAAACCCAAAGGTGTCACGGTCATCATGCTTTTACCCTGGGTGGCCCTGGCAAAATCTCTAGGTGAATTGGCCCACCTAGAGTGTTGGGTGGCCAAACAAGCCAACCTTACTTCAGCTATTCTCAGTGACCTCCTATCAGACGAGCAAACAACAAGGCAGGCGACCCTCCAAAATAGGGCAGCCATCGATTTTCTGCTCCTATTACACGACCATCAGTGTGAAGAATTTGAAGGGCTCTGCTGCTTGAATCTTTCTTCCAAGGCCGAGGATGCTCGCAAATCTATCGCGCAACTAAAAGACATGGTCCATCAAATTAAGAAGGAGAGCGCGGACTGGCTGGGGGACATCTTCTCTGGGTGGGGTCTGACGGGTTGGGCGTCAGACCAAATGGTCCTTAAGACCATTTTATTACTCTGTTTTGTTATTATAATTATTGTAATTGCTGCTAGTATAGTTTGGAGATTAGTAATCAAATTTATTTCAAGGCTAACATCCCTCCCGAATGTCAGCAGAGTTCAGGTTTCGGCTCCCACACATATATAAAGTGGAGAGAAGAAAAAGGAAGAGCGAGATGCTTGGAGTGGTGTTGTTTGTCTTCCCAAATAACCATTAGGTGTTACTGGGCTGTGCTCTGCTGGAGATGGCTGAACAGCTGTGTGCCCATGGGAAGATGTGAATTAATTCCTTGTTTTGATTGGTTTGTGAGTGTGGCTTTTGCCTTCCCAATTAAACTGTCTTTATCTCAATCCACGAGTTTTCTAGCTTTTACCCTTCGGATTCTCTCCCTGATCCTTCTGGTGGGGGAGTGAGTGAGCTTGGCTGGGGGCTTGGCTGCTGGCTGGGGTTAAAGCATGACACATCCCTTCACTTCTTACATAAATTCCTACAACGTGTTGTGTGATACACATCCACACCCCCAAACACACACATACACTTGCACTGCATGGCTTACCTCCTTAATCCAGCTGCAACCAATGGCACTAGTCAGCATGGACACAACATGTTCTCCCATGATCCATTACGGTGTTTGCACCCTCTGTAGCCCTGTGGGCCAGTCTGACAAGGAATGGAGTAATGCTGCCTGTTGGGATTCATTCAGACTGGAGACCCCCTACATTATTACCCATTTATAATCTTTTCCTTGCATGTCAAGTTCTCTGTTGACTTACATTATGCTAATTGACATTTTCTCATCTTTTGCAGTAACTGTATCTTGAAGTATCAAAGCAATGCCTTAATGCTCAGGAGAATTTGAAACATTAATTCACCAATAAAAGTGCACATTTTTTTCTATATTAATATTTGAGCAAAGTGGAAAACCTGATTAATGAAAAGAAGAAAGACTCTGGGCTTATACCACATGTCTGAGGTCACATGGAGAATCAATAGCAGTTTCTGTCCTCTGCTCACTGCCAAATACCTGTTCATTAGAAAGAATAAAGAACTGGTTTGTATTTCAGTCAACCATTTTTTTAAAATCTTGATGTTTGGTCAAAGGACAACCAGCAGCTTAGAACAGATTAAATTTCCTGCCACAGCAGTAAGTCAGTTTGGGATACTTGTCTTTACTTACTGAACTACCTCTGGAATTTTGTCCAGCAGTTTTACGCCTAACTTTTGGCTGCCTGTCCCTTTGAATCTTTTCCAGATCTCACTGGGGAGTTGCATAAAACTGATATACTTGGCTGGGGAAAAATATATCTGTAGTTAGTCTAACCATAGAGATATAGAGAAAAAATTAACTATTTTACAATCAGTCTCTTCAGAGTTCAGATGCCCTCCTTAGGCAATCTAACTATTATTCCCCATGTAGCATCCACTCCTGAAATATTCTATTGTGAAATATGTTTCAAGCCAGAGTTCTTCTTTTTGCTGAAATTTTCTTGTTACTCTGTTCCTCTCTCCAGAAAGTACTATCAGACCGTAGTCATTGTCTCCTTTTGAAAATAATAATTTTTTAACAGAGAGTAGAAATCAAGATCAGAGCCAGTGAATGAACATCATCAGATGCCTACAGAGATAAAAAGCAAAAGTACAAGAGTTTTGAAGATCTAATAGTTAGCTCAGGTGCCTACATTTCATCCAAATCACGTATGTTATTTTTTAATCTGCATACCTTGCACAGAAATTATGTGAAAGAATAATTTAGTGTTATGAAATGGTCAGATCTAAAGTAGTTAAGTTAAAGGAAGGAATTTTAATTTTCATTTTAGTACAATTATTTTGTATTCCCTCTGGAATTTTGGGCCCATCAATTAAATTTTTCAGGGCTTCAGCATTTCTATTTCAAAAAGGAAATAACTCATCTACTAAGTGGAGTAATACTTTTTTACATATTTTGAAAATTGCATCAAAGTACTTAAATGGATAATAATACTGATAAATGCAGTATTTATGTAACTATCTCTTCAAAGTAGATATGTATATACTGTGTGTTCCAAAGATATCAAAGCGTCAGACAAGTGTGCATTGAACAGCCAGTGCTATAGATGAACCAAAGCATCTGTCATTAAAATCAGGATCTCTGCAGCTGGAGACACTTAAACCTGAAAGTTTGGAGTATTGTTATAGCAATATTTTGATCAAAATAAGGACTGGATTTAAATCCTCTCATTTAATTTGCTAGATTTCAACCCTGAACAATTCCCTGACCTTACAGTCATTCTTAAACAGGTTTATATTTTTGAAAGAAAAATTGCAGACCACCAGGGAAATGACAGAAAAAATATAAGTCCTCATATTCCACAACATTTACAAAAAAGAAGAAAAGTCTTGTCATAAAGAGGTCTCTAAAACACTGTGGGTGGAAATTAAATATAAAAAAGAGGAGTCCCACAGCCTTTTAAATATTTTATAGAGAAACATAATTTGTATTCTAGTATATAAAGCTGCATCACCACAGCAAAAATACACACCACATGAATGTTTATCCACAAAAATCATATCGGAAAACAGTATGATTATTCATAATAGAATTCAATATAACTAGTTATCTCATAATCTAGGAAAAGCTGGCACATTTTCATCAATGGAAAAATCTTTGTTAGAAACAGACAATCAAAAGCTCTCAGATTGTCATCACTGTCACATTAAATGACCTTGATTTTACAGGAAGAAAAAATGAGAAATTTGAAAGCATGACAAGCACAGCTCAGGATAAAAAAATCTTCATTCTGTGAAACATCCCACTCTTGATGTGACCCAGATCATTATTAATCAATGGAAACAAGTAATTTCCTAAAACTCTTGTGGATTTCAAGAGTCTAGTGCACAGGTAGTTAAATGGCACCCCTCTTTCAAAGAGATTGAGCAGCTTGTCTGCCTGCTTTTGCCATTGTTGTGGATCTGGATGGAGTTGGCTTTTAGATCTCCGGAGAGGAGGCAACAAATGAGCCTCTAACCTCACGGAGCATCTCTGTAGGGAGCTCTGGCTTGTGCCAGGCTCTTAATATTAATGTGCCTCACTGTACCAAGGCTGCTTCACCATCAGTGAAAACAGAGGTATTTAAATCCTTGTGCCTGACATTGTCTCAGGATGTATCACTCAACCTTTCATCAACAGATTTATATTCAAATTTGAAATAGTCTATCACTATAATTACCTCTGTGTTTGTAAAACACCCAGCATGAGTAAAGCCCAGTTCTCAGCAAGATGTGGGAGTTAGCAAAGTATAAATAATAAATGCATATCTGAAAGATTACAGTGTTAAGCTAAAACCAAAAAAAGGGCTCCTCTTTCCTATGAATAATTTTCCATTTCCTGTTTGCTTGGAGAAGATACTGAGCTTATATTTTAGTCATGCTGAAGGATTCAAACTGATTTAGAAGAGATTTGCTTTAAAGCAAGCAGACAGTGTCTATATTATGAGTTCGGTATTTTTTTCCAGCTCCTTTCCTGTGCAGCACATACTCATCAATCATATTGGGAAGCTGACTTATATTCTCCACACTTTAGCACTAACTGGATTACAGAGCTGAAAATCTTACTCAAAGTTTAAAATGAGATAAAAGTAATCAAATTGTTCTAGTCAAATTCTAACTGTGGTGAATAGATGGCACTAATTACCTTTTCTTATTATGCTACAAATGTAGTTTACTCCATCTTTATTCATGAAGTAGTATCATATAGCCCACCAAGGGGACTTGCAGCAGTATGTAATATTGGCATATTTGTTTTCCTGCTCTTGTTTTTCCTCTTCATCAGTATTCTGTAGGTGTGGTTTTAGACTGAAATGTATTGCTATGTGGGTCTTTCTCATGTCTTGATGTAATTACAGCACTCTGCATTTTTTTGAAGTTGAACTTTTAGAAAAGAATTCAAAAACTCCAATAATAAAAAGGAGTGGCAGATTTAGTGGGGGTAATTAGTTTACTACTTCCCTTTAAGTACCATAAATATCAAATAAAATGTGTGTGTACACAAATAAAAAGTGTAAGTGTACACAAGGAATATTCATATTGTGGAAGTATTTGGTCTGAATTTAGCCTTAGAGTGTTGCAGTCGTTGTGTACTGATTTTGGTTAGGGTAGAATTTCTTCACATTGTCTGATATGGGGCTACACTTTGGATTTCCACTGCAAACAGTCTTGACAACCCAAGGATGTTTCCATTATTGCTGAGTAGTGCTTACACAGAGCCAAGACCATTTCTGCTCCTCACCCCAACCCACTAGTGAGGAGGCTGGGGCAGCACCATGAGCTGGGAAGGGACTCAGCCAGGACAGCTGCCCCCAAATGACCAAAGGGACATTCCATACCACAGGGCATCAAAGTCAGCAATAAAAACTGTGGGAAATATGAAAGAAGAGAGGAATGTTTGGAGTGACAGTTTTTCTCTTCCCAAGTCTCTGCAGGTGATGGAGCCTGACTTTCCTGGAGATGGCTGAACACCTTCCTCCCTGGGAAGTGGTCAATGAATTCCTTGTTTTGCTTTACCTGGGTGTCACTTTTGCTTTTCTTATTAAATTTTCTTTATCTCAACCCTCGAGTTTTCTCACCTTTGTACTTCCAGTTCTCTCTCTCATCCCCATAAGGTGGGGAGTGAGTGAGTGACTGTCTGGGGCTTGGTTGGTGGCTGGGGTTAAACAACAATATATTATGAAATGGTGCTAAACATAAAAGGTTAAATTTGTGTTATGTAGAAGTTATCAAGATAATTACAGTGAAATCCACTAGTTCACAACTAGCAATATGTGGCTCAGTTGCTACTTGGTGAAGAAATTCTGTGAACAGTATATTTTTTCTAGAGACTGTGGCTAAAAGGTTTGGTTTTTTGTTTTTTTTTTTAAGCTTAAAAAACAGAGAAGGAGACAGCATTCTAGCTGTTTTGGTCCTTCTTCTGTTTGGAAAATCTTTTCCTTAGAATAAAGCTTCTAGACAAAAATGTCTTGAAAATCACGCTTGCTTCAGCTGAGGTGTTTGTTTAAGGAAGCTTGCAAAGGATGAAGCTTCAGTGCAATTTCAGCACCAGCTTTTTTTCCAGACATAATTTATTTGATTTCTATGCAGTATTCAGAGACACCAAGTACCTATATTTTGAATGTATTACTGCAATAGTTTTTCTAGGGAGAAAATGGGAGATGATGCCAGAAAGGATTGTGCCACATCTTCTCATGCCAGAAAAATAGACAGATTTCCGCTTATGGCCCCTGACCATATAACCTTACTGTATGATAGTCCCTCAGGTAAAAAGGATAAGAAACACAACTTTGTGTAAAGGAGGTTTCATCTAAGCATGTTACCTCTGTAATTTCACCAGCACTGAGGCACAAAGGATGAGTGATTCAGAGAATTTGCACTATGACCTTTCTCCCATGCTCATGGAAAGTAGACAGATTTAGCAGGGAAAGGCATAAAACTTGCAAGATCAGACTATTTGATTTCTTCAGAGCTGATTTTCAGATGACTGTTGGCAAGAAGATAATAAAGCCCAGTGTTCCTCCTTTTTATTTTTAAAAATAAAACCCACTACACTTCAGTATTTTATCCATAAATCCAGAAATGGCTATACTAGAGCTTCCAATCAGCTGCCATTAGCCATTTCAAGGTGACTGCTCACCTCCTGTTATACATGACTGTCATTTATCCTTCCTCTGCCAAATGAAAAAGGAGAAAATAAACCAAATTCAGCTTTCAGACTGTCACATCTTGCATCTAAGCAATGTAGCCAGCAAAATAACTAGCATGTAAAATAAACCTCAACATTCAAAACCAAAACAAAACAAAGAAAACCAAGACAAAAAAACCCCACCAAAAATTTGACCACATCTATGTAATTTTTGCCAGCTTTTGAGAAATATTACCTAAAATGCTGGGTTTGTGTCTATAAATTTTGTAAGGAGACAGAACTCAAAGAAAAAAACATATGGAAGAGTCAATTCCTATCTGAGTAAGATCTGCTTGTTACATACAGGCTTTGGGTCTAGTTACTACTATAGTAGGGACAAGGTACAGATCTTAACAATTTCTTTGGAAATTTATTTTAAGACTTGGTTGCTTCCATACGGGAAAGTCCAACCATTAACAGACCTTTCTGTAACATATGTGGATTTTCAAGGTCTCACAGCTTGACAGTACTGAACAGAGAAAGAAAAGGCATCTTAAAGCTTGGAGAAGATGTGGATTAGAATGTTAAAACTCTGATGGAAAACACTTTCATTTAATCTGAGGTCTCAGTTCCCTCTGATACTGCCTAAAGACAAGAACATGGTCAGCTGGACTGGAAAATATTTTCTCATTCCACCAAAAGCATCTGAGCTACCTTTATAATAAATGTTCATCAAGAGGAAGATTATTTTAAAGAGAAAACTCTTAAATTTCTTATATTTTTCTTATATTTTTCTTATATTTTATTATTTTCTTATATGTTTTCTTATATTTTTACTTACTTTACAGTGTAGAAGCTGCTTCAGCTACTGCTTAAGTGCATGACAAAACATTTTTCATATATTTCCAGAATACGTGAAAATTGCCTCTAATAATCCTATGCAGACACTGTTTTGTTTTCTAATGAGAATTATCTTGTGTTTTTCAGGGGTTATATATTATCTTCATGAGGCACAATATCTAGGCTTTTTTGGTCTAATACAATGCATCACAGAACAAGTAGAGCACTCACCAATCTAACAGAAAATTTATGTATTATTAGTGCTAAATGGATGGAATGTTAGAAATGTTAGAAATGGATGGAAAATGGATCACTGACAGTGATAGAAACTTTTCATCAAGGAGGAGTGGCAGCACAGTACAAAAAAAACGACTTTACAGTTGACAAGTTGTATGGAAATGCAATTTGGCCTGGCTTGGTAAATGTAGCATTAATTGAAATCAAACTACATGCAGAAATATTTTTTAATTACTTGAAAATTGTTTGCAATTGTCGATCTTCATGATAACAGTATTGTTTGAAATTATCCAACTACAGATTCTCAGCATGAAGCACTTCTTGATGCTGGTGTTCTTGCTAATATCTTGCAAAACGTTAAAAAATGGCAGAGAAAGAGCTAGTGAAACAACAAAAGCTCTGTAGTGTGTTGACCACAGTAATTAAAATATATTCTGTGGCTTCTAACTCAAGCTACTCTTTCCAAGACTGAGCAATCATTAAATATATAGATCCTCACTTGGAAAAAAAAAAAAAAAAACCCTCATAACTTTTGATGTTACTGCAAATTTTCTTGTTTCTCTTGAGGAAACAAAAATTCAGTTAAAATGGCATAGTCTTTCTGTGACTTGCTGCCTCCAGGGCAATATCAATATATCTAATAATTGTTGACTACACAGTTGTGGTAGTCAAATGAATGTTTGATTACATTTAAGACAAGAATTAATCTTCTTTCGGATTATATATATACCTGTATGCAATATTAAAATTATACTAATGTAACATTTTTTGTAAGTTGGTAATGTGTCTCTCTTTGCACCTGGTAGTGTAAACCTTCACTTTTGGAGAATATCAGTAAATCTACAAACTAATAGTTTGTAGGATGCCTCAGGTTCTAACTAATTGTTCAGATCATACACTACTCAATTTTTTACTCTGTAAAAAAAAAAAAAAAAAAAAGGAGAGCTGTTAAAAACTGATCTTGAATTTTCGTTTGAAAAAGTAAAATGTTTTTATCTCATCTCCAGAAGGATTATAGGGTTAACAGATTTATTACATTTTGAGAATGTATACAAGAAAACTGAAACCAACAGTATATTTTTATGGAAATATTTACAAAGATTGTATTGCTTGGGATTTTTTTTTTTGTTTGGTTTGCAATGTTGTTGTTTTTGTTTTTTGGGGGGGGGATTGGTACTTTACTACAAGAGTATTATATAGTTAGACATTATTAATTAACTTCTTCAGGGATTGTTAATGTAGGTTGATGCATTTTGTGTCTTCAGTAGTGTTTCAGTGAATTTGTTTTGTTTACAGTGTCTTAAGTATTGTGGATTTATTTTTATACTCTCTTAGAGATTAATCATGTCTGGTCTAATATTTACTGAATGTTATGACATGGTACATTTGTTGAAAGAGAAATTACAAAAAAGACTGGGTGTCATTAGTTGATCATAAATGACAGCTTATCTAAAAGCACAACAATACAGAAAAAAACGGGCAGAGTTGTCAACTCAGTGGTGAAAAGCAGTTACCAAATGTGACTTCTTATTTTGATTAGTACATGTCTAATTAATGATGTCAGACTTTCTGTTAAAAACAATTGTAGGCAATTTTTGTGGTGATTGGGAATGGGGCTGTGGATGAGGCTCATCCCTGGTGGGCTGCAGCTGTGTAGGACAGGTGACCAGTATTGAAGGCAAAGAAACATGGAATGCTGAGGTGTACTGACCAATCACACAGGTGTGATGCATGTAAGATGCAGGGCATAAAGGCTTGTACTGAGAAACAATAAATAAAGTGCTGGTGCTTGGAACCTTCTTTGGTGTTAGTTGTCCCTCCTCCGTCAAACAATTACTTTAAAGAGATCCATTAAGGATTGCAGAGGGTCTGAAGATCTGATAGAAAGGTCAATAAGGAATGTTTGTGTGAAAGATACTTTGTCCTAAGAGATTCCAAACAAGCCTCATGGCTTTGTATTACATAATGCATTAATACCCATTTCAAGTCATGCTTCTATTAATGTCTTAAAATATTTAGTCGTCCTTCTGTTCATGATTTTGTAAGTACAGCAGGAAAATTAATGCTTTTTTTGGTGAGGTGAATGAAATTTTAAATATATTGCTACTGTCATGACACCTTAAAATGAAAAATAATTTCACTGTAAGGGACTCTAGAAATGACCATATTGCATACAATATACTATATTATTATAATGTGCTATTCTTATGTAAAATATTTAATTTTAATATTTATAAAGTAAGCACTACTGGATGATACAAAGGCAACTTATAATATAATTGGAGTATGTTACAGAAATTTATATTTTCCTAAAGGAAACTCATAAATTAAACTGTCTGGGTAACTGTCAAATCATTTGGTTTGGGGAGTGTGGTCTTTCTGCCAGTGCCACACACTTCATATGGAAAATTTGAACCTCTGTAACATTTTGAAATTTGAATCGCAAGAAGCAAGAGCTGAAACTTATAACAAAAAACTGGGTAACATAAGGAGAAGAAAGGGATCTGCATCTCTCTCTCAGACAGGTTGCTCACCAGCTGAAAGCTCTCCTCTGTCACAGTGCTCTGCTGGATGCTCCATTTGAACCCCATACTTCTAAAGGGTCAGGAGCATGTAAGATCAGCCATGTCGGCTACTAAAGTAAGTACTGAGTCTCTGTAGTCTGAAATGTTAGGAATGTGCATGTGACAATAAAGCTTGTGGCTGAGGATGTCACTTTTTTACAAGAATGCATCAAAATTGGCAAATCTCATGAGAAAATTTCCCTCAGATTTAGATTTTCTGGAAAATTAGATGATAAAAAATTGCAGTAAATATGGTTGTTACATGAACAGATTTTTTGTTAGAACTTAAACCAACATTTACCAGCTTTGGTCTATTTTTCTCATTGTTTTCAGGTATATATCTGTTTTTTCATATACTTTAGAATCAGCAGGGAAGCTTTGTTTAAAAAAAACCCTCTTCCTTGAGTATGCTTGTCTGTTTTCTGCCTTTTTACATGGAAAAAGCTTTCTATATTTTTTCTTCATTGGTGATAGGAGGAGATATATTGTACATATCAAATTAGGATTTCACAGCTGATTTGAGGTTTTAGGAACTCTGCATTCACAACTTTAATTAATTTTTCTTCTTCTATCATAAGAAATACTTTTTCTCTGAGCTGTGTCTGTCTTCCATTTTCTCATATTTCCACACTCCTCTGTGAAGCGTTTTTGGTCCTGCTTGACCTAGTGGCCTAAAGGGCTGATACCTTTTTGACTTTGCCCTGTATAGTATATTTGTATACAGACTTTTTCAGACCAGAAACAAAATAAAATAATCCAGAGGGACATTACTTTCCTAAAGAATAACTCCAAACAGTAAATAAATATTTTATATTATCCCTCTAGGCAGTGCAAACTGTGGTAGGGAGGTTCAATAAGGTGACCACTTGGGATACTGAACATCTAAGAAGAAATGTGACTACACTCTTGGCAGCTTTTTTTTCTATTATTTTTTATTTCTTTCATACGATAAATCAGACAATGCATAGAAAAAAAATTCTCTAGTGCTGGGAAAAGCCTGCAGGAAAACCTAACATGTATTTCTATAAGTGACAATACTTGACAGACTTTGTTACTTATAAGGTGCTTTTTCCTTTATGTCTTTTGTTCTGTTACACAGCTGAGATAATATGAAGCAAAAATGTCTAACTGTTACAATGGAAACGAGAACTCTGCTTTTTGGATGATTGCAGGCACCCTTTGTTTTGCCCTCCTGCCCAACCTGCACAGACATCTCAACAATTTTCTTTGCCTTGACTGGTGAATCTAACGTGTTTGTTACCCACTGCTCTTTCTATTGCCCTCAATGAAGCTAAAGATCACCATTTGATCTTTAGGTGCTGTATGCAACATAATTTTGTCATAGTTTTATAACATTCACTAGTCATTAAGTAGATGGCCTACAGGCTGAAATATGTAAATTAGCTAATTATCTGAGTGCTGACATAAAATTTAGTATTAACTCGTCTTCTCTCTAGAAACTGTCTGGCATTGTTAGCCATGGACCTTCAGCACCTTCAATTCAGCTCGATTTCTGTAGCTATACACTGCATAGGACCCACGTGTTTTCTGTACTGCTCTTGTCATCCTTCATGGCTTTTCTCAACTGGGTCTTTTCAAGCCTTTTTGTTGGTGTTAGACAAAAATTATTTATGGTGTTTTTAATGCCCTCTAGTGGTACTTCCAGCTTTTAGTGTAATGGTTCTGAGCTAACTATGCTATGCTGAGACCCCCACATCAGCATGGATATGCCTGGGGGCTTTCGGAGGGCATAGGGTGGCTGGTACCATCACAACCAGTTACTGCGCTGGTTGTGACAGACCTGCCAAAGCTGCCACTTTGATACAAACTGATACGAGTTTGTATCAAAGTATGTGCCTGAAAACTTCCCCATCTGAAACCAATCCTCCTGTCCAAGTTCCCCTGCAGGTTCCTCTCACGTGAGCTCTTGAGTCTGGCACACGCATCTCCCAGGAGGTCCTGTCCACTTGCCCATTAGGGCGCATGGTATGCCATGTACCCTTGCAGCTGCTTCCCACCCCACCTCAAGGAGCAGAAGAGCAGCCACATCTGGTACATGTGTATGCCTCAGGCCACAGTTCCCAAATCTACTTGTGTGGGGGTTTCTTAGGGAAACCAGACATCAACAGGACCATTTCACCCATCCTCCAGTGTTTTTTCTGATAGGACCTGGGTACCTACCATTAATTGCATGAATGCTAGTGTCTGATACACTGTGTGTCTTAGGGTACATCTCAGGAGCTCAGTGCCTGCCTTTCTTGTGATGCTGCTGCTTCACTTACAGATACACTTTCTGGGGTGAAATGCAAAAATGCAAATCTAGATCTGAATTCCTACATATGAAAGCATGTACCCTCTGAAAGGCTATGCAAAATTATGTATGGAGATATAAAAAAAGTAGACTGGAAGAGAGAAAATGTTATGGACTCTGAATGTCTTTGTCTTAATTCCAGGCCTGTCTGATGTGCCTGTGCCAAAGAGAACCCATTACCCTGTGTTTTCCCGGCTTCATGAATTTGTGGCTTTGTGGATTAGAAAAGTTTAGTCCTAGAGATAGGGTTTATGTATGCATATTTCTCTAATATTTTAGCTTAATTAACCCCCTGAAATATTTTTAAATAAATGGTGGGTTGATTTTTATTTTCAATTTAAAAATAAAATTACAATCTAGCTGGAAAGAAAGAATAGAAAAATGTAACCCTTTTTTTGGTCAAAAGGAGAGGTAAAACTTCAGTCTTTAAGATTTTGCTCTGATTTATCAAAGGTATAATAGTGAGTGAAATAGTTCTTGTTTAACTTTAAAATTCTTGTGTAATATCAAGGTCTGTGAGATGGTGACCTATGAGATTAGGAAAAAAAGGGACAGGGACAGAAGGAGAATGGGCATGAAAAAGTGTGTAAGGTGGACAGATACATAAAATGAACAGTTAGATGGTTTTTGATTAAATATAGAGGCACTAAGTGCTGCATAAAAGAGATCAAAGGAAAATTCTGCCTCTAAAAATGAGTAGGCAAATGACAAAATTTCTTTTTTTGTAAGATGTTAATTGAAACTTAAGTAGGTCCAAGAGGGGAGATCTAGGATTGAAAGGAGGTCATTTGCAATTTAAACAATCTATCAATGAATCAAAACATGAAAGGGATGCCAGAGTATGGAACACAACAGCTGAAGTTGAGAAAAGAATTAAATTACTGTTGTAATACATTTTTAGTTGTAATGAAATACGTTGGTGAACTTTGGCTGATAACTACTTGTTAGAGAAACTTATACGTTAAACATTTGAGTAACTTAAAATGTCAGTTTATGGAGTTATGAAGTCCACCTCTAAAAATATAAATTTTTCATTATTCTAAAAGTTTTTCCAGACCAAAAGGTAAAATATTAATGAACCATGATTTTGTCGGACAGCAAAATAAATTTTCTAATTAATTTATGCAAAAAATATCTTTTTGACTAAAAGTACTGAAGTGATCATCACATTGTTTCATAACCATATTAGTAACTGTAGGTTTTAAACAATTTCTGTAACACTGCTTTGTAATTTGGACCCACTTGTCTAGTTTTCATTGCTTTCTTTAATGTCTGTCCTGTTTATTATTTAAGAGTCTTGGAGTTTCTCTTACAGCTTCTTTATATAGAAATTTAATCATAGACTGACAGAATAATTGCCAAGTATATGGAGGACCTAAACTTTACAACTCTATTAACTTTTTAATCTCACTAGTAAGTTTTGCCTTTTTTAGGTAAATTTCACCTAGACATCTTTTCAGAGCATAATTACAGAATTGCTAAACGAAAGAGTGTACAGATAGCAAACAGCATATGTACAGGTGGGTAAGTGTAGTTCAGCTAATATAACACAGGCGCTTCACACAGAAAAAAAAAGATAAAATAAGAGATACAAGGAATAAGGACTACTGTTTAAGCATCAAGACTTTCAGAGTAACATAACAAATTAATACTTCATCTTTATGCATTCTCTAGGTTTGAAGTTTTCATAGTTATAACAAACCTGACACATGAACGGAATATAATTGGCAGTGTTCTATTTCTTTATGTGTGTAGAATAATGAAAAGAGCAATCTTCAGCTTGAATAAAGAATTCTATGCATTGCTACAGATGTTCAATCTACTCATGTAAGAGTCATGCCAATAGAAACTTGGCAGATATTTGTGTGTTTGAAGAAAAAGCAACGTTTTCATGAAATGAAAATAGACTTCATTTCTAGAACAATTGAGTTCTAAACAGAGCTCCAGCATCCACTAGAACTGGAAACTGAGCAAAAACTCTAGAACAATTGTCAAAATACTGGTCTAAGACCCAGGCTCCAAAGTAATTGTACAACTCAGTGATAGATTGGATTCACCCTTCAGTTTCAGGTTGTGGCAACAGTAGAAAAAGTTACAGACATGTAGCAATAAATCACCAAGATTGAAACATTTTCAACCAGGAGTTTCAGGAGAGAAAGCAGAGACATTACTGAACTTATAGTTGTGATTGATAATTGTTAATTGTGTAAAAAGTAGTGATTTGTAGGTAACCTTTCTAATTTGTTTTGGAACATGGCTAATGAGGAGTCAAAATATTTAAAACTCACAGAACCGCAGGCAACTTAATGTCATTTTCATGTTGAGAAAACCTTTTTAAATGCTAGGAAATTGTTGCATTAATAAATGCATTGATAGGCAGGATACAATGGAGAGCAGTTAATGTGGCTTTTGTAAAGACGAGTCACATTGCATATTCATCTGTTGTATGAGTAAATCATTTGAGCACACAGCCAGATTTTATATGGTTGGTACAGTATGCATACATTGTCAAGAATCTGTTGCCAACAGATTGTCTCAACAAGGTCCTTAGAGAGATTAAACTGCCATGAGATTACAATAAAAATACATTTATAGAATCACTACTGTCCAAAAGAGGAAAAAAATAGATGGGTGTTAACAAAAAAACAAGAGTGTGGTGAAGTCTCTGGTGTTGCACATATTCTTTCCTGCGTGTAGTTCCACTACAAAATACAAAATTACAGAAGAGTGAAACTCATTGTTCTACTGAGCTGTGATCACCAGAATTAAAAATGGTACTGGCAAGGGTAATTTTGATAACGAACCATAGAGAATGACTTCTATACAAGGAGAAATTTTATAAGCAAGGTTATTCAAGTTTGGAAGAGGGATGAGTAAGGATGGTATAATTGAAATATATGAAGTCATGAATGGCAGGTCAGAAGTGATTTAGGATATCTTATTCACCATTCATGATATAAAAACCAGCAAGAGCCCAAGTAAATTACCAGGCTGAAGTGTAAATTGCTTTTCATATAATACATAATTAAATTGTGTAACTCATTGCTGCAGGATGTTTTTGATGCCAAAATATAAATCAGTTCAAAAAGTAATTAGCTGAATGGATGGAAGTAAGCCCCATTAAGGGCTATTAACTACAATGATGTGGGTACAACACTAAAACCTCATGCTTGCAAA
This sequence comes from Onychostruthus taczanowskii, assembly GCF_017590055.1. Taxonomy (NCBI): domain Eukaryota; kingdom Metazoa; phylum Chordata; class Aves; order Passeriformes; family Passeridae; genus Onychostruthus; species Onychostruthus taczanowskii. The sequence goes on from NW_024498795.1 coordinate 513,939, forward strand.
AGGAGTCTGCATTGAGAGAAGCGTGTAACTTCTTTTTCTTTACTTATGCACCCCTGCAAAAATCCAGTCTCGACCAATATAGGAGATGAGATTGTGGGCATTATGGGTCTCTGTTCTCACATAACATGGATAGTATTGTCATAATCCTGTCTGATTAGCCTTGAAAAGGATTCAGGGCTCTGAATGGGAAAACGGGCACATACAAAGCAGTCCCATGGGAAGACATGAAAATCACCTGCAACTTGCATGAAAAAATAAAGAGGAAATAAGTGATGCAGTAAAAAGTATGGTTATTTTATCAAGATCTAATTATGTCCCTACTCTGTGCAGTATATATATATAATTAGTTTGAACATTAGATTGGATTTCAAATTCTATAACATTTAATTAGAATTTTCAATAAAGTTTAAGCTCAATGAAATAAATTAGTTATCATAGTTCTTCTTATGATGGCACACCTGTACATGCTTCATTGCACAGAGAAATCAAACATGCAACAGAAATACTCTAAGGAGTTTATTCTATTCTTCATATAATGCTACATCTCTGGACTGAAATTCATATAAATTTCATCACTGGTATACCTGAGATGGCCTTCAACCATCACAGCCTTCACCCACAAGTGCTCTGTGCACTAAAACCCCAGGTCCTGTGGTCATCTTCCCCAGCTGGCTCCCTTGCCAGCTGTGTCAGGAAGTTTTCTTCCACAAGTTCCAGGAACTCTTAGGTAATTCTCTCTCTATTGCATTGTAATTCCAGTTGATATCTAGCAAGTTGAAGTGGGGTTAAATATTTTCCTTTTTTTTTTCTTTTTTTTTTCTTTTTTTTTAGGGATGGGGGAAAGCACTTTCTTTTTTTAAATGTTGTTTTATTTCAGGTTAGAGAAAGGTCTTTGAATAGATTTCTTGTAATCGGGCATTTTTAAGGGCTACAGCTAGCAGTGAGAAAGTGAGGATTCAGAGTAGTGTTCTCATTACACTTTCTTTCCCTTTTCAAGACTGTGTAGAAAGAAACTCTTCTCTTTCAGTCATTTTGTTAATGACCTTTGTCACCAGTCTTTGAACTGAGCTGAAGGCTTTCTGTGAGGGTTTCTGCTATTCTTACACAGAAGTCTCTGATGTAAACACTAAGAAGAAGGTTTAATTGATATGCTTAAAATAATTAGAAAGCAACAGTGCTCAGCAGGGCTGTTTAGGACTAAAGGCTAACAAGGAACCAAATCCCCAGACAGCTATGTGATCATTAGGAAAACTCAGAGATATAACATGACATTTTGGAGAGTTTGGATTAAAAATATTTAAAAGAAAATAAAAATAAAGACAAAACAAAGTAAAAAAAAAACAAAACAAAACAAAAAAACAACAAAAAAAACTGCCCACTCCCCGCCCCTTGCCCTAAAACTTGCAGAAATAGTGCTATGGAAAAGAAGTGAAATTTTTACATTTGTGCATATGCCTTCCATTTAAAGTGAAATATTTTAATATTGCTTGAGGCTGTGAATCTTCAGAGTTGACACATTCTTGTGAGACTTTTGTATGCAGCACTTAAACAATACTCTTTCTAACGCATGATATTTAATCTTCTTTTTTCTTTATTTACTGTACTATATTTTATTTTTTAATTTTGTGTTTTTATTGAGGAGACATATTTCCATCTATCCAATACTAATTTATTCAGCTGAGTAGTAGGGTCAAATTCACTAACTCTTTGAAACAGTTAAAAGTTCATTGGGGAGTAAAGACAGTGTGTTGCCCATGAGTCGTCATCTTAGAATGTGAATAATACTACATCCTGTCCAGATTATGTCACTCACATTATGAAAGAGGATGTGGACTTCTCTAGTTCACCCTCCAAAATTGTAGCTAAAATATGCTTCCTTCAGAGTTTAGAATAAGTAGCCTCCACTTTGCAAACAAATTAACATATGTTTTAGGAAGGGCATGCGTGTATTAAACTGTGAGCTGACAATCTGCAGCTATAGCTGATTTGTACTGCTTGAATCTAGTAGTTTTCATCATTTCCTGAACCCAGGTAGAAACAAAATTATTCTGCACACAATTTGTCATTCCTGCCATTTTACTGGATGTCCTATGGAGCAGTTAGCAAATCACTATATCAAGTATTCCATTGAAATTAATTAAAAGCAATGCATTTGCTGTGTAGTAAATTGCTAATGAGTCTCATTAAAGTCTTAACATAACCGTGATTACATGTCCAGGACTGGAGGATAAGCTTCACTGGCTTTGGTGTTTTCCTGACAGATACAAGGGCTGTACAAGCACAGTGCACACACCCTGGTTGATGGCATTATCTGGACTGTGCACCATGACCCTTCCTGCATGTGCATGTGAAGGACAGCACTGTTTCCATAGCACAGCTGTGGTGGGTGAGACACATCCAGCACTCCAATTGCCCAACATCAGCTGTGGAGTCAAGGCAGAGGCAAAGCAGAACTTTTGGGTAAGTGTATGAGGGGTAAAACTGGGACATAGAAAAAGGCACTGGCTGTTTGATTTCCACATAACAATACTTCCTTAACTGATGCTGGCACTCATACTCCTATAATGAATAATGGTGTATATCCTTAGTAACCTTCTCTTTTGTTTAGTGAAAGATAGCACAGGCATTTTCTTCTCTCATCTGCTTTCGCAGCAGCAGCAGTGGTAGCCTTGGGTAACCCATACTTTTAAGGATGTGCTTTCTGACTTTCGAAAACTCTCTGAAAAGTTATAATTCAATAAGTCTGCTATTGTAAAAATGGGTGAATAAGACTTAATGTGATTTTCACCAGTACTAACTGATATTATTGTGCTCCTATGAAGAATAGGGAACTAATGAAAACTTATTTTATAAGGTTGGGGTATCACCCTAAAAACTCCATGTTAAGAAACATCCCAAACAATTTTTTTTTTAATAGAAAGGTATAATTATTATTTCTACTAAAATTTTTATTTGTAAATAAATGGGATAAATATGGATCGGCCATTCATAAGATGAAAGAGATGACAGGGACACATAAAGTTTTGGAGGTGAAATGAGCAAAATTCTTGACTGAAAGATATAAAAAAGCAGACATATAGTGAACTATATAGATAGGAATGTGGGGAACTGGAAAAATATGTATACATTAAATCTAGACTATATGATGTGGAAATATAGATTAAAAAGTGAAAAAATTCCCTCAAATCCTGAACCCTTCAGTAGAAGAAAGCTGCTTCTTGAATTTATTTGGAGAAAGCAAATACAAGTGTTCTGATAAAATGTGAGAATTCTCATTTGGTTGAAAATTCTTTTCTATGTTTTTAGGAGGGCAAAGACAAAATAATAACAGAAGAAAATCTCAGCAAATAAGATACAAACCACTCAGAAGACAACACATAGGTGAGTAGTATCAACAAATATGTCAATATATATGTCAACAAATGATGTCAAACAGTGGAGATTTCTTTCTGAAAAAATTATCAGGCTTTGTAGATGAGGGACACATTAGGTACCATACCATCTTGATATTGAGTCTAAGAATATTATCTTCCATTATTTTTTTTCTAAATAAGAAGAACCTATTTTGTACTTGTCTGCGGAGGATGACTCTGATAGAATTGTCACATTTATTGACTGTTCACAGCTAAAAAGGAAGGAGGTAATGGACAATAAATCAGAGCAATCTGAAGGTAGATTTAGTTCTAGCAGACAGGATAATGTAGTGGAAAATCTGGTAGGATGAATCATAAGGGTACTAGGAAGACAGAGGGGATATTCAAAACAGTCTTCAGAAGGAGGAATTAATCTGAAATACCTGGACACAACCCAAAAAAATCAACATTTGCACAAAAATAATGAAGTGCACAAATGCAAACTTCTGAAAAACTCTTCAGTTTTGTAGAAAGGATTAAAGGATCACAATGAATGCAATCAATCATATAGTCACAGATCACAGAGGCAACTCTGATAATAATGCTCTCCTCCATTCCCACTTAATTTCATAGCAATATTCTATCCACTTTTTGTCACTGAGCTCTGAGAGAGGTATGGTTCACCTAGAGTTCGTCCAGAGTAGGACACTGAAAAAAAGAAATAGTTGTAAAATCAAATCCTGCTAAGGAACACTGAGCATCTTAGTTTAAAAAAGGAAAACCTTAGAGGAAAGGATGATTGAGGAGTAAGTTTTCAGGTACCTAATGATACATGAAGGTCAGAGATTGCTGCACACGTATTCTACATATAGTCACTTTCTGTGGTATGGTGTGTGTGTATGTTGTGAGGGAGTACATGGAAGGATGGGGTTATTTATGTAAAAATGGGAGTAGAAGAGGTAGTTTTTACAAAGTGGTGAGAATACCAGCAGTAAGAAAGACATCAATGACAAACACTGTGCACCTTGAAGCTTATGGTCTTATTTCAGTGTTTCAGAAAGTCTTTGAACTGTGTGGAATGGAAAAAAATAAAAGGAAAATAATCAAAACCACTGTGTTAGCCCACAGTCTATATTCACAAAGACGTCAGTTGTATCTTGCTATCTTGCAGTGTCTGTGAACCTTTGTGCATTGCTCTATTTGTCTCAGCTGTCTGATAAGGTGAACGGGTTGTAATAAATAGAAGGTGATATGATGGCTTTTGTATTAATGACTTAGGAAATAAAAGGCGTTTTCTATAGTATTGGTGTTTTTTTCTATTGTTGATGATGTTGTTTATCTGCCTATTTTCATTATCTTTAACTATTTATTCAATAACTCATAAATATTTTTAAGTGTGCTTTCTTTTTATTAGGAGGTGATAACATCCTTCTATGTAGAAACCTTTCTCATAAATATGTATGTTATTTTCTTAGCACCCTAATTTACTTGAATATAACAGCAGAAATCTGTTGGCATTGTTAATGACTCATTTTCTTTTAAGAGAGGAGATGTTTGAAGTTGACTTAGGTATAATAATTTCAAAACTAAATGGTATGAGTAGCACTGAGCATAATATTTTGGAGTGTCCTGAAGAGGGTCCTGCTGTAATATTAATCACTCTTTTTTTCCTGAATTGTTCTTTGAAGTACTTTTCATTTCCTTCATTCTTTTCCTCCTTTTCAGTGTTTTAGGCTACAAAGAGAGTTCTTAAAAATATTCTTATGTTCATCTATTATATAAAAGCATATTTTACCACAATTTTAATTTGATGAACATGCCTTATTATCACAAATAAATGCCAAACATATATTAAGACGTATTACAATAGTTTCAAATAGTGATATGGAATTCTTAAAATGAGTGAAATTTGGAAGAAACTTGGCATATAGCTTTAACAAATATGGCAAAAATTTTGAAGACATTGTATTAGAGTACAGAATTATATGCCTTTCACATGCTCTGACCATCATAGTACCTTACTGTAAATCTATGAAAGCTTTTTGAAGACTTTTTATTTCTGTTAGACATATCCTGGAATGGGTGATCCAATGAGGAATTGTGCAACAATAGCTCATGTAAAGTCAGCAGATACAATGCACATATTAAAAAATAAAAAAGAACTAAAAAAACAGTTCCCAGTTTCCTTTCCCTTTTTTCCTCTCCTTTTTTTCCCCTAATATTGCTTTTTTTTTTTTTTTTTTTTTTTTTTTTTTTTTTTTGCTAAAGCCCAAAACTTAATGAAAATCAAGGTAAACGGAAAGAAAATTTGAAGACTAGAAGTAGCTTTTGATTAACTGCTGCTGGTGATGCCTCTTTTCTCTTTGGATGGTGCAACAAGGTACAACAGTAGGTGAAATGGATGCAATGAAGAACATCTGGCTGAGAGGGTGTGCTGGATCTAAACGAATTTCTTTTCTGCTGGTCTGTCCTTTAGCAGGTTACTTTATTCTTTCTGCTATCCCCCTTTTCTGTCTATCCTTTGCATTAAAGGTTTACACATGCATCAGCTATTCTTGGTATCATGAAGAGAATCATTCAAAGGAAAGGAATGATTGCTCTAATTGAAAATCCTTAGAACATAGACCATACAAGCAAGGAGTACAATAGATGAGTCTTCAATTGCACTCTGAAGTCTCACATTGCCTAATTTAGAGCAATCTTGTAGAAAAATTCTTTAATTGCTTCATAGATGTAATCAACATGCTAAGACTGTTTATGTTAAGACCTTTACTTGGCATAATCTTTTATGGAAAATATATGGAAATAAGCAGTGTTTTGAATCTTTAAAATGGGCTTTATTTTTCAGTGTCAGTGCACAGTGCATTGACAATAAATTCCCACAAGATTTTTAAAGCACACGATGGCACACTGCTGTGGTCAGACATAGAGGAAGGAAGATTTATGCAAGCTAAGATATGATATCTGTAGGTGATTAGTTTTACTGACAATTGCATGGGTATCTTTGGAGAGAGTTGACTGCTTGATCCCTGATTTAACTCACAATAGTTTAAACAGGTACAGTGTCAGTTTCCTGGACCCTCCCTAGAATGGCAATGTTTGTTACAAGGCTTAGCATGCAGGTGAGTTGAGGAATAGTGTTGTAATGTTTTTTGTCTTCTTGGTCCAAGCTACACTGAACTGAGTTTGCAACTGAATATGACGTTTATTATGCTAATTATGATTTTCTTAAAGAACTTAAGTACCTGAAGTATATGAAAAATCATTGCCTAGAATGTTACTGAATGGTGGTGATTATCACCTAGTTATTATAACTGAAAGTCCATGTGATAATATTCATAACAGCAATATTGATATAGCTGGGCAATTTGCACAGGGGAACAAGAGACAAAAAGAAGACAAAAGGCTAATAATCTTGAGATTAGAATTGGAGAGTAAAATGCCTGTTGATCAAATATTTTGGTTACACATTACAGAAAATGAGCAATTGCTATGGTTTGTGCCTCAAGCTTTCAAGGGTACAAAGGAATAACAATCACAGACCACCTGCAGAAATTAAAATGAAGTCAGATTACTGTAGAAAACACCAGATTTTTAATAATATGTTTATACCAGCCATGCAATAACGATCCCAGTCCTGTGATGAGCCAGATAGCTTTTCCAATTCCATATGTGAGACTTGGTAGTCAAAGAAAGTGAAAATCACACTTAAAAGAAAAAAACTAACAATAAGAAGTGATAGGCTTAAATAAGGAATAAATAATTGCTGTGCGTCTGTCTCTGTACCCAGTGACGGGTGACAATCCCACTTTACCTGGCTACATAGAATTTTGTAGTTATGACATGCAATATTAATGTAATATGAAGTTGATATATTCTGCCTGTGAGGAGTGTTTTTATTTATCACATTTTGGAAGCTAGTGCTAGCTGAACAACAACAGCTGATGTTGATAGTGCAAAACCAGGACACTGTCCAGCTGCAGGTCTCTTCCTGGAGAAAGTGGCATCTCTGCTTCAAATAGTTTCCTTTCCTGGCTTGCATTTTCTTTGTAGAAATACTCTTGTGCAATTTCCACATTTAAGCCTAGTAACTCAGGAGATAACACATTTTCTGTCTTGTTTTTAGTAAGACAACAATTTTTAAAATGTTTGAGAAACTGAGACCTGAGAGTGTCTTTAATATTTACATATTGATTGGCATAGACAGTGCATTCTATGAGTGTTTAAAAGATCTATGCAAACAGTGTAATCGATTCATTTGAATAGAATTAACATAATTCTGCTGAAATTTGCCTTGTTATACCCAGTGAAGAAATGCTATGACCACCAGTTAGGATACTGACAGATAAAAACAGTAGACAATCCATCTTGGAGAAAAGTGGACCAGTATATCTGAGGACAGGTAATGAAGTTCAACTCCTCAGTAGAAATAACAAGGTCACTATCAGTGAAGCACAGTAGGCAACAAATGAAATGTTTGCATCCAGCTTTGTTTCCAGGACAAAATCTGGGAGGGCATCTCCTTCTTCTCAGCTGGAAAGTGTAAAAAAAAAAAAAGCGTTAAATAATGGATGTTGAATATCCTAATTTATGACTCGATTTGCTATCCCTATTTACTAAACTACTAGATACTATCAAAATCTAAATAGGAGAATATTCCAGTTAACAGATAGGAGCCTATGTCTTCCTATTTTAATATTAAAACTAGCTTTGAGGACATGAGCAGAGAATGTTCTGAACTGAGATATGCATTATGTTATGGACACCTTCTGTCAGGTGGCTGATATGAGAGAGACCTGTAAGGTACAAGCCCTTCCAAGCCCTTGGAGATAGTTGGAAGAAAGCTCTCAGAAACTTGGTTTCTTCCTTGCTTGACTAATTCATATAAAATAAAATTAAACCGAGCAAAATAAATGTGATGTACTTGCAAAGTAACTGCTACATATGTTTCAAGGGCAATATTTCCCACTAGTTGTACTTCAGGAAAACCAGTCTTTCTTTTCTTTACCCAAATTCATGTGCCTGCACGGGTAAAAAAGACCAAGAGGAACTTCTGCAGTGTTCATGGGCAGAAAGCTGTACCTTCAGGCATTCTAAAATGTAGTCTGGACTACATGTATGCAAACATCTTAGAAAAACTTCAGAACAATTATGCACTCATATATACGTGCTGGTATGGTCTTCACAGTATTTTTTAGTAGAGACTTAGACTCTCTGAGAGAGTCTTAATTTCTTTTAGGGACTTAGAAGTACACTTTCTAGTACCTCTAAAGAAACAAAGAAAAAAAGTGAAGTGGAGGTTATGGTTTGACATTGGCTGGCCACCAGCTGCTACACCACTTCTCTTCCTTAACAATACAAGGAGAGAAAATACTGCAACATGCTCATGGATCAAGATAAGGACAAAAATCACTTACCAATTCCTGTTGTGGCCTCAACAGGACTTAACTTCAGGCAAGAAATTCATATTACTGTCAATCAGAGTAGGATAATGAGAAGAACAAATCTAAAAACACCTTCCCTCCACCTCCCCCTTTCTTGCAGGCTAAATTTTACTCCCAGCTCCTCCCCACACAGAAGCCCCAGGAGCATGGAAGGTGCAGTAAGTTCATTACATGTCCCTAATAGTCTTTCTTCCTTACCCCCTTTCCCTGCTCCAGTACAAGGACCCACCCAAGGGACACAGTCATTCCAGAGATTCTACAACACAGATTGTTCCCTCATGGGCTGCAGTGCTTCACAAACCACTCCAGCATCTTCTCTATTCCATAGGGTGCAGTCCTTCAGGAGCAAACTTCCTCAAGGTGTGTGTCTCCTGAGATCACAAGTTCTGCCAGCAAACCTGCTTCAATGTGGGCTTCTCTCCATGGAGCCACAGGTCCTGCCAGGAGCCTGCTCCAGCATGTGCTTCTCACAGTGTCACAGCCTCCCTCGGACATCCATCTGCTTCAGCAGAGGGTACTCCACAACCTACAGGTGGATCTCTGCATCCCTGTGGAATTCCATGGACTGCACCATGGGCTGGAAGGGAATCTCAGTCCTTGCTCTTCCTTCTCCACTGGCCTTGTTGTCTACAGGACTGTTTCTTTCAGATAGTCTCTCCTCTCTCACAGCTGCCATTTAATACTTTTCCTTCTTCTTAAACATTCTGAATCCCGATGTTCCTGATGAGCTCAGCTGTGGCCAGAGGCAGGACTGTCTTGGAGCTGGATGAAAATGGCTCTGTCAAGACATGGGGGGAGTTTCTGATATCTTCTCACAGAGGTCACCTGTGCAGTACCTCGACTACAAAAATTTTGCCATGTAAACCCATGAAGTGGATAAGGCAAGAAGGATTTCTCTTTAGGCTGTGAACTGTGATGAATGCTGTTATGGTGAGATTAGCATAGGGTGTATTTTCAGGCGATATAGAAATGTATGCTCCAAGTCTGGTAAAACAAATTAGTAAAGAAGGTAAAGATTCATGGGAGCAATTCAATAGTTTAAGACTGCAAAATGTACTTTTATAAGGAAGAGCAAGTTACTCTAACCACATATATAACACTGAAAAATTGAAGGATTTCTGAGGAAAAGAAAAAAGGAAAAAATGTCTTACCACATGATGTGATTAAGTTTTAATAATTCCAGTTATATTAATAGGCTATTTTATTAGGGAAGAAAATGTAGAAAAAGTAAACTCTCCAGTACAATTTTTCTAGTCGTAATCCTCCTGATTCATTGAACATATTGAATAATATACAATGAAATGTAATGATTGAGATTATGTAATAGTATAAGGTGAACTTGTAAATTATTAGCCTAAATAATGTGGTTACCAACTTAATCTAACTATAGCTATTGTTAGAACATCAAGGTGACTATGATATAAAAAAAAGATACATGAGAAAAATAGAAAGATAATTTGCATTTTTAAAATTGAATTATATAGGTTTTACCATCATAAATGGCTATTGAATCCTGAATGTCAGTGTGTCCTTTCATTGTTTTACCAAATAACAAGTAAGTATCGTGTTTGTTATGGCTTTCTTTAAAAATACCTCATTACTGTAATAATTGTCCTATGCAAAAAATGTGTCTCTGAGTAGAGATGTTTCTCTTTCTATTTTTAAGCAAGTCTGTGGAAAGAAATACCATGTTTTTAAACCATTTGGCTTAAAACATGCTGATGTGTAACAGCACACTACATGATTTAGAGGAAAACATGGTGGGGATTAAAAGCATATATTTTCTTATGACAAGAAAAAAAAAATATTTTGTAAAAAATAAATACTTGGAAAATTTGCAGCTGGCAAGTTATGAGATTGTTCCAGCTCTCATTGAACTAAACGTCCATGGACTGGCCACAGAATGAAACTAATTAAAATTAAAGCAAAATTAATTACAAAGTACTATAATGATGTTCTGTTATTAATTTGGGGGAGCATTTTAGACAATTGAACAATAACACTCTGGGTAAAATTAAAAATTTTATATAATTTACATATATGATTTTGCATATATGATTTTGAGACAAAGCTACCAAAACCTTATTTACATTCCTTGCAGACTAGATTACACTGAAATCCATTCTCCTTAATTTTCTCTTCAACCACTTGTATATTTGCTGGAGGAGAAAATACTTTTTTAATAAAAATCAAATAGAACAGTTTTCTGTTGTTGTTGTGGGGGTTTGTGGGTTTGTTTTACTTTGGTTTTGGGGGGACTGTTATTTTAAACCACATAAAAGGTTCAAGTCAGCAATAGCTGACATGTCCAGCCAAGATTAAATCACACTTAATAGAGCAGCCTTTTCTCTTGGAAAAACCCTGGGTTTGTTGGCATGATGTACATATCCGGTATACCAATTTCTCTGTCCCTCTGGTTCCTGTGCACATACCTGTCCTCCTCTTACAGCAACTGGAGTCTCCCATATGGCTGATCTCTCCATGGCAGCCACTCACATACTCGAAAACCAGCCTTACAGCTGGAATTTATGCTTTTGCCTCCTTTTGTCTGTTCCTTTTACGAAAGCTAAAAGAAGTTTCTTGAGAGAATTTAAAGCCAGTTGCATGTTCTCCATTTTTTTTCTCCTGGTTTGACAGGTGAATTGCATTGCCTATGATTGGTTGTAGACTTCTTCAAGGCATAAAACCCACATCTTATTGCCTGCAGCTGTATTAACTAGGAGATTAATTGTATAGCTACTATAGACCTGGTGCACAAAATAGCTAAGGATTTTCAGAAAATGTGAATTTTTATGTGCTAAGGCACCAGAAAGAAGATTTTGATTTTTTTTTTATTTCTTCCTGTAAGAAACCACATTTTCCTTTACCTCATTTCTTTAGCCCATCCAGATGTTAATGAAGTTGGACCTTGAGCTAGCATAAAAGAAATGTAATCTGATAAATTAAAATTTAAAGATAGAAAACATAAATCGGAAAAGTTTTATTCTCTCATGAAAGCAAGAAACAACAACCTGAACTTCTGCCTGAAGTTACACCTCTTTAAATGATCTGCTTTTTACAAGTTGTCTGTTTCAGCCCTTTGGTTTTCTTACAAGTCAGAAAACACTCAAATATTTTTGAAGGCATTAGGACAGGCTGTGGCATAAACAATCACTCTTCTGGACAAGATACATAAAGTTCAGGCTTCATGATGAAAAGAAGTTGAAACTATTGTTATTTCTATCAGTCACAGATGGTTTTGAGTAAGACTAATTAAAAGAGAATCATTTGAAACTGTGACTGTGTGGGAATATATTTTGTCACTAACAGCCAATCATGAAATAGGAGGGTGACAGAGAAAGTGTGTTCACAGAATACTTCAAATCCTTGACAGTTGCTATTAAACTAATTGGGAGCAGGGTACAGCACCTTCCAAGGGTAACTGTTTTCAACTTGATTCAGCAAAACAAATTAAGCGCTTATTTAAAGGAAAGCAAAGATGCAATTCTAATTTCATTGAATAAAATAGCAAGCTCTTTCTCCTTCATGTTTTCTCCATGCTGAATATATATTTAAAATCATAGTGAGCAAAAAATAATTATCTAACAGAGGAAAGCTTCCTTAAGGTAAAAAAGATTTTTCAAAAAATCTGTGATATTTATTTTTGGATATGTTTACCAAGCACAATATAGAATGTCTGCAATCATATAGGATTTTGGGTGTGAAATTTTTAAACTTATTTCTTTTCAGACATTGTATTTTATAACTTAAACAAATTAAAATCCCATTTAAAAAACTCATATAAAGTCTGTGAAAGAGTTACAGTTCAATGAGTTTCCGGTAGTTTGCAGAGTTCAGTAAGAAAAAGGAAACTATATTCATGACTCTTTCAAAAAGGAATTTCTTTAATTTTGGTGAGAACGTTTGATCCTATAAAGCATTTCCTAATTAGTCCAATAAAGCACATAATCTACTTTTTTTATTATTTACTGAACTAGCATGTTTATTACCATTTTTATTACAAGAGTTTATTGATTTTTTCATAAAAGCAGCTCACTGCAAATTCTTTGCATGTTAATTTATTGCATCAAATTCACCTAGAAATTACAGTAGTCCATTTTGAACTTCCAGTTTCATGCAGCAACTCATTCTTCCAATATTCATGAGCACGTAAGCACAAGCAGTCGTGGTTAAGGTGGTGTCTAAAAATAAATCAGTTCAGGTCATGTGAATTGACATCATGATCATATTTAATACAAGGAAATTCTGAACAATGCATAGCAAGATTTGATGGGCTCTAGACACAGAGTAAAACTATCTACTACAGCTTTCCATTGTTATGTAGTTTCACATAGATGCAATGCAGTTTTGAAGCAGCAGGCTATTGCAAATTTAATACAGCATGGCCATGTGTAAAAACATACTGCATAGACCACAATGTTGAATATATTGCACCACTCTATAAGAAAAATTGTCTCTGCTTCTGAAACATATAGAAAGGATTGTAGGGAGAATCATGTAAGGATGCATCAAAAGCAGTGTGGTCAGCAGGTCAAGGGATGTGGTTTTTCCTCTCAGCTCTGCTTGCAAAAGACCCTACCTGGAGCATTGCATGAAGTTCTGGTGCCCACAACATAAGGACATGGAACTATTGGAACAAGTCTAGAGCAGGGCTGTAGAGATGATAAGAGGACTAAGGCACTTCTACTGTGAAGAGAGGCTATGAGGTTTGGGGCTGCTCAGCCCATAGAAGAGATCGCATGGAGAGATCACAGCAACATTCCAGCATCTGAAGAGGGTGAAACCAGACTGGGATTCTTCATCAAAAACTGCAGTGATAGGACAAAGAATAATGGGTTCAAACTGAAAGAGGGGAAATTGAGGTTGGATAATAGAAGAAATTCTTTATTGTGAGGGTGGTGAGGCACTGGGAGAGGTTGCCCAGAGAAGCTGTGGATGGCCTAACTCTGTCAGGCGTCAATGACTGGTTGGATAGGGCTTTGAGCAACTGGTCTAATGGGAAGTGTCCCTGTCCCTGGAAGGGGTATTGGAACTAAATGATCAATAAGGTCCCTTCCAGCCAAACTGTTCTATAGTTCTATGCTTTGAAATCAAAACAGAGGATTGTGGAAATCAAATTGATTCACTGAACAAACACTAATTGACATGGAAGTATTTCAAGATGACCCTTCAATAAATTTTTTGAAAGTGAGTAAATTCATGCAGCAGAATAATATTCACCTCCTTCTCTGCAATGAAAGAGTTTTCTCTCAGACCTGACTAGATTGCTTTTGCAAGCAATATAGAAAAGACAGAGCATCCTCGTAATTTGGAAATAGTAGTAGTAAAGGAAATGTTTGGAAAGGGAGAAGCATTCTGATTAGATATGAAATGAAGTTAAAAGCAATATTTGAATATTGAAAGTTATAATTTCAACTTCTTCTGAGTTACAGTACTCTGTTTTCTTGAAATTATGGTTTAAAATGTTTCACAGAGCAACTAATCCAAAAAGTCAGCTCTTCCTGTTTGACTGTTTATAACTGGAATATCATGTGAGAGAAAAATACAAGGGTATATAAGCTGTCTAAATGTGTGTGAAAATCAAAATCCTCTTTGTAAACCCAAGTTTTAAAAGGTTGCAAAAGGTCTCTGATTTGCAGTGAATATCAGATCAATAACTCAAAATGAAAATTTTCTCACATGAAATCCTGAGACTTACAAAGATCTGGGGATGGAAGGATATAAATATTTTCTATAATTTTTTAAGGGTTTAGGTGTAGCTACTATTTATATTTAGGGTAAAAATTAGATTATTTTTAATTTTTCATTAATTAAAAGAAGTTTTCCTTGCTCAGATCTTCTGGTTTTTGTCATCTAATATGACGTCCTTCTGCTGGTCATCTGTGAGTAGAGGCATCAACATTTCATTGTAGTGTGTCCTAAAAGTACTGGGGGTCATGGAAGACCAAGGAGGAACATATATGGGAATTAATTTTTTGCTTTTTAATTTTAAGGATTTTGAAGAATAGTTTTAACCTTCTCTTCCATAAGCTCATAAACAGCAGTGCCTAGAAGTTCACAATTGCAGAGAGCTCAAATTGAACATTCAGTTTTCAGATGCTTACAACACTATTCTCTTGTAAATAATTGATTAACAAGTCATTTTAAAATTTAAGACTTCCTTTCTTCCTTTATACTCAATTGACAGAAAGAAAATTGTATATTTATTGATAAATGTCCTTGAATCACTGGCTGATGATTTCCCAAATGTTAATTTCTCTGCTGACACTGCAAATGCATGAAGAAAGTCTGCCTTAATATAATGACACAGGGAGATCTCATCGTTAAATATATTTTTGGTGTGCTCCCATTAGTATTCCTAAGAGTGAGATAGGCATTAGACATCATAGTGATGTCCAAATCTTTTAACCTAAGGGAACTAGAATTAAACTCTTCTTTTTTTTCTATTTTCTGTCTTCCGGTAATTCAACACTGAGGTAGATGGACTGTCTTACCATATATTTTATAAGTAAATGAAGTGTTTATTCATTATTTCAGATGGTCTATTTGCAGTGTGCTCTATATTTCTGTTTCACCTAACCATTGCTACTACACAACCATTTGGTTTCACTACTGAAATACTTTTTTCACTTTAACGGCTGCTGCATTTGACCTATGCAAGGAAAGTTGTCTCTCTGTTCCAGGTAATTTTTGATAACATTTTCTTAAAATGTGCCAGATATGTAATCATCACAGACACAATTTTATGCTTGGATTTAGACCAAGTATCTTCTGTTTCTAAAGCTTTTCTCCATTGTGACCTTTAGTAAGCCAGTTAAGGCTCGTTTTAAAAAGTGCTGCCCAAAAGTCAACCTATGTCTTTGGGGTTGGTCCTGGGCAGGGACAGGAGCTGGACTCAAAGATCCTTGTGGGTCCCTTCCAACTCAGCATATCCTGTGATTCTGTGAAAAGCCCTTGGATGATCTTGACCAAGATCATATTAGTATAAAAAATTTGAAAGATAATATCTTTGGAATAAGTAATTTGAGGATTAAATACTGCATATTTTGTTTTCAAAATATTTTCATACTAGAAAATGTTTTGTTTATTAGGTGCCATGTAAATACAAATGTTATGTTATGCATTTATTTGCACATGTATATTCCATTTTCTAGTCTCACTGTATGAAAAGGCACTTGCTGATATAAATGGAGACCTGGACTCCAGCTGGGTTGTTTCTGGATTTTAGATGCTCAGACAGAGCTTCTGTCCACAATCATTCTCTGTGAGGTTGTGACAGTGAGGTGAGGGACTGTAGAGCAAGCAGAATTCTAATGGCATGTAGAATTAAAGCGAAGTAACATCAAGCAGTCAGGAGCTGCCAGGTCAGCCACATTTCTAAACCAGGACTTGAAAAAGATAAATTCAAAGCAGTGGAATTTAAGCATAGATATATGTGCTGCAATTTGAAAATAACTCAGAAACTGCCATGTAGCCCAGGAACTAAAATGTCCAATTAACTACTGCTGCAGAAATGATTCAGGATTCAGTGTAAGCATTCAAAATTGGTTTTTTGTATGCTTATCTGAAGCATTGCTAAAATATCTAGCTCTTTGCTCTTTGCTAAGGTAGCATTGAGTTCCCTTCTAAACTTTGGGGTTTTTTTTGCCTCTACATGTATAGACAATTTTTTATGAAGGTATGATTAGACTTAGTAAACAATAACATTTTGCATGTCAGATTTATGTCCAGGTCAGAACTGTGCCATATATATTTAAACTACTCTCTATGGAATGTATACATCTTTTGCTGTCTGACATTTGTTCCTTGCCCTTTTGTAACTTTCTATTTCAGCCATATGTTATTTTCAGGAACTTTTACTTACCATATTTATTTTTAACTTATCAAGAACTATTTCTTGGTCCTTACATGCAGGAAGCCTAAAGATACACTCTGACCTAACACTTGCAAGGATTTCAGAAAATTGTAGGGTATAACAATTGTAGTGCCCTTGGTAGACAGCAGAAGCATCAGATGTAATTCTTGAAGTAAATATGGTAAAAGATGCTACAATTAAAAAGGCACTGAAAATGCCAGACACCAGCCCTATCCTCTGGTTTGTGGTTTGTCCACAGTCCTCTAGGGCAAACTTGCTGGTTATTTTATTCTCTTTTTAGTGGCAGCCCCTCTAGTCATCTCTTTCTAATCAAAGTCTAATTGAAATTTAATTCATCCAGGTAGGTGTCATTAAAATAGATTAATTAATCTCTTTGAATGCCAGGAAATTAAAATAAATTACAATATTATTATTTTCTATTTTAAAAAAAATTTATTTCATCCAGAGGGAGACTGCAATTGCAGTCACAACCGGCTGCTTACATGCTGGTATATATATTCACACACACAATATATGTGGACATGCACACATACACACTCAGAACTGGAAGCAATAATTAATTTTCTTGCAAATGGAAATGTCTGTCTGATGTATGGATAGGTAAAGGCAACAGCTGAGAAACATTATTTGTTTGCTTGCTTGCTTCTATATATTTTCTTTCCAACTTACATTCATCTTAAAAATGTGGGAATGCTATATGATGGAAAAGGTTGATTCAGCTCAGTATCCATATCTGACACTGGCAGAAATGATTCTTGGGAAAGAGCCTATGCTGGAGTCATCTGATCAGAGCTGCTCCAAGCATCTCCCAGCAATATTCTCAGATAGACACAAACAGTGTGTATTAAAGTTAGAATTTTTAAAACAAGATTTTGCAGTATTTTATGAACCAAGGGAAAAGTAAATCATATTTCATCTTCTCCTGCTACAGTATTATAATTTTTTAGCTGCAGCAAGAAAATGCTACCATTAGCAGTAGTTTCAGGATATTTTATATTGCAAACTGATATAAGACTGGTGAATTTGAGAGATATGGATTTCATTAGCAAACTTTGCCATTTTTTCTAGTTGCAAAATTAGTCTTCATGTACTGTCAAAGGCTAGAAGACTCTGCTCTGAAATTCTGTGGGAATATATCCTTTTGCTAAATCTAAGACAGTAAATCCTACTCTAGTGGAATCAAGCTGGATGAACTTTATTGATTTTGAGAGGGTTAACCTATTTTGAACATTGAAATATAGTTGGGAATTTTACTCTGTATTTTATGAGAAAATTTTTATCAGAAAGTGAGCAAATATTCATGCCTATAAATATAATTCAAAAATTTATTTCTATTCAGAGAAGCATCTCTTGTCTTGAATCAGAGTGGAGGTAAAATTTTACTCTTTTTTTTTCGGAATTCATTATTAATTATAGGAATTCCAAATTGAAATCAATAATAAAGTGTCAGTGGAGCAATAGCAGAGTATGCAAGTTTTGCTTTCTGGACTGTATGCACAAGTTTGATGAACTTAAATTTTGCAATATAACAGAGTAAAAGAGAAGCATGATTTAAAATCCTGGAAAGTGGATATCATTGTAAAATCTGTAAAATGTGGTAAGAACAGGTTGGAATGGATTTTTAAAAAGACACTTGTAGAGTTTGCTGATGATTTATGCAGAGTTACTGCTTGATTTCTTTTAAAATCTTTTTTTCTTTGAACTTGAACCTTGTGCACATGGGTAAGCATGGCATGGGATGTGAAAGATGGTTATTAGTCCTTGGTCTACTACTGTCTTAGATACCCATGTTAGAAATAAAATGTCCTCCTGATAATTATATATTTCAATCTATTTAATAAATAAAAATTATTTTCTTATTATCTTACTTTGAATTCAGTCCTAACTTTCTTTCAAAAATTGTAGTCAAAATAGACAAGAATATTAAATGTTGCATTTGCAGATGGGCCCTGTATCATCAAAGTAAAACACACATGTATTTTATTTAGCTTTACTTTAATTTGTTCCTAATGAGTAAAAAACAAAACAAAACAAAAAAAAAAAAGAAAAAAAAAAAAAAAAAAAGAAAAAGAAAAAAAAGAAGCTGCCCTTCAAAAAAATGAAAATATTGAAATACAGGAAGTATTGTTAGCTATTGAAACACAGTTAAGAAGAATATGAAAAAGGTAAAAATGAAGCACGTTTTGTAAAAAAAGTCAGCATTTAGGATATCCTGGTTGTTTCCTCCTCAAACTCCTGTTAAATTCCTGTTCTGGAATGATTTTCACAGGAATTTATCAGACAAGAAAACTTTCATAAGGTAATGACCAGGTTGTAGTGATTGGAAGTACTTAGTTTAAGTTCTAGATGAAATGGACAAGATCTTACATGTTTTCTAAGGGAAATGGTCTCATTATATATATTAAAACACACCAGTGAGTGAAGGGGATAAGCACAAATTTTTAAGAAGTTTATGCTGCTTTCAAATTTGTATCTGTAAATGCACTATATTTATATCCATGTATGCTAATATTAAATGTGGAATAACCAAGTTTGTGTAATCCCTAGGTTTTCATTCATTGCAAAGAAAGACGTTTTTGTTCAAATTAGATTAATTAGACACTGTGGGTTGAGAAAGAGGTAGGCAAAAAATTCTAGTACTACTTCTTTTTGGCTATATGTTATACTACCTTCTTTGAGCTAGGTCTAATAAGCTTTTGGAGACCTATAACACACCCAAGATAGCTCAGCTACCTTTGGTGGCATAAAAATAAGCAGGAAGGCTTCTGCTGCAGTGTTGGAAACAAAAATGTTTAATAAAAGGCAAAAAACAAACAGAAAAAAAAGAGCCAGGTGCAAGAGATCCTGCTCCTGGTAAAACATCTCAGAAAAGCAATTAGTTTATTTGTTCTCTTCTTTTCTCTACTAAATTGTCCAGGTGGGACTTTTTTGGTTCCTGTCCAGTTAGCTACCCGTAAGTCTGAGGTAAAGTTTCCAAGGTCTTATGAGGTGGCTTTTCACCTAATCAATGAGAGAAACTTCTAGGTTTCTTTCCTTTTTAAAGGGACAAAAGATAGTTTTGCCACTCCGTCAACAAGAGGCACATTCTTACAGCTACAAGCTGATTTTGTTTGATTAGCTCTTTATAATCCTTTGTCTGTAATTGTGGTACCTAATAAATAACTTACAAATAACACTATTTTTATGTGTAAATACTCACTGAGAAACCTCTTAATCAGTATGTCTTGTTCTGTATTTGCCACAATGTAAATGTGACCAGTAAAACTAGGATATTTGCCAATCATCTTAGCCTTGGAAAAAATGTGGGCCATAATATTTCTGTCTAAAATGTATTATGTGCTAGTCTCTGCCCTGAAATGTTCTTTCTGCTTCCATGTAGCTGTGTGCTTTAATACATCATACTGTTTGGTCATGTTGCACAAAGTATTTCCCTCTGCAGAAGAAATTTTTCAGACTGTTTCATTCAAGCCTGTATTCATGTTCTTCAAATCCTTTAGCAGCTGTTGGGTCTGCATCGAAGAAACACAAGAAAGATGTTACCATCTTCTCCATCTTTTTTTTTTTTTTTTTTTTTTTTTTTTTTTTTGTGAGGTAGTGGAGATCAAAGTGACATGATCTTAATTACTTTCAAGTTTCTTTTGTGAACTCAGTTCTGTGAACTTCTCACTTCTCCTTAAACTGAGTCAATAATCTACTGCAGTTCACCTGCATTCAAAACCAGCCGCAGCTCTTGCCTCAGGGGTCCTTATGGACAGGGGCCCATGGGGTATTGACTGCTGCTTCCCATTGCTGTTAAATGAGAGACAGCTCACCAAGTATCTGTGGTCACAAGGGATAGTTTGGAACAGGTTTCATTTCAGTTTGAAACTTCACCAAATTGGATGCAAATATCAAAAATAATCACAAAAATATTTAAAAGTTGAAACAAGGTACAGGGCAGAGATTTTCCTTTGAGGGAGAAAAAACAAGCTGTTTCTGTTGCTGCTAAAGGAAAATGCCTGTTCAAAAATAGTATTTTTGTTTGTACTGTCTCATTTACCTCTTTCATCAAATCCTTTGTGATATCAGGCTGTGTTTGTGTGCCTGCCATGCATGGAGTGTGACTGAACTGCTATTACTCTGTTTCAGTAGCCTCACAGTGGTTTACCTTCTGTTCATCTCCTTGTATTCTCACTGCTTGGATTGTGCTACATTATTTCTCAGGCAGTCAAAAAAGTCCTTTACCTGGATTGATCTAAAAGGGTAAATGTCTATTTCCCAGGGAGTTTCCCCTCACTCCAGCCCTAAAGAACACAAATAACCATTCAATGTGATATTTAAAAATTTGTTGTCACTATGGTTACTTTAACAGTTTTTTTCACTTGACACTGTAGGTGTTAAAGTAAGATTAAACAAAAATGAAACAAAACACTTTTGCCCCATCTAGCTTTATGCTCAGTTTTTGATCTTGCAGAAGTACTGAAGTTATAGATCCCTGTCCCTAGTATCTAAGCCTGTTTCAGTGAACGATACTACTGAGTAAGTTTTTTTGTAATAAGGACATAGCTGGCTTTAAGTAAATTGGTAATGATAATTCTATTCAATACTCTTATCATTCTCTTTGCCAATAAAATATTATTCCCTGCTAAATTTTTTTGGACATTTTTTCCAAGGCCATTTTTAAAGATGTGGTTCAGGTGTCCTGTCCATACTAATTTTTTTTTTTTCTTTTTAGTAACAGAATTTACTTCACTTCCAATGTTGCAATTTTTTATTGTATTGCAACAAGAGAATAGAGGGTGAAGGTACTGGAGTGATGAGTTTTCCACCACTGTCTTATAAGACTGCTCTAAAGCTGAATGCATTTCAAGGCTAGGAAATTATACGTTGCCTTGTTGTTCCCCTTTTATTGTATTTATGCCCCCTTGGATGACTTTAAGTCATTTTTCTCATGGTTTTATATTCATACTTTTCAAAATTTTCTCTCTCTGACATATATTAGGCAGGATATATAAAATTGCTGCCCTACTTTGATTCCTTCCTTAAAGGTCAGATTGTATAGAATCTCAGTTTGAGTTTTTCTATTCTGAATTCTTTACATTTTGTAAATTTTGAGATGCCCACGGCTCAATATTATGGGGCAAAGCCACAACTCTGGCATTTAGGTGGGTCTTAATACATATCTGGTCTATGATGGATGAACCTCTGTTTGCAGAGGTAAAATCATATCAAAGTTATTTTTGCTTTTCTTCTTGCTGGCATAGTCTTTGAAATATAGCTGACTTCCTATTAACTGTTACCTCAAGACTTTTATAGCACTTTTTCTTTTTGTATATTTCTGTATTCCAAAATTATTTTTTCCTTACTGTCACAGGTTTGAACTTTTCCTGGTATCCTCTTCTCTTTTTTCCTCCTTTTCTCTCCCTTTTTTTTTTCCCTCCTTTTTCTTTACCCCATCTATCCTCTTCCTGCTAAATAAGTCCCCAAAAGAGGACTTTTTTATAAACATCAGTTTTCCATCATGGCAACAGCAGTTAGTATGAAGCAGAGACGGGCTGCAAGTTTTCAGCCTAGCCTGGCCTAAAACACTTGTTTGTCTCTCTTTGTATCTAGTCCCCTAAGGCAAGAAAGCAAAAAAGTATTGTATTAACTTTTCCAGACCCATATCCATAAAATAAACCCCCCAAAGCTGTAGTACTTATTGACAGACTTATGTGACTGTTGATTTTCTCTGAGAGGCAGTGGAGCTCTCCTGAATTTATCACTACCTCTGTAGGAGCACGCTGAAGCAGGAGCACAAGAGGATCATGATGTAGGGCTAGATTTCCAAAGAGTGTAACTGCCTGTACAGTAACCCTTGTCACCTGCAGACCCTCAGGTTGACTCAATAAGCACTCACAAATGCCAGCATGAAGTGTGTCTCAGGCACCCTTATAGAAGTGGTTGTAACTTCCTTGTGCACAAAATCTGGTGGGAAAGGAAGAGATGGGGAGCTTCCTTCTTTCACCACAAAGGCACTTCATCATATTTATCTTTACTTTCATTCTGCATATTGATTTTTTGTTTCAGGAGCTGAATGCTGAACAGCTACCAACTGAGGTGTCAATTTGTAGATTCATAAAGCTAACCTCAAATGTTGAAGTTATTTTTCTATTAGGCAACCATCTTTCGAAAAGTTTTCCTGTGGGTTCAAGTACATCCTAAGAATCCAGTAGAATTTGACATGAGATCAGGCCTACTGCTGCCTGTAGTGATGGCTTGATGAATTCTTTATCTTTTCTTTTTGATAATGTTCATGCTAAACAAGGACACATCTGTTCTTGCCCCTATAATCTATAGGAAGGGTTATGGCATTATATCAAATACTTCTCTGGATACCCATTACAGCAGAACATTAACTTCCCTTTTATATGATGTCCCTTTAAATTAATTGATAATATTCCTTGCTTTAATTGTAATCTTGTTACTATTTACATATTTCCTTCATTGCTAGATTTTCCATTTTATCAGACAAAGCCTAAAATTTGAAGGGCACTCTTTGCCCTCTTTTTAACACATTCGAGCAAGTTGCAGAAATGGCATCTAGGTTTTTACAGGTGATTTCATGTGTACATGTAAGTGTGTGCAGATTTATACAAAGTATAAACACACTTTAGAATGGTCAATAATGTGATTTAGCACCTGTATGCAGAAACATCAGAAGTAACTACAACGTGATAGCACTATAAATTATGTATATTCTCAATAGTCAAGTTCTACTTGATTTAAAAAAAATTTCTAATTAGTGATTGTTTAACTGACTTAAGATTTTTTTTTTCCATTTAGAGATAAATTCTGTTATTAATTACTCATGCTTTAAAATTTCTTTCTCTTTTCTTAGAAGTTTATCATACATAGACAATTTTGGTTACCTAATTTTTGCGTAGTACAGTATTTTAAAATTTTTCCTCCTCTGCTGATAATCTCAATTGGCATTGCCAATTTTATGTCATTTTCTCTTCTATTCTGCACTTACTACATAGGTTTTATTTTGCTTCAGATGTCTGAGCAATTCCTTTAGGAGCCATTGCAAGATCAAGTACAATAAGCAGATGGGCTGTGATATTTTCTACTTTGAAACCTATGTTTAATTTTTGATAGAAAAAAAACCAACAAAAATTCAGACTAGTAAAGGTCATATCTCCAGATCATCTAATGTCAGATTTCAATGCTGACTTCTCCTCAAAAGAAGAAAGGGATCCATTTCCTTGATGGTCAAAGGTTTCAGACATCCCTGGCAGATAGCACAGGACTGATAGGACATCTTCTGGACTATCACCAGATTTTTGGGGGAAAGACTGATAAAAGATGGGAGCGGCAGTCTTTTTATCTGAAAATTATCATAGGTAGCTTCATACAAGTATGATTGAAAGCCTCATATGTGTTTCCAGTGACTTTAATTTTATTTAGCCACACCTGGAATTCTGGATCCAGTTCTGAAGCACAAGAGAGAGTCCAAAAAAAGATCACTAAGATGATGTAAGGGCATCTCTCTCCTTAGCTGAGGGGGCTGGGATGGTTCATCCTAGAGATCTCAGGGAGCCCTTACCAATGTGAACAAACCACTGAAGGGAGGGTATAAAGGACATCCGGACACTGTTCACCCAGGGATGGGAGGTAATGGGCATGAAGTAAAACACAGCATCTTCTGTCTGAATTTTTTGAAGCAGTTTTTAGCTGTAAGGGTGACTGAGCACGGGCAAAGGTTGCCCAGAAATACTGTGGTCCCTTTCTGGAAATATTCAAAAGCAGTGTGGACATGGTCCCATCAACCTGGTGCTTCAGCAGAGCAATTAGACCAGACGCTCTCCCAAAGGTCCCTTCCTGGCTAAGCCTGTACTCCTGTGTTTATTTTTTGCCTTGTATAAAGGCATTGAGTCTGACAATAAATATGGTAAAGACACTTTGTCAAAATACGCATGCTTAAATAATAAATTTCAAATGCATTCAAAAATTTTGTAAATATTACAGATTTTTAGCTTGTACAAAATTACCATCTAGTTCTAAATTAGGCATCTACTTTAAACTAGCTGCTTAGTCTCTCATCCAAGAAGAATGGAGAGAAATTAACACTGTCAGATGATGACTCAAATATGTTTTTGTAGAATATATTTAATTGCTTTCTGGAAGTGTTTACCCTGAATAACCATACAGAGAGAGTAGAAGGCAAACTTAATCAGAGATGAAGGGAGCAGCATATATTTGGAGAAATTGTGATCAAAGTTCCTTTGCTTTGTTAGGATTTTTTTTTTTTAATTTAGCTTTTTGGCCTTTTGGAAATAGGAATACTGTATTTGGGAAAAAATCTCCAATCCACTGAGTGTCATGCACTCCAATATCTTTTTCTGAATGTTGCTGATTTTTATTACAACTAAAAACTACAAAATAACCTGGCTGTTCATAGCTCATAGCCAAATTTCTTACTGTTGGATGAAATTGGTTTGACCAGCTTCTATCTTCTCATGATAACCATTATAAAATTTATATCACAGCCTGTAAACAATTTTTTTAATGGTCCTAGTAATATGTCACTTAACTTTCCATGTCAGAACTGACTGAGATTGAACCTGACCATCTGTAAGGCTGCCTTTTGTCTTCTGTGGCTCTTTGAGGTAGTGGAGAAGTACGTGGCATTTTGCCAGTGAGTCCTAGAGCAATAGTTTCAAAACTGAGTGGCTGATCAGTGTGGGACAAAGCAGAAGTGGTTTTTATGAAGGCCAAAGAGTGAAAAGAAGGGGTCAGTTCTCTATCTAGGCATCCCTAGGAGGAGTGGTAGTGTAACCAAGATTTTTACTGCACTACTTGAGAGTACCCATCAGGTGTTTCATCTCCCTGCCTTATCTCATCCTCCGCAGCTCTGAGGACTGGTTAAACTGTAAGGAATTTCTGACCGTGTTTTTTTTTCACTGTGCTGCTATTTACATAGAAAATAGTAATCCTTCCCAATGTTCCTTGGAGATGTTAGTATTTGCTGTTTATCATTGCAAGCAACTAGTTTAGTGTGTCATCACAGCAAATTTTTGAATTAAAGTCTCAGATATAAGTATTACTCAAATGATAACATGTTGATATCATTTAGCATCTAATTCTGGCTGTAACTTAAATTACCTTACCTTGGATTTTAATTCCTTGTTCTTCAGGTAGCAATGTATTTTTCAAGATATACAACAGACAACTGGTCTAAAACATCCAGTTGACCTATTTTCTGTCAATCCAAGTATTAATTTTCAGCATTCAGAGAATCAGACCTGACTAGGTACTATCCAGTTTAAGCCTGCAGCAGAAATAAAAAAATGCCTTGAAATACTTTGTTCTTGTGGACATTAACAGGCTAGGGCAATAACGATGTAGGTATATTATATAGCTCAAGAAAAAAACTGCAAAAAAGATATAAATTCCATGTATAGTTGAATAGAACCACAATTTAGCAAGCAGGATGAAAAATATTACTCCTCAGCACCACAATGGTGCTATAGGTTAGCAATTTTCCTATTTATTTAAAGGGACAGATGAAGGATTAAAAACACACACACCATGTGCACATAAGTCTTGTTTTAATTCCATTCTTTATTTCCAATCAGCTAATCTTGTAAATTAAAAATGTTAGTATTTGTGAAATAAATTTTATACTGCAGAAGAAATTATTTTTCTTACATTTCTTGGAGGAATACCAAATAAACTCTATTTCTTCTGTAGATGCTTGATGATTATCTCTCCTTGAAGCTCAAGACCACTCTGCTTCAGAATGCAGGATGAGATACAAAAACTGCCTGATGAATTCAGAAAGCTACAAGGGGTTGAAGAAGGACAGGAACAGAGAAGAATCAATGGCAAGAGGATTTGGAAAGCAAGAAAAAATACAGAAGAGATACTGGCCATGCATTCTGTCCCAGTCAGGGCATTGGTCTTCCCTGTCCACTTGCAGCTCCAAAATCTTAGCAGGCACCATTGATGACCCTACAGCAGGGGCTGCCTCTCTTCAAGGATGGGCCTTGTCACATCAGTTGTTTTATGGCTTTCCTACAAAACTATGGAGTGCTTTTCTAAATGATCTGTCTGGCCTATGGCAGGGATGATAGACTAAACGACATCTAAAGATGTTTTTAAACGCATATCAATCTATGATTAGGTTTCTGTGAACTAACCACTTTTCCACCAGCACTTTGCTGGCATATTCTGAAGTGCCTTGAGTTTTCCAGAGCTCTGGCAACTGTGGTAACAAAATATTCTCTCTCAGTGTTACGCAATAAGCATGAGGTGAAATACAGACAGATCTATAAAGTTTCCTCTGGTTTTATTTTAAACTTTGATTTCACAATTCTCTCTTTTTCCATATTAAATCTAGCATATTGGTATCTAACATGAAAAATTTGTTTACTTCCTTTTGGTTGTTGGAAGGTCTTGTTTTCCTCTTCTCAACTTTTCTCCCTATTTATATTTATGATCTTAGTAAAGCTTTGTTTTGTTTAAGTCTTTTCTGCTGCCCACTCTATTTTGAGGAAATGAGGAATTATAGATATACCAAAAATATCTTACAAGCACAAGGAAACAACAAGAAGTTGCCACAGTAAAGTAGAGTGGTGTGCCGTGGCAGCAGATGAGCAATCAGAGACTGTTGCTTTTGATTATGTAATTGCATGAGCAAAGAAATCATCTGTCACATAATGCAATGCATAAAACTGACCAGGCAAAATTATACACCTTGCCATAACTAGAAGTCCTCCAAGTAAAAGAAATGAAAATGAGAAGTCCTAGGTAAGTCAGCTACTGTGGATGTCCAGATCAATCAGTATTTCACAAAAGACATGATGTGCCACATCTGAGGTCATGTGTAGCATTGTTTAGTGATCTTGTGTTCTTGGATCCAAGGACTCTGCAGCATTTGAATGCTCCCGTGATTGACACTTGAAATATTCAGAGGACTCAGATCCAACAGATCCTTGCTCTCATCAGCTAGACAGATCCTTAGTAAAAAGTCTACCTGGGAAAGCTGGAAGTGATAAGAAGAGTTAACATCGCACAACAATCTATGAAAGTAAAGAATGGTTTTAGATAACCTGAGTTAGACTGTTAAAATGATAATAATGATTCACGATGGCTGTAATGGTAATGGTATGTGCAAGGAAGTGGTAATGAGCACATAGCAGTGCTGATGCCTGCTTGGTCTGTAATCCCTGCTAAAAAGCTTTTGTTAAATCTGTGTCTAGAAAATAGTGTAAGTTAGAAAACCTTTCTTTTTCTTTTTTTTTTTTCTTTTTTTTTTTTTTTTTTTTTACAAAATAAATATTTATTAACCCACTTAGAAAGTAGTGAGAAGAAGAGATAAAATGGTTAAATTTTGTAATCTCAGTCTTCCTTAAACCTTTTTTTTTTTTCTGGAACACAGTGTTAAATTTGGCTCTTCTAACCAAACTGTGTTGTGGTCTGGAGGAGACAAAAGGTTTTTCTTTAGTGTGTGTTTGTCATGGATGGAATGACTCACTTCACTTGTAAGACAGAAGTAGCAATAAGTCTATGGACATAAAACAGCAATATAAAAAAAGTCTAATAGTAAATGGGACAGTGGTTTAGCAACATTTAAGGATCTGGCACAGTCAGACCAGTGCCTTTGCAGCCTTGTCCTTTGAAGGAACCGGTTCCCCTCCTGTGGCAGTCATGTGTCAGGCAGCTCCTACAATCCGTCACACCCCTTGGTCCCAGGTTGCCCTTCCTCTCTCCCCTCACTCTGAAAAACACCTGACACTTCTGTGAGCCTGGTGATTACCAAAGAACCCAATCCACTCTTCTTCTATGGGCGCAGGATGTTTTGTTATTGGCAACCACAATTTAATCATGCTAGAGGACTTTTTGATTTAACTGCAGAAAGTCAAATGAAAGAATAGCCAGCAGGTAATGTGAACATTAATTAAAAAACTAATATAAGTTACTCTCATTCTCCACATCAACAATATAATTTAAAAGCATCGTGAATGACTATAGACCCTCTGAGCATGGTAAGAGATCATGCATGGTTCTCTCATTTATTCCCCTGATCAGGAAGGAGAGCCATATGGCAATAATTTATTATAACATTACTACTACCACCACTCTTATTATTTATTTAAAAGTCTTGAGGGGAAAATGCATTTTATTTTGAAATTATTAAACTTCAGTATTATAATAAGATGTGAAGAAACCAAGCTTGTGGGTGTTTTTATGGGTTTGGTTTGTTGGTTTGTTGTTTTTTTCTCTGCTGTTTTCATTCTTTGGGATTGGCAGTATAAATTATTCTTGGGAAAAAAAAAAAAAAGAATAACAGAAATAACAGAGAAAGCAACAGCCTATGGGTGCCTGGGACCAAAATATCCTGGTCTTTGATGAACAACAGAAATAACAGAGAAAGCAACAGCGTATGGGTGCCTGGGACCAAAATATCCTGGTCTTTGATGATAAAACCTGAGTCCTTGACTATAATCTACTATTTATATGGAGGGATGATGTTGTTCAGAAAACCAAGATTATTTTCCCTTAGGTTTCCCTCTTCTATAATTTATGTGCAATTTCCCTTTGAAAATTCTTATGGTTTGGGACATTTTTTTATTGTGTTATGAAATCTATTTTTTATTTTAATAGACATCTCAACATTATTTACTAGTTCAATTCACCCTTCAAGTCATAGTTTGGTTTGGGGTTGGATTTGGATTTGGATTTGTTTTGTTGTTTGTTTTTCATTTTGTGTGGGGTGGGGGTGAGGAGGTGGTTTTGGTTTGGGTTGGTTTGGTTGGGTTTGGTTTGGGTCGGTCTGATTGTTTCTTTGTTTTGTTTTTTTCTGACCAATTCAGCACCAGACAAAACTATATTTGACATCCAAGGCTACTCATGATGGAGTATTTTTCTCACCTATTATTGATTTAATAAGACAAAGGATATGAATAAATATAAAAGTTGTTGGGACTTTAAAAAAGTTGGTTTTTTTGGAAGATATGCTCTGTCACTTTGTGTGTGTATACTTTGATCCATTTCAATCGTGTCATTGAGTTTTGACTAGATTTTGCATTAAATCTGCTATTCATCTGAATGTAACAGGAATAATGCCTAAATCACAAGGAGAACTGGCAGATAGTTAGCAACAATGACCCTGCTGAAGTTAGGTGCTGTACAACAATACTTAAAATTTAACCTCTTTGTTTAATTTTCTATCTTTTGTTCATTTATCTATAAACCCATTATGATAGCTAGCTAAGAAACAGAGCCAAATCATTTCCAGTCTTCTGACTCTTGAGTATCTTCCTGCAGAATTAATATTTAAGCCCTAGTTAGCATTATAATAAATTCACAGCCAAACTGGACATGGTTGAATATTTTTAAGTTTACAATCTCTAATTGGTGAGGTTTATTTAATTTTCTTTCTGTCTATAACATTTCCTCATTCACATAAGTTAGAAATTATGTTTAAAGACAAAGATGCACATCTGTAAAGCTTTTTATTAACAGTAATTGTGTGAATCCCTTCCATGTGGTTCTTTTTAAATCTAGGCAATGAAGTTGATCAATTTTATTTGAAATATCCCTGCTGTTGAATTTCATGTCCATTTACGGTAGAATATTATTCTCTCCAACGGAGGTGAAGAGAAGAATGCTAATCTTTATTCATAAGGCAAATAACTTTTTTCAAAGCACATATCTACTATAGGCTGAAATGGCTATGAATGAGATGAATTTGACTTTGTTTAGATAGGCAGTGGTACTTATTTGGGAAAAGATATATAATCTTTTTGTTGTTTTATTCATTCTTTTGATCTTTGATGAAGTTTGTGATATAGAAGGTGAAATACAAAACAAATGAAACCACACATGGATGATTTTTACAATATTGCATGTTCAAAAAAGAAATAAAACAATAAAAATATCCATTACACATTTTGATATTTTAGTTTAATTTTTACTTAGGCCATGTTTCAAAGCTTATGTGAATTCCTCTGCATAATGCAGAATATAAAATAAGGAATTTAGACTTGATATTAACTCTCCCAGCAGGATTATTACTTTAATACCCTTTAATACAATTTAATATTTTTGTGATTCTTTAAAATAGTTCTATTTTACTTGAAACTGGTTTCAGTCTATGAATTTGGACTTACATATTTTGATGGCCATTCCATGGTGTTTGAGCAATGCTGGACTCTCTATGCCTCTGCATGTCGGCAGTGACATCAATGCACAACATGGGTGCCAATGTGCTCAGCATAAAGGCAAAGCAGATAGGTACCTTGCAATTGTTTTAATTCTAACTCTTTAAAAAGTCCATGCACAGTAGAAATTTGTAGTTTCTGGGTGATCCTCCCCCAAAATGGGGGACAAACGTACTTGGTAAAATCAAGGAACACCAGACTTTGGTTATCTAATCAAGCATGGCAGTAGTCCTATAAAAAACATGATTCAGTTTTTCTCAGCAACAATAATGCCTAAAAAGCATAGAGCAGAATAACTGAGTGTGTGATATCTGTGAACACCCTTTGTGTTTTGCTCTTAGCTTGCAACTTAACAGAAAGCATATGAAAAGCTCATATGAAGGATTTATATAAACACTCATATTTGCTATTATAACTCTGAGTAATATTTGCTTCTGTTGCAATGAATGGTTATTTCTGTCTCCCGCCTTATATAATTGTTTTTATTTTTGTTTTAAATTATCTCTCGTGATGCAGGTTAGGAATTCACAACACACTAACAACATCAAGCTTTTTGAAGAAAAGACCCTCATCTTGCATTAACAGGCTTCATTTCAAGGTGTGCTTCTTCTTAATTTTAATGAATAAAGACTAATGGCATCTCCAAGAAAAGATGTATTCTGTCAATGTGCTTTTTAGAAATATTTATTGTATTTCTTCAGGACTGCAGAAACAATGCTCAGTCACAAAGATTTCCACAGTCACAATAAGATTGAGGGCAAGGACAGGATTCTTATGAGCGCACAATCAGACACAGGGATAAAGCTATGTCTTATACTGTAATATCTTTCAATATTATCTGATCCTTTTACCAGTTGCTTGCTTTTTTTTTTTTTTTTTTTTTTTTTCCTCCAGGAAAGAGTATTTTCCATGATCGCAGCCACATTTTTTTTTTCAGGACCACAGATACTGTGAAGAAGATGGTATGAATAAGAAAACTGTAGAGAAAAAAATAAGAAAAAGAAAAGACAATGATTTATAACTCAGGCTTTAAGCTGAAACCAAGCAAAACTAGATTTCATAAATCCTTCCTGTGTCTGCTACGGACTTCCTATGTGTTGTTGAAAAGAACTGTCATAGTGCCTATGCACAACAGGGCTAATTTAGTCTGTCATTCCCTAACTTCTAAATGTTGGATTTCTCAACCTTAATGTTCTTTTAATGTCTTTTGTATGCAGTATACATACATATGGTTACCATTTATTATTAAAAATTGATAAAGCACCAGCCTTTAATGATATGCATGCTTAACTATGCATCCTTAATGTCCCCAATATAATTTTTAAATGAGATTCTGCATTCAGTAGTGTCATTCTTTAATCACCTAATATAAACAAGGGTCCTCCCTTGTTTAACAATTGCAAGTGTAGGTCATTAGGCTCTAGAAAATGTCTGACTATAATTGCAGGATTTTTGTCCTAGATATCAAGAGCCATAATCCTGACTGATTACTTCATGTTATGTATCAGTTGCAGCTTTTTTGGCCTGACAGAATTGTGGCTGCCTTGGTCCAACAAGTAGTAACATATCTTGCTGTTCATTGCAGGAATAGTCCTGCTACTGAGAGAACACCTATGCACTGTCCTTGTGAAAGGAGATTTTAATTTTCCATGAATACAATCCGTAAGGTGCAGATGGTACCAAATAAAACATAATGAATTAGGCTGATACCTTGATACTTGCAGGGTTAAAATATGGACAGACAAGCAATGAATAAGAATGAACACAACCTAAGATTTTATGTGCTGTTTGCAGAGTATAAAATCTCCAGAGGTGCTCTGTTGCACAGCCATATGTTGTTTTCTCACTTAAGGCTTGTGAAAGTTTAAAAAATTAATAAGATTACTAATATTAAAGTCTAAGCCCAGAAATCTCCCTAGAATCTTAAGAGAAAGAAATGACAGACAAATATGGGGAAAATATAAGCTGGGAAGAGGGAGGGGGCAGGCAGGGAGAGGAGAACATCAGGCTTTGTGCTAGCTTTAAAAAGAATTTCATTATTTGCCAATAGAGTGGCCTTTTATCTGCACTAGATTTTTCAACTTTATATGTTTCTATTACTCCAAGATAGGTCATACTGAGGTTACTAAGTAGTGAAATGAGTTAAAAAAAAAAAAAAAAAAAAAAAGTAGTTGTATTTTTTCCTTTCCCTGTAAAATTTGAAACAGGCACCATGAAGAATTTTTACAATAAGCAAATATTTTTAGGATGAACCAGTATCTCAGTTAAACACTTTTTGTCTTTGAGACCTGTATCATAGAACTAGGCTGTATGTTAACATTTTTGACCTCTTGGTTTGGAAGTACATTTTAGAAAAATCTGTAAAACAGGTACACTTATCTGCCTTACAAATGGTGTAAAACACCTGTAGAAATCACTACGTCAACACAAATACTCCCATAAGTACTCTTGAATTCAGTGCTACAATGCTGGGACTTTCAAGGATTAAAATAATCATTGTTGAGTTTATGATATTTCACTGCCAGAGACACTGAGTTTCCAGGCTGCTTTTTCCTTCTTAAGACTTTTTTGTTTTGTTTTTCAGTGAAGACATCTGGTTTTTTGGTCATTTCCCCAGAGTAGTACAGAAGCAAGTTGCCTCTGTTTCTGTCAGATGACAAAACTACAGATGGGCTGGTATGTCCTCCTTGGGCATCACTTGAAGAGTACAAATCTGAGTCCTCCTTTGTTTTATGACAATCTGATTGCTTTTCCTTACTCTCCTACTTTTTTATATGATTAACAAGAAGCATGGTGAGGTTTTTTTGTCTTTTAAACGGCTTCTAAAGCTGTTTTAAACAGAGTCTAAAGCTGTTTGATTTACAACGCCAGTTCCCCTTCCAAAACAGTCTGAAAAATAGACTCCATGCTTAAATGTTAGATCTCTCCATGTTTGCTATATATTCTCTTCCCCAGCAAGACTTCTGGTAGGAAACTTTTTAATCCAGCAGTAGGAGGAAAGTTTTTGTACTGTCAATAATTGTACATTAAGCGTATGTACTAACCACATGTAGTATAATATTATTAGTATCGCTTACAAATATATCTGTGATAACTGAGATTCTAGGTAAGCAACAAAAAAATATTTTAATAGGAAAACCTGATAGGAATGGCCCCAGTTCTGAAGTCTGTTCCACACTGGCAGGCTACTGTGCTAACAAAGTGGACTTTCACAGGGTCTTTCCCAAAGAAGGAGAAGGCCATCTGCATGGAAGAAAAGTACAAGGCTGGAGACCAGGACTGGGTTCTCTGTGGCAGCCATGGCCTCCGCAGTGAAACTGCAAACACATCTCAGCAGAACAAGTACCTTGCCTGAAATGTAAGTCCCTTTATATAAACTCTTCTATCCCTGTAAGTAGATACATTTGTTAAAATACAATTTGGATGTATAACTTATGAATGTTTGGGCCATCTTATTTATACAGACAAATTTATCTCTATTGGTTTCCAAATTTTTGCTAGTTAAGCTTTGTCAAGTCTCTGACTGTGAAAGAGCTTCTAGAATAGAGACCAAAGCTTTCTTATTTCAGTTGTCATCTTTCAATTAATACATTAGTTTATACATATGCAATATGTAGACTAAAAACCAATTTCTTAAGAGAAAATCAAACAGGAGAAGAGTTGAAGAAAATGGATTGCATATTTGGTAAGATTTCATAAGGAAGATAAGTTTGAGCAGTTTTAATCAACTCATCAACACCACACAGCGGTATTTTTTACTTTTGCATATATCATACTTTTATTTCTGTTGTGATAAAAAGTGTATACATATGTGTAGGAAGATTTACATGAGTGCTTTCACTTAAATCAATATGAAAATTTAGTTTTGGTCAGGAAAACAACAACAACAACAACAAAAAAAACTATGTTTCCACATAATTTAGTCTTCAGTAACTATTTTAAGTCAACATAAATAAATAAAATTTCTTGAGATATCTGAATACTCTACATGAAAAACCTATCATATCTACTTTCACCAGAAAGACTGGAAAATTAATATTTTGTATTCAGAATTGAGTATTTATACCAAACAGAGTATTAAAATCTACAGAATATATTTTCAGCTGCTCTAGATTACTGTTTAGTTAATTTGATTGGATTCCTGACACTTAAATCTATATTTTTATTTAGTAATCTATAAAGTTTTGTTTTCTTTGATAATTCTCATTAAATAAGCAGTGTAGAGCTAGATATTAAAAGCAGTGCATCATTGATTGCATTCAGTGTTGCTGATGCTAAATTCATGGAGAAAAGCTGTTGGCATATTGAAAGGTAGAGTTTTCATCCCTGATGGAACCCAAGAATTTCGTTGCCAGAAAACTTCATGGATATTAGCGAGGAGAAGTGCCAAGTGGAAACAAGCAGCTTCCATATGATCTGGGAGGCTTTCCTGCTGAAGAGGCCTGAGGGTCATGGTGGATTACAAGATTGCATCACTGGAAGACTTCTCTATGAGACAAAAACATGACTAAATCAATCCATTGTTGGTGATACTGCTTTGATCTAGAGCTTGGATTAAATAAACTTCCAAATTCCTATGAATGCTAAGATTTTATGGGATGGAAGAAAGGGGAGAGAAGTAGTGTCTAATTTAAACATCATAAACTGAAGTTCTTTTAGCAGTGGACAGCTGTGTAATTTACCATTCACCCTGAACACAAGGGGTAATTTGAAGGTCTGTTAGAGTGCAATATTAGGAAACCTGGGCAATTTTAATTACTTATTTTGAATGTGTTCAGGTCCCATAAAACCTCAGAAATTCCTTTAATTAACATGGTAGTAATATATTCTTAAATGACAGCATTACCTATGACACTGTTGAACAGATGCAAGTTAATAAAATACTTTGATAAATCCCTTTTCACACTTTTGCATTATGGAGACTTTGCATTAGTTCAGTTTATTAGCCTGCCATAAAAACCTAAGAAATAAAATTTCCCAACTTTGTTACAAAGGCCACATATGCTACAACAGTTTCTGAGTTAAGACCTTTGTAGTGTCTGTGACTTATGCAACAGGATAGAAAACTAAAAATCAGATGCTTAAATGACGTGGTTGTGTTTTGCTTAGCACCTGATACATTTGTTTCACATTTTAGTAACATGTTAAATATGGTGCTGCAGTCCAAAAATTGTCCAGGGAAGAGTGTTTTGTGTTATAAGAGTTTATTCTGGGAAATTAAAGACTCTTATTTGAATTCATAGACTCATAGGATCATTTAGGTTGGGGAAAACCCCTGTAAGATCTTTGAGACCAACCTCCTAGACCATATCCTTAAGAGCTGCAACAACACATCTTTTAAATACAGCCAGGGATGGTGACTCCACTACTTTCCTGGGCACCCTGTTCCAATGCTTAACAACCCTTCATGTGAAGAAATCTTTCCTAAAACCCAGTCTGAACTCCAGCTTCCTCAGTTGCTCCTCATAAGGCTCGTGTTCCTAACCTTTCACCAGATTTGTCGCCTTTTCCTGAAAGTTCTCCAGCACCTCAATGTCCTTCTTTGATAGGGGGTGGGGCCCAAAACTTAACACAGGATTTGACCTCCCCTCTGGGGCCATAATCTTGCCTCTCCCTTTGGATTATCAGGACCTCATTCTGTTTCCCATCCCTGTCTTCCAGATTCTGGTTTGCTCATTCAAGGTGTCTGTTAAAATCAAATATATAGCTGTCTCATTGTTTGCTTGATTTTTAGAAGTGCTGCAAAGCTGAGAAAGAGATAATAAAAAGTGCAATAAACTGAATTTAAAATTTCCATCTGTTTTGTGGCAAGGTGAACAAATTTTAGGCTATTATCTTTCAATCATTATATCTTTCAATTAAATTACAGATATACCAGCAGTGTTGAAATGTCTTTTGGGATATTAACTTTTTTGCAGTATATGAACATTACTGCTAATTCTGTCTTAATACCAAGTAACTAAAAATATATGGCTTCTGACATTGCATGTGCATCTAACTGTTCTGTTCTGAAAGAAATTCAAAAATTACCTTCACAAAGGGATTTCCTGAGTGGTCAAATCCAAAGCACATTGTTGGAATTTGCATTTGTTGCAGACTTAAATTTACATTTTGCTTAGTACTTTCTTTCTTTCTTTCTTGGAGATGTGTCTGCCTCCTTATTCTGCCACTTTAAATAACTGGAATAATGTAGGGATCTTATTTTCATAACCAGAGCTTATTAGAAACTTTACTGTAAAAAGTGTCCTATCTTCTAGAAATAAATCAAATAGGGCTAAGGTTGTACAAAGGATTATTTCTCTTTCCAGCTTTTGAATGGAACAGTTACTGTTACCAGCACCTCCATTTTTGTTAACAGCAAAGACTCACTCTATAGGGATTTAGCCCCAGATGGAAACTAAGTACCATGCAGCCAACTTCTCCCAAGTCAACTTCCCTTGTTCCCCCATACGGTCAGGAGGAGAACTGGAAAGAAAAGACAAACATTGAGAGAAGCATGGATTAAATAGTTTAAACAAAGGAAAACATACTACTACTGCTAATGTTTAAACAAAGGAAAATATAAACAAAGGAAAATATACTACAGCTGCTATGGTTATGGTTATAGTTATGAAAAGGAGAGAAAGAAAGAGGAATAAAAGCCAAGAAAATCAAGTGGTGCACAATAGAATTGCTCTCACTGCTGACCAATGACCAGCCCATCCCACACACAGTGATCAGTGCCTTCCAGCCTGCTCCCTAGTATATAACTGGGTGTGGTGTTCTGTGGTGTGGAATATTCCTCTGGCCAGTTTGAGTCAGCTGCCCTCATTACGCTTCCCCACAGCTTCTTGTGCATCTGCTCATTGGCAGCACTTGGAACTGAAATGTCATTGGAGTAAGCACTGCTTAACAAATGAAATATCAGTGTGTTATCAACAGTATTTTCATATTAAATCAAAAATATAACATTGTACCAGTTACTTGGGAAAATTAACTATATGCCATCCAAAAGCAGGAGAACCTCTCATGCTGTCAAATTGTCCAACTATGAAAAGGCTCTTTCCAGTGTTGCAGAACTAATGGAGAATATGAAAGGGATTTTTTTTTAAAGAAACCTTACTTACAAGTCTAAATTCTGGATTAAATTGGTGCTGTTATTGAAAATTTTATTCCTAGAGGTGTTCAACAGTCTTGTTTAATCTTTCTTTGACTATAACTGGCATTTTGGATCTCTTAGTTAAGTATAAAGATGTCTTTATCATATTACAGATGCACTTGAAATGAAAAGTGTTCTGGTAAGGCAAACACTGGCATGTGAATACATTGTTTCCTAACATTGCCATGGAGTAATTTCTCAGCCTTGAGACTGTAATTATAACGTTACAAAGCTATGCACACAAAGTAGCATCTGTTAACATTTTCATTACTGACATCCTGTTATTCAGGTGAAAAATCTATAGAAAAATCCCTTTTTCCTTCTTCCATTATCTACTTTGGTGGATATTCAGGAGCTGTTGGACTCTTCCAACATGGGGAATGATCTCTAACCACAAAAAGCAATTGATTGCAAATTATGACTAAATGTGCAAGTCCAACTTACGTATTGGATAGCACTAGAGCAGCTCAAAACAAAGGCCATAATGTTCTCACATCATGACTGAAAATGTGAAACACAGTGTTTAGCTCTCCTGTATACCATATTTGTCTGTGAAGCTGTGTCTAAACCTAAATGTTATTCAAACAACCAATGGCTAGATT
This sequence comes from Onychostruthus taczanowskii, assembly GCF_017590055.1. NCBI lineage: Eukaryota > Metazoa > Chordata > Aves > Passeriformes > Passeridae > Onychostruthus > Onychostruthus taczanowskii. The sequence goes on from NW_024498795.1 coordinate 552,541, forward strand.
CCTATCCTTTTCTGTTAATGAAATGGTTTTACTGACTGATGATTGGACATTGCATATGTACAATATTTCTCTCTTTCCTCTGATCTATACAATCCTACAGCAGGTTTTTCTTTAATGAAAAGCTGCTAATGCAAGAGAAACATGACTGAGCCAGATGTATTCTGGCCATCTCTCTTTGCTGGTTTCTGTACAAGCCTTATTTGCAGCTGTACATTCTACTGCTGCCGTGTCCTTGAATGCTGATGGTTGGAGGTAGCCAACAGGCAACTTCATTTTCCTTTTTTTTAGTAAGAGGTTGAGCTAGGTAGTTTACAGGACCTTTAGAAGTCGGCTGGCATAAAGAGAAGTTTATGGTACTTTTTCTTCTTTCTGGCTTCTTCCTTTCAAACTGAAAGTCTTTCCAGTGAATCATTTAAACTGACACAAATTTGTTTTTTTAAGGAGACTAAAAATACTTCTGCTTATATATCTGCCCCATGTTGCTCTCTTTTTAAGACATTTGCTTTTGGCCACTTTCAGAGATGATGTACTAGGATAAATGGACATCTAGTCTGACCCACAGCACTTTTTCTACTGTTCTTACTGAAATACCAGCAGCAAAGTCAGCCTTTAAAAATAGTAAAAAAAAAATCATTTTAGACAAGTTTTACTTTTACTGTTACTGCACAGACTCTACAAAACATTGCATAAACTTCCTGGGTAGAAGGCTTAGTTTAGATCTATTTTGGGGAAGATGGCATAAATTTTGGCGCATGGCAGAGATTCTCACTAAGATTTGGTTTCCTCTTAATAACACTCTTACAATCTTTGTGCAATCTTAAGTTATACAGAACAGTTTGTAATTGATTTGAAATACAAAAATTTGCTACATTGTAATTTTCTAGATACTCTCAGAGAGCTGTAAATATTATCTTTTCCATAATCCAAGTGATTGAAAATTAGTAATGTACATGTAATTAATAACAATTACATTGAGATTTAGCAAAAAGCACACATAAAATCAGTAAACTGTTTACCACTGTGAGTGTTGTGTTTCTTCATTAGACTTACTAGACTATGGTGTCTTGACATTCATTTTAAAGTCATGTCTTCCTGTTTATTTTATACTTAGAAAAGAAGCACCAACAGTACTTTTGCCTCCTGGATGTACAGGAAAGCTAAATACAAAGTGGATTTTCCCTGTATCGTACAGTTCCATTTCTACCCTTTATGCCTCTGAAAATACCGTGATAAAAACAACCTCAAAAAGCAAGTAATGTTTCATATTGAGTTTTTAGCAAGTATTTGTGAACAAGAGGTGCATATGCAGAGCAATGATACAGCTCCCATGACAGGAGCATACTTCTCTTTTGGAGAATTAATGTAAGTAAGGAAAATCAGTTTCTATTTCAATGTTTACTATTTTAATACAGCGAAAGTACTTAGGTGTCAATTTAAGTGTAGGAGTTTGTATAATGGCTGAACATTAAAAAAATTAAGTTTTAGGAATGTTGCTAATGTAACTAATGGATATTCATTACTCACAGTGCACTTATTCAGAAAATGAATTCTGTACAAACTGAGATCTTAATGAACCTAATAAACTGTCCTGATATAGTAGTTGAACCTCTAAGCTACGTCAATAGGCAGTGAAAACATTATTTCAATATACTTCCTATTTCATACAGCAAAAAATGAACCCACAGAGTCCTGAAAAAAAAGTCACAGAGCATATTTAACAGAGAATGATGCTTAGGTGCTGTGTCTTGTCTTGTTAGATTATGTACAATTTCAGCTGATCTACAAAGACAAGTGGGAAAACGTCATAAAAAACCAGAAATTTGTAAATTAAAACAATTTTTTTTTTCTTTTCAGTATTTTCCCAAGGAAAATGAAAAGCAAACAAACTGGTGAAAAGGTTTGGAGGAATCACTGAGGCCTTTGGGTTTCTCTGCTTTGGAGAAAAGGATGCTCAGGCATGCCCTCATCTGTCTTTACAGACGCTGTTTTCTCCTCCTTGTCTATTTACAAGACATATGGGAATGAGTCAAAGCTGTGCCAGGGAATCTTCAGGCTTTACAGGAGGAAGCATTTCTTCACTAGGAGACTGGTGGAATGCTGGAGCAGGCTTCCTAGAGAGGTAGTCGTTGTCCCAAGCCTGTCAGTGTTTGAGAGGCATTTGAACAATGATCTTAAGAATGTGCTTTAACTCTTGAAGAGGTCTGAAGTGGTTAGGCAACTGAAACAGATATTGCAGGTCCTTTCCACTGAACTATTCTCTTCTATTCTCTCCTCTTCTGAATCAAGCATTACAGTTTGAATACATCTTTCACATTAATGTGTTTTTATTTGCTAGCAAGAATTTCCCTAACTCTAATTAATTATTTTTGTGAAAACATTTTAACTGATAATGAACTAAGAACATTTTCCCCCTAAATAGTCAATTAAAAAAAATCTGTAAGCAAAATAATATTTTATCTGTTGGGATGATCCAGAATGCTTGTAATAATTCAATATTAGAGTTATCCATTCTCCCAAACAATGTGTACATACACATATATATACTATATATGTCTGTGCATAAAAGAATTTCAAAACACTAAGTCATCTAGGGCCCCAAAATATTTTTTTTTTTCTCCAAGGAGTTGTGTTTGAGTTTATTTAAATGTTGAACTGTCTATAAGACTTAAAGTTCCTAAGATTTTAGTACACTTAAGTTGTTAAAAAAACATTCTGCATGGTACATTTTACAGAGAGAGTGCTATATTATAATTTGATTTTTATTGGGACTTGGTTCTTTACCCTGTCTTTAGGAATGTCTTTGGAAGAGTCTTAGTGCTGGAAATCAGTAGGAATATTGGTCATCCTGAAATTACAGATCAAGATGATGTAACCTGTTCCATGGACCAGGCTGGGAAGCCTACAGGTTTCATTTAAATACTAATGCAAAATATTTGCATATAAAACAAGAGCATGTTTTAAGTTTGTCAAAGCACATCTGTATTATTTGATCAGCATCTATTTAGATCCCTTTTAGTGGATTCAGTGTGCAGGATAAGCTCCTGCCTTGGTGACAGAGAGACTTAAACAAAAGCAGTCTTTATGTACTTTCACATTTCATTGACGATGACATTTCTGGTAATTTTTAAGGCAACACACCAGATAGGACTCACTGGTGTACAATTGTAATTGTGATTAATTTGAATCCTTTTTTCAGACTCAGTTGCTCCATAGTTTTAATAATATGGATTTGGTAAATCTACTGGACCATTGATCGTTTTATTCAAAGATTCAAAGTGGACCTCCAGTGACATTCACCCAAAGATACAAAGGCACCACCAAGATCAGAGCAAGAGTGCTGTAACTAACATGAGAATTAATAACACACGGATGAAATTCAGCAGTTATGGGAAATGATAAAGACTGAATGGCATTTTTCCTATCCTTTGTCTTCACAGTAGAATGTATAGTTTCTGATCCATTATAGAAGCATGAAACTGTCTGACTTCATCAGACAGTTTATCATTGCAGATGTTTGGTTGGTCTCTTCGTGTACTTCTCTGATGTGCAAACAGTTGAGGTTATGTTTAATTCTTTGGAAATATGCAAAAGTAGTCTATGTACACAAAGCTTACTGAATTTGTTGAATGAACTATATCAGGAACTTTCTGTGTTTTCCAAAAAAATGAATTAGTACACAAACAATATCTGATTTTGATAAGTCAAGAATATTTTTCTAATAGTTGTTCAACTTTAACATGTCTCTGGATCTTTTTGTTACAAATAATTGTAGGAAAATATTATTTAGTTTGTTCCACTGACTCTCAGTTCTCATTCAGATGGCACCTGAAGGACATTAAAGTCAAAAAAGTGGAATATATTCTTCCAGCTGTGGCATCTGACAAAGCCAGAGGCAAGTTTCTGCATAAGCTCACCAGGCAGTAATGCTAAGTCCAGAGATGCCTTTGAGTCTACCACATAGTTTTACTCCTGACTGGTTTCTCTTTATGTTTTGTTATGTTCCTTTTTTTTTTTTTTTTTTTTTTTTTTTTTTTTTTTTTTTTTTTTTTTTTTTTTTTTTTTGGTTAATTCTTATTTTACTTTTTAAACATTTCACCCTCTTCCTCATTTTAGGAATAGATTCTGTGGTGTTTTCCTTGACTTTTGGATAGAACGCTTTTATGCTCATATCTTGCCTGTATGAAGCTTTTCTTACTTTCTCTGAGCAACAGTTTGATGTGTGTTCTTCTGCCATCCCAGTAGTCTTTGAGAATCATGAGTAGTTGTTGAAGAGCTATTTTTCTGTGAAACATACTAGAGATTAATCAAAAAATAATAAAAAAGTAGTGACAAAAAAGTAGCATAAACCAGTGTCCATAAAAAAAAAGGCAGAGAATATATAGCAATAATTTTCCTCAAATTATATGTAATTAATTCATGTATACATATAGGTATGAAGATAACATATTCATGTACCAAAAATATTTTTATTCATCTTAGCCACTCACAAGCCATTAACATATCAGTCTGATTGCTGTGTCCTTTACAGTGTACCTAGTCAAAATGTGACTCCTGGTGTATGCTTCACTGCTTGACTGTAAACAAATTAATCAAATATGTTTCTGTTATCCTTTGAAGACATTCTTTTAGTTACAGAAAGGAAATGAAAACATGCAAGAATGAGATGCTTTGTAATTAACAACCATACCTTTGTTTGGTTTCAATATCTTGTTCATCTCATACACAAAAAACTTATACAATATTTAACAGTTTCTGAATTAGTTGACTTTGCAAGGCAAGGAAACCTTGGCAAATACTGCAACCATACTTACCAAATACAAGTATTGCATGACCTTCAGTATCATGTTATTTCAAAAAACCCCATAAGATAAAGACATATAGAATTATCTTTATCAACTTTATCAACTGTCAATTAAACCTAAGTAATCTATACCTTTTTAATAGCTTTAAAAGGAAAGTAATTTAGAAAAGTCCTTGTTACTGAGATTGTGGAAGATTAGTTGTACATATCAATTTACCTGTTTCTTTTGATAATGATCTCTTTATTTTTATTTCAATGAACAGAAAAGATGAAATTCTTTTTCAATGAAGACAGCATCTAAACTCCACACACTTGTAATTAGCTAGAATTTCATTGGAGTTTTCTTTTTTTCCTTTTTCTAAAATTACTTAAACGTTAAAAAAATATCTGTGCCTCTACTCTCTGTTTAGCCTCTAAAACATTCTCAGTCAGTGTGTTTGTCGTATTAATAATACCAACACATAAATAAAGATGGAATTTGTATTCAAAAAGCCCTTTCTTTTGTGTTAGTGCCTCCGCTAATTTCTATGTTTGTTTCTTTCTTATTTTGCTCATACTTGCATATAAATTGCACACAAAGTCCAAATAGTACTGCGGTATGAACACACTTGTATTTTGCAATGTATAATTAACCACCACATAAAACATTGATTGCATGAAAACATTAGATAAGAATTTTTGTTCTATTTATTCATTGGGCAGAAAAAAATCTTCCAAAAGAGAGCACCAAGAGAAATATTTTTTTAAAAAACTCCAAACCAAAACCAAAATGACTTTTTTTTTTAATTAAGCTTTTAAAAATATTATAAATTTAGTAAACTAGCAGGAGAAGAAAGAAAGTGTCATGAAGAAACTGTAGAACCCAGTTTTTTCATTTATTTATTTAATTATTTATCTGCTGCATAACATTCTCAAATTTTTCTGGACAATCAACAGAAATTCTCCTTTTAACAAAGTCAACACTTATCAGGTACATATTCTGGAATATAACACAGAATTCCCTATGTCTTTTCTGTGCCCTTCTGTAGTTAAAAAAAGTTGTGTGAACTGTATTTTCACAGCACCTGCTTTCCAGAATTCTTAGTTCAGCCCTAGCAGGCTCCAGACTGTCCTCCACAGTTCATGAGTTTGTGAACTTTTGGCTTTGAAATGTCGTTTTTCATATGAACCTCTTGTGGTGATGACCCAAAGCCGAGAGTGGTGGCTGATACACCAGAGGGTTGTGCTGCTGTCCAGAGGGACCTCACCAGGACAGAGCAAAGGAGTGGAAGGAACCTCATACAACTCAACAAGGGGAAGCACCAAGCTGTGCATATGGTGTGGAACAGCCTCAGGCACCAATGAATGCTGGAGCCACTGAGCTGGAAAGCAGCAAGAAAAAGAACCTGGGGTAGTTGAACACGAGCCAGCAACATATTCTTTCTTGTGTTAAAGAAGTGCAATGGTATCCTGAGCTGCACTAAGAGGAGCATTGTCAGCAGGCTGCTGGAGATTATTCTTAACCTCTGCTCAGCACTGGTGAGGGCACGTCTGACATACTCTGTCCAGTTCTGGGCTCCTTAGTAAAGCAGATACATGGGTATACCACACAGAGTTCAACAAACTAACACAAAGAAAGGACTGCATCCACTCCCTTACAAGGAAAAATTGTGAGGCCTGGGACTTTTTAGGTTAGGGAAGAGAGACCACTCAGCATATGGTGTCTGAAAGGAGGGTGCAAAGACAGAACCAAACTATTTCCAGTAGTGCCCAGTGACAGAAGTGACAAGCAATGGGCAGCACATGGAAACACAGGACTTCCAATGGAACATCAAGAAACACATTTTTCTGTGAGGGCTTCAGGGTCCTCCGCGTTGAAGGTACCCAAAATCTGGATGCGATCTTGAGCAAGGGTTTCTAGGGGACCTTGAGCAACTGGATTGGTTTTGACTCAAGCCAGCTTGTTTGTTACTATGTGTTTTGTTTGTTTCGGTTTTTGTTCCTATTCTAAACTTTTTTAACCTTTGTTTGCCATGGTGACCTCTAATTTACTTTTTCAGGAAGGCCAATAAATGACTGTTCCAAATCTCACATATGAATAGCCCTGTGTTGTGGTGAGCCCAGGATTTCCCTCTATATCCAGTTTACATGTCCATCCTTAGAAAAATCGTTCAAGTAACTTTATGAAGCTTCAAACTTGCTTCAAAAATTATTTATCTTTTGCCTAGCCCATAGCAGTTTCAAACAAAAGTTTTCTTGCAGCAGTTAACAAGTTTTAGCTGTCACATCTAACAACTTTATTTTAAGAGTTTGCAGGAAAGAAATACATTTCAATTCAAGAAAGTAAAAAATTTATAAAAGTTTTACTTTTTTCAGAGCATAAAATGTCTCTCTTTTAATCTTTTTCTTGGTGCATATTAGAAGAAAACAGTTAGCCTAACAGAATTTTTATTTCAAAACTCTTCTGAAACATGCATGTTGAAACACTCATTAATATTCAAGCGATGTTTTCAAGGCTGACAGGAGGTATACACAATATTTAGTTTCTTTGCAGTAGTTGTGTAAAATACTAAAGTACCTGTCATGAATGTATACTAAATAATTAATTTCTCTGTAAAATTCCAACAAGAGAGAATCTCAGTCTCCCTTTAGAACCTCTTCTATGTAGACAGGTTTATACCACGCTGATATTGAGACAAATTACTGTTTGTGTCATTTCACAAAAAAAAAAAAAAAGGAATGTTTGCTAGTTGTGCTATTGTCATCTATCCCCCTCATCTGAGTATGAAGGTTGTCATTCTTTTTCCTCCTCCTGATTTTCACCCAGCTTTCTAGGGTGACAAGTTCATACAGCAAACATCTTTTTGAGGTATTCAAGTAAAATGTCTTTAAAATAATGTAGAAAAAGAAATCCATCCTCAACATTTTTTACATATATATGTACATATACATATTGCTTATGGAGGAAGTTATATTCAATAGTAGTCATACCCACCTCTGTTGTATTTTCAGAAGAAAAAAGAAAAGTGTAAAAGTATTTTTACTCTCTGCTTTTCACTTTCCCTCTATTCCAAGTTTTGAGTTGTTCTTTATTTGTCATGAGGATCAAAGAACTAGAATCTCAGAAAAGTAAATCAGTCAACATTTCTTGAAGGCCTCTGAGTGCACCAGAGGAATAAGAGAACGAATATCATGAGAAGAGAAGATCTGAAAATGGATGGGTTTTCTTATGACAGAAAAAAAAAAGCAATTTAGAAGGACAGTATTCCGTGGATGAAAGATGGAAAGCGAGGAAGAACAGAGGTATCACAAATGTCTGTTTCCTGATCCTTGTTCTCTCTGGTAGGTTTGCTTTAAATGTGATGTGAATAATCAAAGGGTGTTAAACATTTTGCATCTAAACTGCAAACTCAAAAGTGAAATTTGGGATGAGAAACCAAGTAAAAGAGGATGCAAAACATGTTTTCCAGAGTCCACAAGACACAAAATCACACTTTCTAAAAAGTGTGTTCAATTCCCATACATATACCCCTATGTCTATGTGTTCAATTCACATACATATACCCTATGAACAGACCTATATATATATACACACTCCTTAATTTTACCAAATTGAAGCAACAGTCTAATGGAAGAGGCCAAAGCACTTATCAAAAAAGAATATGTTGTTTCAGACTACCTCATCAGAAAAAGAGAGTCTCAGGTTTTAAAATGAAAGCAAGAAAATCCTGCTTTAACTGCAGAGAGAAGGATGGAGAGAAAGAAAATGTAAGATAACAGTGACTGTGGTCAAACTTTGTGCCAGTGCAAATGTAGCATTTCTGGGGGAGAGGTCATGTCACAGTGATTTTGATTTTGCACAAAAATGAAGCAAAATACTTTTATTTCTGTTGCTGGCTGAATCACGGCTGCAACAGACCTTTATCTTCTCAGGGTGCTCATAGATACATTCATGAGCTCACTAATATCTCTGAGTGTTTCATGGACATCTTACATTGACCTGTAAAAATAACTGGGGAAATAATTTGCCTCTCCACTTGTATTTCCCTAAACATCTTCTCATATAGCACAACACTGAATTCAGATCTTGAATGCTTGGATAAGTCAAATACCTTCAGCAGGAAAAATTCAATCAGAAACATCCACCCATTTATTGACTTCCAGTCCCTACTTTGACCATTGACTCATATATATAAATATATATATATATATATATATATATATATATATATATATATGCATACATACATACATATATCTGTCCATATATATGTGCACCTATATGGAACAGTCTGCAGTCTAGAATTACCTGAACAACAAAGGAAGAGGCCTTGCAACATTCAATCTATGATAAAGAACGAGGAATAAGAAGGATCCTCTTTTCTAATCTTGCTGAGCCAATCTCTGTCACAAGCTTGTATATTGACATTTATTTGCTGAGCAAGAAAATTAAGAAACAGGAAGATATAGAACAACAATTTAGATCTACATTTCCTAACTGAATGAAGGAGTGCAAAACCAGCCATAATGTTGTCCTATATGATATCTCTTTGTGCTATCAGTGATCAACTGTTAATCAACCGTTGTTAATTAGAATGTAAATGGAACACCCCTAAATCTATTGTGTGTTTTTGAATTTCAGCAGTGACAGATGCCATGGTAAAACCAGACTAAATTAGAGATAGTTTAGCTGTTTGAACAAACATATACCAACAAAGAATTGTATAACATAAATCACAAATAGCTCAGTCTTGCATTATTATTAGTTTGCACAGTGCTTGTAAATATTTTTTTTTTTTAGTTTTATTAGTAATTTTTGTCTCTTTAGATCTAGGACATCATTATCCTCTTTGATATTCCCTGTATTTACATCCCATGCCATCAAAATTTTAAGGGCACATTTATCAGTCTTGGAGAAATTCACTAGCCATTAAAACTAGTGCTGGATGGCCTGTTAAGAGAGCAGACATTTTGGCAGGTCTAGCTCCTTCCACCAGTGAATGGGAAGGGAAGACTTGCTGTGCTGCTGTCCAAGTTTCTCTACTCCCTCGGGCAGGGGAGGTCTCGCTGGCTGAGCTGAAGGCACGGCAGCCGACAGCCGGGGGGGGCACTCCCTAGATGCGCCGGGGCGTCCCGGGAGCGCCTCAGCAAGGGGCAGCAGGGAGCAGCAGGCAGGCGAAGTAGAAGAAAGAAGGGAGGGGTCCTCCTCGGGGGTAAAATCCAGAGCCTTTTATTACTCCACGTGCACCAGCCGAGTCGGCACCACGAGTCAGGAATACAGCAGCTTATAAAGGGGGGGGGAACACGACACATTGACCAATGAGGGCGTACTGGGGAGTGAACAAACTCGTGAGAAACATGCCGGCTAGCCAGTAGGGAATGTGACAGGGAGGGACCCTTGTTCCCGATCCAATCACCCACCGAAGAAAGGAGAACTTTCTGGAATATGGGAAGGAGACAGTGGGTGATGGACAGAACTTGGGGAGGGATTGACAGAAGGTAACCAGGGAAACAGGGGAGGAGAGAACGAATTGACACTCTCAGAGAGAGAGGTTCCAGGGGAGGGGGAAGGGGGATCCCAGGACCGAACCATTATAGCTTTAGGGGGTAACAGAACACACCAAATGAATCCTGCACCACAACAAAGACTCATCTGCAAAGAGATTATAAATTGAAAGTCTCTGCTCAGCAATCTGCTGCTTTTGTTTTTCCAGAATGCAGCCTGAGGAACATTACCATGAGAGATCTTGCATCCCAATGGCTTTGGATCTAGGCATATGCTTGAAAAGAATCATCAATCTCAATAAGAAACAAAAGTTTTTTAGACCTAGAATATATTCAATAACAAAAGCATGTGGAGACAGTTATTTCCATTGTAGCATGGATTCCATTTTCCTTTCTGAAAACATTTTCAGGATTTATTTGGGTAGTAATGACTACACACCTGAATACCTAAAGTGCATTCTTGGATCTTAGGAAGAATGTCCAACACAGTTGTCAAAATCTCCAGCATTCCTTGACAACGTGTGCATCAATTTTGAGTTTTAAAAGCTGCAGTAATTTTTAATTTGATGATTTTAGGTCACAGTGCAAGCATAAAAAGTAATGAGATTTTCTACTGCTACTACTGGTAGCAGCAACAAGAATGCAAGGTATACTGAGGCAATTATTTAGTTATTTGTAATATTGAGCTATTTAATTTCTCTTGTTCAATCTATTTATTTTTCCTTTTAGTTTTCTACAGAAAATATAACACTGTTTCTTGAGCAGTATAATTTAGCCCATATTTCTTGCCTAAAACCATTTTTTAACTAAGACCATGTGCATTGTTTTCTAGTTTCATCTAAATTTTCAAGGCTGGTTAAAAAGGTGTTTCTAAAAGAAAAACTGAGAGCTGTTGTCTGGTATACTGGCCAGGGGAGAAGATCATAAAAAATGTGATTATATGCACATCTTCAGGTACATTATTGATGTACTGGAGATAGAAAAAATTTAGATGTTGGCCTAATAGGCACAAGTGCATGTTCTATGTAGTGCTGAAATAATGAGACCTGCTTTAAAAAAAATAAGCCAAGGTGGCATTAAGGAATGCTGGAAGATAAAATTTACATGTTGATTAAATGACAGTACTTCACCCTTCTTGCCCTTGCTTTTCATTCCTTGCCATCTATCATCTGGAAGTTCTTTCCATTCAGTGCCAGCTGAATCTTCTTCGTATGATTAAACAGATTATGCAGGACAGAAATCAAGTTTTAATAACTACCATGGAACTAGCACCTTTTTTTGATGGAAAATAGGAGCAAGATATGGGGCATCCCAGCCCCTAGGAGTGCATCTCCACTGCCTACTGAGGGCAGCCCCATGGCCAGATTTGTCTGCTGTGTAAAATTTAAGCCCCCAAACAATAGTTCATGTGAGCCCAGTCTGAACCCTCTGAAGCCTCAGAGACCCTGGATGTTTGAACATGGCATTGGGCAGAGGTTAATTTTTGTGCCCATATTTTATTTGCAAGTTCTAGATTACCTAATTTATTAATAGATATTTGTGTTTGGTTTTATCACCTTAATGATATGGTTTCACCAATAGTTTCTATTTTATATAACGACTTCATGTATTTAATATGGGTAGTTATATATTAATTAAAATAAATATTTATATAAAGTCTAAAATAATTATATTACTTGCTTTTATTTGCAATTATTGTTAGCTAGTTAACCTCTATGTTGGTTAGTGTTCATCCAGAGCATCTCTATGAGGAATGCAAAGATCTGGTTATTGTGGTGTGACTAAGTCTTCATTAGCAGGATCCCTTTGGCATCTCTTTTTGGCTTTTGACTGTTTTCACTGTTAAAGTAGTACGCTGCTCCATTGCCTGATTTGGATCTCTACAAGTGGTCCTTCTCCTTTGTGTCTATCTAGACAGATTTTTATTTTGATGACAACTTCTCACCTGTGATATGATATACTGGTCCTTTATTATCAAGACTTCCCATTAGATCTCCTTACAGCCAGCCTCCTTCTCAGTCTGCCAAGTGGGACACTCCTGCCTCATAAGTTTGAAAAACTGGCTGGAACTGCTGCAGCATTGTCTTCATGAGGGTTCCCAGAAATGTGCTTAAACTGGCAACTTGTTCCATATGGGTACAACCTCTGTATTGTACATTTTTAAAATCCAGTGTAACACTAGATAAATCTCAGATAAGTGAACTGCTTTGGTCCCTGCTTGCCAATTTTGGTGGTTTTACTTCATGGTAATAAATTCTGAGGTAACACTAGGGCTGTCTGTGATAGTGTCAAGTCTGTGGGCAAATGAGTGATGCACAGAAATCAGGCATGGCTAAAAAATGCATTGCCTTCTGAATACATTTATTAGTTCTCCCTCTCTCTCTGTCTTTCCTGTCTTTTATTATCCCAGTCTGAGTCCTAATTGCTATGAAATGAGCAAGTGGGAGACAGCTGAAGTGGTAGGAAAAGAAGGGAAACTGATTTATTTTGTATAAAACTGACTCAGCATTTGTTAGGAGACAGTCCCCACTGTTAAACTACTGAGTCATCAGCACACTTGTGCTGTCTCTAGGGCTTCAGGCTCCAATGGCTACTGATGGATCAGGAGTTGGACTGAGACCACCTTGCACTTCTCGGGTGCTGTGTCATCATCCCATCCTCATTTCTCTCCAGATCTTCTTACTGACGCTGCTGTGACTCACCAGGCAGCTCACAGGACACACACTGAATCTAAACTGTAATTAGGGCACAAGTGCAAAACCCCGTTTGGACCACAGTGAACATTTGGCCATGCCCATAAAACACTTGCACAACTTGGAACTGCTGGGCTAATTCTGATGAAGAGACTGGAGCTGGGGTTACAAGGCCACAGCCAGACAACGCACTTGCAGTTATGCAGATAAGCCTGCACTTCATCTTCCCAAATGATGCCCAGAGGCTGCCAGAACAGTCATTCTTTCACTTTTACGAGCAGTGAATTTACATTAAAAGGCATTTAAATAAAGGCTGTAGAGTACGCTTAAAAGATGTTGCTCCAATTTGAGACTTCTTTATGGTGCTGTGGCATGGTCAAGTGACCCCATACATGACTGAGCTGAGGTGTCAACCTGCCCTAGAGTTCTGTTAATAAGGATTGGTGAGCCTGGAGGCATCGATGTTGGCAGGAATGCTGATGAGCCTCGTTAGCAGTGTGCAGCTCATTTCCTTTGGAGAAAGGTACACGCCTGTGGGGGAGAGCTGGTAGTGAAGCCAGTCAAAGAGCTCTGCATCGAATAATTTATTTGGCTCGCTTGGTCTACCAGTGTAAACAAGTCTTGCTTTCTGTGAATAAACTCATTAGTCCCCTATTTTTAAATAATTGCATTACATATACACATTGGAGCCAATATTTTGTCCACAATTTTCTCTATAACTTAATGCACAGAAATCTGTTCATTCACTGACATTATTTGCTCCGCTAAAAGGATATAAGTCATACTTACATTTTTGATTCCTGCCATGAATGAGGTACAATATCCACACTTCTTGTTACAGGAGTCATATAAGTCTTGCAGAAGTACTCCTGCTGCTGCTTCCCAGTGGTGTGAGATGACATATTCACCTGCATGTACTACTGTACTTGCAGCAGCGAAATGACTGCAAAGTGAGCTCAGGAAGAACATATTCACATACTTAAATCTTTGTCTTTAAGAACCCACAAGGGCAGAAGACAGCTGCTACAATTAGGAAAATACAGACAGCCTGCTCTGCTTGCCCTGGGCTCCTTAGTTGCAGCTTGGAAATGACAGTGAGCTGGATCAGTTGCTCAATGGTTTTTTACTCAACAGCCCCACTTTTGTCTTGTCACTCTACTGGAGCAGAAGAGTCAGTAAACCTGACCTTCAGTCCTCAGGAGGGGAGCACTGCTTCAGTATATTTTTCTGCAGGTTTTTGAGTCTGGGTGCTGCAGGTCTAGGCTACAAAAACAGGGCAAGCATCTGAACAAATTTACACAAATGGAGGAGTTTGAACATTCTCAAATGAAAAAGTCCGTTTCTATGGATTGATTTATTTAGGAGTTCTAGACAAAGTCTGAAGAGACCTGAATACTTCTGGATAAATAGTTGGTTTCTTAATATTGTAGATGAACTGAGAAAAATGTTAACAAAAATATTTTGGTGTAGAATTAAAAATTTCATTTCTGAGTTCTTTTCTTCACTTTCTTGAGTGCAGTTGGAATGTATTTCATTTTAAAACACTCCAAAGGGAAACCTCTGAAAGCTTTAGATTTAAATCAAGAATGAGTTTGACACATATATTAATTTTTTAATATAATATGTTAATCCAGGCCTGCTTAATTGTAAAAAGAAAAAAAAAATTGGATTAAAAACTTATATTTTTTTCACCTGAAATTTTCCCACATCTTTTTTTTCCCACCAGAGCTTCAGGTTCCCTTTTATTTTTGCCATATAACACCTGCTAACAATTATGCTAAACAGGGTAGAACTTGTGTGTGGCCTGCCTTTCATCACCTGTGGGCTTTACATCTATTCTGGTTAAGCAGCTATAAGGTAGATACATCTGTCCAAAGTGAGTCAAACTACTAAATGTATTCCATTAGTGATGGAGACAAAGGGATAAGAAACTAATGCTTCAGTGCAAATACAATCTAAACCTGCACCTTCATCAACATTTTTTGACCAGCTCTATTTACAGTGTGCTAAACTAGGTTTTGTAGAAGGAACATCAAACTCTTTAAACTAGAGTACAGCCTAATAGTTCTACTAAACTAATTTAAAAAACTGGAACTGACTGGTCATCCATTAGTCTCTTTTTCTCAAACTTATAAAAGGATCTCATTTTACCAAGGTCCTTTTAACTGTGCCTCCATCTCAGACTGGTAACCTCCATCCATTTGCTGATCCTGCTGTAGTAGCATTTTGGGGGACTAGTTCTTTAAAGCAGGAGCAGTGCAATTTCAGGCAGAGGCCTTTCCAGCAAAAGAGCTGTTATTATTTGGCCTAAAACATTTTATATTTGCATGTGTAGCCCTACTAATTTAAACAACTTTTTCCCCCCTTTTTACTCCTCTAAAAAATTTCACCTTCTATAATAAGTTTTAGAGCTTGCTTGATATATTTTTTCCTCTTTGATGTTCATCTGTTGTTAGTAGCTAATAATAATAATAACACTACTATTAATAATGCGGTTCTTATGCACCCCCCCAGATATTTAGGTAGATGCAGATTTGCAAGTTCATCTTCAAGTGTAAACATTGGTGATGATTTGTGCCAACATATTTTATCAACTTTTCCCTTCTTATGATTATATTTGAGATAAATTTTGGAGGCATACTTATTTACATAACTCTATTTCCACCTGTGCTTCATTAATAGCTATTTGTAAAAGCAATTTCCTAGTCAGTGGTCAGCCACAATAAAATGTTCCAGATAAATATTTCCAGAGAAATAAATAAGTCTGTAGTCACAGGAAGAGATCAACACCACAGAAAAGCAGTTACATTATTATTGAATTTTCTATGTGTTCCTGTATTGTTTGCATTTCTTTTTTTTACAACTATTTCCCATATCAGAAATCTATTGTAGTCACATTTCACCATGCCACAGTATTAACTTCAACATATTTGGGATCAAAGTGACTTAGCTCACTTTGATCCCAGTCCTGAGAGCTCCTCAGCCTCTCAGCTGTACAAACCATGTCCAGAATTTTGTGCTGTTCAAGGCATGGTGCATAGCAGGTTGCATCTCTTGAACACCAGACTTTGCATCCCCACTACATTTTTGCAGAAGAGAAAAAAATTCTTCCCATCAGGACAAGCTGTTCTTTTGCTCTCTAAAATTGTAATCTGTATTCCTGGCTTGGGAAAATTGCAAAATATATCTTCTTCTAAGAAGAGTTTCATGTTTCCCAAGTTTTCTTCTGTAGGCAGAAAAACAAGTCATGGGAGCCATCTTTTCTGCTGTTTTGGACAAGCAGAGTAATAGGACAGAATGAAAATGGATAGTTTAGTTCTACTGTGTTGTAGACAATGAACTCTACAGTAAATTGACCATGAAGAAAACACCAAAATAACAGGAGGGAGTAAAACATTACTTGTAAATATTTGCTATCATTTTACCCAAAAAATACCCAAAAAATTCAGATTATCAAAGTGGCTTTCAAGTGAAAATATGGATGTTAAATTCTTTATTAAAATAGATATCCACTAAATTCTTTTAAAAACTTATAACTTCTTAATTAATAGAAGCAGAAATAGATAAAGCTGACCACCAATAGGCTAAATGTTAATTGCTTAATTTACAGAATAATTTAAAAAAAAGGAAAAAATAAAACTTTTTTAATTTTCATTTCGTGTAGCAAAGTTAATGTTACTGTAATATTCTTTCAAACCTCCAGTGTGGTTTTTGTGCCTCCAAGTTTGCTCTGAAATCTGAAATTATTAACAGACTAGCTTTATTTTAACAACAGAATATAAGGGAAAAAACCTGCTACATATATTCATCTTACTGAAGAATCATTACTTAAAAGTTACAGCATTAGGCAAAGCTCTTCTGTTTCCTCATCATGTCCTGCCACTGGCATGCCACCGCTGGTGTGATTTTTGGGGTTGTCCAGTGCAGGGTCAGTAGATAGACTTGATGATCCTTGCAGGTCAATTCCAACTCCAGATATTCTATGATTCTTTGCCAGAAAAACATTCACATCAACAGTGAACCATATTCCAGCATATTTTGTCTTCTAAACATCACACCAGTAAGGCAGTTCATGCATGCAGCTGTATAAACCAAAAGGTTCTGCCTACAATAATGGATTTGTTCTTTCCAGAATCAAGCAAGAGTTTGTTGAATAAATAAAATTTAATATGTTTATATGATAATTATACCATATTTTAAAAATTTTCTTTCTTGATGTCATTTTGTGACATCCTTGCAGATGCTAAACATTATTACTCTTCAAGTCATGGTATTATCTGAAAGCTCACTGAGAGAAGTGCTTTAGGTACTGTCATGAGTGAGAAGGTCAAATTCAGACTGCTAGGTTGGAGCATGCAAAAGAAATTCTAATAAGGACATTTAAAAATGTTTCAAGTACATATACTATGCTGTTGAAATAAATAAAACAATAGCAATAGTAATAATAATAATAATAATAATAATAATAATAATAATAATAATAATAATTGTAATGGTTTTTGGTTGTAGTTTTTTTTCAAGTGAGCCAAAGCTAGATAGGTTTTTGTCCCTTATTTTAGATAATTCAGCTTTTGGTTCTTAAAATAGCTAACATCTAGCAGATATAATTTAGGATGCTATAGTTTAGAGCTATACTTAGATTTTACCAAGATTTTTTAGTTTTTTTCTTTTTATACTTTAACAAAATTCCACAGTAATTCAGTTGAAGCTTCTTATGCAAAACAGTTGATATTTTTTAAGATTATTTAGATACTGATATTTTGTGAAATCAAAAATTGGTTTTTTTTCTTCCTTTAATGATCACTATCAGCTGAATATTAGAAGACCAAGGAGGTAGACTTTTAATGTATGTTGTTAAAATGTGAAAATTAGCATTCACAGAGGAAAATATACATAAGTTTCCTTATATATTGTCATGAGAAACTCTCATTTATTCTATTGTTTTATAACAAAATTTCTAAGAAGTTTTACCTTCATTGTAATGCAGGGTTTTTAAAGTACCTCTTTGCTTACAAAGTATGCTAGTATGGCTATATTTGCTGCTATAGCAGAAGAAACAGAAGAATTTTTATAAATTCATTCAGTGATATAAAATGAAAGCCAGTGAGGGGGCTGAGAGGCCAGGGTCTGCTTCTTTTAGTTAATACAGTTTCTTTCTCTAACTGTAAGAAAACCTTGTTCAGAATTTATACAATCAGACTTGAAAACAAAGTGTAGACATCTATTTAATTTTGAAGCACACAACACCTTACTTATGCCTTTTGCATAAACTTCAGAAGAGCTGAATGGTCTACTTTATTTGTTTACTGGATCTGTATTTTGAATTAATATATCTGTAAAATCTTCTGTACGTTGTCAGCATATCTGCTGAACAGTGCTGTCAGGCAAGGATCTCCTAATCAAATTGATGGCATCTGTCAACATATGTTATTATGGATAGAGAATTGCACTGGTCAGTTGAATCCATGTATCCTAGAGAAATTTATAGTCTTTTCTGAACCTGACTGAAACTGAACTTTAGAAACTGAGGACACTCAGCAGCTTTCAGAAGCAGGCCCTCTATTTGTGAGAAGATAATGAGAATGTGCTGGAATATTTCAGGCAGAAATAAACTGACATCAAGACATGGGTAGGCAGAAGTCATGACATAGGGCAGTGCTAACATCTGCCTCCTCTAACATACCGTAAAGAGCATCAGGAAGCTCCTCAAAGCTCCTGACGTTGTAATATTTGTCAAATCCCCCAGAATGTGGAGTTAGCCATAAAGTGTATAAAATGTCAAGGTGACTGACATCAACCGCTGTCACACTGGTCCTGCAAGCCACCCTTCCCAGGGCAGATGAGAGCAGAGAGGCTGCACACAGCTCCTGCTCTCATGCTGGAGCTGGAATCCCAGCCTAAACAGCCAGCAGGAGCTAAGAGCATGGCTGAAAGCCCAAATGATCAGATTGCTTTAGGCTGATGTGAACAGAACTTGTTTGTTGTAATTTGAATTTCTATTATAGCTGTTTATTCAACACTAATTGAGGTTTTGAGGAGAGTTTTGTAAAATGGAGTTATGCCCACAAGCCTCATCTTTTACAGACAAGCTTAGCTTCAACCAGCATTATCCTTGATATGGCAAATCACATAAAAAGTGACAAGCCTGGAAGACTAATACAGAGTTTCCACATGTTTATGTGGACAGATGGCTAAAAGCACAATGGTCTGGGAGTGTGTTAAGTGCAAGAAGCCCGACAAAAGCAGTATGTATATGTTTATTATACTTTTTGCCTAAGATTATCTAAGCACACTAGTTTGTTTCAGTCACTACAGTCAGTTTGTGGCAATAGACTTTTTTTTTTATTTACCAATGTAGAAGAACAGAAACAAATTGATAAATAATAACACTGATAACATTGCTGCTATAAATGCAGCTAGAGTTGAGCCCATGCTTGAATAATCTTTGATGATAAAAGCATATTTGTTTCCCTTAATAATATGTTATTCCATATAAAGAAACATTATTATATTGTGACTTTGTTAATTTGCTAAAGATTTGGTATATCCTCAAAGCATTAATAAGTGCTTCTCAGGCATACATTATGATTGATGTTCATCAATACATTGATGGAAATACTTGAGTTTTTTGGTGAAGTAGGATATGTGTACAGAAAAATACTTCCAAGTGGACACTGGGGAATAAATAAAAGAGCATCTTTATAAATGAAATAATGTTTAAGACTTCTGGCAGAAACAGACACCAACAAAACCTAAAGAAAATAATCAGAACCATTTCTGTCTCTTGTCTTCATTTCTTCTTGCACTCAGAGGACTTAGGCTTGACTACACTCTTTATCACAGAAGAGAAGGCATTTAGAATTTTTCAGGCACCTTGTAAAAGAATTATTATTCCAGTAATATAGGGATATTTTCTAGCTCTTCCTTATGGCTCCCTCCATTAAAGAAATTGAATTATATTACTAACACATAGATTTTAAAAAAGCATAGAGGATGAAAAAAAAAATTTTCACAGTGATGGCAAAAATAGCCTGAGAAATAGTGTGTATTTTATGGTTTGACCTTTCAGATTTTTTCCACACTTAAATCTAACAGAAGATCATTATTGTCATGTGAGGTGCCATAGCTCCTAATTTTTAAGCTCCTGGTCACAAAATGTAAGCCCCAGCACTAGATGCCCTTAAGTTCTTCTCTACAGGATCTAGACAGGATTAGGCACCTTATAAAGGTCACTAAATTCTGCATTTTTTGCAGTAGGAAATACTGTGATTTCTCATTGTGCTTCAGAACATGCTTATCCAACTCTGAGCTAAGGACAGGTGCCTCCAATGCAGTACCTGAATGCAGGTACTAAAATTCTCTTCTGAACCTAGCACTTCATACTAGTTGAGCAGGAATCACTTTTTTTTCTGTCCAAACGCAGGTCGGGAAGAAATTATGTAACTGTACAGTTGGTTCTGATTTTTACTTGCATATTGTTTATAATGCTTATCTAGAAAGCTGAAGACTTTCTTACATAATATATTAAGTTGATGATTGCAATATTGAACATACTTTGATCTTTCATATGTGTAGAGAGGAAGGCAAAATTAAGAGAAGAAAGAAAGAAAGAAAGAAAGAAAGAAAGAAAGAAAGAAAGAAAGAAAGAAAGAAAGAAAGAAAGAAAGAAAGAAGATAGTTTTACTTCTACATTTTTTTATTTCTTTCTTATGTATTTTTTTGCTCTCAGTATAGACTTTGTTGTTATTTTTGTTGTTACAGTTTTCTTTAATTTCAATTACAAATATAAAATGCATGAACAGTTAAAAAGCAAAAACCAGAACACGTACCTTTTATACTTCAACATACATTTTCTGAGTTGAGTAACAATAATTTTTTGGGGAGATTTATTTTGACCTCACAAACCTATCATGCCTCTTGAGCAGCTTGAATAACTAGAAAACCTTGAGAGAAATTTTTCTGATAGATATACATTACAATGGCTTGATGCTTTTGTGAAAAGGGAACCTTGTCTAATATCTATTGCATGATGGAAAAGAAAAGATAAAGTCATGGAACCATAGAATGATTTGGAATAAGGGAACTTTAGAGGTCATCAGGTTCCAGCCCTTCTGCCACTCCTGCCCTCCTTCCACTAGATCGGATTGCTCAAAGCACAATCCAACCTGGCCTTGAAAAAAAAATCATGGAGTAGCCACAACAGACTTATTTACTAATGGCCTTAGTAAGATGACTGACCTCATCTTTCTTTTAAGCCCCCTTCAGGTACTGAAAGGCTACTATAAGGTCTCTCTGGAGTCTTCTCCATGCTTAACAATTCCAGCCGTCTCAGCCCATCTTCACAGAACAGGAGTTCCAATCCTCTGACCATTTTCATGACCCTCCTTCTGGACCTGTTCTCTTAGGTCCCTGTCCTTCTTGGGCTGTGAGTGCTAGCGTTGGACACAGTGCTCCAGGTGTGGTTTCACAAGAGCAGAGCAAGGAAGAAAATCCTATGGTCCTCCTTATCACCCTGCTTTCTGAAAGGAGGATGTGTAAATATCAGACTGACATAATCAAATATAGTTGAGAAGTTGACACCAGGAGAGAGAGCAAGAGGTGATATGAAAAGAGCTTTGCTATATTGTGCTATAAAGTAGTCTGGGTTAAGTATAAAAGCACTTGTTAAATGCTGTCATCTTTCTTGACACTAGTAGAGGAATACTTGCCATAGAATTGTTCCCTGAAACATCACAGATAGATGTTCTAAGGAGAATATGTTGGAATACCTGAAAGGAAAGTATTAAAATAAATATCATGAAATTCACAGCACAAATTTCCAGGATGTTGGGGAATAAAACACTTTTGCTATACACTGAAATGTTACAATGTGGAAGCCTCAGTCAGCTTTCAGATGCTGTTGAATTAACCAGGAATTAACACGTGAGCACATAGTACCTACTCAGCTCTCTAGGACTACAGCCTATGAAAGAACTTATAAATAGATGTGTTCAGATGTGTTTACATCTGAAAAAAACCCCAACCAGACAGAGATGTATGGCTCTTTCTGTGAGACAAAGATCCTGTGTATTAAAGATGAAAAATGAATAAAGGTCCTCTTCTTCTAGTTCCTGAAGAGCACTATTATGTTCATTCCATGCTCCATTCAGTGATAAGAATTAAGCAATACACATGCCAATAACATGTTATTGCATATAAAAATACTGATCTGAATATGAGCTATTTTTTTGCTACAAAAATCCTTTGTCCTAGGTTTGTGACATGGTACATGGAAATTAGAACATCTGGTTAAAATCTGATATCTTAACTTTAGAGTTTTGAGAAAAAGCAACTCCAGATCTGGACCAATATTTTGCAGATTGGCCTTTATTATGGGATAAGTTATATCTCAGTTTGGAGACTGAGCTAACCATGCTGGTGAATTTTCAATAGATTTAGAGTTTGAAGTTCTCATCAAGGAAAACAAAACATTAAATTGACACTGGTAATACCTAATAACGTAAGATGGGGAAATTTCCTTAAGTGTTTTTCAAAGTTCTTCCCTTTCAAGATTTTAGTAAGTGTTGGATCAGAGCTTCACTGCATATGAAATTGTTGTTGCCATGCAATTCTGAATTAGAAACTTTTCCTCTAAATTTTTGTTACATATTCAGTTGTTTTCCTTTTCTCCAATAGACTTGATATTTATGAAATGACAGAATAAAAGCAATAAAGATAAGTTTCATCAAAGACTAGAGACTAGAAGAAGGTCTAAACATGAATATTGTATGGATGATAAGGTTTATTTACTTAAAAGTAACTTTATCTTCTCCACTTTCAGATAATAACAAGAATTCTACTTGAGAAGTGAAAGAAATTAAACTCAAAACATATCTGTTTCTACAGTTTAAGAAGAGTCATTTTGTCTAATCATGTTTTATGTTTGTTCTCTTTGACATTATGAATTTTGCACTGAGAAGAAAAAAATGACAAAGGTGCAAAATGTTTCAGAACAGTAATGTTGAAAGCTGTCACTCATAGTTTTCTTTTTCAAATCTTTTCCATTAAAAATCTTCAGATTTATTGGAAACCTGTGGTGTTGAAATTTTCATCATTAAATTTTAATTATAACCTCTAGCAGTTTTGGTATACCTTGATTTTGACAGGAATGAAAAAATATATGTTCATTTAAAGGAACTTAGAAAGTAGCATATCAATTTTAATGCACATTTTGTTATCCTGATTTTTACTTTACTTACAGAAGATCACTATTTGGGATGATTTATATTTTTTTCCTTCTGTAGTATATTTTGAATGAAGTTTGATTTTCATCAGTTAAAATATGTGATTAGAATAATATACATGTTATTAGCAGTGTTAATTAGAATTATTAGAATAATGTACATGTTATTAGCAAATTAAGGACTGGTGTGGCTGCCTGTAAGAGAAGGCAACAATCATGGTTGGTGTCATTCCATACTTGTTTATGTATTCATTAATTTATTCCATACTTGTTTATGTATTCATTAATTTATTACTATGTTTATGTAACAGATGCTGCTGGTATAAAGAACTTGTGATTTACTTTTCATTGTGGGACTAAAGGTAGGAATAAATAACCCCAGTTAAGAGTAGCAATATAGACATCAAGAAACATCTTCTGAAAAGTGGTTTTCTGAGCCAGTGCCATGCCCACACAGCACCTAAGCAGTTAACACTCTCTGTTCTGTATACAGATAGATCATTTTGCAGTCTTTGCAGAGACTTCAGACAGGGAGTCACCTGCAATTTTTGTCTGCAATCAGGCGACTGCTTTAATTGGGCAGTGGCAGAGCCTTGCAGGATATCCTAATGAGCCTAATTGGTAGCAGAAATTCGACTCCTGGGAGAAAAGAGGTAGAAACCAGACAGACAAAGAGACAGGTAAAGGCTGTGGAGTAAGAGAAATAAGATGGAAGGGCTCTGTCAGTGCTCAGTACTGGTATATACACTACTTTGGCTCTTTCTTCTCTTAGTCCCTCCTGCTACTTTGTTTACCAGCTGTATGCCCATGGCACTATTGTCTTTGTCTTTTCTCTTATTGAGTAGTCCTATGGATCTTTTTATGTTTGTCATGGCTTTTGTTCCAGAGTGATCTGAATATGCAGGGAGTCCTAGCTTGAAAGGCTGTCCAGTCTAATCACAAATCTGCTTTTGCAACACTCAGTGCAATGGGAGGAAGAAAAAAGAGTCTGATCAAACTGTGTTTCTGAAAGGAAAAATCTTCACTGTAGCTTCGACCACCTCACTAACAGTATCTCCATCGTCAGCTGTCACAGTTCTGACACTGAAATTCCTGGCAACAACTGAATTTTAATGAATGTCTGCTGTGCTCTAGAATTTAAATCAAATATTTGATAAAAGAGAGAAAACCTTCTGCTATCTACCTTATGCTCTTAATGCACTTCTCCTGGTAAAAATAAATAAATAAATTTGGGATTATTTCCCTGCTAGTTTCCTACAGAGATTTCCCTGCAAAGCTGTACTGCATTGTTTTCATGCAGATTTCCCCCTGCTCTGATAGGACCTGGTTGCTGTATATGCAACTCCTGTTGCTTCCTTACCTTCCCAGACTGGTAGTGGAATTAATCTCTGATAGTCTGAATCAGTGACAAACTGTGTGAGGCCAGCAGCAAATAGTTTAGTGGGGAGATATTAATCTGATCTGAGTAACAGCAGTGCATATTACCAGGATCTTTGCAGGTGACCTACTTATTAGTCCCTAACAAGTGATGCTTTCCTGGGTACTGAAGACCTTAATGACACATTTGCTATCTTTCATCTACCTGAAGCTATTTTTTTTTTTTGTAGTGTAGGCTCTATTTTGTTCAGTTTGCTGAATGTGTCTGGTCTCAAAAGTAAGTTTTTGAGCCATTAATTGATTATGGGGGAAAAAGTAAAAGTTAAGTATTTTTAGTATATATTATGCTTTTCTCCTATGCAGTATGTGACACAACCGAGGTGTAAACACTTCCTCACAGAGATGTTCTAGTTGAATTCCTGCTTGCATGTAACTGCTTGTTGGGAAGTGAGGGGAGATTAAAACTCATTGTTCTAATTACACTTTTACATTTGCATACGGTGGAGGTATACATATGTGATCATATGTGTGTGAAGCAAAGACCCATCTTGCAAAGAATGTTTCTGATCAGCAGTAACAAAATGAAAATATAATGAACTGCAATCTTGTTGCAGAAACCCAGGACATTTGCCTAATTTTTTATTACATAGTGAAGATAATCTATATATATTCCAAATCATCTTGTGGTGCAGAAGACTATTTTCCCATGCTCATCACTCCAAGACGGTTCCTGGATTAAAAAAAAATCAGTACTGAAAGCCATATACAAAAGGTCTCTGTAAGTGCAGTGCTGGAAACAGAACTTGTATCTAAAACACAAAGAAAGGAGCAGCTGGTACTTCTCATTACAGGCTGAAGTATCAGTTGTGAGATGACCTGCTCCAATGATTACTGAAATTCATTGTAATGATTCTGCATGAAGTATGCCTCAGTTAGAAACTTGAATTCCACAATGTCCTCCTGATGTCCCATACATCATCTCTTGCTACCTGACTAAACACAGTTATCAATACAGGGTACCCTTTGAAAGGCATCTGGGCTTTTTTTTTTGTGTTTGTTTGGTTGGTTTTCCCTGAATGAAGAAATGAAGGGTAGGTTTAAGGAAGGTTCCACACAGGTATTTTGGTGCACAAAAAGAGATTACCTTCTACCCCATTTTATTATCTGCGTACTATCACAGGATATGTTAAATTTCCTATGTAAACAGCCTGAAGTGTGAAATGAAAGTTAGGAAGAGTCTAGAGGGAAGACAGGGATGCCTAGCTGACAATACAAACTGGCAGTGAAACATGCAGCAGGTTGCACACCAGGGGAAAAATTTTCCACAGTAATCAGTGACTAAATTTGGAGTACAGTGTTATAGCATAGAATGGGAATGAGATTATCTTCATTCACTTATCAGTGGTGACACTGATGATGAACAGTTACAGTTACCAGGCCTTTACCTTATGTCGATGAAATTGAGCCAAGGATAATTGGGTGTGGTCTGAAGAAGTGCATGATCATTTATTGTGCTTGATCACATTTAGTTATCACTGGATCCAGAAGTGAAATCACAGAAGACATAGGCTTCGCATATCTTTAATAATAGTACTGAGGGAAAGAATGTTGCTTTTGTACTGCTAAAAAAAATATGATATATATCTTAATGTATCACTATAATTCTTCTAGCACTTGCCTTCATGCCAAATACTAAATGCCCTGTGTATCTCGTAAGATCAGGCAGTCTGTCTTTCCTTCTTCATCCTTCACTAGCATCACACTAAGGTAGATGGTTATGAAGACACTTGGCAATCTAAATTTTTCCACAAGCTTCACACATCGATCCAGGCTGAGAACCTGAAAGTTTTATAAAAATAGCTGCTTGCCTTCTTGGTGGAGCTCAGTACAGATCAGGCATTTCTGACAAGCAACACTGGGCTCCTGCTTTGAACTGCACACCTCTGTGAGCAGGTGCTAGAATATCAAACTCTGTTAAGCCTTGTGTTGGTAGCTGTCAGCACCAAGATGATATCCATCCTCTTGGATTGTTGGGGGGTGATCTTCTTGGTCTATGAGTAATTTATGTAGGGAAAACCGCTGTCTTCTACTGTGATCTTAATTAGTCTGTCTCTGTCCTTGCATGCTTCTGACTTGCAGAATGTGCTGGCAGGCTGCTCGAGTAGCAGCATTTCACTGGTGACGTGCTTGTCTGTACAGGACAGTGGTCAAGTGAACATGAGAGCCATTTCCCTCACTGCTGAGTGAGAGTGTTGACTGAAACAGAGGGGAGTGAATCCATCTTGTCTGTAGGGCATAAAGTTTGAAGCAGACTCCTCTGGTTTCCAATTCCAATTTCATTTTTCAGAAGGAGCAAGCAGGCTTGCATTTATTGCAGATTCCAGGAGCCAAGTGCAGTGGTGGTTGTGGGAGAACTGGAGAGCAGCAAGCATGCAAGATGTCAGGAAATTAATAACTTCATAGAGTTACCAAAATGTCTGGGCATAAGAAAACACATACAACCCTCATTTGATAAAAGAGAACATCCTTCCCCTGGTGGCTAATTGGATCAAGAAGACCCTTTCCAGACTGTTTTTAAAATGGCTGGAAGTAACTGGTAGGTATCCATAGGGGTTTGCGCCAGAGCAGAGCTGGTCTGGTTGGGAAAGGGAAATGGAGAGTGAGGTGACAAGGTTTGCTGACAATGTTAAATTTATGCAAAATATTAAGGAAGGAATCTGAATGAAGAACACTGGGTACATTTTGTGAATCTGATTGAGTGATGATAAAAGGGTAAGTGATATTCACTTTTGACAAATGCAAAGTAGTGCTGGTTGGAAAAACAATCCATCTCTACATATACAGTGAAGATCTTTAAATTAGTTATTACTATTCAGGAAAGAGATTTTGGAGTCATTATATAATCACACCCTGAAAACTTCAGCTCAATGTTTAGTGGTGGTCAGAAAAATAAATAGAGTTTTGAGAACTGGGAAAAGAATTGAGAGGAAAGCAGAAAGTGTAATTATGCTGCTGTATAAATCCTTGTTGTCCTCACATCTTGAACGCTATTCACAGTTCTGCTTATAATAATAAATATTAGATATGGAGGAGGTACAGAAAAGGGCAACGGGTATGATAAATAGGGTGAAATGGTTTCTGCAAGAGAAAAAGTGAAACAGATTTGGATATTTTTGTCTGAGGAAGAAATGGATAATGAGCACCATGGCAGTGAGTGAATAGGAGAATAGTTTTTCATTCATTCTCAGAATACAGAAACAAGGCAGAGACAAATGAAATTTTAAGGAGATTTAAGTCAAAGAATAAAAAGTAGGTACATATTTTTCCCACAGAAAGTCTTATTAAATGACATGAGTTTCTGACATTAAATAATATGTACAGTAAAAGTTTAGGTGAGTTAAAAATAAATTACTGAAATCTGTGGAGAAACAGTCATTAAGTGCTGATAAGCACAAGGATAAAACCTGTGACTCAAAAGTCCTCAAGGTGCACATTTTTGTTATCTCAGAGGAAATGTAGGGGTACAGTGTCACAGAATGTCTGCCCTTTTCTTTTTTTTCCCCTGAGATATGTGCTCTCAGAGACAGGATATGTTGGTAGGTGGACCTGTTTCTGATCCAGTGTTGCTGTACTCAATGTCAAGGCTTAATCACCCAAATCCATATCTCAAAACACACAAAAATGTAACCACTTATTAAACCTGTTTTCAGAGCAGAATTCAGACTGAAGTAACCCAGTCTTTGAACAGAGACTAACCACTGGGAACAAAAAAGGTAAAATAGTTTTATGATGTCCCAAGACTACAATGGATTGTGAATCTGCAGTAAAAATCACAGCTGTGCTTTAATGTGTAAAACTTTTCCTGTTCAGCACTACTCCAGCCTCTCTCTTTTTTCTTTTGGTTTTTACTCTTTTTTCCCCCCTTTCTTACTTTTTCCTTTACCTTCTGACCAGGACAAAGAAATGGCATAAACATACAATACTATAAACATATAGGATTAATTGATAGTAGTTATGTAATTACTAAATATAAAACAGAAATTCTTGTCACAAGGAGAAATGAATATATTTTATTGTAGCAGTTCCATGAATGTTATATATAATAGAGTAGTGTTAAGAAAAATATATTCAAGTGGCAAAGGTCTAACCAGGAATATTCAGACATTTCTCTCTAAGCTCAGCAAGCCACAGTGAAACTACCACAGAGATGAACTTTTTGTGCTTATTTATTCTTTGTATCTGCCATATCGTAGAGTAGAGCCAGGAAGAGGAATTAATTTCTCTTCTGTTTATTACTAGATGACACTT
Organism: Onychostruthus taczanowskii; assembly: GCF_017590055.1. Taxonomy (NCBI): domain Eukaryota; kingdom Metazoa; phylum Chordata; class Aves; order Passeriformes; family Passeridae; genus Onychostruthus; species Onychostruthus taczanowskii. Next base: position 581,426 of record NW_024498795.1, read on the forward strand.
TCAAAGAAGCAAGTAGATGAGAATTTCCCACTGTGAGTCCAAAGATGAAGAAACTGGCCTCCAGAAATAAAGCAAATAGCTGGATCAACTGAAAGATGCAAGGAGTGCATGGTCTTCAGAAGGATTTAAGAGTACTGAATCTCTACAATCTTTGCTAAAAGACATTTCATATTCCAGTGTCGGTTTCACTTTAAACACAGCTTTTATTTAGATATGTCCTTAAAAACTAAAGGGTCTTAAATTTCTTTCCAAACTCTCCCAGCCAGGGAGAGCAACTTTTTTAATGGGCAGATAGGGATAGGACACAGGGGAAGAGTTTCAAACAAAAAGGAACAGGGATTTGGATTAGATCTGAGGAAGAAATTGTTTATACAAAGGGTGGTGAGGCACTGGAACTGGCTGCCCAGGAAAGCTGTAAATGACCCATCATCCCTGGCAATGCTGAAGACCAGGATGCCCTGAACAAGCTAATCTAGTAGGTGGCATCCCTACTCAAGCAAGGAGGATTGGACCTGGTGATGTTACAGTCTCTTCCAACCCAAACAGTTCTATGACAGCAGAGAAGGTATTTGAGCATATAACAATAGAGTTACCTTAGACATTCCCTTGAACTCCAGATGGCCTCCAGCTCTTACTCCTGGACTCAGATTTCTGGCAAAACATAACGTGTCATGTATTCTGCCTCTGGTTCCCTGAAGTTTCAGGTGCCTTAATCCCTCCCTTCTTGTAATTTCTGTGTGATACAGAAAGGGCTTTCGGGAATAAGAAGGAGTTTTGTCTGTGTGCACTTACCTCACAGCTTCTAACTAAGAAGTCAGCTTTCATACAGGCTAAACTTCAACCTGAATTGGGGTTTTTCACCCAAGATTTCCTGCATCAATAGAGGAAAAGTTTTATACAGGATCCTTTAGGAATTGAAATGGCATGTCTAGGAAATATTCACACGGATGTAATGTTCATCTACTGAGCTCCCAATGGCCTTGGAAGGTCTCAAGCAATGGTGGGAAGGTAAAGTATACCACGGTATTTTGGTGGAGTCAAAGTGAGTTAAGCAGTCTCACTGCTAGACTCATAGAAAGAGGCAAGAATTTGTTGAAAGGCATAATTTATCCCTGCCCACCCCCTTTTCCCTAAAATGTGGTATTCACCTCTTTTCTTTCATGTACCTTTGGTCAACGTGCACAAACAATATGTTGGTGAATGTTTCCATGACATTTTTGAAAGAAAATTAAACAGTTCCATAGTGTCATTAACTTTCTTCTTTTTAGTGTTACATGCAGAATGTAAAAAAGTATTGCAAAATGCTCCAAAATTATATTTTTTACTAAAATATGTGCTTCCATTTTAGGGATTTAACAAATCCCTAATTTTTAAATGTAAAAATTGTAAATTTAACAAATACAATAAAAATTGAAACATAAGATTTCAAGATAATTTCTGCATTTTCCCATAAGAATTTGAAAAGTCTGTATTAAAATGACAGCAAATCAACCATAACCCAGCAGAATGGATTAACTTCAAGATGTTGAAATTAAAGTGTGTGTGGGAATCAGTAGAGAATAAGGATATGGCATTTGGGATATTCTATTAAGAACATATCAGGTATTAAATTTTGTTGAATTTTAGTCTCCAGTTGTATTTTTCAGCTATTGTAACACTTCAATTTCAGCTATTGTAACACTTGAAAGTTCAGCCATAGCTAAACTTAAATCTTTTAAATGGAATAAAAGTTAGCAAATATATAGCATGAAATCTACTAAGAAATATTTGTAATTACATTAAATACATGCATTTTAAATACACTAAGCAGATAGGCCTCCATCTTTTCAAAATTAACTATAAATTAAGGACTTTTTCATCAGCTGAGTTTATATCCCTGTCCATCTCCCCACTCTTAAAAAATTTCATTGAGATTGACAGACTTAAAACTGTTCTTCAGTAGGATTGAATCTGTTGTAACTGTAATGCAACTGGAAAGAACTATTTCTGAACTTGGAACAAGAACTACCTTGTTTAAATTCTGCCTTTATAGACCTTTCTTTTGTATGCAGTTACATTCGAAAAGATAGAGGAAAAAGGCAATATTTACACTTGAGAAAGTTCCCTATGTTTTTTCTGCCAATGTTTTATTTACAGTGTGCTGCAGAAAGTAAAAATATGTTTCCTTTAAAAGATCTAAAAATTTTCCCTTTTTTCAATATCTCTGTATTAATTAGTCCAGAAGTTTTCCCTTTTGCCCCTGGTGCCAGATTTAGTGTAAGACAAAGAAATTAGTTAAGTAGCAGTTTGTACAACTTTTAATTGTTCAATGTATGCATTTAGATAAGTGGCTTTTAACTGTGAAGGTCTCAGAAGATGATGTTGGTTTTCTATTTGGTTTTTTTATTATTATTAGCATGCACCTCATAAACCATCAACTTTGACTTCAACAAAATTTTCATCATAGTCTCCTGTAGCATCTTTTCTCTCTCTGTTGGGATCTTACAGTCTTACTCTCCAGAAGGACTGACTACCAGAGAAGTGAAAAACTGTCTCATTGGGTCCAAAACTTAGCAGTTAGTGTCCATATTGTACCTGAAAGACATTTAGAAGTGGAGTTTTCCAGAGGGTCTATCCTGAGGCCTATCCAGTTTGGTATCTTTGTCAGTGGTGGTGAGGAGGAGACACAATGCCCCTGGTCAGTTTCTTCAGTGACAGGAAACTAGGAAATGGAACAGATAATGTTCAAGGGCAGATCTGCAGTTCAGATGGCTTTAGTCAGGCTAGTGTGATGGAACAACAGGAACTTCATGAAAATCAACAGGGCTAATGCAAATTCCTGTGCTTGGGAATGAAACTCCTACAGTAATATGAAGGGAGTCTGGCTGACTGGATGGGGAGAAGCTCTGCCATGGAGAACAAAGAGCTGAACACAGTCAATTGTGAGCCCTGGTAACAAAGTGGTCCACAACACTCTGGGATGTGGAAAAGGAGTCCTGAGTATGAAGTAAACCAGATGGGCCCATAATTTCCTGGATCCTCCTATAAGCTTTTATTGTAGATGGGAGGGCCATAAGAATTCTTCCAGCTTTCTGGCTTGTCTCCTGGTCTTCATAACTTCTCAGTGATTATGGAGGGCAGTTTTGCAACAACATCAGCCAGCTCTCCTAACACCTTCAGGTGGATATTATCAAGGTCCACTGATTTGTAGGTGTTCTTCTAACTGGATATTGGGAGGTGGGAGGAAAAACACTGTTAGAACTTGAAGCACTGGGACTTGTTGTCCAGAGAGGTAGTGCAATCTCTGTCTTGAGAGATATTTGATACCAAATCAAATAATCCCTGAGCAGCTGGTCTGAATTCAGAGCAGACCCTGCTTTTAGCAGAAATCTCCTGACATTTTTCCAGCCTGAGTGATTCTGTAATTCTAGCCTAGGTATTTTGACTCCTGGATACTAGAGTCTTGTATTTCAAGGTTGCCTGTCTTGCATATGGCAGGAAATCCCTAAAGCTATGATAACTATCGTCTTTTCTCTTCCAATTCTGTCCTGTAAATAAATCCTGTTACCAGATAAATCACAAACGCCCCCAAAAACAATCTAAAAATAATTTGAAATATTAGTGGTTTAACTGTAGTACTTAGGCTGACATTTTTCTTCATGCTTCCTGTATTGTCACTGTCTCCTTTTGTTTCTGTCTGTCTGCACTTTAAGTACCAACTCCCCAGATTTGTAGCATACTGGGAAAACATGATTCCTTTTCCCAGTTTTATTGCTCTTAGGCAGTTCTATTTTAATAAAAACCAAATAGCAGCTGAAATGAAAGATCTTCAGTATAGCTGTAACAAATTCCTAATGCAGGATAACAGTTTATGTGTTTGAATTAGATTAACAGGATCACAAGGGATGCTGACAAAGTGCAATGCTAAAAGAAATGTTTTATTATGCTACAAATAGTTACCTGTGTATTAATTTGAAGGCCACTACAGTTCAGCCATTGTAAAGCTCAGTTTATGACGTTAGCTTTTTTGAAGGAATTTATAAAGAAAGGCAAAGCTTCCTAACAATTTACAGCAAGCAACAAAAAACATCTAGTTTTGTCTTTCAAATACTAAATCTTGCAGATACATTGGATTTTCCTTCCAGTCTCTGAGAAGGATTCAGGTGGTGGGTATGCAGAAATCAGCACAGGGCCTGTGAAGGTTACTTAAATTTCTGATACAATGATTGTAATATCTAGGCTCACATCTGATCTCCTAGATGTAGGATGTACAATTTAAAGGCATGATTCCAGACCTGGATATAGCCAAGTATGCTGCAGGTGTGCTAGCAAATGCTGTGTCATCATAGCTGCTGAGCACTGTGGAGCAGTGTTAGGGGAAAAAAAGAACAGTGGTGTAAATATAGTGTAAGAGTGGAGGAAATCACTGCTGCTGTACAAAATAAAACAGGTCACCCAAAGCAGGTGTTGCAGCACATCTGTATATGTAAATGTTTTGTTCATGTTTGCTTGTCACCATAAATTTGTTTGTGGGTTCCGCATAGAAATATAAATTTTTCTGCCATTAGATCTTTGCCATGTACTAGCAGATTTATCAGCTCTAGAGGTCAGCACATTATTTGGGCCAGAAATTATGGATGCAGAGTGGATTATTTTTATTGGGTTAATTTCCATATTTACATATCTGTGACCTATTTTTCTGAACAGATGTGGTAACATACTCCATATGGGCAAGTGATTTTTAAATGGAAACATCAGATGACATATTTTTGACTTGCACCAAGACAGAAGCACCTGCTAAATCAACTCAACTAAAATATATCCTGCTACTTTACTATGGCTTTTACCAAACTACCACCTCTAGTTCACTATAGTTCCTCTCTGGACAAGTTCATAAGGAATAGTGGTGTGGAAAAAATGATGGCCTTCTCCTGATGGTCAATATACCAAACTGTAAATAAATAAGACACAGAAGGTACAGACAGGAAAAGTTCTATCTTGTGGAGTACCAAAATATGTATCTTAAAAATAAGAATATTTTTCTTTCGACGACATATGTATTTAGCCAAATGCTTTGCAACAAAGAGTGTATATATATACATATATATATACACATATATATATGTGTGTGTATGTATAGATATATATACACATATATATATACACATACATATATGTATATTTTTTTTTCCCATAATGTGTTTGAAATAGATAGTTGAATATTTCTGCAGAAATTAGCCAAAATCCTAAGTGGCCTAAGTGGATTATGGGGAGATAAATCAGAACCACTTCTGAATTACCTCTGCTGTGTTGCAGTCATTGGATTTATGGCACAGAAACATGATGATCCCTTGTTCTGCTCGGTAACATTGCCCCATTTTGTAGCCCTGTTTCCTCCTCTGTCAGTCTAGTGATTAACTTTTGCCTGGTAGCTGAATGTTGTTGAAGTGTTGTGTTTGGGTAGCACTTAGAAGAAAAGGATTACTGACAGATGTATAAGTGAAGATAAATGAGCCTTCGAAGATATGAAATGCTAGAAGTTGCTACTGTTGAGTTGGTACTATTATTGGGACTAAGGGTTCTTTGAAAGTTAACTGGGAAAGACAGTTCAGCAAAGCCTTATTATTTTCCCCTTCAGTTTAACTTAAGTTTTGTGAAACCGATTGATCTACCACAACAACATATACAGTGTTGTTTATACACCATTTGGTGAATTTTCAATGTGTCTGGTCTGCCTAAAACATTTATAAAATCCAAATATTGAATTTCAGTAAAACAATCAGTTGATATTGGCTGTGGTGATACTCCTTTTTCCACTTGTTTGTGAACTCTTTTGACTTTGGGTTTTGTTTTTTTGTTTTTTGGGTTTTTTTTGACTGGAAGCCTATTATTTTGGATTTTTTTGGTACACTGCCTGTATTGGAATTTTGTTGCACCACCAGACTAGGTGTGTTTTTCAAATCCTCCATTACATTTCACTCCATGGTAAATCATCCCAAAGAGTTGTGGTAGGCTGGATAATACCAAGTCTTTCTAGGTCACCCTTGTTTTGAAGATAACAATTTTTAAGTTAACAATATAGATAATGAATGTTTTAGATATATGGGTATGTTTAGATTAGAACTTATAAAGAGAAGAAGCCTGAAAGAACTCTGGAGTTTTAAGGAGGATGGGAAAGAAAAGAAGATTGTCTGTAATATACTGACACATCTTAGTACTAAACAGATAATTAAAACCTTGTATCTCACAAGTAGTTGTTTGGTCAATAGAGTACTTTAATTTCTCTCTGAAAAATGGTTTATTCAAATATATCTGAAGAATACTGGCAGAACAATGACAAACATCTGATGAGTGGTCTGAGACAGACCAACATTTTTGGAGTGTTTTCTGCTAGAAACAAACATGACTTTTTTTTAAAGCACAGGTACTTATTTTATCAAACATGATTCATATATACAAATCAATAACAGCTTCTGAAAACCTATTTTTCATGTCCAGCCTTAAGACCAAGGTTATTAAAATACTTTTTTTTTTCTTATAGAATAAAGTCTTCTCCCTTGCCCTGGTATATTGCACCTTACTTCCATCTGCCCTCCCTTTAGTGGAATTTCAGAACTTACAGGGAGAAGCTGAGCTTTGTCACCAGGCATGAACCTCTGCTCTCTCTTGTCTGAAGAGAAAATTAATGGTCAATCTCTTGTGGTTCCTACTGAGGAATGGTTCTTAGAGTCCTTCTCAGAAGCTCTCAAAAATTCAGAGCTTAGTCTGTGCAACAATCTTTTTCTGTGACTCTTCCTCAAAATTGTTCTTTGGCAGAAATTAGGAAAAAAAAAGAAGATAAAATAGTTTAGGGAGAATTTTTCCAAAAACTTTTAGTTATTAAGTAAGGATATTTGCTTTGGAAATATTGTCAGTAAGGTTACAACATCCCTTAATTATTGAGCCTATGACATTTCACTGTTTTATGCAGGGGTGTTTGTGTTGTCTGCATTTCATTTTCCCATTGTAACTGCAGAAAATCTGAAAGTAAGCAAAAGTTAAAATGTAAATGCCATGGTCTTAGCTGTAATATTAAATGTTCCCCATGGTTTTACGATTACCCTTTACAAAATCTGTTGATGCATTTTGGCAAGCACAATATTAAAAGTTTGCTTGGCAAAAATCCCCTTAGCAGGACCTGACAGACAGTAAGGTCAATAAAGTTTTAATCAACAAAGGAGAAAATACCTTTCTTCCAGATGGGTGCCACAGAGCAATACTTGCATGAAATATTTATGATTCACTTTAGAATCTCAAAGTCTGCAACATAGGGAAAGGTTGGTGATTATTTGTGAAGTAGAATGTGCTCATCCTTGGAATTTCTGAGCATTAGACTGCTGTGAAATAAATGCTAGCCTTGTTACTGGAAGTATGCTATTTAGCATTGGACAGAACACCAAATTTGTTATTGAATTTTGATGTGTTCATAACCTGCCATCACTTTATAAAAAATTCCTGTTACTTATATTGTATGTGATGAACCTTCAGGTGTTCCTGTCCCTTTAAACTGTAGATTTTGTTTGGATGATCAGCAACTATGTAATTGCTATTGACAAAGACATCATACTGTCACTAAGGTTTTGTTGTGCTAGAATTGTACAACCCACATGTGATACTTTTAACAAGAAGAGTTTTTTTGCTTCAAAATATGGGCTGGACTTTGTGCTTGGGCAGCTAAAAATAAATCTGTAATGAAGAGAATCATTAATGCAGGTGAATTTTCTCCCTGAGTCCAAATCCTGATATCTCACCCACTCTCAAACTCAGACCCAAGAAGGAGGAAACCCAGGAAAACTTTGACATGGTGGCTGCATTCATGGCATCCTTTACACATTCCCAGCACTGTGCAGTAACTCTGCTTCCTAATGTGAGTCAAGTGGTCTAGTCACAAGAGCTGGAGTATTGGAATGATTGGAATGGATTGCCCTGATACTTCTCTATTCCCAGCAGGGAATTAAGTGATTGAGTGAAAACCTGCCCTGTCCAAGTAAAAAAAAAAAAAAAAAAAAAAAAAAAATCAGTTGTTGTGGATGTATTCTGAATCACCAAAAAGCCTGAGAAATATCAAGCTGACTCAATATGCCAGTCACTCTTCTAAAGTGGTTAACCTAGGAAAATCTAAATGTATTCTGCATTAATTTCTGCTACTATTTCAACACTTGTTAATTAACAATTAATGCAGCCATTAATTAACACCTACAGCAAGTTTCTTAGCCACCATACTGAGAGTTTGAAAGCACTGAAACATGATTTGTGGTTTCAAGTTCATTATGGACTCTGAATAATTCATCTTGTTTTCAAGAAACTGGTGTTTTTTAGAGAGAAACTTAAATTACAGGTGTACAATGATTTGAATTATCAGCTAAATTAACATATTTGAAACCCAAAATATACTGCTTTAACTCAGTGACATTAAAGGTGACTGAAATATTTAATTAGACATCTCTAGTTGTTTTGCTGTTATATTAATTCAGTAAGTTTAGGAACAACATTTGATTTTTTAAAAAAGTAGTGTCAATGAGTATGCACAATGTTAGAATTATATAGAATGATTACTTTTGGATCAAACTAACATAAAAATAATTAAAATATACAAAATTGTTACCTTTTCTCTTAACTCTCTTCCGTCAATTCCAACCCTATTCCTAACCATAACTGGACTAGACTTACAGTCTTAGAAGATTAGTTCTCTAAATATTTTTTTCAGGTAATTTGAAATCATTATTAGTTATGACAAATTTGTCTTCTAAGTAGGAATAAATAAAATTTCTGCATCATTTTATTAAACTCATAGTTGATTTTAAAAATTCTTGGCAGATGTTGAGTATTTTTGCATAAAATTCCTGTAATCCACAAAAGTTGCCACAAAAAGTTTTCCCTATAATTGAAAGGGAGTCTTTTACCCTTATCTTAATTTTAAAATTCAGAAAGGAGTGGTTTTGATGATGTGTTTTGCTTTGTTTTTCAAAATATTGAGATATAGATTTAATGTACTTTTAATGAGTATGTTATTACTCTATTATTCACTCTATAATTCTCCCTACTGTGATTGGCACAACCACTGTATCCTGTAATTCATTCAGAGCACATGCAAATACACCTGAGTATACTTAATTGCACTCTTTCCTGTCAAGTCTTTAATTTTCTCACAGGCAATTTTGGGTGATAGTTTTGGGGAAAGCCAGAATCTTAATCTTCTCCCTACCATACATATTTATTGCTCTCTGCTACTGGATGAAGTCCACACAGTACATCAGTGCTTAGCCAGCAGACAATAAAGAGCTATTTGGAGCTCTGTCAGCATAAGTTTTAAAATCAGGCAGATCTTAGTTCTACCTATACCTAACTATTGGAACTGGGACATTTCTAGCATCTGTAATAAAACTGCACTCTGGCCACCAGAGTCTGATATAATTGTGTGCTCAGCAGCCTCAATTCCAACATGATCCTATAAGGCAAATTTGCTGTTCAACACTTGTTCCAGTTCTGCAATTCCTATGTCTACTATTTTTGTTCTTCACAAAATGTGTTATTAGAGCAAATTTCTTCATTCTTAAGTTGGTCAACCGAGAGTGCTGGTGGGTATCACTAGTTGTCAAAAGAAGAAGCCAGCTGTGACTGTTTGTTAACAGAGCTAACCACTTGCTCTCTCTCTTCCAGTTGAGTTTGTTTCATGTTACTAAACTGCCTCGCATGGCCATGGAGTCTTTTATGAATCAGTGCTCCTTATTGTAAAAGCTGTGGTTGCAAATCAAAGGTAAACACGGCAATTGACTCATTCATAGCTCAGAGATGTAAAGAGTTTGGTAGTAGTAATGGAGGCTTGCAGCTTTCCTTCTCAGTGAGATCCATGGAATTGCATAGCTCCAGTTCACTATTTTTTGCAGTGATCTCACACTGAGCAGAGCACATGTGTTTCACATCACTCCATGAGATTTTTGCCCTTGCTATCCAAGCAGCTGTATTCTTCCCTGCAACTTTGACTCAAAGATAACTTAATTTATTAAAACAATGAAAATATCAGCTAACAGGGGAGGCTTGTCTCTGCTTGAGACTGAACCAAAGACTTTACCAAAGTCAAAATCACACAGCAATAACACATTTCACAGATGCTGAGATTAATGCAAAGCTTAATTTGTTGCTCATGTTTTTCTTCAAGATTTCTTTCCCAGATAAAAATGTTGTGGGTTGAGCAGATATTTCCACATAAGTTTAATATCACTTGGCACAGTCCCGTATTAACATTAGTCTGATTATTTAGGATTTTACCTTAAAAGAAGGTGACTTCTCTGGCAGCAGTTTTTTTTTCCTTGTTAATCTGATGTCTTCTCTAAGGTGTTGGCTTTGTTTAAATTACTTTAAAAAATTGGAAAAAAAAATTCTTCTACTTTCTAGAAGTGTATGTAAGGCTCCCATTGTCATAAGCTGATGAAAAGCTACTCTTGGAACTTGAAAACAACCTTTTAAAAGCCTTGTTAGGTACATTTCAACTAAATATTTTTCAAAGGTAATATTTCCTCTACCAAAACATAAGGTTGCTTCTTCTTTTCTGTGACAATTTTTGTCAACTAAGTTCATGCTGAATTGCTGATCAATTCAGCATGAATTGATTCAGGGGCATTCTGCTTCTAAATTGCTGGTACCATGTTGTCATATTGACATACAGAGGACTCTAGATACCTTAGAAGATATTTTTTTTTTCCCCTCAGGTAAAACTACATCCCTGTGCTTCTTGATTCCTCTTTATCTATTAGAGGAATATTTACTTGAAATCAGAATGAGGTAAGGAGTTGTTTTCTGATGATTGGCATTATGTGACACCTCAAGTTTGAAAAAAGTCTCATGGCGTTACCTTGGGAAAATATGAACTGTTATCAAACATACATAACACTAACTAAGAAATTCAGGTTCAGAAGTAAGGAGTCTGAACTTTACCTGTAGAAAAATGAAAAAAATCCAGAAAACAAAACAAAATAAACACAAAATCTCAAATCATTCTTTTTCTGGTAGCATTATATGTCTTTTTGAAATATTAAGGATCAATTAATTTTATTTTCTCACACAGAATTTAATACTTTGGACATTCAGTTTTTTTATACTTTGATTTGAAATCTTTAATATTTACTCAGTTATAGACTATTTATTTCCCCACTGATGCATTGCATGCAACAAGTTTTCTGGTCTCTACAGCTTTTCAACAAGCCATACTAAGAAACTTGACTCCTCTGGTATTAAGTGAAGGGAAAAAAAAGTTTTGACAGGTTTAGATATGAAATGAATAGTGACTTTTCTCTGAAAATGTGTCAAATTAAAGCAGGTGGGGTGAGGAAAACAGCTACAGTATGTCAACTTTTACAGGCTTTGATTTATTTTTAATGATGCAGTGCACCTTAGGAAGTCTGAAGATGTGCTCATTCACAGCCCAGGTCTCATGGTGTGCTGCATTGTTCAGGTACTTCTAAGTTGGGTCCAAGATGGGATCATGACCTAGAACTCCTGTAAATAGCAATTACCTCTTTGGAATGAGAATGATTAAAGTTTAGTTGAATGTCAGCAAACTATTCACTCATCTCTGTTCCTCCCTTCTGTAACTTATTTACACTTCCTAACCACACATCCTCCCTTTTCTATTGCCAGTTCTCTTCATCATTTATTTATTTATCGATCCATATATTTATCTATTTATTATTTATGGTGGGTCACAAGAGATAATGTGAATAAGATATTAGTAGATTGTCACATATAATAATACATCATGTAACTAATCATTTCAGGTTTGAATAAAAAAAAGCCTGAAATTTGGTGAATAAAAAGTTTAAGTAATTAATCAAAATTGTTTCAGGAAAAAAAAAATGTATCTGAAACATGATGAATCCAGAAAACAGGGTTCAAAATGAGAACACAGGCAGTTCACCCAGGAAAATCATAAAACTCTTTTGGGAAAATGATTAAAGCAAATGTCCTCTGTCTCAATTTCATCAAAGAATTTGGCACTAGAAATGTAAATCAGATGAAAGCCGGCTAAATGCCAGATTACTTTTGATTGCACCAAAGGGAGAAAATAAATAAGAAAAACACTCTTCAATATTATCACAAATAAAATGTTTTGATATTGATATTTTGACATTTTCATTAATGAACTCAGCATAAAAGTTGCTCAGCATGAAAGTTAAAGACCTGTGATAAAAGTTAGAGAGATTTGGTGCAATTTGCAGATGAAAAGAGGGGAAGACTCAGTATAAAGAGCAAAGTATGTCACCTTGAAAATTACAGTTAAGAGTGAATTAAAACAGTATTTCCAAACTCAGGACCATGTTCCTAAAGTATGAAATAATATTTTGGTTATGAATTAACAGAGGAGGAGGACATGATGTACTTATTAATATGTGATTGAGGAATGATCAGAATATTCCCTTGAAAATATCTCCCTGGAGCCAAGGTTAAGAGCTTCATAGTGATGCAGAATCCCAATTTCAGTACAAAAAAGTCTGGGTTTTTTGTTTGTTTTTGTTATTGTATCTTTCTCCAAAGAGGTTTTTTACACCCTGGGTATTAAAAAAAACCCCAAAAAACAAATCAGGCAATTTCTAGAATACCTATATCCTCACATCTGATTGTCATAAGGGAAGACCTCAGCCTGAGGATCCAATTGCTGAGCTCCGGACAGAATTTTTAAGGAAGATGCAAATTAGCCATATGCATGGTTGTCAGGAGCACATGACAGAAGGATCTGTTGGGGTACAAGGTGAAGTCTCAGATTATTATGGGAATGGAAAAGTAAAGGGGAAGTGTATTAATGTGCATTTCAGATGGAATGGAAAGCAAACGGTGGGAAACACTTGAAACAGCACACATCTAGATGGAGGAGGTAGAAAGTGAAAAAACCAATGCAGACAAATAAAGTCCCAAAGTATACAGCTCTTAATTGAAGACTTTTTGGAGGAAAGCTTTAGAAATACTAAACCTGTGTGAAATGACTACTGGAAAAAAAACAAGCTTTGTGGACTCAGGCACTGAGTCTGGAAAAGTAGCTTAATCCCTGTAGAATATTTACAATGCTTAGAGTCTTAAATGAGGAACACATGTTAAGACAACCAGTATTAGTGTGATAAGATCCCTCTAGCCATTCTCTAGGTCGTCTTGTGAGGACTGTCATATTTTATTCAGAGTATTACAAGTCAATGTGTATAAAACCTGACGTTTAAAAAGATATGTTAGAACAGTTTTGATACCTTGAACAAGAATTTGTTGTTTATGATAGATTAGACAGAAGAAACGTAATAAAATGCTGTGAACCTTCAGGAACAATGGATTTGCTCTAATAGGAAAACACCTTAAGTGCATGCAAGATGAATTCAGTTTGTCCAAATAAAGGTCTTTTATCCATCTTTCAGCTATGATTTGCAATAAGGCAGAAAGTACATCATCTGATCAAGTGAGCTGTTTAACTCTGCTTCAACATACGCAGCTCTTTTCAGTAATCATGACTTGGGGGGAAGCTAAGAGTACAGCAGGTATTACTTGGATGTTCACTAAGGTCTGAAGAATAAGAGCTGAGTCAGCGAAACCAAAAAAGAAAACCACACAACCCATACTCTCTCTAATAATGTTGGGAGTTTATTGTTTTCACTAGAGAAAAAGGGTAATTTTAAATAATAAAGGAACTATTATTAGATTCTAGGAAGAAAAATATTATATTTATGAAAATAGTGAGTTAAGTCACTGGTAATTAAATCAGAAAAAAAAAAAACGGTTTTGCAGTCCAAGCAAACAAAATGTTGGAGACATAGAGAAGCAACTCAATAACAGACATAAATTCTCTAAAAGTGCTATGTTGAACACTCACCCCCACTGCCAAACTAATTCTGGTACTTGCTACTCCTAGGAATACACAGTAGGGATTGAAGTGCGGCTTTTCATTTCTGCTGGCAAGTGATATACTTTTCCTGTTAAGAATGAATGGATAGCACTGAAATCTCTAAAATACACTCATTCTGGGTGGCTGGTTTGGGTTTTTTTTTCCCACTTCCTTTCTTTTCAACTTTATTCACGGTTCTTTTAAAGGGAGAAGTGCCTTGTCAGATGGATCTCTTGGTGAAAGGAGAAGTCAGCCTCAGAGTTGATGAAAAGAGCTCTCTGAGGGACAACAGTGGATACAGAATGGTTCAGTTCAGCTCAGAAGGTAACACAGGTATGTAGAACCAAACCTGCAAGCAAGGGTCTGCCTTGTGAGGACAGAGTGGGAGGTGTAAGCTTTCTGTACTTCTATTCTGGCAGACTTCTAACTTAAATATTTCTAAGGTGATTTTTTGGATATTTTTTTGTTGTTGTTGTTGTTGGTTTTTTGGTTTTTGTTTTTTTTTTTTTTGTTTATATTCTTGCTTGTCCCTTGTGGTGTTTTTTGTTTGTTAGGTTGGTTCTTGTAATGTTTTTATTTTGTTGTTGTTTGTTTGCTTTTTGGTTTTTTTTAAGAAGCATTTCAACATTATTTAAAGAATACCGAATTAAGAAAGTCTAGACAGATTTAGCTTAAAGTTTTAACTGATTCAGGATCCCATTCACTTGGGTTAATAGCCTCTGATTAACACAATTTGCCTGGCAGCCAGCTCTGCTCAGCAGGAATATCAGTCCTCACTGAAATGCTAGTAGGCGATTAATATGGTCACTGCAGCCCAGGTACAAAAATGCAGAGCAGCCTGCTGCACCAAGGGCCTTCACAGCAGGTGGACTGATTAAAATACTACCCTGATAAGACAGATAATGACAAATTAGACCAATGACATAAAAAAAAGAAAAAAAGACATAAGAAGTGTGTGACTTCCAGCTTCCACAACTTGCCACATGTGGGTTTGCATGGGGTAGAGTCAAGGAATTTGGTTTTGAAGTAGCAGATTTGTTTCTCAGATGTGGTGTCTGCAAGATCCTGTGAATAAAGGTCACTTGATACACAGAATATATGATTATATAAAAAAATCCCCTCTAATGTTGTAATGGGCCCCAGCCTAATTTCCTGCTTTGCCACAAACTTCCTTCCTTTTACTAAGGGGCATCAAGCAAATGTATTAAAAGATATCAGGGTGCATGCCTTTTCTTAAATTCATTAAGGATCTACGCAACTAATTTTGCATGTCAACCTTTGTTTTCTAAGTGCTTAGGATTTGTGTCTTATCTTTGAAAATTAATGATTCTTTTTCTGGATTCCTTCTAAAAGTTGCAGTCTGTTTTCAAATGAGTGCTCAAAATTCAAAAGCATCCATTCAAACAAAACAACATGGAGCATCATAGAAATTTGTAGATGCTTTTCACTTTGTACAGTCATTTGACCAGTGATTATTTGTACAGACTCAGTAGAGGATTAGAAGCAATTCTATAATTGCCTTTTGTTATTCCCAAGTGGGAAAAAACTATTCAAAATTATTCATATTTTTAAAAACAAATAAGTAGATTTGTAAGTTTACCTGCATGTAATTGGAAAGCAGAATATTACCAAAATATTGCAAGCCCACTGACTCTATAAAAGTCCTTAGGAAAAGCAAAATTTTTATTTGATGCATTTTTATTTCCAAAATTTTCATGAGTTTTGTCTCTTTCCATTTTTAAATTTATTTTCAAAATAAAACATTAACTTTACCCTTTTTCTTTCAAAATAATTATTCATCTGGTAAATTTTGTTGTGCAATTGAATATCTATTTTTGATGAGCTCATGGTGAAATATTCCTTCTCCTTTGGATTCATTGTTTGGTAATAATTTATAATTATCTTGATTTATTCACTGCTGCTGATTTTCAACAGTGAAAAGAAAATAAACTGAGATCTTGGATTATTATTAATAAATTTTTTAGATAGACATAATTTTGACAACTTTTTTTGCATGTGTTATTAAGCAATTTTGTTGATACTACTGATATAGCATTACTTGTCTCTTATCTCTTTCAGCATTAAAAAAGTATGTTATCTTGAAATTATGTCTGCAGGAGGGAGGTGACTGCAACTCAAGGTGATTAGAAGCTTATTTTATTTTACCATTGAGTCTCAGTTATACTGAAGGACAAAAATATTGTCTTTCCCTTTGTATTCCTGTGCTTTAAACTGAAGTAGGAGCTTGATTTATTTTTTCCACTGTGTTGTACTGTCACCTTTAGGTGAATAGTTTAGGATTCTGTTTATCTGAAGGAACTTTGAATTTCTTAGACAAGTGCACCAGCAACATATGTTTGAAGGGGAAAGATTTTGGGACATACTTTTAAAAAAGAGCCTGCATTACATCTATTAGAAATTACATTTTCTACTTTTAAATAATAACGGAACATTTTAAAGCAAGCATTGTTCTTCTTAAATTTTAATAATTTAGCTTTGAAATTGTCAACAATAGAGATTATAACAGACTGAAGTACTACAAAATTATACAGGATAAAATATATTGCTAATACTGGTACTGAAGCACAGGCCAAAGAGAGAATATTACTATTGTGGTCACAGTTTCTCATAGAATTTTCTAAATTATATATCTATTAATTTCTCTCCTTGCTGGTTTCTTGCACAAAAACAATGTTTCTTGCTTTTGTGATCTTTACATGTTCTTTTTGGTCTAACTCTAAAAGAAACTATGATATTCAGGAGACAGCTAGTTTAGTACCTGAAAAATTAGGGCTAAAAGGCTAGTCCAACTATCAAAATATTAATCTGATAGAAATCCTCTGCGTTCTATGGATAGCAATATATAGCTACTTTTGTAAAAGATAAACTGAGCTCTAAGGTGTGTATAATGTGTATGTTTTTTTCTAGGTTTAGATAAAAAGTCTCAAAAAGACAGTGGAGTGGGTTTTATTGCCCTGAGTAGACTGTCATTTTCATATCATGCAATTTCTTGACCAGGTTAGATTATTTCCATGTTTTGGCTAGAACTAAGACATTTTTAATAATTTTTACCTATTTTTTCTTCTTTTCTTGACATAAAATATCTACTGCGGAGTTCATTCAGGAATGCTATTTTTTTTTCTGTCTTCTTCATCTTGTAACTTCGTCTTTTAAATAGCCTCAATAAATATTATTTCCACCTTCTCCTTACTGCTGTTTTTAATTTTACTTGATCTTTAAAACTGCCTTGACATTATTGTCCTTTATGAAAGAACTCATGCTTAGTTGATTCCTTGTCAAGCCTGTCTAATTCAATACCATGTTTGGCATCATCCCAGTAAATTCAATACCTTATATTAAAAATTTTAAATTAAAGAACAATGATACCCCTAAAAACTGTAGATAGAACTTCGTCACCTTTTGGGAAACCACTGACACAGGTCAGCCTAAAAGTGATACTATACTATTTCATGCACAACATTGAAAAGGCTTCTTGAGTAGGTATTCTTACAATCATCATGACCAAGCTCAGTAGAATGATTAATTTTAGGAACATTTCACTTAGATTTTAATTTGCAAAATAAATAAATAGGTAATTTTAATTTTTTTAGCATTACCCAATGCATATTCTTGAGATCAGTGTTATCACTTATGATTCCTGTGCTGTTTTTATAAAATTTTGGCTTAGTTTTTTGCTCTTTCTTCCCATTTCTGAAAAGCCAATATTTGTTTCTTCTGTGTTTGTCTGTGATGTATTTTTTGGTATGGTTCTTCATTTTGCCAGCCAACAATATACGTACCTGTAACACAAGTTGTTTGCAGACACTGACCAACAAGTCTCAGAATTATAGATGTTTTATTCAGCCAAGAATGTGTAACACTGGTCCCATATTGTAAGACTGAAGTGTTGACATCCGTGATTCAATTTGTCATCGTTTGTCCACTGTCATTTCGAGCTCTTGGGATGACTAAAGTAACAAATGAGTTGTCTCTTCTCAACCTGATTTTACTCCTTAGGGAAGAACTTGTCCTTTAGCCCCACTTAAAACATCTTGAACTGGTGCCAAGCTGAGGCTTATGTACCCAGTTTTGCTCTTGGCAGATTCATTTTGCTCTTTTGTTCAATGGTTAATACAGATATATATAACTAAATTTTAAGTGATGTGCCTGAGATGCATTTTTCACTGAATCTCATAAATTTGTCCCATTGACGTCCTGTTGGACACTTTATTCAGAATCAAAGAAATTATTCCCACAGCAGAAGAAAAACTTAAAAAGAAGAGCAAAATCATGAATCAGTTTTGTCAGATAGTCAGTAGAACTGTTCCTCTGTAAGAAAGGATGACCCCTCTCTTGCTGCTTTTGGAAAGGCATGGCTCTTGGCAGAACTGCATAACACCAAGTTCTCAGGTTCTAAGAAAAATTGGTTGTTTAGTTCATTCTGCATCCAGCTTGGAGATGAAAGAACAGGTTCATATCCATCCAAGACAATCATGTTTGGAAGGTTCAGGAGACCAGGAGATGTCTGCAATGCCTGAAGACATGTAAATGATTTACACATCTTCAAAAGGAGAAAAAGCAAGACTGAGGAAAGCAGGCTGGATGGATTTAGTTTGGATCCTGAAAAAAGGCATGTGGAAGAGAAGGCAGCTACTGGAAATAGCCAGCATGAGCTTACAAAGAGCAAATCATATCTGACAAACCTGATTGTCTTCTAAATGTTCTTGTATCCATCTTAGGACATCACTGTCTGGAGGGATAGGCAATTGGTAAAAAGCTAGTTGAATGGTCAGCCCCAAAGGGACATGGTTAATGGATCATGTTTTTCCTAGAGGTCCATGGAAGGGGAGGACTGTAAGGATCTGTCCTGGGACTGTCCTTCTTAATGCTTTTATCCTTTAACACATCACCTGGAGGGGTAATGGAAAACACACTTATCATGTGTGCAGATAAAACTAAGGTGGGGAGACAACTCCATGACAGGGTATCATCCAGAGGGACCTGGATAGGCTAGAAAAATGGACCAACAGGAATGTTGTGAAACTGAGCAAGGGCAAAGGTCATCTGCTGCTCCTGGGACAGGAAAGCCCCTAAAACGGCACTGGCTAAGCACATGGAGGCTGAGAAAAGACCTGGGGTTTGCTGGGCTCTGAGCTAAGCCTCAATCATCACAGGTAGCCAACAGCTTTGTCTTGAAGAAGAGCACGGCCAGGTGACAAAGGCAGTGATTATCTCCCTCCCCTCAGCACTCATTAGACCACACCTGCAGCATTGTCTGCATCATAGGGAGAGGCTGAGGGACAGAGGCTGCTGCAGCCTGGAAGAGGCGATACCTTTCAACAGCCCAACAGTGCCAGTGGGGAAGTTATCAAGGGGGTGGAGACAGGCTCTGCGCAGGTCAGAGTGATGACCAAATGTGAAGCAACTTGAAAAAGGTGAAATGCAGCGTTCAGGCTGCATATGAGGAAGAATTTTTTTTCCTGCAAGGGCAGCCCAGCAGTGAGATATGCCGATTAGAGAGACTGTGCAGTCCCTCTCCTTAGAGATCTGGCTGGACTAAATTCTGAGTAACCAGGTCTGAGCTCAGAAATGGGTCTGCTGGTCTTCTATTCAGTTCTTGTACCCCAGCTGCCCACGGTTGTATGTAATTACACCAGCAACATGTAATTAATTGTTATTGATTATCTTAGTCATAAACAAGAACAGATCCCTATTACCATGTTTGTAGGAACATTTTGTCTTGACTACTTATAAATATCTAACTTCTGAATAGTATGACCATTCCAGCAGCCTGAAGCACTAGGGAAGACTTGGCTTACTCCATCCAGGATGTCAGTCAATACATTTAAGCTGACAAATCAGATGAGACAGAGTAGGAGCTGCCTTGGGGAATTTCAAGGACTGTACAAAATTCCCATCTGGAAGGATTTTGTAACCATATGAGTCAAATACTTGATACTGAAGGTTCAATCAATCACCTTGCTTCCAAATGATCTCAAACCTGCCCCACGCTTAATCTCTGCCGTTCCCAGATTGCCTGAGAATGACTTGAGTGAACACACTGGGTGTGTTAACTAGCCCAGCTCTGATACCCAGAACAAAGCTGTAGCTAAATAACAAATGTGATTTAATCCTGATTACTCTTGTCACACCTACTGTATAAAGATATAAAATGGATGGGATACTGAGGATACAGTGATACAGGAAAGAGAACTGTTTTGCCCTGAAAATTTTTTGCCTGTTATGTCATGGAGTTTGCAGAATTGAAGTGAGGTGAGTGGGTTGTCTTTCCACTCCTCTCCTTTCTGATACCAGGATATAAATAAGAAATGGTGTCCCAGCTTCACCATTACATCTGCACGTTTGTTAAAAGAGTTTGTAACAATTTCTATTTTATGGTACAAAAGTATTTAGCAACCTTTTTGAAAGAATGAATGTTCTTTCAACTGATTTCAAAGATGTACCATATCATTGCTCGCACCCCGCATTTCCTTCTGAAAAAAGATAGAGATTATAATTTTAAAAGAGCTAATTAGACCGAAAGACTGCAGCATAAATGATCATTTGCTTTTGAGATCATAAACATTCCCCATATTTTGATGTTATATCTCTTTTGCTGCAAAATACCAAGTGATGGTCTAGCTTTTGATTACTGTAATTCCATAGAAACACCCATCTGGACGTATTTCTTTAGGTTGTTTAATCTTATATATTCCATGTGGCAGATACATACTAATTTTCCCAGAAGTAGGCCTGCTTTAATGTTATAAAATTTGTACAAAGTTTAATTTAAAGCTGCACAGGTAAATATTTTAATTAGATTTTTATAATACTTTTAGGATTTGTTCTAATGTCTTTATATATGAAATGCCAACTTAACTCAAAAGCCCTCTCCTAACTGTAACTGGCTCTGCATCTTTAGAAATGCAGCTATGTCCCTAGAACTATTTTCCTTTTTCCTTTCATGCAATATGTGCATTCTGCTTTTGGTAGCTTTTAGATGTTCAGCACTAAGCATATGT
The DNA here is from genome assembly GCF_017590055.1 of Onychostruthus taczanowskii. NCBI lineage: Eukaryota > Metazoa > Chordata > Aves > Passeriformes > Passeridae > Onychostruthus > Onychostruthus taczanowskii. The sequence continues at coordinate 602,324 of NW_024498795.1, forward strand.
TTGAAGAAAAGTTGTACAAGACTATAAGAAAAAGAAGTGTACACTACAGTTTTATAAATCCTTTCTGGTTCTCTTTCTTTTTGGTCTACACCATCGCTCCAATACCACAGACTGCATGTTCAAATTCTTCACAGAGCACAATGGTAAAGCTAATTTCTGCTGCTTAATTTGCAGTTTTAAAATTTTCCTTTCTTTTCCTCTTTTTGATATGTATGCCAGGAACTCATCATATAATTCTGTCTTGAGGAGTTTCTGTCTGTTCTCAAACATATTTTTTCATTTTTGTTAACTGTTTTACCTCTCAATTCAGGTTTTTATATAAGACATATATGCTGCTTTTGTTGCTTTTCTGCCATAATTTTGAAACTGTCATGGTGACAGGTTGTTTGATTCGCTCACATTACGTACAATGTGAGTGAATCTGGAAAATCTTCAAATATCTAGAACCTAGATAGTCAGTGACTTAGGATTTTGAAGTAGAATTAAAAGGTTGAAGAGGTATTTAGTAGTCACAACTGGTCTCTCTCTAGGTGCACAAAACTGTTACATTTCTATTGTACTGTGTTTTTTTTCCCTTGCTTGCAATTTTGGAGCAATCACAGTGGTTCTACTATTTTGTATTTTCCTAAAAGCTTTGTCACAAATGTTACTGTTTTTATGTATAGCTGGGAGGCTTGTTTAATTATTCTGGGCCAAATTCTGTAACTTGTGTGGAAGAACATTTACCACTTAGGTAATTTTGCTGACTCAGAAAAAGGTGATGTTAATGAATAAAGAAGGCACAGGAATTAAGTCCCTGAGCCCTTATTGCACAGATGAGCATATATATTTTATCTTCTGTGCTCACAGATGATCTGGGATGTTTGATGAAATAGTTTTACTATGGTCTTAATCTCTAGAGGTAAGACATGAAATAATAAATCAACTTTTTAAAATGGATTTAGGGAGTTTCGGGTGTTATTCTATTCCCATTCCCATGATGAATGTATGGAGAACAGAAGAGAGCAAGTTCTGGCATATTGTGGATTTCAGGGACTGCTTCTGTCAGAGTATCTCTTGTCAGACAGTTCCCCAGGACTGTACTAATATTAGTTCAAAGAAACTAGCTTTATTGTCTTGACTTAATGGGATGATGGGAAAATGCTTGAAAAGAAGAAAGCAGTAATAGAACAAAGACAAACTGGCAGTGAGAGGGAGTCTATGAAAACAATGAGCACTCCAAACCTAAATATAATTAACTAAATGCTCTCTTTGTGAAAATGCACACTTTTAGTCCCACATATTTCTTTTTATTTTTTACAGGTGAGTCAGAGTATGCAGTCTATGCATAATTCATGAAGAAGAATATCCACATTCTTTTTTTTTGTATTTGATTATTCAAGGTGTTTCATTGCCCTCTGGACATGGAGGTACCAGCTGCCATAAACTATGTGAGCTCATAATCAAAAGAGCCTGAGAAATTAATAGGTTGAGTGAGATGTAAGCCACAGTACTGTGAGGCAAATACTTCCTTTCTTTTACTCTAAGCATGCCCGAATTCTTGGAGTGTTAGGGATATTGTTATGATGAAAGGTGAACAGGGTTTAAATCCATGCCATTTACAATTATTTTTTCACTACAACAATTTTTTTTTTAAATTTAAAGTGTCAGAAAGAAACTATTAATTATCAAACATCACTCCTCTAGCCAACCTCTCACTTTAAAAATGTATGAAACTAAGTTTAATTTTTTTTTTTTTGAAAAAACTTACTGTTATGACCAGTTCCTTCCAGGATACCACAGAGTTAATTTCCTACTATGAGTAAATCATTCTGGCTGCCTTTTGTTGGAAGGAAATAACCTGAATTTCAGACATCTTGGTAGAAAATCTTAACATATGAACCCACCTGGCTTGCAGCCACACAAATTCACTCCTGGTCAGTCAGGGCAGGGCAAAGGAAGCTGAAGAAGGAGGTCCTCTGAGAGCTAGGAAAATCTGGTGGAGCTTATTTTTGGTTTAAGTTTGCACTTGGGAAGTGGAGCACTCTTTGCATCAGGTTTTCCCTCTGTGGAGCTGGAGGTGTTGAATGTTATGAGGATCACAGTGGAGATGAAAAGTGATGAATTCAGGTAATTGAAGCCAAGCTAACAGCAGACAGATAGATGAACCCAGTGCTGGGGAGTAATTGACAATGCAAGATCTTCTCTGTTGCTTATGGTTTTTTCCCTGCTTTAATATGATATTTCAGAATTGCTATACTGATTACTGTTCCCTTTCACTGTCTCTGGAGATAAGTTTATTTCTGGCATATCTTTACAGGAAAATTATTTCCTCAGGTCCAATAGATGATTTCAACTTTGATATTCCATTAGCATTAGATTCCCTGTGGTGATAGGGAGGAGGGTTTAGCTTTTATCTCTTCTGCTGTTAGAATTCCTTTCTTTCCCAAAAGAATATGTCCATCACATGAAAAAAAAAAAAAAAAAAAAAAAGAATATCATAGAATATATTCTATGCTATTGAGATGCCTCTTAGTTGTTATATAAACTTTCAAGTCCTGAAATACCATAATAAATCCATCAATATATGCTTATGTTATTCTAACAAATCTGTTTTGACACTTCTACTTTAGTCTAGTTCTTGCAAAATTTGTTTGCCACATTTATGTATTCAAAAATAATTACCACCCAGATCTTATACGCGTGCAGGCAGATGAAAAAGATTCTTGAGTTTTTATCTCTAGGTTTCTTTCACAGTTTAAGCATAGGATTGGAAATCCTCTAAAGCCACTATTTCTGTTCTACTCCTTGCATACTTTAACTAATTTAATTTAACAGTAAGAAATCCTGACCATCAACCTGAAATTAAATTGTGACTGTCCTGTGGAACGAAGAACAACATAAAATTATTGGTTTTGGCATACGACTAAAATTGCAAGTAATCCTAGTGCTTTTTGTTCAATTTTACAGTTAGAAAAGTCAGGAAAGGTAGCGACTTGCCAAAATAATTGTCAGAGGATAAAGGCTAGTCTCAAGCTTGAGCTAGCAAAGTATAGTGAATTATTTAATTAAATTATGCTATAGGAGTACTCAGACAGCATGTATGACTCTGTACATACTCATGCAGGAGTCTGAAAAAAAAAGTTGTAATTTCGAGTCCTTCTGTAGTTTTAGATGTCCAGTATGAAAATGATGCTCCTCCAATGGAGGAATGCAATATATTCACAGTACACAAAGCCTTATAATGAGTTAATAAGAACCCAGGATTTTATGCCCAGTATTATGTCAGATAATTGCTTTATTATTGGTACACTATATTTTCCTTGGACTTCATGGAGCTGAAAGACTTAATAACTGTAGCAAACCTTAACTCAACAGCTACATACATAATGTTATTGCTACTGCTCTTTATATTTCAAAGCCGCTTTCCCTGTTCAAAGTTACTGGAATGTTCCTTGGGGAATGAGATTAGTGTGGTCCAATCTACCATAACTCTATACCTTCTTGCAGACCTGCACTTCAGGTCTCTGGAGGGTGTATTTAATTTCTGTCAACAGACCATGTTCAAGTACTCCATGCCATTATGAGGATGTATTAAATGCAAAGTACCAAATCTTGATGGAAACTTTACCTTGAATCTTGGAGAGGGGAATTCAAATGCTCCTTTGTTAAGGAAAAATTTAATTTTTATGGGAAATGGTCTTTACTCTTGAAAATTTTGAAAAGTTAAGGATCAAGAAAGATATTTTAATATGTAGTGTAGTCACAGGAAAGCTACTCAGATAAGCCATTTGCAATGTGGGGTTGCATGCATTTGACATCTTTCTTTGTGTATGTTTCAGAGGCCTGGCTGGATTCTAACACTGGACAGTGGGCATAAACCTTCTCTGTATATAAGCCTGTATGATGTTACCAGACATCTGACACAGCAACATGGAATAACTAGAGTTTTCAAAGCAAGAAGAAAGATGTTCCTTTAATCTCTTTAATTAATTCCTTTAATCATGAGTTTAGTCTCATGAGAGTAACTTTCTCATTATTGTGAAAACAGTAGTCTTTTAGTTGCACACTTCAGTGATTCTGAGAATAGAAAACAATTCATGGCCAGGCTAGAGGTGAGCAAAGTAAAACCCATAAAGAGTTTATGTCAGAGTACTTGAAAAATTGTGTATCTAGCTATTTCTACTCTGCCACTTATATCACTACTTAGATGATAATAATCACTGTGGTAATGAGTATTAATTATCCTAAGTACTGCCAAGTTAGGAAACTCTTGGTGTTATTGCAAAGTAAGATGAAACATGAAAACAAATTTGAAAAGAAAAAAGTCCTTAGAACCCAACTTTTTTTTCCTTCCTTCCACTCATTTTTTACTTCTCACACGTATAAGTCACTAATTAGAATATCTCATTAATGGGAGACTCCTGCTCGGTAAATCTTTCAGTATTGAATAGAGGCTTGCAAAACATCCATACCAGATAAAAGCTTGCCTGTTTTTGCAAAATATTTTAATCTGTTCAATCTGCTTGATATAAAGTCCTGCTTGCAGGTAGAGAAAATGACTTCAACTTCTAAGATTGCGACTATATGTATATTTAAGAATTTTTTAGAAAAAGTATAGCCATAAAAAACCTTCAGGCAAAGCTACCTGCAAAATCTTTAAAAATAGAAAGATAGGTGACCTATGACAAAAAGGCTGTTCTGTTGCTCTATTTAGAGGGAGAATTTCATGGAAAACTGTGGGTCCTCTTGGATTCTTCAAGAATGTTTTGGCCCTGCACAGTACATTCCCCCATGTTTAGCCACTGTTTATGAAGTAGATTGTCCCTTTACAAGTTGGTTAAAAACAAAAATAATCAAAAAGGACAATATTGAAAAGTAGCTACAACTTCCTGCTTCAGAGTTGATTTCCATTTTGCAGATTTTTTGTACGTATCTACTTTAATGTCATATTTTAGGTCACTATTTGTGACCTCAACACTCACATGTTGGTGCCACTCAGGTCTTCAGATAGGTTTTTTGGCAGATTCTGTGCAGCTGATACAGGACTTTTCCCCTCTCCAAAGTTGAGAACTCATATGATGGTTGTAGAAATTTTTTTTCAAAACAAGCCAAGAAAGAAAAGATGTGGGATGGGATGAAAAAGACACATTTGTGAAAATGCCTCCTTTGGCAGCACTTGCCTCTCAGTCTGTCTGCTCTCCTGCTCAGGGTTCTCCATTACTCCTGCTGTAGATGTTGATGCCTTATTCCAGGGAGCAGATGCAGGCACAGACCTCTGCTCCCAAGCCCAGCACATGTGCCTGGGAAAGGTGCCAGCACATTACAGCAGATACAGCAGCTCAGCATCTAGAGAGGACAGGAGGATGGTGAAAACAAAAGTTATTGTTATAAAGGGATATTATACATATCTATAAGAGGTCTCATATGCCCAGATTTTAGGCAAGATCCAGGCCAAATTTTACCACAAAACCCTCAATTTTTAATTCTAACCGCTAAGGTTGTACTTATTTCTTAAAAAAAACCCTTCATATTTAAAAACCCAGGGAAATTATGAGCAGCAGACAGTGTTCTATACTGGAGGGAATATTTTGTCATAGATGGAGTTGCTCTTCCATTTGACTGCTAGACTAAATCCCTTTCATCTGGGACAAGGGTTCCTGCAGTGACAAAAACTAAGTCCAGATGTTTTATTTTGATCCTAGTGTTTGAAAATCAAGAGCAGGTAGTATACAAATTATTTTTAGCATCCTTTTTCATTCTTTACAGCATTAATACATTTGGATTTCTTTTTGGTTTTGTGTGTGGTTTTTTTTTGTGTTTTTTTTGGTTTTTTTGTTTTTTTTGTTTTTTTTTAATGGGGTGGTGGGATATCTTTTTGTTTTCTTTCTTATTTCCTAGCTACTTTTGTGTCTTATAAAAGCTGCTCCACAGCTCATATTCCTCAAATAAGTATCTAAAACAAAGTATGAAAGAGAAACAGTCATTGAAGTGACCTAATGTGCTACAGTCACATAAATAAATGACAAGTTTTAAATCTGAGAAATACAGTCTGTTATGTTTCTTTCTAGTCCAGTATTTTGTTGCCTGAGTTAGTTCTGAGTGTTTATTTCTGAAACATAATTATTGTTCTGAAGGGTTTTTTTCGGCTGTTTTGTTCTGAAACAGTAATTATCACTTCAGGGATGATGATGAGAAATGCACCACTCCTTCTCAAGAATAATTCTCACCCACTGTAAACTACACTAAGCAGTTTATATCAGCTATTAACAATTTAAAAGAGACACATTTATAGCTCAGTGGTTTACATTTTGGAAACTTTTTACCTTTGTACTCTAATAGCGCTCCTCTTGATTCATTGTTCAAGATTAGCTTCATTTTATCACCTTTGACTTCCAGCAAATATAGCAAGAAGGTTTTTTAGGGGTTCCTTTGACTCCAGGTTAATTCAATTTCATGTCATCTGAGAGTTTTAAAGCACACTAGTTTTTAGAATATACTTTAAAAGTCAGAAGTTTTATGATCTGTGGTTTGGAGTCTGTGCTCATAGGTTTTCAGAAAAATTTCTCTGGAATAATGCGTGGAGGAATGGTTCTCTGCTAATCTGCAAATTCTCTGCTAAAGTACCCTACTCTGCAATAAATTGTTGAACTAATTGAAGTATAAAATCCATAATTAATCCTTTTTATTTTATTAAGTTTTTTTATATTCCCTTTCACAGCTACATGGTAGTCAACTCTAAGCTTATGTTACACAGAGTAAAGAGGCAAATCCTATCCTAGGATAATGGTTCTGCATTTATAAGAAACTACTTACTCCACATAAGAATCAATTCTGTAATTGCAGTTAAAAAGAAACCATAAAAATACCAAGCAAAAAAATTTGTCTGTGCTTATTATGTTTCCCTTATGTTATGCTGATGTGTCATCGCACTAGTCAACACGGAGCTGGATGCTTGTGAGCATGCTTTACAGTTTGGGAGAAAATGGATTAATTCTGGAATTGCAACTAATCACTATTAATGAATTTTTCAATTTTTATTTTTATCTGATTATAGTCCTGCAAAGTTCTCTGTCGTGGGTGTAGAACCATGAGGACAATATTTATTTCCTGCAAATTAACTCAAGGTAACTGGCAAATGTCCCAGGTATTTCCCCATTAGGTTGACAGCTATCAAAGAACAATACAAGTGTGTAACCACACACAAAGATGAGCTGGATTTCCCTTGGAAGGTTCTTCAATGCAATGTGCTAGCATGAAAACCCTACAGATGCACAGTTTTCTTTTCTTCCCATATTAATCTTTTAGTCATCACTGTGAATCCTTACAATGGAGTTTTGCATTATAGAGTTAACCACCAGGACAGCAAAGCATTCAGTATGAGGCCGTACCACTGAGGCTCCAAAGTAAAAGCATTTGATTCTAATTTTTCTTTAAGTCTGTGTTATTCAATATATACTCATTGCTCAATATATATACTTATATACTCTATACTCAATATATACTTTTTAGTTCTTTAACTCCTCTAGGCTTCTGTGTTCCTCCCTGCACTTAATTACCAATGCTTGAGTTTCTCAAAGAAACCTGTCTCCTTGTAAATAATTCACCAAAACATTTATGAGCCAAAGTTTCTATGCTATATCTTAAATAACCACTGAAATAGGGTAGTGCTTTATATAGCTGGCTGGATAATTTGCCTTTTTAGCTATCATTTTATTGATTTCTTTCTTAAAAAGTAATGTAGAAAGACAAAACTTGATGTGTTAGAGCAATTTTGGCTAAAAAAGGGAAGCAGAAATAGTTTGAAATGAAGTGGTAATTCAATGCACAAGTTTTATACATATTTAAATCATCTTAATATGATTAGAAATTTCAGCTTTAGTATAAAAAATAATATAACTGCTTACCCCACAAGCATTTTCTTTTTAATTATTCATGCATCTTCTCACTTTGCTCTTTTCTATTTGTGTAGGAAGTTGGGTGCTTTTTGGATTTCCTTATACTCAGAATAGCTTTCTGGATTCCTGTAGCATATATTATGCATTAGCTGAAAATGTAGCTTCTGTGGCTAGTCACGGTCTCTCAAGAATAACTTAAACTACTCCTAAGACTCAAGATAAGCCGTCTGGATATGAATAGTCAGAAATGTTTGATCTGCTTTGATTTTGGTTAGAACCATCCCCATTTTGAAATTCTGAGTACTGAAGCTGTTGATACAGTAAAGTTTGGCTTGTGCTAGTTTTATTATTGCTTTATGCTACATTGCCATCTCTTAGATGGGGAGAAGCTCCTCTTAACATTCTGTCCAGCGTGACTGAATATTCCAAGTGTTCATCAGTTTCTTTACTGTGATAAATAACCTGTTGTGTTCTAAAAACACTTGCAAATGAAATCGCTTTCAGCTCTTTCGTGTGACATGTCATATCAAAAGATTTTAAAGAAAGAGGATCAACATTTATAGATGTTTTAAATATTTAAATGGATATCTAATTTTGTTCCCTAGTAAGTCCTGTTAGTATATTTTTCCCTTTTATTTTTAATCTTATCCATAAAAGGCAAGTTTCTATTCCTGCAGAGAAAGGAAACCTATACCTGCGAAGTAAAATTATGCTTGAAGGAACCATAAGTCTTTCAGTTATGTGGAGTGTCAAAGTTCCTTTCTGGTCCATGCAAATCAGAAAAGAAAAAGCTCTGAACTCTGTGGTTAGTGCAGTATAAATAAGAAGTTAAAAAAAAAAAAAAAAAAAGAAAAAAGAAAAAAAAGAGACTATTTAAAATGTCTATCTCAAAAAACTGGAGACACTGTGATGCATTTTTTGGTTGTAAGGTAAGGACTAAGAAATCCATAGCTCTCATTCCAGGTTTAATCTATCACTATGCCATTGTACTTACATTTATTTAAGGGCAAAAAAATCAATGCTTCTAGCAAAGCATAGATGTTTGTACACCTCCACCTTCCTGGCTAAACTGGAAGGCATCTTTGCTTGTAGAAGAAGAGAAGGGAAGGCACAAGGAAAATGCTTTTAATGAGATCTTTCAATGCTTAGAAACTAAATACAGACCAAGCTTAGATTTTATTACATTGTCTGGAAATCTTCCAGCATATGAAAATTAGTGTTTGAATATAAATGTATCTCTGTATAACTGTGGGTCTAAATATTTTTTCATGCAGTATAAATAAGGGATAAATATCAGAAAATATGATAGTTGCAATTTGATCTTTCATGTACGAAAATCTTTATGATAACTTTATATTCCAAGATTTTTCATTGTAGGAAAGAAATTTAATATCTGCCTTAGCATTTAATTATTTCATAATTGATTTTGCTGATCTAGTAATTACAGTATTAGAAAAATCCTCATTTGAGAACAGATTTTTTTTTTTTTGTAAAACCAGGTTATTTTTTTCAACCCCTTAAATATTTCAGCAAATCATATGTCACTATAAATACATATTCTATATGTCACTTCCCATTAAGGAGATTTGTTTGAGTTTGAGTACAACTGCTTTATCCTCAATGGTAGATTGCTCACAAAAGTTTCTGCATGGATTATTGGTTCCTGAAGAAGGCTGAAACAAAAGTGACCCTTGGCTAATTTACCAAATACGTCATGTAAAAACAGCATCACATTCTCACGTCTGAACACACAGCAGATATTCTAGGCGGCCTGTGGAAACCATTCTGCAGGGATAGGAAAAACATGACAGGCACTGGTAAAGTTATTCAGTTACATAATACATGAATATGACGTGATTTTGCTGATTGGTACAAGAGACATGAGCAGGAGACTTTTGTATATTTTTCAAATGTTGTTTTCTTGATATATTGGGCAGTGGGATTTGTAAACTCTCCACTTTGTCTACCAAGACATTCTTGTTTTTATTTCCCTAAAGTTGTGTGCCAATGTCTCTTTATAGTGCCATAAAATGGCTCCAAGCTCCAGGCGGGGTCCAGGGAGTTCCCAAGGTGTCCTGTAATGGCAGGGGCTCATGCTGCCATGGGACTTGAAAATCCTCAAAGACAAACTCACTTTTGATTTCCTAGTTCTAGGTGCAATTCTTTGGGGTTTTATGATACTGGAAGAAGTAGACTGTTTCTTCTTTTTTAGAGGAAAGAAAAAGAGGATTGTAGAGGAGCCGAGACAATTCTTTACTGTTTTCCACAAGAAAACTGCAAGTTTTTTATGATTTTAGCTAGTATATCTGAATAGGAAGTTGCAGAAAAATTTAGACCTTTTTTCAGACTCCATGATATATTCTGAACAAGCCTAAAAATTAATAACTAGGTAGACAGAGATATATTTTTTTTTTTTCTGAGTCATGAATTACTGAGTGAGAGAAATCCAAGGCCTGAACTATTCTAAAGCTGAGCCTCATTGAGAAACTCACTCATGGTTTGCAGTAGTGTCACTAGGTGAGAATATTTTCTCTGCAGAAGCTCTGTGCTTTTCCTTTCTTTATAAGATACTGGACTTCTGTGAATTCACTATAGCTTTTCTGAAGCCATATGCTGAGTTCCTGGCAAATTAATAGATTGTATTAGCTTTTATAAAGATTATCCAGAGTAGTAGTGGGAGCCTGCCAAGATACTTCTCTGTCATGATGGTCTTTGCCTACCATCTTCTCACTAAGAGTTATGTTATGGTTGTTGACCTTCTGGAAACAAGATTTTCTATTTTTAAAAATTTCAGAAAAAAGGATATTAAACTCCATTCACTATTCACTGAGTGCTGCGTGGTTGTCACTGCATGTTACCCCATAATGATTAAGGGAATTAATAGAGTGTCATTCCCAAATACATACCAACTTTTTCAATCAACTTTTACATGTTGACGGTCCTTGATTCATTATAGCAATGCAATAATTAGTGTTTTACAGCGAAAGGGAAAAACAAAAAACAAACCAAACCTGCTGGTAACCACAGCTGCCATGTATCAAGTGACAAACCATCTGATAAACAGGTCATTGAAAGATTTTATAGCCCAGTGTATTCATGACACAAGCTAACTTGACAACACTGACTGAATAATTAAATCTTGCCATTTTATAAAGTCGTTTCTAAAATAATAAATTGCTAGAGCTTAGGAAGTTACTGAGCTCTCTTTCCTTAAGACATCCGTGGGTTTGAAACAATCTCCTACTTTTTCATCCCTCAGCAGTGACAGACACTGGTGTGTTCATTAAAGCCTGCCACTTTGAGTAGATGTGCATGCTTTTCGCTTTACCTATTATACAGTAGAGGCTACTAATATAATCCCACCTTTCAAAATCCATAAGCATATAGCAAAAAGAATTATTCTGTTATAGAGTCTATTAACACCACATTACCTAGTTGCTCCTAGGGCTCTTTGTGACATTTCTTAAATACTTGTAAGTAGTCTGACTTTGGCTTTGAGCAAAAGAGTTGGTGCTGTGAAATGATGATACTTGTGGAAACTGCTAGAGGAAAATTGTAAGGACAGCACAGCTGTGGGAAGGAACAAGACTGTGTTCTTAACAGGCAAGGATCTTCCAAAACATGCTTGAAGCTTTTGTGTTCTGCTCAGTATCCACTTCCATTGTGTTGCTGTGCTGCTCTTGGTTAAAACACCCCTGCTCTTAGTTAAAATTGAGTATGTAGAAAATATGCGCAACAGTTAGCTAAAGACCACAGGGTAACTCTTTCTGGAAGTCTATTTCTTCCAGTTTGAAAGGGATAGATATTGAATTAATTATTTTCATAATTCAGAAATTCGACAAATATTCACTTTGAATATCAATTGAGGAAAAATCACAATATTTCAGCCAGCATGCAGAATTGGAAGCAGGCTGAAACAGAGGTTCTCACTAAGTCTTATTCCAGCATATCTTCCCACCTGCAGTCGTGGGCTGTGGCAGTAACCAATGTGCCTAAAGCATTCTGCGTGCACCATTGGAACAACTGGGGCAGTGTAACCTCCTGAGCATGGAGCTTGAAAGGACTGCCACATTACATTGAGTCTGATGTGACACAGCCCATTTTAGCAGGAGAAACTGAAGCCCTCCTTCTTCCCTTCCTGTTCCCAACCTGTGAAAAATCCCAACATTCAAAGGGAACACGGTATATTAGTGAGAGCTTATGACAGTTTTTGTTTTGCTTAAAGATGTCATGGTATTTTGGCAAGGTTTATAGTCAGGTTTAGAAAAATTTGTTAGAGAATATGATTAGCAGAATAGAGGAAATGTATCATACAATGGCAATTTTCCAAGTAAGGTAAATCAGTCAATTCTGTTTTCTAGCTATTTATCTTATTTTAAAATTTTTCCTTGGAATCAGGAAAGTTGCAGCTTAACAAAGGAAGAATTTCCTAAGTGGTCAGGAGAGATGATTCTTTTCATTTTTTTCTTCTGTCCACAAGGAAAGGCTTGCTAGAAAATAGATCAACCCACTCTGATAGGTTTTATTTTCTCATTTGAACACTCCTTTCTTGATTCTTTACAGACCACCAGAGATTTCTGGAAGATGTTTTATTTATTCAAGCTTGAAGCTGTGTTAGTAAGAGAAGACTATAAAGGACCAAGAAGACTAACTAAAGAAATCTGGGTAGTAAAGTTTGACTGCAAGAAAATCTTAACCATGAAGACTTGGATTTGACTAGACTGGCCTAGGGTCACTGTCAGCAGGAGCTCTAATAAGAAAGTTTGCTCCAGAAGAAGCCAGAAAACTACAGATTCATCTTAATTCTTGGCCAGCACCAGCCATTAAAAGAAAGAAATGAACCTTACACTCTGCAAACACGGTGAGCCTTCACCACAAATTGAAATGGATACTAAATGGAGTTTGCGGAGCTTATTATTTATTTAGTGCTGGAGGTGTTCATGGTACATTACAGACATGTAAGAAGACAAGGTCCTTGCCCTAAGGAGCTTGCAATCTAAGTTAGATAGTAACAGATAATAAATATAGACTCTGTAGTGAATGAGAGAAAAGAAAAGACAGGATCACAGATTAAAAAAAAAAAAAAAAAAAAAAAAAAAAAGTCTCCCTCAGGAAGATAGTGCCCTCAGGAGAACACTTTTTATAGAGGAATATTTTTTTATTTGGTCAGGGCTATGTGTGAGTGCTGGAGTCTTTCACCTATTTCTTGCCAGTTTATTAGGTGATTTTTTACCTTATTATTTTACACTTTTAAAATATCCATATCTGAGTATCAAATAAATAATAATACCAGTATATAGTAGAGTAAAATTATTTTATTGGTATGTACATATTCAGGGCCAGAAATACAAGACAAAATTTGAAACCACTTAGGAGGAATACAAAAATCTTTTAATCATATACCTAAATTCCTTTTCTCCCCTTGAAAATACAAAAATATTAAATTCTTTTTCCATTTCAGTTATTTCATAAATTCTTTAAGCTACAGAGTATTTTGTGTCTTATTTGTAATGAGATTAATCTCCCTAATCCCATTTTGGTTATCTGGTATTTGTTGTGTGCAACTTTTAAAAACTAGAAAATAAAATGAAATGCAAATTTCTATTAGCTTGTGGAACAACAGGCTAGATCACTATTAATCAAATTTGTTGCTAAAAATTAAGATTGGCTCTTAAGGGAAAGAATGTGAAAATAATGCGTAACACAAGATGGTCAAAGGTGTGGAAGGGTGAAGAACATGCTGAGCACTGGGTCAGAGGGAGAGGCTGGTGCTGCTGTCTCTATCTGGTGAAGAGGTTTTGTTCCCTTCAGTATCTCTGCCTCGTCACAGAGCACATATCAAGCATTAATCTGCTTGATATCACTGGCTGAGGCAATGCAGACCTTTTCAGGAAAAAAATCACCACAATATTGCAGGTTTCCAAGTTATTCTTGCAAGAATCCATGATGCAATTCCATTATTAGTTGCATTTTTTATTATGCTGTAATAGGTCATTAACCAATCTTTTTCCATGTAATTTTTATGATGATGTATCCTCCACTCTGCAGGACCAGGACTCAACCACCCATTGTTAAATGTTAGGAAAGCTGTGTTTGTAAGCATGGAAGTAAAGGATTTAGGCCAAAGACATATGGTTTGACTTCTGGAATAATTCAAGCTCTGGAATGAATCTTTGCCTGAAATAAATTATAGCACTTAAAAAAAATTCTCCCCCAAATTAATCATCTTCCACTCTTAATTTTCAAATTTTTAGAGTCCAATGGTAGCTTTAGTGATTCTTTTTGATGGTAAATTTCACAAAATTTTGGTTAAATGACTTACTTCTTTAAATTCCAACTAATTTCAAATATAAATTTATTTAGTTTCAACTTCCAGTGTAAGTTGAATGAATCATACAAACTTTAACAAAAAGTTTGTCTGATGCATTTAGCAAACACATTTCAAGACATATACAGGTATTTTCTCTACTGAACAGATTCACAGTCATGAAATAACTATTGGTAAGTGGGCAAAGTTGCCATATTCTGTGATATTGACTAATAGCAGTAAATACTGAAACTGACTGCAAAAACTTGCAGGCAAGGCTCAGTCTCTGGAATCATCAAACAAAGAGAATGCAAAGCAATGTGTATGAGACAGCAAGGGGGAAAAAGTACCAACCCTTCACACAAAAATACAGACCTGAAAGAGATCTTGGAGTGACCAGGAAAATCCTCTGAAAAAATTTATTCAGTTTGACAAGTAAAAAAGACAAAACTAATGTCAAATTTTCAGAAGAGATTGGAACAAAATGTAATTATTATGTCTCTATATCTATCGTGTTTCACATCTTGAAACTGCACAATTTCTGTCACCATTCACAAAAGGATATAGCAGCTAGAGGAAAGGGAAAAGAGTGATTCATTTCATAAAACAGCAACTGGCTTTCTCAAAAGCAGAGGTTACAAAGCTCAGCACTCTTTATTCTGTAAAAAGGTGATAAAGGTCTTTAAAACATGGCCATCACACCAAACCTGGCAAAGTAACAGACACTACTTCTCAGAGCAAGTGAACTGTTGGCAGCCAATAGTTTGAAGCATTAAGTTTAGAACAAGCTGTACTGTTCAAATTTCCCAGAGGCTGGTGCACTATAGGGAATATGATGTACCCACTCAATATCCTGCTCTCTGGCCCAGCTGTCATAAGGCTATTTTTGAGATAGTACCCTTGTCTGACTCAATTCTTTCTGCCACGTCACCATAGGACCAGGGTTACAGTGTCCACGGTTAAGTCCACCCCTCAAGCATGAGTCCATCTATATGTTTCATCTCTTACCTGGTGACCTGAGATATCACAGGCCCACCGAGACAGAAACAATTCACCCTTGTGCAGCCAGTCTTTAATTTCCTCTTTTAATTTCCGGAGATCCTTGGTCAGACTTTCCACAGACGAGAGGAAGAACTGTATAAGGGTGAAAGTAATTTCTGCACATAGCTGAAGTTTGGTCCCTACAAACATTTGTCCTGACTCTAAACATGTGGTAGGTTGTACAGGAGAGATAGCAAGAATATCAACAAAAGCATGCTTTTTTTAACCTCCAAAGGGAATTCCAAACTGTCAAATGCTGTTGCAGCAGGCCTGAAGAAGGAGAAGGGGGTGAAAGGTTAGCAGAAGTTATCCTATCGTGTTCCCCCCACAGCCTGGGTATGAATGAATCCCCAGATTAAGCAACCAAGGCCAGGAAAGGGGAGCAGCACTGAATACACGTTCCAAATGACACTTATTTGTAGGAATTTGAAATGTAAGGATCTCTCAGATTTTGGGGCTTGTAAGCTAAAGCTTAGAATTAAACATGGGATTTCATCTGAGACTTTGGAAAAGGTTTCTAAATTTAGGTGTTAGAAGTTGGAATGTGGATTTATAGTT
Source organism: Onychostruthus taczanowskii (assembly GCF_017590055.1). Lineage (NCBI taxonomy): Eukaryota > Metazoa > Chordata > Aves > Passeriformes > Passeridae > Onychostruthus > Onychostruthus taczanowskii. Next base: position 618,107 of record NW_024498795.1, read on the forward strand.
TAAAGCAGAGACACATGAAGTAAAGGAAAGTTTAGAGTTTTAGAGTTTGAGATATAAAAATAAAAGTAGTTAGAAACGTAAACAGGGAGTTTAGAATGCAATACTGTGGGTTTATGTGTTATAACATGATTGGCTAAGAAAGCTTACACTGTAGCAGGAGTCCATAAGATGAAATATTTAGGGATTAGGTCAAAGACATAAATATCCTTCTAAGTAGTGTTTTATTAGTCAATAACTCCTTAAAAGGTCTTGTAACTAAGGGTCTTGTGAGCTTCTGAACCATGCTGTAATGATGTGAGCCAAACTCACCCTTCCTGCCTATGTAGAAAAGAAGAAAATAAACTTCATAATAAAAAACCTCAGAGGTTCCCTCCCTAAATCATTTATAACTCCTTCCAAAATTCCTCACAAGTGAATTATCATGCTCATTTCCCTTAATGTTATCATGTCATAAACTGATGTCACACAGTACATCAACAAAGCAATTGTGATCCCTCTCCCTATTTCGATGAATATTACCACGAGAAGAATATACAGGAATATGCACCACATCCATGTGAACAGATTGAGTCTAATCTTTGGCAGAGGGGGAAGCAGAGAGGGAAAGGGACTTTATTTTTTCATGGCATTTGGGGATTGAGGAATTTGCAATCACTACAGTATGGTTTGGGCTGACTACAACACAGAGGGATCTAGCAGGAGGAAGGGGAAGGAATGTTCCACCCATACTGGATAATGAGTGTGAAAATAATATATTTATTGTGGAAGAGAGCCACAGTCTGTTTTGAATGCTTATATATATAGAAATATAGACAGATAAACATACACATCCATGCAATCTATACACACACACATATATATGCATATAATTTATTTTTTGTTTCTGTGAGGTACACTTTAATTTCATAGTTTACCTATGTAAACTTCTGTGAGCAGAAGCTAGATCTGGATTTTTTCCAAGACAGAAAATATAAAAACCCAACTTTAGGAGTGATACTTCCTCAGTCTGGTGTTGGTAAACTATACAAAAGCGATTTGATGGTGTCTTCAAGCTGCTTACATGGACAAAGTGACACACCAGGTAAAATTGATTGGTTTTATATTCAATGGCATGTTTTTGGAAATCAAGGTCAAGGTCAAAAGTTCCTTTTTCTTTGGGAAGAGAAGAGAATAAGTGGATTTGGAAAATGCTGCAGAGGGATTACCAACAAGATTTAATACAGTGTCAAAATGAAGGGATAAGAAGAAAAAAAAAAAATGACTCATGCTTACCCTCTTATCTGACATACCCTGCAATCTCAGTCTGCTCTAAGGGGTGTGCACTTCCTCCTGATAAATTCTCTTTCAAAGGACAAATCCTAACATCTGATTATAGGTTAGGTCTAAAGTAATTAACTTAATTGAAGCAACCCACAGGCAGAAATATAGAGCTGATGTTCATGAGATTCTTTCACATTTCTGATATGATTTGGGATGAGAATTGCTCCCTGTAGCAGGAACCACATGTAACAATACACAGGACTCTCTAAGGTAATATAAATCCAAACAACCCCAGATGAATCCAGAAGTATGCTGTGCTATAAGAAAAACTTTTTTCTAGCCTTTTTTTCCCTGTATCTGCTTGGTATATCTCTTCCGTTTATGCCAGCTGTGGAAAATTCACTCATTCTGGAGTGGAAGGGGTCACTGTTTGTGAATAAACCATGAGCAATTTTACGTCTTTCCTCTTGCACATCTAAGTTGACAGTTGCAAAAACATGAAAACACAAGACACTATTATCCTACCATTTTAGTTGAGGAGAAATGTGCAGGTGAGAGACTAGATGTGTGCTATTTCTTTTCCATAGCATTTCTGTTTTGTCCAACACATCATCATCGTTATGCTACTTCAAGTGGGGATTATTTCCTGACAGGCAGAATCCACCCCTTTCCAAAATCTCCCTGCCCCCCAGTTTTGTGCTTCCTTGTCTTGTGAACTGTCCAAGGTAGCTTGTACCACACTGTGTCAATTATGACTAAAAATAGGAGGGGAATTGTGTGACTACTAAGCTTTTGATTGTGGAATCATCAAGTGGTCCAACAAGAGATTTAGACTGTGGTCTTGAGAGGAGTTTGATATATAAATTACACTAAATCTTGTCCTCAGTAAAGCTCTGGTCTCTCTCACATTCAATTTAATGAATGGTCAGCATGTTTCTTGGGGCAATACACAAGACTGCAAAATGCAGTATTATATTAATTTAATATCATGTAAATCAATATAGAGGTTGTAATCTGACATTTCATGTTGTTTACAATTATCAACCTAATTTAATTTACATAGTAGAAGCATGCCAAGTGGCTTTGAAATAGCAATGCTTTCAGTACAAAAGTTTAGATTTTTAAAATAAAAAATATTTAAATTATGGAATCAATTTTTAAGGGTAGTTATTGATACATTTGCATTACACAATATTATGCATAATTATTATCTTACATTTATAAATTAACGGTTGATCTATGAGAAGAATTACTTAATTTTGAGATAAAAAACAAGAAACTATTACATTAAATTACCAGTTCATATAATTATTATTTTTTGTTATTCTTACATGCTTATATCATCTGATAAATAGAGAGAGATTGGATCCTTAGGCTTGCCACTCTGACAAAATTTATTGTTCCAATTGTTCTGGTATTTCTCAATCATTGACACAGGCCAAAAGGAAAAGATTTTTACAGTGCAAACTTAGGTATTGAATATTGTGGAAAATCTTTTGACTTTTTCATTTGGTTTTGGGTATTTTTTATTGGTTTTGGTTATTTTTTTCTGGGTTTTGGATTTTCTTTTGAGGATGGTGGAAGGGTTTTCTCTGTTTGATTTAGTATATTCTCTGAAACATTTTTACTCCTCTAAATTGCATACATTCACTATTTGCTGCACTGTGGTGTGGAAGAGGCCAGCTCTTGCTGGTCTGTTCTTTGATGAGTTATGGGACCAGGACAAGGACCTCAGTGGCTTTACTTCAGCTTATGGATAAAGTTCAGAGATCTTGTTTGGTTGGCAGGTTTTGTTTCTTTGTTATGGGGCTTTTTGTTTGCTTGGATTTTGATTTTTTTTTGTTTGTTTTTGTTTTTGTTTTTGTTTAAATTAGGATATTCACTATGTTGAGCAATAATATTTTGAACAAATTTTGCTAAGGGTGAGAATCTTTCCTTTATGCTTATCAATATGATTGATTTTATTAACCTTGTCACTTGGCTTCTTATCATTAACCTCACACATACCATTACAAAAGAAGAACAGTGACCTGGAGGATATTTTTCTTCCATATATTCCTCTTTTCATTGCTCTTCCTAGTCAAATTTTTAAAAGCAATTTTATTCTAAAGAAGTCCACTTCTGTACTAATGCACTGCTCTATTTCTTGGAACTGAAAAAAAGGAACCCTCGATATTTTTTCCTGTACATGGACCTCATTATACCTGCTCTGTGAATATTTTTAAGACATTGTTTGGTACTGTGTAATTTCTACTGTGCAGTTAAAATTGTTAATGCTGGAATTATTATCCCTAAAAAATCACTATAGGCTAACAGGTCCAGATTTTATTACGCTGTTGTGTATGCAAATTTAGGCTTAGTTTTATAGCAAGCATTATGCCCAGTGTCTGCAAAAAAAAAAAAAAAAAAAAAAAAAAAAAAAAAAAAACAAAAAAAAAACCCACAGAAAATCCCACCAAAAAACCAAAAAAATTCATCCTAAAAAACTATTAAAAATAAGGCTTGCACTAAGCATCTTAGGTTATTTTAATATGAGAAGATTTGTGGGAAATTATATCTTACAATATCTTTCTGCTGCTTAAGGTATGTTGTTGCTCAGCAACAGCATCTATTTGGACTATGGAATTAGACAGTAAATTAAAGGATTCAAAGGTATTAAACTGTTTTTTCATGCCAATAACTCCCTAATCTTTAAAATTACTCGAAAGGATGCTGTCTGCAAGTGCTCCTTCAAAAGTTGATAACTGAACCACAGCAATAAACTTTGCAGTAAAAAATAAGAGAAAGATAATGCTGGTGATTAGTCTATAAATCTTGTCTTATTGTGGCAGACCTGAATGACTCAAGTAAAATGCTCTATACTCTCGTGTAAAGCTCTTTGGCAATATTCCTGTAAATAAGGGTTACTATGTCTCATCTTAATCTTTTTAGAAATTAATGCACTATTAATAGCATAATAATAGTTATGGAGACTATGAAAAATTCTTTTGTATTTTAAGGATTATGAATTGAATAGTTTTAAGGGTACTTACTGATATCTGCCACCTTAAAAAACCTGGCAAAGTAAACTAGTGGCTATTGATAAATTAATTTTACTTGCATATTCAGAATATTAAGTGTTACTAATAATGGTGCTTCCTATGCACAGTGACACTAAGCACACACAAGACTGAAAATGCAATTCATACCCCAAAAGACTTGCAATATAAACTCATTTCAGGGCTGGAGAAACTGGATGAAAAATAAAAATATTTTTGGCATTTATTTTTCAGTGATCCATCACTGAGTTCTGAAAGCTGAAATAAAACTGAAATAACTCAGTGAGAGCACCCTTCCCTGTCTTACTTCACAAAAGTCAACTGCAATATTTGGATGTCTGCTCATCAGAAAAATTCCCCGTAATGTGAAATATCTGGTTAAGATTGGTCTCTGAGTATTGCATAAAGTAAAGGTGTACCTCTCATATTTCAAAGACTAATAAGTTCAGCAAACTGTGGTTTTTTTTCCTTTTTTTTTTTTAAGAACAGGATGTATTTTGTTTCAAACATAGAGAAGGATTTTTTAATATCTTAATCTTTATTTTTTTAATACCTTAATTGTGTTTTGGGGTCAGAGGAGAAGTGACTCATGTTTCATTATACTAGAATTACTTGTGGAGTTACTGGTGGAGATGCAGTACACGCATGGCATTTGAGTCAGATTGTCATCATTGGAAATCCGGTACGTTTCAATCATCTATACAGCTGAACTTTTTTGTGAATATCTAAAATAAACCCTCCCTTTCCTCTTAACGTTTTTTTAGTATGGATGAGTTTTTATTAGCCTAAGCTATTGGTATGAAAACAGCCTTAAAGACAGTGTTGACCATTATATAAAAACTGCAAAAACTGCAGTAATCACAGTAAGAGGTGGAAAATTCTGAAAAAGAATATTTGCTCTTTGTTTGGATTAAAAAAGACTGCATTGTCATAGGAAACACTCCAAACTTTAAAATTACTTCCAAAGGGTTTTTAGTATCCAATATTTAGGATATTTGTGCTCTACTATGCAAGCTCCAGTAATATGCAGTAAGCTGATAACCAGTATTTCTTAAAGATAATCTCATAATTTAGGTACGTACAACACAAAAGAAACACAAAAGAAAAAAACAACAAAAACAATAATAATGTTGGATGCTAAATTACATACTAAAGAGGTTGTTGTTATGAACACCAATCATCAAGGGTTTATGAAAAATATAGTCTGTCAAAGTATCTAGATATTGGTTTTTTAGATGATTATTCTGCTTGACAAAAGTAATATTGATATATTAGTCTTAGGCATGTATGATTAATTGACCTTGTGCTACAATGTATTTTGCTTAAGGAAGCTGATTGATTCCAATTCAACCTGGCACATAATCAGTGGATTAAGGGCTGACTGACAGGTCATAAACCAAAAATGTTAATGGGATATTAAGACAGTGGATTGTTCCTGAGATCATGCAGAAAGAGCTTTGTGTCATTATACTATAACACATTCTTATTAGTTATGCTAAGCTGAAAAAATAAAAGAAAAAGAAAAAGAAAAAGAAAAAGAAAAAGAAAAAGAAAAAGAAAAAGAAAAAGAAAAAGAAAAAAGAAACATTTATGTAAAAGATTTCATAGTAATAAATCTGGTCGGCTTTATTTGTAAAGATGACTATAGGCAAGCAATTAGCACTTAAAATTGCTGAGCAAACCCATTTCAGAGAACAAAAAATTGAGGCCATTAACAGAAGAGGAGGCTGTTCTGGGACACAGTGTCTTTGTGGGGTTCTCAGTACCCATGGCCGATGAGCACCACTGTGGCCTGTGGCTAGCACAACCTAGAGATTTATAGGTAGCCATGACTTAGGACCTTTGGTGTTCACATCCCTCGTGTATTTTGAGAAAACATCATTAATGCATTTCATGAGAACACAGATTTTAATGTAAAGTGTGAAAAAGCTCAGAGGGTGTGTGGAAAATGCATCAATTCAGCAGCACAGTAATCACAATTTCAAAAATATGTAGCCCATGGGCAGTGTTGTGGAGTACATCAGTGCAGTCCTCATGTAGCAGCACCATCAAATTTGACCTCTTTGTGGCCTTAAATCCACTAAAGTTAATATTGTTTCTTAAGTTTTTTACTTGTGTTTAAAATGTATTAAGTTGTTATTGAATGTAATTTTTAATTTGAATAAGTAGATATTTAAGTATGCATTTTTAAGAAGTATTCACCAGATGCAGCTGAAGCCTTTTTTTTTGAAAAGGAACTTACATGGGACAATGCTTGTTGAATCTCAGCCATTGTGTGAAGTAGGCCCCATCTGAACTCCTTCCCCCTTTCTGGGGAAAGAAGAAAGACACATTGATAATGGTCTCTTTAAAAATTTTATTTATAACCTCTGTCTTTGACTTTGGTCTTGGAAGATATTTTGACATAAAAAAAAAAAAAAAATTACTATGTTTTGGCTTATAGCTACACCCTTACTAATGCAGCCAGACATTTTGTCTCTTAATTTTGGAGTAGACATTAAAACCTAAATAATTTTATAGGGTATTGCTTGTAATCAACACATTAGACTTGACATGATGACTATGACTATAGAACATTAGGGAGAAGATTAAATGAGGAGTGATGGCATTATAGTAATTTTCTTGGATCAGAAAAGAACAAATTTGTTTAAGTGTGTCTTTACTTTTAATTTCCTTAGAGCATAAGCATGCTTGCTCTACTTGCTCTACTTGCATGAGCACATGCTAAACCCTTCTTTTTGCTCCACTGAAGTCTCAACATACTTTAATAATTTTTTTAAATTATAGAGCTTAATTTGCATAGAGCATGTCAGTCTCACTTTGAGATACCTATTTTCAGCACTGATTTTATTTTGACTAGACCAAGGAAAAACTTATATACAGTTTAGAAATAAACAGGGGTTTTTTTCTCTTGAAATAGTTATTAAAAGAATCTTAGAGTTCTCTTGAAACATCCTCTAGATCATAGTGTCAGGAAACCCACTTGTTTCCCTGAAGTTAAAAAAAACCAAAACCAAACAAATCCAAACCTTTTCTCTACAGGTCCAGGCTATATCTCATCCCATTTGAGCAGAGTAGAGAGATAGATTCACCTTGATTTGGTAGATATCATTTCAGGTTTTAACCTTTTGATAGTTCTGATATCATTGCAGGTTTTGATTGTTTGATAGTTCCTAGTGGTCATGACCACCATGGAACCCATGTAATATCTTTGTGCTAGACAAAATTTATATTCATATTATATATATATATATATATGCATATATACTTGAGCTTGTTGTAGACGGTACTAACAGTCATGAGAGAAACTGTTCAATAAAGGGTGGAACTATGCTACTTAATACCAACATTGTGGGTAATGCTGACATATTGAACTGTGTTACTTAATACCAACATTGTGGGTAATGCTGACATATTGCAGAAGAATAGCTTCAATTTCAGTTCAAAGCATCCTGTGACTTTTTCTGAAGACAGCCTATGGAGCTCAGAGGGTTAATTTCTGAATCCATCTGTTGAGAGAGGAAAGACAACATTACTTCTTTTCATATTTGACACTGTGTTTTAAGCAGTCTTTAACATTTTTTTAACGCTGTGTTGCTGTAACTAGACAGAAGACCTGCCAAGGTACCACCACATTATGTTATCGGTTTATACACACAGGTCCAAATATATGGAAACAAATCTTCTAGTATCACAGCTTTGATGTTAAGAGAGTAAGTTAATCCTGTGCAAAAAATTCTTTCTCACGTCTGTTGATTGAAATAACCACTACTAAACTTAAACCATCACTTCTGATTTAAGCAAGCCACAGAGCTAGGGAGCCAGTATGGCATGAAAGTGACACTTTGGTTTTAAAAGGTTGATGTATTCATTGTAGTGGTGTCCTACATAGACAACAGAGTAAATAAATCTCAGGTGTAACTCAGATAGGATGACACTGGAGGTAAAATCTGGCCTGTTCTATCGAACTGGCTGACCTATTGTCTTCCGTAGTCTACAGTCTTTCTTCTATAAGATGTCTTTTAGCACAGATTGAATTTGGAAAGGTCACTTTTCTTTGGCAAAGTGCTAGAGCTTTTAAATTGCATTGTTCTGCAACAGTGAGAATTTAGTCTATTAACTTAACCTCTATTTTCATATAACGAATCTTTGTTAAATGATTTCTGTAAGCATCATAATTAAGCATCCCCTGAGTAATTTGTATGCTCAAGTGCATGTTTGCAAAGTGTTTGCCTTTTTGCTCTATTTCTTAACTGTGTTATGTGATTGACAGACATGTCTGAGTACTTCAGATGCTGTCTGCTGACTGAGCAGTTTCAGTGTTCATTTTTTGATGGAAAAGTGAGTGAAAGCACTGACTATCACTGTGCACAAATGCCACATTTCACTTGCAAATAGGCATTTTCATGGCTACCTGCCATCTCCAGATACTTTTCCAGAAAAGCTGTTTTTGCTGGTTTAACTCCCTTCACTAAATATCTGTTGATGAAATGTTTTACCACAGATGGAGAGAATGAAGATTTTCCAATACTAGTTTTTACCACTGCTTACAGGAATATATTGAATTTTAGAATCAATGCTTTATGAAATTCCTTTTACCTGATTGTGTGTGTATGTGCCTACATGTATGGTATGAGGACAGATAGCAGTTGTAAATATTGGCTGAAAACAGAAGAACCTCTCTCTTTTATTTCTTAGTGGTTGAGGCAAAATGTGAAGACTTTGAGTTTCCACTACTGAGCTATCTGCTTTCTACTTATTTTTTTCTGCTGCACTAAAAAGAGTTGTTATATTGCCAACTAGTAAATATAGCAAAGTGTAACATAAGCACAAACTCCTGAGTGTTTTTCTCAATTGGTTCTTCTACCTGTGGTTGTCTTAAAATAGCGTATTTCATCTTTTAATTATTAACCTTTTAAATATTGATCATACCATGTAGTTCTGTGGTAAACGTACATCCATCTTGCCTAAGATTTAAGTTTTTTCTTTCTGTTTCCCAGCCTTTCTCTTATTGAAAACAACCAACAAAGAACTGTTGTGATGTTTCTTTCAACTGCATTTGTCCTTAAAGAGATATGCTACTTCCTCCACTTTCTCTATCCCTACTTTTACAGTCCAGAGTTCCAGTAGCTCCACCTGAGAGTTTCTGAAGGTTGTTATCAAGTGATATCCAGTTAAAGGATCCAGGCAGCCACACTGGAAGTATTCATACATATAAACATACAGATATAAGCCTTCACATTTTCAGTGTGTAAGTATCTGTTGGTTAGCTTTGGACTAGTTGCTCCCACCAGGAGCTTGCAGCACCCAGGCTCCCCAGGAGCAGCTGCAGAGGAGAGGTCTGAGCTGCCTCAGCTGCACCCTCAAACAGATGCTGAACCTTACTCCAAGCAGAGGTAAATCCAATAGCTTTATCAGGATGAAGCATGATTTTAATTTGCATATTTGTGATCCATGAAGTTAATGTTTCAACATATTAACACTAAAAGAATGGAGGCTGTTCACTGGAGGAAATTAGCCACTGGAAGAGCGCTGCTGGTATCTTGCTTAAATCTTCTGGGAGCAGCATCTCTGTGCAGCCCTTTAACTTTCCTTTGAAGTAAAGGTCAGGTGAACAGTTTGCTTTAAGCTAGCCAGAAGACTGCACATACACATGTGCTCATTTGTTAGAAGCACTTGTAAAGTCCTTTGAAATTAAAGTACTGCATAAGTGATTTGTTAAAAGTATTTACTGGCTTTGAGGATCTCTCTTCAGAGGTGGTGGGTCCTTTCATGTCATGCATAACTACTAATGTGGTTGTTTATACCATAAGTGACCACAAGTGAAACATCTGAAGATGAGCTTTTCCTTACAATGAAGCACTTTAATCTTTCTGGATGTGCCAGTAGTTACTTGAAAGCAAATTTTATGGCAGAAGGTGAAAGAGACTGTAGGAAAAATCAATCAGGATCATGGCCTAGAGATCTTCCTTCTCCCTCCAGGTTACAGACACTTTTTACATTTGCTCCTGAGCTATCACTTAATGATTAGACACTAAATGGATAGGTATAATTTTTACTTCACTAATAAATCAGGAGAAAAATTGAGTATACCTTTTCTGAAAACAAGAACAAGGACAGTGATAAATCTATAATGGACATTTACGTTCACTTTTATATTTAGTTCCTCAGTCAGGATTTGATTTCATATGATTCTTTGATCTCCATTACACTCAGTTTGTGCCTGTTTACAAAATGTAAAATTCATTGCAAAATCTTCCTTGGCTGGGTAGATATTAGCTGGATATCACATTAAAACTGGTTTTCACACTCAAGTTATCCAGAGAAGAAAAGAGAAAAGCTATTTTTTCTGTTTATACACATGAAACAGAAGTAAACACTTGTAAAGTCTAAGTCCAGACCTGAACTTTTGCTCAGTGGGAATAAAGACTATCAGTATTTAAAACAGAGGTTTCAAGTCAGGCTAACTGGAGTGGCATAGAGATGGGTCTAAACCAGAAGGTCTCATTTTCTTGTGATTAAGCTCCATGAAATGTGAAGTTTGAAAAGCAGTAACTATGTGATGAAAGAGACTCAGGGGATACACAGAATTGTATTTTGGCGTCTGCTTGAATTATGACTTTTACTGACTATATGATCATATCTCTTTTTCCCTCTGACAGAAGTCCTTCCTCCTTCATTGCACAAAATTTCCCTGCTACTCATTTGGAAGGAAGCTGTAAGACTCTTATCATCACAGCTCAAAATGTGGCCAAGTGCTTTATTTCCTGTAAATCCTGTTCTGATATCAGGATGAATTAATTTTCTTGTGGTCTTTGTTATCATATTGATCATGGTTGTATCTGAGTGATCCACAAAACTCAATAATTGCCCTTGCAGAAGTGGACTCTGCTGGGAAAAAAAGACAGATAAAAGACTAAAAATTCTTTTCTAGGATGGTCAAACCCTGATTTTTCTACATACAAACTACAATCAGATGGACATGGTTTCAGCTGTGAGTAGAACTGAATAAAACTTGCAGTCCATGTCAAGGAAAGCATTGATATTTTAAAAATTACTGTTCCAGTTTAGAATGGAATATAGTCACTTATTTAAAGAAAAATAAAAATCTTGATTACAAGAAAAATTTGTATTAGCAAAATGTTCTGGAAAATTGTCCTGTTGGATTTTCCCAAAGTTAAAGGGGTCAGCCAACTGCCCCAGCTCCAGGAAGCTCCTTGAATTGCCTTGCCTCCAGACACTCAAGTTGGAGAGCCAGCCAGCTGCTGGAGCTCCTGCTGCAGCTGGGGGTCCTGGCTTCTCCAGGCTGGCTTGGGCAGTAGAGCCCTGAGCTCACAGGAGGGTCTCCCTGCCCCAGTCCTGCCTTCAGTCAGGCACCACCCTTCCCTCAGGAACCAGTATCTCCCTGGTTATTCAGGATTGAAGCTTGCTGAAATTTTACTCTGCTCTTGCCCAGCCCTTTCACTTTCTCTTTTTCAGAAAGCAAGACACTGAGGAATTGTGGAATGCAGGTCCAGACCTCCGTCTGATCTGGTGTCTCCAACTCCTGATCCAGATGTAACTTGAGGATTTTTTACCAGGTTCCACTGTCTCTAGAGGCGCACATAACGGTGGGCTTAACTCTGAAAATTTCCACGTACAGGGAAGTTTTCTGGAAATTACAGTTCTCAGGCAAGCCATAAAATGATATGACAGAAATATTCTAGCATAACAGTAATTTCCTTTACAGAATAAATTTGGTGAATATTTAGACAATTATTTTAGCAGTTCATATATCAATATTTCCATAGCCTTCATTAAGATGTCTCTTATTGTCTGAGACAAGAGGTAGTGATACTTAATATTGCTTCAAAGTGTGTGTCTTCCAGCTGTGACTGAAATTCCTGCTGTGAAAACAAAGAAAGAAACAACTGCACCTTCCCAGTTCCGCAGGGGGCAAATGCAATGGGACTACTAGTGGTGTAAACTAATGGGCATTTCTGATAGCTGCAAACTGTTTTTGAAGTACTAGTACAAGAAATCAAATTTGGTGTCTTTGGAGGGGAACGATCACCACTGAAGAGCTCTTATAAAATATTTAAATACACTTAGTTTTTATCTGCAACTTTAATTTCCTATAAAATACATTCTATAGGTACTTACCCATCAAATATTGAGATGCCTCTAGCTTTGTGTTTTGTATTAAGTTTTTATTTCTATCAATTTGTATTTTAGATTGAAAATCAAGAACCTTTCAAGATAGTTTTGATTAATCTCAGGCACAACTTGGCTTCATTTATTTTTTATGTTTTGATGGTAATTTACCATGGCATAAAATTGTTTTGCATTAAACTACACTCATGAATCAAGAGTCTTTTCCATTAACAAGATCCATTTAAAGAATAAGCCCACCTACAAATCAAGTATTTTGTGTCAGTTTCTGTAATTATTGTTTGGAAAAAACTGGTACAATGGCGACGTGAATTATTTCAGTGCATAGATGATTTAGACAAATAGACCAGAAATATTAATATAACTGGTACTGTGCTAAATTATCTGGCAGAGGCCATGGTTTAAGGTCTGTTACTCTCTTACATGGAAAAAGAGAGCTTTAATTTATGCTGTTTGGATTGCAGCAGGTTTTTTTTTAAAGAGACTTCTACTCATTAGGAAATTATTCAGGGTTACCTTAGCTCCCCAGCTGGGAAACAGAGTAATATCTAGTGACTGGAGCCCCTAGGTTAACACCAATCTATATTGTAATGTATATATACAAACATATAAGTATATAAATATATAAATATAAAAAAATATATATAAATAAATAAATAAATATACTGAATATATGTGTATAAATATAATGATTTCTTAAATATATGTGTATGTATATGTTCATAGGTGTACGAAGAAAAATGTTCAGAGAAGAATTCCCTGGTTCATAAAGTTGTTTAGAAAGGCTGGCATATAAAAGGAGATCAGATAGCATCCATGAAGTTTATGACATCTGTAGATAATATATTTATAACTCATTTGCTCTGACCAGTCTTGTTGAGCTTATTTTATTTGTTTTCAAAGTTGACAATATTTTTGCACTATATTCAATAGTTGTGCATTATTGACTGGAGTTCACTATGTCACATAATTATAAATAACAAAATTACCACATTAGTTCTGTTGTAATTTTTAAAATTGTTTCTGTCTTGAAATCATGTATTTTTCCCCATGATTTCAGCAGATGTAGTTAATGTAGCAGGAAGGATGGGTGAAAATGAGATTGTACATTTTTGGCTTTCATCAAACACTTGAAAATGAGTAGCTGAGGTACTGGAAATACTAATTTTATTCCTCTCCCTACAATCTTTGCAGTTTTTTACTATCTGTCTTTTAACTTGCTCTCATATATTAATGACTACACTTATGAAACATTTAAAATTTGATTGTTCAGAGCATTTATGGCAAAATTCTGAGAACAGAACACCTTCTATAATAATAATAATAATAATAACAATAATAATAATAATAATAGTAATAATAATAATACTTATTATTTTAAAAGTAAATAGCTAATATTAAACAAGGATATTTTAGATGTTATGATGAAATGCAATAAGTCTTCTGTAGATGTCATGGTTTCAGTCGCTGATGGTGAAAGTCCATTTGGTTTCAGATTGCTAGTATTTTTTAATTTTTTCATCAGCTCCCACCAGTCAAGATTTAACTAGAACTGCATGATGTCCTCAGAATTGTTTGAGGCAATGGATATATCTTTCTTTTTACAATTAGTTTTACATTTCAGGAGTGAGGCAGAAGGCAGTCTTTTCCTCAATGCAAGTGAAGAGACCCCTCCTTATACCTGCAGACTGACATCAGAGCTCTGAGAAATGAGAACAAGCCCATTTATCTCGGTAGGTGTTAACTCACATGCCCCAAAACGATTGCTTTACATCAAGTTTCTCAACATGCCTTAACATTTCAGTGTAGTGGAAGTATATAAGGCCATAACTGCTGGTTGGCTGCTGGTAGTATAATGGAGGGCTAGCTTAGGTCACAGAGTGGGTGGGATCAGCCTCTTTCATCTCGGGATCCAACCTGAGCTACTTTTTCCCTGTTGGATATTTTAGGAGAGTGGGAGCAAGAATCACACTATTCATTACTTGGTTCATTTTAAAGCTCTTATGTGGAAGAAGGGTGAGAAGTGTTTTTTCTTTGCTTTGCTTCTCTTCAGTTCTTGTGGGGCTTCTGATGTTTTCATTCTTGGAGTGAATCCCCAGGCCTTAAAATGTGCTGTGTTCTGGCCTGGATAGAACTGTGTCCTAATCCCTAGATCAGAACTCCCAAGACGGAGGAACACAGGGCCATATGTCATGGCTGTTGCTCAACATGCTTTTTTTAATTGCTTGGAGCACCCTGATCTGAGACCTGTCAGACAGCACACACAACAGCATGAGAAGCCAGTCCTCAAAGGCCAGCACCAATATGAGAAACTGATTCTGATGTTAAGGCTCCTGTTTTCTGTGGTGGAGTTGAACCAGAAATTGAAGCAATTGAAAGGAATAACTGATGGTTTTATTGCGTTATATTTGAAAATGAAAGATGGAAATTCAAGACATGAAAATTTGTGAGCTCACGCTTACTTTGAAATCTTTGTGAAATTAAAGACCCCTCTTGTGTCTTTCTTATGAACTCCTGGAGAGCGTCTTAGATTGATGTCTCTTCAAATGTCTCTTAATGCTGAGGAATGACATATCCTTTTTTTTTTTTTTTTTTTTTTTTAAGTTGGTCTCTTTGATGGTTATAGTAATTTCCTGTTAGGAGGAGCACATTGGTTTACTATATATCTCAAGTGGGCAACCCTTCCTGCTCTCAGAGGATTAATTGGAGGTCTCCTACCACTTTGAGTGGTTAATAAAACATGTATCTGACAAGCAAATCAATTCACCTGATTCCCCCTGCCTAGGTAAAAGCTGTTAAGCACAAATTCTAGAAATTGGAGAAAACACAAAAAACAAGCGATCTCTCTGCCACTTCATTGTAAAATGAGATTTCTGAAATGTATGACAATTATCTCTAATGGATGTTCTGCCAAAGCTTAATACAGAGCTGTGGGGTTTTTTTCCCTGATGATGTTTAACTGCAACTAAATATGCCAAGTTGACATTTGCCTGCAATTACCATGGAACCATATTGAGATCTTCACTCTCTGAAGAGATTTTCAATGACTACAAAATCTTCTAGGATAGCATCTTATTTTCATTAATCTCTGTAGTGACTCTTGCTTCTGGCAACCCATGACTTAAACACGTCTTCTCTCTCATTTTGGGAATTTACATAACTTTTTCTGTTAAATAAATTTGAAAAAAAAATTGAAATAAAATATATATCTATATAAAGAAACTCCTGAAAGTAATTTCAAAAATGAAGCACTAATAAATAATAAGGTAATCTAAGGTCCTCACAGATTACTTTTTCAACATTTTTATTCTATGTCCTTTGTTGCAGTGTGACCTAAGAAAATGTGAGCATCTAAATGTAAGTAATATAAACCACCTGAAAATTCCAATTCTGTGCATATTTTGACACAAATGAACTCAAGAATATGTCCTACTCTCAAATTACAAGAACGATGTGGAGAGAAAGGTACAGAGAAATTTTCTGTTTTCTCTTCTGTCCAGGCATGCTCAGTATTTTGAAGTATGGAAATTAATTTTTAATTTACTGAAAAATTAAACTATTTCTGTGACAAAATTTGTTGTTAAGCCCTTGTAATGTCTGACAATAGGTGTTCCATCTGAAAGCACAATTAATAATATCATTGGATGTCACTGTCTGTGGAAACCATTAACACTGGATTTGTATTAAAATTTTAAAAAAATTTAAAAAAGGAAAGAAAGTGTTGGACTTTCCTAACTGATAACTGCACATAGTGCTTGTCCCTTGCTTTACAATTGTCTTTGAACAAGGAAATATAGGGCAGCTGTTTCTGAATATTAATCAGAAATCTAGCAAGCCTGCTAACAGCAAACAAAGACATAATCTATGTAATAGGAAGATGCATACTGCAGCAGACATGGGATTACACTTTTAGAAAGGAAGAAAAGCACAATATAGTGATACCATCTGTGTTATATGCCTCAGGAACAATTTTAGGAAGGATACATGTATTCTGCAGTCACATTTGCTGATTTGGAGATACTAATTATTTCCTTCCCCTTGTCCTGATTCATTAATATAATCAATAAAAGCTGCTTTGTTCTACTGCAGAGAGAACTCAGGCTTAAGAAAAGCAACCTGTTATGTAGTAGGATTTGCTTGTTTACGTACTATAGATTACTCATGATTTGTATTTCTCATTTTACTAGTTAGAAGTATGCTCTACCTTGCTGCAGAAAGTTTTAGATGATATGTTAGAGATAGTGAACTGCTCAGGTAGTGTTGTAGAAGCTGTAGAAGTAACAGAGAGACACTCCTCACCTTTGAGCAGCAGTTTCAACACAGCCATCACAAGCTGAAATGTTGACTTTTTTACTAATTAGTTACGACAAAACCCCAGTCTGGCCAGATCCTTGAAGTGGAACTTTCTGCAACTTTTCCCTAAAGTGATATTACCAAAAATCACGGATGAATTTCCAATTACAAAAAAACCCCAATCTTATTACAGCACAGGAACAAAGGAACTTTTGAAATGTCAAAAAGTCAGATTTGCTGGCGAAGACATTAAAAGTTCTGACAAAAATAAAATATCCATAACCTCTAAATCTTGCATTTTTCTATTATGTGTTTCCAATTACTTTATTTTTCCTTTTTTTAATTCTGTGCCATACAGTTGGTTATGTTATTATAGTCTTATCACATTGCCACTGTCTTAGTACTTTACATCTCTCTTTGTCCATAAGGTCCATCCTCTGCAATCCAGAAGTTTTCCCCAAGCTGGTCATTCCTAGCAGCTTCTAGGGACAGCTCCATCTTTCATTCATTTAGCTATGCAGTTTTCACTGCTCTAGAACAAAACAGTGAGCAGACTGCCTGCTCAGTGATGATGAGCACCTTTTAAAACAAAATATACAGTAAACTGTAATCCAGCCCATCTTGGATACCATGCCTGTCAGAGAAGATTTCATGGAGTTTATTATTTTATCTTGAGTCAGCTGCCAATAGCAGCACCAAGCTTCTTATAAGTTGGATTGGATGCAGATGCATAGAAAAAGTGGCAGAGTTACACATGGCCTGGAATGGATGTAGCACATCAGGCAACACAAATTTTGTGTATGTAGAGAATATTTGGTAAGTATTCAATCTGAAAACCTCAGACCTTTTTTTTTTTTTTAATTCAACTAACAGAAAAAGATATTTTATGATCTGGTCATCCTCTGTTTTGGTAGAAACATCCCCTGTTTTGATAGATGTTGGGTCTCCTGGAAAAGATTTTATATGACCTTATATTGCACTGAAATATCCTTAAGATTTTGAGGCTTCTGGCACTACATAAGTGGATCAAGAAACACTGGTGTGTGAAGAGTTGAAATATGAGTTTGGAAGAAAGGAGGTATTGAAAGGGGAAGTGAGCTGTCTAGAGTGGCGCATGAGATGGAAGACAACAGGTAGAATAAGAATCAATATCTTAAGTTACACACAATGAAATTGTTTCAGGAGAAAAATCCACCTGGGTCTTATTACAAGCCTAGCTATTTCAGACATAAGCATGTTATTTTTATTAATTTAATACCAAAGGAACATGAAATTTGAAAAATACTGGTATTGATACAGTTTGTCCTTTCAGAGGAATGCCTTTGCTGCTGAAATCATCCTCTTGGTCAGGCTATACAACTTCAATGACCAAATGTGTGGGAATCTTGTAGATACATCCCCACTGTTGGGACCAGTTGAAGACCCTTATATTAGTCTACCTGATGAATAAGCTGGATATTGGTTCTTGGAGCAAGAACTGTCTAGGCATTGTTTCTCACTCATAAGGGGCTCTAGAACACTATGTGCAGTCTGCAGAAAGATATATAGTTGAAGTGGAGGAATACAGAACCAAAGTCGTCTTGTTTGTGTGCTTTTATGGCAAGGGAAATAGAGGGGTGGTTTATGTGGTGTGGGGTGCTGTTTGTCTGCCTGTTTTCAAAGCAAAGATCATTCAGTGGGCTTCACCCAAAGTTTCCAGAAGAAGAGACAGAATGCAATATTTTTTCATCCCAAAAATGAGGGCTGTTTCTGAGCTGTGGCAGAAAAGACAGTGAGAAATGGAGGGAAAACAGACAGAATTAAGATCAAGATTTATTGGGAGGATCCTGCAGAGCAGGCTTTCTCTCTTGATTGTACAGAGAAGGGATAGGTTTCTGTCTTACATTTCTGTAAGAAGTGCTGCTTCCTCACCCACACTATGTGATGGCAGCAGTGGGAATCTATTTAATTTTCTTTTTTTTTTTTTTATCCAAACAGCAAGATATTAACAAAGCAGAAAGAGAAATAGTAATTCTCCTAGTAGCTGCCTGATTTTTCTGTACTTAAAGCTAATCTTTAAGTAACTTTAATCTGAATGCAGAATAGCAGAAGGTTTAAAATGATGGCGTGTCATAAACATAGTATGTTTTATGTTATATATATATAAAGATGTATACATATGCTGATTCTGCTTTCCTTGCATATTTTTAAAGTTTTAATTTAGCATGTGAAACAATGTTGTGATAAATGCATTCTCTATAGATGAATTATAGATAGATATATATTAGCTGAAGAAGCAGTAGGTCCCTAACCTGGGCTCAGAGTTGGCCTTCCTTGATTTATACAACTAATTCTTCAATCCCTCCTTGCTCTAAAGAGAATGACGAACATGAAAAGAGAACTTTGGCATATGTATTAGGCACATGATTCATTATCATATTCATTAACATATTCTAAATTGGAAGTGAGATAAATGTGGGAGACTCTGGGCTCACTCCCTGTTCTGTCCTCCCTACTGTTCTGCGTTTACCCTGTTGAAGGAGTACATCATGGGGAAGGTACATCATTAGGTAGTGCTGTTCTACATGTATTTAAAAACTTATTTGGATACCCCACGAATTTAAAAATCCCTCACATATTAATGCACAACTTTAGGATTCAAACACCTCCTCAGTCTTTCAGATTTAAATGCAGAATGACTAAAATAAAACAACTAAAAATAATTTATTACCTGAATTTTTTTTCAGACACAAACAAATACAACATCATCTCAGACACTGGAAAACTTACACAGTTTGACTTCTCTTTAGTCCATTGATTTAGGACATAAAAATTGCATAACTGAAAATATTTTTTTAAATTTTTTAAGTGTTGTATTCTATTCAGTGTGTTTGGAGTCCTGGAATGTGATGGGAATGCATTCAAAAATCAACTATAAATTAAAATCATAAAAATGGGAAAATGTCATACTTTTCAAATAAACTGCAATTACAAATAATAACTACGCCACCATTTTCTTATGCTATTTTATAGAACTTGTAATATTTCCTTGTGTGGGATGACTTTTTGCTTAGAGACCAAGCATGCTGATAAAATCTTTGTTGGAGGATGAGTGCAGTTCTGGGAGCTCAGCGAGGAAGAAGTGTAAGTCTCAGGCCATCCAGGGCTGTGGCTCCCCAGCTGGCAATCTCAGCAGGGACACCAAGTACAGAATCAACCTCTCACCCCTAGATGTCTCCCCAGGTCAGAATTAAGAAACGACAGCAGAATAATGTATAAAAGTTTATATTTGATGTTAACTATTTTTATGTGTTTTACAGAGAAATGTATCATTTGCCACATTCAGATATTTGATGTAAACAAACTTTTCCCAAAGATACTAGTTTAAGCTTAATTATATGCTTGTTTTTATAACTATGACTGTCATCTGTGATAACAATTTTTCAGCAAATCTTACATTTAAAGCATCTCAGGATACTTGCCTTACCATAGTAGCATAATTAGTTGCTCTTTATCTGTTGGGGTTTTGTTTTCAGTGAATCATTAGCATCACTCATTTCAAATCTAAATGTGAATGAAGCATGTTGCAACTTCCTTTCCTGTCAAAGGTACATATAGCCTGGTAACTCATTAAAATTAAACAAAAATGCCACTGAGAACTTTAAAATTCGTATTTTATTTCTTTTCAGTGCATGTAAAGGATGTTAAGTATTTACATTGGATCAGAAGTCAGATGAGGAGACAAATGTTTAAGCCTGAAAAGAGCTCATTTGTTGTCATCAATGTGGGAACATGAAGATAATAGAAAATCTGTCACCATTTCAAAACAGTAGGAGAGACACAATTTATATTTGTTACTAGAAAGATCAATTTTTTGGTGGTACATTGCTGAAGAATTAGGTATAAGAATAGTGCTAGCATATTAAAAGCAAACCAATAATACTGATGTCTGTTTACTTTTCCTGTCTAATTAAGTCCAAACCCACAGCTGTCAGAAACATATCAGTTATGTCTATGGCCAAATTTAAAATTTTTCTTTCATGTTCTATGTAGTTCTCCAGGTTGCAGCAGCGCTACATATATGGTTCTGCTCAGTTAGGTGGTACCACTCATCTAGCTAATTTATTTGAGTTTTCTTCATGTGTAGTATAAATGGTCATGATTGTAGATGTAGGAAGATACCCTTGAATTTCTCAAGGTTTAAAAAACAGACTGGGAGAGGAGAGACTCTCAGTGTTTGTGAACCTTGGTATTTTAGCCCTACTTTCTAATCAATAGCTTAATAGCAACTACTGCAGCCTTGAGATCCCAAAGTGAGAGTTGGCATTTAACTAATCTAATCAGTTGAGAACATTTCTATCCATGGAGTCAGAGCTATTACACTTACTGAAAAACAGAATATAGAGTTGGAGCAAGGGACACATCCATCCTCAAGAGCTCTGTCTGAAGAAGGGCTTTGGATATCACAAATGCATTATTGCTTTACATGGCAAACTTTATTGCTAAATAAAAACAAGTTTATTATATCATGGATTTTACTTACCCAGAGTTCTTCATAAGGTAAAGGAATTTTTTTTTTTTGGGGGGGGTGGGGTGTGGGGGAAGAGAGCCTTTTACTTTTTTTCAGAGTTTTCCTGACAAAGAAGAAAGTACATCATTACTGTTGTCTGAAACACCACTGGGGTTTAGGGGTCATAGGTAAAGTGCTACTTCCCACACTTTTCCCTGATTAATTTTGATTTTATGCAGTGTGCAGAAAAAGGTCATATTTTATTTTATTTCACTCAGCTTCCTTTCATCTCAGGGTGGAGGGGGCCAGACAGATTGGGAAAAGAAGGAAACAAGATGTAGTTTAGCCAGCCTTCTTTCCCAATGACCTGAAGAGTTCAGAGGAAAAGTACAAACCTTAATTTAATAGTACATAAAATGAAGGCACAGACATTTTGTATTTTAATCAAGCTCTAGAAAGAACAATTTCAGGATCTCAGCATTAGTCTTCTGTTAATATTGTACTGAAAGAAACTTTTGGTTTTTGTTTTTTTTTTTTTTTTTTTTTTTTTTTTTTTTGTTGTTCTGTAGTACACCTTTCTACTTATTGCTTTTTGGGGAGGGAGGGACACACAAAACTTTATTTGGACCATCTCTTTGTGTGAGTATATGTGTGTGTGTTTGTTTTGGTAGAGGCTTTGTGTTTGGGTTTTTGTGGGTATTTTTAGGTTGGTCATAAAGAAATCCTGGCAGGCATCAGGTTGTCTCACCTCTCATTAATCCAGTAGTATTAATTCTTCATTTTTGTGTTTCTCACTCTATAGTTTACCATGCTGAAGATGCAAAAGTATTTTACAACTTCATTATCTAGATAGCTCTGTGAAGCTCACTATACCTCCCTCTTTCAGCTAAACTCATGGAATGAAACATTAACAAAAAAAAAAAAAAAAAAAAAAAAAAAAAAAAAAAAAAAAAAAAAAAAAAAAAAAAATAAAAAAAAAAAAAAAAAAAAAAAAAAAAAGTATGAGCACTAAAACATGCAAGTAATTTTTTAGTCAAATTTCATCTATTGAGCAGATAAGGTGTCCCCACTTATGAAATATTGTAATTTAATTAGCTGAAACAGGCTTGATTTCTGAGCAAACAGAACTCAGAAATGCTCGATTTTAAGACAGACCTAAGAAAGAGAAGGGATACTAATTTTAAATGAGTTCTGTAGAACAACAGAAATATTCCTTCTGACAAATTCTCAAAACTTTCTTTTTATTTGTGTGTACTTCATATCCACTTGGTGATAATTTTTTTAATTGCAAAAATAAATATATATAAAGATTCATAGACAGATTCTTCTAATTCAAAATCAAATAGTATTTTACATGGTGGCGTTATATTTTTTTGCTCTGAGGCAATAATTACACCGCTGTTCCTTACGACTTAGGAAAATATTATAATCCAAGAATTAACAGACTACATGTTGATTATAATTTCCTGGTTACTAATGCTCATGCTGGTAAGAAGAATGCAAACATAATAAAATTCTCCTTCTCCAGTTGCAGCATACCAATTGGAGGCCTCATTTTCCAATCCTCAGTGATAGATTTAGACTGCTTTTGCCTTTTGCATCCTGTTGAGAACAGGACATAGTCTTTGTCTCATTTATAAGCTTTCTCATTCAATGCTACTTTATTTGCAGAGATTTTTGTCTGGTATTCTTTACTAGTGGTCCACAATGTTAAAGGGTCAACAGAGCATCAAATGAGGAAACCTGCTAGTTTAGCCAGTCCTAAGAGGAAAGTAACATTTTTATTGTCAGCAGCAAAGCCTTGTCTTTACCAGCTATTCTCCTACTTCATTTTACGTCAGTGACTGCATATGTATAAGTCCTAAATAATCTTTTTCCCTGATCTCGCCAACATTTTTTTTTTGTGTCATGTGAATGACCCAGTCTTCTTTTAACATTTCCTGGAAGATTTATCAGAAAATATCCTGTCCTAGGTAGTTTTGCCAACATTGTTCTCTTTACCACTGCTTTCTAGAGATGTATGCCACTCAAAGGATTTAACAGGTATTTTCAAAAGGTTTTTTTGCTGTTTTTACTGTGTTTGTCTAAAGTATAGTTTCTATGAATAAGAAGATTTTGTATTCATCTTGCTAGCATGGTCATTGAAAATGAATAAACAAAAATTCATTTGCCTATGTAATCATAGCTACTGAATGTTTCTACAACACATTCTCATTCACAGGCCATTTAACCCAGCAGAATCTTTCCTCATTTTCTTGGTCATGTGAGGTGATGTTTGTGAGTTTTTTGGTTTTTATTGTCATGTTACAATTGTTTTGTGTATTTTTTTTTAAATTTTGTCATATAAGGTTCATTTGATTAATTTAAGGAAACTTCAATGCCTCTGTCAGATGTCAGGAACTCATTTTGGTTAACTGATTACTCTAAATAGTTAATTTTTCATTTGAAATCGTCTATGTTATTTATTAACATTTGATCATTAGATGATCTCACAATCCTCAAACCAAATTTATCCTGTAAGTTCTGATATGTGCTAAGGACCATGCAGAGTTTAGAGCCATGATTTATCTTTTCTACAGCAATTATTCAAACATGCTGCAACCTGTTGACTTTTTCTCCACAGTTCCAATCCATGTATTGACTTTTGCTGCTTCTTCCTGTGTGACTGTATGAATCTACTGAAAGCATTTTTATAGGAACAATATTAATAACTATATAATAAAAATTATTAGATAAAAAGCGTGCCAAAATCAACCAACAAGAACATATTTTAAAGTGCAAGCCACTTCTAGATTTAAGCTTGGAATCTGTTTGCCAATCATCCTAGGTCTGACCTCCCTCTGAAGGGCACCAGTATAGGTTTCCTACTACTGGTGCTGAAGAATGGCACTTGCCTAACATGAAGCCATTTTTTTAAGCCTATATAAAACACACCTGGAACATCATCCATTGCTCTGGAGTCTTTACACACCTTTGTGAGACAAAAAGCAGAAAGAGGGCAGAGTGGCTTAAAAATACTAGCTGATGTCCAAGGATCACCTCCTCCAAGCTCAGGAACAAGGCACCCCAGCAAGGAAGTAATTCAGCCAGAAGACCTCTAGGAATGGATAAGAAGCTGCTGATAAAACTCAGAGCAAAAAAGTTTTCAGGAGGTGGAAGTGAGAACAGGTGCCCTGGGAGGAGTACTCAAAGTATATAGGAAGATAGGGACAAGGTTAGGGAAGACAAGGCCCAGCTAGAACTGAACATTACGAAGGATATTAAGGACAAAAAGAAGGTTTTCCTATAGAAGTCTTGAAAGCAAAAGAAAGTCAAGGGATATGTTGGTCCTCTCCAGAAGGAAACAGGACACCTGGCTGTCCTGGACAAAGACGAAGCTGAGGTTCTAAACAACTTTTATGCGTCGGTCTTGACAGACCTAAATGATGGACCAATGAAAATCTCATGAAGTTCAACAAAGCAAAGCACAAGATCCTGCATCTGCATAATGGAAATCCCAGACACACCCACAGGCTGGGCAAAGAAATGATTGAGAGCATCCCTGCAGACCAAGACTTGGGGGTGATGGTTGATGAAAAACTCACCATGAGCTGGCTCAGAGTGAGTGTGCTCACAACCCAGAAAGCCTATGGAATTCTGGGCTGCATGAAAAGCAGCACAAGAAAAGGTTGAAGGAGGAGATTCTCCGCAAGGGGGCTTCATCCTGTGTGCCATGATAAAAAATTTACCTACACCTAATAGACATTTTGAGAACACATACAATTTTTTCCTTGGGAGACGGATAGTAAGAAATCATGAAATTGGATATTCAAAGTCTTTTTATAAATATTTAAAATGTTAATTGAAAAGAAATTAAGAAACAGCAACAAAAAGTGGCATAGTTAAGGGAAACTTTGTGATGTGCTTTTCTGTGGTGGGATAAAAGTCTCTGTCAGTAACTTGAAAATATGAAAGTTTGCATGTATTTTGAAACCCCTAGAAGAGAGAGCATAACAATAACTATACCAGAATGGATACCTGAACTATGCCAGAACAGGCTGATACACTTGTGACTTGTTTTAATTTATAAGTGAAGTCAAAATGATTTTTAAATCCATTTGTATTAGGATTTCAAAACCAAAAAGGAGGGGAAAAAAAATAAAGAAAAAGAGGAGAAATATGTTGCTGGAAAGTACAGCTCATTTGTAGTTCTTACCCATTGCTTCTTTGAAAGGAATGGCCTAAGAATTATGCTGAACCCGAAAGTGAAAGCTACTGTATTTTATATCCCTTTCAGTGATAAGAACAGCAGTCTATGAGCAGATGCCCATCATGCTTTGCCTTTTGCTATAAATATTTATCACTTAAATGTTGCCTGTATAATTTAAAAGACCAATATAAAAGAGAGCAAGGCAGCAAATGAATGTGCACAGCTTCAGCAAGAGGGTTAGTAAATAACATCATCCTCAATTTACAGATATGAAAAATGAGATATTACAATCTTTCTCAGGTCATTGTCAGATTAAAGGAAGACACTGGAGCTAAAGCTGTTAATTTATATATATTTATCCAGGAAACTTAATGCACACATAAAAATATAATCAGATTTTATAAAGTAGGGATTTCATGTCTCTCCTGTTTCAAATGTTGCGCTGCAGTGCAGTCAGAGATGCACTTTATGCATGGTGTTTGTTGAGGCAAACACCCCATGTGTGGAGACACGAGGCTTGACTCTATTTCAGAAGGCTGATTTATTATCTTATATATTATACTAAAATACTACATTAAAACTGTACTAAAAGAACAGAGAGAAAAGAAAAGATCAGGAGGCTACAAAGAACAAGAATAGAATAGAATGCATAACAAAATCTTGTGACTGCTCACAGCCTTGGCACAAGTGGCTGTGATTGGTCATCAACTGAAAACAATCCACATGGACCAATGGAAGATGCACCTGTTGCATTCCACAGCAGCAGATAGTTATTGTTTACATTTCTTTCCTGGGGCTCCCAGCTCCTTAGGAGGGGAAAAATCATAGGAAAGGATTTTTCATAAAATATCATGGTGACAGTGTGAAGGAACTGCATACCTCTGTCACTAAGTGACTTGGATGACCTATATGTAAATAGAAATTTATTCTGGAGTTGTTCCTCACATGACTGCTTTTTCCGAAATTTAACATTCAGTGGGGAGAATTGCTTCCTGACAGCCGTGATGGTCAATAGATTGCAAGGGGCCCTCTGCTTTTGGGGGCTTTCTCTTTGTTTGGGTTTTGTTTGTAGTGAAATAGGACTGCTCAACTGAAATTCTTAACTTCTGGGAGATCTTTATTTCTGTATTTAGAATTATTTTAACAAACTGATTCCTACTTAATTTGTTTATCATGAAGAAATAATGGAAAACAATCATCAGTCATCCTTTCATCTTTTTTTTTTTTATTTTGCCTTACTAGTTTAAGTGCAATTTCAAAATGATGTATAATAAAAAATGCTGCTATAGTTGATGGATGAATTTTTTAGCCAGTGAAAAATAATGAAATTCCTTTTTACCTTAAAACTTGCTGTCAAATATATAAATAATGAAATTTACTTAATTGAGAGCTAAATAATTAATTGTTCTTATTGTTCATCTTTACATGCATTTCTAATGCTGCAGAAATTTATAGTGTGGAAATTCTACTCTTGTCTTGTAATTTTTTCTCCTCTCTCCTTATTTGACTAGGGTCTTTAACTGAAAGACAGTCCCTTCAACAATAAATTACGAAAACTTTAATAAAGAGGAATGCTTTTTAGACATTTAAATGTATAAATCTCACTCATCTGACATCCATTGTCTCATTTTGTTTGTGACATCAGGTTTACTTGTTTGGAATTACATATTTCCAAACAGAAGAGAATGTAAGAGCTCTAATTCAAAGCATCAATCACAGAGAATGAACGTAACTTAATGCCATTGCTGAATCAGGCCATCAATTTATTGCTTTGTAAAAGCAATCAGCAAGCTATCAAGCAATAAAGTGTATGGGGAAAGTGCTTCTTTTGAGATGGCACAGCCATTGACAATGATATACTGATGGAGAATAGCAACTATTTTACAGTGTAGTGTGCCTATTACTTGTTAAAAGCTCTGAGCTGTTCAGCAGATGTGAAATATGTTTCTTATTATTATGGATTAATCTAGTTTGTTTAATAGCCTTGTATGGCACTTAGATTCGCTGTCTTATTTAATGAAGTTATATTTGCACTCTCTGGCTCTTTTGTTTTAGTTGAAGGTATGACTTCAGTTTTCCACTTGGTTTTCCAAGAAACAATGAATACTCCGACAATGTTTGATTTTTTTTTTATTTGCTTATTATGACAAGTGCTATAGAGCAAACTGCAGAGCCATTAAAATCCTGTTATTGTACCAAAATAACAAATATTTTACACTGTGCTAAAAAGATGTAATGGAGTTTTTCATAGATACCTAAAATGCATGTCTTTAGCTTTTTATTGTTGTGAGGTTTTTTCTTCTTCCTTACTTCCATGTCCCATGTTCCATGTCTTCTTGTGATAAAAAAGAGCTAGAAGGAGTAGGATAGCATATAGTCAGCTCACCTGATTTGTGCTAATGAGGTTCATATGTTATATTGGTACAGTGAACCCTGCAACTGTTATCTGCTCTAGACAGGAGCTCTAAAACTAACAATCTCATCTGTGTCATCGATGCTGGGAAAAGCTGATGTGGCCTCAGGGACAATGAACTGTTAGAAATAAAGCATTAAAAGTCTTTGATTCTCTTGATGTGTCCTAAAGGATTGCTGTGGTAGTTGGTACCACACAGTTAAATTTACTAGTCTGCTACCAGAAGTTTTGATGAGATTTCCAGCAGAATTTTTAATCACTTAACCTTTCCAATTGCATTAAGATGAGTTGTCAGGGGTCTCTTTTCTTAATGCTTAATAAAAACCGCCTCTGTCTCCACACTTTCTTTACCTTTAAAACTCCAATAAATTCCTGGAACTCTTTTGTTGCCCAGGGAATTTGTAGCCTCGTGTTCAGACCATACCTTATTTGCCTAAATGCACAATTAAAAAAATTAAATGACTGTGGATTAACACACTGTTATTTGATATCTTTTCATATGATTTTGGCATTTCTAGATTAATAAAAAATCCACAATTACATATAAATCAAGTATTTGCCTGTACCATTAAATATATGAGCCTTTTTTTATCCAACTCAGTTCTAAAAAAGTATATATTCAACTTTCATTTAGAAAACATGAATTAAATAATCATGGCAAAATTACTTTGAGGAGAAACAGTGTGCTTATTAAATTAATGAAAGAATGAAAACTAAATTAGCATGGTAACACCCTCTTATGGTAGCACAGTGGTGGGTGACAGACTAGGAGTAGGAATCACCAGTCCTCAGTATAAGTCCTTTTCCTCAGTTACAAACAGTTTTTTAAATACACTCTTTATCATTCAAGCTCTTTCTTCTGGTATATGAGGTGGATTGGCCAACAGTTTTGACATATTGTTCTCTCTCTCTCAGGAAGCTCCTGAAATTTTCCATGTTCAAATTGTTATTTTTTTCTTATTTAAAGACATTTGCATAATACCATATGTCTGTCCTAGGGAAAGTATGATCAAATAGATGCATTTCAATTTTGCTGCTTAAAGTGATGGTTGTCTTTGATTTCCATGCAATGTCACTCCTCATGTTTTTGCCATTTCTGTAAGAAATTTGATGTCTTGTACAGATTACTTTTGTCATGGCTGTTGCCCACTTCTCTAATCCCTCAGCATGGAATTTCCTATTTTGACTTTTTTTACCATCCTGTAAAAAAATTGCCAATGAACTCAGGACTAGAAAACACTTCTAATATTATAACATGGAAGTTCCATAAATAAAGGTAGTGAAAATTAAATTTCCTACATTCTTCTCTTATACATGTGAAATTACATAACATTATACAACTTGAACATCTGCTTTATAAAACTCTAATCAAGACACTGAAAAAAAAATAGCTAAAAACTAGGCAATTTTAAAAGCAAGGTATTTTTTCTTTTCTTACCCAATTTAATTGAAAGTATATCCTCCTTCCACATTTGACTTTTTTAAAGGAAGAACTTACTCCTGAAATATAAAGATGTGTGTCATTTAATGGGTGACTATGAACTGGCAAAAAAAATTTTAGATAATATTTACAATTGAATAAGTTCTTTGTTTTTATAATACCTCCAGTTTGTATTAAAATTTCTAAACGTTAGATAGGTAACACAGCTAGGTAAATAACAGCTTTAAAAAACTTCAATACAGGACACTTTGTGGTCTTGAACAGATGAGTCTGATTTTGGAAACAACTCAGGCATTTTTTAAAAGTTATTGCTCCATTTGGTCATGACTTTCTGGAATGAAATGGTTTTATCAAGAAGTAAGCTGGCTGAAACAAGTGCATTAATACTGTGGCTTAATGTCAGTAAACCTCCTGCAATGAAGGGGAAGTTATACAGGAAAGTCTTTAAGAAATATGTTTCAAGATGCACTTTCTAAATCTCTCAATACAATTATGAGATGTGGTTCTTTGACCCTCCACAAACTTGGCATTCAATTAAATTTTAATCCATTTGTTAAAAAAAACCCCAAAAATTTTAATTGGCCTCTATGGGATATCAATAGTTTTGTTTCTCTGATGTTTAACTGCAACACTTATGTTTCTGCTTGATGGCACAAGGTCAGCTAAATTCACACTGAACATCTTTTCAGCTTCTTATGTGTTCAAAAATCTTATTAAAAACTCAAGAATTCTTCTTAATATAGTGTTTTTTGAAACTTCCATAATGAACATGCTTTACAGAAAAAGACTAAGAAGCAGATTTTTGAGAAATAAAGAGGGACATGTGTTCTTTATCTCTGGTGCTTTCTTTTTAAAATATTAATTTTCCAGGTTGTTTTTGGGGATTTTTTTTGAGAGTATTAAATGACATAAAAAAGTGTTTCAAGAATAATTATGCCCACAAAATGCTCTCAAATGAGGATTTATTACCAATGACAATTTAATATTTGTGTACATTTATTCTGTAAATACATACTGACCCTACTTGCCTGTTCACCTTTACTAAACACTAAAATTTAACAGTATATGCATTTTTAGTGTCAGAATTTGGGAATCTTCATCTTTTTAATGTTTTGTTAACCATAAGCCCCACTATAAGAAAAGCAGTGAGCATAGAAGTGGTTCACCATTCTGCTAAAGTCATCTAGACCACGTTTAACTTGCAGATTCATTTTAAAAATAGTGTTACTCAACACCTGCACTTTCCCAAGCAGAAGCCAGGAAAGTTTGAACGCTTGTCCCAACATTTTTTTACTTGTTACACTTTAGTCACAAGGCTCAGGATTGTAGCTTCTTTTCTTGTGTGCTCAATTCAGAGTGGTAGAAATCTTAATCACCTCTTTATTGAAATTAGATAAAGAGGTTTGTAGATTGGAATATTTGTATAATTTAAAAATATCTTTTAAAAAAAAGAGGAATTAACTTCCTGTAATCATGGACACTCTTCAGCAAATACTTGATACTCTGTGTACTTTATATCTTCTTTTAAAAATTCTCTGTGAAACAAAGAAAAATGGATTTATTTGCTCCAAAATGCACTACTATTATTATACCTGATATCCCTGCAACTGGAACAAGAAAAAAGAATACTTTAAATGACTATTTTCTGCTCTGAAAAAAAATATTATTCCATGAAGAAACTTGAAACGAAACAAAAATCAGAACCATACTCTATGTACTTTCAGCATAATCAGAGGGAGATTGTGTGTAACATTTAAGTTGTTGAAGAATCATTTGCTCATACAGGTCAGCAAAGACAGAATTGTGCAGAATTTTTTTCTTTTCTCAACTTTTAACAGTTTCACATTTATTTTGCAGCAGTAAGATATGCTAAACACTGTACTTATCAACTACATGAGCAGGTGATTTTTGTAATGTTTTATAGAACTTGTGGCTGGCTCACAGTGAAACTTTCTTTATGCCTCTATTGTTTGTGTTTTGCTTACTTTTTTTCCATGACCAAAATTTCTGAGATGTGTTACTGTCCATTAGATTCTTACACCTTACACATGTTGTACTTTAATTAAAAAAAATACAGATTTCTGGACAGATCCCCCTCTTTGAAGATAATTTATATTTGGAGTACACTGTTGTATAACAGCAGACTTGAGTGATTTAGAAAAATGTGATATGATACCACAGCTGTCACAGCTCTAAACAGCTTCTATGCCTCATAGTAAATGACTACTATATTTAAAGTCTAAATAATTATACGTCTTAGAAAATGTCCTGTGGTAAACAAACTTCCATGGCACACAGAGAAAAGCAGATGTCTAGTTAGAAAATTAAAATTTCATACCTAGTATGCTAGACAGTCGCAAGTCTGTCTTCACTACTTCGCCACAAAATTATAATGTACTTACCTTAAGATCTTTTTTTCACAGATTTGGGATTCAATGCATTTTTCCTGGGGAGGTTCATATATGGGGAAAATTATTTTTCACACTTTCTTTAATCGTTTGCAATTACAACTCACTTGTGAACTAAATGTCTGCATCTTCTATCTCTATTTTACTAAATCATGTGTGTCTGATGTAGATGACATTAAAATGTATTGTTGCTTCTAGATTGATGTTTAAGGTTCATCGTAAGAGCACCTCTGTAATAGAGTATTAGAAGTCATATTTTAGTTCTTTGGCTTTTCATCCCTTACATTTGTTTTCCTGCATAAGTCACTTTTCTCAGAATAACTCCTTTTTAACAACTAAGTAACCAATTATTAGATTGGGACTGACAGAGGCAGGAAAACCAAGTCTAGATCTATTTGTGAGTTTGCTTCATTTGCTAGAGGTGTAATTGTAATTGAAGATAGACACAGCTTTAGTAGTTACAGGGGTTTGTAACATTTCAAAGGTAATTACTTCTGTGAAAAAAATGTTCAAGTGAAATCTGTGTTACTGAAAAGTCTCTCTTAATTAATGTATCTACTTTATTCTACAAGGATTTCTTCTCTGTCCACAAGATTGATTTGAAGACCAACATCTGCTTAAACAATTTGTTCAAGAGAGAAGACAAGCAGTCACTCAAAGCTATTCTGAGAACTAACAAAAGTTTAGCAAATAGAATATACAAATGTTGCTGGAAGAAAACTTGGGAATTTTTTTGTCAGTTTTTTTTCTGTTTGTTTGTTTGTTTGTTTGTTTTGGTGGGTTTTATTTGTTTTGGTTTTGTTTGTTGGAGTTTTTTACAAAATACAATTACAAAGAATCTAAGAAAGTCTTGTTTGAGATGGCTTTTTGTATTTAGAGCAGGAATATTACCTTCTTGAAAGGGGGTCTATATTGGCCTGACTTATATCACTCTGAGATGATGATTTCATTATTTAGTGGAAGACAGATTTTTTGGGGAGATAATTTTAGCTTCCTCTTAGTTGTGTTGTGTGCAGAATTTCTCATTCGCACAAGACACCAGAGTTGTGGAGCTCTGTTCTTCTGCTGAGGTATCATGAGTTGAGGGTGTAGGAGCCAACAACTCTGCATTATACACAACTGCACTAGTTGATTTTAAAATATTTGAAGAAGTGTGTTACAGCTTTTTTAACAGATTTGTAAAATAACACCTTTTTCCCTTGCCCAAAATGTCAAAACTATCACAGGCTGATGGAGTGATGGAGTTTAAAAGCACTTTTAATTTTCTAAATCAGTTTCATTTTAAATTACTTTTAGATTAAGTTCTTATGTGGGTGTGGTAGAGCAGTACTCCAATGGTAGTTAGTCCCAATGATGCAGAACTCTAAGGAAGGATGAGTGGCTGGACCTTGCCATGGGAAAATCTAAACTGATGTTTAGCCATTGGGATGGCAGCGGAACAATGGCTCCCACTTGGCTTGATGGATCTGTTCCTATTTAAGGCCAATTCCCATTAGAAATCAGTTTTAAATTCACAATGCTCATCAAATTAATAATAATTCAAAAAGTTCACCATATTATGGCTTTTGTTCTTCATACTTAAATTTGAATCAACAGTGACGCTAGTGAGGCTTGATTATATAACAAATTGCACGTAGTCCATCTTCCCCCATTCCCCAGACTTCATCAGAAAAAATATTAGGCATTTGATATATATTTTTGTGAACATTAAGATGTTGTAGTAACACCAAAACTTTCATTCCATCAGTGAGGGCAGGAAGTATTTCCTTATTTTTTTGACCATCCATTCCCTCATCATATGGGGAATGTCTGAATTTTTATTTTTATAACCACAGACAAATACGGGTTTTGTTGCCTTTTTTTCAGGAAATTAAAGTGTTTGTATTTGCTGAACCAATGATATTTATCTTTATCAATGAAATCCATTCAAAACTTCCTGTACCATTAGTTCTGCAGCTTTGTGTAGAGACAGAGAAATCCTTATACACAATAGTACTGTATTTTAGAGCCTTTGAACAGTACACATTAACAGTAGACAATATTTGTGTTTTTAGTTGCCACCCCAAAAAGAATGCCTAAGAATATTCTTAAATCATGAACATGCCTAAAAACATGCCTAAAAACATATATAAAAAAGTATTTTAAACACATAAATAGTGCACAAAAAAAAATTGATGAAAGTGTTTGAGCCTTATTTTCACCTAATGTCTTTGGGTAAAGGAAGATACACCCTTTTTCTAGGCTGTTGTAGGAGACATCCATGACAAACCTGTAGAAACCACAGAATTGCAGGGAATTAAGGGCTAACAGTCTTGTCTTCACAGGCACTTGCCTACTTTGAGACTGTCTGCGCTAGCACAGGTAAGATGTGTTATGGTATTATGAAACACACAATGTAAGATTAGATAATGATCATTAAAGTCTACAGCACTGTTACAACTGCTTGTGTCTACATGATCTTCATGGTTCCTTGGGGTTTTTGGTTGTTTTTCTGTTGTTTTGGAGGGTGCTTTTTTTTGTTTGTGTTATTGTTTGGTTTTTTTTCTAATTTTTGTTCTTAAATTCTGCATCCTTACGGCATGGAAAATGTTCGCTGCACATTCATAAGATAAATAGCAATTGAACATCCCTCATGAAATATTTTGTCATTATGTTCTGAGTTACAAAATGGCAATCTAAATCTGACTAACTAAAATTCTTCTTTGATTTCTAGCTGGTATTGTAAGAAAATATATTACATCAATTTCATCACCTCCTTAGTTTTCTGGAAACTCATGTTTTTGTGCTGCTCAAACCTTTGAGACTGTCATCTTGACATCAACCTTCTGTTAGGTGTTGCAGAAGTTCTTCTAGACAGGCTGCAGTCATGCTGTATTCTGCTCTCCATTCTTTCCACACTGTAAGACTGTGTGTTTACTATCATGGGCTTTTTTTTATGTTCCTGTACCATACATGTTCTGCGTGTGGACATTACCTTATCAATAGTTCATGTAGGTCCTAAAAAATGAATCACCAAACTTTTGGTGTCTATTAAACTGTAAATAACTGGACACTTTAAAGAAGTTGGAGTGCAGCATTGCATAACATGAAATGACATTTAATAGCATAGACTTCTTCATGCTGTCTTTTTTACCTAAAAGATTCCTTTTTATTGTCAGTCACTCTCCAACAAATTGTAATCCTAAAGAGAACTTCTTGCACTAGATTTTTAGATGCCAACATAGTTTACTTTGATGACTATTTTTCTTCTCCTTCTCTCAGCTCTCAAGTTGAAATTGCTCAGTGTGAAAAACATCTCAGTCATCGACTGCAAGAGAATGATACTATTTCCTGGTCTTTGTGTCCATTACCTCCCATTCAGGGGAATCAGATCTATTAAGTACAGCTCTGGTTATTTGACGTTCAACTCTAAAATCACACTATTTTTTTTTTCTCTTGACTTGGTTATAACTGAGCTTTGGAAGACTGTGTTAAAAATTATTAAGGTGTATTAGACATGTAGAGCTTATTTGAGGAACGATAACAAAGATAAATCTGATTCTGTTGCATATGGTCCAGCACAAAGCATAAACTTAAGAGTAAATATATTCAAAACACTATATTCCTTCCTTTTTCATATTGAGGTCAACTGGCATCTGTGACTGCCTTTCTTCAGGGACCCTTTATAGTCTGAATTCTGGTAGTGTGCACTTTGGGATGTGGAACAAACAGTATATATATTTACTTTTAAAAGCATTGGTTATAAACAACTCATTTCTCTTACTTGGTATCTTGAGCATATTATAATATACTCAAGAGGAAGTCTTTTTAAAATTTGCTGTCTGCAGTGCAATATTCTCAAAGCATTAGAAGTAAAAGACACTGACTGGAATTTCTAGTGAGCCATTAACTTCCTCACTTACCTCTGCCAAAAGGTGGAAGAGATCTTAAAAATTGTAAGTTGTCTTGTTAATGGATTCTACATCATATAACAGAAATATCCTGCCCTAAGAATGATGTCTATAATCAATTTCCCTCAAAAAACATTGAAATTTGCAAGTGCTGCTGGAGACCTCAGAATCTAAATGATGTTAAGGACAAATTTGGTCAAAGTTTGCAATTCAC
The DNA here is from genome assembly GCF_017590055.1 of Onychostruthus taczanowskii. Taxonomy (NCBI): domain Eukaryota; kingdom Metazoa; phylum Chordata; class Aves; order Passeriformes; family Passeridae; genus Onychostruthus; species Onychostruthus taczanowskii. Next base: position 653,893 of record NW_024498795.1, read on the forward strand.
ATAACAATTTCAAAATATTACTAAAATTCTATTTTGTATTTTTTAACTACCTTATTATGTCTTAAAAGCTCAGGAAAGCAGAAATATTTTTTAGCTGCTTGCAGATTTAGAGGAATTTTAAGGAATGCGTTACATCATTGTATTTTTTTGTCACAATTTCCCCATTATATTTCAGTCTTCACTTTTTATATTTCCCTCTCTTCTGGGTTGCATGTCCTTTGGTGCTTTTCTCCTTTTACAGTGCAACACCTCTGAGGAACTTTCTTTGGCCCAGTTAATTCAGATCTGGTCTGAGGATGCGCACACTTAGAAACTTGCAGTGCAGTTTTTCCTTCCTTCTTTGGGGGAGGTGTTTGTGGATTTTACATTTCCCTTTTGACCCTCATTAATTGCAGTACTCACACCCAGTGCTCTGCTGCAGCCCTCAGCATCTATTATTATAATCCTTACTGTCATATCCTTATAACCTAACTGTTCAGACTATGGTAGACCTGAGGACTTTAACTTAACCTGAATTTGACTGAAGAAGGGGCAGCTGTTCTGTTTGTAGTAACTTCTGCCACACTAAATATCTGCTCTGATAAGCTTACCAGCAATATCACCTATGGAAGCTGGGAGTGATGGAAAATGCTGTCATGTTCACGGCACTGCATGCTCTTGAAAGGGTGGCCCAGTGCAGTTAAGACAAAGTGAGTAATAGTGGAATAAAAATTTGTGGTATTGTGTACAATGGTCATGTTAGTCATTTGCATAATGATGTTTTTCATATTTCGTATCTGATGCTTCCACGTCTTTCTTCAAGACAAAGAGGAAATGTCTCAAAATTGCATCTAAGCATAAGCAAGGATTTACATATAATTTGAGAAATTAATAACTCATTAGTCAGAAAATGGCTTAAATCCCCAATATTTTCACACTTTGTCAAAACTTTAAGCAAAAGGAAAACAATCATAGCTCTGTTCCAGTTAAAGATATTTTCAATTGCTTTGTTGATATGCTCTGAATGACAGAAAAGTTTGCAATCACTACTTCATTAACAGAATTCAAATTTGTTGTCAGAAACTGTAAACAAATCTATAATCACACAGTTTATTCTGCTGGTAATTTCATTCAAATTGCTCTTTACAAGTTTAATTGTATAATGCTTTTTAACCTTATTTAACCTTATTATAACTGGATGAATTTCCTCTTCTCTAATTAAGTAAATAAAGAACGAAGATGGAAATCTTCATCTAAATTACCTGATCATGTTGTCCGAGTGTCAAAATGGAGATATTTCATGGAGTTTTCTCCCTGTGTCAAGAAGATCTTTTTAGTTAAATTGGAAACATTTCTGTAATGATCAGAGGATGGCTGTCCACCATTCTGATGTTGTATTGCCATTACTCTCAAGAAAATAAATGCTAAATGAATATTCAAATGTTTCAGATAAAGCAAATTAATTTGTAGATAAAGTGCATGGAACATGCCCTGTGATAAGGTAGCTGTGACACTGGTTTTAGGTGACCTTCTTCCTCATAAAAAGCATGATTAATTAATAATTAATCATTAAAGTAATAGCACTTTAATAGCCTGTCGTATGGCCTATGTTTCAGGATATTTTTTTACATAATTCAAATTTGTTCTGGTATTATGACAATGTGATAGAAAAGGTTATGCTCAAAAATAGCTTAGCTCTAATCCTGTAGAGCTAAAGCCTGGAGAACTGAATGCTTTGATTTTATTGATCACACTGATAAACTTTACATGCATCTCTTTTGTTGTTGTGATGAAGATATTTATATTGTTAGTGCCTCTATTTCTAGTTCACAAAATAAATCTCTATGGATTTTCTTCCCCCTACTGTGTATTGCTCATTGTCAAGGTAATGTCTGTATTCTGGCAAAAAAACCATGCACAGTTGCAGCTCAGTAGTCTTGCTATGCTGCAAGGGATTTTTAATGAAAGAAAAAAAAAAGCCAACATAAGGCAAAATGCAGCCTTATATAGCAACTTAATATTATGCATTATTGAATCCTTCTCATCCTTGCTTTCTACAAGGCAGAGCATCTGTAATACAGTTTCTTAGGCTGAAAGCATGAAAGAATGTGATGCATGGTAAATTCGGGGACAGAAAGTCTTTGCTTCAGAATGTTTTGGTGCCAAATTCTTAAATTGGTGTTAAATAGCCTCTCTGACATCCTGTTCCGTAACTGTTTGAGTGGAATAGGATCTGCAGTTTTGCTACCCTGTTGGTACAACATCACATTTACTTAAGGAAGACGTAACTTTTCAGAGAAAAAATTAGGATTAAATAAATAATAAATAGTAAAATAATTATTAATAAACAAATGCCTTTGGATGAAACAGTACTGAAATTTAAAAAGGCAGTGTTTCTCCCTCTAATTGCCTGTCTGTTTCAACTTAATATTTGTTTTAACATTGCTATTAGAATTCTCTAGGAAGTCAATTAGTTTTAAAATTGTAACCCTTTTCATTGTCTCATTGAGCCCCATGACACCAAAGAAGAGTATTGCAGTAGGAGCTATATAACATTAAGTTACTAGACCAGCGTATGATCCTTTAGGAAAGAAAGGCCTTAGAGGATGTTTGAAAAGGAAAGTGGTAGCTGAATAGCAATGTCCCCAAAGCAAACACTTTAATAGGAACTGCAGCATAAAAGATCTCCTCTGTCAAGGGCCATCTAAAGCAAATGCACTGTTTAGAAAGTATTCAGCCTGACTATATTGATAGCATTTTTTAAAAAATATTTTCATTTTTTATGGTTTGCATACCAACAGAAAATAACATCAAGTGTAAATTAAACATTTTATACCATTTGTGGAAACTCAATGAGTGTCTCTTTCATGTTGTCCTTAAATTTTATTTCTAGTTTTTATATGTTAAAGTTTGTTATGTCTGCCCTAAACCACGCTTTTTGAGGTGATATTGTCTCTGTTTTGGGCATGTATATTAAAGAAAGAAAACATTAAGCCATCTATCCAAGATTATCTAATTAATTAGAAGCACAGTCAAATGGGGAAAAAAAACCCCAAAAACAATCCTTCAACAAGTTAAATTAATTCTCTGTCCAAGATGCTCTTCATTCAGATAGATTGAACCTGATCTTCTCCAGAGTTTGAGCCAAATCCATCACATTAAATTGGTGAGAAGGCCAAATGTGTAAGTAGAAAATGTCAGAAATTTTCAATACATGTTGCAAGGGTCCATTGAAGTCAGGCCTTTCTCTCAATTGTTTTGAGAAAAAATAAGAGCTTGGCTTACACAAAAATCAGGAACGTTAGGTCACAGAATTTTTTTGTGAATGTACAGGTCTATGTATCAAGTATGAATAATGCCCATTTTGCCATTGCTCTCCTTGGAGCAATTTGCTTTCTATCTTGTGCTTGTAGGCCTCTGTGAGGAGAGAAAATGGGATTTTTTTTTAACAACTATTTATTCTGTCAGCTTCTTTCATGGTATCTGTAAAGTTACAGACATTTATTTCTTTCTATAGGAAGAGTTTCACAGAGTAATTTATGGAGAACCTGTTGTCCACAACAATTGATAGTGGGGGTTCTTCTGCCTTTAGAAATATACATTTAATTGCTAAAATATATAATATAATCCTTTATTACAATATAATATAATATAATCACTTTGGCTCTGAAAATTAGGAAGATTTTGGGGGTAAGGAAAGTTGTGCAGGGTATGTGTAAGGAGGATTAATTAAATAACACTTTAGATTTATTTGTTTAAAAAAACATTGAGAAAGTTCTCTTCAGACTTAATATCATGTATTACCTTGTTGTATTAATGTGATTCCATGTGACACTGCACAACATAATTAATCATGTAGCAAGTTAGTAAGCAAAATAAATGCCAAAGGTGACAATATACCTTTAAAGACATATAAATGCAAAAGGGGAGCTGACACCTATAACAGATTTTAATATCTTGTTTTTCTTCCTTTTTCTGGCTAACGATGAAGGCTGGTTATTTACAAATGAGCAATTTTCCCTGCCATTCTTAAAAATAAGCAGATAGTTAATAATAGGTCTTGGGACTAGGATGCATCTCTAGAGACAGTAAAGTTTCAAAATAATAGATACACAACCATTATTAAGGAGAATAAAAGAAGAATGAAAGCTTTTTGCATGATCACTCTGTTTATGTGCTGTGAGAATAGAACACAGATTCAATGTTAACAAAGTCCAACATGAATGGTTTCAGACCGAGACCATCTCAGTAAAGTGAAAGAAATTACAGCAGCATCTCAGTATATTTTCTAGATGTGAAAATTACTGGGACTATTATCCATCAAAAGAGAATCAGTTTCAATGGCAGAAAAAAAATTAATGTATTTGGTTCTATTTATGTTATTTAGGGAGCTCATGAGCCAGCATTCACTAGGAAGGTGATGGGACACATCCCTTATTCTCTGTTAGGCTGTATGTAACAATCCAGTGCTAGAGCCATCTTTATCATGTACTAAGTGCATAGGCAGCAGCATTATCCAGCTCAAATGTGCTTCTTCACATAAGCAGGACATCTGCCTTCACCCAGCAGTGGGTAGTTTTCAAGCAGTAAAGAAGGGTATAACTATTCTCTGTTTTCACATTAAAGCAACTGCATGTATTTGCTCTTGTATAAGAATAATTAAAGACTGGCACAGTTGCTTTTCTCAGATGTTTGTGGGTTTGCTTTATTTTTCCTTGTATTTAATATTATACTTTGTTTAATTGTTTAATTGTTCCTCTTTTACCTGTTGTGTCCTTTTCATGTTAGGTAATATAATTAGTTGGGAGAACTGAATCCAATGAATCAGGTAATTTATTTTACAGTCTTTAAATTATCAAAGTATTGTTTTCACAGCACCACAGTTTTATCTAACATTTAAGACGATGTTTCAAGTTGCCTTTGAGATCTTTGTTACTAATCCTGTATGTGAACTCACATCCCTGTGAATCAGGTGTCTTAACAGAAGTGTATGTAGTAAGGACAGCAAATAACATTCAGCTAAGGAAGGAATTTCAGGAGTGATTTTACTACTTTTTTTTTTTTTTTTTTTTTTTTTTTTAATAGCTTCTTTTGCTAGATAAGCAAGGTGGGAATTTCATGGCGCCCTACGAAAGAGTGCAGAGAAGCATATTTAGCCTATAATAGATGTGGTTTCATTATTACAAACTCACTGGACCTTACTTTGTGAACCAAACTGCATCAGCTGCATTGCAAGTGTTTTTTCTGAAACAGGCTGGTTCACTGGCTTCAGTCAAGTTATCCTGGACTCCTGCTGGTCTTGGTGCTTTCTGAGTGGCAAAAAAATTTCAAACAGCAGGCACATAGAGGATGTTGTGTGTTGACCCCTGTTGGCAGCTAAGCACCACATAGCCAATCATTCACTTCTCCCACTAGTGAGATAAGGAGCGGAATGCACCCTGTAAATTTGAGAGTTAAGAATAGTTCAATAAGGAAAAAAATATATGATAAAAAAAGAAAATTGAATAAAATAAGTGATGTAAAGACAACACATCACAACCTCCCACAAGCAGATTGCTGCCTAGCCAATCTCCAAGGAATGGTAACCTAACAAAACTTCAATCCCTCAGGTTAATTGTTGATCATGATGTTATATAATATTGAATATCTCTTTGGACAGTTCTCAAATGACATATCCTCAATGAACTTACCTCCAGGACAGTGGGAAAAAGAAAATCTTAATACTTGTATAAGTGGTGCTCAAGAATAGTCAAAGCACTCATGTGTTATCAACCCCATTTTACTCACAAATCCAAAACATAACACTGTATGGGGTGTTATGAAGGAAATTAACTCCATCCCAGCTAGAGCCAGTACTGTCAAGAACGGAAAATTTTATTTGCAATTGCAAATCTCTGTGCTTAGTGGAGTGCTAATTAAGTTGGTGATCCGCAGAGAAATCAAAAAAGATTCAGCCTTTATACAGCAGCTAAATAGAGATGATTATTTTTTTCTGTGTGAATTATATTTCACTCTTGCTCATTTTTAATATACAGTTTTTCTTAGGCCTGCTTTTCCTTCTCCCCCATCCCTTTTCCAGGATTTCCTATCTAGTCCTTGCATAACTGTCTTCCATTTTTTAATCTGAACCAAACCTTATTATTTATTCCTAACCTCTCCAATGAACCTAAGCTGAGCCTGATGAGCTGCTTTTTCTATTACTGGTCTTCTAAGAGTCAATTACCTTATTTTGTGCCTGTATGCGTGCATTTCTTTCAGTCAGTGTTTCATTCTAGTTATTTAGACCATTACATTAGAAATTCTCTTATTCTTCTGAAGAAACTATGAGAAAAGAGGTATCTATATTGCATATACTGTAATACTATTCATAGTAAATGATTCCTGATTGAGATATCTTCATTATAGGTACATATTTTAGCTTAATCTATAAATGCTATCTATGTGAGGTGTTTTCTTACTCCAGAGTTTTTATCAAAGTTTTATTTATTTTTTTATTAACACTACTAACTTACCTGTAAATATTTTTTGAACACTAACTTTTATGAATTTGTGAAATAGATGGATTTTTAACCATTTAGGTATGCATAGAATTTCTGAATCTTTTCAAAATTATTCAAAATTGGTTTTGGATGAATTTGTATTTTGTACAACATATTTGTATATTTGTATTTATCTAAGATTTTATTAGCTGCTACAGATAGAAATTTAAGCTGTTTTTCATTAAAAAAAATGAATTCCAGCTGATCAATAGGATAAAGAAGGCCTTTTTTATTCTGATATATTTGACCTTCAATGAGTATTACTGTCAAGGAGACAGTAATACTGTCAAAGGGGAGAGAATGATGCACCTGACTCCATCTTATCAGAAGGCTAATTAATTCCTTTATTATACTATATTACATGCATCTATACTGAATCTGCCATGCACTCACTCTGCACACAATTGCACAGAACTGCACTCAGTCCTGACTCTCTTGTGACTGATTTGTGACTGTCACACACACACTCTTGGCCCTGATAGGCCAAGGAAACAAAACATCCTCACTTTGGGTAAACAATCTCCATATTGCATTCCACTTTGGCAAAACACAGGGAGAGTAAGTGAGATAAGCATTGTGTTTTCTGTCTCTGATATTCAGAGAATGTGAAACCCAGCAATGTTCTTGGGAAGAATTGTGCCTTGCTTTTCTCTATGGAGAGAAATGTGGCAACAAATGAGGAGCTGTTCAACAACAAACTATAACTGAGTCTGGAATGCAGGCCATTTTAATTTGAATTCCTTTTAATCCATGTTAAAGGGGGAAAAAAAATATTCCATTAACCTAGAATAGGTTTCTAAACATGGTAATTTCTCAATATGACCAGAAGTTAACCTCTAGATAATAGACTGCAGTGTGAAGAGTTCAGATTTCAAACAGATTAAACTATTCTATTCACCATGTATACACTCTGAAAAGGCATTGCACAGACAATGGCATTCTCAGGTTGTCCTGAGCATCCATAGGCAGAAACAATGATTTTAAGTGCTGGTGTGGCAAAGTAGTAGTAGGATTAAATCTTAAACTCTAAAGATTTTATGGTATCTACAAATGTCAAACTCTCCTTTCCCTCTAACTCTCTTTAACTGGACAGTAATAATTTTGAATCCAATCAGCCTCGGATGATTGACCTACACAGCCCATTGTGTCAGAATGGGTATTTTTGCTCCAGTGAAGTAGCCCATACTTTTTCTTTAGATGAGTATGAAATGTTACTGATGACCAAGCAGGATTAAAGTAGTAATTGATGTTTGAGTTCTGCTTCTGTACTCTTCCAGTCCAGAGTTGAAGTTGGATTTTGGCTTGTAAGAAAGATGGGGACAAATTTTTAGCAGAGCCCATTTTGATAGGACAAAGATCAATGGTATTAAACTAAAAGAGTGGGGATTCAGGCTAGGTATAAGGAAGAAATTCTTTCATGTGGGGTGGTTCTGGCACAGGTTGCCCAGATAAGTGGTGGTAGCCCTATCCCCATAAACACTGAGGGTCAGATTGGATAGGGGTCTGAGCAATAAGATCTAGTTGAAAATGCCCCTGCTCATTGCAGGGGTCTTGGACTAGATGGCCTTTCAAGATTCTTTCCAGCCCATACCAATCTATGACTCTCTGATTCTATGACTGTATATGCCTACTGTTGGGTGAGGTGCAGAAATTTTGGCACCAGGAAGCTCCCTGCCAAGTGTGCTGGCCGCCATGAGCCAGAGGAGAAAAAAAAAAAAAAAAAAAAAAAAAAAGGAAAAAAAAGAAAGGAAAGAGCATAATTTAAAAAAAAAAAAAAGGGAAATCTATTTATTTTAGGAGGCAAGTCTTCCAGACATCATATCACACTTCCTCAGAAATTTCATACATCAGTGAAAAATAAGTTATTATGCTTTTCTGCTCAAGAAAATAATTTGGAGCATAATTCACAGTTGTGTAAGACAATTACTGAGATCGATTGCATACTATAGATGTCTTGCTATAGTTTGCCCTAGTCTTTCCTACTGTGCTGATTCCAAGTAAATATGCTTAGCTGAAAGATACATGCAATACAGAAAGATTCATCTCATTATTAACAGCTTCTTTCCTGATTTAATTTAACCACAATAATGATATATGTCTTGAACTTGCACACTAAAATTGTCTGTGTTGAGAGAGTGGGTGGAAAGAGAAGTCATAGTTGTGACAGTGAGAAGATAAGAAACATAATGGCTCTGTTGGTGGATTTTATTTAATCAGTGTGAGGAGAGAGAATAGAGAGTTATACAAGCCCTGGTTGGTGCTGACAAGAAAAGGGAAGGAGAGTGAATGGATCATCCAGCCAGAAAGCATAAAGAAGATTAGTTTGAGACTGAGTTTTCAGAAAGAAAAATGCATAAAATCATATGATAGTTTGAGTTGGAAGGCAGCTTAAAAATCATGTCATTCCAATCCTCCTGCCAGCATCAGGGACGCCTTCCACTACACCAGGTTGTTCAGATCTCTGTCCAGCCTTGTCTTGAACACTTTCAGCATTGGGTCATCCACTACTTCTCTAGGTGTTCCAATGTCTCACCACCATCACAGAATATAATTTTTTCCTTATATCTAATCTAAACCCTACTCTCTTTAGTTGAAGTCATTACCCCTTATCCTATCACTGTGTGACCTTGTAAAAAGTACTCCTTCAGCTGTCTTGTCGACCCCTTTCAGATACTGGAAGGCTGCTGTAGGGTCTTCTCAGAGCCTTCTCCTCTCCAACCTGAACAAACTCAACTCTCTCAGTCTGTCTCCACAAGAGAGGAGCTCCAGCCCTATGATCAACTTGATGTCCCTCCTCCGGACCCACTCCAACTGATCCATGTCCTCCTTGTGCTGGGGGCCCCAGAGGTGGATGCAGGTGGAGAGTAGAGTAGAGGGGCAGAATCACCTCCTTCATCCTGCCTAGACACATTTCTTTTGATGCAGCCCAGGACAGTTGACTTTTGGAGCTGCAAGAGCATATTGCCACCTCATGTTGAACTTCTTGTACACCATGGATGTCTCTACTCATGTGCAGGACCTTGCACTTGCCTGGACTGAACTTCATGAGGTTCACGCAGGTCCATGTCTCAAGCTTGTCAAGGTCACTCTGGATGGCGTTCCCTTCCCTCTGGTGTGTCAGCTGCACTTAACAGCTTGGTGTCATTGGCAAATTTGCTGAGGATTCAATCAATCCTACCATCCCTGTCACTGACAAAGATTTCTAACAGTGCCATTCCCAATACTGACACCTGAAGACACTTGTCTGGAAGTAGAGGGACCTTCCACTGAATTTGGACTGCAGGCAGGGAAAGAGAGATTGCTGTGTCAGAAGGTCCTGCTCCTTCTTTGGTGCATTTACCTTTTTCTTCCCCACATTTGGATGTCTGACATAAGATGGGAAGAAAAAAGGTCACTGAAATGGAATTTGGCACAGACGAAACCTCAGCAGGACTTTGCCTGAAGAAAATTTTCTCTGAAGAGCCAGAGATGACCTGTGTCTGCAGAGAAGCAGAGGGTGCATACTGGAAAAGCAATGGAGTGGATTTGGTGATGGAGGGTCAAATATTTTAATACTTTAAAATTATTTCAAACTTACATTTCAGTGACCATTTCAGTATTTGGTGGTGTACAATAATGCTAATAATAGCTAATTCTGGCCTATTTATTGATAATTAGTTGGGTGTTATGAGCCCTCCATTCCTTCCAGAGTAGAAGAGAAATTAGAACAGTGCTGAGTGTTCTCACATATTCAGTATGCTGGAATTTTGTAAATTATTCAGAAAAATCACAATATCATCACAATAGCTAGAACACTTTAAATAAATAATACAAATAGATGTTCCATATATATATATAATAAATACATGAACTGTATTATACACAGCATTAATAGCCAGAACACTGAGTTTATTTCTTTAGCTGTTGATGATTTAGTAGTAATTTTTTTTTTTCAAGATAATTACTTGCAGGATCTTCAAACCATGTGTAATGAAGGCTTTTTAATGATTCTATAAGGAGTCTTCAAAGTAGTTATCAGCATACGTTGTATCAGCAAACATTCTAGTTTTTCCTTCAAAGCATTTGAGTTGTTAGCTATTTAAAAAAAGGAGAATACTGTTACATATATAGAAAATGAACAGTCCTCCTCTACTCTTGCATGCATGGTCTGGACGTTATATTTATATGTCTAATGTTGCATTGCTGATATTTTAGATGAAGGAAACTATTATGCTGCAAAATAAGAACAAATTGTGAAATTGTTTAAATTTAGACAGAATTTAAATTTTGTAATTTCATCTGCGTCACAGGATATCCGCTTGCTACTTTCATATGCAAAGTATTTAGTATTTTTCTATGTAAGCTTGCAGTAAGTTAGCACCCTCTCAATGGATTATAAACTGTATGTATTATTTAACAAGGTCCCGTGTGAAATGTTTACTAAAATGTGTATGTGGAAGATGTTGTTGTGCTCAGTCAAATTAGATTTGAATGCTTGTATTGATTCATGCAAATAGTATGATAGGAATGGTGTCCTTTAAAAAAAAATAGACAGCATATTTTCCAGAGATTACTCTTCACTCTGGAATGTCTTTGCTAATCTAAAGTCTATTTGCAAAGGCATATTTGCATCCTTATGAGAACTGTGACTAGCAAAAACTGGTTTAATTTATTGTGATTTGCAAAAAAAGGCCTCAATTCTTATTACAAAAATGATGAATTTTTCTAGAAATTAAAAAAAAAAAAGTGTTTTATAAATTAAATTGATCAGTGCAGAACTTCAATTAGTTATAATGTAGATGGCTTCAAGCGGGCAGAGTGATGGAAGGCTTTGCTGTGACTAAAGATGATGTTTAGACAGAGTATTTTGAAGACTTTCTTATCTTAATGTGACTTTGGACATATTCTCTTTGAATATGTTACTTACGTGAAAACAGTTGATTTTTTTATTGTAGACTCCCTTTTTTGTCATTATTGAAACAACTGAGATTTTTTTTCTGTTATATACAGTTTACTTTTCTTTGAACCAAACTTGGCTGATAAATAGGCTGTGGAAGAAATCAGTGATGTCATTGAAATAAAATGCTACTATTTAGCTGATTTCTTCTGACTTCTTTATGGAGCAATAGGATTTTTACTAAACTACATTTAGCCATGTTGAGGATGAAAAGAATGATTACAATTTGAATGTATCATTAAAACAATAAATAAATCAGATGCATGAATTTTGACAGCAGTGGGCAGTAGAACAAGAACACATCTTGGGATTTTGCAACTGTGTAGGGAAAACAATAACTAATTGCTAATTAGAAAATAAAGAACTGTACTTAACTGTACTGGGATCTCAATTATATGATGCAGGGATGCAAAGGATGAGTCATTCTTCCCCAAAATGCTCATGCTCAGTTCTAATAGCTGTAATGATCTTTCCCTACATTAATACTTCTGTGCTTTGAGACTATTCAGAACTCAAACTGCCTTTTGCCATACTCTAAACTCTAGGTGATAGCACTGAGCTTTCATCAGTGAGACCAAACAGGACCAATGAGAAGAAAACCAGGGCTCCAGATGTTATTTTTCATATAACTTTGATAATGAAGGTAATGTATTTTTGACAACACAAAACAGTGAATATTCATCTTTACCAGAGATGTCTTGTTTCTCCTTGAGACTCCTGCCAACAAATTTTACAAGAGTAAGTTTTATGATGCCCCTGAATATTTACTTCTACACAAAGACACTTTTACAGTTCAGGTATGTGAAAATGCATAAGCTATCAACTAAATTATCTCCCTCAAATTTTCTGAAAAAAACCCGCAAAATAAAACAGCAAAACTTCTGCTACAATAACTAAGAATTAAGATTCATCTTTCTCATTGGACTTTACATGTGGTATATTCCAGTGGGATCAATGGCCTCAGGAGGAGTTAGTGTTGTCCACTCATTGTTGAACATAACTGGTGATGTGTTTAAAAGTTTTTGTATGTTCACCTAATATATTTTGTGCATAAATTATGTGTGCTACATCTAGGATTAAGGTGGAACAGGATTTCTTACTATGTGAGTACTACTCCTTAGTAATTTTATCTATTCTATTTTTATTATGGCAAGACAGGGATGTTTGTGACTGTTTTGGGGTTTCAGCTATTTTATTGAGACTACATTATGCTACAACACCTAGCAGTTGTATGTCATTATTCTAGTTGGACAATTAAATGGAAAAATATTTTGTCCTCACTGATGAATATCTTTGCATATGTGAGTATTAGTTTAAAAAGAATCCATGTTGCAGAACACAAATTTCCTTTTCATTGCATTAGAAACCATACTAGATGAATGCTGAAGATCTGCATAGTGTTTGGGTAGCATGTGCAGGTGTAAGATGCATGTTGAGGAGTGTGTTTTGACAGGTCAGATTTACCAATCCTATTACCATTTACTCTAGGAGATTCTCCTTTGTCTTCAGCTAATTTATAAGTGGGTTATTTTAGTCCTAAACACAGAACTAGATCTCTCTATTAAGAGAGTATCTTAAGACATTTCTTGACTTGTATATTAAGAAGCTATGAAAATATATATTGTCTTTGCTACTACTGTGCACAGTATCTATTTTGTAGCAGTACTTTTTAAAAGGTCTTGTAATTTCACGCACAGGATGTTTTACAGCAGCAACATCCACTAGGCATTTGAAAATGTTCATGTTAATTTTCATGTCAAAAATGTTTGAAGCAATTATATGGCCTCACAGGTAAAATACAGCTGTTAATGGAAGGAAAAGTCTCACATCTCTGTGGGGATAAACACATAGCAAGAAATATAGCTGTAGGGGAACATTTTCCATATTTTTAAAATTATAATTATCCCCTTAATTCAAACTCAGCATTAATACTTAATAAGGCATCATTTAAATCCTCATGCACAAAGCTTCAAAATACATATTTTAAGTAAGTCCAGTAAAGAAATCAACCATAACAGATCATGGTTGCTTATTCTGGTAATAATAAAGAGATTTTTTTAAAAAAGTTGTGCACAAGACTGTCTCATGAAGTTCTACTTTGATCAAAAAAACTAATTTTTTCCTATTTTTTCTCCTTCTTACAGATATACTGACCTATGATTACATAACCTTCATTATATTTACAATTTTCTTTTTATCTTTAAATTAATTTGTTTAGGAACTTTAACATTCTTTTGTCATATGGTGCTTCATTTATTTTCATGTGGTGTCATTTGCATAGTCAAGTTTTCACTACACAAGTTGTTTGCCCCAAAGTAACTAAGGAACTCTAATTACCAGACCTGATTTTCCCTATTGAGAGAAAACTGGAAAAGTTGCAAGTGTACTTTCCTTTTGTTCTCCTTCTACTGCAAATAAATATGTCTGAATCACCAAAATATCCTCAAGTTTTTTGAGGGGACTGGCTTTTATACACTTCTCTATGGCAATGTGTACTAAATAAGAGTACATACTTTAATTTCTCTGAGGTGTTTGTTTTGTATTTTGGGGTTTTTTGGATACCACACTCATTCTTATAGTTGTCTCTGCCACCCTATGCAATCTACCTCTCTTCCTGATCAAACATTCTCCTAATATTCATGGTTCCAAAAAGAATCCCTGAAACATACATTGTTCCTGGCAGGAATGGGACATAATGCAAGAAAAGCTTAGTTACCTTCTTCCCAAATTATTCCTGAGACTGTGAATGTCAAGCACAGGAAAGTGTTTAAAGCCCTGAGACATGCAAGTTCCTTAGAAGATTTGTTTCTTGACCTTTTCTACTGAATAACATATTACTTATAAATAATCTTACACTTGTTTTGTTTGGAGACACTAAACTATTGGAATTTTTGTTAGCTTTACCACACCATGGTCTGTAGAAGACAGCAAATACATATTAAGTACATAGAGAGTGATAGAAATAGAGTTACACTAATGGAACTGAAATGATGACTGTATGTATTAGGCATGCTGATGGCAGGAATTTGGAGTTGCACTTCCAGCAAGGTGTAAACAACAAACATAATGCTAACACAGTGTACAAAGCATGTGTCAGTCAGAGGTCTTTTCAATAGATATGAGGTGAATGTATTTGTCTTCATGGGTTGAGGTGGAAGGAATTAAATGTAAAGCTCAAACCCACAAATTCCTTTAACATATCCCTTTGTGTGAACTTTTAATATTAGTAGTACTTCAAAAAAAAAAAAAAAGATGTCAAGTTTCAGAGACTAATATTGCTGCTTCAGAATGAAAACAGTAAAGTTTTTACTTTATTGTGCAGAGAAACTTTTAATTGTAGCACCACAGAACACATTTTATATATAATTAGCATTCTTTATCTCCAATGTTTAACTAAGAGAGATTTATGTAATGGTGTGATGCATTGAATTGTCTAGGTTCTCTCAGATCCAGCCATAGATGAGCATTATGACAGTCCAGCAAAGTTGGGCTCTTTCCTGTCATTTTAGGTAGCAAAATGAAAAGATCTGCTGCCTTTCTAGTGAATTCACTTCTCTGCTAATTGTCCCCTGAGGAGCAGAGTGTCAGCAACAAATCCTACCAAATCTTGCATAATGATTAAAAATGGAGAAACCAAGGCAGCTAAAGTAAAGGTCACTGTATAATCTCCATTTATTGAAACAAATATAGTTAATCACAGTACTCCATCTCTTGTAGATATCTTGGAGTGAGGGTTTTTTTTTTTTTCTCAAGAACGGAAACTTGCAAATATTTTAGCATTGGGCTTAATGTTATGTTTATAAGCTTTCTGCATTGATAATAATGAGATATTAATGCCCTTTCCCTTACATGGAAATTAACTTTTAAGCAAGGCTTAATTATACTTTTATTTGTCAATGACTATGGAAAAAGCCATTTAGACAAACTAGGAAAACATGGTGAGTGAAGTTTTTGTGGAGATATATGATGATTACATGGTGATCTCCTGTGCCATCATAAATTTGACTGGATGAAAAAAAGTAATGTTAGTCACATTAGAATAAATATAGAATAAATATAGAATAAATACTCTCTCTCCCTCTCTCTCTCTCTCTGTATATATATAGATAGATAGATAGATAGATATAGATATATATATATGCATATATTTATATGGAAAATACTATCTGGACAGGTTTAGTCAAGTGGTGTTATTCAGATGTGCAGGAACTGATGCAATACAATTTTGTTTGCTACTTTCTAAGTTTCTGCAATTCTGTGCTGCTTTTTCAGGTTTAGCTAACTAAAGTGGGAATTCTCATTTATCAGGATTTATTTTTGTTTTTGTAGAAATTTGATTTGGGTTTGAATTAAACTAAATCCAGGAGTATTCAGCATTTCACTGAGCTGAAATTTTCAAGAAATTCTTACTTCTTGGGAAAAATTATTATTTGTTTGAAAATGTGAAATAAGTTCTCTTCTCTGGGAGATGACAGAGTTTTGCTGGAAAGCTTTTTTAAGGTTTCATTTCCTTGCTAATTCTTTGCAGTCTGTCGACTTTAATTTGGTGGTTTCATGCATACACAGTTAACGTGGAAGTTTTAATGAATTGAATAAGGAAACACGACTCTTCTGAAAACTGAAGATGCTAAAGACAGGTGCTAGCAGGATGACTTGGAAAAAAAAGTTTAGTGGAGAGACTAAAACATAGATTTTGCCAGCACTATTCTTAAACATCTTTCTAGTCTGCTCTAGTGTGCTTCAGTCTGAATGAAGTTTCTGAGGTCATAGATACCCTTGAAGAGATTATGACTCAGTTTTTGAGTTACCCCATCACTGAACTCAGGATAGTCACTGAAAGTCAGGACTGGCTGGCATCAGCTTGTTTTAGCCCCTAATTGGGAAAGACTAAACTGTCTGCTTCTTTTAAATGCAAATGTTTCCTCTCTGTGACTCACATCTCCCACTGCAGGTTTAGTCCGCTCTTTTCATCTGTTTTAAATGGTTTGTCTTGAAAGTTTTGTAGGGAAAAAATATTACTCCCACCTGGAATCATGATAGGTACTGTCTGAGGTGTTCTTAGTCTGGTATCCAATGTGTTTCTTCAGAACATATTCAAAACAGTTTTCAGAACAATAGAACAAACAGAAAAAAACATATTTCAAAACAGCAAATTCCTTTAATGAGAAATTTCTAGAAGTACTTTTCTCAGACCCACGAGGACCAGCCTGAGGCTCCCTTTCTCCGTGAATGTCATCTTGGGGCTAACTGGTGTAGTTTTTAAACAAAATAACTCCCATAAAAAAATATCTCTGGATGACACTGGATTCTGTTTCATAACAGTCGATGAGTACCACCAGTGGAATCTATGTGGATTATGATTGTTATTATACAACTCCAGGGGAGCACAGGTAGCCCTGCTGTGACAGATGCTTCTGAACCACAGAACTCTCTTTGAGACTACACCTGTACTTTTGAATAAAACAGAAGCAAGATCTGCTATTTGACACTGGGCTACACAGTGTAATCCGGACCTTTCAAAATACACAACGCTTGTTTCTGGATCTTTCTTAAGGTATTTGGAACAAATTAGTCACATAATAATACCTAAAATCTCCCTTTCTCTCATGTACATGTACACACACACAGACACATCTTCATCATGGAGAATGCTAGTTAGTGATGGAGTGAGACAGTCCAGTGGCAGAGGGATGGTGGAGCTTGCCTGGTTAACTAAGCAGTGAGAAGCACAGACTCATTGGTCACCCTGCAAGGGCAGAAGATATTGCAGTCCAGACTTCAGCCAGAGCTGGTGGCATTAGGATTTTAGTGTTCCCTTCTGTGGGGAGCTAAACAGCACTCCGTTCCCCAGCCCCTGGGGCTGCTGCTGTGATTTAAAGAGCTGGAAGAATAAGGACAGTGTGGCTGAGCACTGACTCCAAATCAGACTTGTCAGGCAAAGGGCTCCTGTGTATTCAGAGGAGAATAGGTGGCTGCTCTGAAGGTGACCAGTTGAGGTGGCTGCTCTGAAGGTGACCAGTTGAGGTGTTTCCCTGAGAAGCAGGAGCTCTCAAGATCTGCTCGGTCTGTACCAAGTCCTGGCCAGCAGTTCATTGATCTCAAAGTATATTAAATTAAACATTTCAGGCTCTCTGGATCAGCAAATTCAGCTTTAATTGTATTTTGTGTAATTAAATCCTGTAAACAAATGAATTCTTTCTGCAATATATTACCATTTGCAGTACATTTTAGGTATTAATTGTTGTAACTACAGTACATAGACAACTGTAATAGTTCACAAACCTATGTTAGTTTAATAAAGAACTTTATTTTTAGGGGATTTTTCTAGTCTAGTTTGTGGTTGCTTGTGGGTTTTTTGTTTGGTTTTGTTTGATTTTGGTTGTGGCTCAGGTTTTTAATAATTTTCTGTTTTCTTCTTTTTGGAGGAGGGCCAAGTATGCTTTTTCTTAACAAAGAGCTTCTATTTATACATTTCCATGTCATCCAGAGGTCAGGCAAGTGGCAGAACAGCAGTGGCTGCTTTTTCAAGCCTGTCAATGTGTATTTTTATGCTTAGTATTAATCCAATTGAAACAAATTATTTCACTGGGACAATGCATATATATAACTGTCTGTAGGACAGTGACTGTTAAAAAGTTTTGCCACCTTTTTGGAAAGTGGCACAGTGTTTTCTTTCACAGAGAGTTTTGGTCAGTTTGGAGATTTGGGGGTTTTTTTGTGGTGTTTTGTTTGTTTGTTTTGCATTTTTGTTTGGTTTTGGTTTGGTATGATTTATGTTCAAGCATTCTAAGATATTTAGATGTAAGACAGAGATGGTCAAATTATCCATGACCACCACTTCCAAAGCAGCCTTTTGTGACTTTCTTGGCCTGTTAATGGCTGGCAGAGAGGCTGGGGCTGTGTAATGAGCTGTGTGAAGGGCAGGTAGCCCCTGGAATTACAGAAGAGAATTATGACAGAATAAAGGCAAAGATGAAATTCCTGTGACCACTTCTTATGAAGAAAAAGGCTGTGACACTTTCTCATTGTAGTCTGCATTGAATAGATTGGATCTTGACCGTAATTTTAGTTTTCTTCAGTTTGAAAAAAAAAAAAAAAAGTATTTTGGCTATGTTTAAATAGGAGAACAATGTTATTTCCAGGGATTCAATAAATGGGAATGTTCTTCATCAGCAGTAGAAAGGTTTTACCTGGGGCTGGCTCTGCAGTAACCCCTTTGTTGTCTGAAGTCACATTTATTCTCTTTCAAAAGCATGGAAAACTTTCATATTCAGAGTTTCAACCCAGAAAAATGACTGGTAAAGTAGATAATACTAAGTGCACCATAGGACAACTATAAAGTGCAAGAAGGATAGAAATGTAGTGGTCTAAGGAGGTCTGTAGATATTCTAGGAAAAAAAGTCATTAATCCCACTCCCTCTCCTTCTGTAAAACAGATTTTTTTACATGGTTGAGATCATCTGTGATAAAAAGTGATCTTCTAATGTGTGATCTATGACAAAAAGTGATCTTGTTCTGTGTAGGTGTTGGAAGACTTTTATAATATTGTCATGTAATGGATAATGTTTGGGTTCTGTTTTTTTTTCATCTTGACACTGCCTTTTTTTCAATAACAGATGTGTAAACACCTAATTTATTACCAATCAAATCAGAGTAGGATAATGAGAAAGCCAAATCCTAAACAACTTTCCTTCCTCTCTAGGATCCCTTCTCCACAGGCTGAACTGCACTCTCAATTTTCTCTACCTCCTCCCTGCACAGTGCTGCAGGGAGATCAGGAATGGGGGCTCCTGCCAGTTCACTTGGTTGCCTCTGCTGCTCCTTCCTCCTCAGAGGCAGGACACGTCACACTCTTCCCCTGCTCCAGAGAGAGAGTCTTTCCCACAGCAGACAGACCTCCACTGACTTTTCCAATGCAACTCCTTCCATGGGCTGCAGTTCTTCGTGAAAATCTCCAGTGTGATTCCCTTGTGGGGTCCCAAGTCCTGCCAGAAAACCTGCTCCAGTTTGGGCTTCTCTTTCCATGGCACCACAGGTTCCTGCCAGGATCCTCTTTCAGCGTGGGTTTACCACAAAATCACAGCCTTGTCCTGGGCATTCACCTGCTCCAGCATGGTGTCCTTCACAGGCTGCAGGTAAATCTCTGCTCCTCTGTGTGTCTCTCAGGGGCTGTGCCTCAGGGGCACAGCTGCTTCACTATGGTCTGCACGACAGGCTGCAGGGGAATCTCTGCTCCAGCACCTGGAGCCCCTCCTCCCCATCTCTCTTCACTGACCTCGTTGTCTGCAGCGCTGTTTTTTTCATGTTTTCTTCACTCCTCTCTCTGGCTGCAGTTGCTGTTGCACAGGGTTTTTTTCTGTTCTTTAATCTATTATCCTAGAGGTGCTGCCACTGTCACTGATGTGCTTGGACTTGGTCAGTGGTGGGTCTGTCTTGGAGCCATCTGACACTGGCTGTGTTCAACATGAGAGAAGATTCTGTCAGCTTCTCAGAGAAGTCCTCCCGCTACCAAGAGCCTTGACATGCAAACTCGGTAGAGTGAGACTGATTGCTTCACAAATAAATGAAATAGGCTTCAGGTCTTGTATCACATACATTACTTTCATATGCTAAGAATTTCTTGACATGGACACTCCTAGTAGCACTGACTTCCAGTTATGGGCTGTACTTGAGGATCAGCTCTCTTTTAAAGTCATGTTGTATTTAAATAGTTAATAGTTAATAATAAATAGTTGATGCTTTAAAAGAACAGGGATCTCTCCAAATCTGAGAGAACACAACAGGAGTTTTGGGACCACCTTTTCTCTTCAAATTAGTCTTCTCCCTGTTGATTCAAGCATGTCATATCCTGTGATGGAAGAAAAAGTGAGAGCTGAATCCAGTTTTCTGCCACTTTGGCAAACATTTTGAGCAAGCCTTGTGTTTCTTTTTCTTTTTGTTCCTTTTTTTTTTTTAAAAAGCTTTCACTGAAATTCAGAGGATAAAGGAAAGAGGCATTACATTCACCCAAGAACATCTGTAGGCTTTCTGTATGAATGCACTTTCCCTATTACCTACCTACAGCCCAACATTCATTTCCAAGACTACTCGTCATATCTGGGTCTGGGTTGTGCAAGGGCAATAGATTCTTCTTTCCTTCCAGTTGGAACTGAGTGATTTAATATAAAAGAGATTCTTTGAAATATACTGAAAAAGAGCAGGCATCTGTGTTCAGAGAAAAAATGGAAGGTTTTTTATTCTAGGGAGAGGTTTTGTACTCTTTTGCACGCTCACTGAATTCTTTTGCTTTAACTTTACCAAGTATACTCTAGGTGCAGATACAGAATAAGAATAACATCTACAGTCTATGCAGTCAGGAAACTAAAACAGTAATAGTGAACACTTAACTCTCTTTATCCATGTTGTGAGATAATTCAAATATCTAATCAGGTATTGTAAATTCTAAGGTGTGCGAGGGTGTACATATGTATCATTGCACACAGAGCCCTTCTTAGATTATTCTGAAATTCAAGGAGATGGCAAACAAACTGTGGCAATATCGGTAGTGTCTCATTTATGGTTTATGAAAATCTGTGTCACATATTACTTTATAACCAAATGACATGCTGTTAACATCAGAGAACTGTTTCAAACCCTGTAAAAGACAATCAAAGAATTAAGTTAAGCAGTAAGTTGGATTTAAGAACAGTATTCTTGGCCCAACAACAAAGAGCCTTTCTCAGTATTTTTAGTTCCTCTGGGTCTTATCTCACGTGAGCTCACATAGCGACTTGTATCAGCTGTCCTTCTAAACATCAGGCAGAACACAATTGAATATTTTGGGTGCATTTGTAGAATGTTGCTGCTACTCTGATCATTGGATGATTTATCCAAAATCTAGAAAAGACCACTCAGTATGCTGTCACAGAATGTCAACCAAGATTCTCAAACATCTGGCGTGCGTCAATATTGTCTGTGTGTACATAACCAGAAACTTCTTATCATTAAAAATTAAAAGAATAATAAAAAAACTTTTCTGAGGAGAGCAGATACACTGTTTTAAGGAATCTGTATGAAACACTGCTCTGCTTGATAGCATTTGTGTATAATCATGGTCCCAGGACTACCTGCAGTTCCAAGGCATACAGTTCTTCCCTTAACCTGCATGGAACCTCCCCTCCAAATGACTCTGGTTTAGAATTGGTTTGTTTCTTGTCAGCCAAATGCCTTCCTAATGGAACCATTACAACCAGAAGCATCACCAGTTTTCCTCATTGGCATGGAAACCTAGGTGCACATTTAAGTTATAATGGACAAAATTGTTGCAAGGTTGTTGTGGATTTCTGCACTCAGAGAAAACAGCTGGCAACATTTTAGAAAAGTGTTTTCAGTTTATTTTATATTAATTCTATAAATATCCAGTTAGCTTTTATAGTATTTCTTTCACTTAAGTATTCATATGTTTGCATTTATAAAGAATCAGAAGCATTTCAACATTTGAAGCATAGTAGAAAAAAAGGTGTTGTTAATTTGTCCTGATGAAAATAATAAGCTAAATGCTTTCCACTAACATATTCAGCAAATCACTTCTCCAAACCCATTTATTCAATGTGTATTGAAAAAGCAGTGTAGTTCAGTCATATAATTGATTATAATGGTAATTAGTTTATTTCCAGATACTGTGTCCAACTCTCATTTTCCATTCATATTTATATTTCAATGAGGATGATAAATATTTATAAATACAAGCTGTCTCTGTTAAAGAACTATCTATAAACAATTTTCAAGTCATCCTTTTGTTCATTCTGTCACTTATCGTACTCAAGACAAAATATTTTTAGATTCAAGCTGTTTCTGTCAGAAATTACTTTCATCTGATGCTCTCACTGTTGCATTCATCAGGGAATCAGAGAAGTGGAGAATGCTTAGAAGAGGTTTAAATAATAAAGAGCTGTGCATTGCAGCAAAGAGAAATTTTTTCAACCTCAAGCCTTCAAACTGATCAGGACATCCCTTTTAAATTTCTTGGGTTTACATTTCCACAATGGAGATTTGAACCACATTAAGACACAAAATCTCCACGTAGTAAATAAAGCTTCTTTCTGTCTTTAAGCTATTTATTATTTCTGAAGAGAGATTCCTACAAAGGAATGTTAGTACGTAGTGCTACATACACCCTGCTCTGCTCCCGGAGCCTGCAACCCTTTTAATTTACCCAGGTTGAATGGATTAATACTGATCCACTCATGATCCAGAGTTGGGAGCATTTTCCAGCCACAGTGGGACCTGTAATGAGATCCTGTCCTTCTTTTCTCTCTGTGTAGCTTTGACACTGGCTTACACTCTAAAAGAACAAAAACTTAATTATGATTATGTGATTCTTTGTAATGATGACAATGAAGACTAATCATGAAGGATGACACATTACAACTCTAATACAATTACCAATGTAATTCTGACTGCAATCTCTCTGCAGCAGATAAATGAACCAGAATAAAAAGATTCTCAATCACAATTTCTATTATAAGGGGTATCTACTCTGGGTTTTGAGCATGTTTCATACCAAGTTTAATTTCTCTCAGTAGCAGTGAAGGGAAGAAGAAAGAAGGGTTCTGACACCATAGCAGAGGCTTATAAGCATGTAAGAGTACTGCAATGAAATGTATTTCTAAATAGTGACAAGTTAGGAGCAGAAAAACCACTTTCAAAAGAATATCTCAGGTGAAATAAGGACAAGTAAATTGAGAAATAAATCACTAATTTATTAAATACTTACATGTGTTTATGTCCTGCTGCTATCTGTGCTGTTACCACATACAAAGGGATACAATATGAAAAATAAATACTGCTGATCTTTGTCTACCCCCAGCTTTTCTCAAAAGGCATTGAGCAAGGCAGAATCAGAATAGAAGACTTTTGATAAGGTTAGTAATGACAGAATTATAGGATGGATGAGGCTGGAGAAGACCTCTCCTGGTCCAGCCTCTCTGGTCAAACAGGACTACATGGAGACTGCTACCTAAGATCATGTCCGCGTGGCTTTTGAATGTCTTAAAGGATGGAGAGTTCACAACCTCTCTTTTTAACCTGCTAGAGGCATAGACTCAGCTCTCATCCTAGAAGCAAGATCCTCGAGAGTATATTAAAATACACAAGACTGATTTTCAGAATTTTTCTCAAGGAGTATGAATTAAAATCTCTGTGAGGGGGGGAGAAAAAGGAGGAGAAGGAATAGACACTGAGAGAAATAAATCAATTAGTATATCTATAAAAATAAAATATCCATTGGCTGCAATTTTAAATTATCTGCCTGGGCCAATCCATGTCTAGCTGGGACCAGCGTATTCCCTACTACACACACACAAACACACATATATGTATCTCAGTATATTATACATGGTTTGTTAAAGGAATTCACCTGGCTATTTGTACCTGGCATATCACAGGCATTTGTGAATGTATTCTAACCTTATGCAGAGTTGAAAAAAAGAAGCACAACTGCAACTGTGTCCAGATGGTCTTGGGCATAAACTCTACAAAGACAAACTATACTCAGAAGCAGGGTGATCAAATTCTGTCAGAAGCTGCAACATCTGGAGCTCTGAATAGCATTCTATATGTATATAGATCTATAACATTTAGCACTGAGTTGATTTTATAACATATATGCTTTTAAAACTGTGGTTATTTTTTGTTGTTAGGGCCATTAAAAACAAAAGCCCACAGTCAGTTTTCAGATTACGCTGGATTTTACATTGTGTTATACTGTTTAGGGTTTTATACTATTCATCTATCTCTTTTCAGGTTTCAAGCTCTCATGGGATTTTATTGTAATTCTTTCCAGACTGCCAATTGGAAATATATATTCATATAATATATGTGTATGCATATGTACGTGTAATTCTTATGTTGTTTAAAGGCTGCTTTTGTCTAGGAGAGAGCTCTGCAGAGTAGCCAACATGTAAATATCTCAGTTGTCTGACAGAGAGTTTCCCACATTCAGCAAAACAAAATGGTGGAGAGTGCTTTATAAACCAATTTAACACTGAGTTACCAAAGCTGTTCTTTTCTTCAGTCTTTTGCATCTCATTGGATACATCTGAGAGTCCTCATTTCAGGTTTCTTCTGGTTATTAAGTTCAAAACCACATAATCTGCCTTTTAATAGTTGCTTTAACTAAAACAGCATCTATTTATATGATGTATGTAAGGAGTTATCACATTTCAAATTCAGTTCTGTAGGTGTTGCTCTGATATTTGCCCCATGCTGCTTATGCAATTTTTGCCTGCTAATGTTATATATTTCTCTAGTAAAGGGATTGATGGTATGTTTACACTGTAAATGTTCACACCATATCAAGTGCTTCTGGAACATAAGGGCCTAGGGAGTGACCTAAGATGTAGATGTTGCTAAACTTAAAGATCCACATTTTTCATTTAAATGGTTTTTTTTTGTTGTTTTTTTTTGTTTTTTTTTTTTACATTTGGAAGCTTGCAGCTAGGATCTGAGATCTCAGTGATTTGAGTGCTCACATGCTTCTAATTTCTTCATTACAATATAACTGTTAAAAGGAATCTTGGAGAATCACATCTTGGATTTAGGAAGATGCGAGATTTCTCTGTCCCTTTTAATCTGGTATCTTACATATCAGTGCTTCAGAGCTGAATGACAGCTATTCAAGGTAGCTCCTCAGACTTTAAGGTAACAGCCTAGTTTTATTTGACCTATGCAAGTTGTAGATTCTCTAAGGACTGAGCAGTGGACATTGCCTACATGGATTTCTCCAAGGATTTCAGTACCTTTCTACAAGGCTTTCAGGATTCATACAGCCTGATATAGAGAAACTGATGCGTGACAGTCTAGACAAGTGGTCTATGTATTGGCTGGAGAACTGGGATCTACCCATCTGGGAAGCAGCCCAGTGGAAAGGGTCCTGGGGTTCTCAGTGGACAAGTTCAATGTTAGTGAACAGGGTTCTTCTGCAATAAAAAAAGCCAAGAGGGTACAGCATTTTATTTGCTGTTGTGGCAAGTGTAAGGGGTGCTTTAGCATGGCATTTAAGTGCTTTAGTCACATTTTGGTAATATCTGAACTGTCATTCCCATCATAACTCATCATGGAAGAGAAGAGGTACTGAAATGGGAACAAATGTCCTTCTCATCTGGTGCTACCATGAAAAGCAGATGCATAGAAAAGACTAATAACAGGGGAAACAAGGTTAGTGTCTCCTTTGAATAATCTGTGAGCCTGCAAGCATTTGTGGTTAAATAAATCCCAGCACTTCCCTTTAACTTCTCATGTACCTCACTGGTTTTGAGGGAGAAATTGTACATTACATCTTTTTCTTCTGTTTTACCATCAAACCTCTAAGGCCTTGGATAAAAATTATCTGCTTCTAGTCTCTCATTACTGTCTTTTTTTTTTTTCTTTTTCCTGAGACTTCTCCTAGGGGAGCTCAAGTTGAAACACATCTTCTGAAATCCTTTCCAATTTAAAAAAAAAAAAAAAAAAGAAGAAAAAAGAAAGAAAAAAAGAGTGGGTGGGAGTTCTGGTGGGAAAATTTGTACATGTTCTTCAACAGTGAACACAGACACAAAGTGTCTCTTCAGCTTTCTTCTGTGGCTCTATTTTTCCTGAAGGCTCCTTTTATAGCTCGATAATCTGTGGGATTTGAAGTCTCTGAGTTCTTCCTCCTGATGCGTTTGAAGAAAGATTTATTAATTTTTATGAATTTTGCTTGTTCCACCTCAAACTCTTCTTTCACCCAGGTTTATGGACTTTTTTAACTTTCTAGATATTACTTTTCTTCTATTTTCTTCATTTCAACATGATCCCAGTTCTTTGAACACTGCATTCATATAACTCCCCTTTCCCCTGCCTTTTAACCAGGCTTGCTTCTTTTCTCAGGACTTTTATGAGTAGTATAGATTTGTTCTGTGCTTCTAATACAGCTTCCTTAAGAAGTCTCCAAGATGCATGTAACATTCTAAGGTTTTAATTCCCTTAACAGCACTTTTAAACCCTTTTGTTTTCTTTTTTTTTCTTTTTTTTTTCTGTTATAACAGCCTTTCAGATTCTTAAGGTTACATGGCATTAACTTATGGAGACACAGAAGCAGAACTTGGTTTTTATTTTAAGAACTGATGCGTTTTAAGTGAGAATTTATTTTCTTTTCCTTATCTCTTTGGTCTTGATCTTGTTAAGGATTAATGTTACATTGTTATTACTAAATTTTAGTGATGCTAGGGAAGGAGGGTGCTCCCAGTTCCTGCTAGTGCAGTTTCTTCCCCGGGCAGCACGCTAGGACCAGTTACAGTGCATTTACTAGTCAGCCGTGACTGGCAGTGTACCTGCAGCTGCTCTTGGTGTACAAAAGATGATGACTGTCAGTGTCCCTACTTGAGCTATCTGCTCAAGTTTCAAAACACAATAGGTGCTTTTTAATGCTTTGCTTCAAAGTTGGATTGTGGATGGGAGATGGTGTTTTTCAAAAGATTTAAATGCCTTTAGGGAAATGTTCAGGAGGAATGTTTCCAAATGACATGAGTTTGGTTTCTAAAGTTCATTTTTCATTAAGTAGCACTGAAATTCATTAAACTTATTTCTAATGTGTCTTTGGCTCAAATAATTGTTTCCTAATTTTCTTTCTGAATCGTTCATATGTGGCAGAATTGTAGGGTTTTTTCTTTTTTTCCTGAGTTTCTCTAATTTTCACATCAGCAGTGTTTTCTTTGGTAGCAATTGGTGAAGGAAGCAGGACTTTCTCTTATAACGCTGTCTTAAGATAAAGATTCTAGGTCCGTGTGGTGATTTGGAATTTAGAATCATTTTGGTTTTAGCTCCTGTGTTTTAAAGCCTTTTTTTTCCACTTTCTGTTTTCTGCGCAGACAGGCATAACACTGGGATAGCTTTAGGGAAGTTTCTGTAAAATGATTATTCAGAATTAATAAAATAAATGTAAATAATTTCACATTAAAATGATTCCTCCTCCTTTCCACAACTGTTAAACGTTTCAACATCCTTGACTCAAAACTGGAGGGACATGGACTTGATGAGTTGACATATGGGTGGATAAAGAACCAGCTGGTTTGTCACACACAAAGAATTGTCGTCAGCAGCTCAATATCAAGTGGAGATCAGTGGTGAGTGGTGCTCCTTAGGGGTCAGTATAGGGGCCAGCATTGTTTAAAATGTTTGTTGGTGACATGGACAGTGGGATTCAGTGCACCCTCAGCAAGTTTGGCATGGCACCATGACGTGTTGTGCAATTGATACACTGGAGGAAAGGGAAGCCATCCAGACAGACTTTAACAAGTTTGAAAACTGAGTTGGTGCAAACTTCATGAAGTTCAAGAAGGCCAAGTGTACTGTGCTGTAGCTGTATTCGTTTTAAACATCCTTTCATTTATCTTGGGTCTGCTGGCATTATTTTAAGGTTTTTTACTCTAAAAACAGTATGTTACTGAAGTCTCCAGACTCTTGCCATCAGTAAAATGTAGAGGAATTATTTGAAAAAGTTAAATTACTGCTCAGTGAAACTAATGCTTCATACAACCTTTAATTGTTTTACCTTTCATTTTCATTCAGATATCTTAGCCTCAATCGGGCTTAATTTTCAGAAAAATTACAATAATCGAATCTACTTTAGAACAATTCACATTGAAAAGCCCTGGAAAAATGGAAAAAAGGTCATTGAACTTGCAGTCTAGTGCTAGCTAACTATATATGTTGACATTCGATTCCATTCATTCTTGGAGTTTTTTTAATAGTTATACCACTATGTAAAGTAAATTTCTTTTGATAAAACCATGAACCTCTAATTACCTTGCTCTTGTTCAGGGACAGGTCAATAATCTATATTAACCTTTGGCTAAGAACTAAACATAATTATCAGCAGCTGATGAAAGAGTTTGTCACAGGTAATCAAATATTTTTCTATCAGTAGATCTCATTGATAATTGATGGCAGATTTATTAATTTACTCAACAAATACACCAAAGGAAAAAAGTAAGGATTTGAATAATATTCCAAAGGTCATGCTTCAGTCTCAGACTTAACATCTTCATTGCAGGTCATTGCCTGGCACAAGGCAACAGGGTTCAGTTATTATGTTCTCAGTATTTTACTTACATGTAAGAGAATGCATTAAACCATATAAGCAAATTTTGCCATACTTTTAATACACCATGTTCCTCATCAGAATTAGGCTCAATAGTTATCTGACATTTTAATAATGGTATATTTTCTATTACTTCTTATGCTTGCGTCTTAGATTTTTTTATCAAAATTGTTTCAGAGTGTCCTTTTGAATGACATCTCTTCTATTATGCTTAAACTGTCTTAATTCATCGTTACACTGCAATATCCTAATACTCTTTTATGGTGATAATTTCATCAGGCATGTCTCTGGTTTTCTTAGATATTTTTATTGAAAAGCACTAACAAAGTTAGTAAGCAACAATATTTAATATTGACAATTAATTTTAAAAAAAGAACCAAATGTTGGTTTATTTGGGTTTTGTTTGTTTGTTTTTTATGGTTTTTTTAACACAGATCTAAATAAAGAAAATAATTTCCAAATTTTTATGCAAACCACTGAGAACCTTGTTTTCTTCTCATGTGAATCTTTTGTATTCTCAGTCAGTCAGCTTTCTGAATTTCTAACATATTGCAGAGAAACAACTGTCAGCTTTATTGCTTTGAACTATTCTGGATCAAACAGAAGAAAACCAAGTCTACGTGAATGAAAAATATTGTTTTGCCAATTAAATCAAACTCTTTCACAAACAGAAGCCATCACACGTGAAGCGCTGTACAGCTGTATGCAATGTACTTTAGAACAATAAACTTGTTCTTTTTAAAAGTGATGACAGAATGAAAGGGTTCCAGAACTTAGCAAAACAGTTGTAATAACTTCCACACATTGAATAATTTCATCCTTTTTTAAGAAAAGATTAAACTTTGAAGTGGAAAGCTGGTGTCCAGTATGCCCATATTGTATTTAGAGGGCATTTACTAAAACTCCTTCAAAAGTCTTCTGCAGCATATTAGACTACTTAAATTTCTTCTAACAATGTGAGGACTTTTTTTTTTTCTTTTTTATCAGACCCTTACTTTCTTAGAACCAAAGCTGTTCTATTTTAACATCTTAACCCTTTAAAATACATTCCTCTGCTTGGTATGACCATAACTCCTACAATATTTTTAGTATAATGAGAATTGTAACATTTTAAGGTATTTTAAGGTATTTAAAAACTTTTTAAGGTATTTAAAACTATGAGCACTTAACTATGAGTACTTTGTTTTGGACATTTAATACTTTTTCTTTTGTGTTCTCCTATAAAAATATAAAAAGCACCCATCTTCTTTGTGACTCACTGAGAATGCTAAATAATGCTTACTCTAACATAGTGGCTTATTTATCTAACTAAATATCCCGATGCAGGTGAATTTGCATGCAGAATAAAGAAAAGTTTTAGAAGAAGGGACAAAAAGTATTGTTGAACATTAGTGAATATTGTACTAAAAAACCTATTGCAATTTTAGTCATTGAATCAAATAAGCTATCCTTGCCAATACTCCAAGCTTCATTTTAATATTCTGTATAGACTCATAGGACCATTTGTCTTTCTAAAAGATGAGGTTACCTTGCAATAAATTTAAATGCAGTGTGTGAATTATTTATGTATAAGGCAGCATATCTGGATAATTCTATTTTTCTCGGAAGGATTTTCTCACTTTAATGGAAGTTTATAGATATATGAGCTATCTTTCCGTGCCTAGGATTCCAGAAACCTTTCCGTCATTTGTGTACTTTAGGTTACACCCAAAGTGCAGCAGTTCCAATTCGGCTGTTCACTAAAATCTGGATTTTCAAAAGCAATAATATAAAAAACCTCACCACACCCCAAAAAAATCCAAATCCAAAACAAACAAACAAACTCCAAACAAACAAGCCAAAACCAACCAAACCACAAGAACAACACACAAAACTTTCTCAGTAAATCCATATGTGAGTGATCCATAATTGCTTCCCATAATCCCATTTCTGGAAACTCTTGAAATTACTATTGCAAGGAATACTTTATTATTGACCTTTCGTTATGCTGGGATGTTTCCCTTTATACAGGTTCTACACAACAGCAAGTTTTTGTGAAAGAAGAGATGTGGGAAATTCATAATTATATTTCTTGTAGACTTGGGACAGACTTTTATTATGGCTTTTAGGGACGTGTGGCTACTAACAACCAAGTATTGGCTTTCTGATGTCTATGAATGGGCAAAGTAACTAGCGACCCTTAAAGCACTTGCTCTGTCTTCTAATAATTCTCTCTGTAAAATAAAGTTGCTAGAGCAGAACAATCAGGTACAGAGTTATTATGCAAAGCTTGAAAACTTATTATATCTGACACAGTCTCTAATAATCTGCATGGTTGCTCTTTAACATCCATACACTTAGGACTCCCTCTCCTCCTCACAGTACTAGCAATGATTATCATTCCCAGTATCAAAATATGCCTTTGGCATGTTATACCCCTTGTTATAATCACAGACAATGTTGATTGCAAATTAATTTGTTTCTAAAAATCAAAGTTGTAGATATTACAGTGTGACATTATTATCAAAAGATAGAGCTAATAATATTGTTTATACAAGTAGCTTGGCACTTAAAGGACTAATCCATTTTTATCAAAGCACAGTTGTTCCATTTTTTAACACTTTTTTCCCCTCCTTTTTGTCTTTTTAAAAAATTATTTTATTAAGTTCATAACTGCTCTTTTTGTTTGAATTTTGATCCCTTATTTGCATATAATTTTTCTCAATTTGAAATCCAATTTCCTAGTGTATGTTAACATTAATTTTTCATCTCTATGCCTTATTATGCATAAAAGCAAATGACAATGAACATTAAATATGTTTCAAAGTATTAATGATCTATTTAATACTGGTTCCTTGAGAAAACATGTTAAGCAAAACACCAAGTATTTTAAAGTAGGAGAAAGGGGAGTTCAAACGTAAATCTACATAAATATCATTACAATTTCTATTGGATTATGACAATACTATTTCAAATTGTTACAGTATCAAACTGTATAAAACAACATCTTGCAAAAAACTCACTGCTGTTCCTTTGTAGCCTTTTGCTTAAACATCTATTTCGGCATGCATGTAGGTTGCATAAGTGTATGTATGGGCAGTTTATGCCCAAATAATATATTATTATTTCACAAGTTTGTAAATATTTTACATAAGGATATACATTTTTATTCTAGGAAATCATACCAAGTGAAATAATATTTGTTATTGATTTTATTATTGTATATAGTAATAATGAATATTTAATAAAATAGAGTTTGCAATCTAGCTGAGCTACTCTATCCTTTGGCTACAGGCTGAGTATCCTAGTCTTTGAAATCTAGTAGAGATTACATCTCCTCAGGCATGCTGCTGCAGTGTTTTCCATTCATTTAATTAGAAAAATTTTCTCAGTCTTCAGCGTAAGATTTGTTGTAATGAAGACTGATGATGACTCCTTGTTGTCATTGGTGGACTCTGGAAAATAATGTAAAACTAGTACTTTTACCACAACACTTCATACTGTTACCCTTCTATCCCCATCTCTTTTGCTCTAGATAAACCTATTGCCTAAATAATATCGCTTGTGAGATGGTTTAAAACTGTCTTCCTCCTGAACCCCAAATTTATTAATTTGGTCTTGAATTATATTCACAGTGAGTAGGAATATTATTTCCCATGTTTTCCATCTGACAGTCTTACTAGCATAACCCAAAAGACTGTCTTTCTCATTTATAGGAGACAGGAGAAAACAACATAAGGTTGTTGACTTCTATGAATCTTGCAGACATCTTCCAGATATTCCTTATTTTATGTTTGCTCCCTTTAAAAAGTAGAACTATGCCCTTGCTTTTATTGGATATTATCTTGTTGATCTCAGAACTTCTCCCACTCTATCAAAATTATTTTCATCCTGTCCAGAAGGATGTTTGCTCTTCTACCTATCTGTTTACCATCTGTGAATGGTCTAAGTGCTGTTTTTACTTCATCAATTTGTCTGCTAACAAAAATGTTTCAAAGGACTGAGCTAGAGACCTTAACAGAATATAAAATATAGCATCTCCTTCTGTAGAAATGTTTTAACCTATAGCGCATATTCTTTCATTAATGAATGTGCATAGGGGGTTGTTATTAACATTTCTGTGGAAGGATGACATGTCAAAAGCTTTATGTGACATTTTCACTTTTGCTGCTTGTGGTCTTAAAATACTACTTTAGCTATCCTATGAAAGGAGTAAATTGGATTTTACTAGATTTTTTTGGTTTGGTTTCTCTTGCATTTTCTTTTACATTGCTTTTAAATCTTTCTTAATATTCCCTCAATTCTTTTAAATGTATATTTGATGTGTAGTTCCCATTTGCTATCTCATTACATGCTAAGAGTAACTGCTTTATAATGCTTTGCTATTTTGCTGCCCTTACATCTTTTGAAAGACACTTTACAGCCTTCCCTTTCTGGTTCTTAGTGACTGATGTGAGAGCACTGGATATAAAAATATTATTTTCTCTACCTTTTGATTTCACCTCAGATGGAATCACTTTGCTCAACAGATGGTGTCAGAGTTGATATTTTTTCATTGGATATCTGTGTCTTCCTCAAATACACCAATCAGAGTATTTATCCTAAAGCACTTCCAGGTGAGTTAAAAGCATTTTCTTGCACTACTCCATGAAAAGTTAAATATCCATTGATTTATTATTTAAATCATACAACACACCAATTTATGCTTTTTACTATACAAAGACAACAAATAGTTTACCCACTATTAAAACACTTTCTACCTAAATAAATATCTTCCAAGAATTTCTAAAAAGTTAACTCATCTAGAGTCTGTCAGAACATTTTCATGAACTCCTGTTAGAACTCTACCATCTAGGTAGCTGTCTTGGTTTTATTACCTATAGACTGTTTACAGATCATAAACAGACAGGTAGAGGCACAAACACTCCTCAGGACAGCATAATTATATGGCAAAATAATTCTGTTACTTCAGATGCAGCAATATTGCTTCCCTGCTTCAAATGTTATGATTAAGGCAAAGACTTTTCAGTACCTTGTCAAGGATTACCTTAAGAGACCAGCAGCAGTGCAAGGATTTAGGGCCTTCATATTCTGAGTTTTCTTCTTCCATTACAACTAGAAACTTACTCAAATCAACACAGCCAGTGTATTGCTGTATCTGGAGACCTAATGTTGCAGGTGTTGTGGGAATCTCAATTTGAAAACCACAGTAAATCCACAGAAATCTATAGAAATAGAATTAGAAACAGGAAAAAGAATGACAGGAAGATGGTTTCCTTCAGAAAGTATTATGACAATACCTACATTGGTTTTAAAAATTACTATATTGTTTAATGTCTAGCATTGAAGACATGAACCTCTGTCTCTTTTTATCAACTTAGGTCTTATCCTGTGTTGATAGTAGATTGGAAACTCTATTTGAATAAATCATGACTATGACAGGAAGAAACTTTTAATGACTTACTGTCTAATTTTATATTTTTATCATTATTTTACAGACTAACT
Source organism: Onychostruthus taczanowskii (assembly GCF_017590055.1). Lineage (NCBI taxonomy): Eukaryota > Metazoa > Chordata > Aves > Passeriformes > Passeridae > Onychostruthus > Onychostruthus taczanowskii. The sequence goes on from NW_024498795.1 coordinate 687,929, forward strand.
ACATTAGCTAAAAGTTGGTTGGGTTTTTCAGAGTTTTCTACAGTCACTATGCAACTATTTTAAGTTGCTCCTTCCCACTCATCCCTTTTTGGGAGGCATAATTTGCCATAAGTATTAAAAAAGTTATCAAATACAAGTTTTTAATAAGGCTGGATTTATAACCTCTGTATTTCAGCTGAAAACCTTCCTTCTTACTTGAGAAGACCACACACTTTGTTCAGTAACAGTGTTTAGACTATTAACAAAATAAAGGATCAATCACTGCTTAAATTCCCCTCACTAACTGTCATGGACATTCATTACTGATTTCAGCAGCATTAAAAATGCTTCTCATCAGACAGGTTGATCCATATATAGAAGAAAATTCCTTCTTTTTTAACACAGAATCACAGAATGGATCAGGTTGGAAGGGACCACAGTTGGTAATCCAGTCCAACCTCCCTGCTCAAGTAGGGTCATCCTAGAGCACATGGCACAGGATTGTGTCCAGGCAATTCTTTAATATCCCCAAGTGCGGGATTCTCTCTGGGCAGCCTGTTCCAGTGCATGGTCACCTGAACAGTAAAGAAATTCTTCCTTGCATGTGAGAAGAACTTCCTGTGCATCCAAGTCTGCCTGTTGCCTCTTGTCCTATTGCTTGGCACCACCAAGAAGAGCCTGGCCCCATCCTCCTGACATCCTCCCTTCAGATTCTTACAGACATTGATAGGGTCCCCTTGCCGTGTTTCTTCTGGAAGCTGAACAGGCCTGGCTCCCTCAGCCTGTCCATGTAAGAGGGATGGTCCAGTCTCTTGATAAACTCCAGAGCTCTCTGCTGGAGCTGCTCCAGGAACTCCATGTCTCTCTTGCACTGAAGCCCACAACTGGACACAGCACCCCAGATGTGTCCTTACCAAGGTAAAGTAGAGGGGAAGGATCACCTCCCGCAACCCACTGGCAGGTGGAGGGAGTTGGCAGTGTTGAGGTTGTTGGCAGTGTTTTTCCCAAAGAGCTCCAGGATACCATTGGCCCTTGGCCATAAGGCACTGCTGGCTCACGGACAGCCTGTTGTTCCCCGTGATCCTCAGTTCTTTCTCGCCTGCTTTCTTCTGTTTTTCTATGACTGTTATATTTATTTAAATTATCCTTCTGGGGTCTAAAACTTGACTTCAAATTACAGAAATATTATAAATGTATATTCCTGTTATCTGTCTTTTTCAAATTAGATCTTAAGTGAAAGCATAGCCAGAGCTGGATAAGCCAGTTTCTGAAATATATCCCTAGGTTTTTCATTCTCTTAATATTTCTGCAGTATTTTCAAGTTAGTCTACAGATAGATCTTCTCTAATGTGCAATTGAAACAGTAGGAGAACAATGCAATTAGCTGTACTTCCCCTACGACTGTGCAGAATTGAGAAAAAGGTTCATTCCCAGCTTTAGAAACTGTACATTGCTAATCAACACAGGAAAATTAAGGAAACATAGGTATGCTTTTGGGAGTTATATGAGATGTGCTGAGAAGTCAACCCTGAGGAAGAGAAAAACTGTAAACACTATAAACTAATTTCACAGATATATTAATGAAACAATCCATTAATCCCCAATTGGTTTAAGGTGTGAACACCTGTGGAAGGACAAGCAATGTAGTGCTAATGAAAACATTAAAGATGAATCATGCTGATGTCTTTATGCTCACTGTCCTGTGATAGAATAATATATCCATTTCATTGACAAGGTTTTTTCATCTGACATTGTTCTAGTATTTTTAGAATCATTGGCTGAATTCCTGTGGACTTCAATCTGTACCATCTTTGCAAAACTTTAAATAAAAGAATTTTAAAAAAATAAAGCTATAGAGCTACTATACTACATCTTGGGAAAGTAGACTTTATAGTAAATTTCCATGGAAATCTGAGTTTTGAGTGAAATGGAGTTCACACATGTTAGTCAGTTTTTAAGAAACATCTTTTAAGAGTGCAGGAGTAGGCAGTCCCAATGCACTGAAAGTCAAGCAAGAGAGGCAGAAGGCTGGCTTGTCTGAACAGTGACATCCTTTAGAGCCTAGGCAGGAAAAGAAAGTATATGGATTCTGGAAGCAAGGTCAGGCTACACAATAGGACTGTAGATATGATACTGAACCCACTATTCGAAGAGAATTTATATTCTAAGCTCAGTAGGAGTTAAAGCTGGCCAATATATTGGTGGACAACAAATGAAGGTTTTAGGTACATTGACAGCAAAAGGAAGTCTGAAGAAACATTGATTTGTTATTTGATGAGGCTGATCACTTTAGGAATATGGGTGAAGATAAATCACAAATATTTATTACCTTCTTCACTTCTGTCTTTAACACCAGTCATGGACCTTGGGGCTCTGGGAGCCCTGGGATGGAGCACCATGATTGACCGTGAGTGGTAAGCTCCCAAATGACTTTGAATTGGTACAGTTTGCTGCTGTAACTGAGCGCAAATAAGTCCATGAGACCTGGTGGGATTTACCCCAGGGTAATGAAATAGTGCACTGATGTTATTGCAAGACCTACTGTAGTTACAGAACAGTCTTAGGAATATAGAGGAGTTCCAGGTGATTGAAAGATGCATTTTTCCAGTTTTTAAAATAGGCAAAGAAGAAGGCCCTGCTAACTATTGGCCTGACAAACATGCTTTTGAGATTTGTAAAATTATAAAAAATATTATCCTGGGAGTTAATGAAGAACCCTTGAAAGATCATGCAATGATTGGTCAAAGCCAAGATGGATTCATGAAGTGATAAGTTATTAACTTACTACAAGGATACCCCCCTAGTGAATGAAGAGAAAGGAGTGTGCATGGTTTTTTGGATTTTAGCAATAGGTTTTGATACCATTTCTCACAACGTCTTCATGGAAAAGATGTCCAGCACATAGCTGAATATGCACACTATATGGTAGGTGAACAATTGTCTGAAAGGAAGGACTCAAAGTGATGCAGTAATGGAGGCAGCATCTAAATGGCAGGCAGCTACAAGTGGTGTTCCCTCAGGGTTCAATTTGAGAGGAAATTCTCTTCACTGTTTCTGTTAATGACCTGGACACAGGAGTTAGGTCACACAAAGTTTGCTGAAGATAAAAAATTAGGAGGAGTCATTGATTCCCTTGAGAGTAGAAAGGCCTTAGAGAACCATATTGATAATTAGAGTAATGGGTAAACACCAACCCCATGAAACTGAGCAACAACCAGTACTGGATTCTATAGCTGGGACAGTATACATGCCTGGGTGCATGTATAGACTGGAGGACAAGAGGCTGAAATGAAGCTCTGCAGAAAGGGATCTGAGAGGTTTGTTTGCTGTGAACTTCAATATGAACTAATGATGTTCCCTGGCATCCAAGAAGGCCAGAAGTATCCTGGGGTGCTTTAAGCAGAGCACAGCTGATTGGTCTAAAGGATTGGCTATCCCACTCTGTCTCTGCATTGATGCTGCCTCACCTTAAGTTCTGAGCACAGCGCTGGGCTGTGTCAGAGACTAGAGCCTGATTAAGAGGTAAAACGGAAGAACAATGAACAAATTACATAAATATTTGTGGTACATGAGCATAGTTTGGCTCCCACCTTCTGATATTTATCCATTAAATTGCCTGTGAGGGAGTACAAGCTGCCTGCATCTGACAGACATTTTGAATTTGTTGCAAAGGTATGTGAACCAGCAGCTGTCTTTTGGAGGAATTAGTATGTAAACTTAATGACATACTGCTCTGCCCTGAGCTGTGGTTCAGGGTGCATCTATGTGCAAAGAAAAGAAATATAGCAAAGGGGAAAAGACGGTCATTGTTTTTGCAAATCATTGTATTCATCACTCTGGCATACAGAAAAACAGAACTGTTAACTATCAGACATAGAAGATCTTTTAAAATGTCATTGAGGCAAAAGCTTAATTCTATTTTCAAGGCATTACTCAACAGTAGTTTTCACTCTCTGTGTTTTGTCTTCCCATCCCTTTTGTTTTCAGCACAGGACTGCAGGCTGTCTTGCAATTCAATATTTGTTGACATAAATTTTTACCCATCAGTAATACAGATTTTAAAATTAGTGTTAACCATCAATTTTGTTGATGATGCACAAGGCAGAATAGAGCACAGCTTGTGGTTTTACAGGTTTTTGTCAGCAGTATTGACAGCAGTAAAACCCTGAAGCAGAACCTACGCAGAAAGCAGATATGTGCACTAACAAGATGTTATTTTTAGAGTTTCCTTTCTAGCTCATAGCTTTTTACTGGCAATATTTTAATTGGTCCAATGCCAACATAAAAAATATAACATTTTACAACTGTAATCAAAGTACACTTGGGAACTATTTGACCCAGTGATATAATTCCCCTTCTGTCCCAATACAAGTACACTTAATTAAATATACTCCAGTCTTTTCCTAATAAAATATATATTTCACCTCTGACCAGTCCAAAGGTTGTACATTAAGCTCAGGCTTCCGCAAATACAGCAAAAAATCATAATGAGAGAAGGAGAAATAGGGAGGTTTATATTTCTTTTTTCTCAGATTATATTTTAAAAAGAAGTGTAGCTGTAGAAGAGAAAAACACCTCTCTAACTTTTTTTCCCCTTCTTATAAAATAACAACTGCAACTTTCTTAACTTTTAACAAAATTACTGACAGGTAATAAGATTAAATCCTCATTACTGGAAGCAGCAATTTTTAAGAATGAATGATGATGGTATTCGTTTTCACATACTCAATACCTTAATAGCAACAGTTTAAAAATAAGGTCTTTTGTGAATGATTAACAAATCTAACCTAGAAATTTCACTTTATTGCTTGTGTCTGTCAATCATTTGATCTTACCTTTTTTAGCCAACATGAGAATTAAAAAATACTTTATGGTCTTGTCTAAAACTCTGTTTTTCTCAAGGAGAAGGATCAGAGCCATGAAAAGTGTTGCATGTTTTCACGTTGTAGTTCTAGGATTGCTTATATGGGTGTGATAAATCCTAAGATTTTTCAGTCAGCACTGCTGAGACCACACCAGGTGTGCTGTGCCCGGTTCTGAGCTCTTCAGTACAAGAGAAGCATGGAAATAGTGGAGAGAGTCCAAAGAAGGGCCACAGAGATGATTAAGGGCATCCCTCCCATGAGAAAAGCCTGAGAGACCTGGGTCTGTTCAGCCTGGAGAAGGGAATGGTCAGGAGGGAACGCATGAAGGTTTGTAAATACCTCAAAGGGATGTGTGAAGAGGATGGAGCCAGGTTCCTTTCAGGAGTTCCCACTAGCAGGGCAGAGACAACTGCACAAACTCTTATGGAGAAGGTTCTCTCTGAACATTGGGAAGCACTGCTCTATTGTGAGTGACTGAGCTGTGGCACAACTTGCTCAGGAAGATTGTGGAGATACTCAAAAGTATACCTGGATGTGCTCCCGGGAAATGGAGTCTAGGAGATTTTGTTTGAGCAGGTGGGTTGGACAAGATGAAGTCCAGAGCTCCCTTCTTCCACAGTTCTTTCCTCAACCATGCTGTGATTCTAAGTTTCCCAATAGCTCCCATTATAATTTCAATGTTTTTTTCAAATTTCAAGTATCAAGTGAAATTTTCACTGTTGGGATATCTGTTCCTGAGTAATGAAATTCAAATAATAGTAAAAACAATAACAACAACAACAACAACTACTTATAATCTCAGCAGAAAAAGTAAAAGTAAAATATGCTGGTTTACAGGGAGGGGAGAATAAGAGAGAAGCAAGGAGAGAGGGAGAGAAGGAGGGAAAGAAGGGGGGAGAGAGGAAGGACTAATAATATGATCATAATAAATCAGGCAGAAAAACCCCTATTTTTGCTCAGATTTGTTCAACCACAGCCCTACAAACTAGAGAGATCAGTAACCTGAGAGAAGCCTCAAGGGTTTCATGGATGGCACAGAACAGGATGTTGCACTGTTTGATTTGTTAAGCACACAGATGGTGGCTGTTGAGAGCACACTCCAGAACAACTTGTACAGTACAGTAGCAAGGCAAGCCACTAATCATATATTGCTTAGTTAATCAATCATTCACCTAAGAAAGAACAGATGGCACAATTCATAAAGAGTCAACTACAAGTGTACAAAAGGGCTCATCGGTATTTCTGTCCTACCCTTGTAATCTATAAAAGAGACTTTTTGGTTTCTAGATTGGCTACATGTTCACTGTCAAATTGAATTCACTGGCATGCTTATCTCTTCTCAAAGATAATTTTAAATGAATGTATCACTAATAAATTCATTATCCATAAGCTCAGATAAGAATGAGATTCAATAATAAACAATGTCAAGATAAACTAAACTTTGGGAGTCTCTTATAAGAAATTAATAGAGGGATGGCTCCAGCAGTTCTTACAGTAATGGCACAAAGTCAGCGATGGCCTTAACTTTATGTTACTGCCAGAGACAGCAAGGTGTAGTGCCTTGTGTGTGGTCCATCAAAGCCCTAAAAAAAGAATCAGGAGACTCTGGAATTTGAGTTGGTACCTAAGTCCTAGTGCGCTCTTGTGAAACCTATTCAGACTCCTAAAATTCTGGTGCCAAACATGTCCATAATCAATTCAGTTACACAGAGTAACCTATTACCTATCTTTTCCTCATTATTATAATGTTTTACACCATGCTTGTAGGTCTTGGTAAAGCAAACAGGTTCCATGAAGTAAAGAAAGTGGTGCAAAAGGTGTGACCGTAATAAATGTTTGCCTTTAGTGTGACCACAAGAAATGTTTGCCTTTGGTGTGATAAAGTGGTTGCCACTTCCCCATGGGGAATTTTCCATGAAATAAACATTGGCTGAAACTTCTGAAATTAACAGGAAATCAACCACAAAGAGAGAAATCTCACTATCAATTAGGAAATTGTTCATTATTCTTCCTCCTCTTTATCTGGGAGAAAGAAACCAGGATTAAGTTTTTTTCCAAGGATTAATGAGATTTCACCACATAGAGAGAAATAACAGTCTTAGATTTCTTTGTTAATGGCAATGAGTCCGGACATCTCCTATTATTTTGTTCTATTGACTTATGAAGAAGTATAAGTGGCTCCAGTTACAAGGTAGATCAAAATTTTCTGTTCAGAAGGAAATATCCTCTGACCTTCAGGAGAGCATACAGGCTTTACATCCTGTCTGGATGTCATAGTATTCCTAAACAATTAGGGTAAAATCTGCCACTGATGGGCAGACTAGACTTAACCAGCTCCGCTGCCTCATCTTGAACAACAGCACAATAGCAAAAGTTCGTGGGGTTTTTTGTTTCTTTTTTGTTTGCTTTGGTTAGTTTTCTTATTTTCTGTTTTAAAGGCAGAGTCAATTAAATTGTCATGCTTCTCCTAGACTCAGAGACACATGCTCTTTCAGCCCCGTGGTCCTATTGAGTCATTATGTCTTTCTCTGGACTTCAGTGTATAATAACCTGGAATCTTTACAGGAAACGTGGAAGGGGAGATTGAAACTTCAGCCATATAGCATAATCCTTCTTCAATACATGTTAGAACAAATGCTTAACCATATTATCTTCATTTTGGGACTTCATCTTGCAAGGGACTTCATCTAAAACCTGTGTCAAGAAGAACCTAGGTGTCATTTGGCTTATAAGTGGTTCATTTTTCAACATATCTGCTTTTGTAAGAAGGCTGGACTCAGAATCACTGGCACCTGAATGCACCCATGTTTAGGAGCCTAGTCATTCCAGATAATATATGGAAACTACTAAGATGTACCCTCCAGCTGTATATATTAAGGCTAAAAGAGAGACAGAATATGTTAATATAATTTTTAAAACCATAAATTGTAATACATTTTCTTTATAAATTCACATTCTCCTCTAAACAATTACCCCTAATTTGGGGCTGCAAATAAATACAGTAGAGGAAAAAAGATGCTAACATTAACCTGTAACGTAACTTCATGTATCAAGTTACACTTAGATCAGGAATCTTTTGGTAAGTCATGTCTGAAAATATCTTTTCCAGAACTTAACATTACTCAGAAGTGATAATATCAATTTAAAAAAAAAGAAAAAAGATAAAAAAGAAAGAATATAAAAAGTTTTTAAATTCATAATAATCACTGTAGTCAGCAGAAAAAAAAAAAGGTGGTTACCTATTTTGGTGAATAGCTATTTAATTACAAACTAGTATGAACTCACAATTAATATTATTCAAACTAAAGATTCAACCACGTAAAATTTTGTTTGTATTAATAACTAATTTTGCAACATCTGCTATTTCATATAGCACATTCACTTTAATGATTATTACTTTTAATACTAATGAAATTTGTTCAGTTAAGAAAAAGGGTATTGTTGACATATCTCTGAGCATATTTTAGCTGTGAGCACATAAGAATAGAGAATGGATTTTTAGAGTATTTTTCTTTCCTCATTTTTGATGCTTCATTCTTCTAAGTGCAAGTACCTTCAGTTGCAGATTTCTTCTAATTGCCTAAATGTATTTTGCAAATCACTCTCAATGAAAGCACATTTTTCATTGGTTCTGTTACCAACTAAAATACCAATAGTCACTGAAGCAATTGATCAATAGTATTATTTCCTTCTGCCACACCAATTCTGCTCACCAGGGCCTCTGCTCCAGAAAACTTATGTGTTATGTTATTGCCCTAGTCCGAGATCTATACTGGCTAGAGTAGAATAAATAGGCAATCACTCGTGTTAAGGAGAAACAGATTTCTCATTCATTTTTAAGCACTTGAACACTGGCCTAACTACAGTGTTTTATTATGGCTTCTGGATTTAGGAAGACCAATTTCTGTTAACTTGACTTCACACCCACGAAGCTTTTAGGACTTGGTCTGAACTGGTTAGACTCAACAGCCATAGCTCTAAATTTTTTAATACTTTCTGATGCATGAGTATGTGTTACTGTCCCTAGGTCTGCTGCCATAAAATCACTTAAATATATTGTTAATTTAAAAAAATTAAAAGAAAAAAGAGAAAGAGTTTACAATAAAAATAACTTCAGCATAATGTTTTATTCTGGAATAAGATTCTGTTGTTTAACATTGATATTAAATTCAGGTTTTGCCTTACTGAAATTTAGTCACATGGCCACTTGTGCTCTCTTTCTTCTGTGTAGAGATGAATGAGAGCCACAAAACGCTTGTAGGGAGTTTATTCAACCTTGCTTAAGATGAGTGTCTCTCTTTTCCATTAAGGATGCAAGAAATGCTATCTCTTGTGTTTCCAGCTGTATTATAATATAAAACACATTTCAAAGAATTCTCTGGCCGTGTTGGCACTTTTTACCTCTCCTGCTCTAGGATGGGGGGCTGTACAGGCAGGAATACAGGTCTACTTTCTCTAAACCATTTCAGGAATGCAGTTTAGCAATCATGCTAGAGCTGTTATATTCTTTGTAATTTCACATCTCTGTCTCTTTCCTCCTGTATCTCTTCCCCCATTTCCATCTGCCCAATGCAATTCTAAGATCAATTGAATTCATGACATGCACTTTGATACAGCCATGAATGTATTGTATTTGTGTCTTGTACCTCTACTTGTACTATATCTGAGTACAAACCTGGAAACCTGGAAAATAAGCAGTCTGGATTAACCATCTGGGACATAGAAAGTGTTAGGCTTGTAAGTACAGGCACGATTTGAGCAGACTGTATTTTACTCTCTAAGAGAGGTCATGAAGACATTTCCCATAGGAAGCCGTGTGGGAAAGATGCAGTGCATCATTCTGTTTCGTTATGGAGCTGTTAATTACTGTCACTTCTATATGAGATAAGAGACAACCCATTTACTTCGCATTTACACAGTTATTCTTTAGCTCCAAAGTAGAAGTTAATGTGCTCTAGCCATGATTCTGTAATTTCTGCCTTTTCAAGACACACCTGCCTATTTTTCATTTGTTTTTGATAGCAAAAACAAATGTTTTTTGGCATGAATTGAACTGCTATGAAGACCAGTTTCAACTCATGGCAAAAGCCTTTTACAAGGCTCCAGGAAGTATGGCATCTCTCTCGTGTATCATGTATCACTTTTTGTACTAAAACTTAATACAGTGTATGTTTGAAAAATGTGCATGATTGCTCATACATATCCTTTGTATTAAATGTGTTACTTTGCATATAAGATAATGTAATACCTTATTAAACTTTTTTTATAGATACTGACAAAAAAAGGGTAGCCAGTAATTCCCTGTTTTATGGGCCCTCTGGTCCCTCTTTTACCTTACAACTGGATGAATGAGAAGAGTTCCTATTATATTAATTCAGATTTTGTGCATCAGTTATCTGATTCATCAGCTACCCTGAAGCAGAGAATCCAAGTATCCTAGACTGCTTCCTGCTATCTATCACCTCAGGCTCTACAAGACCATTTATGATGATATTTTCCACATAATTTTTCTCTTAAAGTTAAAAAGAATATTTAGTAAACATATAATAAAATTAAAAGCTGACATTATCTCTACTTGATGCAATACTGGTTTTGTCTATGCAGGTATATTTGCTCTGATATTTTTTCCTGTTAATTTTGCTATTTTTTGAATTTTTTAATGATTTTTCAGCTTCTACAGGTTAAGCATCAACATCTACCACCCAATAAATGTAGCATCAGCATTTGACTAAACACTAGAAATACTCTCTACCTGAAGATGTTTCACTTTAGACTGAATTAAGAATGGATAATACATTCTGATTTTGTTAAATTTATTTTCTATTCTGACTAATGCATATCCAGAAGGATAAGAATATTATTCCTCCTCCAGTGTACCACAATAAAGGAGACCTTTGCATGTTTAGTAGTGGTAGACTAAAGTGCATATGGCTCTTGCTTAAAGGCTGTTTAGGTGAGGGGAAAATTATCCTTTACACTAAGATAATGTGTTTTCACTGGCTATTAACTAGTGGGCTTTTTTTCCCTACAGCTTCTGTAGACATAGCACCATATTCAGTACAACATTGATATAAATCCTACAGAGTATTAATGTGAAGACTTTGGAAGGGGTGTCACAATTCCCTGCTTTTCAAGGTACCTTTCAGTAAGCATATTTGCAAGGAAGTGGAACTTCGATTTCCTTAAAGTCATGCACAAAGCAGAGTCTAAAATTAGTGTGATCTTACCCAGAAATGCACTTTAATAAAGAGTGGTACTAGAATTCTAATTTATTTGAGATTTAATCAAATAACACTCATTATATAGTTATTCATTATATTGAAGCCACAATCCTGTCATTATCTTAATTTTCTTCAGATTTTAAAAATTGTTTTAAAAATAATTCCCAAACTGTAAGTGTTGGGATGCTTACTTCTAAATTATTTCTTTTCTTAAATAGCTACTTTAGTGGAATTTTTTGTTTGTTTCTTTCTTTTTTATTGCTTTTTTTTTTTTCTGAATGTTAAAGTTGCTTATTAAGTACTAGTTAAGAAATCATAAATGTTGAAAACTTATTGCACAATTATCAGTCCATCCTTACAAATGTAGCTGTGCCTCAAGATATTTGGCTTTGACTTATGCTCCCAGTTCAAGAGATATATATACTGAAGGTTGCCTTTCTAACCACTGAATTATTCTGTAACCATAGAAACAGCTGAACTGGCCACTAACTGGGATATTCATCCTGATAAAGATCTCACCAATTCTGCAGAGGCCTGGCTGTTTCAGGTTCAGCATTTCAAGCCCACAGAAAATGTAACTGACACTCAATATTATTAAGGGAAAGAAAATGTATGTATCACCACACATTCTCACGAGGTACGCTCCTCCCATCACTGAGTTAAATACAATTTCTGCCTTTTCACTTTCCTCAAATGTTCTTAAAGTATAAAAATGCAAGTTTTGATTATCAGAATTTGTAACATTGTTTATATTACAGAGTGCTTAATTTTGTGCTCAAAACTGTAAATAAATACTTAATTAATGATTTTCTATCAAGATAGACATATTTTTTTTTTTTTTTTTTTTTTTTTTTTTTTTTTTTTTTTTAGATCTTTTGCTGTTACCTAATCTCCTGGATAAAATATATGAATATATACCCATTTATATCTTTAGAACTTCTATATGTTCCATCACTTAGTGAGAGTTAAACATTTAGATTTCTCCCCAAGTCTATAAAATTAAATTTGACCTTCTATTCAACTCAAAAACTCAGAGTGCAAAACTAGGGGGGAAAAACCCAAACCAAACAATTTAAATTGCTGATGTGTTTTCAGCTTCATACTGGCTTATCAAAAAAGGACTAAATCTTGTCTTGTGGTTTTACCCAATGTCTCTTATTTTTACAGCAAGGTAAAAGTCATGAACCTGATTAAAGAAAAATATGAAGAATTCATTTGTGCATGAAGAAAAAATTAGGAAAAAACATTAAGCTGTCAATAAGACATAAGTTCACAAGGAGCTGGTCCGTTGAAGCACAGATTTCTGTATATGTATATATGTGTGTCTGTGCCAGTAGTTGTATGCAAAATATTAACTTATAAAGGAAAAAATATTAAAAAAAATTTGCTTGCTAAACAGGAAGGATCAGTAGGGTTGAAGTATCCTAAACTAGTTTGCAGGAAGCTAATCAGTAGTTCTTTCCTGTGTGGGTGTTTTTGAATATGGGTATGGGTACTTCTACAATGTCTGTTGGTTTGGGGAGGAAGGAAAAAAAATGACACAGGAATACAGTGCTATTGAAAAAAAAAGAAGATTCCATAAATAATAGGGAAAAAAATTACCAATGATATGTGACAATAACCTTAGTTTTGTTCTGAGCCCTCAAGATCCCCAGAGTTATCTTGGTTACTACTATAAGATACATAAGTTGTGGGAAACTTCACTTTTTGACTTGAATCTTTACAATAAAATTACTAGGAGGCATTTGTTTTATCTGCATGGGAGATATAAACCATCACTGAATGATGGTCCTTAATTTTAATTTGCCAATATTAAAGAATAGTCTCTAATATCAGAATGCATTCTTGAAATTTCTCACTCCCTGGAGTACTTTTGAGGGAGTTTAATGAGATACAGAGCATGAGACTGGTTCTCTAAATCTGATAATTAATTTGATGCTTCCAGTTTTTCTTATTCTCGTGATTTGTGACGCAAAGTGAAGCTCCATGCCGGTCCTTTCCATATGAGTCACACCCTAATTGTCAGTCATAAGATGCTGGAGTTTGAGATTATTTTTCTTTGAGTTTTGGTTTGTTCTGTTTTGATTGTTTTATTTCTATGTTTCATTGCATTGGTTTGTTTATTTCTTCAGTGGAATCAAGTGAAAATTTTCCCCATAAAAGAATGACTTAGAAATATAATGGTTTCATATGGTTTTAATAACCTTACAAAGTTATTAACCAAAGAAAGAAAAAGGAATTTTTGGTTTTCATGAAGGTGACAGTTCTGCAATGTACAGAAACATAGAGCATAGGGTCAAAGACTAAATTAAGTTCACCAATTTTATACTGTATGACAGCAGGTCATAAAATCAATCAGAAGACTGCCAAGGCTAAAGAGAGTAAAAAAATAAGAGCAATGAAATTCATACAAGTGGAGTTGTTGTAGAGGTACCTAAAAAACACTGTACTAAAGATAAATATTGTTAGCTTATTATGGTTATTTGAACTTTCAGAATGCAGTGTGCAAAGAGCTCATTCTGGTGAAGGAATGGAAATCCCACAGAATATATCCACACAAATGAACAGGACAGCAGCCTACTTAGCATTCCATGTCCAAGAAAAATTCCTGATTATCCTAAGAACTTTGTTAACAATGTGAAAATTAAATAATTGTTCTTATGGGTTATATCAAATGGAAATACTAACTTTTCAGAGTGAAGAGAGAGGGTTTGTTCCAAGATTACTTCCATCAGGAAGTTTGCAGGAGCAAAGAGTAATCACAAAAAGGAAAAACAACTCCCTGTTAAATATCATACACAGGGTAAAATCCTTCAAGCTTCACAAAATCAGGCATGATCAAAAATTAGCCATCAGCATGTCATTTTGTCTAAAAAAAAAATTGAATTTCCATGAGGCAACATATAAATTCAGAGTTAAAGCCTCAGTGAACCAGGAATTGTAACCTGGTACCTGATCATGCTTTGATATGCATTTAACTTTATCAATATTTCTCAGCAGGTCTGAAATATTCCATAGTAACTGATTTTGCAGCATTTCAGACCTGTGTGAATGTCTGAAGTTTCTCTACTATTATATCTTGCTGTAATATGAATTATCTGCCCTTTGCACCTTTTTGTTTTGCTAGTGCTCATGAGTATTTCAAAGTAGATAATCTGTAATTCAAATAAATTTTTAAAACAAGACATGAAAGCATTCTTTGATAGCCTCAGGTTGTAGTGATGTAATTTGTTCCTGAGCCCTTCTTCATTTGATGCATCAATCAACAGGAAGCATCGTCACGCAATAACAGAATATTCATGACCATGCTACTCCTTCCTTGCTCAAGAGGCAGTCCTGGTCTTTACCTTCACACAACTGCTTTGTTTTAATTTTGTTCGGTTTGGTTTGTTTTTATTATGCAATATCGTTACCATACTCCTGACTCGTAGTTACTGACTTTCATTCAGAGTATATTGCTTCCTTTTTACAAATATAAAATTGCAGGAATAGAGAGCCACAGGATAGCAGTCTTCATTTTTCAATAGATTTGCTATCAGGAAATAAGGAATATAGATTTTCATCCTGTATCTACTACATCACTCAAAGAATTAAATAGTCATTAAAAATCTACAGCATCATCCACAAAACCTGAAACTGATATAGAAGCATTTTATCAGAACATAATTCTGTGGCTTTAGCTATGAAAATTCCTCATCTATTCTTAGGTGCATATCTTCCAATCTAGGCAAATAATTAACTGGAAATTCTATAGGGAGCAATAGACCTTGCTATACAATAATCCTTCCGCTTTATGCACTTAATAACTTGGTTCCTCCTGCAAAAAATAGCATTGATGAACTTGCTTAAATTCATTAGAACTTCTCTCTACTTCTCTAGATACCATCTTTGAGACTGTTACATATGTGCAGCTCCTTCATCCTGTTTTGCCCATTACTATGTGGTTAAACACTGGGCACGTTGTGAAGCTTTTTTTTCACTCAAGGTTTTTACTTTGCAGTATGAATAAAGTATTTTGTCCTAAATCCTTCCTTCTTTTGCATATTTTGGGAAAAAACAAAATCAGAAACAAGCATAACATCATGTGATTCTTCAGTAGTGTCATCACAATTAAGGTTGCAGCTACTTGATCTGATGCTACAAACAGTTGCCTTTTCATGAGTAAACTGTCAAAATTGGAAAAGCTGCTGTCTCCACAGATTAGATCCTCCTATCTGTCAGCATTCCTGTGCCTGTATCTGAGTTGTATGTATCAGCTGTATGACACAACTTGAATTCATATCAATGTCAAATCAATCACAGTACTTTTATCTGTCTTAATTGTAGTTTCAGCTACATGTGCACAGAAGCAGAAATTTAAAGACTTCACTCATGGGACAGTAATAAATGACCATGGGACAGTAATAGTTTCTGCAGATGCTTCAAAATTATCATAAACTTGTGTCCTAATTTTGTGAATGAAAGATGAATGGCAAGGTACTTTCAGAATGAGTTTTTTGGACTGTGCTTACAAAGCTTTTTGCAGTAAGTCTGATTAATTCTGCCTGTGCTCCAAGGCTATGATCAGCTACACAGAGCAAGAAGGGTAAAAGGCTACACAGACAAACCTTACTCTCTAGGTCCTGCTCGTCAACACTGCTTCTAGGTCAGACACATTGGCACACAGCTAAATGGTTTCCAGGTGTTTGAAAGTATTAGTAGATTGATTTCAGATCTTCTTCGACATGAGTGACTCCACTGTGCCCACTTGAAAAACGAGAGTCTATCCTTAGATACCACTGCTGTCCTCTCATGTCCATTCCCTGCTGCTGAGGCTTCCTGTCACTGTTCGGGTATAACCTGCATTCTCCAGCTCTTTCTCTGGCCTCGCCATACTCTGGTCACTGTTCCAAACCCTAACTGCTATCGATTTGCCTTTTATTACCTCCATATTTCAACTGGTGCAGGACCAATGCAGGCAAAGGTTTTTTTCTGAACTACTTCTCCAGCTCTGTATTATTTTAGTATGGCTTCAGGCCTCCATTTGTGTCTGATGTTTCCTCCTCCCCATTTAAGTAGTTAGAAGAGTAAAATATGCTCTTATTTCAGAGATACTTGAAAATACTATTTTCAGACGCTAGTGGATCTCTTTGCACTTGTGGTAGCTGATATTATGATATGGTATTTAAATTCAAATGTTTGGTTTTTTTAATCTAAATAATGGGTTTTCTTTTCATCCCTGTTTTTATGGCATAAGGATGGTAAAACTATTTAAAACCCTCAATACTGATGCTTTATATATATGGCAGACAGCTGGTTTTATTCAGCCCTGTTGTTTTCTTAATATGCCTGAGTTATTTGTGTTTAAATGCACTGAATTTTTTATGAAGCATAAATATATCAACATTTAAAATAGTTTATGTTTAAAAAAGTTAAAACTGTGACAAAACAGAGCAGAATTTTTTAATATAGAGACATGCAATAAAATGGGGAGGGAGTTACTGTATGCTGGACAATAGCTCTGTAATTTTATTTGTTCAAATAATTTGCTTTAGGAAAAAACTACTAAAGTTGTGGTAGAATGAGAAATTTACATTTGATGCATATTTTCATATATGGGTATAACTACACATATGCAAATTTATCAATGTTCATAGAGAAAAAAAAATACATCCTGACTTCTCATATAGAACTATGGAACAGCAAGTGAGCTCACATATTTTTAAGAATTCATTACTTTTCTAAGGCACATTATCCTAACTTTGAACTATCCTCAGAATTAATGCTAAAATCTCATTTGTCAAGTAAATGAGGAAAGTACATGTTAGATGTTTTAGTTTTAACCCTCCTCTCTCCTCAGTATGTGAGTGATCTTATTTGCAAAATTTAATCATTTTTGTTCATATCTAACAAGATTCCCAAAGTATCCTTGGATAAGAGCAGCAGAGTGATAAAACAGGGGTTATTTTAACACAACCCTTGTTGAATTCAAAATACTTTTTATATAGGAATTGCTTTACTTCTCCTATTTGCATCATTATGAATATATTTTCCTCATGTTTCTGTTGTAATTTTCAGAGAGGTCAATGGTAAAAATATGCAAATTCCAGAAAACTGTGTTATTACCTCATCAAGAGCAAAATCTTGAACTTTATTTCAGTAACTTTCATATGCAATTAAAGCTCAACTTTCCCAACAGGGTTATAGTATGTTTAATTAAAAATGAAGATCATGATAGCCTAATACACATTACACATTAAATCAAATGAAAACATCTCTACCTTGCAGCCTTGCCTTCTAAAATTACTGATAAAGCATGAAAAGGAATTTTGACTTCTCACATTTGTTGTTCTTCAAACCAAGCAATTTGTTCACTTCAAGAAGATTGGTTTCAGACTTAAACAGCAAATATCTGTATTATGTATATAATACTTTATGAGTTTTGATGTTCTGTTTTTTCCACCAAGTGATCAAAGAAAACTAAAAAGGTGATCAATGGTCCATTGTCAAAGTAATTCGTATTAAACTAATCAATATTTGTTGCATTATGGTGACACTGATATTCACAGGTGCTGTGGGTTAATCACAGAAGGCAGCTAAACATCACCCAGTCACTCGCTCCCACAGCAGAAGGAGAGAGGGGAAGCAGAAGAGCAAAAGCAAGAAATTAACCTGTGGACCAATATCAAGACAGCTTAAGAAAGGAAGAAAATCTGCACTTACAAGCAGAACAAGAAAGTTTACTGTTCCCTTATTCAGGCAGATGTTCAGCCATTTCCAGAGAAGCAGGGCTTCCTTGTCAACAGCTGCTCTGGGACAGAGAAGCCATAGCCACAAAAAATCCCTGCTTCCTACTTTTTATTTTTGCCCCAAATTTTGCTGCTGCCCTGTATCCTCTGAGCCAAAGTAATGCTTATATGTGTATTATATACATTAGCAGATCACAGCTGCCTTCACTGTTCCACCAGGATGTGGGGTACTTTGATTTTGCTTTGGTCTAACTCACTGATAGAAGCTGAATGACCCATGGGGTAAATGGTAAATCGTGCTGCTCACCTGGCTCAGAGTGACTTGTGGAACTGTGGGAGATGCAATGCACATCTTGGCTCTAAGGTCCCAGATCCTCCAAAATAAACAAAGACAATATCAGGGGGCAATTTAGGAAATAAGAAACTAGAGTATATCTGCATAGTACCCACTCCTAAATCAATCTGCTACATTTGAAATTGGCTTACACTGCCATTTAAAAAAATCTTATTATAGTTAGATCTAATATGTTCTAACATGAATATATTCTTTAAATGATTATGACATTATCTGCTTCTATGGTCTCTCAGGTAGTGTATTTGGTGTCAACTACAGTTTTAAATCCAAAGAATAGTGATAAATATTGCACATTTCTGGTCTGCTAAACAATAAATGTCAGCTGCACTCAGACTGTAACTCAAGACAATTAACTGGAAGAGAAAAAATTGCTTTTTCTTTCCCCTGCTGCCAGAGCTGTAAACCCTTTGCCAAATTGCCTTTATAAGAATTTAACTTCCCTACTGATTATTTTGACTCACATTAATTTAAAAAATACCTCAACTGCAACTTACTAGGCTATAAAACTGTTGCTATTCCTAACATGAAGATATCCTGGTTGTTATTTTATTTTAGTTCAAATCTTTTAACAATAAATAAATGGATTAATTAATAATTCTGAAATCCCAATATAAAGATTATTTCTGTTTTATTATTTTTTCATCAAAATATACCTGTGGCATTTTAAGGTAGTTTTTAAGAGCAAGACTTTTTTTCTCTCCCCAAAACCTGTTTTAGTTACAAAACTTATGCTTACAAAGGAAGAAAGTATTCCACTTTAAATTCCAAATTTAAGTGACATTATCTATTTCATTTTAAGAAAAAATTAGTCCCCTCTAACTATATGCATGTTTCCTGCCTTGTCTTTTTTTGTTTCCTTTTATTTTCCTAATTTTTTTAATTAGTTATTGACAAATTCAAGCAGGCAATGTAAAAATATTCTGTGTGCACCCTTGTATAAAATTATCAGTACTTTGGAATAACCAGAGGAAGGACAGTGGATAAAATTCAAACCATAGCTCCTGATATAATAGGAATAAAGGACAGATTAAAATATTTTGATGATTTATAAATTATTTAGCTTTGTGATTCAAAAGAGGCACAGATGTATGGAAATTACAATTTTAGACTGGCATGCGAAAATCTTTGGAAGTTGATGAGCTAGGTCAGCTCAAAGCAGCGCTGGGCTCATTAGTTTGGCCTGTAGGCTCAAAGGTAAACTGGTAGCATTGGCTGGAACTACACTGCCAAGCAGAAGGCAGAGGAGGGAAAAGGGTATGAATGTGCTGGGGGACCACAGGAGGGCTCATAAGGCCAATGGTTAGTTCAGGAGTTCACCTTGTAATATCTTTTTTGTAGAGATGTGTTAAACAGAACAATCTCTCCTTTATGCTGAAGATGATGAGTTATTAGCATAGCTGTTTTTTCGGTTTCTTGGTTTTTTTTTAAAGACTATTGTTTCTTCTAGAAATAGTGCAGTAATAGATCCAAGAGCTTCTCTTTCTTCTTAAGAGACAACACAGTTGTTTTGTAATGTCAAGTTAAGGTGTTTCTATGAATAAAGCACAACACATTTTTTTGTCCTTTAAACATATTTTGACTGGTTTCATTATCCTGCATTTACTACTTATCAAACCTGACTTGCAAGAAGCAGTGTACTTCATCACCAGCAAAGCTTGCATAAATAAAAAACTTATGAGTCTAAAATGATAATTACCACAATCTAATGAATCACATAAATCATTTATAATGAAGGGAAATAAACAATGACTCAGAAATGAACACATTAATAACTTGGGGTGTGTTTTTTTCTCCAGAAACAATGAGTAGTTTAATTTATATAGTGTGTCCATAGACAGTATAACTGGAATCCTATCATTGAAATAATTAGTAGTTAATCTAAGGGGATAAACATATCTAGCAGAGTCCAAATTGAAAAATGGCTATTAAAATTATCATTAAACTAAGAACATTACTATAAAATTATAGTAAATGGCCAACATGATTATAAAGAAAATGCAAAATCTTCAAGAGATCATTTACAAAATATAACATCTCTCAGTCCCTCATCAAGCACCCTCCCTTCCACAATTATTTTTTAAAAGTTCCTAAACAGAAAATGGAACTTATTTAAATAAAAATGTGCATGTTTACAAGAGAGAAATAATAATAATAATAAAAAGCTCTGGGATTCTCTATGCCTAAATGTTTCATTTGGATATATTGCATGAGTATGACCTGGGTCATGAGTATGTTGAAGGTTTTGTCTCAGGACCATTATCACGGTGCTTCAGAGCAGCGTCTCTCTTTCTCAGTGAGATAAAGAGATGAAAACCAAATACCTACAACTATAGTAGGGATATGGAAAAGTTGGTGGATTGCATTTCAAATATTTTTTTAATGTATGTAGAGAAACTAATTTCAGTGTATGTGAAATGGTGACTGGATTCCACAGACACTTGTGAATATTCACAATGCAAAAATAAAGTAGTAGAAAATGTTAAGTATATCAAAAGATTCTAATACACTATGCTAGAATCTCTAAACCAAGAATACTATAAGATTGCTACATTAGTTGCAATAATTTAGCATATTATTTTAATTTATAGTAAATGATAAATTTATTGTATATTTAGGACACTGAAAACATCTATCTTCTGATTCACTTGCTTTTTTAATATTTATGGATATTTATTACTAGATTTATTTTCTTCTATGTTAGTCATAAAGATTATTAACTTTCTATATATTCTGCATGTTACCATTTACTTGAAATCATAAATGGATTACTTGTTTTCCAGTTCAAAATAGATAGATGATCATAATATATAACTAAGTTGATGTGTTAGGAAAAAAGCCGCTCAGATATTATATTTATATGTTCCTGGTGATTGGTGAAATGTTCCAAGAGCTGATTTCACTGACAGAAGTCACAGTTAGACTTAAGAATTATGTCACAGTTAGGTTAAGAAATTTCAAGGGTCCTGGAGAGCATGAGCAAGTGCATCAGTGCAACTCTGACCTTTCTGTCAAGACTGCAGGAGCTAAGTAAGAAAATGTAGGCAATATTCAGAAGCCTATAAATTGTGGAGATTTGGAGTAACTAAGAAAATCCCAGAAAAATGCATTATTACACTCTAAGTAGTCCAGCTTAGACAAGGTTGATTTTGAGCTCACACTGCAGCAATGAACACCTAATTGTCTCTGCTTTCCAGTTCCCAACACCAGCCATCACCTGGCAGCCTTCTGACTTGCTCAGGACAAAGTACGTCAAGTTCTTTCACTGGATATAGAGGGTTCTTAGCACCTTATTTTGCTTTTTCTACACAAAAGGGTTTGGCTCTTTTCTCAGGAAAAAAAAACAAAAAAAAACAAAAAAAAAAAAAAAAAAAAAAAAAAAAAAAAAACCCCAATATTCTTAGTTATTTAAAGTTAAGTGATTAGTTAAAGTGATTATTTAAAGACAAATATTGAAATATTTAATTCCTTTTAATTACCTTTATCTTTGAAAGTATTTAAATACTTGGTCCACAGTGTTAATATAAAAATGTAAGGTATTTGTGTTATGTACATTATGTATATAATGTGTATGGTGTTAATACAAAAATATATTATAGGTGATGCTTTTCTTTTTTCTTTCCAGCACTGGTGGAATCTTTTTCACAATAAAGAGGGGTTCAGAAATCTAGAATTAAGGCCTCAGCTTGCAGGGTAACTGAGCCCCTGTGTTTCAGCACCCAGTAAATGTCAACTGATTAAAACTGGCAGAGAAGAATGATTGGCAACATGTTCAAACAATTCATGAAACACAGCAAGGCATGTCATTGTAAAATTTTTGTGACTGTCAGATATCGTTCAGTCTTGCACTTGATACCTCATGGAAGCCATTATTTTTTTCTGTTCAGCAAAAAAATACAAAATTGTCTCTACACTCACAACTGCCAGCATTAAAAGCAACAAGGATCTTTGAATTCTATCTGAATGATTTTTGATATCAAGTAGCCTAATGAAAACTGATTGCCTAATCAACTAATGTGCAATGTTTCTGATAATAAATGCAACCATGCTGGTGAAAATTTAATTAAGATAAATACCCATCATGTATTCAATTATATCTGTATAAAAATTTTCAAAATAAAATGAACATATATTCAACACACCTCAAAATGGCTTAATTGTGTACAAAATAGACTTTCTGTAAAACTTCCAAGGACACAGTTTATTTTCACCCTGATGAATAAGTCATATATTTTATGAGTCATACTCATATATATGTATATATATGAATATTATATTTCTATATGAATAAGTCATATATTACTACTACCATCTATATATTGTAATACTTTTATCATCTGTCAACAACTTACTTTAGACATCTGTCTTTATTCCTACTTTTTGGATAAATTAATATTGTATCTAAATAATGACTTGATCAAAAAAGAACACAACGATTCAGTCATATTTTTTCTTATGAAATTCTGTTACACCATCCAATAGATGAAATATTCTGAAAATAATTTCTTCCCTTACCTGGTGACATGCCATTAAAAAACTAAATAAATTGAATGGTACCAAAAAGCTTGGTGTCTGATGCAGCCATACAGCTGTCATGTTACTATAAATATATCTTCATTATTTTATTAATCTCCTTTAAAGATTTCTGTGCTTTAGAGAGCACACAGAGTAGTTCTGTACTATATACCATGGGGAGCGATAATGTCACAAAACAAACTGTTCATAGGAATAAGAGGTGTGATAGTAGCTTATTTTTGAACTTTGGATCTCTTTAGAAATTTCAGATATCTCAGAGTTTCTGTTATATGAGGGCCAGATGGCTCTGCTTTGGGATAGTATGAAACACAATCCCAAGACAGCATTCAGCAGATGTCTAGGCAGCAGCTCCAGCTGACCAGACAAGTTTGCTCTTCCTTCACTTCACACAGATAAAGCCAGGAATGATGCAAGACAAGGAAATAAGCCAAAAACACTATGGTTTCTGAGTATAGAGAAAATAATGTAACAACTTAAAGCAAACAAATAAACATGTAAAATTCAAACCTCAAATCCATCACATTTATGAATTTTTTGGGGGTGGGGAGAAATGGAAAGAGCATGAAAGTGGCATAGGGGAACAAGCAACTGGATTTTCTTGCTTCATAAGATAGAAAAAATCTTTTGTTCTGATGAAGGTGCTTATTTCCTTATCAACGACAATAACTGAATTTGATAACTACAGCTGATGCTTTTACTAGAAGTATATTGTTTATGTCCACAGAGTGTTCTGACTAGATCTCCAGAATCAACACATGTCTACTGAACCAAATAGTGCTTGTGGGTTTTAAACTATTTGGGGATCACATGGCACCACTTAGAACATTTTTTCTCTAATGTAAGCAAGGAAAAAAAAGACTGCACTTTTATTTCTGTGACTGACATTCTAACAGATATTAGTACCTAAATAACACAGCAACTGGAATACTGTACAGGCGTTAAAGAAAAAAAAATAAACCCAAACAACTAAAATGAGGATTTTACAGTAAAACAAGACTAAAACAAAAGGGATTTGGTTTTGCTCACAATATTCTTACTTTTTTTTTTTTTTTTCATCTCTAAGCAAGGTGTTTCCTTCCTCACCATTTTAGTTTACTGCTGGATATTTATGACATAGGATGAGACCAAAATTAATTTCAGTCAGATCTACATCTGCTTCTCCCTTTCCAAGTCCAGATGTCTAACTAAAGCCTTGGATACTCACCGAGCTGCTGTTGCTCTGTGCTTTCTATCACAATTTGTGTGGAAAGACAACAGAAGAGCATCTTCCAAAGGAAACATGCAAAATACTAGTCTAAATAAGCAGAGGAACAGTGGCTTTGAGGTTTTCTACATGAAGATGAAAATGCTTTGAGGATGTTGATTGGAAATATGGGAGGGAGAATATTTCAAATATGCCTCGTATATTCAAAATGCAAATTGTTTTTCACTGACATAGAGTGCAATATTGTTTTTTCCTTTTCTCTTTGGGGAAATAACATCACAAAATATCTCTGGGGCAAACCTTCTTTGCTGTCAATCCTACCAAAAATTCCAGTGGTGAAAGAATAATGGGTGATAAACCATTTAAACCATTTTCTTACTCATATTGGTGCTCCTTCCAGAATAGTCTGATTTTTTTTGCAATACCTCCACAAAATTATGCACTTTCTCTTGCTGTCTTTGAGCTTCAGTTTTCTTTGTAAAAGTTTGAAGTCATTTGTTAGGAGTAAACTCTTATTCACACTTTTTTTTATTTTTAAGAAAATTAAATCACTCTTGAGTTCAAGATTTTACTGCCAAATTTCCTTATGAGGAGGTATCATTGCAGTCAGACTGGTTTCAGACTTCTAAGCCATCTGTTGTTTGTGGCATTACAGACACAGGATTTGATCGTCATCTCTCATGGTAGACATATATTACATCAGCATGGTAAGCTCCTAAATTTGAAGCTAACAACCCATAGTGAGAGTTTACATCAGCACATTAGGAAGCATTTAGATACTGTAATTGGAATGATGGAACCATGTGAGTCAATCCAGAGAAAAAGTGAATTTTTGAATGGATGGCCTTCTTAAGAAATACATTTACAAATAATGTCTTACACAGAATTGATTTCTATCAATATTCAGAGTGCATGAGTGCATTTGATATTTCATAGTCACAAGCTCCTGTAATCTATGTGTATGCATTCTGATGTAGTTATCATCTTCTGATTTAAAGACTCCCATGGACCTCAGGGAACCTTTGAGCCATATATAAACAGTAAGGCCTGAGATGACAAGTGTGACAGGATTGTAATAAAAAGAATTATGTATGCATGTAAAACATTGAACCAACAATGTTTATAATGCATTTTCAAGGCCTGTGAGATCAAATTTGCATGGGCAGAGGTCAAGCATCATCGATCTCTTACATTCACCACGTGCAGTTGGACTTTTCACTTCTCTGATAAATATATAACTTTACTGTCACCTGTCATTTTGCTTGTCATAATTCCTTCTGTTCCAGTGACTTTATGATGCTTGTTTCCCCAGCATCTATTCTGTTTATGCTGGATATAAAGTTTTGCACCTTTAAGACTGGTTCCAAGAGCGAAGGGGGAGAGAAGCATGGAGTTTGTTTTCAGAAACTGTACTTGCTGTCCCACATCCTCTCCTGGACTATGTTGTCTGCAGACAGAGAGAGGAGAAATCTCTCCTTAGTCAGGTTTTTTAGGGTTTTTTTTTTTTTGTTTTTTTTTTTGGTTTTTTTTTGTTGTTGTTTTTGTTTTGTTTTATTTTGGTTTGGTTTGGTTTGGTTTTTTTTGTGTGTTGTGGGGGTTTTTTTGTGTTGTTTTTTTGGTTTTTGGGTTTTTTTTGGTTTTTTTTTGCGTTGTTTTTTTGGTTTTGGGGGTTTTTTTTTGTTTTTTTTTTTTTTTGATAGCTGAGGCAGAGAGGTTCTCTGGACTGTGGTTTTTCTTTTTCTTGGAATTGTTCAAACCTGCTCTGGACTGAAAACCCAGAAAAACACTGGGAGCTCATGCCTATGGCCCACCAGGGACATGGACACGGCATTTCCAGTGCAGGAAGAACTGAGAAGAGACTGAGTGAGCCAAGCTACACCCCAGGACAAGAACTTTTTGAATTTGTCATCTCTTTGGAGCAGAGAGAAATTTTATTGTCAAATGTTATTCATTTTTTATGCTTGTGAATACTTTGCTTGTTAAATAAACAGTTTTTTCTACTGTCCTCCAAGGGAATCTTTTCCCAAACCAGTTGGGGGATGGGCTGCTTGAATCTGCTTTCTAGAGGGACCCCTTTGGAAGTTTCTTCCCAAATTTACCCTAAATCAAGACTCCCTTCCTTGCTTCCTTCCTGCCTTCCAGCCTCCCTCCTTCTCTCCCTCCCTGCCTCCATTATTAGCATCCCTCAAAGTAGAAGACTGGAAAAACCCTAAAAGAAATTTGCAAATTTTGGACAATTTGAAAAATTGAGCATTATTGGTACAAGAAGAAAAGAAAAAAATTCAGGGCAGTAGTTTATTCACAGAAATTTGTATTCTGGTATTCACCAGAGAAGGTATGATAAAGGGAAGCTTGCTCAATAGTCCTTCTTCTTTTTTTCTGACAGCAAAACTGAGGAAAAAAAAGCACATAAAGAAATCAGCGTGATTTAGCCTTGTGTTCCCTTAAGGAGTCTAAGATTGGAAGGCAGATAAACAGTAAAATAGGACAAGATCATATCTCAAATTATCTCTTGCCTTTCAAATAATGTTTCTACTTATTTTCTCACTTTTATAACCAATTTTATCTTTGTTATTATCCCCGTCTTCTCATATTTCATACGAACTGGGAAAATCACCAGCGAATTAATAAAAGCAAGGGAAAAGTTTCCAAGTAGGAAACAGTCATGCAATTTAAATCCTAAGCTAGTGAGTTTCAGAAACATTGATAATCACAGATTTTGTTAGAACAATTTATTCTACATTATCTCCCAAAAGAATTACCTAAACTATCATTCAGGTTTATACGTAATATTGAGGATATATTAGAGACTTAATGTACTCTTTTCAGTAATAAACTTCTGATCAATCAAATTAAAGTTCCTCCCTTGTGTAGAGGATCCCTATAGCATATAAAGAGAAATTTAGACATCACTGGATTTTGATCCTCTTTTTACAAAATTTTTGCATCACTATGGAGTACTTCTGTGTGCTTAGAACCATCTGTAGGAGGAGAGACAAGGTCAGGGTCCGGATTCACCACCATGGGAGAGAGTCAGGTTCACACCACGGCTTCAGCACATTCAGAACTCCTGAAGAGCAGCCAGGGCATGGTGACAAAGACGTGAGAGAGCTGATGGGAAAGGCAGGGTTGCCTCTATGTTGGGGAACACATCAAGGGCCAGGAGTAGCCACTGCAGCAGAGATGCTGAGAGCATGGTGTGAAAGCAGACACTGGGTTTCTGGAGTTGCCCTGGCCTCCCAACCATTTAGGGTTACATGAACACCATTTTAATGATTTGAAATTGAAATTAATCAGAAAGAAATAAGCTAATTATGATCACTGGTAGTAAGTAATCCCATGTTTAAAGACATGTGCCACTTTGCTCAATGGTTTTGTTCCAGCACAGGGTGGCTTTGAACCCGTCAAAAAAAAACTAGATTAGGTCTTGGTGGCTGCCAGGTAATCTTACA
Source organism: Onychostruthus taczanowskii (assembly GCF_017590055.1). Classification (NCBI taxonomy): domain Eukaryota; kingdom Metazoa; phylum Chordata; class Aves; order Passeriformes; family Passeridae; genus Onychostruthus; species Onychostruthus taczanowskii. The sequence goes on from NW_024498795.1 coordinate 715,266, forward strand.
AATATTAATTAAATAATCAATAACTGTTTATGCATTAAATTACTGAATATTAAGTAACATGATTTCTTAACAAATATCTTTTTGGACATGACCTTCTTTCAGTCACTAGGGCTTTTCATATTTTATTACTTTTTCTTCTTTGTAGGACATAATTTGACAGATCTTTACAATAAATTCAGGTCTCACTGACAAAATTCGGAGATAGGCTTCAAAGGGCATTTTAAAAAGTTTATCAACTTTTCAGAGTCCTCAGTAAGATTCCTCCAGATGCAGACAGGATATATTTTAGTTTTCTTTAATGCAATCCTGATATAAAAAGATCTGTAAAGGAAGAAAAGAGTTTTTTGTCTCAGTTTCAAGGAGAGTCATGGCAGAATTTTGATGTCGAAGAGGTCTTTGGCAATTCAGCAAGAAGCACTAACTCATTTTAGTTTGATTTGCCTGTTATAAATTGCAGCTGGTTGCCAGCTTTTGATTGGACCAGATAATCTCCAGAGGTCTTTTCTGATATAACACTTCTGTGATTTTGTGACCTTCACGTGTAAGTAATGTGAGATGTCAATAAACTGCATGCATCACTTGCCTTTTTGCCAGATAATGCTACAAGAGTAATTCATACTGTACCAGAATGGGAAATGTTTCCCAAGCCCTGCTGAGCAGTGTGATCTTTTTCTGGATAGGGTGATATTTTTCACAAACACAATTCCTGGAAGGCTCAGCAAAGATTCATGTAGAGGCCAACTGTTAACACACATTTTAAAACTTTATTGTTCATTGGAGCATGAAAGATCTAACAGGATGCAAGTGGTCATCCCTGTAGATAAGAATTGATCAGAAAATTCACAACTGGAGAAAATGCTTGTGGGAAATTATTGTACAATGTCATTGAAACCAAGTAAGTTTTGCTATAAATGAGGGAGAGAAGAAATATTGGACTTTTGTGAGAGCTAAATTGCATTGCATGGTAGTTGTCAGCCTGTCAGCGAATGAGATTAAAGCAATTCCTATAGTATAGATCTGTCCAGAAACATAATCTAGGAGAAAATGCTTAGATGAAAACTATAAAAACTGCAGTTAGACTGCAAAATCTAATCAGCATTGATTGGTTGAAGGGTTAGGTTTTCTGCACTAAATTTTTTTAATTCTTTTTTAGTTTAATAGGTCCTAGAGTAGAATTTGAAAGGAGTAAAAACACAATCATCATTGATTTTTTAAAATCTAGGGCCTGCAAATATTTACAGAATTATGATTCCTATATTTTTTTTATTTGTTTATAATTATTTCCTTTCAATAACTTCTTCAGTGTCAGTATGCACACATACACTAAGAGTTTATAGTCTTCATAACACTAATATTGTCAGATTTCTGATTTAATTACATTTAGAGGCCAACACTTTTTGTCTTAAAATAATTCTATTTTAGAAAGATTAATCCCAGCATGAAATTTGACATTAATAAGGGAACGTATAGATATTGCTTTAACTGCATGATTTATACTCACCTGTGGATTTTTTTCTGCAAAATAACACTGAGGTTCTAAAAGACTTTCAGCAGTAGGAAAACATTTCACTCCATGGATTTTAAAGTCATTCTGAGTTTGTCTACTTTGTTATATTACACAAGTGATCTTTTATACCAGTATTTTATGTGGAAGTTGAAAACTCACTATACAAAAATCAGGAATTATCCCAGAGTAGCAGTGGAACAGATAGACATTTCCCAACAAAAGCCACTAACACAGACTTTTCATTGGCTCCTAAGATTTTAAAGGTCAGGCTTTGGCAACCAAGCCAGCCAGGTCTTGGGGCATGGGAATAAGCTAGTGGTCTTCACTATGGCTGTCACATGTCTAAATAAAAATAAATACATAATTACTGTATTGTGTTAGGAATGATAGCTGTACAGATCTTTGGACAAATCTTTCCCTAGTTTCCTTAAGTGAAGAAGGTATTTGCCAAACCTCAATGCAATAAGTGAGGATTCAGGTGAGTTCCTCACTACGAGGAGAGGATCAATACTAAATTTTGATCTGGTGACTATTTTACCAATTTAAAATAATTTAATAATGCTGGCAAAGTCCTAAAAACATTTTTCAAATGTAATTCAAATTATTAATTTAATCCCACATATAATAAAATAAGTGAAATGAAAGGATAATAATTATTGAGGTACCCTGTAACTTTTTTCCTGAAGTCCTTCAATAAGTCCAGTTAAATACATAACAGAAAATGCTTGCTCTATAGATTTTTGTAAGAATAAATGATGAGGCAATCTGCTAGAAGTAGGGAAATAACTTTCTGCCAATATTATTACTTTTCTGTATGCATGTTCAATTTACTACATTCCTGCTGTTTCAACACTAAGCCATGCATGGAGATACAGAAAAATCTGAGGGAGTCTGACTTTTCATCCACACATTGTTATTAATATGGACTACTCATTAAAGTGCAGTTTCAAAATTTGGGAGAATTTGCTAATGAGCTACTTAGGCCCTATATTGACATGAAAAAGTTAAAAGTGAGAAGTTAAATTTATTTAAAATTATTAGAAATGGAGATACATATAAAAGTAACAGACACGGTAATAAAGATGAGAAATTCTCAGAAGAACTTTTTTAATGTGGTTTTCTAGCCTAAGCTTACTAGCATTCACAAGAAGGTCTTTCAACTGAGAAGAACTGTTCAAAGCCATTTGTAGTCATCACAAAGAAGAAAAGAAGTGAACACTCAAACCTGGTAACATGTCCTCTTCTACTTGAGAACAGATTCTTCAACTGCAATAGTCAGACACTAACTAAACATTTATAGTATGCCTGAGCAATAGCACCAGGAGACCAAAATTAATCTCCACCACAGCCTGACTTTTTAAATGCATTTTTATAAATCCTAATAGCAAAAGACATTTCCACCAGAGATGAAAACAATGACTGCCAAATAATAATTATATATGCTAAATACAGTAAAGTTGTCTATCCATTTTTCATTGCGCCTCAATACTATCTTCCTTAGCAATTTATCAGACTAAATACCCTTCAACAGAAAAGCAGACATGGAGGGGAAAACAAACATTTGATGGGATTAGTCTGGGGTCTTTTTCTATTTGTAAGATCTAAAATAAAAACAAAGCTGCCAGATATTTTGTGAGCTATTCTTTAGTACCAAAATACAGTTAAGGACTTCAGATAAGAAGACACTGAGCCCCTGAAGTGCCCTGAAGTAGTTACAGTGAGTTTCTCAGCTGAGTTCTGCCCATATATTGTTATCACTTCCTATATTGTTAGGGTAGTGTCAGACCTCACAATGTTCTCTGTCCTGAATTCCATCACCAGAGAAGTATTTTAAGAGCAGGCTAACTGTTGAAATGTTCTAGAGAGCAATGTAGTTCAGTTTTCTAGTTTGGCAGAAATTTTCATCCATTTCTCTCAATGTTTGCAAGACACACGCTTCAAACAGTCTGTCTCACAAAAGGAAAAGAACTTATGCTTCTCTGACTCTTTTCATTTCTGTGGTAGTCCTCAGACATCCATGGCTGGCAAATTAACATTTGGATATTTGTTGCTTGGAAGAGCTACATGAAGCTGTGTGATGCTACATATGATGATACATAAAAGTATCATAAAAAGATTATGACACATAAAAATAACATGTTGTATTCAGGAAACTATAATATTTGGGAATTTACTCAGATTCCATTTGGGTTTAGATCTAGATACAGATAAATAATTAATTATATTACTTAAAATAGCCTGTTGATTTAAGTTTTCCTTTACATAAAACAAAAACACAGTGTAGATTTTCAGCAGCAATATTAAATAGGTAATGTGAGGAAGAGGGCCATACTACTTCTTTAATTGCGTGGATTTATAAATATTCTTTCATTGGCACTACTAGATTCAGACAAAGTGGTGCAAAGTTCCTGTCACAGCAGATTAAACAACAGCATCCTTAGTTGACGAGATCTACTAATCACAGAATTATTTTTTTTTATCATTATAACTCCATTGGTGAGTGCTGGGTAGACTAGTTTGGGGGTTATGTATTCCATTGACTTATTAAACAAAATAAGTGACACATGATTAAAAAGTAATTAAAATTAAGAATATTAATTCTTCTTCTAAAAAGTGAAGAAAAACTAACAGCTGCACTAAATATATTTTTTGACCCACAATTGGTCCTTGCATGCTTCTGATTATCTTCATTAGATCCCCTATAAAAAACAGTGCAGTGCTATAAAGGAGCAAGGGGTACAAATTAAAAAAAAAGTGGTCATGGATGACAAAAGTATAGTTATTTTTTAAAATGCCATATAAAGAAGAATATATTTTAAAATTGGCAGGACACAATTGCTAGTCTAAATAGAAAAAGAATTTGTGAGGTAAAAGATATACCCATCAGAGATGAAAAATTTCTGAAGGAAAGAAAGAGCAAAGAATCATTCCACTGAGATTTGAAGACAACAGGGAAATGTGTGAGATATCAGCTTGTTAGGTACAAAGGCTGTAGAAAGGACAAACAATGGTAGGAAGAATAAAAATCTCTCTCAAGAAAGAAATGACTAATTCACCAACCAGACTGAACCCTGGTTGTTGGTATTCCTCAGAGCCCTATTCCTGGGAAAATAGTGCTTGCTGTTCACAATAATTTCTCAGCTAAAAGTTGATTCCACAGCTTTGCTTAAGCATTTTTCATCAGTTGTTTATCATCTCCCAGTCTCAGACACCTTTTATTTGAATAACTAGTCAACATGATCCATACAGTAGGTTCGAATCCTGAAAGCATTTTATGTACACAATAAAATACATATTTCAATGGAGTAGTGTGAAATAAATTAAGACTGGAGAAGTTAGAGGGAAAGATCTTTGACTTTGATTGTAATATCTTCTGAACAAGTGCTTGCATTAAACTAACTTAAATCCTTGACTATTCCAAGAGCTGTTTTTATAACAATTTGATACTGCAGTAAAATGGTGACAATGTTACTGCAGTAACATCAATTTGTGAGCTATATCGAAAGGTCAGTCCTTGTTTTCTCAAAGTTCAGGAGTAAAAAATGCATATGTAGAAATGTGATATATTTTAGGTACAGAGGAGGTTTCTTCACCAAGCTCATGGCTGTTCAGAATTCAAGCAGCTTGACAGTCTTAAGTCCCAATTACCAAAGGGAGCACATGCTTCTGGCACAGTAATGAAACTTCAAGCAGTATGGATCTTTTTACAAGGGCAATATCCATACTGCCTGAAATGGGGCTTTCTTGGGGATGCATCTGAAACGTGGAACTCTTGCTCCTGACAGCAAGTCAATCACAAAATATGAAGTACCACATGCCTTGTCCTCCCCACGGTAAACACAGATCAGTGTGAGCACTTTGCTTGTTCTCTCCTCCTTCTCCTCATCATCCCCCAAATATCAGAAAAATTAAAAAGTAATTAACATGTGGTATGAAAACACAAAAGGATAAGAATGTATGTATGGAGAAGTGTTTTAATCTTCCATTTATCTTGAAAAATTAAGAACACTAAAGAGGCATGTATGAAGGAGGGACTATACCTACAAATGCTCTCAAATAAGTCTCTTTCAAGCATGATTATTATAAGTTCATTAGTGCCACTAACAGATTCTCCTAGAAATTACTTTTTCTTACTGTTATTAAATTCAGAATTGTAAGCCATTTGTTAAAGCATAAACAGAGAGTCAACAGAGCAGAAATAAATCTGATAAGCATCTTCATGTCCACACATAGTGCTTTGTAGGATGAAAACGCAAAATATGAAGTGGATCTGCTAGGTTTCTAGAAAAGCCACGGTGTAAGGGATATTCACAGTATGAACACAGCTTCTAATGCTTATTTACTTATCCTATAATGAGAAAAATCCCAAACAGATGGTGTGACCAAGCCTCAGGAGACTTCAGTGAGATGTCTGGAAATTGACGGGGCTTTTTTAGCTGGAAATAGAAAAACTAAACAAACAGAAATAAAACAACACTCCAAATTTAGTGGAATGAATAATTTTCTTTAATTCCGTCTTGCATGCCAGATGAAAATGCGGAGTGCCCCAAATAAACATAACATGACTTCAATTTTTAAATAGAAGAGCCATAAAAAAGTGTATTTTTTTCAGACATTTATAAAGTGAAAATAATCGATATTTGCACACATCCATGTACTGCATTTCTACTGTCTGTAATATCCTACTATTTTCTAACCATGGGGAAAGCTGCAGCTTCATTAAAACAAAAGTTGAAGTACAAGTAGAATTTCCTGGGATTTTTTAGAACTTGTGGATGTGTTTGCTCACTGTGAATTATTCTGGTTTTACTTTTGCAAAGACACAAAATGAAAATATACAAAGATTGTACTTTAACTGCTCTGGCACTCAGCTTAAGCATAATCTTTTTCAACATTCATAGTTCACATATTTAATATAACAATCCACCTGTGGCCTTTTCCATTTTTATGTTTAGGAATAGAGATATGCCCACAACTCCTTTTCAGTCCCCATATGTCAAAGTAATTTAAAGCTACTCTGAGTCACTTTCTACAATGCATGAATCCCTCTTGTACGTGTAGGCAAAGGTAACTTACATGTGTACACCTTTCAGTCCTGAGACTGTTCCTTCCTAAGCCATTTAGAGACAAAATGTGGTGCTGACATTTAAGTCTCATTTAACCTCTACCTCAGTTATAAGACTCTCACAGTGGTGTAACTGCACATAATTTTTGTCTAACTGGAAATAAAACCTTATGGCTTCGTAGCTGATGAAAACATAGGTGATGTCTCTGATAGGACTGTTAACAACCATAAATGTACACTTGTTTATCTGATTGTAGCTGCCTAAGGCTTCAGTGCCGGAAATGGCTTTGTCCTGAGCGGCTGAGTGAGTTGAGAAAGGCAGACTATACTTTTAATTAGCCCTATTGATTCCTTAAAGAAACAAGTTTGAGGTTTGTTTTGTTTTGTTAGTGTTCTGAAGGGAGTAGAGCTAGTCCCTGGAGCCCAGCTAACCTGTGGCAGCTTGACCTAAAGATTTGAGTGCTTTGTTAATAGTAGTTAACTTCTCTAAAGAGTACACAGAGTTAGAGAAGGCTTCTTGGAAAAATCAGAAAGACAAGACACAAGGTGCAGACACACACTGAGAGAGGAAAACCACACAAGGGATAGATATAGCAAAAGTTATCAGATAATTTATGAAGGGAAAAGGGCCTGATGAATCCCAGATTTTATGTAGAACAGAGAGAGAAATGCCAAAACAAAGGCTGAGTTATTTGATTCAGAGCTTCTCCACCTTCAGACAAATAACCACAAACCAAACTAAAAAAAATGGTTCCATGTTGACCACAACATGGCTCTTTGTTTTCCACTCTACCCAAATACTCTGTCTGGCACAATGACCTATTCTGTCACAGTAAAAGGCTGACAGGTGATTACTTTCCTATCCAAGTCTTTCATCTCTGAAGAAAGCACATTTCAATATCCATGGCTGGCTATTAACTGATTCATCTCTTATGTACACAATCTTTCCACTGTTACAATTTAATCATTTTATTCAACAGAGCAGAATTACATTCTGACTTTATGAAAGGCTTCTTATTGCTTTTCACATTGGAAGGAAAGCAAAGTTGATTCCATAATTCTTTGCTTTACTTTTTGCTTTTCTTTGCTTTTTCTCCTTTCCCTTCCTTTCCCTTCCTTTCCCTTCCTTTCCCTTCCTTTCCCTTCCTTTCCCTTCCCTTCCCTTCCCTTCCCTTCCCTTCCCTTCCCTTCCCTTTTTCCAGTGGATATGACCTAGCCTCCAAATCTTTCCCTCTTTTGACTTTCTTGCTGTCATCTTTTCCCTCTGGAGCTAAATATTCTCTTTCAAAAGACAGGAAAGACATGGAACACTCTATTTTCTTAAATACCAATACACGAATACTTTTTAGTTCAAATATAGCTGTTTTTTTAAAGCAAATCTCATCACCAGAAGATTTTGAAAAATATGCGAACATCTTAGGAGAAGAAAGTAAAAATGCTCTACTGGTAAAGTGTCTGTTGTCACCTTCTTACAGTGGTTTCAAATCCTTTGCAAAACCCAATCTGAACTTGTATTTAGTGACTCTAATTATCATAATATATCAGCATATGTATCTTTTGTAGGTTTTTTTTTATGGTAGGTTGTCTTTTTTTTCTTTAAATCCAGACTTTGGGTTTTGGAACGTAAGGTCTAAAATTGGTGGTGAGATTTCACAAGGAGATTTCATGCCTCTGCTACTCTGACTCTCTCCATCTTTAGGTTGTAGTAGACCACTTTAATTTCTAAATGTGAAATGTTCTATTGCCTGCACATTATTTTCACATAAATCTTGCATTTCTGCACTAATAAGATGATTGCCAAGAAACTGGCAATTACAAATAAGTGCAAAATGGGTTGTGCATTACCAATTTAGAACTTAACATTCTGTATTTATGTATAAGGCATTTTCAAACAAGTTATCAGAGCTTAAGTACATGTTTTGTCATTTCATCAAAAGATCTGAGATTCTGTAATGGATTGACCTTGACTGGATGTCAGGTGTCCACCAAGTGGCTCTATCAACTTTCATCCTTATCAAGACAGGATGGGAAATATGATAAAATGCTTGTGTGTTGAGAAAAGGACAGGGAACTCACTCACCAATTTCTATCATGGGTAAAACAGACTTGGCTTGGGGATCCTAATTTAATTTATTGCCAATCAAAAGTCAGAGGATGTTAACAACAAATAAAAACAGATCTTGCACATTTTTGCCATGCCCTTCCCTTCTTCCCAGATTCAACTTCACCCTAGCATGGGGTCCTTCCACAGAGTGCAGTCCTTCAGGCACAGATGGGATCCTGATGGAATCACTAGTCCAGCCAGCAAACCTGCTCCAGCATGTGTCCATCTCTCCATGGTGCCACAGGTCCTGCCATGAGCCTGCCTCCAACACAGGCTTCCAATGGGGACACAGCCCTCTCTAAGCACCCACCAAAACAACCTGAGTTGAAAGAAACACCTTGTTTTGTAGGTTAATGGCAACACACTATTGTTATTTGGATAAACAATACTGCTAAAGTCTAAATAAGTCACTCTCCTTTATTGCAACATGGTGCCTTTTACCTCTTTACTAGGCTCAAAAGTCATAAAAATGTGGTTAAAATTTTCCCAACAGAACATTATATTGAAAGCCTTCCTTCACAGTTCCCCTCATTCGGAAACTAGGTAACACCATTATCTAGTTGTTGAAAATAAGCAAGAAAATTATGACATGGAGACAAATTTCCAAAGAAAATAAACGGAGACTATATGGAATTTTCAGCACTGATGCTGTCTTAAAATGAGGGAAGAAATCTGCTCGAGACAGGCAATGTCATTTACCCAGGTTCTTCATCTGAATGGTCACAGTTTTGAGGAACTGTCTTTGCAGATGAGAATTGTCCTTGATTTTTTCAAAGTCAAAATTCACTATCAGAAAATCTTGCTTGAATAAAGCCCATGTATGTTTGTATCCTTCTCTTCTTTGCTTAACTTTTATGATCTGAACAAAATAGATCATTCAAAAGTAAAAATGCTCTAGGTTGGTTTTTTGATTTTTTTGTGGTTTGGTTTTTTTCTTTCTCTGTTCTGTTTTGGGTTTTTAGGTTTGTTTTGCTTGGGTTTTTTTGTTGATTTTTTTGGTGGTTTTTTTTTGTTGTTGTTGTTGTTGTTGTTTTTTGGTTTTTGTTTTGCTTTGTTTTTTTTTTAATTAAATTGAAGCTCTTCAGGGATACTGGAAGCACTGCTTTTGGGGATCTGAAAGGAAAAAGGCATTATGTTTCTAGGCCATAAAGCCCATTGAAGTCTGATAATCTAATTTATTAGGTCTCAGGCTACAAAGTCTGTTAATGCTTTATTTTCAGTGTTGATGGAGACAGTGGTTAAAACATAATTATGAGACTTCAAGGAAATTCTGTCAAAGTAATTGACACTTTGGTGTACTTGATTCACACAGAAATTGTACAAATACAACACTAAACTTAAAATCAGTAGATAGAGGTAAAACTCTGCTTTGCTCCACTGGAATATGACTCTTTTATGAAAACTGAACAAGGTTATTGTGGTGTTCCATAAGCTCTACATTTTCTAAGATTTCACTAAAAATCATTTGGACATTGCTAATAACTAATATACTTTTTCTTAATTCAATATGTACTTGAACATACCTTGCTAATAGTAAAGCATGCTGTATAAAACTGGGACTTTATCTGGAGATTATTCCTTCCTGAAAACTGAAAAGAAGGGATGATTTATTTAAAAATGAAATATTATTCATAGAGTGATTTCATCTACAAATCTATGTTGCATTGTTTTTTTGAACTAAAATCACCTTTTGTTGTTGTTGTTGTTTAAATGGGAAGTTAAAAATGTTTTGACCTTTCATGGTGACTTTGAGTTGGATGTACATGTATATTGTGGGGGTTTGAACTACTGAAAAGAAGAATCTTTAAAGGTGAAAAACACCATCTTAACCTTTGAATTGGCAACCTTTGTATTGATTTCAGGCTGAGAAAAATTAAAAGAAGAATATTTATTTTTCCAGTGTGGAATACCTTGCCAATGCCAGTCATAATATGCATGTTAATTTATTGTCCCTGAGTAATTCAGCTTTTCTTTGTATATGCGCTCTTTATGCCAAATTTCTTTGTTACTGGCAAAATAAATGACAGAAATAGCTGTGATCTTTATAGTTTCTATTCATACTGTGTCAACAGATTAAAACTCATATTGGGCTTTTAATGAGGGGAGAGCTTAGAAGAGACAGATCTTAAAGCTTATTTTCTGGTCTTGTATTAGCTTTTCTCATGGATCAAAAAAATTAGACAGAGTGTTTTAGTGTCATGCTTCTCAGTTGAAAAGTATCCCACATAGTATTGCCACTCAGGCCTTTTTGTCTAAGGAGCTTAGATCTTGTTTGTCCTCTCATTATCCCCCCACAATTTCACGTTTTATTTTTCATGCTTTTCTTATCTTATGACAACATTATTAGGGAATAGCAATTCATAATATTATTCTTCTACTCATTATCTCTTTCTAAAGACAGTGTTGTATATTGTGTCCTTCTTTAACAATCAGATATAAAATACAACTATGTCCCTGAAAATAGACTTCTAATATACTGTTTAGATGTGCACTTAAGTAGGTTAGACACCTAAAACCTGCTCACCTCATTTATATCATGTCCTTAGGATGCTTCAGAAATAATTTCAATGTTATCTAATACAGTGAAATATTACCAGCTTCCAGAATTCATAGCAGCTAAACTGCAAGAGTTGGTAGAAAACAGTTCTATAATTGATATGCATATGATATTGTGTATTAATACATATACCATGTATATAAATATAGATTTTATTTTGTTAAAATTAACAGTGATAGTTTAGGTCAGTTAAAAAACACTTCTTCAAAGTAAAATAAACTAGTTTAGATTTAGATGTTTTTGTCCCCTTCCATGAGTTTTTAACATATTTACATTAGTATTTTAAATATTCCTCAACAAAATTGTCTTCTGATAAACAGAATCACAGAATTTTTACGATTGGAAGAGACCTCTGAAGATCATCTATTCCTCTCTTCCTACCAAGCTGGTATCACCTAGAGCATTTATGCAGGAATATATCCAGATGAGTTTTGAATATATCCAGAAAAAGAGACTCCATGACCTCCCTGACAAGCTGTGCCTGTGCTCTGGTGCTCTCAACATAAAGAAGTTCTTCCTCCTGTTGATTTGGAAGTTCTTTTGTTTTAGTTTATGAACATTGCTGCTCATCCTGTTGATGGGTACCACGAAAGAGTCTGGAGCCATCCTCTTGATGCCTAGCTTCAAGATGTTTATATGTATTGACTGAGATCCTCTCTCAGACCCCAGGTCATCTCTGTGGCCTCTGCTGGACCCTTTCCAGTAGCTCCTTTTCGTTCTTGTACTGAGGAGCCCAGAACTGGACACAGCACTCCAGATGTGACCTGACTAGGACTGAGCAGGGCGGAGGATCACCTCCCTTAGCCTGCTGGCCACGCTCTTCCCAATGCACCCCAGGGTCCCACTGGCCCTCCTGACCCCAAGGGCACTGCTGGCTCGTGGCCAGCTTGTCACCCAGCAGGACTCCCAGGTCCTTCTCTGCAGAGCTGCTCTCCAGCAGGTCAGCCCCCAGCCTGCACAGGTACTTGGGGTTATTCCTCCCCAGGTGCAGGACCCTGCACTTGCCCTTGTTGAACCTCATTTGGTTTCTCTCCACCCAGCTCTCCAGCCCATCAAGGTCCCACTTCATGGCAGCAGAGCCTCCAGCTGTATCTGCCACTCCCCAGTTTTGTATCATCATCATCAAACTTGCTGAGGGTACATTCTCCATTTGTCCAGGTCATTGATAAACAAGCTGAATTAGGCCAGACCCAGAATTGATCCCTGGGCAATGCCAGTGACTGCAGGCCTCCAGCTGGGTTCTACTCCTCTGATCATGACCTCTGAGCTCTGCCACGCAGCCAGTTCTTGATTCACTGTTCGTGCATTCAACACACAAGCTTACCCACAAGAATGTTATGGGAGACAGTGTCAAAAGCTTTCCTGAAATTGAGGTAGGCGACATTCACTGCTCTCCCCTCCTCAACCCATCCTGCCATGTCATGAAAACAACACCATAAAACCAGAAAATTATTTTGGGCTGGTTTTCTTGGATATGTGGGACAAAAAGTTTTGCTTTAAAAATTAGATGATAAACAAGTAACTTTATATCATACTTACCCTTCATTTAAGAAAAAACAACAGAAGAAATGCTACCCAGTTGTAGTACTCACATCAGTCTATAAATACCAGAAAATTTTGACAAATCACTAAATAATCACAGTCAATTCAGTCAAATGTTTGTATTGATCACTTTCAATACAGCTGCTGAATGGTTGCAGAAACACCCTAGCTATTTAATTATAAACAAGAAAGAGCCCAGTATTGGTGTCTTTAGTTAGATCTTGAAAATTAAGTATAACAGTATAAAATGGAGGATTTTTTTTTTAACTTGTGCCTTTTTTGTTCTTTTTGTCTGGAATTTTTCATGTTCATTGACCTGGATCCTTTCCTACACCTCCATGGTACCCAACTGGAGAATTTAGGCTCCTAAGGGGTTATTCAATGGTCACTTGGAAATATGAATAGGAATGAAAAAAGGGAGAGGAGGTCCCAGTCTTCTGCCTAGCATGACTAAAACTTTGTTCTAAAGATTAATCCTAATTAACACTGGGAATTTTAAACTTGCTTCTCTTTCAAATGTAACTCCCTAACATAAGTTGTTTCACTTCAATACACCAGAATTCATTCTTTATCAAGAAAAGTATAGACTCTACTGAAAAATGAAAGTATACATGCAATCTCAATATGGTTCTATTACAGTCTCCAAGTTACACTAAGTTATATAGAAGCAATTTCCCTGGAAACAATTGTCAGACATTATGTATTTTTGATCTAAAATACAGCCACATATTAATAATTCTTCCCAGAAACAGGCATATGTAAGTTTATAGGACTTTCAAGAGATTCTGTAATCTAAGATATGAAAAGAATATACAGGTATAAGGAACTGGATTATTAAAAGCAAGGAGTCCAGAGCTAGTTAAATTGCTGCTTGGAATTCACCTGTGCCAAAAAGGAAAAAAAAAATCATCCAAAAAGCAGCCAGAGAATAATTTCATGGAAGACACTAGTGGAAGAGCTTTCCTGGGAGCCCCAAGGTAGATGGAGAAAGACACCCAAGGCATCATCATGTACATTGTGCATTCTTACAAAGTCACGTCTAAACCAACTGGGTGAACACTGTCATCAGATCTCATGGCACAAACCTCAAGCTGTCATTTCTGAGCATGTACTCTGTGTGGAGACAAAGCTGGAAGTCTGTTTGTATGAAGTAAGAGCAGCCTCTATGGAAAGTCATGTGAACCAGTGAACATAACCTGATGCTGTTCAATGTCTAAATTACCATAACTTTTAAGGTCTTCAGAATCAATTCCACAATCCTTACTATTCTTATAGTTGCTTTTATATTATGATTTGGCAAACAATATTATTCTTCTTAAAATACTAATGTGGAGTAAGTTCCATATTTTGGTCTAGTGTATAATGAAGTGTCACCCATTAATTTTGGTCACTAAAAAAGCAATAACCCAAATCCTCCTTGCTGGTCCCCAAAACTTTCTCACACTAAATATTTTGTCAAAAGAATAAAATTGAAAGGTGAAAAAGGATGTCACAAGGAAATTATGTAGTTTCCAAATTCAAAAGTCACTGTAAAATATGTGTTCTATGTTTCGCTCACATTCTGTTGGTCAAACTTAGAGGCTCCCCAGGATGACAACTAATAACTTCTGGAAGGATCAAATTAGATAGCAGTTGTTTCTCTATGGTTGCAGCTCCACCACCTTGGTGTGTCTTCATTCCATTAAGAATCTTAAATGTGTAAAACACCCATAGCTCCTTATGACCTTTTCTAGTTGCCTTATTTCAAAATTCTCTATTCCTTAATACATCTTTATTCATACTTTCTGTATGACTTATGTTGCTCTCCATATTTTTCTTGTTGACTTTTCTTTCTCCAGCTTCTATATTTCAGTTGTGTTAATCCAGTTCTTTTTACTTTGTCTCTTCTTTAGTTAGTCTTAATTTTTTGGCATCATTTTGGAAGTGTTAGTTGATCAATAAGGAAGTGCAGTGCATTTTAGAGAAGGGAAAGAAAGACATATTTCAGTGCAAGTGAGGAAAACAGAAAGATTATGGAAGATTTTTTTCTGGAAAACTTAGTTTTCCTCTGTGGGTAGAGATAAGTAAAGTTAGAAAGGAAACTTCAGAAGAAAAAATAAAGAGTAGATCATTAAATGCCAATTGCCTTTTTGCAGTTCACAGAAACCTTATTAATTCAGTAACATAAGAAGTATTGCAATGATGCTTCTGAAAAGAAAAGAAAACCCCAAGGAATATGTTTCATGTTAAGAAAAATGTGGACATAATTTCTCAAATTGGTACTCTATTTAATGGTGATATGTCTTAATATTATCTATTTTGCAATGATTGGCTACACTGTTAAGACCTGCAATTGAACTCCTGTTCTTATTTTCAAGGAAGAAGCTAACAATGTAATTGTGTTCCTTACAAGCAGAGAAAAGTCACCACAAGCAAAGCATTGTCAATCTGATTGCAGATTACGTTGTCTGTTTGACTACCTATCTTGTCTGAGAAGAAAGGAGTATAAAGTCTGGTTGCTTTGAAAAACCCACCTACCAGAAATGATGAAAACTGAAAAGGGCAGTAGTGAGAAACTGAAATGTTAATGGTTAATGACTCAAACAATTAGCTATTTGCAAAAGCAGCAGGTGCTTTTATGACAGGGTGTGAGGTAACAGCCCAGGTGCCCCTCTGGAGGCTGCAAGCTGGGGTTTGAGCCACATAAGGGAACAGGCCTACAAAAAGTGGGTCCTGTGAGGTGGGGAAGTGCTTTTTATCCTGGCAATGTCCTCCCTTACACAATTGGCTCAGGTGTGAGAACTCCCCAGGAAAGGTATCCAAACGTCAACATGTAGGCCTGAAAGCATTAATCCCTTCTGATGGTGCTTAATTGCCTCAAATATAATGTGAGAAGCAGCTGTCATGTCTTTCAAGGTACCATAAACCATCAAAGACCCCCCTCAAAGTGCCCCAGAATAATTTCTGGGGTCTTCCACCAGAGGACTGTGCATGATCCACAGTGTTGCAACAGATCCATAAAGCTGTAAACCCCTATCCCCCACAGGAGAGATACCTGGTACCTGGGTATTCCACCTGAACCTGAGCTAATATTAACCCACTAAAATTTGTGTTTCATGGGTTTTCCCCCAACCAAATGGATCAAGAGAGCAACCATCACTCCAACCAAAGGACTCAAAATTGCAACTATAGGGTCTTGTCCCTGGATCCATACGTGTTTTTCTACTAGAAACCTTTCTTTTTCTTTCATAAACATTCTCTTAAGTTTATTTTTATACTTTTATAATGATGTTATGATATAGATAAAAAATATACTGAGAGTATAGGAATTTTTTTTTCAGTTGTTAATGAAAAATATTTTTAAATGCTTGCAGAATATATCATCTAAATCCAATTACATATTCAAATTTTCCCTTTTTTTAACTTAGTTTCTAGGGTAATTCTGTTGTCAGCATTATCTCATGAAAAAATAATCAACATTTTGCATCTCAGTTCGTCATCTTGTCTTATATGAGCCACAAAATATGTAAGGAAAATTCTGGAATAATAATAATCAAAGCTTCTGAAAAAGAGAACCTTTTTTAAAATGTGAACCAAGCTGGAAATAAAGGGACTCATTGTGTAGTTGCTTGTTTTAAGAGGAAGAGAGTTGTGTAGAACACATAGAATAATTTTGCAATAAAAATGCCTGAGTGGTCACTATCTCATTTTTATCTGGGAAAAAATTCATTCTGCACCTCCCAGTGATACATGGGATTCTGTTTAGGTTTTATTATCCCATACAAAGATGATTTCATGTTCTCCCATGGCAGTTTGTTCCAGTACTTAATTGTCCACACAGTCACAGAGGCTCTCTCCCTTCTTAATGACTGTGTGTCCTCCTTAGTATAGCTTGAGTCTATAATTCCTTTTAAAGATTCTGTAGACTCATAAGATCTTTGTAAACGTTTTCAGTTTAGAACATCCTCTTCCATTTGAATAAGACTTTTCTAAGTAGTTAGAAAATGACATTTTCTCAGTGTGGGCAATACTTTTACTCTTATTTCACATGTTTTACTATTTAATTTCTCTGATTTCTTCATGTTCACACAGTAACCTCATCCATATCAGCACCATGGTACAATCTATACTGTTGAACTTATCAGTTTTGCTCATAATTTCACATATTTTGCATGTATGTGTAAAATTGTATAAAACAGATTATTTTATTACATATCTACACTGTCTTTCTGATTTTATGTTTGAGAACTATTTTTTTATATTGTGTTTCAATAGAACAGTAATTTTGGGTATGCTTTCTTAATGTGAGAGGGACACCAAGCACTGGAAGAGGTTGCCCTGGGAGTTTATGGAGTCTCCCACTTTGAACATATTCAAAAGAAATCTGGAAATGTATCTGGGCAACTGGCTGTAAATGGTCCTTTTGTGCAGAGGCACTGGACCAGGGGATTTTCCAGGGGATTTTCAGAGGTCCCTCTAATATCAACCATTAAGTTCTTCTGTGATAAACCACTCATACCTGTACTTAGGAGTAACTGTTCTGCTAGATTTAGAATCTAAATATAGAGATTACTTCTGCATTTTTGTAGTGACTGCACATGGCACATTAGGAATAATGATGGCAGACTTGGTATTTCAAGTGTTTTGTCCAAACCACTTTGTCTTTTTGGTCACTTTAAGGAACTGAACTTGTCACAGATTATCAGTTTGATTTGCTTCATTGCTTTATACTTCTGCCTCAAATGTCTGTTAACAGTCTGCACAACGATTTTAACTTACTGCTCATTAAGTTAATGTCTAACTGAATGAATTATTCCTGAATGAATATTAAGCTATCCTTTGGATACCTGAATAACCAAGCATGAGAAATTAGCTTAGTGCTCGCAGTGGGTGACTTGATTTAAGGCTTATCTGTGAATTTCTACTTTATAAGTGAAATCTATTTTTGTTTGAAATCCTTTATAAAGGTATACAAAATACTGAACAGTGGCAACACTTTTTATTAATTGCTTGAAATTATAACCCACCTGTTAAAGCAATAGCCTCTATTATTTTCTGCACTACTTTGACACGTATCTTCAGTTATCTTCTGATCCAGATTTAAAAACAAAAGTAAGTTGTTAGAATGCTGACAACCAAGAACTCAGAAAAATTCAACATAATTCCATGTATTTGTTTGCATATATTTTCACAATAGTGATATATTTTTATGATCAATTCCATAGTAATATTTTTCTATCATTCACAGAAAAATTATTTTTTAGAACTTCTTTTTCTCTTCATGTCCTTTTCACACATTACTTTGCTTTGTACAAACAATTTCAAAATACAGCATAACTGAGTCTGGGGTTTTGTGATGTTTCGTTTGGTTTCTTTTGTAACAACTCTTCCTCAAGTGCTTCAACATCAATGCTCTTATTCCTTTCT
Organism: Onychostruthus taczanowskii; assembly: GCF_017590055.1. Taxonomy (NCBI): domain Eukaryota; kingdom Metazoa; phylum Chordata; class Aves; order Passeriformes; family Passeridae; genus Onychostruthus; species Onychostruthus taczanowskii. Next base: position 733,447 of record NW_024498795.1, read on the forward strand.
AGAACTCATCTTCAGAACACCCACAAAAGGTGAAGAATTATTATTCACATTTTCCATAACAGAGGAATTATATCAAAGCAAGTTTAAAGCTCAAATTGTTAAAAGTTCCTAATGATTTTGAACACAAAAGATCCATAGTAACATTATTCACTACTTTGTGTTTAGAGCGCAGCTTTCAGTGACCAACATAAAAGAGAAGAATATAGTGCATATCTGCAAGTTATTCTGCAGAAATCTCAAATTAAATAGCAGCCATCTGTCAAAACCTTTTACGTGAGTTTTTTTATATCACAGAGGAATCCCGCAGAAGATACACTATTTTTCCGGAATTATATATTTGTGTAACACAATCCTTTCACACAGTGGTCCCAGTTTCCATAAGAAACTGAATGAAAATATCTCAATGGAAAACAATTTTTTTTCTTAACCCAAATGAGCTGGGAAGACTGACCCTCCTAAGAGAAAAGACTCCTGGTAATCTCCTAAGTGTTATGCAGAGTCTGAGATGTGCTCTATATAATTTCGGATCAACACAGAGGAGCAGAGAGGGGAATGAAGCAGGAAAATTTCCTGCAGTCTACTGGTCTTAAACATATTTTTGATTGAAAATAACAGTGAAACTATTAGATATGAGCACTGAATTTTTACTAAGTCCAATTATTATTCTTCCCCTGCTTTTTAAACTTCACCAAATACTCATTTTATTAGCTAAAGAAAAAACTTATATGCAGAAAAATGTCAGACATTTCCATTTTGTATGAGTTTTCACTCATCTGTAGCTCTTTTGGATGCCCACAGAATGGTAACAATTATGGTGTCCCCTTAAGAGATTTATCCCATGCTTCTCAGATCTACTCAGCCTTCACGGATTTTCTTTTCCTCGTACTCATGCTATCACAGGCATGCAATGAAATAACATCACATTGTTCAAAACATGATCTCTGTATGATCATCACAATTGATTTCCCTCCCCTGACTGGAGAAGCTTGACATTTTTTATCAGTTCCTGCTTGTTTCAGGCCAACCAGGTTAATAGCAGCAAGCTCTCATGGTTGGAGAGCTTTTCTCTGTCATAACTCTTAAATCTGAAGAGCAAGTTGCTTACTGCAGCTCTGCTAGTGAAACAGATTTTTTTCTCTCTGATCAGAAGGCAGCTGGTACCTATCTTATTTAGTTTTGTCACTGATGAATTACAGATATCTTAATTCTTGGGGTCTCAGCCCAATATTAAAAATCTGACATGGTGTGAAACTGTCCAGTCAATACTATTCTCATGTGCCTAATAATTTCTTAGCTCTGTGTCTTTTCTTACAACAGTTTTAAATTAAATTTGTGCTATAATTTGGCATTATAAATTCAATTAATTTGGAAAATATGCAGGACACGTCAAATGCTTGTAAATGGGTGTTAAAATGCTGTTACTGTCTTATAAAACACCAAATTATTTTCTCCATCGAAGAAAGGCTATTACTTGAACTCTCATGGTTTTAAAATTATTCTCATGGCTGTCATTCTCTGACCTATAACTGTTACACAAAATCTCATTATATTCATGCAATCGACTTGTTCAATGGACTTTTGCTGCTTGAAGCTTGGTTTAATCTCCTAAGTTATTTATCAGTGGTTAAAGCTCTATTGTTCCATCCATGTGAAAGCCGTTTTACAGAGAGTGTGGCACCTGTTCACTGTCGTTAAGGAAGCAAGAAGGAATACAGAGAGAGAGTATAGGTAAAACTGTAATTTCTGAGTTGCAAGTGGGATAGCTGTAGGAGTGTCTACATGAAACCTTGCCTATTCTGCTATCCACCAGTATATTTTCTTGTGCATTTCAACATCAGAGAAGAAGCCAGAAACTTTGGTAAGGTCAAGAGAGGAAAAATAAAGTGGTCTGGAATAAACTGTCATAGTACATTAATGATCTTTAGCTTTGATACATTGATCAAGTGTAAAGCCAATGAATGGAATAAACTCTTCAAGGACATTGACAAAATAGAACAGATAGAAGAGTCTTTGTTACTTGTATTTTTCATATGTTTTCAGCCTTTTTTGCACCAAACATTTCTTGTTTTATTTTGTTACAACTGTTTAAAAAAAGACATTGATTTTTTTGTTTTAATCTGATGGGAAAGAATGCTGTAGTTCATGAGAAGAAAAGTTAGGGCGTATTAAACGTAAACTGTGAGATGTATTTTAAAAAAATATCTTAGAATTTTACCAAAAATTACAACACAGGCAGAAACAAATCTTCTTATAAGAAAAAAAAGTAAATCTTTTGTTGAAGTCCAATTTTTTATACAGTGGATAAAAACAAACATGCAAGCAAAAAAAAAGTTTTAGTTGGACAAAAACCCAACTGACTAAATCAAATATTCAGGCTTTATTTTGCCTATTTGTTACGAACTAAGTTCAGGGTAAATTGAAAGGAAACCAAAATTATTTATTTGTTCCTTTAAAGAAAGTAGAGGAATTAATAATTCCATTTATTTGCATGATCCAAAATTTTAGCATTGTATTTGTGTTTAAAAAATTCCTTGAAAAATGTCAGTGATTTAAAGAGTGATGGACCACCCAAGGGGTGAATCCATCTTCTGTTCTCTAATGAAGCAGGTAACTAGTAAGATGTTAGTGACACCAAAAATACAATAATATTTCAGGTTTATAAGTAAAATGATGGAATAATTTTATTTTCTTGTCTTCCTTAGTGCACCAATGACAGCTATGGAAAAGTTGTCTGTCATTTATGTGGGAAGAAAATAATTTTTAGTGTTATTATAATTGCTCTTTAAAAGCAACCCCTTTAAGATATTTTGTTTCTTGCTGAAGGACAAGAATGACATTTGAATGATACTTGCTCTGGGATTTTTCCAAAGACTATAATGAGACTGGTGAGACTCTTGTTTCCTGAATCACCATTGTATCATTTTGAGAATGGCTACAGGATTTACCTTTCTTCATTTGTTAGTGGCCTCTCCAGTCTTCAAAAACTGTTGAAGATGAAAGATTGAGACCTTGTAAAAATATTGGCTGTATTGGATTTAACCATGGACGTCTTGCATGGATTGAAATCTCTCCAGTAACTCCTGATTCAATTCTCATCGACATCTGGTCATCCCCCTACTTGAAGTCTGCATCTGGTCACAGGTACCTGTGAGATCTTGTCTGCAAAAGCTCAGGCAAGGAAGACACTGTATACCTCAATCTAGTCTGTATCCACAGCCTCTAAATCACCATCCTCACTGAGCAATGGGTTTCCATTTTCCTTAGATGTTTGAAATTATGCAATGGTAGAAGGTCTTCTTGTTGCCCACATTGTCACTTGCAAGTTTAAATTCCAGCTGAATTTTGACTTTCCTCATACCACCTCTGCATGAACTGCTTTTAAATTCCTCTTTTATACAGTGTCCCTGCTCCTACCACCTCTACAAAGCTTCTTGTGTTGTAACTGAATCACAACATTCCTGTCTAGGCAAAGCTATGCAGGAGGAATGACCTACACTGACTGTTTTACAGACTGATATTTCCCAGATGTGAAATACAATGAAGTCATACTATCTTAAAATCTTTTTTTCCCAGTGTCTTGCCTTTCTTTCTTCACTTTCAAGGACAATTAACTATAAACATGAATTAAATTCAAATTTCATGTCTTGGTTAACTGAAACTGAGAGAGTTATCATTGCCTGTTAAATTTTATAGCCCCTTTCTGTAGGAAATTACCCTAAATGAAATAGCAATTAAATGTATGGTAAAATGTTAGGATTAAAGTAGATTTCATAATGGCACACAGAATAGATACTTACCAACAGATTCTGCAGTCCCTAAATGAAATAGAAACACAGGCTCACTGCAATACTTCTGGAAACCTAAATCTGTATAGTCCTTGTCTTTCTAAAATAAGACAAGGATCATCATCTACAGAAATTGCATTGCTCTAGTTGAAAGGTTGACAGACATAGAACTAAATTTTCAAAGCAAATAGTATCATCCTATAAGTTTAATGTACATGTCATTAAGGATACATTTCGTGCTGCTGATACTCTGCAGGACACTACATCATGTTCTGAAAGTCCATTTCATTACAGTATTTTTAGCTGTATGAAAGTATTAATTTACAGTATGCAAGTTAATGAAAATGTTTGAAAAATTAATATAGTATGTTTTAAAATTTAAACACCCCATGCAATGTTGTAGTACGAATGCATAGATAAAATGTGCAAAGAAAATCAGAATATGAGCATGCCAAAGCAAATTTACTTACTGTATAGTTTGAGTGGAGCAGCTTTAACTGTTTGCCAACATTTGCTAGCAAGCTGGAGTTTCTGGAATGCTGCTACCACAATGTATGGAAATCTTAAATATGTGCACTACCAAACAGTATCATATGTCTTTTGATTCCAGGGTTGCTGTAAAAATCCCTTTTTTTTTTTTTCTGTGTGTTGGGACAATTCTTGCCCATGCGATAGATATTAAAAGGGAAAGAGAAAAAAAAAAAAAAAGAAAGAGAAAGGAGAAAACAGTATAATTTTATGAGAAGAATGAAAGTACATTTATTTTATGGAAACCTACTTTTATCTTTTTATACCTAGGGAATGTTTTCTAGATCAGGTCCTTTCAGGGGAGGCTCTATGGTAAATACATATCCACGTGACCTCTTAGAATCATAGGGTCATAGAGTCCAACTCCTGGCCCTGCACAGGACACCCCAAGAGTCACACCATGTGCCTGAAGCATTGTCCAAGCATTTCTTGAACTCTGTTAGGCTTGGTGCTATGGCCACTTCCCTAGGGAGCCTGTTCTAGTGTCCAACTACACTCTAGGTGAAAAAATGTGTCCTAATATCCAATCTAAACCTTCCCTGAGACAACGTCAGACCCTTGGGTCCTGTCACTGGTCACTGCAGAGATCAGTCTGCCCCTCCTCTTCCCCTCACAAGCAAATTGTAGACTGTAGTGAGGTCTTTCCTCAGTCTCCTCCTGGCTGAGGAGACTAATTGACCTCAGCCCTCCTTGTATGGGTTCCTCTCAAGACCCTTCACCTCTTGGTAGCCCTACTTTAGATGCTAAGAGCTTTATGTCCTTCTACTGTGGCACCCAAAACTTGAGCTGATGCTGCACCCATGTAGAGTGGGTCATCTTGAACTACAGCAACCATCCACGTGCCTCTTAATACTTTCATGTGCTCAAATTCTTACCATGAAAAACACTACACTTTGCTATAACTTAAGAAGCACCTGACCACCAAAAAGCAGAGGTATGTCAAGCTGCATATTAATCAAATTGTAATACCTTAGTCACCTAAGGATCACCACAGAATTCAACTAAGATTAATATCTCATTCCTGCCTATAAAGAAAAAGAACACTCCTTCTCCATTAAATAATTTATTTTCTCAACTAAATGTCTTATTTTGAGAAAAAAAAAATGGTTGCTAAATTTACCCCAAGGAAACTTCATAAATGTTAAAAGAAAATACAAAACACTATTTCCCCAAAAGCAATCTCACTTGTTTTTTGAAGGGTAAACTGGAATGCCAAAAATAGGAGAAAACAAACTAGAGAAGAAGTTTGGTTGGGATTCTTTTAGCTGTCATTTTTTTTTAGTGACAGAATTTACATTGTTACAGACTCAGAGGAATAATATCAAAAGTAAAGTTGCAGACAACTGTCCCTGTAGCTGGGAATCTTATTTCTGTTTAAAAGAGGTAACTCATGTTCATTTCTAAATTGCACCGAAATATTTTGCTAAAGAACTATACATTAGCTACTGAAACAGGACAGAATTACTCAAGATATTAAAATCCAGTTTAAATGCCTTTGTGGTCCCTGATCTTCTGTTGTTTTTTAATTTTCACTCAAGAATTTTTGAAGTACTTATCTGTATAAATTAACCTTATTGCTGAGGGAAGACATGATAACATCTTTATTCAAGAGGGCAAAGGAGTGAATAGAACAGAGCTTAGACCTGGATACTACTGCTTAATGAGGCAGTATTGCTGAAGGATAATTAGGGTCAGGAGAGGGAATTAGAGTAGTATTTGTTCTACACTTCTAAATTGATATATGTATATATATGAGGATACCACCTTACCGTGTCATAACCAGACAGTGGTTTCCAAAACCATTGTATTCTTCATTTACAGGACTGGCTTTCACACGGAACTGCTCAAAATTTAGGCATAACTTTGAATGTTTGTTTACCAGTTTGATTCTGCCCAGATGAATTTGATAGTTGCCAATGGGAAATGTGTACATACATGGGTTTGGTTAAGAACTTTTCACAAAATCATTGTGGGCTTCCTATGACACTTCTGGAACAGCTCCTAGCAAACACTGGATGAATCAAATTCTGAATATGTTTGGGTTTATTTTTTCTCCATTTTTAATGCATTTACCCTATAATGAACTACAGAAATTTCTTTGGATCCACAATTTAAAGGTGTATCTGTATTGAAGTTGTACATGACCTTTCTTCTATTCCTAAAAGTCCACAAAAGCTGTATGTATGCACACTGTAGTATTTGATTCTAAAAGTTCAATGGAATAGTTCCCAAGCATGGTGTGAGGAAAGTGAAAATTTTAGAATGTGTTTTGCTTTTCTGTTTTCCTAGTCTTTTTGTCTTAAAAATACTGCCTCCCCATGAAAATATTTCCTTAAAATAAATATGCTAACACCGGACACCATTTTTCTGTTTCAGTGTTTTGAGTAACACTCCTTCAGTATGCCATTGTGTCCAGCACATCGTCCTTATTATATTAAAAAGAACGACAATAATTGCCTGTTATTTTGGCAGGAAAAAGGCTTCTGACAGGCTCAAAAATGCTCTTTACTCAGGAGAATACTACCTGCATGTCCCTGTCTCAAGTGATTTAGTTATCTTACTGAAGCATCCAACTTCTGAACTGTTTGAATTTTCTTCATAACTAATGAGACCAGGTCAGCTACTCTAAACAAAATGCTTGTGAACTTGCTCTGAGATAAGATTAAGCTCAGACAGAATTGGAAAACTCTATAGTCAAATATTCATATAAAATTGCATTGCTGTTTTAAATTTCTTTTTCTTTCCATCTTCACTTTTGATCACTCTCTATGTTTCAAAAATATTATGCTTTTATCAAAACCATTTTTTATGTTGTCATGAACATTTTCAACACATAAAACTACAGTTACACAAAATGACAGACAATTAGTTTTTAATCACCTTCAGCGGAAATGGAAATATAAAAAAATGCTTGTTTCTGTTGATCATTATACTGCTAGCAGAGAAAATGTCAAAACAAAAGTAATACTTTGTGAAACACATTTTTCCCATGCACACAAACTGTTAGTCAGGACTTTGAAAGGATGTAACAAATTGATATAATATCAAGTGAGAAATGCAGCACTGGACAGAGTACTCCAGGTGGGGTTTCACAAGGGCAGAGTAGGGGGGGAAAATCACCTCCCTTGACCTGCTGGCCACTTTTCTTGTGCTTCAGCCTATTATGTGATTGATTTTCTTGATCTCACTGTCATTGCTAAGGATATTAAAGATAATCATTACTAAGACAGAGCCCTGAGGGGCATTACTTGTCACCAGTCTCCACCTAGACAAAGAGCCATTGACCACAACTCTCTGATTCCATCCATTCATTCACCTAGTTCACTAGCCACTGAATAGTCCACCCTTCAGACCTATGTCTTTTTAATTTGGAAAGAAGGATGCTGCATGAGACCATCTTAAAGGCCTTACTGAAGTTTAGGTAGATGACACGGATCATCTTTTCTTGTCAACCAGTGTTATGGACTGTCACTCCATAATAGCAGGACACCATATTTAGTAGGCATGGTTTGCTCTTTTTGCTCTTAGTAAAGGTGAGTTGGAGGTTTTGGATCACCGCCTTGTCTTAAATGAGCCTTGTCTTAAATGAGCCTTAACATTGCTTTCATGAGGACTTGCTCTATGACCTTCCAGGAAGTTAGTCCTCTAGTTTGTAGTTCATAGGATGTTCCTTCATTCCCTTTGTTAAAATAGGAATGATATTTCCTTTTTCTCAATCTCCAGGGATATCCCACCATGACCTTTCAAATATGATGGACAATGAAAACAAAAATGTCTTGGAGACAAAATCAGCCAGTTGCTTTGGGATGCGTCTCATTAGACTCCTAGACTTGTGCTTATTCAGTTTCATTAAGTAGTCCTTAATTTGCTCTTTGCATACAGTGAGAGGGACATCACTCCCCCAACACCCATCTAGAGGTTCAGAGACTTGAAAGATGAAATTATAAATTACATTTGAGCTTTTATTCTGCAGGAAAGTTTACAGAATATGACCAAGGACACCAAGAAAAAAAATGAAATGCAGAAAAACTCTAAAAATGAAGTGATAAAAGTTGGGAAGTTAATCACTGTTATTTGTTTTTAATAGTTTAATTTAAAGGTCAAATTCTACTTAATTTGCTCCTTTGAGGAATGTAAATCATGACTGCATGTTCTTTCTTCTTCAAATGTATGCCACATTGCACTGGCAAAAGTGGAAAACTCATTATCTTCTTATTTCAAGATTAAGTTAGCAATAAGCAATGGAGTCCAAGAAAGTACCTGGAATGTTCTAGAATTGGTGTAATTCACATAAGAATCGGTGCAAGAACAATTGAATATACACAATGGCCTTTGATAGACTTTTCTTCGTTTATCAATGCTTTATACTTTTCTACAACAAACTCATGTCATGTAAACTAGTTTTTTTTTTTTTTTGAAGAAAACTGTTTGGGATTTTTAAAATTAATGCTAGTGTACCCTTATTTTTAAAAAATGAAAATACCAATACTGAGATAAAAAAATTAAAAGTAAGTAGTAATATCTAAATCTATTGAACTTTTTTTCATTATCCTGAGAAGACAAATCAAATGCAGTGAACCCAATTTTTTTTTTTTTTTTTTTTTTGCAACTGTGTTCAACAGGAGACTTATCTTTCAGTGAACTGTGGAGCACATCTTGAATGTTTATATTTTGTATATAAAATCCTGATTCTATTATACTCTGATTCTATTGTACTTGTAAGTCTTAGGGGTTTTTTGAGATCTTAATTTCAAATAAATTTTTTGAGATCTTAAATAAACTTCTCTTGTGATGTATCAATAGGTCTGCTTTAATTTTTTGGGTAATTTTATGAATTCAAATACTTCAAATTTTCTATTCTTGCACACTTACTCAGACCTCATCTATTTGTAGATAATTATAATTTATCAGTTGTTTTGCTCTTTCTGCATTTGAAAACTAGTTTGGAACATGTTTTTGGGGATACCAAATTTAACATTGAACTGATTTTGAAATATTTTGATGTTGCATGATTTTACGAGGCAAATAAACAGACAAAGTAAGGCACTATGTTAAAATTTCACAGAAAGTTTTCTTTTAGTGCAATGAGCTTGTGAAAATATTTCTAATAATATAATGACTGAAAATATTTCTATGACAAACATAGTCATATTTCATAGAAAAGGAAAAGAGAAGCTAAACTGATAGTGTAGAAATCATCTACAGCATCTTCTGTTCTCCAGCTGTCCCAATTATATTACTGATATTTTTTGGACAAATTGACAAAATAAGAGGTAAGTCTGACTGAATTAGAGCAATGCACATTTTTTCACCAAAATTTACTGTACTGAGATCTCTTCTGGCATGGGCTGGGAAAGCTCCTAGTGGAAGTTCAACAGTGTGTTCACAATATCTCTCCAACTTCTGCAATTATCTCAGAAATATAACTGAACATAACAGTTAGTAGGTTCTTGAAAACCTACCGATGAAACACAGCTGTGTTATACTGACTAAATGATGGATTGAGATAGAAATATTTAACTAAATATATTACTGTATAAATTATATTTCGGACTATGAAGAGATTTGCAAGATACTGGCTGAGGAAACAGAAGGATGGAGGCACAGGTCACTGTCCTGTCAAGTTCAGGTTATTCTTTAGTCCTCAAGAGTTGTAAAAGTCTCTCATAATCATCCTTATTTGAGATAATTCGCTTTTTGACACTACTTTTATTGGTCCACTGTTGTGGTGCAGGATTCATTTGGTGTGTTCTGTTACCCCCTAAAGCTATAATGGTTCGGTCCTGGGATCCCCCTTCCCCCTCCCCTGGAACCTCTCTCTCTGAGAGTGTCAATTCGTTCTCTCCTCCCCTGTTTCCCTGGTTACCTTCTGTCAATCCCTCCCCAAGTTCTGTCCATCACCCACTGTCTCCTTCCCATATTCCAGAAAGTTCTCCTTTCTTCGGTGGGTGATTGGATCGGGAACAAGGGTCCCTCCCTGTCACATTCCCTACTGGCTAGCCGGCATGTTTCTCACGAGTTTGTTCACTCCCCAGTTCTCCCTCATTGGTCAATGTGTCGTGTTCCCACCCCCTTTATAAGCTGCTGTATTCGTGCCTCGTGGTCCCTGTCGGCTGGTGCACCTGGAGTTAATAAAAGGCTCTGGATTTTACCCCCGAGGAGGGTCCCTCCCGTCATTCTTCTACTTCGCCTGCCTGCTGCTCCCTGCTGCCCCTTGCTGAGGCGCTCCCGGGACGCTCCGGCGCATCTAGGGAGTGCCCCCCCGGCTGTCGGCTGCAGTGCCTTTAGCTCAGCCGGCGAGACCTCCTCCCCTTCCTGGGGAGTAGAGAAACTCGGACAGCAGCACAGCAGTCCACAGGATAATACCTTATTATTTTATCTGGGAATTGTAGGATATAGTAACCTATGCTGTCTTACTCAGGTGACTGCAGAGCAAGCAATCATAACTGGGGACTCCCACATGCCCACTGAATGCCCTGAGTACCAGTTTGTTAGGTGGCTTAATGGGCATTCTGAAGCTGAGGGCTCTTTGACTCTAAGAAGAAGTGGCAGTCCATTATTTCCCTGTAATAAAGTCTAAAAAAACATGGAAATTTAGAATGTTGTCAGAGGAATGCTAAAAACTATCTGTACTGTAGTGTATATTTGGTAGATGTTGACTTTTTCATGATTGTGGTAGGCAAGAAATTGATTCAAGAGATGCAAGAAAAGCAAATTTACACACAGGCTTCAGACTAAGTATGAGGGCTCACATCAGCACTTCTTGGAAATGACAAAGTTTTCACTTGTCAATGTGTGCACTAACAGTGAAAAATCCATCTGGCAGAAAGTAACTGTGAAGTCAGTAGAAAAATGGATTTCATAGTTTCTATGAAAATTTTAAACTCTTGCATGCTCCCTTCAGACTTAAAATGATTTTCAGGAGGGAATAATTAAACAATGTAACAATATGGCATATTTGCATATATGATTGTATTGGTTTGTCCCTGGCTGGGTACCCAGTGCCTACCAAAGCCATAGTGCCACTCCCTTCCACAGCTGGAGAAGGGAGAGAAAATATAACTAAAGGCTTGTGGGTTGAGATAAGGACAGGGAGAGATCTCTCGCCTGTTACTGTCATGGGCAAAATGCAGGGAAATCTGTTTAATTTATTGCGAACAAAATCAGAATAGCAAGATGAGAACTAAAGCCAAATCTTGAAAATACCTTATGCCCACTGCTCCCTTCTTCCTGGTTAAATTTTAGCCTAAATTTTCTTTCCCTCCTCTCTCCCACTGGCTCAGGGGGATGAGGAATGGGGATTGTGGTTAGTTCATCACTTGTTGTTTCTTCTCCTTCTTCCTTCTCAGACAGAGGACTCCTCAGACACTACCCCGTTCCAGCAGATTCCTCCCACAGGAGACAGTCCTGTATGAATTTCTGTAATTTGAAGTTCACATTCTCCTTCACATGGTCTGCAGTTCTTCACAAAGTGCTCCAAAGTGGGTCCTTTCCATAGTGTGCAGTCCTTCAGGAACAAGCTGCTCCAGAGTGGTCTCCTGCATGGTCACAAATCCTGCCAGTAAACCTGCTCCAATGTGGGGTCATCACTTCATGGGCCCACACACCTGCCAGAAGCCTGCTCCAGCATGGAATTCCCACAGTGTCACTGTGCCCCTTGGACAACCACCTACTCCGCATGGAGCCCTCCACAGGCTGTGTGTAAACATCTGCTCCGTTTTTGGTGTCCGTGAGCTGCAGGAAGACAGCGTGTCTAAGCACAATCTTCCCCATGGTCTGCAGGAGAATCTGTGCTCTGGGGTCTTGAGAACCTTCTGCTCTTCCTTCTTCACCAACCTTGGTGTCTGCAAGGCTGTATCTAATATATTCTTACTTCACCCTTCAGCTGCATTTACACCTCTTCTTAAATCTGTTATCTCAGAGGTGCTACCACTGTTGCTGATGACCTTGGCCTTGGCCAGCCGTGGGTCCATTTCAGAGCTGCAAAATCTTCTGGCAGTTTGTCACTGAAGCCAGCCCTGTAGACCCCACTACCAGAACCTTGCCATGCAAACCCAACACAGTAGTCATCTGGAATAGTAACAACAGCATTTTATAAGATTTTAGGTGTTTCTGATATTCTTTTTAAATTTACATCACACTCACATTTTGATCCTATCTGAAAATCCTTCTAGAGTTACTGGTTCATCACCTCTACTGAAAACTATTCTTAAGACATCTTGCCTCTTTGTATGTCATCATCTGATTGTTTCATCACACCCTCTTTCAGATTATTCCATCTCTCTTCAAAACAGTCAATTCCTGTGCCTTGAACATTAGTCACATTATTTTGACATCTGTATCACACATGTGCCTCTACAGTTTCTTCTCTGTGATGAAAATAACATGCAGTAACAAGTGAAAGGCACCAAGACCTCTTCTTTGCTCCTGGGTTTCATTTGTGACATGCAGTTTACTGATCTCTCATTTACTCTCAAGAACAGTAGAAAATCTGTGGAGCTTCTCTGTATTCAAATACTGAGTCCACCATATGGAGACTCATATAGAAAAGGGGAAGAAATATTGTAGGAGTGGGTGGTGAGCTCAATTTCATTAATAACAGTGTAGACATCTTTGTCTTACCCCTATCCACAGCCCATAATTTTCTGCCTGAGTCTCATTTGGTGCACCAAGACAGAACCGACCAATCATCCTCTTACCCTGATCAATGCTTTTTTGAGTGATTCTCTTCAATTTATTTAACTAATAAACTATGAATCCATTTAATTCATTTCCCATTGTTTCAAGGCATTTAAGGCATGTGTCTGCCTTTAAGCAAATGATTAAGTGCATTACATTCAAAGGATGACTAATCACAATTTTAAAAGCTTTAAATACGTCTTTGAGGATAACCTTTATTTTTACACTACAATAACAACTGTAAGTGAAGGCTTGAGACATCTAATCATCAGTCTTTTCTTCCTGTTATCAAAGGGAGCAAGACTGTTCTTAGATCCTACATGTACACTGAGTTCCTCTGACATGCATCTGCTTAGAGCCTAGCATTTAATTCTTGATCCCTGACACATTCCTACCAGTGTAGTTCTATAACCATACAACTCGTGGTTGACTGCAGTTTACCTTAAAATTTCCTTTAAAATGCTAGTACCACTACAGAGGAAAATTTCAGTTAAATTTACCAAAAAAAGCTAATAAAATTCCATGCCAGCCAATTAAGTACTTGTACCACATCAAACAGCATGCTACATTTCATCTTTCAGAGCAAGAAAAAAACATGAAATGATTTAGCCACGCACATAAAGACACAAAAAGGGAGCTGCACTGACACTACTAGAAGTGTTGGAGAGTAAGGATATTGCTTTCTGGCTGTGGTGACAGCCAAATACTGTGATTTTATTTTTGTTACAGCTATCCAAGAATTCTGGTAGCACTACACGTTCCAGGTGAGTCAGTTGGTGGAAGAAAAGTCTGGTGACATGGAAAGAATACAGAGATGCGGCTTGCCACAGTAGGAAGAAAATTCATGTGGCCAAAATCAAGTTGAAGCTGACAGAACTGTGGAGAAAAATAAAGAGTGAGATTTTTCAAATACAGTAATGGCAAGAAGCACTGTAAAAATAACATTTAATCCATTATAGGATGAGGATGGCCATCTCAAAAACAGGGACATTACAAGGCAGAGGTATTTAACACATTTTTTGCCTCTGTTTTCCACAGCTAGATCCTTAAAAATCTATGGGATCTGATGGTATTCATCCGAGGTTCCTCAGAGCGCTGGATGATCTCAACACAAAACCTCTTTTGATGATTTTTCAGCAGTCTTGCTGCTGAAGTACAAAAGGTCCCAGCTGAATGAAAACTGGACAATGTTAATCTGATTTTCAAGAACAAGAAGTAAAACCCTGGAAACCACAGGCCTGTCACTGAAGTCTCACTTCAGTGCCTGGTAAATTTATGGAGAAGATTATTCTGCGATTATTGAAAAACACCTGAAAGACAATGGAATCATTGGTACAGTCAGCACAGCGGGGGGAAAGAATAAGGAAGGAGTTGTGCACTGACTCCTTTACACAGCAGAAAAGATTATGGCAATCCATTTACTAAAATATTCACGGTCTACTCTAAATGCACTATCCTTAACACTTATCGAGTATTGGATATGCTGGGACTCCTGATTATATTAATTATTCCATAGAAAAGAAATAAATAAACTTCAAAATGTAATTACACAATTTTGCACATTTTATGAGTTCCCGTGCGCTTCTACCCTTTTACTTTTAATCACTTTGATTTCAGCAGAAACAGAATTGATACCTTGACAACTGAAGACCTTGGTCTTCCCACTCCCCGTTTCTTTAATATGTGAATAACTAAAATAAGGTTACAACACCTCTGTCCTACCCCTTTCAAAATAAATATTGAGACAGATGATGTCTCAATAGATTAGAAAGCGTTAGTTTATGGTCCATATACATTTATTCCTTGAATCTCAATTTTCTTTGATTGTAAGTTGATTTAACTATTTTTTTCCTGTGGAGGGAATCTGGCCCACAAAATCTTCCAGAGAGAAGTTAATAATCTATTCATTTAACAGAAACTCAGGAAAAGCTGAGTGAAGTAAAAAGTCTGCCCGTGTTTATACAGAGCTAAAATACACACACAAGCACAAGCACTGGTGCACACAGTATAAATAACAGGTATGTTCTGATCTAAAGTGTCAGAATGACAACCTCTTTAAATTCTTTTAAATGCTTCATAGGAGCAGAACCTGCCCATTTAGATATTCAGTGGCATGAAAAGTGCTAGCTGTTGGACAGATGAATAAGATTCATGCTGACAGCTGCTTATAGCTCTTTTGGCTGCTATTTATAAAGCGGGGAGGTGGGGATACAAATCTGTCTATGTCAGCCTGGATGTTTTGATTTCACGATTGCAGGTGATAGCAGTAACCTATTGCATGTGGTAGATGCTCTATAAATTAAGCACAGTGTCATCACCGAGGGGTACATGCTCTGTTATTAGTCCAGACTGGTTGAAGCTGTTCCGTGGAGCGTGGTTCACAGCCATTAGTGCTCTCTACTGTGGTTTTTGGTTAGTTCCTGACAGTTACACTGGAACTGTCACGTTCCAGTCCATCTCCCACAGTTTCTTACATCAGCTTGGAAAGCATGTGTCAAAGAATACATCTGAAATATGTTAATTTCTTGTAGCCTCTTGATTTCAGTATTTGCAGAAAACATCCTGATAGATCTTTGTTTTTAGAAAAGTGCAATTCAGTGATAAAAATGATATAATGATTTCTTCCTACAAAGAAATTTTTCCCAAAGTAGTTTTTACTGAATATTTGCTATCTTGTATTTACCAATGTCTTTCCTTCTCTTATCTGTTTTTAAAATGTGCCAGGAAATATAGTTTCTGAAACTAACTGTAGGTGAATATTCTACACCAAGACATTTTCACTGACACCCAGTCTAAATTTCTATCATTACTATTCCTATTATTACTATTATTATTGCTATTTTTTTACTTTTTGAAATTATGATTTCTTTTTCCATAAATAGCCTCCCCTCTCACATATTTGCAAGCTTCTGACATTGCTAGCCCTAGTGAATATAGAGAATACATCACAGAGAGCATCTGTTTTCACTAACAAATGGGGTAAGTTGCAATAGGCATATATTCCACTTGTGCAGGATGAAATACTTCTCTTTTCCTGTGCTCATAGATGTATAAAATCTGAATGTACCAACAACAAATACTGTCAATATATAGGGCTGCCATGAGTTCAGAAACTGTTATGGGAAAATGTCTGTATTTCTAAATGGGAAATAGCCATTACATTCTGTTCTTTGTCAGGCACATGCAAATACTAAAAATATTATTTTTTTAGTATTTTCTTTATCTCTTGCTCTAATTGAGTATATTGCACAATATGCATAACCACAGGATATCAGTGCTTTGAGTTTTGATATCTAACCATTATTCACCAAAGGTGTGAATGGATTTACTACTTGAATAATTTTTTTCACCGAGTCCTCATGTGGACCTGGATTTCATATTGGGCAGTGGTGTACTGGACTGGTGAAATAAAACCTCATGCACAAATAAGAGGACTCATTTTCCTAAACAAACAAAACTAAGAGTAGTCTGGGAAAGAAGCAATAAATGTGTGATCACAACAACAAATAGGCCAACCACGCTTTATGAAATCCTTCAGATTTGCCCTGGATCTAAGCTGAGTTCCTTCCTATAATGCTTTCATCTAAATCATCTACCTGAAGTCATTGGTACTGGCTTTCCACAGAGAAATTTCCTGTTCAGTGCAGTCAGTGTTCAGTGTTAGAATCTGACAGAAACCCATCTTGCTCAGCAATATTTATTAGCGATGAGAAATTCTAAAACAAGTGAGGGAAACAATTATGTGTAAGTTCATGCAAATTGACCATTTGGAAGAGAGAAATGCTCCTCAATATTGGAAAAAAATATAGGCATGCAGATTTTTTTTTTTAAATATTGTTCAAGTGTCTTTGCAGTGCAGGTTAGAAAACTGATCTTAAAGACATACATAGCATGGTTTATCAGTAATGGCCCTAAACAGTCAGCCTGGAACTGGCTAAAAGACCTCGGTACATGGAGCTGCCTGACACTGTCTTCACTCTGGTATTGTGTCAAGGCAATGCATTTATACTGCTTTTGAGACAAATTGCACAGGGCTATCTGGGCTCATTAAGCCATCTGATAAGCTCCTTGCTCCGGATACCTCCATTTCACAGGATAATCAAAGCTTTGAAACCAAAAGTACAATTTGCACAGAAAATGGTGTTTGAATAGCCATGAGGAACATTGACTTGTACTATCCCTTTTCTAAGTAAAAACTATATAGTAATTATAATTTTTATGTTAAGGGTAAAGCTTCAGTTGTGTGCAAACAGATTTTAGCCTAACAGAGTAACACACACAGCCACAGGCAGGTGCCTTCACATATTGCATGACCCTTCTTTGCCTGGCTGCCACATTTCCACACACCAGACCTTGTGGGTGGCAGCAGCGGCATCCCACCCTGCTGGTGACCTGGGAGGGATGCCCTGATGTCACGGGGCAGCTGTCACCAACATCACATACACCTCTCTGGCAAACCTCAGGATTCCAGGGAAGGCCATGCAGGCACCTCCATGTCAGGCCTGCTGTCTCTACACTGCAAGAGGCCCATGGAAGTATAAAACTAAAAATCTTGGAAATGCTCAATGCTTAATCTTAGTACTTCCACTTGGTTCATTGCTCCCTACATAAATACTCCCTTGAAGGAGTCTACACAATGCCTGGGCATATTCTTACCTTGGTTCTGTATTGCTTTAGGCCCACAAGCTTAAAACTACATGACTCAGAGTAAACATGGGAGAAACCATGATAATATCTCAATTATCTGTGTAGAAATTTGATGTTCATTGGCTAGTTATTCATGATCTCTCTCTAGCAATCAGTGAACACCAATTCATTGAGCATATTTAATCCAATCCTACAAGTTGTCTAAATTATAAAACTTTTCCTTTGATTCCAGATAGAGTTCTGTTTGGACCAAATCCCAACAGTTAGCTGGTAATTAGGACAGTAGAAATAAGTGATTTAAACTTTACTCTTGTACATTTTTTGTTGGGAGCAATTAGAATGGTAACTCACCATATACTGGAATTTCAGAATAAAGGAAGATATAATTTAGAATAATAAAAAACTATTTTGTGAACACTCTAATTTGATTTCATGACAAGAACAAGGCGATTAATTAAATCTGAAGAGTTGCTGAAGACAAGTTAAGAGCTATAAGCAATAAGTTAAATAAAATCCAGTGACATGGAGTTTGTTTACAGACAATTGTAATCCTAGGGGGAGAAAAGAATAAATAAGATTTAATATAATTTATTTTAAAGTATGCTAATTACATACATTGGCTGTTCCCCTCATCCCCTCTGTCAAACTGTATTTTTTTAAAAAATTGTTACTGTTGTATAGGTTTGTAGAATAATTTAGACTGGAAAAGAGTTTCTGGGATCATATGGCCAAAACATTTCTGCTTAGGTCTGCAAAGCCTGGCCTGTATTGCCACATGGGATTATTCAACCTCTGGTGCAGAACTTCACTTTTTTCACCGCTAAGGTTCACCTAATTTTTCCAGTTTGTTGAGATTGATATGAACTACTTGGGGTTTTTTGTTTGTTTTGTTTTGGTGGTTTTGTTTGGTTGGTTGGTTGGTTTGTTTGGGGTTTTGATTGTTTGTTTTGCTTGCTTGTTTGTTTGCTTTGGGTTTTTGTGTTTTCTTTTCCCAGTTGCATTCAATCTTTATCTAACAGTCCTCATTTCTGGGAAGTCATGAACGTCAAAGGCCTGACTTCAATATCAGCCATGCAAACATATGTTGACCTGCAAGACGACCATCTACCATTGACAGAAGTAATATCTTTTTTCTCTATAAAATATGTTGAAAACCACACCTATTATAAATGTCCATTAAAGGAAAAAAATGGCTTTTAATAATTTATTGGTATAAATCAGCGTTTCTTCGGTGTTTTTTAATTGAGAAGATTTTTAAATTGTCTTATGATCCATGAAGCACCACACGTTACTTACCATCTCTAAAGAAAAGGT
Organism: Onychostruthus taczanowskii; assembly: GCF_017590055.1. NCBI lineage: Eukaryota > Metazoa > Chordata > Aves > Passeriformes > Passeridae > Onychostruthus > Onychostruthus taczanowskii. The sequence goes on from NW_024498795.1 coordinate 752,400, forward strand.
GATGATAACTTTCTTAGCATTAATAAAAGATTATGGTGGTAAAAAAATTGTAATAAGACAGACATTATTAGAAGTTTTTTCAATGAGCAATATCAATACTGAATCCACAAATATTTGGACTTGCATCTTTTGCAAAAGTTATAGTAACGTTCATGAGTTTTGAGTAGGTTTTCAGCTGGACATGAAATATATATCTAGCAATTCTTGAGTTCCAACTAATAGTTATATTTTGGCAAAGCATTAGTTGCTAAGAATATAGAAATGTGGCTTTAAGTCTAGTATTGCAATTGTCTTTGGTTTGTGCAGATAAAAAAGCATGTATATGATTAATATCTATATGGTCTTTTTATTGTAAGATTATGTGACTGAATTTTATCAGTGCTACTGACTACGGCAATGAACATTAGATAAACTCCCAAACCCATAGACGATGGCTGAGTTGCAGGGGTAAGTAGTTTAATTATCATGGTTTGTTTTCTCAGTAACAGCATGACATTAACCAAGTCTGTGAGAAGGCTTTTTGTAGAGTTTTCCTGTTTGCTAATTTTTGCCATGGGGACTGACAGTTTAATAATGTCTGTCTAAATAAATTCATCTTTGAATAACACTTTGGAAAAATAGAAGGGTTATGTTTCCTAGATGTACATCACAATTTTTTAAATAACAATCTAATAGGCCTGGAAATGTCAATTATCATGTAAATGTTCTTTTGTTATAATAGCTACTTGTGTTATCATGTGTTACATTATGATTGATTAGGCTTGAGAGACGGTCTTGTATTAGTAAAAAGGGAAGTTTGCAACTCCTTTTCATTAATTTGTCTTTAGTTATAACCCTTTATTTTCAGTCCTGACTTAGAGATTCTACTTTAGGAAAAATAATTTTTCTCACTCTCATTATCCAGTGTACTAATAATAATAAATACTATTTATGCTGATAGCTTATACCTTTGGTATATAATTAATCCAATTTATTTTAAAAATAAATTTCTGCCAGGCACTTATAGTTATTATTTCATTATTCACACAATGAAAATTATATCAACTCAGCTAATATCTATCAAATTATGCAGGAACAGAAAGCAAAATATGTTCTGCCTTAAAAACTTTTAAGGTCTGTCTCTTTTTTTACCTGTGAACACTATTGGACATATGGAAACAACAATAAATTTGCTCTGTGGAATGAACTGTGGAGTTCAAGCCTGCCAGAGACACTTCCTCAGCAAAGACACTGTTTAATAAATAACTGTGGATTTGTTACAAATTTCTATCTATCTATCTATCTATCTATCTATCTATCTATCTATCTATCTATCTATGTTCCCCTGGAGTTTTACTTTGAGCTCTTATTTTAGAACAGAAATGTAAATGTGTCATGTCAGGACTACTAGCTGAATACAGTGTCTTTCACTAAAGAAACAATATTAAATACAAATAAAGAATTAAAAAAAAAAAAAATCTTGCTTTAGGGCTTGCTACAAACTCTATAGATTTAGCAGTTCTTTCTTTATGTTGACCAGACAATATCTTTTTGGATGTAGCCTCTTGTTGGGAGGGACTGTCTGGACAGAAGACCTGCAATACTTTGTGTTCAGCCTGTCTTGTGAGGCAGAGGTGTTACTGTGCTGTAAGGCTGATAGAAGAAGGGCTTCTGCAGCTAAAACAAAGCAATGTTCCTTCCTGCCTACAATCAAATCTCAAAACAAACGGAGAAAAACATATAAAGCAAAAATTATTAATATTTTTAAATTCGAATTATTAAATATTAATGTGTTCATCTGCTCCAAATAAAAAGCGGTGCCTGACTAAAAACAACAGCAAAAAGCCCTCAGTGTTTGAACATGTGATATACAGTAGTCAATAATAAGAAAATGGCTGCAGTAAAACTAAACTAAATGATAATGAGGGTTTGAGGACCAATTGTCCTGTATTAAGAAAATCATTGCCACACCACAGGTGAGTGAATAGAGGTTAGTAATAAATTGACAAAACGCTTGTATGAAAATGGAGACAAAAGATTAGAGTCACTTACCCAAGGAAATAGGTGCATAAAAAAGAAAATTATTCAAAAATGTGTGGAGCTGCTTAGGGCAGACTTTGCTTGCTCTCATTTGTAATAATACCAGAGCAATGGGACCACATGGTAGACCTGAAAAGCAAAGAGGAAATCAATAAAAAATCATTTTCAACAATATGCAGAATCCATTACCAGAGAAAGGGATCAGAACAAAGAAACAGGACTGGATACATGGAGAAATAATAAGGGATTGTCTACTGAGTTAATTGCAATAGAGGTAGCACTAATTGATGGGGATTGCTAAATTTTCCTATTTAAATCTCCTGTCTCCTGTTAATTTTCAGGCTTAAATCTTCTGCTTAACACTGGACTGAAACTAAAAGCAGGGACAGACTATCTCACACTGTCTGCTACAGGCTTCTTAGACTTCCTCTAAAACATCTTTAGCTAGCTGTCATTGGTACAAGAAATTAGATCAGAATTTGAAATCTGATCAGTTTTTCTCGTCTTGTAATCCTGACTTATGTTTTTCTACTCTCAGCGAAGATATTTAAAACTATCAGAGGATCTGTCTCTCAGAATCAAAAAGTTAAGGAACAAAAGACTAAACAGCCCATGCACAAACTTTCCAAATATGATTGATTCTTTTATAAGTCAACTAAAAGTCTTATGAGTTTGCTTTTCATTGCAGAAAAAAAGATGGAATTTGAAGATTCGATTCTATAAAACCCTCTGAAGAGCATCACAGTTCTGCGCAATAATCTATAACTGTATTTTCATTGTAGATATCTTTTATTTTATAATAGCATTTTATATTCTCTTGAGTCATGAATCAAGCACCATAGGCAAGATTCATCTGCTGAAGATGAAAAGAAGCAGACAACATCCCCCTGGAGTCCCTAGTTGATATTCTGCTTCAAACATAGAAATTGAATAGTTAACTTTCCAGAATGAAAACAACTTATTTAGCACTATTATGGAGAATTATTCTCTCTTTTAAAGTAAAACTGTCAAACCAGTTTTTGAGAGTTCTTGTGGGATGCAATTTTATATACGTGTATGTATGCATGTGTATTCTGAATTACTTTTTGTCTAGCAGCAGGACATTTTCAGTGAAGTATTTATGTTGGTTTAAGTAAAGATGGTTTTACTTCCTCCTTGTTATTTCATCAAATGCATTTTAGATTAATACATTAAAAATGAAAGGCTTCACAAATCACTATCAGAGGAAGCGTCAGTCAGATTTATTATAATTTCTAACTCTTGGTCAAAGAAATTAATGCTTCTGCTAATAGTTCAATGAACAGACCTATTACCCCACAAGCACAGTTATTGGAAGTGCCTTGGGACTACCAGTTCTCAAACCAGCTGGAAAAAGGGCTATCATACAGAAAATAGTCTGAGACTCTGGGAAAAGATAGATAGAGTGCACTGTGTCTTTGTGTTCCCCTAGCAGCTGCTCACAGAGTGCTAATGCAATCTCAGAGGAACCTGCCTGCCATTTCACTTGTGGGGTGGCTGCAACTATTGCAGCTGCTTCATGTGAGATAAACGCAGAGGAAGAGGAGGGTACAAAATAAGTTAACCCTTCAGTGGTATGGATAGAAAAAGTGTAGAAGCAGACATAGAAAATGCAGAAGCAGAAAAATACAGAAGGCCTATGAATGGATTAGCTGCTGTAGGAAAGCAGTTTCTCTAAAAATATGTGTGCTAAATGATGATGTGTGAAACATGACGTGTTTTCAGTGCTTATTTATTCAGAGATACAAATGTTACTGGATGTTTACTTACGTGGGGGCTGGCAAACCATGTTTCAGTGTGACAAGAAACCACCACAACCTGAAGAATTCATTTCAGTATTTCCAAATTATTCAGGTATAGAATAAAAATCAATCTGGAAAAAAAAAATAGCATTCACAAGCTTAAAAGATGCTTTTGAATTTATATATATTTTCTGTAGAAATTATCATTGTCTATCCTATATGCTATGTACTTCAAAAGATCAGGGCCTCAGTCAAGTGCTTAATTAATGGATTTATTTCTATGGTAAACAAGCTTTCAAAGTCTGTCATTACCTCCTATGGAGAGATCTTCAGATTAAAAAAATGAAAAAAACCCCCACTCTTATAAATAATTCCATGTAGTTTGAAGAGCTCTCTGTTTGATGTATAATAATGACCTTGCTGGAACAAAAAGCTTGGACAACTGTCTGTAACATGTTTTATTCTCCAACCAGGACTCAAATGTAAGGTACCAAAAATCAATTAGTAGAAAAAGTTGCTTGCATTTTCTAGAGAAGGATTGTGTCAATTATACCGTTTCAACATTTTGTGGGAAAACTTACTTTTGGGAGGATCTAACCATACTTCCCCTGCCCCAAGATAATTCTAAAATGTCATATTAAAAATATATCGTGGTGATGTTTCTGAAGGCCAGTAATCATTTGGAGAGTTTACTTCACAACACTGCTGTTCATCTGCTGTAGAAATAAACCTCAGTACATGCTGTCTTCAAAACTCTTCACAGTATTGCAGAGTGTGCTGACCATAATTGTTTGCTTTTCCATCAAAGGAAAGGTGTTGCCACTATCTCTTTAAGAGCCTCAAACCTATTGTAAGTACCTGTTAAGGAGTAACAATAAGCAGAAATCCCAAGTCAAGATAATTCTTTCAGCAAAGAAGTTTAGATAAAACAGGGAAAATCTGAATTAAGCATCATTTTGAAGTATCCCTTTCCTTCTAGATCTTACCTGTGGGATCCTTTGCATTTGACTTTTTCTAATTGACTTTTTCTTCTCCCTGCCCATAATAGCTGACATTCATTATCTGTAATCCAGAATCAATGCTTAAACACTTGTTTCTTCATGCTCAGGCATGCTGGAGAGATCTCAGATTCAGACTTACACAAATCTCTTGGAAATACTCAAAAGCAGTGACTACCCTGTAATTGTTGATCAGCCAGTTTTGATGAAGAGATATTACTAAAATTTCATGCTCCATTACCTTGATATACTGGGAATTTAAAAAGAAAAGAAAAAAAAAAGGAAGAAATTTACATGCATTTTTTTATTAATTCTCCTTACCACCTAATAATTTAAAGGAAATAGAACAGCTTGATCATAGTAAGTATATTGTATTAGCGATTGCTGGTACTCTTAAATGGGTAGGAAATGCTTTTGACAGATGGTACAAACCTCTTTCCCCCAAAAATAAAACCTATTACTGAAAGAAAAAAAACCAAAACTTAAAGGTCATTTTATTACCACTCTTTCTTGTGCACCAGATGTCATAGTATAAGCAGAGAAAGTTACTGCTCCTTTTGTCTAGGATGTGGAAGAGACATTTTAAGGTCATGATAGCGAAAAACAGCAGGTAGTCATTATCACAGCTGTACATCAGGCTGGAGAAGTTTTGCTTTTCCATCACAGAGATCCCCAGTGAATAGCCCTTCATTAAGGACAGTTAGAATTTTCTTCTGTAACAAATGATGTGAGATCAACAAGTAGGAGTTGGACCAGGCTCTACAAGCATGGGTGGTTGCATTTAAGGAGTAGGTAATTTCTGGACCCGGAAGATCTAAAGCCATAGATTTCCACTTTAATACAAGCAACTGAATTAAAAATTTGATTTGTGTCTAAGATCCTCAGAGTAAGTCAGTGAAAAAAAAAAGTATTACAATATGTATTGTCATTACATTTATTTTAATTACAGAATTCATGCAACATGTGTGTTGCAAAATAAAAGCCCATAAGAGTCTAGATGCTTCAAATCAATCAAGTGTTTTCAAAATAGTGCAGCTGGATTCTTGGCTCATATAAATTATGATCTCTTGACTGAAGTCAACAGCTTTATGCTTACTTAAACCTGTTGGGGATTTGGTCCTATGCCAGATTAATACAAATCACTTAAAGGATTAATTTAGGTTTAAAAGTGTCAAATATAATTTTTGGTTCAAGAAGGTAGTCATGAGTCTGACAGACTTTAACAATAAAAGTTAATTACAAATAACACATGATGAAACAGAAGCATGAACATCTGATTTCTGCAGACTCTAGAGGCTGTGCAGTTGTAAATGAAGCACAGTGAGAAATCACTCAGCCAAAATGCAGAAGAGAATATCTCAATTATGAAACTAACAACAAAATCGTGTCTGTACAGTTTAGTTATCAAAACAAATTAAGAGATTTAACCAAGGCACAACTGACTACTTTCTTTTAACTTGCAACAGATTGAAAAAAACATGATCTTCTCTGTACTGGTTCACTGAGGTATTTGTAGTTACTTTCCATGGGAACTTGAACATAAAAATGGTTTTTTTTGATGCAGATCAAATGCTTTTTTTTGATCTCATAGAAGATAACTATGGATAATTACTAGCTTTTGTTTAAGGGGAAGAGAGGCAGTCCTACTTTCCATTCCCTACTATTCCACAGAGCTGAAACAACAGGTATCTAACCTGACAGCTCATACTTTTGAAGAACAGGCCTTAGTTGTACTTTTATAAATTAAATGTGTGTGTCTGTGTTTGTGTATGTGTGCATCTACACGCATTTGGATATCCGTGTTATATACAGAACTCATGGTTTCATGGCACTGCCTGTCAAGGGCAGCCCTAACATGATTAAAAACACAGATTTACCTTTTTGGGTTCTGTTTCCACAATTTTTTAATAAAAACTAATTATATACTGCAGTCTAAAATGTGTTTACCTCAGCCAAAAAAAAAATGGCATTATGTCAATGCTGCTTAGGGCAAAATCAGAAAAGATAACCCTAAATATGGCCTTAGTACTTGTTTTTTTAGATCACAAAGCTGAGTCAGGGGAAGTTCAGTTTGGATATCAAGACAGAACTTTTCACCCAGAGGGTGGCTGGCCCCTAGAACAGGCCCCCTAAGGAACTGGTCTCAGCACCAAGCCCGCAGAGTTCAAGAAGCATTTGGACAATGCCCTCAGGCACATGGCATGACTCTTCCGGTGACTTGCCCACGGCTGGGAGTTGGACCCAAATGTCCTGATGGGTCTCTTCCAACTCAGCATATTCCATGACTCTATGAGGTCTCAGGGCCCTGAGGACTTCAACAAGGCTCCATTGACCTAAGCCTCTGTTGGGGTTTCCCAATAGTCACTTCCTGCCCATGGGCCCAGGGGCTTAAACAGTCTGATCCATGTGGCTGGCAGCCCTGCCTCCAGCAGAACTGTCTTCATGGCTGGATTTCCCAGGATGATCAGAGACCTGACTGTACCTGACCTCGTGTGGTGTTCCTCAGGCCCGGTGCTGTCCCCCATCTGGCTCTGGCTAGGTTTCCTGGCCTGTTCCCTGTTTAATGGCGGAAAGCCCTGCCTGAGCTATGGTCACAACCTGGCTTCCATTGTGGAGCAACCCTCTGCACCCTGACAGGAAGAAAAATGGAACGAGGGACATGCAGTAAGTGCTCTGCACAACACCTCCTCTATGTCAGAGGAAATACAAAGTTTTATGCATAGCTTTTAGCCGATCTTTAGGGACAGTTCTTTAAATATTCGCACAAGATAGCCTGGATCTGAGGTCTGGACAAAGATCCAAAACCTGATGATTTTATATTCCAGTCTGGAGATGACATCTCTTGTAATATCAGGTTAGAAAGATAAGAACAATATTCATGTTTTAAGCAGCACTAATTCTTAATGATTTCACCATGATTCTGGTTCTTGAAAAATTTCTTTTGTCACTTTTCTAAAACGTAAATATTTGGAATGGTGTCCTTACAGATGTCCAGCAGCTGATTAAATGTGATTCATAATTGCAATGATATTGCACCTACTTCATCAGAATAGCAGCTAGAAAAGAGGTTTCCTTCTGTGATTCAAGAGTTATCACTTATATCCCAAGGCATAAAGTTATCTTCCTCAGCTCTTATCATTTTATGGTAACTGCAGATGTTTCACCATTTATGACAATGTAATGCTTACCTATCAAATTTATCAAATTTTTAAAGGTAAACAACTCTGTCATTCTCTTTGCCATCCTATTTCTTTTGCACATTACTTACTCAAAAAGAAATATTTTCTGTTCTTTATTTAAATAGAAAATTTCTTACTGAATTGTGAATTATTACTGAATCACTTCACAGTTCTGTAGAATTTTCTGTTGTTTTCTGTCTACACTTGCTGAAAATGAAAACGTACAGCAGAATATGGTGAGTTTGTATTAGAACCATGCTCTAGACCTTTTATTTCTTCATTTATGCTTCCATCCTTGATATTAATTAGGTGTTTAAAGGGTCTTAAGTAGAGGATGGATATCAAGTATCCAATAACTTTTCGTTGTACTAAAGCAATGTATTTGATTTCAGAGTGTGTGCATATATGTAAAAGACAATTACATGGAATGTACTCATATGCCAAAAACATGGTGGTCAAAACCTTCTGGTTGCAAAATGCAAAAAATTATGTACTACTTGTATTAATATTAATAAAAACATTGTTAATGCATAAAGCTAGTAGGTGTCTTGTTCTTTCCATGGAGTGGTCACCAGAGTGGGATAATTGTGACAATGGATAGTACCATAATTCATCCAAGAAACTCTCTAATTTTCTCTAAGGAATTATTTCACAGCCTACAAAAATTTTAAATTTTAAATTTAAATTTTCATGTACACATTTGATTATTCAGTCTATAAAAATCTGGCTGAGTAAGGAAGACTAGTGGAAAGAGTGATATTTTTTTGAAGCTAAAAATCCCCAAAAAAGAACTCAGAGGTGTCTCACCAAATATTATTAAGTTATTCATAAGCATTCACCATATGATAGACTAATTTCATGTCTAAAAAAGAATAAAGATCTTAAATGGAATATCAGGAGGGAAAAAAGGTACCTGCGTAATTCAGCCACATCTTCACTAGAGTAATATCTCATAAAATGAGAAAAAGAAAAACCAAAATAACCTAAAAAAGATTGATAGCTATAGATGAAGCCATATTCACTGAGTTACAGTGGCTACATAAGTTATAAGTGGCAGAGCTACAAATGAATAAAGCAGTTATTGTAACTATAAAAACTCCACTACCATTACAAGACACTCATTTTATTTATTCGCTATGTATAAAGTGTAATTTTAAGGAGAGTTTTACTGTCTACCATTATTCAGCGGCATTAAAAAAGGAGCTATCTGTGAATAGAAATGTGTCATGAATGCTCATTAGCTCATAAGTGCATTCCTAACATGATGCATCTAGAATAGATTAAGAAAATGCTTTTCTTCATCTGTTTATTCTGAAATACTAAGAGTAGGTAGGAAAGCTCTGTTGTCATACTGAACATTCTGTGTAACCCATTCCTTAAGTGTTAGATACACTCAAGAAAGAACATTTATGAAGAAGGTCCACCTTTTATAAAAAATAAAATGTTTCTCTTACAACTTAATTTATGTTTTTATTGAAGAATAAAGGTATCACTCATACTGTCTCCCAGGCTTTTAAAAAACTTCTCCTCCTGTGCTGTGTAAACTGTGTGGCAGAAATGTAGGAGAGCAATATCCAAGCTGGTTCAGGCATGTCCCAGCAGTGGCACAGGGAATGCCACACAGCATTCGCTGACATACTGGGAATACAGGTCACATCAGGTTACCTCTCTGCAGAACACCACCAGGCATCTAATGCTGAGATTACTTACGTGCAGTAGTGTATACACCTTTTGAACCTTCTTTCTTTGTTGTAGGATTCTTTCCTACAATTTCCTAGAATTTCTCCTTTGCTGTGCGGGGGAAAAAAGGGACTGATTCTGACAAATAGCTGATTGATGCTGCTATGACTAGGATGCTGACAGGGAACTTCAGATGTGAAGTTTAACTGACCACTAACTTTGTCTACAAAATCTAATGTTTCAGTCTATGTTTTTTTTTAGTTTTTTTACGGGAAGAAGGAATAGATTTTTCTGGTGAATAACATTTTTTATTTATATTTTTAAATTTTTTTTAAGACAGAAGAAATAAATTAAATACTGAATGTACAACATTCTTGCAACCTGAATATTTTTTGAGTTGGAGAGAAAAAAAGTACTTGGTACTAACACTGGGCCTTAAGAGTTCAAAGCCAGTGCCCTGTTCACTGACTCTATCAGCCTTTTAACATGCTTCTTCATATTGCATTCATATGCTTGATTGACTGCACAGCCACAGAGCTTTAAATGCTTGACTAAAACGGGATGCTCAGAGGGAGAGCACAGCACTGAGGGTTTTATTGTCTCTGTACTCGTATTCACTGCTCTAGTCAAATTTGGAATACTTTATTTTATCAGATCATTTGACATTTCATAATATTTATACTTTATATGTTCACAGGAGCTCTTGGATTGACGTCAGTTGCACCTTGAAGCATCCTTGTAATTTTAGTAATTAAATTGCCATTGTCTCAAATTAGGTACTCAACTTAGGCCTAATTTCCACTCAGTGTTTGTGAAACCTTCACTTATATGCCAAGAACTTCAGGCATATTATCTCAGGAATTTGACTTAATTTTCTTGGTTTTTAATTTTTTTCTATTTTTAGCCTAAAAGTAAGAGCAATAGTGCAATATAAGAAAGCACATGCCCTTAGAAACTCCGATGAATTGGTGTTCAGCAAAGAAATAATTGGAAGAGGACATGAGAACCAGCTAAGAGAATGTACTGTAGGAGAAAACTTTTATGACTGTGATGAATCTTCAAAGTTCCTCTTAAAAGTTAAGTATACCTGGTGGATCTTCAGACTTGGCTTGAGAGTACATGTCAGTACTCAAGAGCTCAGTGCAGTGACTGAAAGTAATATCTCACAAGGGAAATCTCAGATAGCTGTTATATAAAACGTACTTCAGACTTCAAATCTGATGTTTTCTTGTACAGTTCACTCAACATTTACATTAACGTGACAAGAATAAGCCTGAATTCTACCTAAAGCTGTTAAGCATTTTGAGAAAGCATGCTGCCCAAATTGTTGGTGGTAATATTTCCAACATACTTCAAGTACATGAAATAAATTTTCACCTCATTGTGAACACACCAGCCTCTTTTTATTCCATTTTACTCTGCCTGTTGGTGACCTCATCTTCCTAGATAGGTAATATGATAGTTATATTTTAGTTTATAGACATTTTTAAAATCTACAACCATTTCCATTTTCTACCTTTTTGGGGTTTTGCCTTTTTTTTTTTTTTTTTTCAGATAACCAGGGGTACACAAAACCAGTGAAAAAAAAGTGATAGAAGTCTTCCTCAATCAGTGACCACTGAGTAATACACTTCTTGAGACGCCAACTCTTGTATTTGTAAACATCACCATCACAAACCCCAGTATCTCACTCAATCTGTAATGCAGGGATTTCAGAGGATGTGAAAATGTGCCAAAATTTCTGTCCTGGTGCAGCTCCTCCTTATTTATGTTATTTTATTGTTGACAATTAGTTCAAAAATGCCATCAGCTGAAAATGAATTTATTATTCTCTAGAAAAGCCACACCTTCTTTTCTGAACTTTCCAATCTGACAGAGTATTTCTTTACTACTGGATTTTTATAAAACATTTAATGTTATTTTTTTTTTAATCTAGGTAAGATCCTTTCTAGACAGGTGGGATGTCTCTATTATGCCCACAGGAAACAAATCCTAGAACATTAATCCACAGACTTCAGTGAAATGCGAATGTGCCAGGTTTAAGTAGGATTATTTTACATGAACGTTTCTTACGGCTGATCTTGTGGGAGTTTCATCTGACTGACTCACTATATGTCTGTTATGGCAACAGAAAAAAATGATTGTCATGTGTTAGAAGTCAATGAACATTAGGTGTGTAGAGAAGATAATATTCTTATAAAATAACAAATTTATTTCTATACTCCTGCACTGTTGTGATTAATATCCATATTTTCCAAAGAATCTCACCTTAGATGCAGTTTTGTACTTGCAGTCAAAAAAGTCTGCAGTTTAAATAAATAGATATCCACATGAAAGGTACAATTTGTGCAAGTATATATTCTTGGCTTTACCTGTAGGCACAAAATTATGCCTGCAAAATTGAAACCTGGGTTGACATAATTTAAAATACTCTGCAGAAATTAAATCATTGCACCTAACTTAAAAAGAAAACTTGAGAACATAGATGTGTTCAGGTCACAGGGTGCAGAAAGCAGAGGTGGAGAAAGGAAGGATAATCTCCATTTCTAAATAGGGAGACAGCTGCCACAGGAAATTGCAAATATAATTTGGACAAGGATTTTTAATAAATCTATTAAATCAGAAGAGATAGCAATCACACGTTTTCTAAGCTGTCAATCCCACCTTTTCTATTTTCTAATGGTATAAAAACCTGTGTAGATAGGATGTGTAAAGATTTAGGATCAGAAGTGATCAAGAAAACATGTAATCAAATGGACAATTAAAGGAATGCAAGCAAAAATGAATCCTGCAACCTCATAAAATTTCTTTCATCTAAATATTTTAAGAAATAAAAATATAGCAAATAATTCTGTTTCAATTTAATATTTGTCATAATATTACACAGGAGGAATATTTACAAAATTAATATAATGCAAATCTAGAAATAAAGACTTAAAAAGATGGTGAAAAATTGGTGAAAAAGTGATGAAAATGTGGTTCTAGGTAAAATAAACAATCGGACTGAAGGAATGTCTGATGAAATAATCAAGAATGGTGGTCTGGTGTATTTAATATTCAAAGTGATGAATACAAATAGTTGAAGCTTGCTGTGCAAAAATATAAACAATAACTCTTGTGAGGACTGGAACAACAGCAGAGGATGGGATTGCTATGTGCAAAGCACTGGATCAGTTTATTTTAGGAACTGGAAGATAATTTCATGTATACGGTCAGATAATAGCATAAGGTTATGCTATTAGAGCCTAAAATCACTTTTCTCAACTGTTCTCATTTACAGAGAAAGAAAAAATTATATGTCTCACATGTAAATGAGAAAGAAGAAAAAAGCCTGAATATTATTAGCCTTCTATGAGCTGGTCACTGTTGAAATTAAACTTAAATAGAAGGGTTTATCAGATAAAGTGATTATTATATAGAAATTCTCATTGACAAAATTGTTCTGGCTATGTCCGTTCAGTGAAGATTGATTCACATTGAAATACTTGTAATTTTGTATGGACTAAAAGAGAATTCTCTGGAAAATTTGCTCTCTGGAATGGTTTCAGAATGACTTAGAATAATTTTTTAAATTTTTATTAGCGTGTTATTCTGTTGCTTAGTTATAGAATTCACTATTTAGGAACAGTGCTTCAAGCACACAATGTATTCTCCTGCATCAGACCTGTCAATTTCATATATAGGTGAACCTCAATAGTAGCTTGGTTTCCAGTTAATTTCTGGAAAAAATTCTCATGATCATTGTATCTTCCAAAATTTTTCAGCTGAGGAAAATATAAGCATCAATAAAATTTTTTATTTTATTAATTTAACTATTATTAAGAAAGACTCAGTAAAATACAATCTGAAGCTGAAAAAATCTTGAATTTTAAAACTTTCTGGCCAATAAAGAAAAAAATTTAAGCCAACAGCCAGTATTACCCCCAGAAAATCCTACTATGGAAATGCCATCTGATAGGCTCACTGCATTATTTAATTACACTTCACAGAGCTGAATCATCTGGTAGCATAAACAGACATGCTGGCTCTTCAGGTTCCATCCTGCAGTGAAGTAGATGGCCCTATAATTTATTCCAACCTTAATTTTAAATTTTTGCACTCTACTGTGTAGTTCCTACTGTTTCTGCTGCAATCTGTTACAGAAATGTCATCATTCAAGAAACTGAAAATTTTTGTCTGTAGTCCAGCCTAAATTATTAATGGCCAGGTTGTGTTCATTTGCCAACATTGTCTTTTTTGCTTGAACTCCTCTCACTCTGTTTTTTACTTTTTGTGATGTGACAGTGTGGGCTTTGTTTTCTTGGCTTGATTTAGTTTTGCATGTGGTTTTGCTCTACAAGGCAGGTTTCTCAAATCTCTTCTGTTAAAAACCCTGCTTTCTTCTCTTGCCAGATGTATGACAAGATATTCTCTATCTCTTCAACAGAATAAAATATGACTTCTCACCAGGTTAAAATAATTTCAGTAACAGAGGTCATGTGAAAAGGAGATATATATATATATATATATATATATTTAAAGCTGAACCTGAAGAAATGTTAACCAGTATTAATTCATATTCTTGTCATGTAGGAAATATAATGCTTTTGCTTACAACATGAGAAAGAATTCACACTTTAAATGGGAACACTGACCCTTTATTTTGTTGTATTAGCTAGAAAAAACATTTTTTTTATTACCACAGTGACAATATCTATGTATATGTCAAGATAGTTAACTTACCAAGCGTTACTTTACCTTACTCTTTCCGTGTTGCTGAGGTCATATTTATGTTTATCTTAAGGCCATGTTTTATTTTCTAAACTGATCTTGAAGCTGAAAATGTAAGTGTCGGAGAAGGAGCCCCAAATGGGAACACTCCCTCCTCAACAGAGGCATACAGGAGAAAAACTCAGTGTTTTCTCTGAGTCCAGCATACTCCTGTGATGCTCTTGTGCATTTAACTTGTCCCATGACACTGCAAGCAGGTCTCCATGCCTATCACATCCATGCTATGGACAGTCTGTGGCATTACAATGTTGGCCTGTTGTCCCTTTGGATTCTTTGGCCAGCAATGCATTTAGAGATTTCAGCCTGGCCATCACTAATGACCAGAAAGATTAGAAAATGGCTGGAAGGAGCCAAAGGGATTTGCAGACAAGCAAGAAAAGGAATCACCTGGGTAGAAACACATTGTTCCCAAAACCTAAGCACTGTCTGTTTTCTTCCAGAGCACTTGGTTTCCTCATCACACAAAAGATGGCCCAGCCATGCACCACCTCTGCTCATCCACTGCCCCTTCTTCTTTATCTTTGCATCAAATAACAGTCCCAGAGGACTGGCTCACTGAAGTGGCACCATTCTAGACACTGGGACCATATTTCTGTTTATTTTACAGAAGAAAACGCCATAAAAATTCAAAGATAGGGGCTGTTTAACATAACCATTTACAGACTGAGGAGTTCTGAGTGTGTGACCCCAGGGCTTCCTGCTTCATACAGATACAACAACAGGGTGTTTGAAATACTTCAGTTCTTTGTTTTTACATATCGGTTCAACTGGATGCCTTCAAGTTCAGAAGTTCAGACAGATGTATTTACACAAGGAGTGGAATGGGATTCAATTCCCAAGACTGTGTAGGCAAAATCTGAAAGCCTTGCAGTCACTAACATAAAGAAGAGGCAGTGGAGGTACAGACAGATAGTTTCAAAACAGAAATCTAAATACAGGTGACCTGTGGCCTGCACTAAAGACCTAGACATTGATCATACTTCTCTCCTTAATAGTCTTCAGCAGGTCAATCCCTACCCACTTAAAAAGAAACACAACTACTATTAAAGCAAAAATGCTCCAAATAATTTCATTTCATACCACTAACTTTCTCTAGTGTAAAACAAATATGCAAGGGAGAGCTACATGTTAGTATTAGAGAGACTTCCTAAGGCTCTGTGGTCATGAAGTTCTGTTTGCAGTAGATGCAGTGTGGTTTTCCATTTAGGTAATTCCAGGACATCAGGTAATGAGGTTAGTGGGAAAAAGTATATGAAATTGTATCACTAAGTTTAAATTCCTTAAAAATTGTTACTGACAGTACTACTGAGTACAAGGAAATAATAAAGTTGGTTATAACACTAACTACTGTTGTAATAGATTTTTTTTATTTCATAAGTTTCTTTCCCAGGAAGAGAGTTTAATTTAATAACTAACAGCATGCTGCCTGTCACATCTCATTATGGTCATTAGTATATGGCACATATCTGCAAAATTAAAAAGCCTATAACTAAGAGTGTGCAGACTGAATTCACAGCTAATAGCCTCTATTTTTTGATATTTAAAGTTCTGAATTGCAAATGAAATAATGGGTAAAAAGTGATGCTTTATTTTCATTTAACAAGATTCCTTCAGCACTCATGAGATTCATAAGAAATTAGATGCCATCCAAAAAGCTAGGATTTGTAATAATGGCCAAGATATTAGGAGGATTAGAGGAACTTGAATGAACAATCCCTTAGCTCATAAAAGAAAATGATAAAGAATAAAAGGTAGCATTAACTATTCACGGGTCTTGGCCATGGACTCCACAGCAGCTGCACCAAATTAAAAGCCACTCTTTTGATCACATATATAAATTAAAAAAAAAAACAAACTAGACAACAGCATGAAACCAAGAGCCCTAAGGTCCAACAACCAGAATGCAATTTGAAATAAAACAATTAATTGTGCATTTAATTTTTTTTATGACATTGGCCTGTGTAGTCATCATTCATTAACAATTTTGCTTCTATGTATTTCTGGAGCATTTTAAGGTTATTATTTTTTTTTAATGCTGGCTTATGTAAGATTTGGAGAAATACATTGGTCACGAAGCAAAGTCTCACAAAGGAAAAGTTAAATCTTTGAAAAGCATAGTTAAGCTATGCCGCCAGATTTTACACCAACTATGACTTCATCTCACTTGACTAAAAGTAATATTAGTGACACTTCAAATTAGTTGAAGAGTGGAATAGTGACTGAAATCCTGTGCTCCGCTATCAAAATTTAAAATATATTGCAGCATACTGCAATTAAACTTATATTGCCTTTAATCAGAAGAGATCCAGGGAGTACTTGTGTCTCTGCCTGAGAGTGATTCAGAGGGGTAGCATAACCCACCTCTTTGTGACTTCTGCATAAAATCTAGCAAAAAAAGTAAATTAACAATGAAAAAAGATTCTTTCTAGAGGTCTGTGGAAAACCTTCAGTCCAGGACTTCAGCTGGAACCTGACAGGCTAGTACAGAAATAGTTATAATTTGATTGTAATGAATATTTATCAGATATTTTAAAAGTCCTGGTTCCCATAGTCTGTCTATAAATATATCAGTAAACTGAAGTTCATATAAATTTTTCTTTTAGAATGTATAGAAAAAAATTACAAAAATATTCAAAACCATTTGATTTGGTTTATCAAATATTTGATATTACCTTAGCATATTAGCAAAATGCCTATACCACTTGGATATTTATTCCCATACAGAAACACTGGGGAAAAAAAACAAAAAAAAAAACCTTATTCATAAGTAAAACTTTCTGTTGACTCAGAAACCATTACCTGCTACAGCAGCTCTGAATTGTCAAGTATATCATGCAGCTGAAAAGGTCGTCTATCCCCAAAGAGCAAGCACATAAATTCTGGATAAGGAACCAGACAAATCCTCAATAACAACAGCAAAGTAAAATCTTACAAAAAGGAATTAATAGGTTCTGTTTGGAGAAGGCTTCTTCAAAAACTTAAATACATAGACTATTAACAACAATTATTGTTTGACTTCTGTTTACTGATGGAAAGAAAAATCAAAATACCAGACAGATGATATGATGATATGATGATATGATATGATATGATATGATATGATATGATATGATATGATATGCTAACGTATCTTGGATGGATGGATGGATGATGGATCAATGGATGGATGGATGATGGATAAACAGACAGAGCATGAGTGAGATACATAGAGAAAGAGGAGTGCTTACCTTCTACATGCAGTGGTTATAGATTTCATGTGACATAGTATCATCATTACTTGTCACTTCAAACAAATTTCAAATGTTTACATGACTTTTTGTTTGAATATCCTCACTCAATAAAGCCTTGTTCCCATGGGTTATCCATGTCAAGAGCAACATTCAAACACAGAATCCAATATGCAAAGAAAAGACAATGAACAAAAGAACAAACTGGCAACAACCAGACTTTTGGGGCTCCTTTCTGCAAATTTTGATGGGTTTTTTTACTTCATTAACTGAACTGAAGTGACTGAGCGAAAACTACTGCCCTGTAGTGTTTGCTGCCTTTCTCCTAAGTGACAAGTAGGGACTGGTGAGCCAATGAGGTGCTGAGTGGAATAAAACACAAAACCTTTTCAAACAGTGTTAAAATCATAATATAAAAGCAAGCCTTTAATTGAAAGCTTTCAGGGGATTTTGTTATGATATATTATTTTGTTATATGTTTTGATACATAATTGTTATAAGGTTACTTAATTAATATATCTAACAAATATTGTCCAATTAGTTGATTAGGTAATTTCCTCCAGGTTCTGCTCCACAGGAGTTGTTCCAGGGACTTTGTACCACTTTTTGTTATATCTCTTAAGTTCTAGCAGAATACAAAATGTTCTTGTTGGGCTTCTTCTTAAGAATAAGACCAAACAGAATTCCAAGTATGCATTAGAAGGGTGAGTTTATTATTCTAAAATCTAAGAGAAAGGGTAGGAAAAATACCAGGAGCTTTATGACCATGTATTAACAGTCTACAAAATTACAAATATATGAAGAGTACCTAAAAAGATAAAAAATCTTTAGGCATCAGAAGAACCCTGGAAGAATGGCATAATGTTAGTACTGTCTAGCAAAACAGGAAAATGTTGTATGGTATTTCTTTCAGCAGCATTGCTCTAACTGTTGAAAAGACAGCTGATGTGTAGATACAACTTTGTTGTGGGTGAGCCCTTGTAAATGTAGCTGTTGGCTCACATCCCCTTCAGAGGGATGGGGTAAAAGGCAATATATTAATATTGTAATATAAAATTAAACAAAAAAATAAAAGTCAGAGTAAAAGTGAGAAAATTTGTGCATTGAGATAAAGACAGTTTAATAAGTAAATCAAAAGTTGCATGCACAAGAAAAGTAAATGAGGAGCTAATTCACTAATTCCCATGGGCAGGTACATGTTTAGCCATTTCCAGGAAAGCAGAACCTCATCACATATAACAGATACATGTGAAGATAAATACTGAGACTCTGAAAATTCCCCCTTCCTCCTTATTCCCCACAGATCTGCTTGCTGACCACAATGCCATATGGTATAGAATACCCCTGTGGCCAGGTTGGGTCAGCTGTCCCAGCTCTGTCCTCTCCCAGATTCCTCTCTATCCTCAATCTACTCCCTGAAGGTGTGCAGTGTGAAACATAAAGACCTTGACTCTATGTGAGCATCACTCAGCAATGTGTTATCAGCACAGTTTTTGCCACAGATCCAAAACACAGTAATGCATGAACTGTTATGAAGAAAATTAAGTCATTCCCATCCAAAAAAATTATATAATTATAGATATACATGCAGAGAGAAGCAGTGAATTATGCAGACACTTTTTTTCCACTTCAATCTGTCTTGCAATTGGGCTAAACTGAAATGAGAAGGAAGACTGCATTGAAAAGGCAAAGTACCTATACCTATAGGTATAATAGGTAATGATTAAATGAATGATGTAATATTTCTATGGAATAACATTTCATAAAAGAAAGTTCAGGAGAAAAAATAATACAGTGACAATTAGGAATTTCTACAATAGAGGACTAAAGTAATCTTGCTTATAACAACCCTTAAAAACATAAAAAGTCTATTCTACCTTGAGACTGCTAAGATATACACCTTCAACAGAGAGAACTGCACATCTTATTTTTGGCAGTAACACCCTGATGTTCAATATACACTCCAACAGAAGTCTACATCCATAGGCTACCCACAGAGACTCTTAAATAAATACTTAGAAATTACTGAGATGGGTATAGTAAAAGAACATGAAGTGATCAGGTATTTTAAAATTTGATTGCTCAAATGTCATTTATGGCAGCCACATCTATCAGTTTCTGTCTGGTGTTGCACAGCCCATATCTTACTGATGTGAAGGATCAATGTGTTTAATGACTGGAGAATGTCTTTCATGTGAGGTCGCAGATGGCAATATAGAACTCACAGACAAAAATCTATAAATGGGCACAAAAGGAAGGACAAAACAGAGCCCATCTGACAGATAAACCCCTCAAAACTGTAGATAGTTTACATGGTCTCAGACCACAAAGGCTGAAAAACCAGTTTATTGATCTCACAGGACAAATATTGAAACAGGGTGGAGAAAGCCCAACCAATTTAATCCAAGAGTGTTAAGGGAAGGTTTGGAGAATTAATTTAACAAAAACCTGAGAGAAAGAATTTCCACTGAACCTGAGTAGAATTTAGTTGAAACAATATATGTGATTGCACACATATGGAGTTTATATGAAAAAAAGTTTTCTAACTAGTGCTAATAGTATTTTACACAGAGAAATATATTCAGAATATTTCCCTAGATAGTCATTCATAGGTATGTGAATCTTAAGTAATAAGAAGAGATACTGACTTTTGCTGATAAACTCTTCAAGAAAGTAAAGTAGAACAAGGATGCTTAATTTCTAATGCATGCAAATTATATATTATAACCAGTAAGAATTTTAAGGAAAATGCAAGGAAGGGTAGAAGGTGAGCAGTGAAAGGAGTAGAAATAGGTGGTGAAGGCAAGCAAGGGGGGAAGCAATGATAGATTTGTAGAACACAAGAAGCTTGGCTTATATTAGTGTCTCATCAGTGGGACACAAAGGAATTCTGCACTGAAGCTGTAAACCCATTCAATGTTATCTAGAAACCTTCCAAATTAATATATTTCAAAAATAGACTGTGTAGATTTTCAAAATGCATTTTGTCTTCTTTATTCTAATTTATAAAATAAATAAGCCCCATGTTTTTAAGCAAAACACTGTCAGTTTAGAATGAATTTGGGAACAATTTTATTTAATTAAAACTAGATTTTTTCCCCCCTTTTTTTACATGCCATATGTGGCTTTTGTAGCAGAGGTTGAGAAGAAATGTTCATCTGTATTAATCTTTAACCCTGTTCTATATTGCCTGCCTGGAGCCAGTACAAAGATTATTACAGCTGACTTCGATGTACTTTTTGATCAGACCTTGAATTAGGAAAGATTCCTGAATCAGTCTGTAGCAGCAATTCTGTTCAAGGTATAAAACAAACTATGAAGATGAAAAATAAAAGGCCAACTGAGGAACATGGTTGCTAGGTTGGGAAAGAAAAAGTAAAATTAAAAGATCTAGGAAGCTCAAACATCAAAGAAAATCAGCTGGAGATGGAAGATTTGCATCTAATAGCAAGATGAATAATTTATTTATTTTTTTAATTTAATATTTATATAACATAAGCATGGATTTTGTGATTCTTGTGTGTAAGAAATTATTTTAAACAATTCACAATGATAACTCTTTATATTTTGAAACAGACTGTTTTACAATTATATTATCCTGATTCTGAGGCAGGGAGGAGTGTTTGCAAATTTCCTCTTCAGTATATTCTCTGTTACTCAGATCCAGGAAAATACAAATATATAATCTAAGACAGAAAGCACCTCTAAACACAATAAGTCTGTGAGATAGTATTACCTGAATTTATAGGATTATTGTAGGACTGATCCAAATCATATTCTGCCCAGCAGCACAGAATTTGTCTTAAGATCCAGTAGCATCACATAGAATGAAATAGGGGCAGATAATTAAGTGCATAGGTACTACTCCAGCTCTTAGGAAATGGTAAGTATAGTAGAAGAGATTTTTTGTAATTAAGATACAAGAAAAATAGCACCTGAGTTTATCATTAAACACTGCATGCAGGTAAAGAAGTTACAGGTTGCAAATTGTGAAATATGAATAAGAAAGTTAAGTAAATATGGTTGTGTTTCCCAAAAAGATGGCTTTCAGTGAAGCCTAGGATTTTAGAAGGACATCTTACTAGGATAGGCATGCTACTTTGTTAGGAGAAACTATAGAAGATATAAATAGGAGTACAAAGAAAGCTAAGGTGTTATGAATAGTTTCTTAATAGGAATATAGAATAGATCTTTCTTCTTAGAGAACCACTAGATTTTAAGTATAGCAAAAGACTTTGTATCAAACCATTTCTCTTTGGTTTATTTAACTAATTTTCTTATCAAACATCTGAATGGTGGTTAGGTGAGAAGGTAAAAATTTAATTACTTTATAGATAGAATCATGATCAGAGAACCATTTAGGTTGCAAAAAGGCCTTTAAGGTCTTTGAGACTAACTGTAAATCTGGATCACCCCTCCTTCCAAAATATGCACTCTGCAGGATACTCTCACAGACTAAGACTGAACAGTGCTGGATCAGCTATCTCAAACACCTGCTGGGGTCTCCTCCTGATCTAACACATCTTTCACATCCCACAGCTGTTTTAAATTTTTCCCACAACAAAAGATATATGGGAAAGGGCAGCACTAGTGAGACACTAGTGGCTTTTGAAATGTATCTCTGTAATTACTGCTGCTCATTATCATCTGGTGCTATTACTATATTAGGGGCAAGCCACATCACATTTTTATCTGTTTTTGAGCAAAAAGTACCTCACTGGGTGACTGTCCATAGATGTTTTGCCAGCAACCACCCTTTGGAATTCTCTATTGTCTCTCTTTGGGTGAAATTTCCTCATCTATGAAGTAATCTGTTATTTCTATCTATAAGGAAAAAAATTCTAAAAATTCTCCTGTGATATTAATAGTTTTCAGTACAGAATGGTATATTATTTGATTCTACGAATCCTCAGAAGAAGTAAATAAAAGCCGTTAAGTCTTGAAATTATTATTTATTGGTTTATTTTTTTTTTCCTTTCTCAACCAATCACTGTCAAAGAAGTTGGGATAGTAGGATTTTGTTTTCAGTTTACTCTTGACAGTAGCCAATAGAAAGCAATATATACCTGGAACCTCTCTTCTGCCAAAGTTCATTATGTTCTTTTGCATTTACATTTACTTTCTTTATATACAGTTAATGTTTCAGAGCAGCCCATATACTCTAATTCTGGAAAAAATGTAATCTTTACTCAAATGCTAAATCTAGTTTAGACTCCCTTAAGTGCTTTCTTGAAGCCTTTCCACACATAGACATGGATTAAATGCACTCCTGAATCAAGGCCAGGGATGCTGGGTTTTTTGGGGTTTTTGTTTTGGTTTGGTTTTTTTCCCTTGGACTCACTCTGGACAACTTGAGAGCAAGAATTCTCAAAAGGTAAATTGCATGTTTGACTGCACACATATGCAAAAATACACAGTTGCTGACCATGAAGATCTTCAAATCAGGATCTTAGATTAAATCATCTCATCTTTTCATGCTTATCTATTGTTGTATTCAGTAGATTCAATCGATAACAATAGGAGTATTTACAATGTTCCAGGATTTTTCCTAGACTTGCTCTGAAGATAATCAAGAGAGGAAACACAGATGCCATTATTTCACAGGGCAGAAGACAGGATGTGCTACTGTACTCACCGAACTGGTCTCTTCATTATGTATCCAAGGCATTTCCAGATCAATATGCAAAACCACTTTCATAAATGCATCTCCTGTAATAAGAAAGCATGAGGACACATTTGGTATTCCAGCTAGCTGAATTTGAGCAAACAGTGAAAAAGATAGACAAAGGATTCTGCTGAATAGTGTTGTCTTGAATGTTTATCCAGTCCTCTGGTTTTGTGATAAATAGATTTAGAAAACATCCGCTGTCACAACACAGATATATTTTTTTTTTATCTGCAGTAATCATCAGCTCAATATCACAAGTTTAGCCTTTAGACAGATTTATGATTTTTTAATTTTTTTTTTATTTAATTGTGATTTGGGTGGGATATATTTTTATATATATATATCTGGGAGGGAAAAAGATTAAGAATAAATGGAATATGAACATTATATAATGTTAGAGTTTCTTAAAACTAGGAAATACAATTTTATTTATTTACCTAATCTTCCAGATTAGCCAGATTTCATATGGTTGGGGTTTTTTTGTTTTGTTTTGTTTTTTTTGTTTTTTTGGGGTTTTTTTTTGTGAATTTTCTTTGGGGGAGAGGGAGTGGGGGAGGGGAAGGAAACTGAAGAACACTGCATGGAATAGCTATTCCATGAGGACTATTCCTCTATTACAAAAAGGACTTCCACACCTTTATTTTCACTCCACAACTGTTTTTCTTTTTCTTTCTTTTTTTTTCTAAGCATATGTAGCTTTAACAATTCACGTGATTTAATGTAATTATTATTTATTTGGAATCAAAGAGTTAAAATATAATAGAAAATTATTTGGAGCAAGCCAAAGAGCTGAACTGTGGAGGACACAGGCAATAGCACATATATGCAGGGAGCTGGGGCATTCAGCTTTATAATAATTACAGTGATAAAGGCTAGTGGGGACAGAATATGAAGAGTACCCTTTTTCCTTTGTGTGAATCTTCATAGCAAACTGATATTGAAATCAGAACATTTTGAACAACATTGCAATCTAGACCTATGAACCTAGTGAGGAATGCAAGCACAACATCCATAAGAACCATCAGTGTGAGGAATTACTTGGGCTGGGAGACAAAGATAGGAATTGGCCAGCACTGTAAAAATATTCCCTCTTTTTAACTGGCATTTAATAAACCCTGGTTCAACACTGTGCAGAGGGAGCTACTCTATCTGGAGCAATAAATTTTATGTTAAGGTTTGCATTAGATGAAGCTGAAACACATGGAAGAATATTGTTCTATGTGCTCCTAATATAACACTTCAGTATTCATACTTTGATAAAATTAATATAAATGTTGCATGTTGCATAAATTATATTACATTAATACAATCATGCCATAAATTTGGGGTTCTGAACAAAAGCAATATGATTTGACAAAAAAAAATCTTACCTGCACAAGCTTATATTGTACCATAAATCTCTGTCAAATGACTTGGGGAAAAAACAAACCAACAAAATACCCCAAAACTAAAACAACTAAGATTATGAGGATAATCTGTCTCTGAAGACAAATGAGGCATGATTGAAGTTGCACTTTTACAGAGTATTTTGATAATGAAAGCAATCAATTGGGTTTGGTCCCTTGAATACAAACCAAACTTAACAAACACAGAGCATGTGTAAACTTTAACATAAACCATTTCTCTTGAAATAAAGACACAGAACAACTAAAGATTTTTTAATAATCTAGTATGTCTTATGAAAAAGATAGAGATTACAAAAAACCCCTCCTTTTGTTCCTAGTAGAGAGAAAAAGGAATTGGCCTTGATGTCATAGAAAAATGAATAAATATTTAGAACTTGTCATGACCTTTTATATAACTCTACTATATTACAGCCTAGTGTTCAACAGAAAAATATGCTTTTCAACCCTCAGCACAGATTTATTAGGTGCTATAAGATGTGCTCCTCCATCGAAAAGCCAAAAATAGCACATTCATAATGTCACATACTCAAGTCCTTCTGCAGTCTCAGAGGGTCTTTCTTATTGCATCTTGGCGAGGAAAAGATTTACAAGCACAACAGAAATGGCCTTTAAAAATCCCAGGTATTAATGGCAGTTTCCTGATAATAGTTTTATTGCCTTCTATTAAGAGCCTTATTACATCAGTCTAATACAATACTACTGTATTACTGTTATAACACAATATGATGAATGAGTGCTACCTCTTCCATATTGCATTAACACCATATTAAGTTAATTGAGTGCAGTCATAGCTTAGCATGATGGATGAAATGTACACTATTGTCAGCAATTACGCATGGAAAAGGAAAGTACATAATACCTATATTTTCTCACATCTGTTTTATTGAAGATAGTTATATGCAGTTCTAAAATATTCTAACCCCAGTTGCTTTTGACAGAGCTTTGCATTTATTAAAGATCTCTACAGAAAAACCCAAGTGCAGAAGTTTTCATATAGCAATAAAAACCAAGCTTTTCTTCATATTGTTGGTCAGTTTGATCATCATGTTGTGAGCAGAACTTTCTATTTCTGATCTCAGTGGCTACCAATCTATGGTATTGGTGTTATTGCCAAAAAAAAAAGAAAAAAAAAAAAAGTCAGATTTCTTTTCTTTGCATAGTTCTCCTTGATATTTTTTTCTACCTCATGAGGAGACAGCATCATACAAACAGATTGTAAGTCAGGAAGACGAATTCATACCTAGAGAAACCAGTAATGCAGTTTTCCCAAGTTATAATGGCATTATGTCATACACTATAATGTATTATTGTGCTTTGTAGGTTTTTTTTCCTTGATATCTGAAAGTCATGAAAATTTTCAGTCCTGGCACTTACATAAAGAACATGGAGGACATTTGTGCAATGTGCTAATGATAACCATGTGACAGTGGTAAGCTTTAAGACTAAAGACTAAGGAATTTCTGGTGAAAAATGTATATTCAGGTGGATGGGGAGGTTACCTTTCTGGGTTCTCAGTAAGTTGTTCATTCACTATGTTGAATGAGCTTCTTCATATAATGGAGAAAAATTTTATAAAGCTATAGTAGAACAGGCATCTTTTACTAATGTTAGTGCTTAATTTTGAAGGCACATCTTCAATAAGAGCACTCATATACTTCAAGATAGTATCCCTTTCACACTGCTTCAGTCTACTGACATTAGAGGTAGAGTAAAAGAAATTACATAAAACATAAACAATCATTTACATTAAGGTATAATTTATGAATTATATTTTATTGTGTTTACACTGGAATTAAGAATTTGCTCAAAAAGCAGATTTCAAAATCACAAAACACAACACATGTAGAAACTAGACCTGAATAAGTTTATATCCTTGAGAATGTAGATCCATTCTGTAAAAGTTATATAAGAAACCATCTTATCAATCAGCTGGTCAAAAATAGCAGATTGAGAAATAGCAACAGGAATAAATATTTATATATTGAAAAAAAAGCAAGCCTGTCAAACATATTGACTTCATTTAGCCAAAAATTTGGCATTTGCTCAGTGTTCAGCATCATCTGTAAATGCCTTCAAAATTATAAAGATTTAACACCATGTTTTTCAAAATTATAAAGATTTAAGACCATGTTTTAGCGTGTTTTCTTTTTTTAATAAAAACATGCTTTCAATTATTTGATATAAAGCATTTCAATACTCAATTTGGAATAATTTGAAAAGTAATAATGGCTACTCACACATAACTAATAAATTCGCAGAAGTTGTGCATATTCTAAATGAGGAAAAACTTCCAAGAGTACCAACTAGAAGGCTCATTATGGAGTATGCTTTCCACTGTTTTCTGAAGGAAGAAAAGGAACTTTTTAAGATACATTTTAACTACTAAAATAACTTGAGATTTTATACTTAGACAGAACATAACAATGTCTAGATTCTATTCAAGCCAGGAACTGCTAAGCATTCAAATTGAAGCCTCTCAGAGAATAATCTGCATTCATTTTACAAAATGTTATTTTGTTATGATACATTCCCCTTATCATGAAACTTGCTCTGCCACTAATTTTTTGTAGCTAGTATTTAATCTTATATGACTATGAATGGAGAATTATTACAAATCATAAAGAAAGTTGTTTAACCATGGTGATTTAGTGAGACGAGCTAGTGGATAGCAAATGCCAAAAGATATAAATTATTTTTGTGAAGATTAGACCTTTCCTGGGGGGCAACGCAAGTTGGAGACAGAGCTCTAATCCCAGCACTGCATTCGATTTCAGGGTTGCTTTTCTGAAAAATGCATTGAAAGGCAGGCTGAAAAAAACCCCAAATACAATAAAGAGATTCCTACCAGAAGAAAACATTTTGTGCAATACATTTTCCTCCCTTTGGGGAGAGATTCAGAATAATAATGCATTGAAAATTTGAAAAATGTCAGATATTTCAGTAAATGCACTACTGACAGTTACATGGAAAATTTAAGAATATGTATAGTGGACCAGGTTACTGCAGTACTGCAGCCATGACATTTTATTTCAGGCTGTACCAGTTCACTGAAACCTGTAGACCTCCATCTCCAACTATACTTATCTTCATAAGATATCTTGTGCTCTTTTTAATCTCAAATTGTCAAATTTTTTGTCAGTGACAAGATAAACATAGTCAAGTAAGCAGTACAGGAAATAAATTTCATCTAAATTTACAATATTAGAACTTAAAGACTAAGGTCAGTACCACAAAAACTGTCAGAAACAACCTGTGACCAGATTTCCTACAAAAAAACTTAGCCTTGGAGTGGCCTATCATATTTCTTGGCGCTTTTAGACAGCAGCTAAAAAGGCAATAAATGTATTCTAACAACTATAAGCAGATTTTTAAAAAACATTATTTTATGTAGAAATAAAATGTAGACTAGAAGGATAAGAGAAGGAGTTTCAGTCACAGAGATGGAGTCCATGAACATTTTTTGAAACCATGGTAAAACTGTTTCTTGCCTGGATCTCATGACCTGTGTCTAATTATTAACCTAATACTGTTCTGTGTAAATTCACAGTCTATGCTTTGGAGATTGGCATCTTCAATATTAGTAAACTGATATTAAAATACTTGTCTTACACATTTTTGGATTGGTAGAAAGGATTTTGCAGGAAGATACTACCAAGTGGACCATAGTACAATTTATTGCTATTCTTAGACCTAGTCCTATTAAGTTTAGTTAGCCTTTCTCTTTTAAATCAGCAAATAATTCAAGTCAGAACATGATTTTGGTCTCTTCTAGTATTCACAAAGGATCTTATTTCCCATTTGGCCATGTTTAACAAAGGCAAGAAGTTAGAGCAATGACTCTGACAGACCATGACATGTCACAGACAAGACTGAAGTAATTTTTCCTTACTTATTTTATCAAGATGCTAATACTTAACTAGCATGTTAAATTTTTGAAGGCCTGATTTATCAGACAGTGGACACTTAAAAAGTTTGGGGAAAGGGTACTCAAGTTTCTTGGAGAGTCAACCTCTGAAAATATTGAGGGCTTCAATAACAACATATTTTTTAAAAAATAGCTTTCTTTATTATAAAAAGTCTCAGAAAGATGCTCACACTGGAGAATGCTGGTGTGTGCAGAGACAAACTTTCAAAAATATGGTTTAAACGTTCCTTAACTATAGTCACATTAGTGATATATAGTACTGTATGAATCTTTCACAACAGTTGCACCCTTCAATAATGCCAACCCTTGAAACCTATGGCAGTGCCCAGAGCCATGTATATTTAGTGGCACTCAGCTGTAAAGTGGTGCTATGCATTACAAATCTCCAGAGAGAAAGAGAACATACATACCATTAGAATATTGCTACAGCTGAATCAGAAGCATTCTGAATCCCAAGGGATGCAGGAAACGAGCAGGTCTGAAAAGAGGTGGCTCCAGAGTTCATCTATATTAGTCTCTAGTTTCAGAGGGATTTGTAGTGACATTTGTAGCCTTATAAGACAAGGATGGATCTGTCATCCATTTTGTGACCTTCCAGTGAGAAAATGTAGTGTAAAACTTACTTGAAGATAATCTGGTATGGGTGGTAACCATCCTGTCACTTCTGTTAGTATATGGGCATGTGATTCATAAACTCATATTTTGCTCACTTCAGCTGTATTAAAATTCAGAGAGTATTTCACTTGCTATCATGCACAAATCACTGTCATCTTTCAGAACTGGTAATGGAGGAGTCATACAATGTTTTCAGATGCAATGTGACTGTAGAGAATTCAGAAGCTTAGACCTTATCGTAAACACTCTTTTAAGACCCAACATTATTGATCAACATTTTAGGCAGGGCACTGAATAGAAAGTATGCTTTGTTTCTTTACTTCTATTGGTGAAAAAAAACTTAGGGGAATTTTGCCTGAACACTCCAAAGGCTTTATTCTTTTTTCATTTTATACAAATCTGCATCAAAATTTCTATGCTGAGTTAATTTTCTTTAAAAGCACTTTTATCTATAATGCTTTATTTAAAATAATGACCATGAAGGCTAAATCTACATCAAGATTTTTAGGAGTACAGGAAAACATTAAAAGCATGTCCTTCAACCACACAGCTTTCATAAGAATGATATTCTAAAAAATTATGTTACGATGTCTGCAACTTATAGAGGATTCATTTGTTCTCACAAAGAAATATGCAAATTGTCTTTCTGGCAGAGTACGTCAAATTAAATGAAGGAAGATTAAAGATAAATGAATAAATAAATAAATAAAAAGGGAAATAAGTTTTACTCATTTACACCAGTTTTACATCTTGCATTAAGGGCAGCTCACCCTGAAAATGAGCACGTGGCTTGCTCTGCCTTTTGCTTCCAGAGACTGGATATGATGATACAGCTGTAAAATTTGCTAAGAGTTTTCCAGGAGCTGCATCTATAGAGAGGCGAAGGGATGTTTGAGATCTCCTGAATGCCATGGGATGAGTTCATCTCCAGAGAGCACCTCCCTCTTTGAGGGCTGCGTGAATTACACTCTGAAAAGCAGTGCAGCTTCCCTCCTCTTGGAATATAGCCATGACTTAATTTCGATGAAGATTTTGCTATGTTCAGCTTTACTGATTTACTCAGTATAATTCAATTTCTGATTGAGCAATGACAATTTGGTGTTGAAAAAGCAGGAAAAATATCTTTGAATACTCTTTAATTTAATACATCTCTTTGGAATATTGCTCATATTAATATGTATTTTTATGTCATCTCAGACATTAAATCCATTTGACTTATTTTATTCTTCTGGAGAAGTTATTTTCAATCTGAAACATGCTCAGCTAGGTCTCTTTTTCAGTGAAATCTTGCATATAGAGTTAACTGCCAGTAACAGGTATTTTCAAAGACCACAGATGACACATGGAAAACTTCAACAATAATTTCATGCAGAGTTATATAGGATATATACAGTGCACTTTGTGCAATTCTCTTCCTTTCTTTCTTATGAAGAGAATTTGCATATAAAAAGTCTATGCTCATCTGCTTCTGTTGCTATTTCTCACTTTAGGATGTAATCTTCAACTGAAGTTTTATGATTATATTATTCTCCTTAGACCTGCTTATCATGGCACAAAGGTAGGTTTATATCTTCAAGTTGAGAATAAGAAAAAAGAACAGATGAACCCTGAAACATCACAACAATACCTGTTGATAGGTGAATATGCCTAGTGGAAAAGAACTAGAGAGAAGAAACTCAGAAAATGATGCAAAAAAAAAAAAATAATTTCAGGCCATACTTATTTTCCAGCATTTTCAAGGAAAAGCCGACAAGTTATCAAAATACAGAGATAGAACATATATAAAACATGTGAATTAATGGTCAATGTATAATTTTATGTTATTCAAATAAATGTATAATTGATTTTATAATTAATTTCCAATAGTCCTTAAAATGTATTTTAATTATTTGTAGAAAAAAAAGTTCTACCTAATACTTAAAGGCATTGTTTTAACTGACTCTCCAAAAAAACCCTCCAGAAGACTTAGGATAAACAAGATGAAACAAAATGAAAAACAGGCAAAAAACTCTTCTAAGAGAGATAAATAATGTCATTACTCAACATGGAATTTCATCAAGGAATCTTCAGACACTGTTTACTTAAAAGGACTAAATCTCAGTTCAGTAATTATACTGCTTTATTACAAGAAGCCAACCACATAACATTACACAAAACCATTACATTTGATTACATTTTTTGTTCTGCTTTTGGGGAACGGTTATCACTTTAAGGTTTCATGCTAAACTGTTCTCTCTAGAAAGTGACATTTTATGGACTGTAATACAGAAGTTTTCTTTTCCGCCATAGCCTGATTTTTTTCATTCTGATTGTTATATTAATTTTTCCTTCTTTTCAAAGCCAGCCTGAATTAGCCACTGTTAGCAGACAAAAAAAGTTTTGTCATCCATCTAGAATCCTTACATTCTACATTTTTTCCTGTAAGAAGTCCTTGTAGGAATATAACCAGAATAATAATAAGCAGCAAGCATATTTCTTTCTGCTGTAAAAATTTGGAATACTCTGGAAAAAGAGAAGATGAACTTTTTTTTTTTCTGTTATCCTCATAAGAAAGCAGACTAGATGGGTTGGGATATTCCAGTGCCATTCACAGTACTGAGGAAAAGGTCAAGATGTTCTTGACACTGATATTCTTAAGTCCTGTACACAAGCTGCTGGGACACTCTTATTTAGTGATATCTCTTTCTGTTGGCATTTAGTACAGGGATGGAGAATGAGACCTCTAAGCTTTAAGAAAACTTATTACTATTTTATATTGTATGAAGCAATGTCTTTTTAACTGTTGGATCCATTCTAGATCAAAATGAAAGGCTACTTTCATGTTAACTCATTCAAAGAAAGTAAATAAAAATAGGTCCATAATCTAGGCCTTAGGGCCTTATCTTTCTGACATTAAATATTTAGTCATCTTTTAAAAAACTATGTACTTTTATCAAAAAAAAATAGAAGGAAACTGGAGCCACAATTAATGGAATAACTTCATGGGTTTATTAGCCTTCTACTGGGACACAGAAAGAAATACTTTGCTGATTCCCTGAACTCACAACTTTTTTTTCCTAATTCTAATATTTTTCTTTATTTTATTTATTTAGGAAAAAAAGTGTTATTGTGGTTATTATAAACAAGTTTTAATAACGATAGTAATTCTCTAGTATTGCTAAGACAATTTGATTTAATGGCACTGAACTTAAATATCTTTTTATCAAAGGGAGTGAAAGGTTTATGATCTAATCCTTAATGAGTCTTTCACAGCATATTTATTGTAAATTATTCAATTTCACAGTCTTGTACTTGAGAGAATCTAATGGAACAACTTATCAAGACTCACTATAGACCTTGGAGCCTAATCTATGAGCAGATCTGCTCTGTTAAATTTTAACAGAGAAAGAAAGTTGCATCTATATTATGTATTTTTTACAAGTAGAAATAAAAATTAAATGTTCTTTCGAAACATAATTCAATGTAATGTATTTTTAGGAAAATTAAGTACAATTTTAATTAGGTTGTAGTCCCTTGAGATCTGAAAGATGAAAAGAACAAAGAGTCAAACTCAGAAAAAGATGGTTTGGTTTTCATTAAAATATAATGATACTCTTAATGCTTCTAGATTATTTTCATAGTCAAAGATTAACAATAGCATATAAGGAAACAATAAAGCTTTTTTTTTTTTTTTTGTCCTAGATGTCATATTAGAAACAGGAAACATTTTGATTATGAGAGCTGTTACTTTGTATGAAAGGTAAGTTCTGTGCTTCATGGACAATGCAAACATTTTAGAACTTTCTGTCAAAATACACTTAAGCATTCTGTACAGTAAAAAAAAAATAAATCCAACTGCCTCTGCAGAAAAGAGGAAAATTTCAAAAAGTAAGGCAGTGGATGTTTTTCTTAAAAGTAGGTGGGTTATTACATACTTTTTCAAAGCAGTATCTTTACCAGTGAAGGAACATTTTTACTGTTTTGTATGGATGGAGGGTGAAATTCAGTGGACCCTAGCTGATTCACTGGAGCTTCTAGGCACTGCTGAAGTTAAATAAACAAACAAAAAATCCTCCAGTGAATAAATGTACTGGGTGCTTGTCAACTGTAAGGACTTCTCAACTAAGAATGATATTTTAAATTTCCCCATCAAGAGAATTCATATTCTCTGGAAATATCTACAGACTCAGAGTGGTTTGCAAAGAATTTTGCTTGTCTCCAGGTATTTTGCAGGTAGTGGCAAGTCAAGTTTCATTCAAATGTGGAGCAATTGTTCTAAAGTCCAGGATCCTGTATATCTCTCTCTTGGAGTGAGCGAGAGTGTTCCACAGTCTCTGTGCTGAGTTTAGCAACCAGCCTCCACCAAGAAAGCAAACACAGTGACTGATTCCCATGTTAAAATGCTACAGGTATCATGCAATTCTAAACTTTGTGACAAGCTGAAGACCATTAGATGAAGACCATGTAATCTGTTTTGTTTGTAGTTTATGAATTGTGTATTACATTCTTTCTAACATAATGTGACTGGGTATCAGAAAATAAGAAGCAAAACCTGTATGCTGGCCTTGTCCTTGTTGTTGGTCTCGGGGTTGCCCTTTTATTTCTGTTCTATAGGTTTTGGTTACTTTGTTTTCTCTGGTTTTAAAATACTTTGTTCTAGTTTTGCTTAAATCCAAACTAGCTGAGGTGTTTAAGAACCCTGTTGATTTATATTCACTAAAAGGAAAAAATCTATCCAGCAGACTCACAAAGCTCTAAAGATTTTAGAGCACTGACAGTCCATGCTGAGACACAATTTCCTGATCTGTGTCTCCTTCTAGCTTTGTATGGTGGTGCTGATTAATTTTTTATAGTAAACTGATATGGTGGTTCAACACTGGCTCAATGCCAGGCACCCATGAGAGTCACTTGCTCGCTCACCCTCCCCTACTCCTGCTGGGCAGCAGAGGCCCTTAACAAAGGGCTCATAAGTGAGATAAGGACCAGGACAAGCACTTCAAGGGCAAAACAGGCTCAAGTTGCAAAGTGAATTCATTAATAACAGAATCAGAGGAACCTTAAAACACTTTTGCCCCCCTCCAGCCCCTCCCTCCTTCCCACTGACTGCAGGGCGACAGGGCATGGGGGTTTGGTCAGTTCATCATCCAAGGTTTCCTTCTGCTGCTCTGGGAGAGGAGTCCTTCCCCTGGGAAGCCGTGGGGTCCCTCCTATGGCAGACAATGCTCTGTGAACTCCCCAGGTGTGGGTCTACTCTCATGAGCACCAGTGTTACTGCATGTGAGTTCCTCAGGCAGACAGTCTTCCCAAAATTGCTGTGACCTGAGTCTGTCTTTCCAGGAGGTGCAGTCCTCCAAGGACAGGCTGCTCCAGCCTAGAAGAAGGAGCTTTCTCTCTCCACTGGGTCTCTCAGTGGATCTGAGCCTCCTCCAGGAATCCACCTGCTCCGGTATGGGCACCTCCCCCATGGGCTGTGAGTGGATCTCTGCAACCCCCATGGATCCCCACGGACTGTAGGTGGATCTCTGCATCCCCTGTGGATCCCCATGGCCTATGGGTGGATATCTGCATCCCCTGTGGATCCCCATGGCCTGTGGGTGGATCTCTGCATCCCCCATGGATTGTCAAGGGCTGCAGGGGCACAGCTACTTCATCATGGTCTCACCATGGCCTGCAAAGAAATCTCGGCTCTGGTGCCTGGAGCACCTCCTCGCCCTCCTTCTCTGCTGACCTTGGTATCACCAGGTTGTTTCCCCTCATCCATTCTCACCTCCTCCTCTCTTCTCTAGAAGAAAAAACTGCGTGATTTTGTTTTGATTCTCTTCTTAAATATGCCATCACAGAGGCGCTACCAGCTTCTCTCATTGGCCCAGTTTTGGCCAACAGCCTGTCCATAGTCAGATCCATCATGGATTGGCTCTGCTGGATGTGATGGAAGCTTCCTGGAGCTTCTCACAGGAGCCATCTTTGTGGCTCCCCTGCTGCCAAAACCAGGCTGTGCAAAACCAATACAACTGATGGATAGAATATTTAAAAATTGCTTACTAAATTACTAAAAGAAAACTACCAAGCATTAAAAACAACAGCAAAAGTTAATGAAAAGAAGAGGAAAAAACACTGCTGTATATGAAACATTCTTTTTTCTAAAGAAATAAAGACTACATAACACTACACCATCCAGGGGAAAGAATAGTGAAAATTAAGGTTGCAGAAAATATGGAACTCATGGGAAAACCAGTAATACTTCAAACTGACATACTTTTGTCTTGTATAAAATTACAACTAATTAGATTTTTCTCATCTAACAGAGTACAGGTTTCCCACCATTTTCAAAACAATTTGTTTTGTATAGACTATAGTTCAGTACAGGATAGATGCCTTTATATATCTAATCCATCTATTCTAGAATTGTACAATTCAATTGATTTCTAAGATAATTAACACATCTCCAAATTGTGCTGGCACTCATCTCACAGTGCTGCTATGTTAGTGCTAGCTGCAGCCACTGGCTTTGAAGATCTTACTTAGAAAGCCTTATTTTTTGCCTTATTTTCAATTATTATCTTGATAGCCTCACTCATTTGGTGAGTTTCACCAGAAGAATATCCTTTATTCTGTGTTCTAAACTGGAAGATTTGCAAACAAAAGACTATATGGTGAAAACCAGAGGTAGATATATATCTGTATTAAGAAATATCAGGAGAAAAAAAAAATTCAGTGTTAGAGTTTAATACTATTAAAATTAAGAACATCATGCCATTATTTAAACTATTACACAGTAATAAGTCTATATGTGTCATCTACGACTGGGTCGTATTAATATTATGTCTTTTCCTCCCTCCTTTTCTATTAATTGAACTATAATATGGGAGAAAAACATTTGCTGAGTGGATATGACAAATCATTCTTAGATTAAGATTTTGGTTCTAAATTATAACATGCTAAGAGGTGTTGAAAGTCAAAGGTGGAGCTATTTCCCAGACTAACATAACAAATCCTGTGCTTCCACCCACAGAGACGTCAATACAGAGGGTTTTCAGCCAAGGCTTGCAAATACAGAACATATTTTTCATTACTGAATTGTTCCTGACTGAGCCAAAATCCAATATCTTCCAGGTATTCAGTAATTCCTTTCCAAATAATGTGTTGTTTTTCTTATTTCTTTCATAGTCCCACTGAAAAAGAGTCAACCAAGAGTCAACCAAGTCTTGTGACTTTGTTTAGTGCAGAAGACTCCCTCACACATAAATAGCGAATGTAGATGTAGTAGTATTTAATTAATCATTACAGTTTTTTGTTTTTCACAGCTGACAGAAAATTCAGATAAAAGAAAGTCTAGAATCTGGTTTTGGTTGATCCTTGATACCTCCTCTGAGACATAACAGTAGGTACTGGGTCTTAGCCTTTTCTGAGAGATGCTTTTTATTATGTATACATCATGAAATTCTGTAGTTTTCTTTCTAAAGACTTTCCCTCTTAACTGTCTTACTTTATAAGCATTGCTGATTTTTTTTTAATCAAAAATCCATTTAAGTCATTAGTAATCAACAAAGCTTTAACTTTTAAAGAACATTGCTTCGGACAATTACATAATTTTCCAAAATACACTTGATAAACTTTTGTTCTTTGTGGAGACATTTGTACATGCATTTTTCTCATTATTCCTTAGAATGTATGTGAGTGCAAGATATATGTGTAGATCTGTAGCCCAGTATGTAGCATTACAGACCTCAGTGCATTCCCTTAATACCTGACTGTGTGTGCTTTCAATGAAAAGAACTAATTAAATAAATAAACAAGACTAGAAGATACTTATGATTGCAGAATATATATATGAGACACATATTTTACTTTTTCTTTGAACATATGAAATAGAAAATACTCATTAAATCTACAAATGGCATTCTTGTTTTTAATGGAAAAAAATCAATTATTTATTTAATGTTTAAAAATACCAGAGTTTTCAAAAATATATTTTGGTAGTATATTTGCAAATACTTTCCTATAGGGAGACACTTTGAAGTACCTGTTGAACCTGGGATGGTGAAAAATCTTATATTAAATCTTCATATATGTACATACTGATTTTTGGTAGAAAATGGAAATTTTAATCAGATAAAAATAAATTCTCCATTCACAATTTTGATAAAGAAATATAAAGTTGAAACTAGTTATGTATCATTAAAAAATAAAGACTGCCAGGAGCTGGGAAGTGGAAACTCAAGCACAATCACTGTTCCATAATAATATATCTATTTTAAGAATACATTAACCAGCTTGAAAAAGTAATATTTTAATCATAAATTCCTAATGGTAAGTCATATATTCCTTGACCAGAGCTGAAAATGATTTGAAGATTCTTGATACTGTATGAATTACATTCATTAATGGAATTCAAGTTTTCATTATTACTGTATGTACTATTAAAAAAAATCAAAATGCTTCTTTTTCAAGTAGTTTAACTTAAATCAGGGGATTTTATTATATTCAGCATTATTTTCTGCTTTGGTTAATACAGTGCTATTAAGCAGTTCATTTCAATCTGTCTCTTAATTCATATTATGCTTCAGTCTGCCTGTTTCAATGCCTGCCTTTTAAAAGGGGAAGCCAGTGGAGTTTTGCACAATATAAAAGACCCAGAACCTGCTGAATTACTGGGAAACAGCAGGGAAACACCTGTGATACTCCACAAAGGAGTCAGAACATATATCTCTGGTAAGCTGTCATGGGCGATGGCCCAGCTAGGCAGCCAGAAAGTCGTGATCTTATAGTCAGCACTGAAAAATCATGGGACAAATCTGTGGTGAGTTGACAGGCTGGCCAGCAGGTACCCACCAAGTCATCCTATTATTCCCTGTCCACCAACATGACAAAAAGAGTAAAGCTCATGGGCTGAGATAAGGACACAGAGATCACTCAGCTGTTACAAACACAAGCAAAATATCCGGACTTTGGGAAAATAATTTCATGTATTGCCAATTAAACAGAGCAGGATAATTATAAATACAAACTAATTTAAAACCCCCTTCCACCCCAAACCTCCTTCTTTCTGCGCTTAACTTTATTCCTGAATTCTCCACCTCCTACTCCTCCACAGCAGAGCAACGGAATGGGGGCTGTGGTTAATTTATCACAGGTCTGCTGCTACTTCCTCCTCAGGGGGAGGACATTTCAAATTCTCCCTTTCCATTCTTTACTTGTGAATGCTACTATTGGTAACTGGTTATTAGTACAGTTGACTGCTTCCAAGTTATCTGATAACATTAATATATTTCCCTCATGTAAATTTGGATGGGACTGCAGGGAGATAAGTGAACAGTGCTAACATGGGAGTGTGAGAACTTTCCTTTAGGGCTTTATCAGAGTCTAATATGTTCTGATCAAGTTTTTTAAAATTACTTACTTGTGGAAAATGTGATGCCTAATATCAAATTTTAATTTTTTTATGCTATACTGAATTTTAATTAAGTGAGGGATACAACTGTATAGGTCAATGACAGGACAGATACAAATTACACCTATGAGAATATAACAGTTGTACTTTACAGCAGAACCACAATACAAATGCAATGCTTACTAATGCTCTATAGTCTAAAAGATATTTTCACTGTAGAGACAAAGCTAGTTGATCCATTTGACTGATGAAATGCACTCTAGCTGGTTCATATGTAGCCATTTATTCAGGCCAAGGGCCACCCTTCAGTCCCCTTTGTGCTGATATAAATTCAGCATTCTTCATAACAGCCACGGTCAGCCAATACATATATTTTAACCTGAGCCTCATGAATGAGCCTTCTGCGTCAGCCTTCTCACAGCCTTCTTCCATTTTAGGGTTTCAATAAAGACTGAGAGTAAATTACTGGCTGAAAAGCTTTGGATACAATAGATCTTTATGGTTATAATTCATTTGGATTTGAAAATTCCACTTAATTAAACATGTATAATAATATGCATAAGTAAATAAAAACTAGCATTTAAAATGTCCAGACACATCTATCTGAAAACCTTATATAGAAGAAGTCAGGACAAATATTTTTAAAATGAAATGCTGCTTTTATCATCTTTTATCATCAGTTTAAAACTGATTTTGACACCAAATTTGAATACCTATTTAACAAAATAACCTCAAGGCTAGTCAGAAATGTGACACCAGAACCATGTCAGTAAAGAAGTTAATGTTCTCACCTTATTTTAGGTATGAAGGAGGTTTGAATTCAGTGAAAAAAACTAACAATGAAAAATTACTTTGGCATTTCAGATGGTTAGATTGAATTTACTTTTTTGAGCACTATTTTGCATTTCCAAAGAATACTGTAACATAATAATTAGACAAATGGTATATGATGTACTCTGCTAGATGAGAAAAATGACAAATTTGTGTTTTCTAAAAAATGAGTAATTTTATTGTCATATATTTTCAAAAGGGCAAAGCCTATATAGAAAAAAAATAGTATTTTCTTTATGATTTTATATTAAAGTTCATATGGTAGCAGTAAGCCTGTATTGTCAAGGTTAATCATACAGCAAAGAAAATAACTAATTTCATAGAGGAAATATGTAACCTGTCCAAAAATGCAGTGAAGTAGTTGTTCATAATGGAATCCGGATTTGGAGGGGGGAAAAAAAAAAAAAAAAATAAAAAAAAAAAAACAAACAAAAAAAAACAAAAACAAAAACAAAAACAAAACAAAAAAAAAAAAAAAAAAAAAAAAACCAAAAAAAACCTGAGGAGTTAGAAAATCTCATCCCTCAGCAGATTTATATGTTGAAGCCAAGTGTTCTATCAAAAAAAGTTATTAAACAAGATAAGAAATTTGGTTTTAGCATCACAGGAGCTAAATGACACTACTTGAAGAGAAAGTCATAATGAAAACTCAGTTTTGGAAGCTACACCCAAACAAAATGAAAACAAAAATTCTGAAACTATTTTTGGAGGGCCTTGATAGAGCAGTGCAAGAGAGATTTGTTTCATCCAAACAAAAAAAACCAAAGCCCCCCAAAAAACAAATCAAAATAAAATCAACTTTGCAGAGAGGTACCAGATCATTTAATTACACTAAAAGAACTGGGCATAGTGAGACATCTTCTTGCTGGGCAACTGCTTTAGCAATCAAGTAAAGTACAGACAAACCAGAATAAAATGTTTTGCTTCTCAAATTAAATTAGTTCCTTTTTGGAAGAGGTATTAAAATTAATTGTAAATTCTTAGCTCAAATGTATTTCAACACTTTTGAAATTACGCCCTTATAGTTATATTGAGAGAATAATGGTAATCAAAAAAGTGACTGATTTCAAACTGTTTTCAAAAATTTACTTCTAATGGTAAAGCTGACATAAGGAGTCAATTTAAAGGTTTTCCCATTCTTGCACCCTATTTAAGACAGCAACAAATACTGGATATTCAAGAATATGAATATGGAATAAACATCATAACTTCTCCCTAGAATAACTTCCTAAACTTCAAAATTTTTTTGCTCAGTCACATCTCTTCTTAGTAGCCTTGAACAGATTCCTCTTCAGGTCATGTGTGCTGTTAGACATATTTTGTAGTAGAAAATGAGCTGCATAATGTAGCAAATCAAAGTGTTTATACAAATATCAGCAGTGTATAAGCTATATTTTAGGCATGGATCTTTCAATAATTTGCTTTAAATTAAAATTAGCATGTTATCTTGCGTATTAATGTCTAAGCTTTTATTTGCCTCGAGTCCAAATGCTTATATTTGCAATAGACAGAAATATCATTGCTATTGATGCATAATGGAATTAAAATAGTTCCCTCAAACAGTCTTGAATTTTTTGTATGCAACATTGACAAAAAAAAAATCAAAGTCCCTATTGGACTTGAGACTTTTGACATTTTCCTCTTTTCAGGACTCCATATAAAAAGCAATGCTCTTTTCAATTACCCCTATATTTTATACTATCTATTTAAGGATTTCTTACCTGTTTTTCCTCTTACATGAAAGTGGTTCAGAATTGGGTATTGTCATAGTCTAGTGAACCCATAAGTGCATCAGGAATTTCTAACAGCCACTCTTCCTGGTGTGATTGCCCTTGCTACTGCAGGTGACAAGGAAACCAAGGGAGATTTTGTGCAGGTCTTGCTGGAAGGATGAGGTAACAAAGACCAAAACACTGCAATAGCACTCATATTCTCAATAGAACTTAATATATTCTCATATTCTCTTATAACTTTACAGCTATAGGAAAGATTGCAAAAGTTTTATCAGGGTTTCATTTAGAGATCCTGAAAAATATATGTCTGGGAGAAAACACTTCCCAAAAGCAATCATGAATTTGTTGCCTCAACACTAAACCAAAATACAATTAACAGTCAACTAAGCAAAAAAAAGGAAAAAAAAAAGAATGTAAAGGTACCATAAGTGTGAATTTGATAGCTCTATGTGAAAGATGTCCTGCTATCTTTCTTTTTGAAAATCAATAATCTATTAAGTAGGTACAGTTCTCTAAACTACCCTTGTTACTTTTCGATTCCTCAAAAGAGCTAAAAATTGATTTAATGCATAGTTTCTAATTGCAGCTATAGATTGCTTTTGAATTCTATATAGTTCACCTTCATTTCTTCTGTGTTTTCAATTTTACTTGCCATTTGTTCTGTTTTATTCTCCTTTGTTCTACCAAGATGAACACTTTTCAATTTTCTATGCATAAGTCATTACCCCTTATTGTTGCTTAGTGGGTCCTTTGGCATCTCTAGCTTAAACCAAGTAATTAAAAGAGCTCAGAAAATCCTTAGCCTGAGCTTTCCACAAAACAGAAAAGTGAATTGTTCCCCCAGTGGCTGCCGCTGAAAGGAAAGAAGGAAATTGAGGAAACAGGATGATTAAACTTTACACCACTATCTCATATTTTATTCAGTGTGATCATAGAATACTTAGGTAGTTCACCACCATGGGGAAATTTTTCATGCTGATTGATAGCAGTAGCTCCTACTTTCAACATGAGGAATTAAGATTTAAAAATATGTAATGATTTTAAAGTACTTCAATGTGAAAAACTGTTCGACTAACCAGATTTTATCTCAATGCAATCTATGTAAATTGATGTGCTGAAGCAGATAGTGACTGACCACCATTTAAATGAACAGCGACCTCCAAAAGCTAAATATTAGGTAGATCAACATATGCTGCTATTCTAAGTTATAAAATTGTTCCTTAAATCCCTTCATGTACAAATAAGTGAAACATCTTATTTTTTTTTTCAATTATTCTATTTAATTAAAAAAAAAATCAACACAACATAACCCAGACAAGTAGGGAAGGGAAGGAGAGGCTATGTTTATTTGCTTTTTGTTTTCATTATGAAAACTAAGCAATACTACTGTGACAAACTATATTTATTGTTAATTTATGCTCTGAATTGTAGAGAGAGCACAGAGATTTTCATCAGATCCCTTGGACACGATATTTATCTGTTTAGATAGTAAATTTAAAAAGCAGGTTAATTCTGGACTCAGCTCAGTGGGACTGCACATTCACACACAGTTAAGAGTGACTGTATATGTTCCATGAACATGCAACAAATTTCACACTACAGCATATTTCATGGTGTAAATCAGCACAAATCAGATCCCTAAACAACTCACTGAGTTTTATGAAGAATTAGTAAATATATATATATATATATATATATAATATCTCATTTTAGCACACTCAATTCCTGTTATACTCTGAATTGTATTATATACACACTGCTTTTTAACTTAAAATCATTGTCCAGCATTTGCTTGTAAGATGGTTTTATAGTGTGATATTAATACATGCCCTTCCTCAGCTGTTTTGGAGGGCTATACCACTACTGAAACCTTTTACTAAACTTAATAAAATATCAAGATATATTAGTTATTTGAACCTGAAAGACTTTTTATTATATGAATTATATGTTAGTGTAAGAATTTTTTTTTACTCTTGAAGGTGTGGTGCTGTGTCCATTATACAGTGTACTGAAACAAATATTTTTGCTCTAATTCCTGTTGATGAAAAATAACAAATTTCAGTTGATATTTCATAGCACAATTCCTAAATGAGAATAAAAAATTCCATTTTGTACACATATTTTAACAGGATTTTAGTGTGAATGATCCTCAAGATTAGTCTAAAACTAATGAAAATTTAAAATCTCTGGATATTTGTAATACTAATATTATCTTGCTTCTGGATTATATTGATTTGCTATCTATTACAGGGCAATTTCTGTCTCTAGGCTTCATATTGTGGTATTAGTACATGTACAGTGTTATTTTTATTGAGGAATAGGTACTACTTAATTTGTGAAGTATTGGTAAAAAAAAAAACGATGGAAGGAATGTTGGGAAGGAATACAATTTTCAGAGAATCCTAAAAGGCTTAGTACTTATACTTAGACTTGCTGAAGTAGTGTTGAAAATCCACTCTTGTCTGTTTGTATATGTGCTATTTGAAACAGCTCATTGCCAGGGTACTAAATCCAGTAATTATTGACCAAAAAAAATGGTTCAAAACTTTCATAGCTCAGTCCCACACTACAGCAAGACCCAAAGGTGAATTAGTCTTCTTCCTCCCTTTACCCACCAGCCCCTATGCTTTTGTTTTCAAGAAAATAGTCACTGTCAAATGTTTTGAAAAGGTAAGAGTTTGTGTAATTGTCAGGAGTCATCTCAGAAGCACATTATGTGCCATCAGACATACCTGGCTGCAGACTGTGAAAATACCAGCTTCAAAGAAACTTCGTTTCCCCCTTTTTCCGTGAGAGGTAAAGTTAAACTGGAGCATCTTGTTGATCTCAGTTAGAAACAATAGTTCATGCTGTGCCAAATATAAATATAAATATAAATATAAATAAATATAATTTCTAGGATTACCTTTATTTACAAAAAATACATATATATCTTTTAATATCTGAGAGCAGGCTAAGTTCTTCAACTAATGACAGCAACTTTTTCCAAACCCCTCACATCATGTTCTTGCAGGAAGGCTGATCAGGCTTTATGAGGTGCTTTGTCTCCTTATTTTCACTCACACACACCTCCTCTACAGACATATCCAGTTGAATGTGTTCTGGATAGAGAGTTCAAGTATCTGAACAGTCCTATATTTGCTTTCATTTTGAATGAAAATATGAATACTACCTATATCTTAAACAAGAGAAGAGTAAAGTTTCCAAAGAACTTCAAGCTAGTGACCATGGTAGAGTTATTTATTGCTATCACATAGTCTACAGCATAATGAATGTCTACTGGAATTGAGATAATAAGTACATAATAAAATAGTGTAACCCAGCATATATAATCCCATGACAATGTTACATGCACCAACCCAGTCTCTGAGGTACATAGCATGCATTATTAAACACTAAACAAATATGTATTAGATTAATATCTGAAATTAGTTGCATCTGTTAAGGTAATGCTTTGCCGTATTTTATTTTCTGTGTCATTTATTGTACAAATAATATAAATTCTAAATTGAGAAATGATAGAACTA
This sequence comes from Onychostruthus taczanowskii, assembly GCF_017590055.1. Taxonomy (NCBI): domain Eukaryota; kingdom Metazoa; phylum Chordata; class Aves; order Passeriformes; family Passeridae; genus Onychostruthus; species Onychostruthus taczanowskii. Next base: position 797,108 of record NW_024498795.1, read on the forward strand.
AAAATTGTATTAAATATATATTTCATTGCATATGAAGCTAAACTATATTTTAATTTAATGCAACAATCCTAAACACATTAATGCTATGTGCTTCAAAACTTGGAATGGCAAACTACTTGTGTTCTTATAAACTCCATTAACAAAAAAAAAAAAAAAAAAAAAATTTCAAAAAGTAATTTAATGGTATTTTTAATCATTCAATAGAGAATATGATGGGCTGAATGTAATTATCCTGTAATCAGTGCACTTGACTGTCACATTCTGAACCAAACTTTGATTTTAGAAACAAAGTTACTGTGTTAGTTTTTCTTTCACTATTCAGGCACAATTAATCAATGTGCTGATATCCAATGAGACTGACTTTCAAGTCACAGTTCAGCTGTTCAGTATCTCACTAATCATGCTGGCATGGTTTTTACATTCAACAGAGTAGCAATATCAGGCCAAAACTGCAATACCTTCAGGCAAAGAGGGTTGTAAGTAGCTAGAGCAAATTTCTCTTCCCAAGTGAGAATTACAGTGACTTTAAAGGTTATGCTGTCATTATAATTCTCTGTATTTTCAAGGGGGAAGAAGACAGGAGAAGAACAAGAAGAAGAAGAAATAGTTTCAAGCACTGTTCCTGATACATTTTGTCCTGATTAACAGTCTGGAATAAAGAAGAGTAAAAAAAAAATGCTAATGAAAATAAAAATCCTGATTCGGTGAGCCCTGTCTGAATTAATGCCTGTATGGATAAATTTAAATTCCTGACTACTTGGCACTTTAAGTTTGCTCAACTGATACTATGAAGGATGTCACCAGGACAACAAACATCTTGAAGGCTGTCTGAGCTCAAGCACACTGATTCAGCAAGAAAAGCCTGACACTTTGGGATACAGTCACTTCAGAAATGGAAAGCTGCTCATTTAAAATGAAATTCAATCTATTGAATTATTCAAAAATAATTGATTACACTGGGTAGAAAACCCCTCACTAGCACTTGCTCACATTAATGAATTAGAAGTAGAAACACTGTCAGAATAAAAGTATAAATACAGCTAAATTTGCAAACAGAAATACTTTGCAGTAGACAGCTAAGACTGCATAATTGGATAGTGCAATCTGACAGCACGTGAAGTGTAGTGAACATGGAAGATCCACCTAGTGTTAATTTTGCCTGGGAAAGTAATTCTAATGAATAGTCTTTCAAGTCCAGGTATTTTTATTAAAAAAAAAAAATTGATCACAACATTTACATTCTCATCTATTGGCATTGTGTCATAAAGAAGCGAGTTGATTTGAAAGATGAATCATATGCAGTTTTTCTGTCATGATTATTGATTATCTTTCAACCTATAAAGACTGCATAAGGTTATGAAGCACTGAAAGATTTATTACTTTTATAGATCTATCTTTTCTGTGGTGATGAAAGTAAACATAAATCTGTTTCACCAAATGATACAGTAAACATGATTGCCTTAAATAATTAAAAACATATTAAACATAAAGAAGTAACATTCACTGCAATTTTTTCAAGTTAAGAATTGAATAAACATTTTTAATATGCTGTTCTGCTTTGAAAAGCTTGACAAATATTTTTATTTTGTGCTTTGTCAGAATGCATAGAAACACCACACAAATATCAATTGCATTTAGATACCTAAGATAAGTACTGGGTTTTCTTTTGCATTGCAAGTGAATTTGGGGAAGGTATGTAGAAAGGAAGAAAAATAACAGTAAAAAAAGTGTGATGACAAAGAAGCAAACTAATCAGCAGAGTTGAGTTTGCTGAGCATCTATTAATGTTGCTCACAATTTATAGACATTGGCCAAACAATGCAGCCACAGGCATATATGAATGCTGCAATTGCACCAAAGAACAATGATACATTTTAAGTTGACAGAATCTGCCAACTGACACAAGTTTCCCTTCCCTCTCTACCTTGGTATGGCTCTAAAACAGCATATGTGACTGTTCTGCAGCCACTTGCAGTTAAATGGAGCGATGTCAGCAAAGCTTTTAATTTTTAAAGCTGTTTAAGATGATCGAGGTCATTCTGATTAAAATTGATTAGGTCTTGATTGCAGCTATTCATAGATTGTTGAGAATGACAGACATTCTGGTGGAGAACAGATGGGTTTACGGTAGTAATTCCAACACCCTCAGACATCCCCAGAAAGCTATGCCTGCCCACACACTCAAAAGTCATTCTTAAAAGGCAGATCTAATCCCAGACTTTTTGCTCAGTAATCCTTTTCTATACTCCATAGTGTACAATCAGCATAATAGCATCACTTTGTGCTAAATCCTAATGTAATTCTCAGAGTACATGTAGAAAATGATCCAACTAGTACCCTACTGTGTATTGTATTACTACATGTGAAGGTGCTGTTTGCAGAGGATTAAAGTTGCTCTTAGATGATGTTTGTAGGAACAAAGGAGATAACTGAAATACTCACTGTTGATCTGGATAAACAGCAACTCTATTCCTCAAGACGCAATTGATTCTGGAAGCATCTGAGAGCTTTGAGGCTTTTGCCTCATCATCTACAAGAGTCTGGGTTTAGTCAATAGAAAAGTAATACATGTGTAGATTCAACGGGTAATGGTGACTCCTTAGACTGGTTTTTTGGACTATAATTCCAGTTGTCATAAAATTTCAGCACCGCCTTTTGTACTCCTTTCTGGATTGAGGGCAGAGTTCCAATAAGGCTATGGGCACTGAAGTGATGTTAGACTAAGCTTGAAAAGTGCTAAAAGGCACTGTACATAGGAAATCTGACGTACAGAAAATAAGGAAATACTTTGTTTAGTAACAGCCTGTGTTATGATATGTGATTTTTTCCATTAAAAGTTGACATCGATGTCTGTTACATATATCAAGGTCCTTCATTTGCTGGAAATCATTGTTCTATACATGTCACTGGAGTGAGTGTTGATAATACATTCTTAAGAGAAATACTGTGAGCATGCTATATTTAATTTGTGTAAGATCAATCGATCTATCTATCTACATTTCTATGTGGACATATTTACTGCTGAAATTAATAAGTACCTCTTTAGTAGAATCATTTAGAATTAGAAATTTTCTTTAAAATATTATGTTTATTATATTTTTGTATATCAGAGATGTTTAGTATTTATGGATGGTTAATATTTTTGTTAGTCCTTTTAATTAGAGATTTTGTTAGTATTGATATTTTCTGTCATTTCCAAGATAAGCTCTCTAAAACATGTTAACTAATTTACTGCTACCTTCTTATGAAATCACATTTTAACTTTATGCTGGCACTGTTTGGACCTTTTCCACAACGTTTCACTTTCACATAAAAGTATTTGAGAATGTAGCTTTGCTCAAGCCTCCAACCACCTCCCACATATAATTATCATTCATCTTTTTCACTCTATATATTTTAGCCCAGAAAGAAAACAAGCCTTCCTCATGTAACTATCAGCAAGTTGCTATAGAGTAGCCAATGATTGTATTGTCTTCCCCACATATCTTGCACCAGCAGTGGCTGGTAAACTTCTCTTTTTACCATTGTCTAATAAATACACAAAGAATTGACTTTAAAAGTGTGCCCAGCTGTTTTCCCCTGCAGTGACTGGAGAGACAGAGGCTCTGCACTGACTGGTTCACTTTGTGTGAAGCAGACAGCACAACATCCTTTAGAGATGCCTGTCCCTCTCCTTTGATGGTTAAAGGGGTCCAAGTAATCAGCTTAGACTATTAGACAGATGAAGATAATCTTACCCTTCTCACTGTGTATCTGTTACTATTTCTATTAATCTCATGTATGAATGTAACACACAGTAATCCCTTGGAAAGTGATACCTGAAACAGGATCAGCTCATCCAGTTTCTTTCAGTTCTCACCTCAGTGAGTTTTCTTTTCTACTTTTTATCTTTTTCTTTCTAATCATGTTTTTGCTTTCTATGTGGAAAAGTAAATCCACTATTTCTGAAAGTTTTGCTCTGAGGTATCTTTGTGACTCTTGGGAGTTCTGGTGTCAGATTACTTCAACAGTTAATAGAGAGCAGCAAATGCTGCTAAAGAAGTGAATTGTTAATTTCAAATGTACGAAATGAAATAAACAGAGAATTACATACTGGGACAGATCTGTTGGTGGCTGTCCTTCTTTGAAACATAGCTGGTTTATAACTGTACTCATAATCTCTTTATTTTACAGACCTCCTCTTAGATAATATGAATTGGAAAAGTTCAGTTCAGTGACCAACTCCCACTCAAATTACATTGACAATGTCACACTAATGTTCAGATTTCATTACTTAACAACAGAAAAACCCTTTAGAATACAGCTTTTTGTGATGAAAACAAACAAAAAAAAAAGTGCACCTCTATATCTTTGGCATGTCCAACATTTGCAGTAGGAGAAAGACTAGATATTTAAGGCATCGGTAAAAAAAAAATAGGATGTTCCCCTGACTCTTAGGACGTTGCAATCAGTTCGTCTTAGGCAATTAGACACCTTATTTTATTCACAATGACTGCATGGTACTGACTGTGCCATTTATAAAAAATTTACAATCTCAGTCCAATTTCTACTAGATGCAGTTTTAGAATAGAAACCAAGGAATATGTATTAATTTTATAATCAATTTTATTAATTAATATGTATTAATTTTCAGTTAATTTTTCAGCAATAAGTATTCTTAAAGGACAGAGTAGAAGAGTGTTGACAGTGCTATATTGAAAACCTTGCCTTATGTCAATTTCAATGTGATTTCTACAGTTTTATTCTGGGACTACCGCTTTCATAAGCTGCCTATCTGGCACCTTTGATTTTACACATGAAATATCATTACATTCATGAGATATGTTTGTTTAATCTTCAGCAGTCCATTATTTTTGCAGTAAGAAACATAAGCTATATAAAAAGGTTAAGTTTGGTAGAAAAAAAAGATTTATGTCTAATAATGCTGTCAAATATTTACATCTGGCTGAAAGATCACTTATTGGATTTCTAAAGCTCATTGAATTTGTATGGAATAACATTACTAAAACATGGATCAAAGTGTAGGAAAAATTATCAATATATATATGTACAATTTTTTCATTCAACCACTTTACAAACTGCCTTTCTATATTCAACTAGCTTATCTGATAACCAGTGTGAAGAAAAAAAGTATTTCAAAAATGTTCCAGTTTTTTCAACAATTTTAAGTCAGTGATATTGACGAAAGTGACTCTTGGTTTTTGTTGTTATTATAAGAGCAAAAGAAAGCCCTTGCTGAAGGACATCCAAATAGCGACAAAACTGGTGAAGGGTCTGGAGCACAAGTCCTATGAGGAGCAGCTGAAGGAGCTGGAGTTGTTTAGTCTGGGGAAAAGGAAACTGAGAGGAGGCCTTATCACTCCCTACAATTGCCTGAAAGGTGACTCTATCCAGGTGGGAGTTGGCCTCATCTCTCAGGTGATAAGGGGCAGCACATGAGGAAACAGCCACAAGTTACACCACAGTAGGTTTAGATAGGATACCAGGAAAATTTTGTTACTGAAAAGGGTTGAAATCAACTCAAATAGGATTTCCAGGGAAGTGGTGGAATCACCATCCCTGGAAGTGTTCAAAAAATGTGTGGATGTGGTTCTTAGGGACATAGTTTATTGGTGGACTTCAGTGCTAGGTTTACAGGTGATCTAGAGGGTCTTAAAGATCTTTTCCAATCTAATAATGATAATACAAACATAAATAATAAAAAGTATACATTATATAAATGCTAATAAAATAAATTAATAAATGGTAATAAAAACAAAATACAAAACAATAAACCCCAACAAACCAAACAAAACCCCAGTACTTTAGTTATGTATTTCACATTGTCAGGTTCTTTAAAAGTCTGTATACGTTTCATTGCACATCAGTGTTTATGTTTGGAATGGTTTTTTTTCCCGCCCAGAACTGATGGGGCTTTTTAGCAGTTAATCTTCTGAACTTACATAAAGCCTGTCCTAGTCAGAAAATCTTTGACTCTTTGAATTGGCACGACATATTGAGGTGATTTTGCCTGTAAGCAATACATATGGCCATGTCAATCTATGTTTGCAAAATGTCTGTCGGGTTTTATATTAACACACGCTGGATACCTTGGGTTTTCTTATCCTCACACCTTACAGAACACAGTAGATAGAAAAGAGCTTTAGTTCGATGCTGACTCATATGTTGGAGATAGTGGAGAAAAAAATAGGAGATGAAGGACCATTTCATCTTAAATGTATTTCATGTAAAGAAACAGGTTAGATAGGCCATTTTAGGTCATCATGCCCAGGTTAAACAGTTCCTTTTATATGAGTGCATCTATTTGAATATTAAAACATATAAAACACTAAGCTGTGCTTCATTATAAGGTATTTTGAATTTTAAAAATGAGCAGACAAAAAATTTCTATCAGGTATTAGTAACTATACAGGTTTGTACTATGAAGAAAGTAAATTATGCAGGGGAAAATGATCACTATGCATATTGTTGCTTCTTCTTCTTAAGTGTATTTAATTGAAAGTGACAGAAAGCTGACCACAGATATTTTAAAATTTACATGTCAGATATGCTCCAATTCAAATTACAGTGTTAAAAAACTTTCCTATAGAGTCATAGAGTGATCATGCTCTATATTTATGCTCCTAATTTTGTTCAATTTTACCTAATAAAATTGTAACAAAAATTTCTGAATTTATTTTCTGTTTCTCCTAAATCCTTAACTGCTAGGAAGAGCAGACAGAAAATGCCACCCTTGAATAAACTATTGTTTTCTTACTAATTCTAGATTCTTACAGTTATTATAATCTAATTGCGCGCACAAGGAGAGATTTTTGAGGAAGGCTTCTATGATGCATCCACTTAATCTTAAGTTACGAAGAAAAATAAATAAAGCCCAACAGACATTTTGAAAATTACTGCATAAAAACCCAGCATGTATCTACCCCAGAGAATCTTTTATCAACAGGTGAAAGAATTTTATATCTCCTTAATAACCTGGATCTTACTTCAACAGCTGAGACAGAGTATTGTTTTTCCCACCTTGAGCAGAGTGACTTTTCAAGACTTGTTAATGGGATTTTCATAAGACTGTTTGAGACAGATACCCTTCTGTCACCTGTCTGGTCTTTTGTCTTTCTGAATATCCAAAATATCTTTTGCAGAGCTGTTTGCTTCTATTATACTTCTGCCCATTCAGCATTCTTGGTATTTATTGTATCTATTTATTATATATCTATTTATTATATTTGCCCAGGAAAAAAAAAAAAATAAAAAAAGGTTATTCTGGTTCTTGCAACTGAAAGTTGAATTAAAAAAAAAATTAAAATAGCAGACAGAGTGAATGAGTATGTGGTGAGGCACAATCTATAGAATATATTTTAAATGATTGATAATCAAATAAGAGGTAGGAAATAAGGGGGGAAGTTAGTGCTCATGATCTGACTTCAATCATATGCATTTCAATACATTTAGCAAGACATTAAAAAGTAATTATTAGCAAACTGACTTCTTAAGTGAGTCAATGTTATTTACAGTAATCCACATTAAAGGTAATGAAGGAGTTTTAGAAAGATGTCATTATATTAATTGACCTGGAGATACAGAGACAGATGTTTTAGATAAATTATCTTTCCCTATTCTCTTTCCTGGGTATCTGATATTTTTTGTACTAAATTAACTTTCATGCCTTCTCTCATGATGCAGTTTGGAAAGCTTGATTCTTTTCCCTGACAAGGCTGACAATTATTTCACTTCAAATAAGGTTCATTGAAATAAAGTTCAGTGATTTTCCACCTTTTCTTTTTTCATTATCTGCTCACTTTTTAAATTTCTGAAATATTTCTGTTTTGTCTTTTGCAATCTCATCACAGAATTGGGAGGGGAACTGTTTTTTATTATCTGTTTGTAAAGCATGACATAAATTCACTGTGCTACATGCTCAGTATTTAATAAAAAATGCCATGACATAAAATTAACAATTCATACCCTTGCCAAGGTGCTCATTTGGCAGAAAATGGAGGCTCAGGTCCAGATGGGCTCTAAATTATGAAATAAGTCTGTTATTTGAATTTCAATAGAAATGTCTAGCTTCTATATTTGGACACCCTCTACAGGAACTGTTTTCAGCTTGTGCCAAGGCAACAATTGGTGAAGGAATGGCACGTTAGGTCCTGGCTCTCCTTGTGCATCTGTACAAACAAGTCAGAAATTCTTCATCAGGTACATTTGGGACGAGGAATAAAAATCTTAACATTCAATGTACTTTGGTTTTGCATTCCACTGAATTTTGACATAACCCAAATGTAACTAAAGTAGCAGAGCTGTAACTTGAGGTTTCCTCCTTCCTTATATTTTTATAATTAAAACAGAGGGGTGGTCTAAAAATTATGGTTCTAATGCTAGGTAGTCTTGAAGGTTTCTTAAGAGATGTCTCTCCATCCCCCCTACCTATGGAAGAAACTTGGTGTTTCTAACTTAATGGATTGCCTAAATTTGAGTGGCTTGTACTTATTTGGATGACTTCCTTCTAGTATAATACTGTAAACATAACATTTCACTTAAAATAAATCTTGGGGGTTTCAATAATTTTATATTTCTATATTATTCTGTATTTTTCACTGAAATTAATAAAATTCACTGAAAAATTACATACTAACTCCATTCCCTTGTAAAATATAATTTGTTTATAAAAAAGAAAATACATAAACAAAAATTTGCAGAATCGCTGTTGCAATGACTTTAGACAATTTAGAGAATCAGAATTATTTTCCCAGTTCCTTCATAATTCTATTTGTACAACACAATGAAACACATTATGACAGCACCAAAATGAAATAAGGAAGAAAAAACAAAATTTCTTAAAACATCATGAAGTAAAGTACAAAAAATAATTGAGTAATGAAAAACTGAATTATACTTGAGAACCAAAAAACATGTCTTGAAAATATGGAGAACTACATTGCTTTCTGTACAGTGTGCTGTTATTCACATTTTCATTTGCTTATGTAAGGAAAAAAAAATCCAAAACCCTGCTTAGATAAATAATGATAATTTTGAACATCAGTAAGTACTAAACCAAGTTCAGAGTATTTATGATTACAGTAGTAAACAAAATGTCATTGCCAAAAGGTTTATATTTCAAATAGAGATAAAAAATTGGGAGAGAGCAGAAGGGCCAAAAAAATGATATGAGCCTTTTCTACTAACTGGAAGTGAAGATAGGATTTACTGATATGTGCTAGTAGTTATTAAGTCTGATTTTAATAGTGAACAGAAAAGAGAAACAATAGAAAGCAACATCACAAGTGCAGACAGAAATATAATTGAGGAGACACTGAGAAAGAAATAATCTTGAATATGACTAATGAGGATTCTGACAAATAAATTTTTTTTTGTAATGCAAGTGAAAAATATGGCGGATTTACATAAGGGAAATTAAAAACAGAGACAAGAAAGGAAGGCAGATGTCATTCAGGGAGGGTTTCAATTAAAAATCAAAGTTCAACTAAACAAAGAAAATAAATACAATATATAGATAATGGTATAAAAAATGGTATAAAAAAGTTGAAACTGAAATCTTAACTCAAGACATTCAAGTATTCGATTTCATTTGATATATTTCCAAGATGTTTTGATGATGGATTCTTACTTAGGAAAGATACTCGCTACTCACTAGGATACTGTAACTCTTTAGATTTTAATAGAAGAAATAATTAGGCAGACAAAAGCTTAGAAGTTGAAGATAAGCAAATACAGTGTTTCAAAGCCTTTCTTTTTTGAAGATAAACAGATGAACAGAAAAGCAAGGCTGGAAGCTTTTTGTTACACCCAGATTATTCCTGACATCCCAGGGTCTGGAGAGATTCTTTGTAAACAAATCCAATCATAAGCAAAAAACAAAAATCTTTTGAGGTCCTCTTTTTAAAAAACATTTGCTACTGCTTTTTTTATCTTTCTGTGAAGTTTTTCTTTTCTTTTTTTTTTTTTTTTTTTATTTTGAGTTAGTGTGGTGATGGTAATAATTTTTACACATAAACAGTGGGACACATGGTGTCTAACCTACCACAATTTTGGTTTGGGCAGCCTTTTGAGAAGAAGCCAAAATACTTTATAGCACTTCACTGCATGTATCTGTCAGATGACTAATAGAACTATCTATAATTTACATAACTAAGAGTGGCTGCTGCTCTCAGCTTTCTTTCAAATTATCCTCAAGAGGCAGGACATTTATCCGTCCCTTAAAAAGTGAGAAGATTTTTTTGTTTTAGAATGCATCATTCATCCTGTAAGACAAAAATACTGATGTAATGGAAAGTGGACTTTGGGTCATGATATTACATCATTAGTGCACTATTTTAGAAAGTCCTAGAATATTTGGGATGTTAATTACAACTTTGTTGTAAATGATGCCTTCATTTTCTTTGGAATTTATTGCTTTATTAGTGAGAAGAATATAATCTCAAAAAGGAGAAGATTACACTCTTATTTGTATATTAAGTGAGCTGCTTTGAAAATTCAAGTTTCATATTCAAATACTTTATAACTAAAAATTCATTTCCTGTAATAGTTGCTGCATTAATCATTTTTAGCCACATCTTGTGTTGATTGCTTTAAAGTTACTTACCTGATGCCAAAGCATTTCATAGAGTGTGAAAATGAAAATTAAATTTGGAGATTCAAAAACACCCTGCATAGTTAGTTTAGTATTTAGGAATATGGAAAAAATTAAATTACTCTATTTCTAAAATATATACATGTACATATACATTATTATCTGTATATGTAGATATATGGAGAAAAAATAACAAAAGAATACTAAATATTACCATCACACCTTTAGGAGATATTTTCTGCCAGTGTTGCATCAGAAGAAGGCAGAAAGGAAACACAGGGAAAAAGGCTGAATTTTGGCATAAATCAAGAAAGACAGTGGGAGGCCAGAGGTCTCCTGTAAATTTCTGGCTCTAAGTACTTACCAGAAGGACTGATTATAATCCATATAATAGATGTGCTATATATGTCTACATATCCTTTTTCTGTGACATATAAAAGAATTCATGAGAAAAATCACTTTTAAGAACAACAACAAAAAGTTAAAGATATGTGAAACAGAAAAGTAGAAATAATCAGATTTATAAACCCTATGTAGTCATCCGTAAAAGAAATCTTAACCATTTGTAGCAACTTCAGAAACTGTGCATCTTTTACAGTTATTGCTGGTCCATAAAAGTACATTTTCATAGTTTTATTTGTTATTCTTTCAATTGAATTATCTATTTTATTAAGGTTTTTTAATTATTCTTAATGTTTATTCTTCTTCTTTCCCAATACCATTTTCATGTTACTTTCTTGCATGTTTCTAAAGAGCAGTTGGAAATGCAGGCTGTGTTAATTTCTTATACTACTTCCACTGAATAAATTGTCCTTATACTACTCTCAAAAATAACTCCAGTGATGTAATGTTGTACTTTGGCTGAAGGTGACTAATTCAGACCCAAGATTTTCATGACACATATACAGAACATTAGTGAGTAAACAGGAATTAATGACTTTGATTTTATGAAAGGGGAGCTTATAGGAATGCTGTGATCTGAGAAGTACCTGCCAATGGTGTGACAATGTTAGGGTGTTCAGGTACTGCCAAACAGTTCTGGCACAGAGGCTGCACTCAGGAAGTAGATTTGTGAGACCAAATACTCTATCAGTTTCTGGAACTTTCTCCAAATGCATATCTGAAAAACTGTGATTCCTGGGTAGGCTGGGGAAACAGGCTGTGAGAATCTGCAGCAGAATTGGGTCAAATAATACACTAATCCAGGGAGATGTAGGCAAAAATGATCTTAGTGTAATTTCAGTGGCAAGAAGAGCCCACCCTCTGGATTCAGTTGTTACTCCTGCTCAGGTGAGACATCAACTGAAAAAGTTCATCAGGAAAAAACAATAACCTTCAAAAAAATGTTATGGAAAGTCAGCCTGATAGGATATGACTTAGCAAATAATATTTTTTTATGTCATATTCTACATAAAGGACTGGAACAATTTTTACAATATATACCACACCTTATAAGGAAACCTGGACAAAAATACATATGATTTTGGGTTCTTTCTTTTGAATACATATACTGCAAGTTGATTGTTTTCTTTCTTCTTCCAGTTATGTGGACGATTTGGAAATTCAAATGCAATTAGTCTGTGATCTGGGAAAATCCTTTTTGATGTGGAATTCTCAAATCAGATGGCAGATTGGATATTAGAAGAATGAGAAGTTATTTTTGCTCATGTCTTTCAATGAATATACGTTTTATATATCCCAGTTATCAATAATTTAAGATTGTGTAGCACAGCATATAAAACCTCACCCAATATGGGTAGGCAAGCAGTTATTAGGAATACATCAAATGTCACCTCATTACTTTTAATATTGTAGCTATGTCTATCTTCACCTTTCAGTTAGTTAGCACTTTCAATTCACAGTATAATAAAGAAAAAAAAATGCATATTTTTCTGTACTATTTGCCCCAACAGGTTCTCTTCTCCATTTTCTTGTCCTTCTCCTCCGTGGCTAAACAGTGGACTCTAAATGGTCCTCTGTCTGAACTGTTATCCTTATAGAGGTAGAGCTGATTAACTTGCAAGACACATCTTGGCAAGAGTCTTTAGATTTCACCTAAGGTTTCAAGAAAACTAGGAGCTCTTTCATAATTTACAACCATCAAGTGAAAGTACTTTACATTGTGTTGTGTTCACTGCACAGGGTGTATAAAATATTTAGATGCTAGAGTGGGGTCTAGAGAGAGAGTTTTGTCACATCAGTTTTGGCACTTTCTGTTACTCATGGTCACAGGAGACAATTAACAATTAATCCTCAAATCTGTGTTTTGAGAAGAGTTCAGGATTCAGAGAAACCCAAAAGGAAAAAAAGAGTGAAGACAATGACATATTTTTACACATAGGAAACCAACCAAGGAAATCTATTTTTCTTGTTATGTTATGTCTACTATTTCTGTAGCAGTGGAGACAGAGTACTACATGTGAGCATGGAGATGTACATGGAATCAAGAATACTTGATGCAAATATACATGGAATCAAGAATACATGATGCAAAATTAAACCCTAAGTGAAGACCAAGATTTTGATGCCTGATAGAAAAAATGAGCTTCACTACTTAAAGAGAAAATTCTGTTATTAATTGCCCAAAGATATGGAGCATTAGTTTGCACACAAACTGTTGTGACATGATCTATTAGCTATAACCTCGGGATAATCACACAGAGCCCAAGGCTTGCGGGACATTAATGCAAAATGCAGTTGCTGAGTACTAAGGTGTAAGCGGCTCCTACAGGAAAGGACAAATTCAAAGGAATGAAATCACCCTGGAGAGCAGGAGGTAAGCTGAGATTTTTCAAAAGACATCAAGCTCCTTTGGGCAAGATGGTAATAATGGATGTTTCTAGGGTGGGCTACTGCTGCTGTCATTGGATGATGGTCCAAACCATTCCTACTTGCCTGCCAGCATCAGTCAGTCTTGTGACTACCCAGAGAAAGCAGCTGCCTCTGGTCGTTTGCTGCCCAGGGTGTTGTTCTGCCTAGTCAAGCTGGCCAAGATACATGGCACAGCCCCAAGAATAACCATGATATTGTACATTAAAGTTTGATATTTTCTGAGATGGCAGGAGATTAAGAGTGTGACACAAGGGATGGGTAACTCGCAAAGCTGAAAATAAGTGGAACTCAAATGACCTCTGGAAACTGTGTTGGAGTTAGGAATCCCCAACAGCAGGAAGAAATTTAATCAGAACATACAAATAGACAAAGGGTTGTCTAATACTGCTAAGACATATAACTATGGTAACATCCTTTGATTCAGGATTGAACTGTTAAAGAGAAAGTAAAATGAAAAAAAAAAAAAAGAAAATTTGTGTTTTAATAACATGCTAGACCTATTGGTTCAGAATAATTTAGGTAATAAATGTGATAAATGGATCTTTTATCATGATATTTGGTCACATATAAAACTGTATCTGAAGCAGATTTGATATGAATATCAACTCCTTTAAGCAATAATAAAGCCTTCATCTATAGGGGAACTTGGTCTTAAATTTTATCTATAGTGACACAAATAACTAGTTATTAAAGAGTTCAGTTAGTGGTGTAGTCTGAAAACAGAAATGATTTTTAATTCACAGCAGAGAAAAATATATATTTTTAAGCTAAAATAGACTGAGGTTAAGACAGCCATTTCTAGCCAGAAGAAAAAAATAATTTAGATTCATGAATTAAGATAAAGTAAATAAGGAAAACATCTTGAAATTTGATTGAATTCATTGAATGCATCTGAAGTACCTTCATGTAACACAATGTATGTTGGCTTCTGGTTCTTACTAGTATTTTATGCTAGAATTAAAAGCTCTTAGCCCAATTATATTTAGAACCAGAATTTCTACTTAGACTCTGGAATAATAGTTTATTTAGAATAATATGTTCAATAGGAAAGGCAGAAAAATGTTTTGGGTTGGGTTTTTTTTTGTTCCCCTTTTGCAAGTCAGAATATGCTTTACAGTGAAAAAAATTGAATAACAGGGATAGTGTCCTTCACAACAGAGTTCATTATCAGCCTTCTAATTTTTTACAACCAACAAACAAAATTACTGATAAATATATATACACACACATATATATACACGTATATATATGTATATGTATCTATATATTTTGTTTGATTTCCAATAGACCATAAATGTAATCATACATTGATCTGAGTTTTGTAACTGAATAAAATAGAAATAACATGTTTATACAGAAAAAAATTTACTCTGGGATTTATGCATCTTCTCACTGCACAGCAATTCCATGTAGGTTATCCAATTTTTTCACATTCTCATGAAGACCCAAAAATTCTTCCTGCTTACATCAAGGCAAATGGCAATATTAAAGGTAAAGAGAAAAGGAAGAAATAAAAAAGAAGAAAAAACCCAACCATAATAAAATTTCAATAATGCAGTAACTGGATTTGGAGTACTAAAGGGAAAAGGCATGCCAAATCCTCACCTTTCCTCATGCACAGCTGTGAGATAGACTAATGTCACTTGTGAGCTGTTCCTGTCTCTGCTTGTGCCATTACCATTCTGAACAGAAAGAGAAAAGCTTAAAACTCACCAAAATAGAATACAGAAGAAAGTATAATCATGGTGGGGTCTGTTTGGTTTTTTAAATTTTGTTTGTCTGTCTTATTTTTGGTTTGGTTTGGTTTGTTTGTTTGTTTTTGGCTGGCTGGTTGGTTGGTTAGTTGGTTGGTTGGATATTTTGCAATGGAGGTGGAGGGTGGGTTTTTTATTTTTTCAACATGTCTTCTAACAGGTTTGCCAAAAAATCAATGGGTACATACCATAGTATGGTAAGAGGAGAATAAGATAATTGTAAGACTAAGCAAAAATGAAATTTTTTGGTAGGCAGCATTGGTCCAGGAAGTTTCTTTGCTAATCATAGAGCAGTGAGAAGAGACTGAACTGGAATGCTAACAGGAAAAACTATCTACTGAGATCAGCTATTTCAGAGAAGTTGTTTAAAGTGTTTACATAGATACTGATGATCAAGAACTCACTTTTTGAAACACTAAATTCTTAGTATTATTTCTTTTAAATAAATACTGCAGTACCACAAACTAATAAAACATTATATAGTCCCTATAAGGAAAGAAATCCTTAAAAGAAAGTATAGTACAGAATTTTAGGATTCTCTTTGGTGAGAATTACTAAAAAATGTGCATAACCCAGTCGTTGTCTTGTTTCAATACAGATTTTAAATGGTTTTCTATCTTTCTAGTTCTAAAATGGAGTAAAATTCCATCACTTTGTACAACCACCTGTTGTGTTTTGCACAAGTCTTTATTAAAAGTTGATATGATATTTGACTCTAGACTTCCACTAGCATTCCAGTATGGATAACAGGGCTATGTAACAGATTAAAAAGATCTTTGCAATATATTAATTAAATTCTCTGTTGGCTGATGAAGGGCAAGTACTCATACTTGACACTTGTTCTTTTTTTCTTTTTGTTTTGCATTCCACTAAAGGACAAAAAACCAGCTTAAATCCAAGTATTCATTAGTCTATTTTAACAGGAAGAAGGATTCCAGCATAATATATATACACATTCAAACTGCTGGTACCAGGAGACAAAGCATTCAGGAAACAGTGGTAGCTGAAAATTAGATTCCTAATAAGATATTCCATTTTAATTGTTTCCTTTTCCTTTGTGTCATGAATTGTAAAATATCAGCACTTATTTCGAGGTCACACAAGTCAGGGCTAGCAGAGGAGTAGAGGCTTCCAGCAGGGATGATGGGTCAATCAGACACCTCTAGTCTCAGCATGAGGTTTCTGCTGCAGCAAAGGTAAGGCAGATTTGGCCTGGAATTTTTTCAACAAACTGATGGTTTTCATTGGAGCAACAGGCTATTATTTTTTTTTTCTCTGATCTTTCACAAGAAAAAGAATAAGTCATTTTTTCTAATAAGGAACAGTTTAAGGTTCCACTGGTAAAATGTCAGTATCATCTAAGCAAAGATATATATTACCTTTTTGTAATGAATGACACTTGTTATTAAGATTATTTTTTTTCTGTTTCATGAGCACTGTGCTAGTGTATTGTATTTGCCCTTGAAAAGTCTGTTTAAGTTCATGTAATTTATTTCTACTATATACAATTCAACAAGATGAATCAGATGAAAATTCATACTGGATTCTGCATTTGGCATAGCATTAATAATAAAGTAGAGCAGGTTCATCACAATCTATGAGAATAAGTCTTTTAGCTCTAGGCATTTTTCCAGAGGCATGCAGATTTCTGAACCCTCTGTAAAAATGCTGCTACACCATTCCACCACAAGATTTACCTTTGGTGTAAAGCAGACAGAATCACAAAATTACAGACTGAGTTTGAATGAGACCTCTGGACGTAAACCCTCCTGCTCATGTAGGGCTACCTGCTTGCCCAGGACTATGGCCAGACAATTCCTGAGTATTTCCAGTGAGGGAGACTCTACAACCTTTCTGGGTAAACTCTGCCGCTGCTTAGATACGCTCACAGATTCCAGATGTTCAGAGGAAACTTCCTGTGTTTCAGTCCTTTGCCCTTTTTCCTGCCACCGGGTGCCATGATGAGCCTGAGTTCATTTTCTTTGCACCTTACCTTCAGGTAGTTTGGCTAGAAGCTCCTTGTTCACTCATTCAGACCTTCCCGGATATTTGGCTGACTTCGTATTTCTTCACATGGAACCTGAGCTTGGCAGAGATGATCTTGGAACATGAACCAATTTTCTTAGTCCCCTTTTTTCATCCAGGACTCAATTCAATGGACTTCTTCCAAACAGGTCTTGAGAGAGTCCAAAATATACTCTCTGAAATCCAGGCTTGTGAGTTTGCCTTTCACTCTTCTCTCAGGATCATGAACTTCCCCACTTCATGGTCAATGTAGCCAAGGCTGCCTTTGAACTTCACATCCCCAGAGATTATTTTCTTGCTGGCGAGCATGAGGTCTGGGAGACCATCTCTGTTGGCTTTTCTATCAGTCAGAGGACAAAGTTACTGCTCATGCACTCTGGAAACCTTTAGAATTGCTTATGCCTTGCTGTGCTGTTTCTCTAGCAGACATGGGGTAGTTGAAGTACGCATGAGTTCAGATTTGTGAAAATAAATCTGTTCCTCTGTAGAAGACCTGATCACTGCTCTTCCCTGCTCAAGTGGCCAATAGCAGACATCCATTTTATTGCCACATTTACATTTTTGTTGTTTGTTTGTTTTTTTTTAATTCTAGCAAATGAGGTCTTGGTTCCTCATTCATCCTGGCAAAGATCTAGGTACTCCAGATCCTTCTTAGAAAAAGGACACTCTTTCTTCAAGCTTTTCCTTCTGTACTTCCTAAAGAGTCCATATCCCCTCCTCCATTGCAACACTCCAGACACAGAAGTCATCCCACCACAGCTCCAAAAAGACTACATTCCACAGCTACACACAGATCTCTCCCTCATCATGTTAACTCCCCATGCTGCCTGCATTAGGATACAGGCACTTCAGAGACATGAACTGATGCATATGTGACTTGTGTATGGTGAAATTTAACAGGTACACAGTGAACTTGCAGACAATGTGTGCAGATAGCATTGCAACTAGCTCAAACCTACCTCTTCACAACATCTCAGCAGCTATGCCCTTATTCTATATGCTTGTTGCTATCACTTCTTACAGTCTCTTTGAAACTGTCATCTCTTTGAGCAAAGGAATGCCATGTTTTTATATTCGCCAAAGCCTGTTGCTCTCTAGACACCACTACATTATAAATATATAATAGTAGGAAGAGTGGAAAAAAAATAAAAAAAACCCCAGCATTATAAATTCTGTAATCTGTAACAGCATTTATATGTGATTCTAGACTTTTACCTGCCATTCTCTGTCCTTGTCCTATTATGACTTGACTACCTCAGACACAATGAAAATTATTCCCTGAAAATGTACAGTGAGATTAAGGAATGAGATGAGTCATTCTGCAAATAATGGAGCTTTGACCAACTCAGAATAGTAAAATACTATTTCAGTAGTTTCACTTGTCTTGGGAATATACCAGGATGGTAGAGGAATGTAGTGACCCAAAGTGAAACTCATGAGACATCAAATTTGATTCTGAAAACATGACTTCAAACTTTGAAGAAAAGAAAATTTTCATCAAAAATTCTCACATGAATGTCTGGATAACCACCAAAAGAGCAGCTGGTTCTAAGCCAAAACAAGCTCTGAATTGTTACCAGAATTGCTAGGTTTATAGCTGATGCTTTTGTAATGCTTTTTTAAAATAAATTGTAAAGAAGTTTGACCCAAACAATTCATTGTATACCTAGAGAATGCACTAAAGACCTTGCTCAATTCTTACTCAGCTGAGAAGTATATCTTTACTGTCAAGGATATGTGGCACAAACATAAATCAATCGAGTCACCAATACAGAACATGCAGGCTTCAGTCCCATTCTTTCATTTTCTAGGATTTTAATATTTTCTACCATGACAAAAATCTTCATATGGCAGAATTCCTTATTTAGCCAGCTTGCAGAACAATACTAAGATGAAAAGCCTGTTGAAAAAAAAATATTCTCATTAAATGCCTGTCAGTAATTTGAAACACATTGTCAATTATAATAGTCTTTTATTTCAACCACAGATTTAACTGTCTACTTGATGAGATAGAGGATCCCTGATGCCACCCCTTTTCACAGACAATTTAGGAGAAAATTTCAGCTCTTTGTCTTTTCTCCAAACTGCAGAATCCACTATTATGCTATTGAGAATAATTCTTACACCAATTTACCTAATCCTAATTAAATGAGCATATGATTTAGCTATGACAGGTGTTATTTGTTTATAAGAATATCTCAAAACAGTTTATCTTCACCCATTTATGGCCCTTTTAGTGTTTTGTTTTAAAAACCTTAAATAGCAGCTCCTTCTTTTTTCACAGGACACCCCTTAATTCACTTGACTAGTTGCTCAGTAGCAGTTGTTTATATTACATATTTTGAGCTTTCCTGTTAATGATCTGGCTGGATGAATTCCAGTTTAGGCATTCGGTGGTAAAGGTACCTCAATACATTCATCATTATACTATGGCAGAATGTGTTTAAATTTAGTTTTCATCTTCTGCAAGGAATAAAAAAAAAAAAAAAAAAAAAAAAAAAAAAAAATAGCTTTATTTCCTTGATTAAGAAAAAAAAAAAAAAAAAAGGGCAAAAATTAGATTATAGACCTAAGGTTTTTCTCATTTCACTGATACATTGTACTAGTCCTAATAGTCACATGTTGATTCTGCTTTACACACAAACCTCATTCTTTATGTACAGCTCTCCAGTTGTTTCACATTTCCCTCTCATCTGTAGACAAAGCAGGTTTTGAAGGACACTATATTCTCCATGCCAGAAATTACACCAACCTTACTAGACCAAAATACTCACTCCACAAAATGTATTCCAGGAGTTTATGCAGAAATGTATTGTCAATCTTCAAACAGAAACCAAACTTTTGACATTACTCTTCATATCCAAAAAGGATCATCCTACAGAGAGTTATATACATATGTGGCAGAAAATGCTTTTTTCTTTAGTGCATTTTAAAAACTGTTTGGTCTTTGCATATGTTGCTCTCAATCTCTCAGTGATCTTAGGCAAGTATCAGAAATTTTTTTTCATATAACCATAGACATAAAATAGTTTCTGTTTCTCTCTCTTTCACACATACATATGCATAAAAAACCAATAAACTAAATAAATAAATAAATAAATCAGGAAATGTAGCTATTCTTCCTTTAAATCAGGAATCAATTAAGGGACAAGTGTGAAATGTATCTTCAGTTTCTGGATAAAGTGAGACTTTCACTAATTTAAAGTTAAGGCCATTAAAATCTGTCTTTTGAAAAGCATTTTACCTCACGAACCCCCAGACCCACTCTACGCATGAACTAGAAAGAAAATACCTAATTAATTATCAATATGTTTTGTTATTATTAAGATTGATTCATATGCCTAAACATGTTTTCCAGACCCATTTACAAGACTCAGCAGTGTCCAAGAATATTTTGAATTACCTACCTGCTACCAGGCAGCTGACAAACAATGGAAAATACCTCTGGAAACCCATCTCTGCATCTTGCCAGAGGAATGCAGGGGGATGTCTGGTAAGCATGAGACATGTTCCCATCTATAGGGAATTGTCAGCTTTCATCTCATGTGCTTAAGAAATAATAGTTTATATAGTGAATAAACTTTACATAACGGTATATTACGTGGTGGGTTTTTTTGTTTTTTTTTTTTTTTTACAATGCTACTTTGCTTCAATATAACTAACAAGAAATTAGACAAAATAAGTGTGAAAAACGCCAATCACTTGGTTTTTTTTTTAAATTTTAAACTAATGTCTTTTTGAATTAATTATATATAAAGCAACTTTAAAAACACTTATAAGAGGGGATATTTCTCAAAATATAGCAACATTACATGGATTATTTGTTGTTATACACCTGGTTTTTTGTACCAAATATTCTAGACAAGATTGGAAATTTTATTTATAAACATGTTTCTTATTCTTCTGCAAGCTATAGTTTTACTGCATTTTAGTATCAGAAAATATAGTTTCATTCTCGGAAGAAACTGAACACTATGACACCTGGTGCTTCTTTTGTTGAAGTGTATAATTATGCCTTAGTTCTAAGACCATTCAATCAACTATTAGTTGATAGCTAAAGACAGCTGAAATCCTAGCTGGACTTTAAAAGCAACCAAACCAAGTTACAGAAAAAAACCCCTCCAAAACAACAAAAATAAATTTATTTGAAAGTCTATTGCTTGGAGTAGAAAGTATTTTTCTTTCCTTATTTAAAAAATAATTTTAAAAAATCACGGTATATGCAACACTGTCTTCTGACTTGAGATCACAGTGCTTGGACTGGAAATATACTTGGTTGATCAAAATATGGAGGCATTGTTTATTAGTCTGTTATTCTTACTTTCAGGATCCCTGGTGTTTCACGCAGATTTTTCAGGGCCTGATAATGATGACCATAAAGTATTATTTTTCAAAGAAAGACATTGCTTATATTTCCCACTTAGGAATATTTGGGGAAAAGAAAAAGAAAAAACAACACAAGCAAAAAATACCAATACTGATATATCAGAGTTCTCTTTGTCTGTGAAAGAAGAAAGAGAATAAGACCTTTTTTCCTTCTTAAAGAATACCTATTCTTAAGTAGAGCATGGGCCTAAACAGGTGAATCTTCATTTAGTGCTTCTTTAAATAGCTTGACATAATCATGAATAATTTTTAAAGCAGCTGGAGGATACATGGAGGCAAATGCATACTTAACCCTGTCTTTATGAAATACTGTGAAGATCTTCTGACCTGTGAGAGAGGGTACTAATATAGGAAATGCAAAGATAGTGGTACACAGTAAATCATCTGTCTTACTTGCCTGACAGAGCATATGCTGAGAGCCAAAATGCTGAAAGTAGTTACCGATGCTCCTGAAATTTATTTACTGAATTTCTTGCTTGAGCCATCATAAAAGCAGAAATTAAGTAATTATGGCTAGAAATATTTGTTAAACTTGATAAATAGGAAAACAAAGTGGATATATGGTAATTCAAATTAAAGAAACTCTACCCACCATTCTACTTGTTATTTATACTCCTCAATCATTTAACTGCTGTTTGTATGATGGAATTTTCCTTATCATGTGATGATTTTGGGCAAAAGGCAGGGTAGAGACTTGGAGGAAAGAAAAAATTTACAAAATACCCACATTAAATTTATGGTAATAGTTCAAATCCTCATTAAAACATTTTTTTTAAAAATCAGAAATATTAAAAAATTAAATATGTTACCTAGAAGACTCAGTGTCTTCCTTCAAACAGCAAAAGAAGAGTGGGTAAAAATTCAAGTGATTTGCAAGTGAACAATGTAAATAACTGATATTCTTTATAGCATTTTATGGGGAAATTCTGGGAATATACAGGAGTTATTTGAGCTGTGGGAGAGAAAGTTCTTTTTTTTTCTCCAATTCATGGCAAAGGCTCTCTATGAGGTCCACTTATAAAGAAATGAAAAATGTACTCCAAAGTGTAATTCTGAATTTTTAAATATTTATCTAAGTGGGTAAACAGAAAAGTGCATCTTTCCCACTTGAAACACCAGTGCTTTACTTTTTGCCTAATGATGATAGTTATGCTCCATTTATACTTCCTTCTTAGGAAAATTAGCTCTGAAAATTGAACATTATGATGATGAAGTAATATAGATGACCAAATAGAATGTATTATTTTTCCAGCCTACACTTTCAATTCCTTCATTTTGTTTATTCATATTTTAATTAAAAATCCTTGTCTCAATCTTCACCATTTATATAGTCCACACTTTTCCT
The DNA here is from genome assembly GCF_017590055.1 of Onychostruthus taczanowskii. Classification (NCBI taxonomy): domain Eukaryota; kingdom Metazoa; phylum Chordata; class Aves; order Passeriformes; family Passeridae; genus Onychostruthus; species Onychostruthus taczanowskii. The sequence continues at coordinate 820,041 of NW_024498795.1, forward strand.
ATGCTTCTTTTCATATCACTTAGTTAAATAGTGTTATATTAAAAGCCCTATAATTTCTCTGTGGGATTTTGTACTCCTACATGTTCTCTCTAACATTTTTCTGTGGCAATATAAGTGCTTTATTTTAAAGGCAATGTAAGCACATTTCCTTAAAGGGCTCATTACAATCTGCATTTATGTTTAGTTATATAACAAAATTGCTTTGATTAATTATTCAGGGCGAATAGTATTTGTTTTATATACAATCTATTTCATGGATATTTAGGGCAACCCAAGCTTTGGACTCTTTTCTGTATCCTCGGGAAGACCTTGTGAGCTTTATGTTTCCTCACACATTAGAAAGTGTTTGCAATTGAGTGTATGGGATATTTAATATTAGGTTCACTCAGCTGCTTTTTATTTCTTTTATCACTCTATCTCAATACCTGCTTGCTTCCTAGTGAAGCTATATTCTTTCTGAATAACTTCCTCTTGTACACCTAATTTGATTTTCTCTCCCAATAATGCCTTCAGCGGCTTCATATAATTTCATCTGCTTGCAGATTGAGTTTTATGGCACAGAAATTAAAATAGTGCTGATTTAGACACGCTTATATGTCAAATAAAATTTCTTGCTCCTTCAAAAGAAAGAGAAAAATTAAGTAGACATTAGGAACATAAAGATTAAATTGTAGTGATACCTGAAATCATTATTCTAAATAGGGAAAGAAAATTATTCATCACACTGTTCTGCCATCTGCCTTTCAGAGAGGCCACCGAATCACAGCAAGCTGAAGTATCCAGTATGCCTACTGCATAATTTATCTAAGTGGGTTTGTCCACAGTTTGATTTTTGTGGCAATAACAAAAATATAATCGTTTAATCACATTTAATTACCATCACAAGATTTTGGTCCTTGTTGAAGAAAATTTTGTGTTGGTGCTATATACTAGCCAAGTTCAGAGACACAAAATGTAACTGCATTGAGGATGTATTTCACTGTAAGTGCAAGGTTTGTGTTGTATAGTTCCAAACCTCCCACTGACTCCTATGGGTATTTCTGTGTTCAGGATTGCTTTATAACTGTAACTGCATTTTGCTGATGAAAAGCAGGTAGCATTCAGCATTTTTATAGCTAGGAGCTTACCACAGTCACTTCAGACCATTATGGTTCTTATAGACCATTATGGTTCTTGAGTTTAGAGAACCTCTGTATCCCTGTTTCCCAAGAAGACTTTCAAAGCAGACACAGTGAAGAGTTCAAGTCAACACAGTCTTATCTTTACCGTTACAGTGAAGAAAGTAATCAAGAAGTTGTTCTTACTAATGTACTTTCTAAGTGTGTTTTCACCTGTAAATTAAATATACTATGTCCCATAACAGCAAAGTGAATAATCTGCTTATTTAGTGATTACTATCTCTCAGGACACGGATGATTAATAACATGGAACATGGATTATGTTGGTGACATAAATGTTTCAATATAGCCAGGTCTGCAGATTGTTTAATAGTGGATATTAATCACCACCTCAGAGTAACTCTGGATTTTGTTGTAATATAAAGCATGCAAGACCCAAGCCAAAACTCTACAGAAGTATTTTAGATGATTCTCCAAATTCCTAAAGGAATAATGTATCTTACCTTTAACTCCGGTGTGGAATAGTTGGAAAGGGAAGATTGGCAGCCTTACTCACTTATGAGGTAGAACAAGACAAAAAGTTAGTCTCTAGACTCGATCATTTAAAGGAGTGTTACTTTTTCAATCACAATTATGCCAAGATGATTCTTTGCCTTTTATTTTATAAACCTTTTATATACCTTTTATGTATCTTCAGTACTCTTAGCATGCATAGTTGTAATTCCTTAAGTCTGATAACTCGTCATAGTCCTAGTATTCTGTTAGGCCAGGAGACCAAACATCCAAAAAGGCCTCACAGCTGGAGGCTGGAAAACCCTCTGCTGTCTTAAGAAACCAACGTCCTCCTTAGAATGTATTGTGTAAACTAAAGATTTGGCCCATCCAGAGGGAAATTCCTCAGAATAGGAGGATTTCACACTATTCATTCAAGCCTCTTCTTGGGGCATCCTTGTTAGATAGACTAATTTGTAAGGTCTATAAATTGTATACACAATTTATTGTGTGTGTGCATTGTGGTGCATCCCACCTTGGCAAAACAACGCACCATAAGGATTCTTATTAAACACTGAGGTAAAAACCCCTTATCCTTTAGCCATGTCTGGCTCTCCATTTTTAAAGACCAGGAAAAGGCATCAACAATATTTCCAATTTTTTAATTGTGTCTCATTTCTCTTTCCTTATTTCTTTCTTTTTCTTCTCAAGTGATATAAGTTTTAATCCATTATGTTTGCTGTCTACATCCAAAATTATAGGCAGGTTTTTATTAGTATAACTCAGAAAATTAAGAACATTGTGACAAAACCAACAAGAAGGTGCCTAAGCATCTGAAAAAAAATACTGTATCCTTCGCTTCTTTCCCTTTATAGTCCATATTTTAAAGCCTAAGATCACAAGCAATATAAATTTAAGTCCTACACGGGAATAAAAAATCGCTCTCTGCTAAAATATCTTAGATTCAGTAATGCATCTGGTAAGACTAAGAAATAAAGGTATTGCAAAAACATTTGCATAAATGCAAAAAAAAAAAACAAACCCAAAATACAAACTCAAAGCTGTGTAAGAAAAGATTGAAAAGCAACTTAAGAATTTCCTATGAAATATCAGAATTTGTCAGTAAAAATGCTTTCAATGACCTCTGTCTCTCCCATGAGTTTCCCCCCATCACCATATGCCTCACAGAAAAAAAAAAAAAAATCTTTACTTTCTGTCAAAGTGACTGCACACAATGATATAACAGAAAAAAAATATTTCAATTGTTTCTGAACAGCACTATGTATAGCTTGGGAAAAAAAAATATGACCCCTGCCTAATTTGCACCTGGAAACTGATGCCCTCATTAAAAAAAAATGGGGAAGCTCTTTGATTTGACTGTGTATTAATTTATTCGGGCCAGAGATCAACAAGAGTTTAAGGTCAAAAAGAAGGGTGCTGACTGTGTATTAATTTATTCGGGCAGCCAGAGATCAACAAGAGTTTAAGGTCAAAAAGAAGGGTGATACAGAAGGATTTCTGATAGCTGTGGAGAAGCACGAAACAAATCTAGCAGTAAAGCTGTTTGACTCAGTGAGAAGGGCTTTTGAAGTTATCTCTAAACCTACTTTTGGTGACTGCAAAATAGCAGATTTCTCCACCTGCAAGAATTGTTGCCTCTGTAGGAAATGCCTCCTCTTGCTTTGTAATGCCTTCCTGTAAAATTCTGTGGAATATCGTAAGTATTTGTGAGACTCTGCACTTGTGTATATTCCCACACATTTAATCCACCAAAATATTATTCACCCATAGCATCAGTTCCTATCCTTAAAAGTACAGACACTGTTTAGAATATATTTTTAGCATCCTTATCTGTTGTTTGGCAATGTTCAAGAAATTTCCTGATTTTTAGCCTTAGTTTGGAGTGTATAATATTTAGATGAAGCAGACACACATTTGCATTTTCCCAGCTGTCTTGTGTTGTACAATCTTCTGCAAGTTTGTATTATGTACTTACTTGTACTGAGGCTTCCTCAGTAACAGTGTGGGGAAATTCCAAGGCACAGGTTACAAAGGTTATCTGTGTCAAAGTCCATCTCTAACTCATGAATCTACTCACTGTATTTCCAAAAGACTTACTTATCCGTGATAAAGATGTCTTATGAGGAAGGGAACAAATGTGTAATGAATCTACACAAGGGTGTCAGCTGAGGAGAGATAGACACAGTCTACATTCTTCAAGGGTAGTTTGTATGTCTTGTTTTCAATTGCTAAATGTATGTAATGGTATTTAATCAGTAAAATAAGTTCACATAAAATCAACCAGCAGGTATTATCATCATTCTAAATGATTTCAGATATTTTTATTTTACTGGTACCTTTAATAACCATACAAGATAAAATGGAACCTTTCAGATACTTCTTACCTGTTATAGCTATACAATATTCCTATTCTATTAGGTAGATTAAATTGAACAGTATCTAGCCTCTCATCTAAGATTTTTAGCTGATGTTCATCAAACAAAAACTGTGTTTGCCTTCTCTGGTTACTTACAAAATCTGCTGTGTTTGTTTGAGAGTCCACTGATACAAGCTGACTAATAGATGATTTTGAAAAAGAGATTGCTGGGATACTCATTGGTATAAATGTCATCCTTCTTGAAACCAGAAGAATTTTGTGTCAGTGAATGGACAAGTGCTAAATTGGTAGCTTTGTCTTCAACTGCTAGTCCTGTGATTAATTTATTTAGTGGTCTTGCCCCCCTGCCAAGCCTTCTAAGGGGAGTTATGCAATTACTTCTATATAAAGTCGGGAGTTATAAATAACATTTGGAGTAAGGACTAGATACAAAATCCACTCATGTGGACAGCTCCATATGTGTCCTCTCAAGACTGCGATGACTACAGGTCAGGATAAAAAAATCCCAAGTCTGTTTTAAGAAATTATTGAAAGACAGCACAATTTTAGGTTATGTTAATATTATGTTTATTTAAGTCAAGCTCTTGGATAATATAAAGTGCAGAAGGGTTGTTTTAGGTTTTTTTTTTTTTTTTTTTTTTTTAGGAAAAAACGGGCAAAAAAAATAGTCCTATTTTTTTTTTCTAGTTTTTTGGAGGGAATCTCAAAACATAAATGGGTTCAGAGAGGAGGTACTGAAAACTAATCTGTAAAGAAATCTGTTTTTATCAGATGACAAAACTGATCCTGATAGATCCTCTCACTGATCCTGAAGCGGCTGTTTAAGTTGTAGTAATGCTTATAATTTCTGTTGGTTTGATTAAAAATCTGTCAAAGGAGGCTGAAAGACTCCAAAGAGCTAGGACAAGTTTTGGTTCAAATAGGAATACTTCAAAGAACTGACTTAGTGGTTAAACATTTGTTTAAGTTCTACACTTATTTCTTGTTGAAAAAACATTCAGAGAATTTCTGTGTGTTTAGAGAAACTTGATTCTCCTCAGATGTTCCTGATCATCCAGACATAATAAATAAGATTCTTATAGTTCAGTCATATCAACTTCTTGGCTATAACAGCCTTAAGTAAAGTGAGTTTTGGTAAGAATGTATGGCCCAAAAATCAGGTCAGATCGTGTTTGCTTGGTTTGTTGTATTGTAGCTGTAGCAAAACAGCCGTACTATATGCCAGAATCTTGCATCTGACAGAGACCAGATGGATTTTCTGGTGGGGACCTCTGGTGGTGTAAGAAAACGTGTTTTAAATCAGACATACCATGCCGCTTCCTCCATTCAAGCATGTCCAGGCGGGATATGTCCAGAAAAGGCTATCCACTCAGTATGAACAGATTACATGTCCTGCTTTTTCTTGACACACGTCAGAAGCAGCAGCCTGGGAAAAGCAGAGTATATGAACAGGGCAAATGCAGAGTTACAGTTTCTGCCACTGCAATGTAGAGGTATTTTCTGAGTATCATCTCTTTTTGTTGTTGGTTGGGGTTTTTTTTGTTTTTTGTTTTTGTTTTTTTTTTTTTTTTGTTTGTTTGTTTTTTGGGTTTTTTTGTTTTGTTTTGTTTTGTTTTGTTTTGTTTTGTTTTGTTTTGTTTTTGTTGGTTTTGATGGATCTCCTTTCATATTTCTAATCCCTTTTGGAATCCATTTATATCTTTGGCCTCCACAGCATCCTGTGGCAATGAGTTCTACAATTTAATTATGCAGTGTGTGAAAAAGCACTTCCCTTTGTTTGCTAAAAATTTTCTAGATGATAATTTCATTTAATGCCCCTTGTTCTTGTTTTACAAAAATAGTGTCTAATTGCTCCCTTGCCTCCTTATTCATGGCTTTTATTATTTTTTACATCAAGAACATATCCCTTTGGGTCTTTTTTCTCTAAGCTAAAGATGCCTAATCTAACATCCCCTTCTATAGAAGTACTTCTGTCTTTGATCATTCCCTGCCTCTCTGTCTTTAGTTTTACTATGCTCTTTAGTAGATAGAGACACCAGAGTTGCAAGTAGTAGTAGGCACATGGTCAGCTTTCAGTACTCTGACCACCAAAAATGAATTAAACATACGACTTGTAAGTTTGCAATAGGAATGCATTAAAATGTTTTGCTGTGGCTTTGGAGGTATTCTGCAAGTTTTCAGATCCTTTGAAGCTCACTTCAACATGAATACAAGGCTTTTCAAGCTGGAAATCTACTGTCTGCCTGATTCCTTGCTCTAAATAATTACCACAGTATGACCAGCTATGAAGAAAGGAAAGAAAACTATGAGATAAAAATAAAAGTATTTTCCCCTGATATTAGCATTATTTTAGGATAGTTTCCCAGGAAATTCACTGGTAAAGTCTCATCTTTATGGATAAGAAAAAAAAAAAAAACCATAAAAAAACTAAAATAGTGGGTCAGTTTCATGGAAGATGATGATTTTAGAATTTTCAGTTGAAATGACAGTCAATGACTTTTAGCTTAAATTTGGTCTTCAAAGTAGTCCATCAGCATTTGCATGAGTTTTATAAAAAAATATTTGGACTTCTCTACTTGGAGAATTTACTATTTATCTGAACTCCTGCTATGCATTCCAGTCTGTGCTCTCTGCTTGAAGACGTTTGTTCCGTTATCTCTTCATGATGGCTGAAAGATACTTTTCCTGAAAGTTAGAGGGAAACCCATGTAAATGGCATGACATAAAGACAAATGATGAGATAAAAATTGTGGATCTTTGTGGTCTGTGGGTTCACATATATTTGTCAGCTTTTGTAATCTCTGAGTGACACCACATAGATAGGCATATTGAAGTGCCCAGAGGAAAAATTCTTTCCTAAAGACAGTTGTATTGACTAACAATGTTACACAAGATTCAAGACAGGCACTTGAAAGAAGCACAACAAGGAATTGTTTTAAGGAAATTTTATATCATATGACATATAAATTCACCTGATTATTACCTGAAAGGAATTTTAATAGGCTGTCCTCAATCTGATTGCTGTCTTTGTTAATACACATGTAAAACTAAAATACACTTGGACCTGATGAAGCCAGTATGTAGAACTCCATTATCTTCTAAATTTAGAATAAAATTATCTCCCTATTTGCATCAGAACCTTTCCATATTTATATAAGAATCGTGGAAAAGCTGCAATTTTGTGGAATGGTTGAGATTTTTGGAACAAATGGACAGCGTACGTGCATCTTCTCTGACTTTCTTTTAAAGGGATTCCACTAAGAATCTGTGACATAGATAAGACAATCTGTGAGGCTGTGAATAATTACAGAAATACTGAGCATTTTTTTGTAACCTTTGCATAGATTAAAAATGTCTTTTATTTAATGTTTAAGATCTAAAGCCTCTCTGATATTTTTGGAAATGTTTCTTGTAAATGCCATTAGAGCAGTCCAGCACAGTGGGGTAAGGTCCTATAAGCTTAATAATTAACAGAAGAGTCTTGTAACTTAATTTTAGGAAATGACATCATATATTTGACTTTAGTCAGTAGACTTTTGCTAGGAATTATAATGCCAATTGCACTGTATTTAACTATGATCATTGTATCACAGACTTATTTTTAATGACTCCCTTTGTGGGAGTTCAAGTTCTTTTCTTTTAATAAAGCTATTTCACATTTTGTCCTTGCCAATGTCAGTTTAAAAGAAATGAATACTTCCTATCTGTCTTGTTAAGGGAGATGACCTGTCCAACCTCTCAGTAGAAGGTTTGGATTCCCATTAAAAAGTTTTCAGTTCTCTCCTTTCCTTTCAGCTCCTGTGTGTGCTGTATCTTTTGTAGATACTTTTTCAAAAAATAAATGACCCAGTCAGAAGTAAAGAAGATTTTGCCCCAAAACTTTAAATTTGCTATGGAGTGATAGTATTAGATCAATATTTGCATTAGATAAGGTGAACTGGTTGCCAAAATGAGAAGATCAATGTGACAATTACTAACCTTTGAAAAAAGTAACCTATAGGTCCCAAAAGACTTAGTTAATGTGTAGAAATGGGTAGAAAAAAATGTGTGAATTGAAAAACTTTCAAGATGAGTGATAAAATCAGCATGCTAATTAAAAATAAAGTAAAAGACATTATGTTTTTGTTAAGTAAAATATTTGAGCTCTTTGATAGTACTGATATTGATTAGCAGTGCCATTTTGGGTTACATGACAATAATAATGAAAGCATGATAATATGGTAAATACCACAAATTTGTCAAAAGTGATTTGTCTGGTCCATGAAAATTAAATTCTATCGTAAAAACAAATATCTCTAAGAGATATTATGTAAATATACATTAGAAAAATGCACAAAAATGCACATTGATGATGACTATTTCCCTTGAACATATTTGTTCTAGGTAGTATGGTATTATGTACAATTCACAGGTAGCATGAACAATTCATGTGATATTAGCAATAGTAAATGCTAATTAAGCTACATTTTTTTTCTGCAGTAACTTCAGCTTAATGGAGCAAAAATTTAAAAAACAAAGTAATAATTGTTAAGAAACACGTGTTAAATGTGCTTAGTTTAATTTGGTGGAAAAAGACAGGTACCATTTTCTTTTCTGAAAATAGCAGCTGTGGCCAGAGACAAACTACAAAGCACCTTCAAATCTGTGGCCTCACTCTACAATGAGCAGATGGCCAACTGGCAAAAAATGAATAAAATTATCATTAAAAATAATCTAATAAAAATAAATGTTTTTTACATTTTAAAAATATAATAGTGATGTCAAAATCAGAGAAAAATTAAGACTGGACCAGCAGCAGAAATTAAAAAATAATATCTAACCTTCTATTGAATTTATTTTATAAGAGAATAAATACACATTTTTCTGTCAAAAAAACACGTGGGGCTGTATTACAGTCTCACAAGTAGGTCTGGAAAAGATACTTTTAGACAAATGTAACAGTTTTATCTGCCTGAAAAAATTATCAATCTTCAGTATATAATTTTCAACAGGTATCTGGGGCCTAAATGTGTGAGAAGAACACTGAATTTTCATAAGGAGAAATATTGGTAACAGTAGTCAGTTTTATCCAATGTGTTGTGGGACACCTGCATTACTTTTGCATCAGCTGTCCATATATTTGAAGTTTATTATTTTCCAAACAATCCAGTTTCATATCACTTTCTGAAGTTTGGGACAAAGAATCTTCTTGCAAGTAGAATATTTTCTGAATTAAACCTCCTTAGAACCTTCCTGTGAAAGCTCAGCTTTGTGGAAAACACAAGACTGCTCACTAAACATAGATGAATGGAAAATGTTTTCTTGTTTTAGTAGTTAGGAGATTTTCACAGGACATGTAAATTGTGCCTGCTAATTCTTCCTGCAGCCTTAGTTTACTACACTGTGTGTGAAAGGTCTAACTGCCGAGGTACTTGAGAAGACAGTACTTGCCCTACTTGTCTTCCAGTTTCCTTCAGAGCTTTTAATTTTGTTTTATTTTTTTTCCTCTTTATGAAAAGATTATTGTCAGACTTTGCAAATTCTAAGCAACAAAGTAACATTATTAAAGTTGATCCTAAAAAAAAATGCAGTTTACATTAAAATAATGGCAACAGATTATTGAAACATGAACTTTCCCCTTGTGCAGAAAAGAACACATATATCAATACAATTACTTTCCACATTTCCCAATAATTTGTTTTTTATCAAAGATAATTTCAAACAATTTAAACAGGTGTCTAAGTAGTGTTTGATATCTCTGGTGGCCTGGATCATGCTTAACAACATTTTAAAATACTCGTACAGCACTTACTTTACTCTTTTGCTATATTAATTGATTTTAACATGAAATTGAAAATTTTTAGCAGCTGAACAGACTCTTCCCTCAGTTTGTGCAGAAGCTAAATAAAAAAAAATGTTAGCAAGGTTTGATAAGGTTTGATAATACACTTATCAATTTGTATCAAAGCCTTTTATTTTAATTCTTTGATATTCTTTATTATTAGAAAGGAAGTTCAGATAATCAACTCCCTAACCACAGCATGGGATAAAGACAAAAAAAAAAAATTAGCTTCTCATTGATATTATGTTATTCCTTAATGTTTTTTTTTTTTTTCCTTCCACTAGTTCTCTGACAAATTTGGTAACTTTCTGTCAGTACTCCTTTCTCTGATACGGATTAAGAATTTCTTGTTTGATGATTGCTTTGTCTGTTTGATCTTTGGTTTTATCTTACCCTTATCATCTTCTGTCCTTCCTGTATGTCAAGTGCCAAGGGCATGGCTTGACTGTTCTTAGCATAATTGCCCCAGAAGGCATTTACAAACCCGCAGATTTTAAAGCATCCCTGAGGCTGTGCTAAACTTTGCCAGAGGCTGTAATGGCCCCAATATTATCAAGAGATTACCAAGATTTCTGAAAGATATCTTTGTCTTCACCTCTTCTCTGCTATACCATGCAGATTGCTATTACACATATTATTATGTATCATGTTGAAATTGTATAATATATATTCTTTTCCTATAAAATTCAAAACACTAAGCCAGAATGAGTAGAAATACTTAAGCAGTAAATAGTTTAATAACTCTGTCAGAACCATTGGATTTCTTTCAGGGGTGTTGCCTCTCTAATTATTTATTTTCCTGTAGATCTGAACTTACCAAGGCATGGGATCTCTTCAGTAGCACCAAACTTTTTCTCAGTTTGTTACAGACCATCAATATGCTTTAGCAGCAATATGTTCTGAAAAGTTATGAGCAGACATGAACTACAGAGGTGCATTGCAAAGTGTCTGGATACTCTGAGGTGTCGGGGAATCCTAGAATGGCTGAGGTTAGAAGGGACTTCTGGAGGTCACCTGGTTCCACCCTGTACCTCAAGCAGGGTCACCAAGAGGCCACTTACATAAAATCAGGTTCTGACAGCTTTTGAATATCTCCAAGGAGGAAGATTGCATTAAATCTGTTGGTAGTCTTTACCAAACTCTGTCAGCCCCACAGTGAAAAAGTGTTTCCTGACACTTACAGTGAGCCTCCTGTTTCCTAGCTTGTAAAAAGTATCTTTTGTCCTATCACCGGGCAGCACTAAAAAGATCCTGGCTTCATGTTCATTATATGCTCCAGATGTCAGATATTTGTACATGTTGTTGAGATTCCCTGAGCTTTTGTTCTCTGGAGTCCCAGATCTCACAGCCTTTCCTCATATGAAGGATGCTCTAATCCCTTAACTTTCTAAGTGACCTATCTCTTGTCCTCATGAAATTCTTCATGAGGATTTTATGGGAGACAGTATCAAAAACATTAGGGAAGTCCAGGTAGATAAAAATCACTGATCTTTTCTCATCTATCAGGCCAATTGTTTCATTGTAGAATGCTGTCTGGCTCATCAAGAATGGCTTCCTCTTGGTGAAGGCATGCTGACTACTCCTGATGGCTTTCTTGTCCTTCTGCAAATGATTTCTGGTATTAGCTTCCCCATTGCTTTCCCAGGAATGAAGTCAGGTTAATTGGTCTGAAGTTCTATGAGATCTTCTCTTGCCCTTCTTGAAGCTAGGAGCATTGTTTCCTCTCTTCCAATGACCAGGAATTTCTCCCAGCCATGATGACTATTCAGAGATATGTTGTCATTGTCCCACAATGACAACAGGCCTCAGCACTTGTGGGGGTGTGCTGTTGGGACCTGTGGATGTATATATGTCCAGTTTTTAAAACGTCCTCTAACCTGATCCTCTTCCACCACAGTCTAAAATTTTCTGGCTGCACACTTTCCTCTTAGCCTCCATGGCCTGACATTTCTGAAGGCAGAGGTTTCAAGAGAAATCTGGGGCAAAGAAGGCACTCAGCACTTCAGCTTTGCCCATGTCTTGTGTCGTCAGGGCCACATTTTCTCTAATCTTCCTCTTGTCACCTTTGTATTTCTAGAAGTCCTTTTATATACTTTTTCCTTTGATGTCCTTTACTGAATTCAAGTTAAGATTTAGTTTTTCCTAGCTTTGTCAATGGACGCTCTGAGAATGTCTCTGTATTCCTGCCAGGTTACCTGTTCCCTCTTTTAACTCTTCCACCTTCTGCCAGTGTCCTTTTGTCTTTGAGACTGACCATTCATCCATGCAGATATCCTGGCACTTTTGGCAGACTTCCTGCACTTTGGCATACTCCAGTTTTGTGGTTAAAGAAAGTAATATTTGAATATTAACCATTGGTTAAATGTACCTGTTCCTGGTATCAACTTTGATTGGAGATGGGACGTTTTTTATTCTTTTATCTTTACTCCCTTTACAGAATAAATGTAGCAAAAAATAAAAACTCCTGGTTTCTTATGATTTTTGTACCTTATACAGAGTATTTTTATGAGAAATCAAACCCTAGTCGTCATTGAAACATACAAAAATCCTCATAGTGGTAAGTACGAGAAGTAATGGTCTCAGCGTCGATTGCATTTCCAGACAGAATTTCTGGGAATATAATGGCCTATTTTCCTCTAGATTAAGTGTTGGTCTAGAAAACATTGAGAGTCATGCATGCAGATCTACCACATTACCTTCAGAATTGCTTAATTTCTTCTCAGAATTATTTTCAAACACGGTTTTCACTTGAATAACTTGACTCCCTTCTAATGTTTTCCATATGTCATATTGTAAATGAAGATATTTTTGCCATGCAATAATAGAAACATATTACAGAGGATTATATCTCTAGAAATTGATGGATATTGAAGGTTAAATTGATATTCTGTAATACTTTAACTGCTATTTTTGCCTTTCAGGTGGTGAGAAAAAAAGCTTTTCAGAGGGAAAAAAGATCTTTTATTGTTTAGATCTCAGGTGTGAGAGAAGCACTCTGAATATATAAAGGCTTATCATGAGAAACAGTCACAGAAAATTTCTGTTGAATTCCAGTGACTGCAGTTTTCAACTTTGTACTTTATAAATATTTATCCAACTGTTAAAGTCCCTACAGTTTATGAAATTCTTCAGAATTTTCCTGTCATTATATTTCACTATTCGGTCTTTGTTAGCATGTCCTCTGAATCTTTCAGACTTCAGTATTGCTTCAATACTAACTGCTTTCACATACTAAAGAAGAAAAAAATAGCAATATTTTCACATATCTCTCCTTCTTATTAACATTCAAGAAAATCAACACCTGAATAATCTAAAGGCTATGGCAGAAGAAGCTAAAGTAGGATTTTTCTAACCATTTTATGGCACCAACTGCAGATACACATTCTCACAGGAGAACATTTATGTCTTGTGAAGTTATCCTAAAAAGTTAAAAGAAATGCTACTTTTGATTTTTTACTGTTTTTAAAGCAAAAGTTCAGAAAATAAATTAATGGGTCTTGATAATATGTTTGGCCTTGTTCAGCAAAATGAGAAATGGTAAAAGATTCTTATCAAAGGAATAAGTACTTTTCAAAGTCATCGATACAACTAAATATTTAAGCCATGCTACTTTGGAGATGTGCAAGTCTTCCATAAACACTCTTGTCTCAATTACACTAAATGTCTTCTTGAGAAAACAATTTTTAAACTCTGGGAGCATGGAAGCAATCCATATTTACTTTTCTACACTTAGTTTTATGTGTTTTCTGTATCTAATGTAGAGTATTTCACATTTTTAAAAAATGTAACAATAAAAGAAAGATTGTTTGGTGCCAAGGGTATTTTTCTACTATTTTAGAATAAAATCATCACAGCATATGAATTAGAAATTTTAATGCAAGTTTAACTGTATGCTAGGGTTTCTTCCTTTCCTCTCATAATTAGATGTCAAATGGGATATGGTATACTTACGAATTAAAATTATGGTAGAAAAAAGTTAAAGTTTTCACTTCCTTAAAAAACAGTGGAATTTGCTAGATTACTGGTTTTTCCCTAATATCATCACATTCATGCTCATTCTAAAGTCATTTAATAGATATGCACCATGAGGGGATTATTTCCCATATATTATTATAGCCCCCGTGTGATCTTATCATTATTTTAGTGGGGATGTTGGAATTCTGGATGCTGAGTATTTTAAACTTTCTGTGCTTAAAGGCACAGACCCACAAGAGAATACAGTATTTGACCTGAGGCCATGGAACAGGCTTCCAAAACTGATTAATAGCACTGGGATTATGGGTGTGTAGTTGGTTAGAAGTGTGTACTATCACAGGGTGGAAAACTTAAAGTTTGGGGTTTTAGAATATACAAATAAATATGAAGCAAGATGGAGGGTTTAGGGTAGAGAGAGGTTGTTCTTCTTTACCTTCTTCCTTCTTCTTGGGTTTGGGTGGTATTTTTTAATTAGACATAAAAGGCCGCATTGCGGAATTCAAGGGATCAGTTATTGGGTTAAAAGGGAAAATAATCTAGGTGCTTTTCTTAATTGGATAGTTTTGTCTTAAAAGACCTTGTAACAAGAGATAGCCATTTTGTGCCTTGCTAATGAAAGGTTGACGAACTCATGGTTGTGAGACTGTTTCACAGATAAGAAATAATAAACACCTAAGTCCAAACATGAACTACCGTCTCAACTGCCTTCAATGCCGACCTCGAGAAACAGATATTGGGACAAGTTTCTATACATAAATAATGAAACATGAAGAAGTGCAGTGTAGAAACATAAAATAATCCCTAAGAAGCATGGGCTGGCAATTGAGAGAATAGGGAATAAATTTTGAAATATTAGATGTTCTTTCATTTCCACCAGAAAAAAGCACTTCAGAAGATTCCAGATATTCTTTGCCTGTCATTCAATAGTTCTTACGGCTATTAAGCAAACAATATTTTAAAAAACAACATCAAAGTTTTATGAAATGGTTTCTTTCTAAAAAAAAGGTAAACTTGAAGTGCATATTCATAAAGATTTGTGTTAAATCAAGAATATACAAATAATGAATCATCAAATATGAACACACTTTTCAATCTTAGATTTTCATAGGTGATGCCTTGAGAAGAACTTGAATGAGTTGCTCTTTTAACACAGCTGAGCAAATACAGTGCAAGAATTTCAACTAACCTTTGAGTGAATTTGCTTTGACAACACGTGCAACCCTTTGGTGATCTTTCTGGAGGAATGCTTGAAGTATTGAGTTTTACTGGCAAGAGCATTAAAGGAAAGTAAATTTCAAAGATGCAAGAGAATGTTTGCAAAGCCAGGGTTTTAGACAAATAGTTGCAAAAGCTTTACTGTTCCTAGAAAATTCTTTCTGCCTTCGTGTAAGGACAATAATAATAATAATAATAATAATAATAATAAAGTGATAGAGATGACACTTCAGAAATAAATAACCAGTAAGTTCATATTTTAGATGTTCATAGCAAATGGTTCATGAACATGCAAGTTGCAGAGAATGATACAAATTAAACAAAATAAAAAGCAAATCTTGAAAAGAGATCATTTGAATGTTTCTAAATTTATTCAAGGATATTATCGTTTGCTTGTTTATTTCTTTGCTGGAAGCTCTTCCACATGTGGAAAATGGGCTACTTTTTTAAAATAAATCCATTGTTGCAAATTATTTATTAAACCTTAATCAATAATGCATTTTGTGGTAGATTCACTTTGACAGATATCACTGATACTAAAAGTAATGTCTTGCAATAATGTAATACAATGTGAAACTTCATTAATGCTTTTTTGAACAAAGGTTTAAACTGGGAATGTAATTTAACAATGTTAGCTCCAAATCATCTTTATCATATATGAGAAAGAAAATTATACCATTTAATCAACATGTGTCTGAACACTCTTGAAATGAAGAATGAAAACAAATAAAAAGACTGCTAATACTTTGAATAATTAGTAAAAATAAATAACAATATGTTGGAAAATCAATTTTCACATATTGAAGTACATTTGTGCATTTTTTTTGAGATCTAGTAGCATTCTTAACTTCAACTATATATTAAAATAACCTAAGTTACCTGAAACACACAGAAAAAATTAAATATCTGAATATATTCTTTATTACCAGTTGGCCTTATATTTGAGATATACATCTTCTAAGCAAAACAATTTTGATGATATATTGTGTTAGTTCATCTTAAGATACATGTTGGTTTGATGATGTATACCCATTAATGGTAAGACAGGTGGTGGCAAGGGAAATTTCGCAGTTGTAATTCTGTTACTTTGAAAGTTTATGTAAATAAAATTATTTTTATAAATAAAATAAACTTGAACTTTAATTTTGGAAGTTTTACCTATATTTTATGCATGCATATTGAGAGACATATAGATAAATATTTCTGAGAGGTTATGAAACATCTAAGTAAGAAGCTCTATGTTTTGGAAAAATCTTTTCTCAATCTTTTTTGACTATATGTTTAGGGCTATTTTCTATTCCATAATAGGGAATAGAAAACTAACTTGTTATTAGGCTCTTTTGCCCTTCTGTACATTTGGACTATACATATATCATACACACACAGTTTATTTTTTAGAATTACCTATATACCTCTAAAACTGATCACAACAGTGATGAAGACAAGTAGGTAAGAAAGCTGATTGGAAAAAGATCCACAGAGTGGATCCAATATCTGTGCTTTGTTATCAGTTATCCAAGTATTGCACTAGTGGGCTTCACAACAAGGCTGATACTTCTCTGAAAAGAGGTTTGGGGAAATATGGATGTAATATGATGTACAATATGTAGAACAGAGCAGATCTTAGGAGCTTTAAATTTTCAGAATGCATACATAATACTTGAGCAAGAAAGGGACCTAGATGAAGTTCAGACCTGCAAAGGAGAGTGTAGTGGATGTCGCTATAGGACACAAGACAACACGACGCAGACACACTGCTGTTTTCAGGCCAGGAAGAGAGAGATTTATTTTCTGGCTTCTACTTTTATAGATTTCCAAAAGTGACATAGGATTGGAGGGTGAAAGTGCCACCTCTCCAGGGATACTGGACAAACGAGCAGTCCATCAAGTTTCTCCTCCTCCATAGAGGAATGCAAAACAATAAGTTGTTTACAGAAAGTGTGTGAGAAAGTTTGAGACAAGAATGCAAACATCAGAAGGCTTAGAAAAATCTTAAGAAAGCAGGGCGACAAGTGAAAGAGAACTGGCCATAACAGTACAAGTGGCATATTGTCCCAGACAACACATCTATACTTATTTTTAAGTGAATCAAAGCAAGAATCATACCTAAAAGGGTACAGGGGAAGGTAAATACAAAAGAAGGGCCCAGAAATGAGATAAATATCTAGGCTGATCCTAGTTGCTCTGGAGACCAAGTTTTGCAGTGAGGATCTGCTGGAGAAAGTCTAGGTGACAGTGAGTGCAGGACGTAGGGCTTCTTTGTAGACACAGCCATGGTGCTCCTACATATCTGAGAGTCAATCTTGATGTCTTCCTACGGTGGCCTTTGCTGGTTGTGTGGATAAAAGGCCTTTTTGGTTTTGGGGAAAGGTTTCACTATAAAGTTCTATAGATGCAGGTAAAAATGATCTCGCAAAAAGGTTTTTTTGTTTTTTTGGTTTTTTTCACAGAAATATCCGGAAGCACCTCAGATATTTGCAAAGAGTACACTAGTTACCCGTTTTTACTTTTGCCATTACCTTGAGTGGAAGTGACTATACATGCATAATGTACTAAAAATTTAGTAAAAAGCTCCAAATTACATATTATAGAAAAATTGAATAATTCAGGTTGGAAAAGAAGTCTAAGATCATTGTGTCCAAACCTTAACATTGCCAAATCCATCACTAAAACCATGTCCCCAAGTGCAGCATATACACATTCTTTAAATACCTCCAAAGATGGTGATTCAATCTCTTCTTTGGGCAGTCCTCTCCAGTGCCTGATAATGCTTTTAGTGAAGATATTTTTCTTAATATCCAATCTAAACCTCTCCTTCTGCAATCTGAGGCCATTTCTTCTAGTCCGGTCATTAGTTTCCTGACAGAGGAGACCAACCCCACACCTGGCCACAACCTGTTTTCAGGTACTTGTAGAGAGTGATAAGGTCTCCTCTGAGCCTCCTTTTCTCCAGGCTAGACAATCCCAGCTCCCTCAGCTGCTCTTCATCAGACTTTTTTCCAGACTCTTCACAGGCTCTGTTATACTTCTCTGGACATGCACCAGCTCCTCAATGCCTTTCTTGTAGAGAGGGGCCTAAAACAAGACATAGGATTTGAGGTGTGGCCTCACCCATGCCCGGGACAGAGAGACAAACATTACCATAGTTTTGCTGGCCACACTATTGGTGATCCAAGTCAGGAAGTCACTGGCTGTCTTGGTCACCTGGGCACACTGCTAGACAATATCCAGCCATATGTGGACCAGCTACCCCAGGTCCTTTCCCACCAGGCATCTTTTCACCCACTCTTTCCCCATCTCATAGCATTGCCTGAGGTTGTTGCAGCCCAAGTGCAGGATCTGGCACTTTACATTGTTGAACTTCCTACAAGCAGCCTCAGCCCACTGATCCAGCCTGTCCAGATACCTCTGCAGAGCTTTCCTGCCCTTCAGCAGATCAACACTCTATCCAACTTGGTGTTATCTGACTGAGGTGAACTTTCTGAAGTACGTTCATGCATATCATCAATAAAGATGTTAAACAAGAATGCTTCTAATGCTGAGCCCTGCTAGTGAATGGGCTCCAGATGAATCTAATTCCATTCACTGTCACTCTGGGCCTGGCCATCCAGCCAGTTTTCTACCCAGAGAAAATCCATTCGCACAACACACAGCCAATTTCTTCAGGAGAATGCTGTGGGAAGTAGTGTCAAAGGCTTTACTAAAGTTCACCCAGGCAACATCCTCAGCCTTTCCCCCACTGACTAAATGAGTCACTTTATCAAAGAGGGAGATCAGGTTGGTTAAGCAGGACGTGCTTTTCATAAACCCATGCTGGCTAGACATGATCCCCTGGCTGTCCTGCACATGCCATGTGATGGCACTCAGGAAGATTTTCTCCATGACCATTCCCAGGACTGAGGTCAGGCTGACAGGCCTGAATCCTTCTTCTGGCCTTTCTTGTAGATGGGTGCCATATTGGCCAACCTCCAGACCACCACCGGGACCTCCCCAGTTAGCCAGGCTGCTGGTAAGTCCTCGAAAAGGAGGGCCTTTTCATATCTGCAAGAGGAGGAAAAATATCCCTTCATTTTTTTCCTAGTTACACCATGCCAGAGATACTAGAGAACATTCCCAGCCATATTAATATGTTCACAGGGATTGTAGCTGTGACAATGAAGTTCCTTTCTCATTTTCACTCTGTCATGGAACACGACTTACCATCGTCTTTGTTGTAACCTTTAATTTTTAATGGTTTTTTCTGCACTTTCTGGGTTATCTTTCACTTTGATCTCTTTCACAGATCTTCCATTTTCAATTTCATCTTTAGTTGAGATTAATTTTGTGGTAGCAAAAAGAGATCTTTCTGATACTTTTCCATATATTTCAACTTCTGTCATTTACATATAAGCAGATAAGTATGGACAAATTCTCAAATTTTTGAATATTTTTCTAATTTTTTTTATTTTAATTTTTATCTCATAAATGCTACCATAGTCTGACAGAAACCTAAAAATTAGGTATATTAGCAGGTTCCCCAAAATACAAAACAACATATCAATGCAGAACTCTGTAATTGTTTGTTACTAAATATTAAAGCAGAAGACAATTTTATTACAACAGAGCATCATTTTCTGCCAATGCATTCATGTGTTTCACTAATGAAAAGCTGCTATTTCCCCTAGACAAATTTGCAAAAAAAAAAAAAACCAAAAAAAAACCCTGTATTTATATAAATCATAATCTTTTCTCTATTCATTCCTTTAGTGTAAATTTTGCACAACTGAAGAAAACAGAAGACTCTTCAAGGAAATACAAAGGAAAAAAGCTTAACATATTTAACACAGACTTGTAGGTCTGAGAGGTCATTTCCAACCTAAATTATTATATTATTTTATATTATGTGACTATTTTAATAATATTGTTGATGTAATTTTATTGGATAGATATTATTCAGCTTCCCAATACCAATAAACCTAGATAAACTGAAAATTATTGTGTGTCCACATAAGATAGAGTTAAAAATAAAACAATCTTTCACGCTTTCCAACAGAGACAAAAATTTGTATAATAAACATTTTGTAAGACCTTGCTTACTAAGGGTTCTAGTGATCTATCTTGAAAGAGACTTAAAAGGTTTTTTTTGTAATTTACATTTTATTTTCATATACGACATCATACTATATTGCACGTCTTAAACTCCCAAAAAAAGGAGAAGTTTCAGTCTCACTTTTAAAGGATAAATAATAAGTGCCTGATAACTGGAAAAAAAGAGCCACGATTTTGTGGATAAAGTTTAAAACTGTTAGGAAAGAGAACAAAATTTATTTGTTTTTAAGCTCCTGAGGTTTTGAAGAATCTTGCGTAGCATTTCTATAAAGACCACTGATTTTTAATATCTGAGTTCAAACCTCAAGGGCTCCATTGCTAAGAATAGCTCCCTGGTGAAATCTGAAGCACATCTGGGGAAAGAACAATCTACCTGCTGGCATCCAGTTTCCAACAAAATATAGATCTGTAGATTCATTTCAGGACCTTTATCTGTTTTTTTTTCCTTCTTCGTACGTAATAAAAAGCAGCAGTTAGTGTATAAGCTGAATTTATAAATTACTGGAAACAAAATAAATGAAAGGGAAAAATCTAAGCTGAACCTTTAGGACTGTGTAGTTGGAGCTTAGATTTAAGATATTTTTCAAAAAGCTGTGCCTGTCAAGTAATATTAATCAAGTTAAATTATACTTCATGAATATGCAGTTCATTATCATGGGTTACACTTCCATTTATAAATAATGATCTGGTTTTATTGCTACCATAGAACAATATTAGAAATATTACTTAAATAGTTTTATTAGCAACTTTGTACCTCAGATCTCCACAGAAATACATACACTTTTATACCCCAATTTTTTATCATGCATTTACATTTGTACTTGTATTAAGATATGCTTAATACCTATTAGCTATATTAAGTGTTTATGTTAAACACTTAATATCTATAGCAGAGAAAAATTATGATTTTGGAAAGTAAATTCGGTTTTAGGTACAATACAGTGTTTCATTCTACTACTTTCACATCTGAAGATGAATGCTGTAATTCATGAATGCTCCTAATATCACAATTTCTGCTTCTACTATTACAAAAGACTCATTATTTAGCTTTTGGATAAAAACGTTGTTTTAGTTCTTTTGACTCCCTGTGTATACTCTCATAAGTTGGCATTTATTTTCAGGTCATTCATGTGATGGGGTTAAAGTGAAAGCCTTTAAATAATTAAACTTTCATGATAAGTTAAAATTATTTGCTGATCAAAAATCATGAAACCTAGGAATTAAAAGATTAAGCATATCTCCAGCAGTTTGAAGACAGGAGTCAAGGTTCATGTGTAGTATATACTTTGCCAGTACTTAAAGACGCAAAAATTACAGACCCAAATATTGAAGCTAGTCTGTGCTACATTTAATTTCAAAATTAAACTCTCAGTCTTATGTACTAATAATACTGACAAACAAAAATCGCTTTCCTACTCATATCTGACAATCATGCACAGATGAACTGTGCATGGGATACCTGCAGGGCCACTGGACATGTAGGGGTTCAGTCTTTGCCCAGATGTGCTTCAAATCTTGCAGAAACTGCCTGACGACTACTGCTGGAATAGGAGGAAGAGCCAAGGCCAGAAATTTTGTGTCCTACTGCAGACTGGCCAGTGGGATTGGAGAGGTGACAAGTGGGAGAGCAGGAGCACCACACTCTTTTTACAGAGCTCACAGCTGCTGGAGATCAGGCATGTGGTAATCTTTCATAATTGTTTATATTTCATTAGTGTCTAAAGGCTCCTGCTGAGATCGATACACCATTGACTAATCTCTTACTGTTTAAAAGATGGACCATACTCCAAAAAGTTTAGCATCTGAAACGGCAAAACAGAGACATAAAAATTTACTTTTAGTAAAAAGAAAAGAAAGAGATGCCATGGTTGGTATAAATTATGCTTATCTTAGGTTAAAAAAGGTTGACATTTTTAGAAATAATTATTTTGAGGAATGCAAGACATTCCTCAAAATGCAAGGGAGAGATACAGAGGCAGAAACATCTAAATGGAAAGAACAAAAGAAAAGGAAAAAGACATTGAAACAGGGTGCAAAGGAAGTGAGGAGAGAGGATAAAAGGAAAAAGGCAGAAAGAAATATGGATAAAAATAACTAATGCACAGAACTTTAGAAAGTAGAGAAATTTGATAATTCCCACTTTTTGGCTAATCTTGAATAAAGTAGCTAATATTCATCATTGAATGTAGTAAATGTATGTAGAGATGTCCAAATAAAGCTTTTGCTTCCATGTAGTTTATATTTTCTGATGACATTACTAAATAATTTAGTCCAACTCAATTGTCTAAACTAGTGATGTTGATAGTGAAAAATTATTAGAACTATGGTTTTCCTGGTTTTATATGACAATATACCAGGTATATGAAGTCACAGCCAACAAGCAAACAACCTGAGTATATCAGGGTATTATTTGCAATTTAAATGGTTTTCATATTAGAGAACAAAAAAAGAAAAGTATTCTGTCATGAAAACAGATAATACCAAGAGAAATCAAAATGGAAAACGCCTTAGGGGCTGTAGACAAGAATACAGTCCAGTGAATTTCAAAGAAATGAAAAAAATTATTTTCAAAAAAGCCTGGAAAAACTTTGGCAAAATTAAAAGGTTCTAAAGATCCCCATATGTGGTACGGTTTCCAACCCCGATTGATATTACATTACCTAACTGTATTGTTAAAAGTCCTCAAGATCTGCAAATATCAAAGCACTTAGCTAGGCTCTAGTGTTACATTTCCTGTTTAGTGAGGTTTTTTCCTTTTCATTTTGTCTCAAATTGTACTTGCAAAAATGAAAATTATGACATGCCTAAAATCACCTGAGTATGTCAAACACAAACAATCCAAAGAAAGATTAGATTTCTAATTTGAAGTAATTTCTCTTAGTCCCTTATTGTGTAATCATTAAATTAGCTAACTTGTTGTCTGTTCATCTTTTTTTCGACTATGGAAACTAATGATCTTGAAAAAAAATTGTTATTATTTACCCATTCCCTAATAAAAAGACCCTTGGATAACTGCTTAATGCTCAAGGACTTTATTACAATTTCTTTATCTCTAATTCTGTTGGAAAACAGAATACAGTCTTGTTTTGCTCTTTCTTAGGAAAACTTGTGTATGATGAAAAACAAGCTTAGTGTTATAAGTGTAACTGAAAATAGTGATTTCAGAAAAATTGCAATAAGATCAGAAGTGATTACCAGTCAAGATGTAAGAGAAGTAATCATGCCCATTTGTACCCATAAAGAGGGTACTTAATTCCTCAGTGCTTAAGAAGCAATTTGTGAGTCCCAAAAGCTTAGACACACACATAATTATCACATTGACTGTGATTTGACAGTAAGTACTATAAATTGTCAAGGTATCTGATCCTCCATTCTCACTCAAGCCCATGTAATACTAATAAGAGGAAATAATAATAGTTGTTATTGTTATTATTATTATAAACAATAATTGATTTTAAAATGGTATTAAATGAGTTTTCTTCTTGAATGGGCATATATATGCCAAAATTTGGAGTAAGTAACAATTATTTTTGGAACGGCAATTAAAAAATACAGGTTTTGGGTTCCAAAGAGGTTTTTTTTCTGTGGGCATGGAAGGAACTTCTTCTGTTTCCACCTTCTAAAATTCAGAGTAAACTCATCATAAAACTGAATTGAACATCTGGGAAATGGAAGAAAACACTAATATAGGAAATGGGACAGTATGAAGGAGAATTTATTGGGTAAAAAAATTCTTATTGTCTTGTTATAATGAGTGAATCATTAGAATTTTTGGTAAAAACTTGATCATTTGAAGGATATATATTTTTATGACATTCAGAGAAGTTTTAATTTACTAATTACAATACTGTCATGGGTATATTTTTTTTAAAGAAGCTTATTACCTTGTTATAAAAAAGATTGAAGTCCATAACAGTCTTCTGGGTTTTCTACTTATACACATTTCAAAAAATAACTAACATAAGTTTATCTAGGAAATCAGTAAGCTATATAATTCCAGTTGTCTCTAGTAATTGACATATATTTTAACCATCCTGTTATTCAGACTGCATTTGACTTCATTATACATGAGACTGTCCAAAATGCCAAGGAATTAGATTTTTTCCAGGAGTTAACTGGACAGATTCTTGTCTGACCCATTACTCAGGCTTACCTCATACACTATTGCAGTGCACACCTTCCTGCAATGTGGACACCAGTTAGTTAGACCACAGAAAATACATTTTTCTCAGTAGACATATTGGAAACAGGGGTACCAGATTGCTGACCTAAAGTTCTTTGTCCACAACAGTGTTTACACAGAGAGTAGAACTTTGTGGTTTATGATGGTCTTACATAGTCCATTAATTTTAACAAGTTACCAGAAGATGGTGTGACATAGGAGGCAATTAAGGACAAATCCTGGAATATGAATGTTGAATATCTCTTGAAGTTTGCACCTCTCATGTTATATCAGGTCAACTTCAAAGGAAATATTTTATAGAGAAATAAATCCCCTCCTAGGATGGAGTCAGCATTTCAAATAAAATTTGAAATCAGTGTGTTTCCATTTAAAATTATTTTTCAGTGAGATTATAGTTGGAGGGAGTGGTTGTTTAAATAACATGATATAGTTTCTTGAACAGTGTATCAAATAAACAATTAATGGATAATATTTTATTTCATGAAAAGACTGGTCAAATTCCTTACAGAAAGAGAGTAAAAATTTCCTGTCAATATTTGCTTTGAGTTAAAGAATATTTTTCTGGGCACTCCACATCCATGTTTTTCTGACACAAGAACAGAGGGTTAAATTTCCTTTGCTACAAAGCAGAGATAGGTTCAAAAGACTGGAATTCCAGCTGTATGGCCCCCAAAAGAACAAGAGAGAAAAAGCTATGCTGATCCACTATTTTAGTGGTGTCTGTCTCACTGTGAAGTCCCTTTTCAAGTGCAGAGTGGGAATAACAACTGCGTTCTGCCCTATCCTCTAGAAAATTGACTTATCTGTTCCACTTCAGGACAGAAAACTGAGTTATGATATAAAAATATTATGCCTTCCTAATGAATTCAATCAAAATTTACCTACAAATTCTACAAACCAGGGACTGATATCTGTTTGCTTTTTCACTGGAGTTTCATATGAATTCTGGGTACAGAGTGGGTTTACTTTCTGGGCAATGGAGAAAGCAACACAGTAGTCATTATCAGATACTTTGGCTATAAATCAGTACATACTGATTTATAGCCCCTGACACTTTAGACAGAGTTCCCATGGTAAGCATAAACTCAATTATATTTCATGTCGCAGTTAACTAGCTTACAATATAGCAGTGAACCTATTTAAAAAAAGCCCAGTTTTCCAGCTAAAACTGGTTTGGCCTTTGAGTTGGCACTATTTGCTTCATTTTCAATCAGTGGTAGTGCCACCACTTTCCACCTTTATTACTACTCTGTAGCAATATAGACATAGTGAGCTCTCCCAGTCATTCAGAAATGTAATGAACAGCCCATAGCAGTCTTGGGATGCAAAAAAGTCCAAAGAATTTGATTTTTCCATGAATAAATATGATTTACTCCTGACATTAGTTTAGAGCTCATTAAGTATTTTAATGATTATTATTTCAGTAACAGAATTAAAATATCAAGATTTTTCTATGTGTAATGCAACTAATATCCTCCTTGTTAAAATGCCATCAGTGATAAGGTGCTTATTTTATTCAGATGTGACTTGCAGAAAAGACAATAATAACTTCTGATAAATTCAGTTTTTTCTTTTCCCTAGCCTTATAGAAAAATATTTGACAGATATTGTTATTAATGTAGTTTTTTATAGAAGGTTACAGAGTAAATTTTCACTACCATTGGTGATGTCTTCTCAAACAGCACCTATACACAACCAACAAAACAGAGAGCACCTGAATTTGTTGTATGACCATGTCCTATGTTCTGAAACTAAGTAACAAAACCAAGACATCTCCTTCTGCAGAAAGACTTGAACTGAATTTTGGATACACTTTAGTTTTAGTACCGACATTTTCCTTGTTTAAAAGCAAACCATATGGAGCAGTAAAATCTGTGGAATTTGAAAGTAAGACTATTTTTTTTTCTTTTTCCTTTTTGTTTTTCTCCCTAGGGAAACAAAACAGCCTGAGAAAACTTACTGTGTTCTGGTTTGTATTATCTATGTTAAATAATAGCTTGATTTTTTTTTCCCCTTTAACACAATCTCCTTCCATCCTACCATAGTTGGAGAAGATGCAGAATTTGGTGCTCGCAAAGTAATTCAGTCTCAACAAGATGTAAGTATCTGCAATGTTCGTGTTGATTTACTGTTTATTTCCTAACAATTGGGAATATTTTTTTGCCCCTGTGGGGGACAGTCAACAGACAAGATAAGAAATAAATGAGGCATCAGGTTTTTTTTTTTGTTTATAAGGAGTCTGTGTTTATTCACTGTAACTGTGTAGACTTGAATGTGAAAACACATTGGTTCAATGACCATGTGGCTTCAGGAAATCTGCTTTGCTTTATTATCTTTGACCCTTTGTCACCTCTGATCCTTTATTATCTTTGATCTTTATTGCTCCAACTTCTGATTCTTGATAAAAGCATCTGCAGAAACATGTGTGTGAGACCTAAATAAATTGCCTTTCTCTGTTAAGATCAATTTTTTTTTTCTGACCATTAATGGTTTGGGGACATTTTCTGACATACTCCTACTCATGGTAAGAAAAAAATTTCTACCTTTCATAGATGTGTTATAGTCACATATTTTTTATTTTCTGGGAGGGAGGTTTTTTTGGGTTTTGTGGGGTTTTTTTGTGATGTTTTTTGGTTGGATTTTTTTTTTGTTGGTTTTTTTTTATTCTTTTATAAACTGAATCAATTCTTCTGTAGAGTTTAAGCAATCATTTCCAAAGTAAATTATAAACTCACATCAGCTTTTCTCTAATTTTCCAAATTTTGTTCTCACAATTCACTTTATTTTGTCTATTCAGGTTTCCCTTACATAACAATTCTGGAGCACTTACATAGTTAGATATATTTTCCCAATCATACTGATTCTTGAAGAACTAAAATCTATTCAGTGGGAAGATTCCCATTCTTAAGGGACTAAGCATAATTAAGCTATTTTAGCATATCATGAAGAAAGTTCATATGTAAAGAAAATTATATGAACATCCAAGGAGAACTCAGCACATGAAGATGTTTATATATATATAGATTTATACAATTAGATACATGAAGTTAATGTACATTGTGTATACTTGATATAATTTATGGATTTTAAAATATAAATATGCATTAATTATGAAGAACTGATAACTTGACTATAACTATATTATTTATTTTATTATTATAAATAAATACATAGCTTTACATCTGTTAATATTTGAAGCATAGAGATTTCATAATTGGTATCTCCTTTAAATAATCAAATGAAGCTGAAGCACATAAAGAGAACTATATAAAATGACATTTGAAGTTAGAGAAAGTCTAATTTCAGTACATTGTATTTTACTGGATAATTTTCTACAACTGAATGAATTCTTCTCAGCCTTTCCCTCACATTACCTTACTATATGTGCCTGAATGAGTCATTGTTTTTTATTGATCTAACAGCAGTGTAGAGGTAAGATCTCAAACCTGACAATTGTAAAAGATGATGCTTTTAGTGATAAATTGTGATGAGACAGTGAGCATTATCTGTCTATTAAAGTGTATTATACTGGAGATTACAAATCACTACAGAATTGTTCCTTTGCCCTGAATTTTCTACAGGCTGCCTAAAGTAACAGATGTTAAATAGGTGAAGTACTATAAAGAATATTAGATTTGGGGCATTATTTATTGAAATTGATAATACCAAATGGCATCTTGGGCAGTATCTGAATTGCTGAGTCTGAATCTGAAATACAGATTTACATTATAGATGTAAATTAAACATGCAAGTAAAGTTTTCCTGTAATTTCTCAAGGTTATTCTGGTTCAGCTTAAAATCTCATTTCTATATATTGTTCTTGACAATATTTGAAGATGATGAAAACTCTAAGTCTTTTTGTTCTGTATTATTCCTTCTCTTTCTACTGTTTATTCCCACCTGAAGCCAGAATCTCAAATTGTGATATCAATCATAGCACAACAATGAAAAGTGAGGTCACCAAGGAAGGATTATTATTTCAGGTGAGAGAAAGAAGCTAAAGCATATTAATTTTTCAGAAACAAAGAAAGGTCTTCATACAAATGTCATTTGCAATATAGAATAGTGAAAATGAAATACAGTCAATATGAAGTGTGACTACATGTAGATTTTTTTTATTTAAAAGATGTTTTTCAGAGCTGTACTTGCAGAAGAAGTGATCTCAAATGTGACTCAGAAACAGACAGAGGGTAGAATTGCATCTCAGTGGCATGAAAAAAAAAAAAAAAAGAAGAAGCTTGAAAGTGTTATTTCTTTGCCTGGTCCACTTTAATACTTTTATTGCTGTATTTTCCTTCTTTGTCTTCTTTTTTTTTTTTTTTTTCTGTTTAAAAATTACCCTCACAATTTAGCATCATCAAGTTCTGCATCCAAATCATTTATGAAGGTATTGAAGTGCACTGGCTCTAAGATGGATCCCAGAAGAGCCACACTGGTGATCAGACAACCAGACTGATGTAACACCATTTAAGACAACCCTTTGCACCCAATCCATGAGACAATTGCTCACTTGTGTTTAATACCTAAAATGCCTTTTAGTAAGTTTAGAAAAATCTACAGTTGGATATATATTATTACAAGTCATATAATTATGATTTATAATTTCCCAAAATTAAAATATACCCTCCCAGAAATCTACCAGAAGTTATTTTTGCTGCCAAAAAATTAAAGTTTTTATTTTTTTATTTACATAATTAACTGCCAAAAAGCATTCTAAAAGTGAAATCTTGGGCCAGATAAAATTACTGACTATTCTTTCATTCATTTCTCTGAGGCAATTGTTCCCTGATTGTTGGCACCTATCCAAAATTTTGGTTGGATTTCTCAAACAAAAACTCTGTTTACTCAACGTAATTCTCAGAACAGTAAAAACATCTAAAAAATTGTTTTACCAAAGTTCTCTAAAAATGCCATAAAATTAGTGTAAATTCCAAGTTTTACTGGATTCCCTGCACACACTGGGGGACCTAGATGACCCTGTATAAGGCTGAAGAATGACTGCATGTGAACCAAACCAACAAATAATTCTCAATAAACTTACCAAGAAATTGTTTGAGATAGACTGACAAAACTGCCTTATAACAGCACACACTGTCAGTATAGAATTAGAATTTAAAGTGAAGCTAATATAAAATTGCACTGCAACCAAATTATAACCAAAAGAATATCAGCTTAAAACCTTAGCATTCTCTTTTTAGAATCCCTAGTTTAATCTGTTATAAAATTCTGCATTTTTACAAGGCGCTTAATTTTTTTCACAGAAGTGACAGAACAGCCAGCTCAGTCTCGCATCAGCATTACACAGCAGGGCCTTAAATAACTTAATTAATTTGCAATTAGTAATGTCTCAGTTCAAGTGGAGGTCTCACTGAATTGGTTCCTGAAGCTATAGAATTCCACATACAGTAGCAGTAACCTTATGTTAAATGTAACAGTAATAAAATAGTGCACCTGTTGGAATACAAATTACTCCTAAGAGTCTCATTCAGCACAAAACTCAGCATCAACAGTATTTGGGACTAAACCATGTCCTTGTAGCAGCATGCTGAGGAAAGAATAAGAAAATATGGTTTTGCTTTTTAACTTTATGCAATCTGATTTATAATGGACTTGAAAAGTAAGCTCTGATTCCTTTGTGCTGAATAGATGAGAAGACTGAGAGAAATTAAAACACAAAGAAATCAGAATTTCCTCTTTTCTCTGCTCATAGGTTAGTGTGACTTCCACCCATAAATTTTCAAGCAAGACAGGCTCCCAAAGAATCCAAAGATATCTACTTAGAAAAAATCAAATGGAAATATAGTAACAACACATTTTCTTGTTGTTTCCTGTAGGCTGTTTGGGACTCAAAAAATGTGTGCAATGTGTAGTAGGATTTGTGTGAGAGCCAAAACCCATTCTTGAATTTTCAAAGGAGTTCCAAATGGAGGTCTAGAACACAGGATGTAAAGCAGGATAAGCCATCCTTTAGGCTTTTTTGTTGTTGTTGTATTATGAAAGACTTAATTAGAAAGGAAGTAATTAATCTAGAAAGTAATTTACTTTGAAAAAAAGGCCTTACATGTGCAATATAATTCATTGTGGAACGAAAAAGCTCTGTTTTATGTTTATTAAGTTATAAATACTTTGTGACTTAGCTCCCTTAAATGCAACCAGCAATGATGATACTAGTTTCAATGACTGGAGCAAAAAAGAGATTCTAAGAAATGTGAAAAAAAAAGCGCCAAGATTTCAGAATTCCTCTTAATTGTTATCATAAATTCAGCAGGGAGAAGAAAGAAGAAATCTTGAAACACAGGGAGGAAGAGGGGAGTGTGACCTTATCAAGAAAGGATGCATCTTAATGAAAAATAGGTACCATTATTTTGTCTGGAACTACAAAGTTTTCACATTTTTCTTTTTTGTTCAAAAATCTTTAAACTAGCATAAAAGTAGATAATGAGAACAGCCAAGCTCAGACTGACTTTTTCTGCCCTTCTCTTACTTATTACTTAAGTTTTAGCTTATGCATTATGCATCTGTTTAGTCAGGTTGGTTTGTTCAGTCAGGCTACTTTGTTTAGAAATCCCTATCTTTTATTTCCTTTATTTTTGTTGTACCTTGTCTTTTTTTGAAAGTGTATTTGCTTTGAATAATATAATACCTTGGCCTTTGCTTGTTCACTTAAGACAGTTGTTTGTTTTCTTTGAAAATAATGATATCTTAGGCTTCCTGAATACAGTAAATAAAATAAGTAGTAGATGACATATTGATTGATGCTGATGAATATGGAAACACATTGCAGCAGCTCTCCTTAAAGATGGCATAGCTGTAGACATACCCCTCCCCAACTGGCACTGGTTGCCTGGCAAAGATGTTTAAGACTCTTTGAGAGGTGAATATAAAGATAATTCATGGAAATGCCCTTTGATACAAAAGTGACTGGACTCTTAGGAACCTCTTTTCGTGTAAGACATGCATGAAGTGATGCAGCTTCAACCTATGTGAGATTCATACTTCCATTTTTAACTCTGAAAGTGTCCTCATATTTATCTCAGGACAACAATAACAGTCCACTGCAGGGGAGTTTCATTAGTGGTTGTTTTTTCTTGATAAGGATGTCTTCACAAACTTTTATTAAGGTATAAAATAGATGGGTGTCAGGAAGCAGCAAGAGCGGGTGGCTCCAAGGGGCCAGGGCACCAGTGGCAGCAAGAGTTCCCCATGGCTCTGTCAGGGCAGGGTCTGGCAGCCAGGGCTTGTCCCACAGTGCCAGCCAGGATCTGGCAGCAAGGGGCAGCAAGGGGCACCAGGGACAGACTCAGCGCCAGGAGCCTCCCTGGGAGCTGGAATGGGCCAAGGCCAGGCTGGGAAAGCGGTGTGTTCATGGCCCCATGGCCAGGCAGGGCAGGACTGTGGGGAGCTGGAGACCAGCCCAGCTGGGATGTCACTGTGCTACCGTGGCAGGAGCTGCCATCCCAGGGAGCTGCAATACTGCACAGGGTTGAGGTCAGGGTGGGAGGAGGATTGGGTTGTGGGCAGAGAAAAGCGAGGCTGGTGGTGCCTCAGGGCCTTGATGGGGGAACATATATATTTTATGTTATATGGTAAAATAATGAGAAACAAACCCATAGCAATACTGAAATACCACCAAAAAAGGTACTGCTAGGGAACAGGATAGATGCAATGATGCAATTTGACAGGCATTTGAGATGAACCTTCATCAGACTTTTTGGTTGAAGGCACTTGACATCCTTTTTGTTTTGCCTACAGCAGTCTCCCTCATACATCCTTGATGTTTCATTTTCCAGAGTCTTGCTCCCCAGATTATGTTTTCAGATTTGAACTAGAAGGAAAACGAAGGTAAAAGAAAATTTTAAAAATCCTTGGTAAAACTTACAAGTTTCCTGGTGAACATTTGTAGAAACTGACATTGGATAGATTTTCTAAGGTTGTAAGTATCTTTAAGTCTTATCTCCTGGTTTCTTAGGAACCCCTTCCCCAAACCAGACCAGCCACAGAAGATCCTTTTTGCCATCCAATTTCTATAGAGGACATCCAGTGAATCATACAACTAACATAGTAATTCATACAAACTATGTTACGGTCACAGAGAAAGGAGGATGTTTCAAAAATGGGTGGAAAAGACCTGAGCCAGCTGGAAAGCAGATGTGCATCACACTTTGCCAAATTCTCAGTACTATTTGTACCTATTGTACACAAATAAGACACACAATCTACCAAATGCACACAAAAGGATATTACAAGCACAAAAATATTTTCATATCTATTTCCATGCCTGCAGTATTGCAAATGGATTGACAGTATAAAGAAAATGTCCAGACACAGTCACTGACGGAGGTGTTAACATTTACAGACAAAACTACATGCTATGCAATAACTATTGTCACCTTGTGTTTAGAAAATAGAAGTTGTCTGAACTTGGTCACAAGCACAAAATCTGAGATGACCTTAGAGTCATTATGGACATATGGCATATGGGGTATTGTTTTATTTTGTCATAGTATGGTTTTTGTATTCACACGTGTAATTTCCACAGTTTCAGCCTCAATAATTAGTCTTAGTTTTCAGTGATGTTAGGAAACTATAACTAATATTTGATCATTTTTTATGTCTTGGTCTATTTAACTGAAAGAAAATGTTCACAAATATTCTTTAAAAAGCTGGGTCTAACTGCTCTAGTTCAAGGATTCATAATGTTCAAACCCTGTCCCTAAAGATTTGTCTCTGTTTCAGATTAATGAAAAATGCATAACAGATTAATATAGTAATCTTTGCTGGAATTCGGGAAATGTCACTAAATAAGAGTACATTTCTTTCTTTGCATTTCAGATAGAACATTAACATTTTAATCTGGGATATTAATTTTTTGCTTAGGCTATCTCTGACCTTCACTTTGAAACAGTCTTATTTATAAATGGTCCTGTGTTTTAATCAACAATATGATATGAGCTTCTGCTTCTAGAAATAAACACTGTATTATTCATCTTAGTTTTCTTTTTTTACCCTCCAAATACCTGATATTCTATTTGTAAAGAGGGAAAAATGAGTCACCTTCAGACCTGAGTTCAACCATAATTTGTTTATGCATATGTAATTTACCAGATAAAAATGAATAGAAATCAACTGCAGCTTGGCAAAGCAGTAGCTTCTGATTCAGTCTCCCTGAATGATCTCATTTCAGTATTTTTTAACTTAATGGAGTTCTGACCTCACAGACTTTTTAATGTTATTTTCAGTTTGCATGGTGCCTTTTATGTATTGAAGTAAGAGAATTTTCTTAACTTTCACTTCCAGAAGCAAAATACTTCAGGAAATATGGAGAAGCTGTACTGCCAGAGAAACATATAGTTGACTTATTTCTTGATAATTTAATGTTAAAAATAAATATATTTTACTTTCTCTGTGGACAGATATACCAAGCCTGAAAAAAGTGGTGGCTCTAGCTGTATAAGAAATTTCAGTTGAAATTATTCCTGGTAGACACTAGCTCTTTTGTGCAACTAATCTTTTCCAGTAGGAAACTTGAAACAATTTTTTAATATTTGCTTTCTGGAGATCAATTTCCGTATTAAACATATGTCAGCAAGGGCTGCAGGTCAAGCTGTTAGGCTGAAGACCAAGGTCCCCAGGGATCCTTCAGTATCTAGCTCTATCCTGATGCCTAACCCTAAAAAATACAGAGACCTGAGGCATTCATCTCTTTCTTTTACTATTCAGCATGAGGCGTACTGGAAGAAGTGGTGAATGGCTGAACACTTCAGCATTCATCTCCCTGGTATCTACTTGGTTTTGCATGATAAAGCCAAACTGAAAGAAATTTTTCTCATAAACAACTAATAGCTTCAAGAATTCTATTTCAGATGTTGAGGGCTTCCACATACAGGTTTTCCCTTGGAAGATTTTACAATATTTTACACAGTTTTTAGTGGGATGCAATTTCTGTTATTCTGAAAGTGCTAACTTTTTGGTTTTGTGAAAAGCACACAAAATTAGAGAAGTCAAACTAAAGTTTCAAAGACAACTAAAGACAGTAACTACTGAAACTACTTCTTCACCTGCTGTGTGCATGTTATGTTTGTCCATCTCTACATTAACAAAGACTAACTGATTTTTTCAAGAGCATCTGACACTTATTTACAACCCTATATACTTTCTTTTCATCTCAGAAATTTATTACATTGATTTTGAATTAGAATCATTTATTTTCATAACTCATCAAATTCTGTTTTAAAGCATTCTCATTTGCTGCAATTTAATAATAAAATAACCCTGCCTTCAGTTGCTGTGTTGTCAACTATATCTTGTTCACTTCTAGAAACACATTATTCCCATTTATTTTAATGGAAGTTTTGAATGAAGGAAAACCAAAGCATGTTCAAAGATACATGAAATTTCCACTTAAATCTAGATATATTTTTAAGCTTTTCCCAGGTATCTGAGATGACACCAACCATCACATTTACCTTTCCATTGAGACTTTCAATGCAAATCTATACCTTATTTTTTTCTAATCCATTCAGAAAGAGCTTACACCTGAAAAAAAAATTAAGAAATCTCATTCTTACTTGAGTAAGAAGTTTTGAGTTTCTTTTCCTCATTTAAAATATTTATGAATATATGAAAGTCAAAGTTCTTATTAATTTAAAAGCACATGTTTTATTTTCTACAGTTTACTTATTGTCAAACCAGTGGTCTTTACTCTGTAGTACTTCTGCCTTAATGAAGTTCAGTTTTCAGAAAGAAAAAGAAAAATCATATGGAGGAAAAACTGGATGCTCACCTCTCAGATAAAATCAAAATAACAAAGTAACCATAATATTACTTAGACAAAGATGACTTTCATTCAGGAATGGTAGTGCTCAGTGGATAAAAAATTTAGGTAGAAAGCCACTTAGAGGTGCCTCAGAGAAAAGCATAACCATCATAAATGTGGTATGTATATTCATAGTGATTCATAGACTTAGAGAAGAATCTTTCAGCTTTCTATGAATACAGTATTAACATTGGGATGCTCTTACTTTGATACTGATGAATATGGCATTTTGTTGGAACCTTTTTTTTTAGTAGAATTGATCTTCATTCTAATTTCTGTACAGTACTGCAGAAGTTCTTTAATAAGAACTAACATTCAGAAAAATAGAATGCATTATAAAGTGCATGAAATTATTTCTAAGTGTTGCACAATAATGTCTTATCTAACAGCTAGAAAATTCTTTATGATTCTACAGAGACTACCACAACTAAACCACTGCCTTATTTCAGAATTATCAACGTTTTTGAAGTATAACTATTTCTGAAGGACAGCTATTCACACTCTGAGGCAATTGTCTATCCACATTTTATCTTTTCAGTAGATAGAAAAATCTCTAGTCCATAAGAATTTCTTTTTTATCCGTAGTATACAGGAATAAACTGAAAATTGTTGTGTCTTCTCTTTGCATATAAATGAAAATACACTTTGATGACAACCTATGACAAAACAGTCTTAGCCAAAGGATCTTTAAAAAAAAAAAAAGAGAAATATTCTTTTTTTTTTCATAACTGCAGAAGTCTTGGTTCTTCTGACAATGAATAAAGTCATCTCCTCTTGTTATTAGAAATCAAAAGAAGTAGCACAAGGAATAGCTTTTCTTTCCTCAGCTTTGCTTGACAACAACCATGTCACCAAGATTTCCTGTGCTAAGGCACTAAACTGTACCCAGACCGAGGTTATACATAAGGATATTTCAAATATTTTTTAAAAATCACATTATTTAGTTAATTAAAATATTAAGATAATTGGTGTTTTAAATGTCATGGGATAAAATGCTAAATGAGAATCGCACTCAGACACAAATAGACATTTAACTAATACTTCATATCTTGACTAGCTCAGAAGGATAACCAAGTGAGCACTTTGTCTAAGAGTGCTTCCAGGAGTATGTGAAGATTTTGGAACTTTCAACAAAACAAATCAAATGAGATACATCCCAAAATTCAATGGTCATTAGTGCCAGGAACACTGGTATAATTCAGTCTTATTAACGTATTTTGTGACAATGATAAAACACCAAAAATGGTGCCATCAATGGTTTACAAAGGTAGTTCTACCTTTTCAGGACTACTCACTGCTGTTTTGTATTCACTGCTGTTTGAAAATTAACTCTGAGTTTTAGATATGAAACTAAGGAAAACAGAGTTTCAAAATCATCAGAAAATATACATTATTATATATAATAAAATAAAATATTAGATTTTATACTGCTCTAGACAGTGTAGTGGGTTACAGTTTCAATAATGAAGCTGCGAAAAATTAAATAGTGCAATGCTGTATACAGCTGATATGATGCATTAATAAAGGAAACAGGGAATAATTCTGCTGGAGGGTATAATATTTCACAGAATATGACAGCACATGGAAATCATATCTTGCTCGCCATTTGAGAA
The DNA here is from genome assembly GCF_017590055.1 of Onychostruthus taczanowskii. Lineage (NCBI taxonomy): Eukaryota > Metazoa > Chordata > Aves > Passeriformes > Passeridae > Onychostruthus > Onychostruthus taczanowskii. The sequence goes on from NW_024498795.1 coordinate 856,760, forward strand.
TAGAAGTACAGTTGCAACTTAGCATATATTACATTTCAAAATCTTTTAAAATGGGTTCAGGTGAAAATCAAAGCTTTATCCGTAATTTGAAGGGTGGAAAGGGATGAAAGTAGAAGGGGTTTTTGATAATGCAGAGAACAATCAACTGCTGGAAACTCACTAATTGCTATAATTTGAAAAGAGATTGTTTTTGTTTCTTCAAATATCAGGTTCTTTGCTTACTTGGGAAATCTTCAAATGAAATACGTTTCAAAAGATTAGAAAAAAGTTCAAGCATGACTTAAAGTCACATTCACACCAAATGCAGCTTTGAATGGTGAATTTAAGCCACAGAAGTTTCACATTAGAGTTGAAATACTATTCGTCTTTGTTTCTAATGTGGGCTGTCTATTAAGCATGATGTAAGTTAAATGGCCGAACTACATGAAGTTGTCATTACCAGCTGTGGCATCACATATACTTCCTACTAACATATTAAAATGTACTGCCATTTTGCAACATGCAGTCAGTTGTAGCCAGATGGAGAAGCTGCTTTAAAAGTAGATAAATTTGCCTCTTTATGCTTTTGAAATAATCATGTTAAATATTCTGAAAGACAGAAGCTGATGTTCTCCGTGGCATTCATCAATCAATTTGCCTGGTGTAGTACTCTGAAACAGCACTGCCAGCCCATCTCATACAAATAGCAGTAAAGAATAAGGTTTATGTTTGCAGCCTGCACTAATGCCCTAATCAAACATTGTAGTTTGGGATATTGTAAAAACTGCATAAAATTAATTTGGTTGCATGTGTTGAGTACAGTGTAGTAATCACCTCAAATAATCTTAGGAAAAAAATAAAATCTGAAGAATGCCAGATGAAAAACATGCAGACAATTCTAGAAGGTGAAATTATGCAATGGTTGAAAGATTTCCTGAAACTTGGAAAAAAACCCCACCAAAACTTAATAGAAATAAAAAATTGTGCATGAGTAACCCAAGAATACACTATTACTGGCAGTTCACATGATACATTTTAGGTTTAGAGCTTTGATACCTTTAATTTTTTCATGTATCACTAATATGTGTATTAGTGGTACATGAGAAAATTATTCAGGTTAGGCACCTGAATTTTCATCGCATGTTTTTAAAAAATATATTGGCATGTATTTGCTAGTGTCATGAGGAAGTAATGGATATAATAATGAAGATTTAAGAAATCCCATGAAGTCTCCATAGTAACACTGTAGTCAGAGTAGACATAATCTTTATTATGAACCAGTAACAGAGGGCTGCAAGGGAGATATGTTTCTAGATCCTTAATTCACTGTGTTTGGGTACCATGGACAAAAGAAGCAAACATTTTCTCCTGTTGTATATGAAATTCCTATGAGATGGAAAGGTCTCATATCATTCTTATCCATTTTATCTGCTAAGGAGTTTTCAAGTGATCATTCAGAAAACACAACTGTAACTAGTCTGCAAATAACAAGCAAAACAGAGATACTATAAAGAACAAGAAGAGAAACTATCAAGATACCAGAAGAAAAACACAAAACAAAATGTAGGTTTACTATCCAATGGAAAATGAGATTTGCCAAAATAAATATTAACTCCGAACTTCAGATCCTGGAGTTCTTTTTTTTTTTCCTTTTCATCAAGAAAAAATGGACTTTTTCTTCAGCACAATGAAGAATCCTTTTTTTTTACTATTCCATTTCAGAACTTGGGTCAGGACATGAAACACTGAACACTTCTGTCAACAGAGCTTTATTCTTTGCTGACTGTTTGCCTTTCCTTCTTTTAGTGCAGATTAATCATGAAAGACTGTGAGCTCTATGTGATAAACAAACATAACATTCAAAATTGATAGTTTGATGGAAGTAACAGTCTACCAAACCAGCAAAAGTCTGTGTTACTGATTAATTTTTTTTTCCTGTGACTTCATTGCAGTTATTTCTGGAAAGAGGTAAAGGCACTTTAATACAGATAGGTGTAATCTAAACTTAAGGAGACTCATCAGTCTATCAACCACTGAGAGACAAAACTTGTGATGAAAAGAACTGAAGTCCAGTGCCCTGATTATAGTCATAACGCGAGAAATGGAATTTAGTGTAGCTCAGAGAAGTAGACATAATTTACTGCTGGAGACAAGTTATTGAAGAACTTCCATTGCAGACATTAATACCTGTGTGTGTGGAATAAAAGGCTACTACCCATTTTAGAATTTTAGACACCATTTCCTGCATTTATCCCTCCTGCATTTCCAGGCTTCCAGTGACTTCCAGATGCAATTGAAACCAGCAGTTTGAAAATGATAGCGCAAATCTAAACTACATTTAAAATAAGCTCACAACCAAAAAAACAGATGAATATCTAAACGCATACTGGTAAGAAAATTAGACCAGTATTTTAGGTTTAAAATCAATCTCTCTTTTTGTAGTTACTTACAGTGTAAGTTGAATTTAATTCTCCAAATTTTTTTTTTTCCCTTCCATGGCAATTTAAAAATGGTGTTTATTTTTTAGATTTCTCTCATTAATCAGAGAAGATAAAAGTTACTGTTCCATGTATATAATTTCTATACATCACAACTACCCTGAATAAGAAACTTGCATAAAATCTTCTCTGTTTGAGAAATCCATTTAAATATCAAGGTTTTTTTTTTAAATGTTGTGTCCTTCAGAATATAAAATACTGAAACAGTTCCTTTGCAAATCCCAAGATTCAGCTGAATTAAAGAATCTGCATAAATGTACATAACATGTAGAAACAAAGAAAACATGCATAAACAAACACCACACAATCATGTGGTTGAGTGAGACGCTGATAACCAGATAAAAAGGTGTAGACAAGATGAACCAACTGTCCAAAGCAAGAAGAAGGAAAAAAGGATCAAAAAAAGCATCTGGTAAGACTGGGTGGATCATGAGAGAATGAAAAGATTTTAATTTTTTGGTTTTAGCTAGTGTAATTTTAAACAATAAGCTGATTACTATTAATTAGAAAGTTATTAAAATTTAATGACCCTCAAAGAGGATAAATTGATGTTCACTTCTAGTATATGTACTGGACTTAGAGTAAGAAAAAATAGTCTTCAGAATTAGCATCATTCCCATAAGGTTTAATAAATAGATTTATGAATCCATACATCTAGGTTTTGCTGTCAATCAGTAAATTAGTTGTTCTTGAATTACAGTCAGGAATATTGAAAAAGCAAAATGAAAGAAACTTAAATGGAAGATTTTAGTAGAAGCCAATTTTCTTGAGCTATCAGTCTAGAACTTTTCATTACCAGCAGATTCATTCAAAATGGGAGGCTATGGTAATTTTCATAATTTTAACTCAAACCAGGGTTCATTTGAAGGCAGGAGGAAGAATTTCTCTATCTAAAAACATCTGTATGAGGGTTTCATCTATAAGAATGTTAATATCAAACGTACAGTTGTTATTCAAAGCACTGAATGAATGTGCATTAGTAAATCCTTACAGCTCCAGAGATGTGATGCAAAACCAATGCAGAGTGCTGACAAGTTCTAGACTGATTCTGCCCACTTTTTCATTTTTGGTCACATTACATTTTGATATAAAAAGCAACACCACAAAACATGTTTGCCACCCAGTTTCTCTGGGTGATTCTCTTTTAAGTAGCAATGACTACAAAACCAGGCCTTGCTGCTATGGGATCCTTTTGAACTTCTAGGCTGCAGGAGTTAAAAATCTTTTCTTTACCTGAGTTGCATGGTATCTCTAGCAGAGCTTTTCTAATTTGCTCACTTATGTCCTGGCCTGTCCTAGATTTAGTTAAACTGGAAAACAATAAGCGCTCATAAGCCTTTATCAGTCATAACATAATTGGTCAATACTGTTTATTCTATTGGGCTGTAGCTGATTCTGATCTTGAAATAATGCTGTTTAAAGCAAATACTGTAAAATAGATGCAGAACTTACAGTTTTATGTATTCTTTTAACACACTCTTCCTCTGATGTCTAGATTCAAACCCAGACAGCACATTCTCTTAAGCCATTTGAAAAAGCTTTTGTGGCTTTTTGCCAGCACTATCCTCCTATTCCAGTCACATCATAGAAATGCCTGTTGTTTTAAGTTCACATCTTCATTGTAAATTAGCTCCAACAGTATGATTAACAAATCACTCTCTGTAGCTCCATATTTGCCTGCTACAAAAGAGAAAGATCAACCTAAAACTTCCTTTATCACCACTGTAACCAAATCATCTGTATCCCCCTTGGATTTCTGATAAACTTGTTCAGATTTGAGAAAGATTTTTTCTTATTCTGTGGTCTCCTGAAGAGTAAACCAAAACTTAATAGAAAGACTGTTATAAAAATCCTTGCCTGTTTTAGCCAAAGATTGACTGAAAACTGGCTCCAAAGCAGTTCTAAGATCCAGTCCTCCCTTTTCCCCTTTTTAATGTCACTATCTGATTTCCAGCACTTAAAATAAATTAATGGAAAAATATCAAAATTTATTTTCATTGTTAAAAAGCAGAATGGTGCAAATCAATTCTTTTCATACAGACCTCAACAATATCAACTTTTATAGCTGTGGATAGAAACATTATATAAGATATCATGATTTTGAATCATCTTGATAAAGGTAGAGCACATTACTTAACAACAAAAATAAACAAAGCAAAGGAATTGCTGGAATCAGTGTGAAAAACTGGAATCTAAAGCCTTGGCTTATAGCAGATTGAGCAGATACATTGTACAACAGCTTTCATATCTACTTGCTCTGCACAGTTTCTTAACACTGCATTGATCCTTTATGTTGTCAGAATTGAAAATTAAGGTTATTTAAAAGTGAACTGAAATATTTTACAGTTAACTAATGTTGAGCTTGTGTGAGTAGCAGGGAGTTGGACTTGATTTTTGTAGTCCTTTCCAGTTTGAGATACTTTGGGATCTATGAATCTGTCAACTTCCCCTCAGTGAAACATTGCCCATGGAAAAATTCAAAATACATCAGCTTAAAGGAATAAAATTGGAACAGCAATATGAATATCTAGGACCTTTTTAGTAACACTACCGTTATTTTGCAGACTGGTATAGTGAAATGCAAAGGCAATGATCTGGCCACAGCTATCTAGGAGATTGTGGCAGAGCTAGCAATAAAATATAGTTTGGAAAATCCCAGACCATCAGTCCATGGAGAATACAGAGGGCAAAGGTAAAAATGTGAATGATTTTGTGACTATACCCATTTCAGTGAAACAACATGATTAGTAATAGTTCATAGGTTTTGCTCTGTGTAACCACTAAATACACATAGACACTAATTGTTTTTTCTTTTTAATATTTTTAAGCTGTTTTAGTTTTTCAGTTTTCACAGTAAAGGCATATTGCAACTCTATAAATATCAGCTTTTCAGCAAAGTTTTACTTGAATCCTTTCTCTATGTGTATTAATTTCTAGCAATAACTTTCAAGAAATCTGTGCAGGCAATAAACAAGTCTTTATGTGTTTATTTATTTGTCTGAAATAAGAGCAAGAACTGTATGAGCTGAAATATAGAAAAAGATATGAAAATTCCATTCTAATTCAGGAATAAAATCACGAATATAATTACAACAGAAACCTTCATTACTATGAAATAGAGTTCTTCTATAGTATAAATTCAGTGGTGACTCAGAAATTGTGCTGACATCCACTGAAGTCAACAGCAATTTTCTTATACATAGTTCAATGAGTGCATGACAAACTAAATATCAAACTGTTTCAGGCTTCTGATCAAAATTTTCAATGTTCACTCTTTAAAATGCTATCAAAACTAATAGAAAAGTTTTCATTGAGGTAATAGCTGTAGAATGTAGAATCGAACTTTGAGAAAAGATAGTGAACTTTTCCAGCTATGTGTATTAATGATTTAGCATCAACTGTGCTGTTCTAGACTTTAGGAAGAAATTATCTTGGTAGTTTCTTACTTTACTCCATAAAACATTGAAAATAAAGAAAGCTGGATTTTCCTTTGTATCCTTTTCTGACAGTTTTTGCTATTTTTACTGCTTCTTAATTACCTATTAAGAAATAAAGATAATAAGGCATACCCTTTCATATTCTTGGAATAACCTTTTCTGCTTGAAAGTCTCTCAAAAAACACAACCTCCTCTGCAGCAGGTGTAGTTTTAATGATCCTTTGATGCCATATGTCAAATTTTTTCACTTGCTGTGAGGAGTGACATTTCTTTTGATAGCTCCTAGCAACAGCAATACCAGTTATTAGTGGTCACCTCACACACTAGATTAATAATTCCTGCAGGAAAAACATTTAATTTCATTTCACTCCATGCTTCATACTATCTCTCATGCTGCTTTCCTCTGTTGGCAATTACTTTTAAAGTAAAATAAATCTGTATTATTAATTCACTGCCCGCTGTATTTGTTTTCATACGCTCACAAGAACGCCACTACATTCTGCATTAGGGTGTTTCAGAGCTGCCTTCTGAACTGGATTTCCTGTCAGTATAGACAGTGAATATGGAAACATGGTGCAAGGTGGAGAGGGGGATGGCTTTCAAAGGCATATTTGCCCACAGGTGCCAGGCAGTGGAAGTGCACCATTGCTGTAACAATAAACATACTGGGACATCAGCAGACATCTGGGTATGGACCACTTGCAGTTTTCCAAGAGGCCTTTACATGCACAGGTTGTTAAGGAATATGATATTTCCCTCTGCTACTGTTATAATTATTCTCTGGACAGTCATACAGGTATTCTGATACCACTGGAACCTTTAGCTAAAGGAATTACTTGTCAAGTCATCTTGATGTTCAAATGGCACTTTACATTTATTTCTCTTCTAATGTTACTTTTATATCAGAAACATGACTTGTACTGCAGCATTGCAAATCCAACATTATGTTGGTTGTTGCTAATCGATGACACCTTTAACATTTTCAAATATGTAAACAAAGTAATAATTCCAAACCTCATTATAAGAGGAAGACCAGGAAATGAAATGTCTTACTGCTGAGCAGAAGAATAAGGGAACTATAAAGTATCAAGCAATGACTTTGGGAGGGGAATCAATTTGATTCTTTTTTAGTTCAGTCTTCATTAAAAAAAAAAAAGTCTCTGGCATCTTTTGCAGAAGAATAGGAACTCCAATTACAACAAAGCATGGAAACATTAGACATATTTATATATGTTACTTCCCCTTAAAATTAGTGAGAGCTGATGAAGTACTTGTTCTGAGATATGTTGTTAATAAAATCCTTAAACTGCCAGAAGTAGGTATTGCAGAAATTATGGAGGACAGGTAAAACACAAAGACAGAGTGCCTTTAGAGATAAGACAATTCAAGGACTCAGAAAAGTATAGACCAATCAAGTTAACATCAGTCATAGAAAGGACTCAGTTTCTATGACTGATGTTAACTCAATCAAGTTAACATCAGTCATAGAAACACAGAATCATTGAATAGTTTCAGACCTTAAAGATCATCTAGTTCTAATTCCTCTTCTTAGGAGAGATTTCCCATCCCTCTAATCACTTTTCCAACTGTCCTCTGAACCTGCTCCAGCAGGACAATTATTTTAATGCTGTGAGCCTCAGAGGATTACTCCTGGTGGGATCTCATAGTAGTAAAGCAGAAGGGCAAAATCACCTCCCTCAACCTGCTGGCCACATTGCTTTCAGTGCAGCCCATGATACAGTTGGTTTTCTGGGCTGCAAGTTGTCAGAGACTGAAAAAGTTCATGCCTCAAATATTGATATAAAGTTTTGCTCATTATAACAAAAACCGTATAAAGAAGCTACAACCAAAGATGTCTCCCTGAAGATGCCTGACTGGGACTTTGGACTGTAAGTTAAACCACTAAGATTAGATAAAGGAAAACCCATTCTTTAATCATCTCAGAACCAGGAAAAAACAAACGAAGCTGAAGAAGAGGAATTCATCTACAAGAAAGCCTAAGTCAGCTGAGATTCTTCCCTGGCTCAGTTTGGGGTGGGGGAGACCATGTCCCACATAATGCAGGTTTACACAGCCTCCCCCTGAAACAGGGATGTGGGCAGGAGCTTTCAGGTGTAACCTCTGGTTAGAGGCAGTGACCCATCCTCCCTTACACAAACTGGCCTAGCTATGAAATTCTCAACCCCAGGACCCCAGGAAGGTCACATCCATGGGACATTCACATGAGAGGCAGCTGACGGGGTGTCATGATCCATCAAAGATCCCCTGAAGTGCCTTCCCGCCCCCCCTCCCCTGAGTCATTCCTGAAGTTTTGCACCACAGGACTGCACGTGATGCAGCAAACCCAGAGTCTGTTGCAAGAAATGAGGGCAAACTCCCCCTGCCCAGGGAGGTGCCTGGATTTTCCTACCTAGCCTGAGCATACATTAACCCATCAGATTCTGTGCTTTCTGGGGAGGACCTTCACCACCAAGAAGAGCAGCTGGAGAGGGTCAACAGAACATTGTTGGGATCAGTGGAGTGATGATATTCTCTTTATTCTGTTTCTGTCACTCTTTCTGTCCACCCTCTACCCCCACACACCCATTTTCTTTTTCTTTCTTTCTTTCTTTCTTTCTTTCTTTCTTTCTTTCTTTCTTTCTTTCTTTTTCTCTTTCTTTCCTTTCTTTCTCTATCTCTCTCTCTCTCTTTCTCATATTTACTATCAAATAAAACCCATACTATTGCCACTGGAATATGGTCTCATTTGCACCTTAATTCAGACAGAGGCATTTCTAAGAACTTCAGTAACAAGATCATGACACAAATGCAACTGTTGGTTCATGTCAAGGGTTTCACCAGATCCTGCAGAAATAGTAGAATACACAGACTAAAGTAAACTTATCTATCTGGTAGATAAAAGGAAGAGTAACAGCCAACATGAATTTGTGAAGACTAGATCATATTAAACCAAATTAATTTCCATCTATGACAGAGTAATAGACTTTGTGAATAGAAAGGAAGTGTTAGATATCACATATCTTCATTTCAGCAAGCTTTTTTCCACCTTTCCGGGATTCTCATAAGAAATCTAGAAAAATTAAACTGTTTTTGATATCAACACCTAACTGGCAAGAGTGTATTCCAGAGAGCAGCACTCTCAAACTATAATATATCGTATAGGGTTCTGTAAGTCTGGTATTCTAATAATTAAAATCATAAACAAAGTTAAATTTTTTACAAAGTCCAAAAATACTGGAAGAAAAAAGTACATATCTAAATAAACTTGGCAAATATGAGAAACTGTGTGGAAAGGATGTAATCTAGTAACAAACCCCACAAAGTTTTACACACAATTAGCTGTAAGTGGCTGCACAACCACAGGGTGTAGAAAACCTGTCTCGGCAGTAGCACTGCAGAAATTGCTAAAAGGGTGGTGAATGGAATTACAATCACAGTATATATTAATCAAAAATATCACACTAATGATGAAAACTCGTTTAAGTTAATGAGATAAGAACTGCACTATTACCTGCAAAAAAAACCCCTGAAGTCATAATTTCCTCTTCTAAGTGGTAGTAATATCTCAGCTGGAATATTAACTTCAGCTTTAAGCATCTTAACTTGATTCAATTCATGACAGCCCATGAAATAGTAACAGGTGTGAAAATAGGTCCTGGAAACACAACTATGTGTAAAGTTGAAGAAAATAAGTTTATTAGGTTTAGAAACATGATGATGGCCTTTGACTATGTAAAAAGTATAGTGAAGGGGAAGGAATAATGACATTAAATAGCAAGGGAGAGAAGGATTGTTTCTCAAGGAAAAAAAAAAATTGATGTCTAACAGAAAGAAAGGTTAAATAGATCACTGGAATTGAAATATTTTAGAACATGGATAGCTTAATAAATGTTAATTTCAAGAGTGACATAGATATAAATGATCCTGTTTTCAGTATCTATATATATTTGTTTACAAGGCAATTACTATTATGCACTGAAGACTAACTGAAGAAATATAACTTTGAGTAATTCTTGTAAGTATTATCATGGGTTTATGGATAATCTTTTATCTGTTTAACTGTGTGAATTTCTTGCATACTAAAATTCAGGATTATAAATCAAATTAAACCAGTCTCTCTCCATTGAACTAACAGATTTAACATTTCCCTGTCGGATTATGCACATAGTTGATTCCTTAGGATTGTGCTGTCTTCCTGAAGTGTGTTATAGTTTTTGTTTCTGTTTAGAATCATAAAATATACTGAGGTGGAAGGAACCCACAAAGATCATCAAGTCCAATTCCTGGCCCTGCTGAGGACAACCCAAGAATCATACCATGTGCCTGAGATCATCATCCAAATGTTTATTTAATTTTGTCAAGCTTGGTGCTCTGACCACTTCCCTGAAAAACACTCTTCCAGTGCCTGATCACCTCCTGGGAGAAAAACCTTCTTCTGATATCTAATATAATCCTCTTACAATTCCGTTAATGTAATTTCCTCAAGTCCTTTCACTAGTCATGAGAGTGAAGAGATGTGTACCTACCCCATCTCTTCCCATCACGAGGAATGTTGAAGAGTGTCACGAGGTGTCCCCTCAGTCTCCTCTTCTCCTGGATGAGCAGGCCAAGTGACCTCAGCAGCTCCATGAATAGCTTCTTCTCTACAACCCTCACTATCTTCATTGTTCTCCTTTGGGTGCTCTTTAATAGTTCAATGGTTTTTTTTATATTGTAGCACCAAAACTGCCCCTAGCACTCGAGGTGAGGCTGCCCCACTGCAGAGCAGAGCAGGACAATCCCCCTCCTTGCCTGGCTGGTGATTCTCTGCCTGATGTCCCCAGGACACACCTGGCCCTCCTGGCTACCAAGACACTGCTAACTCATTTTCAATTTGCCATCAACCAGGACCCCCAGGTCCCTTTCCACTCTCCAGCCTCTCATTCCCCTATACACAAGACCAAGATTGTCCAGTCCCAGGTGGAGAATTGGGCATTTTCCCCTGTTAAACTTCATATCGTTGGTGATTGCCCAGCCCTCTGATTTGTCAAGGTCTCTCTTCAAGGTCTCTCTATCCTCTAGATTTAGTGTTGCCAGCAAACTTACTTAGTGTCCCTTCCAGTCTTGCCTCCAAGTCATTTTTGAAGATGTTGAAGAGAGTGGGGCTGAGCATGGAGCCCTGTGAAACCCCTCTAACAACCAGTCCCCAGCCTGATGTCACTCTGTTCACTAAAATTGTCTCTGCATTTACAAATTCTTTTCTGGTGTTTGGACATGCATTATCCAATTAAGTTCATGATACTTCAGCATTATGTGCAGTACTGCAATAATATAATATTCATTAATTACTATTTCTTCTGTCTTTTACACAAGGAAGCTGAAGTATGGATGAGGAACCACAAAAGTCAGTGTCAAATTCAGGAATAAAAACTCACTTGATTCTTCTAAGGTTCCTTTTTCTTGATTACTCTGTCTCTCTATCTCAGTGGTTTCAGAGAGCTCACGTGGTCAGTACGTATTCATTCTGCAGGTTGATACCACCATTAGGTGCACTGCTGCACAGCCTGCAGGCATCGTGTACTGTAACTAAAGAAAAAATAATCAAAACACATGCAAGACAACAGTTGTGACAAAAACATTGTATATTGGAAAAATTCTTTCTGTATCATACATATTTTGTTTTTAATTGTAAAGCAACACTTCTCCTGTTAATGCAGTCATGCTTTAAAAATTTTACCAATTAGTGTAAAATCTATACCTTGGAAAATATTTGGAACTATATATTTTATTAATAAAAAAAAGAAAATTCTTCAACATGTTTCAATAGCCAACCATAATGGGTCTAAATACCAAAGGTGTTAATAATTTCGTTTTAATTTCTTCAAATAGCCAACATTCAGAAAGAAAAAAGTTCAAATAATAAATCAATATAGATACAGATCCTGGATGGTATTTCTGTATTCTAAAAATTAGCCAAAATTCTCTCATGAAGACTGTTTCATAGCAGATAGAAATAACTTCAGCTCAATCCCATGCAGCAACTTCCCTTTTTTTTGTAAAAATTAAAGGGATTATTAGGAAATATTTAGTACTATATGCACTAGAGTTCTGTTATTCCCTATGACACCATTACACTGCAATAACAGATTCTATGTCCGTAATTTTGTTTTTACATCTGAAAAGAATTTATTGTACTTAAGAAAGCAATATAAATAAAAACAATTGTTCTTTCCATTGCAAAGTCTTTCAACTACAGCTAACTATAAAATATTTTCCTCTGGTTTAGTCTTTTTTTGTTTCCTTTTGAAGTTACCAGTACACCATCTCACTTTGTCCATCAAGGAAAATAATTTAAATGGTCTGCAATGCTCAGTTTTGTCAGACTATAGTCTACTGTTCTATTATTCCTGAACATTTTACAACAAACAGAGAAAAATAATACCTGGGCTGTCTGTCAGGATCTAGGAAAGCAGGCGGGAGTTCTGCCTCAGTCATTCCTGGGAGAAAATTATGAGGGGATAGCTACAGTCATCTCTGGTAAACATTTTCAAGCCAGCACAGATGCATAATTTATATTGTTTTGTTTTGGTTTTTTTTTTTTTTTTTGGAAAACCTTTAGTAGAACATGTGTTATTTATTTATTTATTTTAAAAATCTTATGTTATTTGGCCTATATCTTTATTTCAAGGTTGTCTGAATTTGTCTTACACTTGTTATAATTTAAAAACCCAATTCAATTTTGAAGAAATTTAAAAGTAAAAATTTTTCGTGGTTATATTGCATATGCTTTTACTAGAAAAATTATGGCTGTCTTCCATCTTTAGTTTTATCTCTGTTACAAGCAGATTGTAACTAAATCCAATTTACTGACCATCAGAGGGTTTAAAGGAGAAACATGATGTGCTTCTGAAATAAAAATATCAAAAACACCAATGAGAGAAAAATTCAGCATCTATTACTCCTAATCCTAAATTATTAGGAGTGTATTTCTCTGCAAAAAAAATGGATTGCTTTAGGAAATCTCGAGACTGCAGCTACAGCTACTTCAATTTATTCTGCAGTACTGGTAGAGCTGCCTTATCCCAGAGCATAAGAGGTCAGCCTAAAGCATCAGCACTGTTTTGTGGTCTTATTACAAGAAATGGTGAATAGCTCAGGGAGTTGCTGATTGCCCTTTACTCCCACAGACTTCAGTTTTTCAGTACCTAATGGTTTTAATCTCTTCAGTCTTAATGTCTACAATTAAACTGCAAAATATTTTCCCCCTGAGTCCCATTGTTTTCCACCATTTGGCATTCATTGATTTCCTACCCTGCTACTATCTCCCTGATTTCCAACTGAAATAAAACACAGGGAGAATCATGTTATTTTTATTTCCATGTTGGACTTTTATCTACCATCATTGGCAATGTCAGCACAGCTCTGGGAACAGTTAACAGCTTTTGCCAAATATGGAAGGGAACACTGAGAAAACTGAACAAAAATTAAGAGACAGATATTTACAAAGCAAATGACATTTCTTACAGTCCTTAAGCTTATTAAAAACAAGTTCACATCAGAAACAAACTATAATTATTTATTTTTTAAAAATTAAGGGAAACATCAGATGAATAGTGGGCATCAGGCATGACTTGTTAGCAGCCTGATGACAAGCTGTGTTGACAGTGGAATAATTAACATTACTGAGCAAAAATAAGATCAAAAGAAGTGAGTATTTCAGAACAGAAATGTTCCTTTTTCTGATATTTAGAAAGTAGGAAATCATATGGGATCATTCAGTAAGTTCATAGACATTAATAAGGACAGCAAGTTCAGGCCTGTTCACAAACTATTTCCTTTTACAAATCTCATTTAGCAGGTGTGGTGTACAGAATGCCACAACATCACACTACCTCACATTTGGACTGATAACAGTAAAATCAATAACAGGAAAATCAATATTTATTTTCATATGGTAGAAATCTTGGAAGGAGCTTGGAAATTAGAGGGACTGTGAACCAGAAGCCCTTGACATACAGGAAACATCAGTGGCAGCAGTATCTGTGCACAGGCACAAAGCATGGTTTAATGATTCCTTGACAGTTAGTGATTCTGATAAAATTCATGCAAGAGTACTCAGATGGATGATGCTGACCATTAGTAACTCCTGAATGCTCTTTCTGCCTATGCTCTGAGTGTATTTACAAAGCAATAAGCTTTATGCAGAAGCAAACATTGATCCATGATCATGGATATTTCAAACCCCAAATAAGCCCTTTTGGCAGTATCTAGTGTATCATGGTGCCAAAATTTACAGTTTTATCAATACATGAATGATCCATGCATTTACACATTTTGGAAGAGGGCAGTCATAAAGTTTAGCTAGGTAGTAGTTCAGTATGGCTGACGGAATCGTGCTTTGTCTGAAACTCCACTACAAGTCGTTTTCAGACTCCAGTGATATTTGTTGAGCCCAAGCACATTATCACTGCTGTGTGCCATTCTGGGAAGGATTGTACATGCCTCTCAACATGGTTTTCTTTCTTATATTTCTGCTGTCGATACCTCTTTGTTCTGTCACAAGACTTTTTTTCTTTGTAATGGTGAGCAGGGAAAATGTTTGCATTATGTCTGTATAGATATCATCTATCTTATATTCTGCTTTTCTCTCTTTTTAAGGTTTGAGGAGCTTCTTTTCTTTTCAATTTGGCTGGTCTAAGCAGTCTCACATTAGTATGTCTCACTTCCTCTTTAAATTTTAGTTCAAACATTTAGCTGAAAGGTGCTCATTATTTTTTTATTTCAAGGTCTAGCCGAGTGTCAGAAATAAAAGGGGAAATATCTACCAGCTCTGCAGCAGCAAAAGCCAATGTATTCCTACAAATATGATTCTCAATCTCTATTTTCTCTTTTCAAGGTATTGAGACACCTATGTCACATAAATCCATCTTACTTCCACCAAGATTTTTTTATTGGGACAATGTTGCTGACTGTATAAATAAAATAAGCAAGGGAAATGGCCCACTGTGAATGAAGTAATTAGATGATCATCTTGGGTTTTAAGATGTCAAAATTTGCAAAAGAATCTGGTAGAAAATAAAGTTGATAAAAATGTACAAATTTTTACAATGCTTTGAAGAAGTTTTGGAATAATGCAAATGTAAAGATTAATTTTTTTCTCTACAGTCCTCCCAAAAATTCTTTCAGCGTGTTAGTTTGCTTGCTTTTTATTATGTAAATAGTGCTGATGGACTTGTTCAGAGAATTTGACTGCAAGGAGACAGCAAATGAAAAATACTCTCCCTGAGGTGAATGATAAGCCTCAAAAACTCTGAAGCACATATTTCATGAACATTACTCCTCTTCCCTTGTCTTGAAACTGCATGACCTTTGCCTTGTATAAAAGCTGTGTGGTCTCATGACCTCAAGAGCAGTGACAGATATGTTTATGTTCTTTCTTTAATGGAGAATGTCTTAATTAAGTATTAAAAGAGGCTTTGGCCCATAAAAGAAATTGACACATAAAGAAAATCTAATGAGGAACTAGAGAGACACAAGCCAAGTACCTCTTGGAAAAAATGGAACAATAGCAGTGAAAAAGACTTACCAACTTGTACTCTGAAAGATCAACAGACACACTTTGGTGTAATTGAAATGTAAACAACAAAGACTATTGCTGCCATCAGTATTGAAAATTCAAATTAGATTCAGTTCTGTGGTTTCACAATTTAGGGATTGAAGCCCTTTAAACATAAAAACAGCTATTCACATCTTTAACCATTTTAATACTTAGTTTTGCCATTGATTCAGGAATACTTACACTTTACTTCTGTCTGTTGTCTCTTCATTGCTTTGCTTTGGTTACCTGGCAATCTTCCTGCTTCATTTAACTATTCCCGACTCCAGAAATGAAAATTACATAAATCCCCAAATATAGTTTTTTATTATAATAATTGATGGTGGTAACCTTAATAATTATGTCTATATTGATAATAATCATAGAATGAGGATTATAACCTGCTTTAATTTATATTGTTTTATTGTTTTTTCTATTTAGTCTGCCTGAAGAAGGAATATTGTTTAGCTGGTTTTCCTGCCGAACAGGTGGATGCTCCGTCAGAAATGTCTTTCTTCTAGTCTCAACAAAAATCTTCTGACTTTTGACTTTAATGACTACGATTCACTCCAGCTCTGCCGGTATCCCATGGCTGGTGACTGCTGATGATGCTGACAGCCATTCCTTTCTGTTTCTGAAAGCATCCTTGCCATAGAGGAACTTCAGCTGAGGCTGCCACTGATCTAGTTGAATCCCATCATGGTCACACAAGGTGCCACTTTTCTTTTGAGTCCAAGAAACTTAAATAATCTTTATTTACTCCCTGCAGTTTCTGATTTCTTGTTAAATATCACACTGTCCTTTTTGTACTGTCCATAAGAACAGGCAGTCACAAACATATCTTTTATTGAGGTTTCTCAGTCACTTTGCATTAAGGCTTGTATTAACCACTATTGAGGTTAATACACCACAATTAGTGTGTATGGTTGATAACTGTCCTTAGCTTTATATTTTTATTTCCTGGGGCTTTTTTTCTTTAAAAGTTTTCTATGTATTGCTTCTTTTTTTCCCCTGCCTACTTTCTAAATGTCCTTTAATATTGAAATATTTTTTGCTAAGCTTCATTGAATACTCATTGTTCTAAGAAATATTTCAGACAAATTAGACTAATTTACTAACAGTATAGCAACCTTCCCAAAATTACCTATCAGCTTTTCTTTTTCTTCTAAAAATGAAAAACAGGTAAAACAGTCTTTAGACTTTACAGTATTCTGTAAAGCAAACAGTCTGTATTCTGGAGCAAACAGTCATTAAAACATGCAGATTGTTTTGAAGCTATAACCATATATATGACATTCATTCTTTAAATATCAATGTTGCATTATTGCATATTTTTATATACATTGCGCATTTATATACATTTATATTGCATGACTTTAGATACATTACACAAATAACAAAAAAGCTGAGTAATTTCGAACATGCAACTCTTTAGCATGGACTTATCCTACTTTTTCTTACATTACACTTTTGTTCAAGTAACACTTTTGGTCCCATAATGAGTTCCACATGTATTATCACTATTATAAAATGAAGCTTACAGTCAGTTGTACAATTATACACACATAAAAATGTTAACTATATTGTTCTTCACACAATGACCCTTCAAAATCAGCCTGCTTGTAAATACACACATACATATTTCCCACCATACACACACTTGAAAAAATATTCCTCTACTTCCAGAATTCAACTACTAGAAAAGCTGTTGTAATTTTTAAACCTTTACTTTTAAGGATGTTTTGCTTTCTTGCTGTCTCACATTACCTCTGACTGCTACATTCTGCTGTAGCATACACCATACATACTGGTACTCTTTACATACATCACAGTCCACATTCTGTTGATGTGATTCAAAAGAACAATTTAATAGGTGTCAGTGAGAAGCTTTTCACTTGTGTTTAAAAATGACATAACCTAGAACTGATTTACAAAACAATACTTTTTTTTCTTTCGTATGCTACAGATGACACAAAGAATGAAGCAATCTTTAAAACATTTTTGCAAATAAAAAATTATTTATTTTTTTCTGAAATTATTTTTTGAAACCAAAAACTACCCTGTCTTCAGTGGGTTTCCAAATGTTGAATTTTCTGCAATGTCTTCATGCCTGAAGTAGAGCTAGTGTGTTCTTAAAAAGAAGAACATCTGAGTTGTCATAAGGCATTTGTCATTCTTTGGCTTATTTGCTGAAGCTGAAGTTCTGTTAGTGTTTCCC
This sequence comes from Onychostruthus taczanowskii, assembly GCF_017590055.1. Classification (NCBI taxonomy): domain Eukaryota; kingdom Metazoa; phylum Chordata; class Aves; order Passeriformes; family Passeridae; genus Onychostruthus; species Onychostruthus taczanowskii. The sequence continues at coordinate 874,466 of NW_024498795.1, forward strand.
TGATATTTTTTTTGTTTTGTTTTCTTCAGGGCTGAGAATGACAGGAATGCAACAAAGGGGGGAAAAAAGTCATTTCTGTAGCCAAGATGCTCAGACGAATGCACAAGGATGGGTCAGCTGTAAGCAGTGCAGGAAAAAAAAAAACAAAAAAAAAAGAACAAAACCAAAACCAACTGACCACACAAAAAAAATCCACCAAAAACAGAGAAAATAAAACAAATTCCCAACCCCTCCATCCCCCTCAGTTTTCGTAATATCAACCATGAAACCTGTGTTGCATACAGACTGCACACAGAAGCTGACACGTACAGCAGTATCAGGAAAGTACTCTATCACTATAATTTGTTTTGCTTAAATCTCTAGGCGTATTGAAAACAGACCAGCTGTATACGGGACCACATTTTGAACAGAAAACAATGGAAGTTATAGACAAGGGAGTATTTTAGATCTTTTGGGACGTGAGCTGCTGTGCTTATGAAAAGCCTGCTCTCTAGAGCACTGTTTACTGGCCTTTTAAATAATCATCAAGTATCACAAGCCACTCTAATTGGTTTCTAGGAAACAATTCACAATAGAAAAATATTGCTACATTCTCTCTAATAAATGATTTATAAAACAGACTGCAGCTTCTCCATATTGGTTTGTTATCCAGCAGTTTACTTGGTCAATAATTCTTGGTCATGTTTTTTCCATGGTTAAAATTTGTGCAAATATGTATTCCTTCAAATTCCAGATGTTTTGAGCTATCATACATCACAAGGTTATGTGTTCTGAATAAATGTGCCCGACTCATGTAATCAGGTTTTCAGTATAAATGAATTTGAATTCAAATTAAAAATTATTTTCCCTCAGAATTGTGTACCATTTCTGTCAGATTTTTTTTATTCACAGTGTAAATCTGGACTGGGCTACCAGTTCTTTCCTGGGTTGTCGATGTTCAATTACAGTGACTTTCCTTCTCTTCAGGGTCCACCCCTTCTAACTAACACAGGGAAAAATAAACAGGCAGCACTGGGTTCTTGCCTTCTCTGGAACTTAAAAATGCCTCCTCTCTTTCATTTAGTCCAGATCTACCTTCCTCAGACTTACTCAGTCATGTACGGTAATCACATTTAGCTCTGCAGAGAGATCTCCATTTACTCATCCCTTTGAGTGTTTGAGGCAGTCCCAGTGAGTATCTCTTCTGTGTCTGAAATCATTACTTTCTTAGATACATGCATGTGTCAATTCCTACATAAAAAAACCCAAAGATTTAACAGGATTTTAAATACTACAGACACAGAGGGCCAGATGAAGATGGTTGAGCAAACCAGTTTTCAGAAAAAATTTGATCCCTTTCACAAATCAGAAAATGTTTGTTTGAAAAGACTACAAATATGTCTTAAGAAGACATTGGAGATAAAAGTAGAGCAGGAGATAAAATTGTCCAATGAAGAACTGAAAAAATCAAGGCAGTATAAGGTAGAGAGAGAAAGGGTAGAGGGATAAAGAAGAGCAGAGAGGCATTCAAGATTCAGCTCTGTGGCAGTAAAACATTGCCACAGAATTTCAACAAGAGAGGGAATTGAGAAAGAACCAAGGCAACAAGATTGCTTTTGCTACACCTAACTGTGTATGGTGTGTAATCCCAAGGAGCACTGCTAGTCACATTGATGGGATGTGTGTAGGGCCAGCAGTGCCCTGCTTCATTACGTTCATATGGCACCTGTCAGTAGAGTCGTACGTGCACAAGTACTGACAAAATAAGAACGCAATTTGGCCATATGGCTTGCATTCCATCACAACGCTGCCTTCCATCAGCCTGGGTGGAAGACAACTTGTCATTGCATCCTCTTGTCCATCCATCTGACAACATTAATCCCCTGCCATTCAAATCTGTCTTGTCCCCAACCCGACTTCCCAGCTGTGTACTGACACAGTACATGTGTTGCTTATGCTGCTGCTCTTCCTGGAGATGACTCTTATCTTCTGGCCTTCCTTAGACTTTCTGCTGCTTCACCAGCAGCTCTAGCTGTCTCTTTCTGTCCCCCTGTGCCTTATTCCCTTTATTCCATTCATGCTGTTTACATCTCTTTGGAGAGAACAGGATTCATATGAAAATGATCCAGTCCTCTTTAGGCTGTCTCCCAAATTGCTTATTTACATATGCTTGAAAGAATGCATCCTCCCCAGTCCAATAATTTCCTAACCTCAGCGATTCCATCATTCAGTCACACACATGGGAAGATGAGGGCTGGAGGGTTTTTTACTGCATTGTTCAGGTCTGCTTGGCACAGAATCAGTTTTATTGTATTTTGTGAAACTGCCAGGCATCTAGCAACCCATTTTTAATTAAAGGAAGAGCTTTGATTAAAGACAAGCAAGTCTGGCAGCCAGTCCTTTTAAAAAATAAAAAATAAAAACCCAAAATCTGAGTCTTCCAACACTTTTTTTAGTACTCTGGGTAGATCATTCAAACCTCCATCACAAGGATTATATACAAACATGAAAGCAAGAGCCAATTTAAAATATCAACAAAAGTGGCATTTCTCACACTGTGACCAGTCAAACCACAAGCACTTCCTAGCTCACATCAAAGATAACTTTAAAAATTGCTCAGATGATAAGACCAATATTTACTGCATTCCCTAGGACTAAACAAACCTACTTCCATCAGGATTAATCAGTATTAAAAAGTCTGCTTGGTTTAATCTATCTTGTGTGCTTCTGGCAAAGATAACCATACCCATAATCAGCCTAAAGGTCAGATCATGGAAAAGGCAGTATTTATTTACCTCTGGGGCACTGACAACATCACTTACTGTGTTTTTTCTACCTCCAGTAGCAGCTTTGTCTTGTCAGTCACTAAATGGAAGCTATTAGCAGCAGTAGAAAACTATGATTGTTTTACAAAATTGAGGAAATGCACGAATAATGACAGATGGTGGTATATGTTACCTTCAAATGCATTTGTTAGCTACATTTCAATAGTATATTTACTTCAGATATTTGGAGTAAATCTTAGAACACACCTCACCACAAAACTAGGTCATAACATATAGCAACAGAGCACAGTTTTCAAAATATGTTGACTCATTATCTGTTCAAAAGTTCTAATTTTATTTTAAAACAGTGTTTCTGAAATTACGAGCCAATAAATATCAATGGAATACCTTCCTTAAGAAACAGGCCCTTATCCTTACCTTTGAATCTGATAACTAGAAGGTCACATTCTTCTTCTTACAAGGCAGAGTTCATATATAGAGATATATAGATAAATATAGATATAGATATAGATGATATAGATATAGATGTAGGTATTTATTTCTATTCATTTATCTATGTCATTTTGTCTATAGATATGCTATGTAGGATAACTATTGGTGAAATAAATCTAGAAATATTTAAACAGGTCTAGGTCAGAAATAGATCTAGATAAAATAACTAGATGGATAAATAACTGGAAGTTTATTTATAAATCTCTACACTAAATTCTTTAAAATTACAGATGTCTGGGTCATTTCACAGTCTAAGATTTGGATGTAATTTAACATTTAAGAGAAGGCAGAGTGTACTGACCATAACACATTGATACCATCAGTTTTGTGACCTTGATTTTTCTAAGGTAATTGAATTATATGTAGTAGATAATTTGTTCTTCTAAAGTGAAATGTTAATTAATCAGATAGGCCAAATCTTTCTCCCACTTAGATACATCAAGTTCTGTAAACATTTCTGAGCAAAATTTCACATTCAATGAACAACACTTGATTTCACAAATGTTTATTACTCCTTAGTTACAGCAAGAAGTGTCTCTACAAAGAAGCCAAACTTTTTTTAAACAAAGATGTATGTTTCCTTTTGATCTGACATTCTCCAGAAGCAGTTAACCTGCTACAATATGAAAATTGATAATGTGTTTCGCTCTGGACTCATAAATAAATTAAATTAAATTTTGAGTAGAATCAAGGTCAAAAATATTAATTTAAATGTCATATAACTGAGCAAGAATATTCCTTATTCTGAAATAAAATCGGTAGAGTAGTGGAGGATTAAAACACTTCCTTTTTTTTTTTTTTTCAAAGTCTAGAGCTAGTGAGGTATTTGAATTTGTAAAGTCCTGGCTTTTTGGCAGATTCACAACCACTAGAAAATTGTGTTATATTTCAGTGGGGGTATGAAATCATATTATAAATTGTTACATCATCTTTCAAAAATATTTCAAAAATATTTCAATGCAAATGCCATTAGCAATATTATCTCATCTTTAAAGGACCCTGACTAACTAGAGAGATCAGCCTATTAATATGTGAATCTAGGTGCTTTTTATTTGAGCAGTTAACTGGTGGACTCATTAAAGATCAAATGGTTTCTCTAGTATAACTGATAACTATGCTAATAAGAAAATAGATATTCCTTTACAAAGGGAATAATATATTGGCAGTATTGGTGAACTGCACTTCCCAAAGTGATAAACAACAGGGAGGAAAATTAATCATGAAATTGTAGAGTGTTAAGGGGTTGGAATCTTAAGGGAATGGAATGGACCTTAAGCATCATCTAGTCTCAACCCCACCCTGTTATGGGCAGGGATATCTCCCACTAGAGCAGAGAAGGGATCAAATTCATTTTTCCGCTTCAATTACCAGAGGTAGTCAGGGTCACGTAAGGTTGATGATACTTGGGTGATGTTACACAGGTCAGCATTCTTTGTATACTCTTATGCACTGAATCTACTACAGTGACTGGCAGTCATTTGTCCAAGATAGGGGGAAGGCAGCTTGCTATAATTGTCTGTCTGTTATGAAAATGCCATGTTTTCTAGTACTTGGCCTTCAGATTATCTGTATTGGGATAAAGGAAACAGCAGAATCCAAATGAGACAAAAAAAACAAAAACAAAAACAAAAACAAAAAAACAAAAAAAAAAAAAAAAAAAAAAAAAGAAAAAAAAAAAAAAAAAAAAAAAAACCAAAACACCCAAAGAAGTAAAAAGGTTATCCAAAGAGCAACTTGCCTTTTTTCTTTTTTTTCTTTTTCTTTTCTTTTTCTTTTTCTTTTTCTTTTTCTTTTTCTTTTTCTTTTTCTTTTTCTTTTTCTTTTTCTTTTTCTGTTCTTTCTCTTTCTCTCTTTTCCTTTTCCCTTTCCTTCTTCTGTTAATTTTCCTTTTTTTTCTTTGCCTCTGAAACTTAACCTTTAAGAAAGGGTGAAAGTGTAGAAGGGGTATGGAAGGGAGAAAATGGACAGAATGCTGAGGTTGCTGGTGCTTCTGTCAGGGGGTTTGGAATCAGAGACCGAGGATGGGTGACTGAGGAGAGGAAATTAAGGTATGGACTTTGGAGGGGCAGGCACTGAGCCAGCGCTCAGCTGCAGCAGCACATGACCTACAGCAGTACATCAGCAGTCGAAGATGCAGCTTAGAGCTTCTGAGAAGGAAGGTCTAGGCTTTATTCATGACTACTTAAGTCCCAGAAGGTTGGTTCTGCAAATTGTAATTCCACTGCTGTTTAATATTCATTAATGCTTAAAGCAATGACAAGAACTATGTACATATTATAAATATATAGATTAAGATAGAGAATCTTTTATGTCTATTAATTTCCTTCCCCAAGGACATAAAACCCAATTTTTAATGCCTAATGTTCCTGAATACTTGGAAATCACATTAACAATTTCAGAAGGACTTCAATGTTAAATAAGTTTAGATAAGTTTTAATTTCTCTTCGTTGCCATAAGTCCTTGTTAAGGAAAAAAAAAAGGGAAAAAAAAAGTTCATTTCATTTGGTTTTCCTGACTAAGGTTTCTTTTCTTATGCAAGAATATATTTATTCTTCTTTTACCATGCTGTATCTTTTGCACTAATTAGAAGTGCACAGTAATATAATAAACTTTTATTTCAATAAATATATGAATATATAATACCAATTTCATTATCTATATATAAATAATATATAATCTACAATATTTCCAGCATATAGCACACAGCAAAGACAGACAAACATGAAAACACTAACCTATTTTGCTGTAATTGTATTTAAGGAAGATCTGCTTCACCCTTCTGGCTAAACATTGATTCCTCATTTGACCTCTAGTTGCCATTCCTACTATTCAATAGGTTCTTGCACCCATTTCTGACCCTTTGCTAAATACATGAGCTGGTAGTACATGAGCTAGATTTATACACCCCTGAGTAATCTGTGCTGTTTTCTGAGCATACTGTTCCTCTTCTGTTTCCTTTCTGTGGAGTATCCTTCTACTAGAAAAAAAGTTTAAAGCAAAAAAAAAAAAAAATTAACAAAAATCCAGAACTGAATGCATTGGATCTGCTTGGGATGGAGTTGGTTTCATATTAGCCCATATGGTGCTGTGTTCTGGATTTGTGATTAAACCAGTGTTGATAAAGCACCAATACTTCAGCCACTGCTGAGCAGTGCTTACTTAGCATCAACATTTTCATTTTTTGCCTTCCAATCTTACAGTGAGGAAGCTGGGGGAACATAAGGTTTTGGGAAAGCTCACAACCAGGACAGCTTATATGAATGGCTAAAGGGACATCTTGACATCACTTACCATATAATGTTGGGCTCAACAATAAAATCTCAAGGAAAAGATCAGAAAGGAGAGATATTTGTGGTTATGGTGTTTGCCTTCCCAAGTAACCTTTATACAAGCTTCTGTGGAAGTATCAATTCTTCAGGAATTTGTCAGCAACCATGTGTATGTTGACTTTTAATAATGTATTTCTAAGACTGCATCTGGACCTTGGCTAAAACTTGTCTAATGTCTATGGGTATGGGGATAAAATTGCCTGGTGATGAAAAATAATTAATTCCTTGTTTTGCTTTGCTTCTGTGTGCAGCTTTAGTTCACTTATTATTTTCTTCACTGTCTTTATCTATAACCAAACGTTTTCTGGTTTTGCTCTTCCAATTCTCTCCATTCTGCTGAAGGGCAAGTTAGTAAGCAGCTGTGGTGGTCAACCCACTACACAGAGTAACATTAATAGGGCTGACGGATATTTATGGTTTGGCATCTTGGAGTTCAGTTATACTTGTCAAAGCCAGGCCAAAAACAGAGCTTTAATTTGCACTGAAAATTATCACACGTGGTTATGCCACTATGTCAAGTATACTGCTCCAGATTGTGCTATTGAAACTTTATTTAAAGTGTGTGTTTCACTCCATGTTTTGGAAATAGGGATAACAACCTGGCAAACTGTTAAAGCTATCTAATTTAGGGATTGCCACCTATCATTTTATAGGTCTTTCTTACAAAACTTATACCTTGTTAAAATACTCCTAAAATAAAACTATTGAAACTGCGAGCTCACTGAATGAGATGGTCCAAGAATACTACCTGGAAATCAGAAGCAAACATCTGTTAGAAAAAGGAGATGTATAGAAGATCCATCAGATTAGGAGTTTCCAGACATGGGTTACCTGTATTATATTGAAGCATTGTACATTTTTTTGTCTCTCAGATGAGGAAACACAGAACTCTTCAGTCTATCCTAACAGATCTCATGGTATGTAGCAGATCCTGAAAGATTAATTTGTGACGATGGGACAGCTGCACAATTACAGGAAATAAGTGGGATAAGAAGCTTGACAAAGAAAATGTAAATTTATGTATGTAATTTTTGTGGTCATCACTTTCTACAAAAAGTGCAGAAATAACAGTGCTCTGCTATTACAAGGCCCATTTCAATGATCAGAACAGCTTTTTATGTACTTTATAAATTGCATAATAATGATCTTAACTTGACAGGGATGTCAGTTAATTATTCAATGATTAACTGAGATATAGTAAACATTCTGAGCAACAACTGGTAATATTTGGAGCTCTCATGTGCTGCATCCAGAGTAGCCACTGACTCAAAGCTCTCCATATCTGACTAATAATTTTGCACAGATGATCCTAAGATGCTTCTCTAAATGAAGAGCTGTTGACCACAGATGGTTAAACCAAACAGTGCAAACATGTCCAAGCAAGAAAAATAAACAATGAAGACTGCTTATCACGCGGTGCTCAATTTGTGCTGAGGTTATGTATCCTCTTGTCAAGTGTTCAAACAATATAATTGAGAGTTAACACGACATCTCTGTCCACAGGCCTCTCAAAAGAAGTAACACCTATTTCTGGCTGACAAGATTATCTCACCTATTCTGAGCTTCAACATGGTTTTAACAGCTTTTTTTGCAATGTCTAGGGCAGTAAGGTAAACTACTCTTTATCCTTATCTGCAGAAACTGAAAGACATTTTAACTGGCTACATAATCTCTGCTATAGTCAGACAACTTGAATAAAAGTAGAGTACTCTTGGAAAAAGCATGCTGATATCTGTAGTCTTCAGACCATAGAAGTTCTTCCCAGTTTCTGACCCACTAAAACAGTAACATAAACTATATTGCAGTGGTTTACTAGTCAATTTGTTTATTTACTTGTCAAGGAAAATGTTAGCTAATAGAACTCAGGTACAAACTTGGTAGAAATAGAAAGCCAGGCTAGAAACCTAACCTCACACCCTAATTGGTGTGAGCATCCTTATGGGGATAATCTTCAGGAGGAACACTGGCTTTTGATGATACATTTCAAAGCTTGCGTGTGGACCTAGTCTTGAAATTTTTCCATGTCTGTGGGTACAGGTATCAGGTAGAATCAAATTTCAGAAAGCTGAGAATTAAGTGGTGAAGAGAGTCTGAAGATCAGGGGTAGAATTGCAACCAATACTAAATTATATAGATGCTATATGATAAAGAGAGATAATACTATCTTTTTGTCAATTGTGATACACTAAATTGACATTCTGCCTTGATACAAAAAAAATGTATTATCATTAGCAAAAAGTTCTATATTATATTTTTGTTCTGTGCTTGCAAGGATACCTGTTGCCACACAGAATAAACTTCACAAATTTTGAGTGAATTTATAGCAAAATTAAAATTTTTTCACGCATACAAAAAGAAGAATCGTAGGCACAGTTTTTTTTAATTGCATTCTAATGCAATAAAGGTTTTTAAAAACTCTGTAATTTATTTTTTATTTAATGTCATATATGGTCACCATTTTTTTAATTTTCTGACCTACAGCATCACAAGCAGCTCCTGAATCACTGACAGCTAAATAAGATCATTACTGCAGCATTCTACTAAGGTATCTTTACTTTCATTCAAATGGATATGTAGCAATTGCACTCAAAGAAAACAGGTAAATATTAAATTTATCCTTCTGCAAGATGTGTGGGGGCTTACATACTAGTGTACTCTAGATGAAAAAAGAAAGTATAAATATTCCAACAAATAAGAATTTCCAAAAGATTTAAATTCATTATAACATTTCCAGAATCTTTGGAAGATGGGGGGAGACATGAAGTTTGTATTAACTCAGAAATAATTTGGGATACTCTGGAACAAAATCATGCTAGTCTGTGGTGAGCACAAGCATTTTCTGCAACAAAAGTACCTATTAAAAATGTTTAAATTTACCAGTAAAAAAAAACAAAAACAAACCAAACAAAAAAACCTGCACTGTAAAGATTCTTTTTCTATATGATATAGAGAAACTTCAACATTTCAGACACTTTGTTTTAAAATTGATGGAGTCAACAGGCAGCATTAGTTTGTTACTACTTACAATCTTGGACTAGTTCTAAAACTAACTTTGTAGGGAGAGCAATTTCAGAGCCAATAGCATCAAGAAGATGTCATGTAGAAACATTCTCTGTGAACTACTCTTCTCTATCAACTGTCATTAATGAAAAGTATGCATTTGATCAAACTTTAAAACATCCAAGTGGCACTGAGTCTGTTCAAACATTGAACATCTTCTCAAGAATTACCTGTGGAAATACACATATCAACTCATATTTTAGTTTCCACTTTCTTTCAAGCAAAAATAATATTTTGATAATCTTATCCTACATAAAGGTATTAAAACCAGAATATTCTACCTATGCATCTTCCAAATCAAAGCAAAATTCCCAGTTATTGTTGGGAACATGGGAATCTCTCCTTTTAATTTAAAAATATTAAAATAATTACTGCTGAAATAGACAAACATAATGATAGATAAGATTAAACAGATATTTGTGAAACACTTTCTCCCAGCAAAGGAGTGACAATAACAAAATGAGAAAAAAACTTGCAAGTTGTTATTATTATTAGCAGTTTTATTATTACTTTGTTTTATTGAATAACTAAATGACAATTGGAATGGGTGTCTCTTTACCTGAGGCACAGAATTTTACAGATTTCTTCCTAAATAACCCTCTACAGATATAACTGTTAGATTAAAAATCAATTTTTACCCATTTCATAAAGCACTATCTTTAATTAAAGAATAAATCAGAGGCATTTGGGATATAAGAATACCAATAAACTCTGCTGAAGGTAAAAATATTTTCCATACTTTTTCAGATCTCTAAAGAGACAAAAGCATTTCAGTACTATATATTGTCATTAACATCTAGTGTCTTTGGTCTTTATTAAAGTATTAGATGACTGCATAATATAAGTCCTTTTCATATGAGGATTACTTTCCCTTTAGAATGATTGAGAGGTGATGTTCACCAAGTTTTAAATGGGCCAAATAATAGTACTTCTGCAAATCCCTTGGGAACCACTTCTAGTTTGGGAATTCTCACTGCTAATGCCTAATTTTTTTCTTGCTGCCAAATTTTTATTAGATTATTTATCCACAATACCATGTGTGGAAAAAAATTTATTTTCCATATAACCAAGTATCAGGTAATAAATATATATATTTTTTTAATGGCAGGGTAGATGATCATGTTTTTAAAGCAGAAAAATCACCAAAGAAGTTGAGTAAAAAAAAAAATCTGTTGATAACCAAACATCAATAGCAGAAACCATACTAGAATCACACAGTCTGTCCTATGGGGATGTCTGGTCCTTTAAAAGCCTTTAATCAGGTAGCTCTGTCTATCTCAAACTTCAGCTTCTTCTTCAGACTTCCTGAGATCCATAAACCTCCTTCTTAAAGATCTCGTATCCAGTCTGGTGAGCTTGGATGAGCTTTACAGTAGCCCAAGGTCTATCAAAAAGAAAGTAAAATATTGAAAGTAAAATCACCAGGAGCTCAACTAAATTACACTCTTTTAATTCACAATCTCCCTATGTTCATATTTTTCTTCCAGATTCATGGCAAAGTGTGATTGTGCAGGAAGATGAGGAAGAGACCAGAAGGATGCTGGAGGGTGAAGGCATGCTTCCTCTCCAGCTGTGTGAATGTGCTTACCTTTCACTACCTGTTCTATAATTGTTACAAAAAGAGCCACTTTACAATAGTATTTTATTTTCTGTGTCCTTTAACAAACTTTATTTAGCAAACTTTCACAATGTGAAACAGCTTCATGTGATGCTTTTAAGCCTTTTGCTGACAACTTGAAGTGAATCACTTGGACTTCATTTTATGCGCCTTCTTTCTTATTAGAAATGCATTATTTCTTCAAGTAATCACCTCTCATCCTTTCCTAAGCCTCTTAGATTCCTGTTGATTTAATCCCTGATTTCTGTGGATATCACTTTTCCATTCAGTAAAAAGCAAATTGTCTTCTTAAAACAAATGCATTTATCACAGGTTACTACAGGCTGACACAAGAAAAAGAGCAAAAGAAACTAAGTATATGAATTGCTAAGACTTAGTTTGTTATAAAATAATCCCTTGTTTGAAAAGATGCAGTAAAATATCGATCCATAAGTGCTGCCAGGAAAATTGTCAGCACACAGAACACTTTGGGTGCAGGTTTTTTCAGGCTAGATGGATCACTGTCTGCAGATGTAACCTAAAGGAGACAGTTTCTTCAAAAAGCAAAATGTTTTCTCTTCCTTATTATGAGGAAAGGAAAACAGGGAGAAAGGACCTCTAGCATTTTCTACCTACCAGTGGGAGATATTTCATATAAAACATCAAAGACAACACAGTCTTCAGTACATTTACAGTCTCCTGCCTTTTCCTCTGGGGAAAAAAACCCAAACCCCTACAATTCTGGAATTTTCATTTCATTTTGCATAAAACTCACTAAATTGTATTTCGAAGTCTTCCTTATATTTCAACCTTTTTGAATTATCCTCCTGGGATACTATTATTTCAAACCAGAAACACAATTTTCATATACTGTGGCAATTATCTGGTGTTTTCTTAGTAATATATTCCCTTCTTATTTTACCTACTACAACAAATGACTTTAATCCTGTCCAGGCTGTCTAGCTTTCCTTTTTTCTGGCATGATTCCAATCCATACTTTTACAGCAGATTTTCACAGCTGCTATAGTTTTGTTCTAATTCTGATTTTTTTATTATTTATTTCTTATGTATTCTACAGAGATTTTTATGACATTTCAACACCTATAAAAGGTTATATAAAGTAGCAATTATTTAACTCTGGGCAGAAAATGGGTATCATATGCAGCGATGTCGAGAATTTCACTGTTTTGCAGTAATCAGATAGCTTACAGATGTTGTGTATCATTTCATGCCATGCTGTAGAGGTAAAAAAAAAAAAAAAAAAAAAAAAAACAAAAGAGGAAAAAAAAAAAAAAGAGGAAAAACAAAAATAAAAAATGAGAAATTTCTATATTTCTGTATATATTAATGGACCTGAACAAATGAGGCCCATTATTTAGAGAAAATGCAATCTTCAGATCTCATACAAAACTGTAAATAACATCAGAACAAGATAGCTTCTTTTTATGACAACATTGGTGTGATGAGCAAAAAAGACAGCAACTGGAAGATCACCAGAAATACAAGTAAAAAAACACCTTACATACTTCATGTTGGATCCAGTTTGTATGCATTTTGTAACTGATGCTTACAGATCTAAATGACATAATTGATTTTAGTCTTAAAAGAGGCATGAGAACATCTGACAAGGTTATTAAGTCTACCTGTAGCATGAGCAGTTTTAAATGGCCATCAAAATTATACATGGAAAGATATGAAATAACTGAATGAAAATTTTATAGCCCATATTGTGCGGGAAGTCAGACTATATGATTGTAATGTTTGCTCTGAGACCAAAATTTACAAATCTAAGACAAAATAAAAATATTGCTTTGAACATGTAAAAAAACCCTCAAGACTAATAAAAGGTAGAAAATGCAAAGGTAGTAATTTCAAAAGAAATGGTTTCCTAAGTATTTTAAATTCATTTGAAAACCTAAACTAATCCTCAACATCACATCTAATCACCGTAATTGATCTTGTTATCTTACCCTAAAGAAAACAGATACTTATAAAGACAGGTCCAGAACCTCTTGTAGGGGCTATTGTTTTGTATTCTTCTGCCTCTAAAACTGTCCACTGATAAAAGGAAGGAATATATGAGAACAAAAAATTCTGTAGCCTGTGGAAGATACTGGAATATAAAAGTGTTGACTTCCAGCATTACACTGCTAGAGGTGAATAAAGTACATTTTTTTTTAGAAATAATTATTTTTGGTTTGCTGTTTTTGATGTCTTATATTCTCAGTTTTTGGGTTTTTTTAGAAATGTACCCTGAAACATAGATAAGTTTTTTGGGTTTTTTTCCAAGTTATTAACAATTCTGTACTTGGAAGCTGAGGTTTGCCTGAAATACAAAGTAAAAAATAAATAGATTGATAGTAGTTCAAAGCTGTACAAGAGCTTTGTATTGCTAAACTAAGATCTGATTTTTATGATTTGAAGTGTGTTTCAATGCAACTGCATTCAGAGCCCAAAGCAGTAAACCTTGGAGTCTTTTCTACACACTCCCAAAACATGCTTTCCTGCCCTGTAGTCACATATCAGGCCTAGCACAAGCTTCTCCTATGGAGCCACCTGTGTTACAACAGCTTTGCTGCTCTAATTTCCGTTTACAAATTCACATTAGAGGTAAGTAATTCATTAAAGTTTGATTTTATTTTCTTTTTATTAAACAGAAGGCAATGGGGCCCATCTGCAGATGTTGAGACTCTATCAAATGAAATAGCCAGATCTGACAGGTCTTATTTGAAAAACAGCAGTTGCTTCAGGAATTCATTTAATCTGGGAGTAATACAGAACCCCTGATCTTGTTTTCCTAAAAATTCATTAGCATGTTAAGAAACCAAGTTAAGTTCTGATTGCCAAGTACTGGGGAAAATTGGAGGTCTTTAGTTCAAAAACTGCTATTCACAGAACTCTGTGACATCTAAGAGAAGAAGATGGCACATTCTTAAATTAAGACATTTACACAAGTCTTTAAAATCCCACATTTTTAGAGTGCTGAGTGAATTTGCTTTTGGAAGATTATAGACATAATCCCAGTGTTTTAATTCACTGTCCACAGCTCTCTGCCTTCTGCAATCCAAAGAGATTTGGATTCTTGAAAGCCAGTATACCTATTCTTTAAATTCAAAAGTATTCTTTAAATTTTTTTCAGCATTCACTCTCTTCCTCCATGGCAATAAGCACATCTGTGAAAAACCAGGAAAGTATCCTGGTGTTCAAAATACTCTTCTTTCACTGAGTGTGTTTTTTGTCATCCTTTAGCATTCTATATTTTAGAACGTTTATGGATTCCCTCAAGGAATTTCTTTAGATTTCTAAAGATGGCAATACATATCTAGTAGAAAACTCATAATTTTTCTGATGCTATTAGCTCAAGTTTACATAAACTGAAGGAACCAGAAAAGCAAAGAAAAAATAATAGTTTTCAAATAGCATTCCATTTTCTTATTACTCAAATTCCATACTTCTGCCTGATAGGTCTTAAGTGGACAGAGAAGTATTTTAGATTAAACAGAACTTACTTAGTGAGTTATACAGCACAGTTTATAAATATATTTGACTTAGTGAAGAAATAAATGGAATTTCATATTTATGCATCAAAACAGAATTTGGAGAGGCAATTCATTCAGTGTTCTGTTTCTCAATTGTTATTAAAATTATCTAAAGTATTAGTAAAATATTAATGTCATAAATATTTCCTCATTTAATCAAGCAAGTGTATGCAAAAATAGTGTATATATGAGTATGAAGGATTCAGTTAAATATGGATAGTGAAGAAAATTTTAGCTGTCCTCTTTGTTCATCTCCTCATTGCTTCAGTAGGTAGACAATTCCCTTGATGGATGGAAAAAGATTACTTAGAAAATAATGTAAATATTCACCTCCTTCTTTCTAATAAAAGAAATGTTATTTGGCAAGGGTAATCAATTTATTATTAATGAACTTTCAATTGTATAATTTATCACACCTAAATTAGATAATCAAAAGAAATCAGAGCTTTTTCATGCATGGAAATGAACCTGGAAATCTTAAAAAAAAATTAAAAGAAAACTTTGATTTTTTTTTTTTTCCTCGTGTATGTATTTCACCTCACTGTCCTAATTTTTGGTTTTAACTGCTCTCTATGTTTCATAATAAAAATATGCTTTCGAGTAGGGTCTGTGAAAAAACAGTTTAAGGGAGAGATTTCAAATTTGGAAATCAGACTTTTGATCAATTTTTCCCTGGGGAAAAATTGTTGCATTCATTAGGACTGCTTTAATGCAGAAGCTATCTGAATATCTAAAGGAAAGCAAGGGAAAAAAAGTCTCATAGGAAAACAATGCAACAAACAAATCAACAACTAGAATAAAGCCATTTTTCTTATTGTTATAGTCAATTCCATACTGAAGGAAAATTATGGGTTCTGTCTTCCACGCTTGGCAAGGAACTGTTCCTGTCCTTGGAGTGTAGCAAATATGAAAGGTCTGTCCTCAGATCTTTGTCCCTGACTTGTCCCCATGCAGACCACCTCTTCATTAGGGTATTATAACATAAGGAAAATGCAGAAGAAATGGTTTAAGGAAAGATGAGATCTGTGTTCAGTTGGACACTGGAGGAACAAAAGAAGGAATAGAAAAGACATTTTAAAATATCTGAAATGTTTATATATGGAAAATACATTTTAAAGTATCTGAAATCTTTATATCAGAATTTTTTTCTTTAATAGGACGAAATGACAGTAATGGGGGAAAAAATCTAGTAATACAAATTTTGTTCCAGAAAAAAAAAAAAAAGCAGGTAATAAACACAGTTATGGCATTCAAGCAGAAATGAGAGTTATTGAGAAAAAAGTAGAATCATACACTGTCTTTGGTGGATTTCTTAACACAAAACATATTGGAGCAAAGTAAATTCATAAACATTCCACAATATTTAATGAATTCATGCATTCAAGTGAGTTTGCTCTATCACTTAGTGAATATATTTAAATATTGAAGAAATATAGAAACCTCATACTTGGATTAAGAATGAAGTTCTGATCCAAATATACTTTCAGAATTTTTACAGAAACATTTTATATGTAATTCTTTTCCCTTTTGCCTAGACTTTACAACTTTGCTGTCAGGGCTGCAAAGACGAGCCAGCCTGTGGCCTGAAAAAGGTCCTGACAAAGATGAAAGTGCTTCTTCTCTAGAGCTGTGTTAAAGCAAAAGTGAGACACATAACTGTGGGGTGTGGGGTGGGGGGTGGAAGTGGGGAGAAGAGGAAGGCTTTTATCTCTTCATATGTCTTTTCTGGACACCAATACTTGTATATGAGCTCAAATAAACAATTGTCTGTAGCCAAGTACCTTTCATAAAACGGAAAAAAACAATTGTAGCTATGACACTCAGCTTCTGTTCCAAAGGATGCTTCATTAATCTCACCTGCCTAGCTTTGCTGGAAATAAAACATCCCTATCGCCCTTCATGTTTTGGAAAATGCAATGATCATGCTTGACATACTAAAAATTGTATTTCTTGTTAGGACTCAGTGATTTCATTTTTTCTTTCCACTAAATGTAAGATTACTAAGTACTACCATGGAAACTTTGATAACTTATTTTGAAATCTCTCAAAGATCTCTCAAGTAGTTCAGAAGCTTAATATATACATCTTAGACTTTCTTTAAGCATAAGCAAAAGGACTTCCAAAGAAAATTGATCTTGCTGTGGGAAATGTTTTAGGGGAAAAACCATTTTGATTCATTCAAGTTTATTTGAATTCTTCTGGGAAATTCTTTTCTTTGCATACAATCAGTTCATTATGACATAGAATTTTTTCTTTTTTTTAATGGATATATCAAGAACTTTATTCCTGCCCCTTCACTTTGCAGTTAAATAAGACTTTTTTTTTTAATGTGGTGTGCATTACATTACTAAAATTACATCCTTTTTTAAAGAGCACTTTGCATCTGTATCCCTATTTCCTTCCTAATGAATCTTAATTTATTTCATTGTAAATACATTATAAATTTATCTATCACTATTTCTGGAACTGTTGTGGATGTGTTGAAAGATATTCTGTGAGATATCAGAAGTATTTAAAATTACAGTAATGGAAATCCTTATGGGTGTGTCAATTCTTATTAAGTGTGATTAAGTAAAATTTGAGGGGTGTCATCACAAGTTTGATGTAGTGATGTTTGTCTCTATTCTGTCTGGATTCTTTTTTATTCAGGTCTCAATCAAATTACTTTTAATTTCTGTTAGTGGCTTATGATGTATCACTAACAAGTAAGAATCCAAAGAACAGAAAATAAAATAAACAAAAAAGACAGGAGGATAAAAATTCTCCAATGATAGTGGAAATACAGTGATTGTATTTTGATAGATAAACAGATTTATGAGTTTGTGTTTATCATGCATTCACCTACATTAAAAAATTGGCTATTCTTAGTAAGAATTACTCATTGCCTCTGAACTCAGACACACTGGAAATGTACTAACTTTAACTCCCTCAGGAACATCTTCAAAACAATGTTCTTATTTGCTGTGTATTGTCAATAAATATAATTTCTGCAGGAATTTCTAACTTTTCAGATGATAAAGGGAAAACAAAGTTTCTCATTCTGCGCAGTCTTGTACTCTGTTCTCTCATTCCAACAGATGAGATTTTGGAAAGGAGAAGGGAGATTTTGCTTTATATAAATAGTCAATCACACAATGTGTAATTTTATGTAAAATTAATACCCAGGAAACTGATTTTTTAAACTCAACGTGAAAACATACTATGCAATAATGAGAAAAGTGACCACATTAGTGGTCAGAAAAAAAGTCAATTTGGCATAAGTTCTCAGTAACTCAAGAACAGTGGAGAAAGAGATGAAATAATTTCTTTGAGACTAAAGATTGAATATTGTACCTTAACTTTAACATTTGAATGTATTCTAAAACTCACAACAACAATTTAAGAGTTAACATTTGATGAGACATTATTGATCCTCATGTAATTTGGCAATACCTTCATACCTGTGATTCTTCCATACTATAATGTACCTTATTCAAGTGATAATGATGTAAAAAATATTTGCAATAGGCATAAACAATGCATAAATTTCCTATAAGGCTGCTCTCAAAATCCATTTGGTTTACTTTCTTCAGCTTTAGCAATGATACTAGAAACAGATGTTAATTCTTCCACTGAGTTACACAGGTTGCTGGACAGCCTCAGAGCCTTGCCATCTGACATTCATATTTTGGACAGAATGTACTTTTATATCCCGCTCATCGGGCACCCACTTTCTTCAGCAGGAAAATTTTGCCTTAGGAAACAGTACTTTAATATTTTCAGCATTACAAACTAAATCATTAGAAGAGTTTCAAGGAGGTAACTTTTTTTGGTCAATATTACACCAGGTTATGTTCATAATTTCTTGAGAATTAAGCTTTGTGCATTTACACAGAGATTAGTAAATGCAAATAAACAGAGGAGAAAGCTGAATAACACAGTTCCCAATAATATAGCACTTTGATGATTAGAGGGATATGATACTGTTAATTATGCAGGGTGAGTTTCCATGAAAAAACAGCTGTAAATGGCAAATTCTGCTTGAGGTCAGAAATAAATAAATAGCTTAGGCAATGCTATGCATAACACAAAAGATGCTATCATTCACTACACACTGAATGAAAGAGAAATATGGAAAAACACATACTGTTTCAATAATTTGTTCTTCTCTGTCAAAATAAGAGTACTGCAAGAATTCTTCCCTTTTATATGTAACAAGGTTGGTCAAGGAGTGAGCAAAAATATAACATTTTGCATACAATTTAGAAACAAATATTTAAGCAATCCATTCACCAAAATTACTAAAGGTTTCCAATTCGGTTTTGTTGAGATTCTAGAAACAAAAAGACTTTATCCCTTAAAAAATTGTGCCTGGGTTATGTTCAGCTCATTTTTACCAAAAAGAATCAAGAAAAATAAACAAGCCAAGAACACCGGCAGAATTAAACATAAAACAAAATAGATGCTTTAGAAATGTTATAGTGTTGATCAAGAAATGAACTCTTCCACCCTTCAGACAGGTAGTCAGTCAAGTATCATAAGTACTGCAATTATTAATGAGAATGCCTGAAAATTTCCTTAAAATGCTTTTCAGAGCCATTTGATTTAGAATATTTTCAACAAAGGGAAAGCTGGGAGCAATTGTCTCAATATTCCTAAAGCAGTCAATCATCTTGAAAATTTGTGAGTCTAAATAAAGAAAAAGGCTCAGTCTTAAGGGGAACTGAGTGAATGAATTATGAAGTCTAATTCTCTAAAAGATTTTACACATTTTAGACTTATTTCCAAACTCTGTCTTCTTTCTTCTTTTACCTTTTATTTTTCCTTCCTGTCTTTCCATGTAAATTTATAGTTGCAGAACCATCTTCATTTCTCTTTATGATGGAAATGAGAATACTATCAAAAGTTTCTCACAATATTAAAAATCTATATATATGGGCATTTAGAGGTGACCCAGCCAGTTCCTTCTCTACAAAATTGAAGCATTTACCTCTACTCAGAAATAACATCATTTACAATCAGCTATTTTGTGCTGCAGCTTTTTGATGTTTTCCTTTAGTATTTATGGTACATTTTAGTACAATTAGGTGATCATGTTGATCTCTCAACTGAGCAAAATCTTCTTAACAGAACTGTTCAATGTCCCACATACTCTTCTATATCCTATTCATGCAACACAGAAATAATATTTTGTCTCTGTCTGAGAAAATGACAGCTTTTTCACATTAATGTAACTAAGAACATTGTTCTTCTACACATTCCCTTGAGAAAGGAATCAGTGAATTAAAAAAAAAAAATTCTTAAAAATTGAAAAGAAGAATGACAGTAAAACTGGTAGTACTCTAGAAGAGGGAGAGGTACTAAAAATAATTCATATAAGGTGAAGAAAAATAAGAGTAGTGCAAGCAGTGGCACCATAAAGGTATTCAATCAGTATAGCTACTCATGAAATGTTTTTGTTAAAATACATTTCCTTTTATCTCAGTAAGACTCAATCACTAAATCAAATCTAGAGTTCTTATGCTTGAATGCTCTGAAAACCACACCTTGGGTCTTTAGTTGTTGACATTTCTTGGGGGATTTTTGTGGGTTTGGGTTTTTTGTTGGTTTGAAGTAGAAAAATTAAAATATGGAAATACATGTTCTATTACAGGTAAAATGAAAACTTATTGTGAAACTAATAGTAGATTATAAGACCATTCATAATAAAAGATGAAATAAATGTTATAAATACTAAAACACAGAAAAGCAGGGGACTAACTGCATGGATAAGCTTGTATGCAACTTTAACACTGAAAAATAAATCTGTTGCAATATGTTGTCTAGGAGAAAAATTAAAAAAAAATAATTCTGTCAAGAGATATATAGCAAATCTCCTTTATGTGATCTTTGTCTTTTCACCCTGTTAATGGGAACTAAAACCAGTCCAATAAGCATGCACCTCTAACTGCTAATTTCATTATCATGGACCTGGGTCTGTTGTCTGATCACAAAGGGACCATTGGGACATTTCAAGTGCCCTACCATGTGCAAACAATCCTTCTGGAGCCAGCAAGTAAGACACAGACTCTAACAGAGATCTAGTCTGACCTGGTGGCTGGAGACTAGGTATGATTTCCTTCAACACGACATATAACACCAGATGTTCTTGTGTTGGCTGACAATCAAACCTCATGCTGACAGCAAAACCTCTCCTTGTAAAAGTTTCCATCTTTCTTCAAAGCAACATTTTAAGTCCAATCTGCTGTTCAAGCCATCCCTTTTTGGCATAAAATACGGGTGCACAGATTTTTCTTTCATATAAATAAAAGTCATTGGCCATCCTTTCCTCCCTTCCTTCCTTCACAATTATGAACATGCCCAATATGAAGATGCAGCAAGGAATAGGACACCATATCTTTTGAAATGTTGGAATAACTAGCTGTAACAAACCACCAGAAGTTTCATGCAGATTTGTGCATTTGTGCTGGGCTTAACTTCAAGCTATTCTAACTTAAAAAGTAGATAATAATTCTGTAGCATCTTCCTGTTCACATCAAGATGTCCTCTTTACCAGAAGCTACAGAAAAATGATGAAAGAATAACTTTTCTTCCTCTGGGAATTCAGAGGTTGACATATAGCTCCAGAGTTCACCTAAAGACAAATCTTTGTCTCACTCAAATGTCATTCATTATTTTGTTAGCCTGAAGGAGAAGAACATCCTTTCTTGCACTGGAAATTTGAAAAGCATACATAAAATAAGTAAACCTATTTGCTGTCAGCAATAATGGGAATGAATGAAACTTATTTTTAAGAATAAATGAAACTTTTGAAAATAAGCAGACTATCAATAATGCTAAATAAGCAGTGGAAAAAAAAAAGAAAAAAGAAAAATTTGCTTTTTACAATGAAAGATTGCAATACAGACCTCAGACAGTGAAAATTACTTTTCTGGGGTTTTTTTCTTTGTTTGTGGGAATGGTATGTCTCTTTTTGTGGGGGATTTGTGGGTTTCTTTTTTGAATTCTAGTTAAAATTCTTAAGTCAGTAAAGAACACTAAATAGATTATATTAATTGCAATGAAATCTACTTGTGAGGACAATGTTTAGTAACAGATTACTCATCATGCAATTCAGACAGGCAGCTGTTCATTTTTCCAACAGATGTTCATTTTTCCAGTCCTGCTAATCTTGCAAGTCATTTTTCCCTAAAGTCCAGTGACAAAATCTGTAAGAGCCACAGATAAATCCCAAAGGCATATAAGCATAGAAGGATTTGTTGACATTAGATTAGAAAGGAAGAGTAACAAACAGGAAATATGTCATTTTGAAATTAAATATTTTCCTACTATATTCTTCTATTTGAAGAATAATTCTAGAAAGTTACCTTTGTTTACATTTTGTTAAATACTGGATTATTGTGAAAAAATGTTAAAGCAAAAGCTTAATCTCATGAAGATTTTAAAAGAAAGAGGTTGAATTTAATAAAAATTTATTCTAAAATGTTTACAAGGTATTTTTAAAAATAATTTTATTTTTATTTTATCTAATAAATGAATACAGGAGTCTCTCAAGTCACTTGTACTAAGTTCAAATACTTAATTAATAGAAAAGCAATCTCATGGTTACAGAAACAGCTTCACTGACAAAGGTTTTTGATCCTATCTTTAGTCAGTAGACAAATCAACGCACCTGTGCAAACCCTGATAATATCTGAGTCACACAGGATTGATATAATAACCACCAGCATAGGTGATCATCAATATTTTACAGACTAAATATATTGCCAACAGAGATACTGTTGTGTAAAAAGTTTTCTTTGAACTGAACCTTTTAAAAAAAGTTTTAGTTTTAGAGGTTATTTGTATTTCAATTTCTAAATAAATTAAACCATGATTTTTAAAATAAAGAGTGCATTCATTTATATGCTGCCTATTCTGCTTTATTATCTTCTGTTTTTCTTTTCCCTGGTAAAACTTTTGTAGACCTGTGCAGATATTTCCTTTGTTTGGACAATGTGCTGACTCTTTCTGTCCTAAACTTGCCATTATGCATTTTTAATGAGTTTATTAAACCCCCAGGTTTAGTTGCAGTTTACTAATTCCCTCCAGCTTCTAAATTCTTTGCTTTCCATATGGTGTATAGTCCTGAAATTAACAGAGTATGATAAGTGCTGACTGACATTGTCGTGGCAGTTGGATTTTTCAATATTCAGCCCAGATCAGCAGAGAGGAACTGTATCATTTATAGCAACATGGTTTGATTACAGACTATATTCTCCATTCCTATTGGCATCTCTTCCACCTCCCCCAAATAAATGGATCATTCCACTTCTCAGGAATCCAAGGGACTATGCCATATGGGTGGGTTTTGGTTTTTAACTTCTGGGCTGACTGACAGTCTAATCATCATCCGTATTCACACAAGCTGCTTTAGTATGAGACACATTAAGCTACCATAGTGGGTAGCAGCATCAAAAGGGAAGAGATTCAACCCAAACTGGTGTGGGTGTGGGGGTTTAGCCTGGGGAGTTCACACAGTGAAGGGCTGCTCAAGTCCCTCATACTTTCAGCTCTATGGTGCCTGTTGTGTAACCCGTGCTGCTCTCAGAAGCAACGCCTCACGGCTTCATGTCTCACCACGTGATGTCAACCAGTCAACTGGCACAACTGAGGATTTTTTCAATGAGGATATTTTGTCAAAACAGATTTATTCATTAGAACCTTTTTCAGAAATATTCTAATGTCTGCAAGTCTTTAATTATTATGTAATTGTTCTGTATATAATGCCTCACTAATAAGAATGAACCTCTCAAAAATAACTAATTCAGCAATTTATGCCCCTGGTTAATTAAACTGTTTGTTCTGGGGAAAGGATAAAATAAAATATCTGGCCAGGGACATACCTATGATGTGGTCCTATCATTATATTCTTTACAGTTCTATATATAGATTGATTTTACTCTTCTATTTCAGTCTAGTGGATAATGTCTCTCTTTCTTTTCTGTTTAATGTTCAAATGTCATGGATTTAGAAAATCCTTTTCCATTCATTTATAGCTGGAAAATTTTTGTATCTGTTTAAAGAAGGTTAATGCCACTTTTATTCATCAGTCCAGAATCTGGGAAAATATTTTTATATCAGTGTGTATTTCTATAACACTATGCATAGTTAATTTAAGAGGTTTTGGGGTTTTTTTCATTCTTTGTTTAAAAATACCTATTTAGAAATTAAAAATTTATTACTAAGTATTTGTAAAAATAAGATTAATCATTAGACTAATTTAAGAAAAATACATATATCCAGCTGTTATCTCTGTTTTTCAAATTGCAGCATACATTTGGTGATAATTCTTTAGAGATAGACTGAATTTTATTTTTTTAAATCTTTTGTTACAGGCAAAATTGGGAGAAAAGTCTTAGTTGCTTTAAATTGCTCACTTCGCAATGTCCAAACAACTTTCTCTGATATCATATGATCTGGAATAGTGTGATCCAGTCACTAACAGATTCTTAGTTGAGTGGTACTGTACATGCACAGAAAATTCTGAGATCTTACAATCCAAGTAATGATTAAAGTCCAGTGAAAATGAAAAAGAAATCTGTCTTCAAAAGACTCATGACATGTCTATGCATACCATTTTCCTGTATGTCTAATCATCAAAAATGCTTTTTACAGAGACATAGTCATGGTTTTTCTTAGTTGATTTGAATAGGTATGATTCCTCTGCACACTGGGGCAGAACTGACAAGAAAAATAAATTTAATTGCTATCCAGATCAACTATCCAGGTTTCCCATTATAAAGGAAAAAGTTTTACATTCAGAGCAGTGGAGATAGGCACAAATATATCTGCTTGTTAAACCTGTCAGGTCAGGAGCTTTTGAGAGAATGGAGAGGAAATTAATAATATTTTTTTAACTTTTTTTTAAAGTATATTTTTCTCAATAAATAGGCAATATATAGTCAAAATTAACCTCTGATTTGTCGATGGAGTTCTTTGGCTTGCCTAAAATAAAGAAAACAAAATCCAAGTGATGAAACTGAACACATGTTGGTGGCTGGTTTTAACTTCTGATTCAACTGATCTTGGTACATATTTAAAAGAAACTTAATTTTCTCATACAGCTAGACAAGTCACCAACTGGTTTATGATTGAGATTTATCTGAAATATGTTGATTTTTACTTCCAGTCATTCTTCTGATCCACTCTTACATTTTTCTTCTAATTTCTTCTCACCAGTCGTTACAATATACCTGTGATCATTGACATATTTAAAATGATAATAACTTCATGTTTTTCTGGGCACATTCAAAATTTCAGTTTCCCTCACCCCAAAGCTGCAGTAACTATAAGCTGGAGATTCTAAACTGGGAAGTTCAGTACTGCTGCTTTTAAGGAAAGCAGAGTACATTGGTCCCTATGTTTAGAGCTTTTAAGTGCTTAACACTGCACTATCCGTTTATCATACATAAGAGCTGGCAGCTGCGGAATGTGTTTCAAAGGCAGTAGCTGTAAATATTTTCTAAAAGACATCCAGAAAACATTATCAAAAGGTTTAAGAAAATAGATCTTGGTCTCAGCTCTGAAATAGGCAGGATCATGTGAAAATATGATGAAAATATATTATTGCAATTCAACCCAAATGAGAAATGTAGGAGAAAAATAAATTAAGAACTCTGACATGAGATTTTTAATATAGCATTAAAATGTACTGGACATACACCAAAGCTGTCCAGCAGAGTTTATTGGATCAATTTATGTGTTTAGAGTTTTATAACAGACATAAAATATATGCCCGATTATTCAGTACTCTATTTTTGCAACCTTAAGCACAAGTTCTGCAGCACCTCCATGAATTAGGTGAAGAGTAGCAATGGGAAAAAAACTCACTGACAGCAATGCAAATAAATGAGAATAAAAGGAAGTGTAAATAGGACAGTTGCAAACAGTTCCATGAAGAAATTTCCTCTTCTGAAAACTAGCTTACTTTATACATCTAAAGAAATCCTGCGCCTTTCCATAATTGCTTGAGGTTGCATTTTAAATCAGTTAACAGTATAAATTACTTCTACAAAGGGTTTACTAAGGTGACAAGAAAATCTACTCTTCTCTTCTATGGATGTTAATAGTGGGAGCTGAGTTAGATAAGAATTGTGGAAGTGACATGATTATATTAGAACTTTATTTAAAAATTTCAGAATAGCAAAGTTTGCAACTGAAATAAAATTAGTCTAACAGCATGACGTGCAAAACCCTTGCCTTTTCACTGTCATTACCTTTACATTTCACAAATCATTTTTCCCCAGAGAAAATAATTGTGTACAACAAATATCTGGATTTCTATCTCTATTAAGACTTTTATAAATTATAAGGCTTCCTTTAAAACTGACTGCATAATGAAGCATAATTATGGCACAATGATCACACTTTTATGACTGTATAAACTAAATATTTAAAGTAACAGGGTTTAGTTTATGTTTCTTTCATATATTTTTGAGTTGCAATGCTTCAATGTAGTTCAGAATAAATAAAGCCAGTAAAACCTCAGGGGAAAAAAATACAACCATTCTGCCGAGTAATGACAGGGAGAAATAGTATGATATTAACAGTGTAGTGAGGAAATGGGAAACAATTTAAAATCGGCATGCAAGTGGCATTAATTAAGAATATGTTAAGCCCCTGCACACTTTTCTTTTTGAATAATGTTTCATCTACAAATGCAAAAATATGTTTCCTATTTTAAATTTACCTTCTAAATTAACAGCTAATGCATAATAAACTTAATATAGTGTAATATCAAGAAAAACAGGCTGTATCTTCAGTTACTGTAGATTAATGGAGATCCAGTGATGACCAGATCTGGTACATATATAGAGCAGAAGGACGAACTGTTACTTCTAACTCTTGTAAATTGTGCTATCCTGCTCTGTAATTTGGGGAATTTGCTTTTAAAATAGGGCATTTTTTTTCTGCTATCTAAAGTTCCAATGTTATTTTACATTAGTTGACAAAGGAGAATTTGACAGGTTTGAGACTCAAGCTTAGATATTACATAATGCATGCATGAAAGTCATAATTTTGAGAAAATTCTGCTTTAAATGGTGACTTAGCAACAGAAGGATATAAAAGGCATGAACACAATCAACATAAGTAATAAAACCTTCTGGATCAGTTGCCAGTAGGGTTGTGTGAGTAATTTCAATATCATTATTGGATTTGCAGTGTTGGCTGCCTCCTGTGCAGAAGCCTTAAATGGGGAATAGAATCCCTTTTGGAATACTTCCCTTGCACTAAAAGAGACATCATTCTGGTTTAAATGTGCACATTTACTTTTACAAAATAAGACTACAGTGTTATGGCTAGATAAATTCACTTAACCATATGTGCATATAATTTTATTCTGCTTAAATACTACATGTTTCTCAATCCTTAAGCAGCAGAATAACCTCATGGAGGACTCTAAATTACCCCATTTCAAGAAAAGTACCCTGCTTTTATAGATTTTCTTTTATTTTTAAAACTTAATTACAAGAAAAAGAAGATCTGTAGAAGCTGTATTCCCTAAAGACATATTCATAGACAGAACACTACCTATAATTTGTGTAGTTTTACCAAGCACTTATATGATCTCTCAAGCTATGGAACAGACAGGGAAGTGATTGAGTCACCCTTCCTGAAGGTATTTAAAAGGTGTGCAGATGTGGCACTTAGGGACACGGTTTAGTGGTGAATTTGGTGGTGTTGGGTCAATGGTTGGAAGTGATAATCTTAAAGATTATATTTTCCAAGCTAAATAGCTTTTTCATTGTATGAAATCCTACACACCTTCAATATTACTGGTTCTTGGAAATAAAAAAGATAAACCATATCCTCAGGTAACCATTTCAAAACTTGTTTCATGAAAATATAATGAGGAGTGCAGGTTCTCCCTCCACCCCCTTGAAATCTATAGCCGGGCTTATGAGTACAGATAATCATATGTGAAAATTTGGGATGAGTATTTTTATTATGCTAGGCAATACAACAGACTTATTTTTCAAATAATGCACTACTTTGTGCAACATACACCAAATAGAAAGGCATTGAACAAAGATCGTGTGACTAAAGTTTAAATAAGAGCTTCAGGGGACCTTACATTTGGAATTTTCAGGGACAGTTTGCATTATAAAAGCAAGAAACCCCAGCAGCAGGGAAGAATGATGCATCTGACTCCATTGATTTAGAAGATTAATTAATTTATTTATTATACTATACTATATTAAAGAGATACCTACTATACTACATCATACTTAATTCTTACTACTGCTGAAAACACATGACTGTCAGCCAAGAGTCCCAACACACACACATGGATGCAATTGGTCACCTCAAGTAAACAATCTCCAGAATACATTCCACTTGCACACAAACATAGGAGCAGCAAATGAGATAAGAATTGTTTTGATCATTCATTTCTCTGCTTCTCCAGGAAAAACTCTGAGAGAGAGGATTGTCTCTCTGTTCAGAGAATGTGAATCCCACGAGTTTGTATGTCACAAAGTGTAATATTTTGGGGGAGAGGGATTATATTAGTTCCACTTCTATTTGGAAAATTAGGAAAGAGGGGATGTGATATAAACACATTTCAAATCAATTTAAGATGGGTAGTATTGTCTATATATCTCTGCTGAATTAGGGACCTGATGAAGTAAAATGAGCTGCCTAAGACTGTATGGTAAGACAACAATTGATTTGGGAAACAAAGGTAACCTTTCGGCCCATGTCTACATTCTAATACTGTTTGTAATTCCATTTCCATATCAACCCACTGTGAAGTAGAAAAAAGGATTACAATGTCTAATGCTGAAAGAGAGCAGTAAGGCTTTAGAAAATGTAAGAGGTTTTGTTCACAGATACATCTTCTGTATCTCTTTGTGGCTAGAAAGAAAATACTTTATAGTAAAAAAGTGCACAGAGAAATCAGAGTAGGGAAAACGGCTTGACTATAATCAAGTGGCTGCATGATTCAGCAGTTGGCAAGATTCACAAATGGATTCCCTTCTCATACTTGAACTTTTCTTCATTTAAAAATCAACAGACTTCATAAAGCCTGAATTGTCTTGAGGCCACCTGAGACCTCAGAAGCTCTCAGACAGGCTCTCTCCTCACACTCTAGCTGGAGCTCTGTGCAGGGGTACCAGATCATTCAAAGATGTACTGACAGGGAGCTCCATCCTGAGCATCCATTATTGTCTCTCACCATGCCAATTTATTTGTCTGTTGCCAGCTCTGAAAGAACTCCCCCAAATGTTGTAACTTGTCTACAAGTCAGATGTACAATACAACCTAATACTGTGGACAGGAAAATTATTTTGACATGCCCTCTACTACAGGCAGAACAGACAGAACACTTAAAACAGGACACTTAAAACAATTTCTGACAGAACATTTAAAGCAGGAATTTCCCCTCTCTTTTGTTTTGCCTTTTTTTTTTTTTAATGGGAGGACAGTGGGTTGATTTTTTTTATAAGGCTTACAAGAAAAAAAAAAAAAAGGATGCGATGTCATGCAGCACAAATAGGACATAGGTCTCTGCACATATTCAAAACAATCCAAAACACTCCACTGGACATTTTCTAACATAGTAGAAGGCAAATATTGATAAATAATGCTTCTAACTTGATATTTCCCACCTAATAAAACAGTTGCAATAATCAACGTCTTTTATAGATCTTTATGAAAGAATAAATTCCTCAGTAAGTTAAATTTGAATTTTTATTTATTTATTTGGTTATAAAAGTATGCTGGATGTAGAAACCAAGCAAAACATGGCTTCAGGTTTTGCAGTCTGACCTCAATTTCTATTGCTGAAATTGCCATCTTTGCATGACATCTTTCAAAGTCAAAAAGAAAATACACATTTCTGGAAGAGATGCAGGTAGAAAGCATTTTATAAGATTGGTTGCAGCAGCTCATTGGAGTCATTATCAGAAAGGATTTTATAGACATATAGTATTTTTATATATAGCCCTCTCTATACACTATAACATTCTGTCCACTTCTCTGACCCTACCTATTATTTTTACATCTTCTCCTTCTAATTTAGATTCATCCAGTCAATCAACTTGCATACCTGTCTAGACTGCTTTAACCACACACATTCAAAACTAATATTTAGAGGAGGCAGAACATCAGAAGGGAATGAGAAGGGAATGCTCTCTCTCCCTGTGTAATTGCACAATGGGATTCTGGCCAAGTTGAACACAAATAATAGAGGAGATACCATTTTGCAGTGTCAGCCCACTAATAAATTGGAACAATGAAAGAGTCTATTAAATCCATTTTTGAAAGTATGCAGTTTCAGAGGCCTTGTGCAAGTACATCCTCTAAACACAATAGTACAAGTTTGCAATCTCCATTGCCCTTCAAAGTTTCTTTCAGAAGAATAATGACTTGTCTTCCATTTTCTAGGACACACATTATATGGTCACTTATTTATTTTAATTGAAACACAGAATAAGGGGCTTGTCTACTGGTTGTTCATGAAAAAATGAATTATTAAATGTAAGTGTGTAGTTCATGCAGAGTAAATGTTAGACTGAGACTACGGAGTAGACTGTCACCCTGCTCTTGATAAAGTTAAATATCATCATTTTATTGTGGTCAATTACAGTATGATTCCTGAAAATGTGTATGCATACACTGTTCCTGGGTAGATAGATAGATAGATAGATATAGATATAGATATAGATATAGATATAGACACAATAGTGTATATATACACACTATATATATATATCTATATATATAGATATATATATATATACTATATATATATCTATATATATATAGATATATATATAGTATATATATATATCTATATATATATACTATATATATATATCTATATATATATAGTATATATATATAGATATATATATATCTATATATATATACTATATATATAGATATATATATACACAATATATATATAGATATATACACAAAATTGATGGGAAAAACAAACAATACTGACTCCATGAATAGAAACCATATGTTTCCGACAACTAAAAGGGTCAATACTAAGTTCCTATAGCACTTACATATCTGGGATTAGATTTCTATTTAGCTGATAAGCAGCAAGGCACAGTTTTCTTGATTTAGTTCCCAAATGGAGAGACTGTTTTCATTTAAATCTGTGCTGATCTGCTCCTGTCCTGCTGGAAAGAAACAGGCAATCAGCTCCAGATTTTCCTGAACCCCAGTCCTCTATTGACAGTGCCAGGCTGAGCTATATCAGTCACTGTCAGCGTGGGTCAGGACATGTGCTTCATTCCTTCCTGGCAGTGCCATGGTTATGTTCAACACATTCATGGCATTAATATTTTGTATAATCCGATATCATAACTTTCTACTGGTAGATACTATAGCTTAGATACCATAGTTACTTACCACTAACTCTGACATGGCCATATTCTTCTGTGTAAAGTAGCATTCCTCTTTAAATATAATCCTTCTGCTGCTATATGCTAGTAGAAGAATAACCATACTGATCCTAAGATTTCTTTCTGACATTATCCTGCCATCACTGAGAGACATTACCTCTTAAGAATTGATATGGAAGTCACAAATCACCACAGTTTTATAGGTCTTAGTATGGCAGAGTAAGGTGAAATATACGGAGATCATCATAGCCAGGCAGTACTTACTGCTTCCAAGAGTATTTACAGAAGATCTTATAGTATCCATCTGTGATAGTTCATCCGCTATCATCTGTGTCTTTTACCAAGCTTGAGTATAATCAACATCTAGCAATATGATGACATATGCACTATGTGCTACCATTAACCTTCTGGCTCAATTCTGTTCGCAATAACAGGTCTGACTAAGTGCAATCAGAAGCATTTGTGAGCTGGTGTAAATTACGTTTGTGGTAAGCACTCCTGAGATGTGTTTCCAAATTTTAAAAATAAACAAGAAATAGAAAGGGGCTCAGACAAAAGAGGAGAAAACTGGCTACTTTGGAATGTAATCACACTTGACATAGCTCTCAAGTACACAAGAAGTGCTTCATTTTCATCAGAATGACGGTCCCAGCTGCCATTTTTGTTATTCAGACATCAATTTTTTTATTGCCAGCAGGTGAATAACTTACTGTATAATAATGAACTCAGACTCATTCATTGTCTTGCATTATCTTACTGTCACTGTAAGATGTAAACAAAGGCATGTATTCTATTACCATCTTCATAGGCTGTTAAAAACAGATGGAGCAGTATTCTTTATCTCTTCCATGACTCATCCCTGATAACTCCCTCTGGGAATATCTTCTGCTAATGGGCCATCAAGTCTCACTTCATGACTCATAAAGCTACATCATCCCACTTTGAGATGCTCTGCCCAGGGAGAGGAACAAAGCATTCCTTCCTGGATATAATCTGAGATTTGGAACACTATGGGCTGTCTTTCCCTACTGGATTTACAGAGGGCAAGAGCTCCCTAACCACTGGACCACTGGACCTTTAGATGAAGACTAGACCCTTCTACAGGATCACTGCTTCAACAGATCACTTCTTCAACAGAACCACATCTGTCACTTCAAAAGGTCTGCAGCCACCAGTTAATCAGACTGCTACCACTACCCTGACCCAGAGGGTATCAGGTTGTCACTGTCAGTGGCAATGCAGTTAAATACAGTGTTTTCTGCCTTTATTTTAATTTCCCTATCAAATTGTATTTCTGACTCAGAATCTCCCACTGGTTTGCCTTCAAGCTAGTACACTCATCAGCACCAATCTTTTGTAGCCCATACATGTAGCAGCACTTTTTTGGGAGCCAAAGGCGCTCCATCCATGGCTGAGGAGATCAGCTGTGCCCTGAGGAGGGTGGGGTGGGTGGCTGGAAGTGGCTGTGCAAAGCTGCCCTGCCCTCTCCTCACGGAGGCTGCCCTGCATCTCCTGCTGTCAGCACCTCACTATGCAAACCCTGTATATGTGCTTACATAGGATCTCCCATTTCCTTTCTTCTGTAAGCTTTGATCTCTGTGTATTAACCAGATCTTTCACAATTTTATAAGCATTAACTTTATATTACAATTCTTTATGAAGTTATTGTAAATATCTTAAGTTTCAGTATAAAATGGATTCAAAGTTATTATTGAAAAAACAATTGAGTAGAAAAAAATTTAAAAGAACATTTAGTTGCAAATTTGAAGTATTTGATCAAATACTAAATATATCCCAACACAAATGCCAATAATGTGGTATATTTGAAGAGAAAACAGTATATGAAGGGTGAAATAGGAGTAACTAAATGAGGCAGCTCAAGTGCTTTAACTGTCCTGAGGAAACACAAGGCATCTTGGAAATGAAATAAAATAAAAGAATCTCTTAAAGGGTCATAGAATTCATTAGACAATAAGCATACTGTTCTTTAAGTTGATATTTCAGGCATCTATTTCCACTTTTAACATAAAATAATGCTATCCATTTCACCTAAGCCTGAAGGTAACCAAACAATGCATGGTTACATCATCAAATTAGCAAATTTCAAATATTATTTTATTCTCTGTATGGAGAAAATCATTGAAGTTTTGACCATGATAAAGAATTGTTATTTCCCTGCATTAACGATACATAAAACAATGAGCAATAAGACACATGCAGTCATACATGTCAGAAAGTAATTCCATATTCATAATGGAGGAAATACACTTAGTATGAGCTTTAAGAAATTTTCAATAAGGAGAAATAAAAATTTTGGCATTTGCAGCTATCAGTTTTGCTCTTCAACTATACCAAACACATAACAAATCCAACCTTAAAAAAGCACAATAATTTTGTTTCTCTGAGATTTGTTATCTGTTTTCTTTCTGTTTGTTTCTTTTTCTCCAGTCCAGTTAAAAAAACATAGCACAGAGGATAAAATCCCATATACAAATAGGATTCTGCTGATATAGTTAGGAAAAATGCATAATAAAGTGTCTCATCAAATGTTTTTTAAAGAGGAGAAATTGCTTTGGGATAAGAAAAAGGATATTCACATGGATTAAAAAATTATGAAAAGGAATTACAGAGAACAGAGAATGGCCAGATGCAGGTAGAGTTGAAATGATCAGCAGAGACTCACAGGGATTATAGTGCAATCAACTAGATGTAATATATTGAAAAATGATCAGGGTGAGAGAAAGGGAGTGAAATGATGATGTTTCTGTTTGATACCGAATTTCTTATGGTGGTAATGACAAGGACTAGCACTTAAGTACTGCAGAAGACCATCACAATACTGGCTGGCTAAAAGGTGAAATAAATTTTACATTTAGATGTGTGTATTTGTCAAAAAAATGAAATAGAATATTCAAAATTATTAGAGGGAATCAAAATAAGGGAACAATACTGAAAGCATCATGCTTCTACTTAATAAATTAAAAGTGTATTACATTTTGAATACACCTAACATATTTGTTCCAGACTCATACCATCTCAAGAAAGCATGTTGTCAAACTGGAACAGAACAATTGCATCTGTAGAAAAGTTTCGCATGAAGAATGATTAAAAAGAGTAGATTCTTCAGCCTGAAAAAGAAATGACTGAACAGATAGATATGTTATAGATGTCTATAAAATAAATGAGACATACTGATGTTGAATAGCAAATTACAATTCACTCTCTCCTTTAATGCAACAAATAAAGCTAGGAGGTGTCAGGCCCAAAATAAAAGAACTTTATATCTTCACTGACTATTAAGGACTCATGAAATTTCTTGCTGCAGGTTCCCAGGCCTATAGGACTCGTCAGGGTTAAATCGAGCTCAGGAGGTCTCTGGTCCAAACTCCTTCCTCAAACAGAGTCACCTCCAAAGTCAGACTCACCAGGTGAGGTCAGGTTTGTCAGAAGGAAATTATATAATGGACTCTTATACCCAACAACAACACCCTTTTCTACACTCCTCTGCCATCCTGAAAACCTCTGTGGAAGCTCAGAATTGGTGGTAGGTACAAAAGTCCTCTTGAGATGCACTGCTTTGTGCTTGCTTTTCTGTTTCCTAGCCACGTGTTTTTGATGGAGACAGAAGGTCTGCTGTATGGACCTTTTTCTGACCCCACATAACTTCTTTCATGTTCTCGTGGAGAGACTAGTGAAGAGTATGATTCAATAGAGAAATTGTTAAACAAAAATGAACATTGCATTTCCCAAATGAAAACCTAAAAAGCTGTAATGAAATACTAATGGGAAAGGGTTATATTTTGAAGTTTAAAGAGTGTCTATGAGGACCAGGATGACATTGCCAGTTTTGACACCAAGCTCGTTAGAGTTGGGTCTTAATTGCCACTGAGATAGCATGCTGAAATAATTGACTGTAATTGCAGATTCACTTTTTTGCCATTTGAACTGCCTTTCTTCATTCTGGCACACTGCTTAGATCTGTTTCTCTTCAGTATAATGTGAGGGTTGTAAGCAATTGAAAAAGTCACTCTGCTGCCAGGGTTTAAATAACTATTAGCTTTTAAAGTGATTTTAGCTCAGTGTGGCTATGAATGAAGAAATGTTGACTCTCTAACTCGTTCTGTTTTACAAGTAGATAAAGATTGCTATGAACCCAATCCTGTACCTGCAGAGTTTCAATTTTAATTTCTTTTGGAGCTCAACTGTTCTCAAAAAGGGATCAATGGGTCAGCATACATGTGTCTAATGATTATGTCCATCCATGTCCTCAAACCCAGGATGTGGGTGAGTGAGGTAGTACCCCTCTGCTGGGGTTGTCTCATTACAAGTCTTAGCCTGAAGGCAATCAGCAGTATGTGTGAGCAGCCCAAGGAACAAAAGTCTACTGTCAGATACATTGCAATTTAAATGTTGGGGACTAACAGCAACTAGTGTTCAAAGTTGCGCAATCCTTAAAATCTAAAAATGTAACATTCACAAGTTTATGCCAAGAATTCTACAATGCAAAACCAAACACTAAAAAGCCAGAAGCTACCACAAATATTATTTAATTTGTCCTAATTCAGCCCTTCTGTACACATACAATGTCTAATCATGTTTTACTTTCATACAATTTTCTGAGCATTCTTGTCTCATTCAGGATTCCTTTCATACTCTATATTGTTCCTGCACAACATTTTTATCTTCATTATTCAGTGTGTGGTCATATGTCTTGCTTGCTGAATATTATTCAAACTCTTCCTTGAAGGCAGAACTAATTTCTTTGTAGGCTCCTAAAGTATTTATCACTGATATTACACCATGACGTGAACAAATCGCTTGCTTTTTACAGTACACTTGGAAAACAATTTTTTCCTTTATACAGGAAATCAGAGAAGGTCAGATGCACCTATTAATTTGGAGTTCCCATTGTGACATATATTTTTACAACATGTAATATGATATGGCATTTTATTTATTAAAACAAAAAACAACCAACTAAGCAAGCAAACAAAAAAACCAAAGCAAAGCAAAACAAAACACCCCCCCCAAAACAAAAAAAAAAATACTCAAAAAACCTCAAACCAATATCTGATTGCATTTTTCCATTACTACCCAGACTTTTGACACTTCCAATCCTCAGACTCTCAAGGAGGACAGATAGATTAGTGACCTATAAGAAATTTGACCAACATGACCTTCCCATAACCACTGGATTTGATGACATTTAGAAGGCCAGTGTATTTCCACATAGCACCATTTAAATGTTAAGGTGTAAGAGTTTCTAAATCTCTTCCATCTCTGCCTTTCATCATTTTTTAATAAATTTCTGAACAAACAAAGCAGTATTATTTGCACTGAATATGGATTCCATATTGCAAAATAAACTAAAAAGAAGCTGAAAAAACTGAAAGAAGTTGAATTGTTGCAGAAATCTCAAATCAAACACTTTTTGATACTGAAGAGGCTTGTTATCGTAGTTCTTGCAGAGTAGGGTATAAAGATGGATTGAGAAACCTCACAATCACAGAAGTGTTGAGTCCATAAAGGACCTCTTGACATCACCGTCCAACTCCCTTGTTCAAGTCGGGTCAGTTAGAGCAGGTTGCTCAGGACTGTGTCCAGTGGGGTTTTAAATATCTCACAATAAAATACACAGATCTAAGAAAGGAATGTAAAGCATTTCAGTATTAATAACTGCTAATAAAAGAAGAACAAAACCTGATATTCTGGAAGAGAACTGCTTTATACCATCTGCTGTTCCTCCTTGCCAAAATCGGAGTGTTATCCTTGCTTTCTCCATCAGCTGATTGTTATACTACATAGCTGAGGACTGTACAGCAGAACAAAATTCCTTTCAGTAATTGCAGACTGATTCAGGCTTAGAACAGTTTGGGTTGACTAGAACTATCATGGCACATAACAATCAGCTTCTCAGACATAGTCTGATACTCTTGGTTTATTTTAAAACGTATTTGCAGGTATTCAAATTAGAGGATCTGAAGTAGCCATGCAGGTGTGATGCTGTCTGTCAGAGCTCCTTTTATTAGCATGGCTCCAGGTGTTCTTTTTATGCTCTCAGGCATAACCTGGGCATTCATGGTTGTCTGTCATGGTGCAGAAAAAGGTGGGCTATGTTGGAAGACTAAGCTTGTCAGAAGGTCATTCTGACATGCAGTGATTAGAGTAGATCCTAGAGCAAAGGTATTCCCCCTATGTCTGGGAAGAAACGACTGAATTTACTTGAGAAGTGAGCAATTAGTATGGACTCATGCAATATGACCAAGGGGAAACCAGGACAAAGAGCAAAAGTAGACTAAAAAATGACCATTGGGAATACTTTCTGTTTCCTTGACAAATGATTTCTAATTTCCTCATAATGTCAAACTCCACATTCCCCTTACTTATTTCCATGTATTGCAGGCCCAAACACACTTCCTAACCTACATTTTGTTGGGTTCTTTCTCAGATAATTCCTAAAGTTTTGTCAAATTCCTTGTGCTATGCAGGCATAAGTTTATGAGACCCCATTGCATTACCAAAATCTTTAATCAAAGAGCTTTTATTTCATTGTTTGTGGCCCACAGTTAAGAACAAACATGTCTGTCTCCTGAACTTGGCTCTGGTAGCTTTCTCTTTCCATATTTCTTAGTACCAAATAGAGAAACAGTATTCCTTCTGGTAGCTGGATCCAGGTCAGGTCGGAAACTGGAGCACATGAGGTGCAGGCAGGATCTTAAGGGACTATAAGAGACTAAGAAGCTGCTGCTGAAGTATGCAGAGGGGAATTGTTCAAAAGGTGGAACCTGGCACCATATGGTCAGATGTTTCTATTGATGTCAGCAAACCAAATCTGTCACAAAGGACAGTTTCATGCCCCGAAGGATGTACATGTTCACACTATCCAGTCAAACCTTCTGTAACTTTGACAAAAGGCATCTTAGATTTTCTTTCACATATGGCAGAAGTCTACCCAGAAAGAGTAGATACTATATAAGTTAAAAAGATTTCTCTATAACAAATATCCAATCACTTAAATATAGATGATGACTGAAGAAGCTCTAAGCAGCTGAGCACTTTTTTTATGCAATGTTACTTGTCTTTGTCACTGTCATTAGATACACTTAATTTAGTCACCATGTAACCAGCTTCAACTGAGTTTTTACTCTTGTTAAAATGGCAAAACAACTCAAGTACCATATTGTAATTAAGAATAATTTGATATTGCTAAAAGACTTAAATCAAAGCACATCGAGAGTGTGTCAAGATAAATTTTGTGTTCTATAAGAGGTCCTACAAAACATTTTTGGTACATTTTAGTCATCAATACT
Source organism: Onychostruthus taczanowskii (assembly GCF_017590055.1). NCBI lineage: Eukaryota > Metazoa > Chordata > Aves > Passeriformes > Passeridae > Onychostruthus > Onychostruthus taczanowskii. The sequence goes on from NW_024498795.1 coordinate 912,943, forward strand.
GCTGTTGGAGATATAAGTCTCTTCCCTTATGAATAGAACTGCATAACAGGATTAAATGTTTGAAATTATACAAAACACATGCTTAGATCTTTTGGAACTTATAGTAGTGTGAGCTACTACACTCATACCATGTGTTTTATTTAATAAAGATAGACTTTTACAGTTAGAAAGAACTAGACTGCTAGTTTTTGCTTTTGCTTCTTCCTGTTCTGATTACATATCTAATCTGTTCCTTGAAGATGTTTTTTCTCTTCATTTAACCCATACCTTTGGAGTAAGCAGATGACAAAGTGTAGTTTTGCTTTTCAATGGAAGTAATTTATCTTTAGTTACTTATAGTGAATAGCAGTGTAGTATTAGTTATGTTGGATAAATTAGGATGATCGATAGCACTGTTGAGGGGAGTTGTCTTTGTTAATAAATAAAGTATCATTTTAAGGCATTTGCTGATAATGAAGCTGAGCAGCCAAACTAGAGACATTTTTCCAGCTTGTCATAACCACGGCTCAGAAGATTCTTAATCACTGCGAGTACCAGCTGTCCATGCTGCCTGGAAGAAGATTCTGAGGCTTGAATCTAATAGTATTCATTTTCAGTCAAGCAGAAAAAACTTTCGGAGAGGCAGGGATGGAGCCAATATCTTAACTCATTACAGATTGCCTTGCACTATACCATATTGCTAGTGCTTTTGCTGAGGACCTGGGGGCATGGGAGAGCATGACTCATTGACAAAATTCTAGCAACATCTGCCTTGACTTACACAAAACAGTGTTATGTTAACAGATTGGAATTTTTCAACTGGAAAAAGTAAAGTCTGCACTAATAGGCCATTTGTGCCACAATATAATGAATTGCAACACTTTTCTGAGTTATAAATATTTTAATAATTAGTACACCATCTATTAACAATAGTAAAGCATAAATCATTACTTGAAAATTAATTTTTCTTTGAGTACTGATGTACAGTGAATTGTTTCAGGAACAGCTTATTTGCCTTCTTTAATATTAAATCAAAACCATATTTTGATAATAAATCAAGATTGATGAAGAAACTATTTCTTCGTCTGATGAGATTAGTCTTCTATGTGGGTGAAAGCATTTCTTTCCTGCATTGACCCAGGGAAATTCTGTTTCCAGGGGCAGATTTTTGCACAGTCTTTCTGAATTCTACAAATTTTCTTGACTCCTCTTACTTTTCTCCAGCTAGGAAGTTAACTTAACGTTTGATTCTACCCGGTGGCAGAAGATAAACAATGTAAGTCCTTAGCCAAGTTTCCCAAGGTATTCCACATTTTTAACTGTGAAGGTTGTTTTCATGAACCATTAATGGCAATTTTATAACACTGCATAATCCTGAAGTATGAATGGGGAGGAGAAAATAACCCCAGAAAACAGAAAATAAAATCATAATACAATGCTGTCATTTTGGAAGGGGCAAATAATATTTGTGAACTGTTAGATTATAGAAGCATTATGCAGATCCTTTGCTGAGAACTGAAGGAGGATGCAATTAATGCTGTTTAACCAAGTCTACACTTGTTAGACTAATTCAATTTAAGAAGACTAATAAAAAACCCAACAAATTGGATAATGAGAATGGTAAAATCAATAGTACTTGGATTTCCATCTTCCCAGACAATGCTTTTCAGACACCATCATTGTACTACATGATTTACCACATGTCGAGTGAATTAAAAAAACCCCAGTGATTATTAAAACTTGAAATCAATTAGTGGGCCTCATTAAAATCCTTTCAGCACATATATTTCACAGAATCACTGAAGTTTCTTTACTTTTGTTAGCAATTTTGGTTACATAAAAATTAATAATAGAGATTTAATCTTACAACATTTTTGATATAGATAACAAAGGACTATGCTAGAATTACTTTGCATATTTTATGTAGGCAAACACAGGCTTAAAGAATACAGTGTCAAAGTAAAAATATATGGGAATTATAAAGGTTAGGATACTTATGACACACTTACTAGAATTTACTTTGGAATTTATAAAGGATTATGCCAAGTTGACATTTTTAAAATCAAGATTGGATATTTTTGAATATTTGCTTGGCTGAAATTACTGAAGCTTATGCAGACATTTAGAAGCATCTCATAGTATGTGTTTTGCAGATCAGTGAGATCACAGTAGTTCTGCCTGATGTTATTTTATCATTTCCATAAGGAAATATTACCACATCTCCAATTTACAAATACGAAACCAGAAAAAGAAAAGCAAAAAAAGTTTTTAGATGCCAATAGAAACATATTGTCAATAGAAACAACATTCCTTGTTTATCCAGACTGTTCACTTTCTTTGCCACCTGTCTTGCAACTGTCAATACTTGTCCAGCGAGACTTGTTTCTGTCCTTCTATAGACAGAGCAGAATATGAAGAATTCTTTACACAACACTGGTAAACAAAGAAAGCTATAACAGAATTTCGCCTGATTTATAAATACCTTACATTTTTTTACTAGGATTTCTGGAGTATGGATTTTAAAACTGAGCATTTTTATCACTGGTTATAAAAAGAAATCCCAAAGTGTTCAACTGTTTGTTTAAGAGAAGATCAACATTATCTGCACAATGAAGAAAGTTCAGCTATTGCGCAAAAAAATTTATTATGCAATATTTATCTTTTAGTAGTCCAGGGAAGAGAACAAAACTTGGTCACCTCAACTGGGCTAGAGATAAAAACATTGTTAGTTTTCTTGTATAGTGCCTAAATATTAAATTTATAAAATTTCTGAAAGTAGTACTGTCATGAAAGCATTTCAGATTAATTACCACCTTCAACTTTGAATTTAGTATTGCAATAGAAACTTAAGAATGTTTTAAAAGAAATTTTTAGTATGGTAATGTATAATTACATAATGCTTCACCAGGGGCACAAAGCACCTGAACTACAAACTGCTACTAACAAATAGTGGTGGACTGTTATCATTCTATGAAATTCTCCTTTTATCTTCTCAGCAAGATGACCTAAACATGCTAGTGTTAATTTAGTTAGCAAATTTCTAGTATTTTTTTTAAGTTGCATATCTAGCAAGTTATTGAAATCCTAGTATGAAACTATTGGCTCCCAAATATTATTTCTGACACTCCATATAAGACCTTTATGTTACATCTTTCTTCCCTTTGTATAAAATGCCACATCCATCTGAATAACAACACTATAACATGCACATTCGAAAAAGCACATTAGTTAGTTATTGCTATTAAAACGTCCTTTTTTGAATGAGCTTAGTGTATATGTAAAGCAAGGACAACCCCCCTAATTTCTTGTAAAAGAAATTGACTTTTAGTCCTCTCCAAGGAATTCTTAACTGTCATGAGTGGCCTCAACACTGAGACTTTAATCAGCCCTTCTTCATAATGGTCTAGTAGAAGACAACATTTTATATTGAAGAATGTTTAGTTGTCACCAAAACTGTATGGGCAGGATCTTAACACTTTACAGTCAGGAGTTCTTTACTAGATAGTTATGTAGAGATCATTTTCAGTTTAAAAAAAAAAAATAAAAATATATATTTATGTAGCTATGGAAGGAAAATTACTTTTCCACAAAATAAACTAGAAGACACCCTTTTACTTAGGGAGAGACTAGAATGAAAATCTGGGCAAAAGATTAAATTCCAGCTTTGTGGGCAGTGGAGACTGCCTCCAAAGAGTCAACATGCACTGTTGTGTGAGATGAGGCATATTACAAATAAAAAACCCTGTCTATCACAGAGTCTGAGGGGAACAGAGAATCAGTTAAAGAAAGAAAAGAGATACAAAAGAGGCATTGAATTTTCCTTTCTCTCACCCATTTAATATAATTGAAGTATAAATGGCAGAGTACAGCTGGAGGAAGCTGGAACTGCTTATCAGTTTTTAGCATTTTTTACTGTCCCATATGTAATTAAGAATTGCCATTTTCTTTTTTATCATTCCAGGTGCACATTTCACACTGTTGCTTTTTTAACTATCCTATCTGCTTCTCAAGAACAATACATCATCTACATCCCATCTACTTTTAATTATTTTCTTGTTACAATTTGCCCATTAGGTAATAGTTCTCCCGGTTTTTTTCTTTTTTCAAATAAATGCCATGTCTACCATTGTCCTAGACCTTTTCTGCAAAGGAAAGATGAAGGAAGTGAGAAGGTACTCCTGCTCCAGGGAATGATGTTGCATTCATGGTTAACTCAGACTTCTTCACTTATTGGGTGATTTTGCAAAATGTCAAAGTGTAGAGAGCAACGAAAATACTAGTAGCATCCCAGGGAGTGCTTACCAATCTATTCTTTTAGTCTTTTGCGATGATGGGCAGGCAGAAATTCATTTTCAAGAGAAAAGGAAAGACATCAGGACTATAAAAGATGCAGAAGATTAATCAGTTCCTGAAAATGCATGTATAAAAAAGGTGGGATTAAGAGATATGGCATGTGTAGGTTAAGAGCAATGTACACTTACACTGGAATTTAAATGCTAAAATTATGGTTAACATGGAGGGACTATTTGTAGAACTTATCTGTCAATACAGTGCACTGTGTCCTTCAGCTTCCTGAAGACAATTCTTGGAGGAAGAAATAATCATAGAAAAATGATGGACCTAGGAGAAAAAAATAGCTGTTTGTTAGTATATTTCCTTTATTGTTGTTTTAGTAGACATAGCCATGCTTTTGTACTCTTTATTCCCTTCTTTAAGGAACAAACAAGTCTGATTTCCCATATTTTTGGTTTATATCTTCCTCATATACCCTAGTTTCATATCTATATTTCTTATTCCTTTATTCCCCAAAATTAAAGTTTCTTTCCCCCTGGGTCACAAATAGAGTTACAGAATCCTCTAATCAGCTAAAAACGGATTTTAATAGAGGAACATATCAAGTTTAGTGGTTAATTATAATGAAGAAACACAAAATCTGATAGCAAAGGTGAAAAAAGTCAAGTTCAGTACACACATCAATAGTTTGAATTCTGCCTACATTTTGTTGCTACTTTGTCATTAATGGGGTTTTTTTGCTTTTTTTAGTTAAGTAACCCATTCTATGTTTCTTCTGCCTGACTAATGCACATATCTAAGGAAAAAGGGAATGTTTTCTCTAGCAAGTAGTGGAAACCTATGGAACTAAAGACAAATAAATGAAAATATGTTAACTTTGTTAGAGTAATTTGATGTCACTAAAAATATTATTATAAAGCCATATCTGAAAAATCAGCTTCCATTTAAGTTTTCAGTGATAAAAGCTAGTTTTTACTAATTTTTTAGTCCATTGCTACAGAGGCTTAAATAAAAAAGTATATAAACCAAAAGAAAAATCTGTCAACTACTTTTGTTGCTAAAATTCAAAGTCATGATGAACAGTAGAACAAATAAGTACTGTCATGTTTTTGTTTCCTGCATGACAAACATGACATATGTTGGGCATTAATATGTCAGTTAAAATATTTGTTGAAAAACAAATCCTCATCTCAAGAACAATGTTTTACTGATTGAGCACAACCTCATTTGTATTTAGATCATAGAGTGAGAATGGATTTAAGGCTAACATAGCCTTACAAATATACATGAGAGATTCTAAAGTCAAAATTACTTATCTTTATAAAGTACCTTATCAAAAATAGGTGTCAAAGCAATTTTATTAACCTAGCCTAAGTTACTAATTTTTCACATCACAGAGTTTAATACGTCATTAGAAATCCAGTCACCTCCCACCTCAGTAGTAAATCATCCACACATTTTTCTATATCAATCACCAAAGCTGCTAACTCACCAGAACTAACTATGCCTTATTTCTTTTACTAAATTAATAAAAAAGTTAATAAAATCTTAAGTTATAACCTCACCCTCAGGTGTGGGAAATGTGAATATCATGGTTTAGACATACATCACCTAAATCTAAATTTTTTTCCCCATTTTTTCTCCATCATAAATATTTCAGTTGAAGAGCAAGTGAGCCTCCTCTGCCAGTGTTTAAAATGTGCTGTAGCCAAACTTGTGTCAGATGCTTTGCCTTCCAGTCTCCAGCCCACACCAGCTGAAAAGGCAATGCCAGTCCAGACAGAGTTCTATCAGCATACAATTTCTTATAACATGCAGGGACAGAGGTGTTGATAGCTGGATGTTATCACACCCCCCTTTAATTAGCTATGTCACATGTGTTATGAGATCTCAATTGCCTTAAATCTTAGGGGAAGATAGCAAAAGGAGAAGACAGGCATCTGGATTTCTTTGCATCTATCCTTTTAATTCCTGTTAGGTTTCAATTAATCCTTGATATATATTAGAATCAATGAGAAATTTATGTCTTTCTCAACATAGGGAAGATGCAGGTATAAAGATTGGATGTGGCACCAGGTGCCATGGTTTAGTTGAGGTGTCAGGGCATGGTTTGGACTCAATGATCTTGAAGATCACTTCTAGCCTAATGATTCTGTGATTTCTTTTATCTCCTAAAAGTTTACTTGCAGGACTTCATACTGTGTTTAAACATGCAAATTTGATGGTCCTTCCTTATTTACTGTGCTTTTTGCTCCAGTGTTACCCTGTGTTTGATGCTCTATTTTGCATTGATATAACTTTGTTCAGATAATTCAGCAGAATTATGAATGGTCTAAGCAATTTTTCCAGTTGTGCCCTTAGCATAATTTTTGGAGGACAAAAAATATTTTATAGTCTGAGAAAAACCTTATTTTTCTTGCTTAAATTTGGCAGGAGATAACTTAAATCCCAAATTTTTAAGATTACTCCAGTTTATTATTTTTATTTTGTTTCTGATATTAAACCAGAAAATTTTCCAGGCATAGATCAGTTTAAAGGGAAACTAGAAAACTAACGTTCCTTATGAAGGATTTGTTTTTTGCCATGTTTATTGGTGAAAGAATATAATCTTCCTAGTTTAATTTAAAGGAATGGATACTTGAATATATGGTGTATACTTTTTCTCATATACAGGACACCAATAATTCTCTTCGTAATACTTTCAAGTAGTTTCAAAGTAATACTTTTGTGTGAGAGTTTTCTGTCAATAAACATCCACAAAAAAAAACCCTAAAATCCCCAAAACTTAAGGGGAAAAAAGTAAAAAAAAAAATAAAATTCTGCAATATGATTTATACATCATGTTTCATATCACAGAACCTATGTATTGTAGAAATGAGGTCTCTTTGTCCTTATTAACCACAGTTTAAAAAGAAGCTGTATATTTTTCTGTGTCTGCAGTGTAATTCATTAAGTGTCAAATATTTTCTCAATTTGTTAAGACCTTTGCCTACTGAGATTGTTTTATTACAGAAGTATCAAATTGCATTTTGCACATCTGAAGTCATTTCAAGAAGAGGAGAAAGTTAGCCTTTTCCATAACTTCCTTTGTATAATTTCCTATAACTGTCTTCACTTCTATCAGAAATAGGAAACATTTTGTAGTGCAAAGAAAAATGAAATGTATATCTTATGTGGTTTCTTTGAGCTAATTTTTTCATTATTAAAGTTATGAAAGTGATTAATTTAGGTTCTATCCAATTATTGCAATGAAGTAATAGAAACTTGCAAACGAGAGAAGGTACAAATTAGCTGCAGAATTTTTTTGTTGGTTGAGGCTTTTTTGTTTTCAGAAAAGATTTTTTTATGTCTCTTCAATACAAGTATAAGTAGTACAACTATTGTATTTAATTTATAGCAACTATCCATTAAACATCCATCTTTCCAGATTTCCCATTATAAATAACTTTTTTTGGCTTCAGAGTCCTCAACATGTCTTTTTAATACCATTCCTATCATTATTGGTTTTATGTTATCTTTTTTTAAGCCTTCAGTCTTCAAGTGAATTGCTTGCACAGTAACTTCAAAAGAAAGAGTTTTGTTTTGGAATTTCTTCCTTCCTTCACTTCCTTACTATTTTACCTTCAAGACATCTTGGAAACTGAATTCATTACAAGAAATCAGATTAAACTTGAACACCATTATATGTATAAACTGCAAATGGCATTTCTACATTTCCCCACCTTTAGAATTTGTTTAAAATCATGTTCAGATAAGATCTGAGCAGATTTGCTTGTATGTGCTCACAATTACTTGAAAATTCACCCTCTTTTTATTTTCCCTGCAAAGTTCTATGGATTTCTAATTTACTCTTAATTACAAGAATGTAAAGAAGTTTAAATTTAAATGCAAGGGAGTAATAAAGGGAAACGTAAAGGTATTAAACTCGCTCCAAACTTAGTGTAAAGTAGTGATATGTTAAAGTAATGAAATACTTCCTCTTCCACTAGGTTTTGAAAAGCAGCTCTGTAGAAGAAGGGATAACTAGGCAAATTTTGTGGAAGTTCATATCTTGAGTGCAGCATAAGACACCAGATTTTCAAATAACATTTACCTGTAACACAATGTTCTTGCAGTCAATAAATGTGATCTGGCATGCTTGCAAAGACATAACGGGGAGAATACTTGGATAGTACTAAATATAACTATGAACACTGTGACCGTGGCCAAATTTGCAATGAGGTTTGATAGAATTTATGGACATCCATGGCATATCCTCTTGGGCACATACACAGGAGCATAAAATCAGAAAGTTTTGGGTTGAAAGAGACTTCAGATACCATTCAGACTAACCCCTTTGCCATCTTTCACTAGATCAGATTGCTCAAAACCCCACCCAACCTCAATCTGAACACTTCCAATAATGGGGCATCGACAACTTTTTTGGACAATCTGTTACAGTGTCGCATTACACTCATCCTAAAACATTTCTCTGTTTCAGAGAATTGTCCTGTGCATATTCATGTCTCTGCTATGGGCAGCACACTGATCTCAAAGCACAAACAGAAGCTGAGAGTAAACAATGTTATATTAAGAAAATTGAAAAACACAAAAGGGAACAATGGAATAATAGCATAGTCTAATGCAACATTAGATTTTCAGCAAAAAATTTGAATATCAACAATGAAGAAATAAGCCACTCCATTAAAATACTATGAATCTTTAGGAAAAGCTTTCCTATACCACTGCCTATGATATCATGCATGTGAAATATTTCAGTTCTTATGAAACTTTTTCATAAGAGCTCAGGTATCAATAAAATTTAGAAAAACAAAGTGCAATATTTCTATGAACGAAAATAAGATATTTGCAAGAAAGATAGAACATTCCAGAATTTTTGAACAGTACTATTTATTATTCACAGGCAGATGTTTTATGCACTTGAATCAAATCATCACGTTTATAGTGAACCATATCCTGAAAATGCTGCATCTAAAGCTGCATTAAAATCAATATACAATTCTAACATCAAATGGAAGGCTTTATGTAGCTAGTAAATGACTGCTATTGATTTCATTTTAATTCAAATATAAATGTCATTATTTAAACCTTATATATAGGTTACTTACATTAGTATTTTTCAAATTTTTATTGCCTGTTTAATTTCAATGTTAGGTTTTGTGGATAGTGCAAAGCTGCAATTATTTGCTTCATGGCAGCCCTAATGGCTTTAACTGAAGTTAAGTATTCCGTTGTCTTAGAAGCTGTAGGAACATTTGCTAAGAAGCAATTACTACACTGCATATGGGTGTAAAACTCTCTATGACAGGTGAAGACAATTAAAGTAAGCTTGTGTCATCATTTAATTTTACCTTACAAGGCTGTTGAGATCAGGAAAATCTCCCAGAAAAAGGAAAAATGTGGCTTAACAAAAAGTCAAAATTTGTTCACCTTCATAAACAATATCCAGTAACAGTAGATTTTCACTTAGGTATCACTGACCATGAAAATTAAACTCCTAGCCAGCAATTAACAATCAAGGGTATTGTTCTTAATGTAGGCAGTGCTGGAATGAAACACAGTGTTCAAGGCACCCATAAACTTGCTTTCTTTGATCAGAGAGCAGCACTACTTTCTCTACAGCTCATGAACTTTCCTCATCATCCCGTATAAAAACCTTAATCAGGCAGATTCAGCTCATTTCCAACCAGTCACTCTATCCTTCTTTGTTGTCTACCTATCATGGTAAAAATAAAAATGAACTTGAAAATCAGTCACATGTAAATTCTAGGAGAGCAGAATTCAGAAAAGGATTTGCACAACAATTTGGCTCTTGAAATCCTGGTGTTCAGAATTGTGGCTTTATGTGGACAGAGAGCTCTGAAAGCAGAGAGGCATTACTTGATTTAAAAAAAAAGCCCAACAGTTAGATAGTTATCTTGATCAATTAAATAGCTCTTGCTACATGGACATATAATTCAGTTTCTCTGGAAAAGGCTGTTATATGATTTCTCTCTGCCATATTTTGTTGCAATAGTAGCTCATGTTTAAAAAAGTGTAGGAAAGAGTACACACAGATTTGGGTTGGAAGTAAGCTTTAAATGTTGCCTTGTCCAATTCTTTCTGTAATGAGCAAGGACATTTTGAGCTAGATCAAGTTGCTCAGAGCCCCATCCAATCTGATCTTGAGTGTTTCCAGGTATACCACCACCTCTCTAGACAACCTGCTTCAATGTTTTAACACCCTCATTGTGAATGGTTTCTTCCGTATATTTCACCATAGTATGGATATTCCATCCCTCTGATAATTTTTGTGAGCCTCCTTCAGATCCACTCCACTAGGTCAATGCATTTCTTGTACTGGGGCTCCAGAGATAAGTACAATAGTCCAGGTGGATTCCTAACAGGGAAATGTAGAGGGGGGGGGGATCATTTCCCTCAACCTGCTAGTCGTACTTCTTTTGATGCCACCCAGGATATTGTTGTCTTCCTGAGCGGTGAATGTGCCTTTGCAGCTCACATCAAACAGGGATTGCACCATCCCAGGTGCAGCACTTTACATCTGGCCTGGCTGACCCTCATGAGGTTCCCATCTGGGTGTCTCTGACTGGCACCACATCCTTCATGTGTGTCCACTCAGTTTGCTGTCGTTCATAAACTTGCTGAGAGTGTACTTATTCTCCCATGACACATAAAGAAGAAAGTGAATCAGCATGAACCGATAAAGAGATAAATGATGTCTGACCTCCTTGGTTGACCTCTGTGATTTGGAGAAGAGAGAGAAGAGCATATAATTTATGCAAATTTTAGTAGGACTTTCATGACTGATTTTCACCGTATTCTTATTTCAAAAGTACAGTCCAAGTAATAGATAACCAGGAAGATAATAAACTGACCAGGTAGTTGAACTCAAAAGTTCATGGTTAATAGGTCATGTTCTACCTGGAGACTTTGTAATAAATGAAGTACTTAAGAGATCTGTCAGGGCACATGAGCTGTTTAAAGTCGTTAAACCTGATGAGCATACTCTCCGAAATCTCCTCAAGGTCATTGCTCAAGATGACACCTGTTTTGGGATGACATTTCACATTCAAGGGGACAAAATCCAGAGGGATGTGGGAATACTGGAGAAATGGATTGGCAGGAAACTTATGAAATTCAATAGAGATAAACAACTCCTGTCCTTGGGACAGAGGAGCCTTGGAAAAAACACAGTCTGGGGACAAACATGCTGGGATCAGTTCTTTGGGAAAGGCTTTGAGGCCTAGTAGACAGCAAAATAAGCCTGAGCCAGATGCATAACCTGGCAGCAAAAGCAGCCAATAACATTGCATGCTGAATGAACAGGAGCATGGCAACCAGATTGTAAGTGCTAATTACCCTCCATTTAGCACTTGCTAATCTGCAAAAGTCTGTTCAGTTTGGGGCACCCCAAAATAAGACACACATTCATAAACCAGAGTTTAGCAGAATGATGGTAAGACAATGGAGACTGGAGAACTTGCCCAGTGAAGAAAGTGAGAAAATTCAGGCTGCAGCCAGGACAGCTTTGGAGGCACATACCTGCAGTCTGTGGGTGCATACAAGGAGATTGTGGAGGAGATGGAGCCAGGCTTTTCACAAGTTTTATGAAAAGTAAATGGGGGAGGATGAAGTACAATTGGCATAAATTAAACAAAGAAAGGTTCCATGTGGATACAAGGAGAAAATTTTTGCCCACAGTAACCTGTTCCACAACAATGGCTAAGGTGGCCCAGAGAATCTGTATGGTTTGTATCTTTGGACCTTTCCAAGATCTGCTAAGTTGAACCGTAAACACTAAGGTCTTATCCCACAGCTGATCCTGCTTTGAGCAACAGGTTGAGCTAGAGAACTCTTGACAGCCCTTCACACCAGTTCTCCCATGACCAGAAAGTTTTGTGTCATAAATCCTGACCAACTAGTAAATTATAAGAGTTTTCAGTCTTTTTTTTTGTCTAGTCCATGATTTCAAATTTAAAAAGGACTTTGTAAAGCCAGACTCAAATTTCCCACATGGATCTCAAGATCTCCAAGCAATTGAGGTTTGAGGACACAGATAAAAAAAGCTCTCTTACAAGTTAGAATCTGTTAAAAAAGAAAAGTCTTAGTGCATGAAGATTATTTTGGAAGGGAATTTGAATGAGTAGCAAGGTCCTTTTTAATATTCAGTAGGTAAGCTTTTCTTGTTTATTAGTTTCATTACTTGTTTGACCTTTCAATTTGAAACTGGAAGAGTTAGCAAATCTGTGCAGCTTGCTTCAGCTAAAGGTTGGTAAGCCTTTCACTGAAAATGCGAATGATTTTTTTTTCTGCTCTGCAGGACATTGCAATGTATTATATGGCAAAGAAGAGCCTAAATGTTTTAGTGGTCACCTGCTGATAAGTAATTACCTTCATATCCTCTTCTCCATTTAGCTCAATGTGATAATATTTATTTGCTTGTGGAGGAATGCTGACAACTTGCCTGACTCCCCACCTATTTGTAAAAAAGCCACCAGAAAGAACATTCTTCTTCCTGATGTGCAAATATTAGCCAGAGAGACAATCCTTATACAAACATCTGCCACTCTACATTCACTAAAACTTCAACCTTCTATTTTAATCTATCATTTTTATCAAGATGTGAAATCCTGAACTTTCATATTCTGGAAAGGATGTGAAGGGCTTACACACTCAAAGACACTTGGACAAAAAACTTTCTGTCAATTTTCTCACCTGTCTTATGCTTTAAGTGTGAATTCTTACAATGTGAGTTGATGAGTAACTATTGACTTCTTCCACTACTGCCTGATGTACCAACCTTTTGTCTTTTCCTGTTAGGCTGACAGGACAGAAATAAGCATACAAGACCACAGACCTTGAATCCAGTCTGTGCCAAAGTGTGGGTAATACACCTAGTATATCTGCAAAGTATAAACTTTGAATATATTTCTATACACAGATCTGCACATATGTAGTACACCATACATCCCAAGAGTAGGTCTGGACAGAAAAGGACACATATCAAGGCAGATAACTAGATATTTGGTACCCCTATTCACGCAAAATTAAGTGAGGAACTTTTGTTTGCTCTTCAGGATCACTTTGATGATACATCAGTGATGCTGTGGACATGTACAGACCTGTTCTGAAACAAAGGTAGATTTCCTGGATGTGGAGATCAGCATTCAAGAATCAACATTTGCAAGCTGTCCTATATATACAGTAGCTCTTTTATCAACCTGTTATCACCACTAAAGGCAATTATTTGCAAACCACTGCAGAATTTCTCTCTCTCTCTTTAAATGAAACCTCAATTTTCTCAGAGGTGTTAGTGCTGAAAAACTAAATTAAAAAATAACAGAATGCTGCAGAGATGAGATGTCAAATTTCCTGAATCTTTTTTAAAGACTGTTCTTTTCCTAGGAGAATTATCTTTTTCTTATCTTAAAGTGTAAGTCAGCTATTTCATTGGTAAAAGAGTGATAAATTGTTCCATATTGAGGAAAGAAATGTATGAATCTCTTACAATCCACTGGTAAATACTAGAGCATATACATTTTTCAATTGACAACCTTATACAGTGCTTTCTATATCCAATAAGGATCTTCTTTCTCTCTAGGCCTTTCTTGCAATTAATATCATCCGTTATGTGTTATATAAGGTTTTCTTGAGTGTTCTCATAAATAAAAAAAAACCTCACAATAAACTGGAAACTAATCTTATTAAGATATTAGATATATAATTCATGCCCGGTGCTCTTAATTAAGAAACAATTGTAAGAGCTAAGATATAAGGCAAATATAATATACTTTCTTTTTTTTTTCTTTTTTGAATGCTATTAATTCACTCATAAATGATGAATGAAAGATAAACTGCATTTTAAATAGGATTTTGAAACAGTTCAAGTAAGACTGCCCATGGATAACTGGAAGATGACTACACACTTACCACATATTAACTGACAAATAAATTGATCTAAATGAGAAAATGTCTGGACTTTTAATGCTTTAAAATAACTTTGCTTGAAGATAAATCTAACAGTTTATATGATCAAATTAGAAAGAAATGTAGGTGTGCAGCATCTATCTAATTAATAAATATGAAAGATGTTATACAATTCTGTATTTCACATTAATGTCTCTTCATGGGTAGAAAAGGCACCATAAAAATTATTCAGAAGAAAGAAACTTAGCACAGAAAACCTGGTTTCCTCTCAGATTGTAGTCTTTAAGGTAGCTGTTTGAGGAAGGAGTGGTTTGAGGTTTTGTTTCCTCTTTTGTGCATATGTGTGGTACAAGCCCATTCGTCAAGATATAATTCCTTGCATTACTTTGCCTTACCTATTAAGACAAGTTTCTTCCTGCTGAATTAAATTTACTGGGATTTGTCTGTCTCTGTGGTGAATTTCATAAAGAACATTAATTCTAGCAAAGCAAAAAAATCTCTCCATGCATTATCAGTACTTCGTTCTTATAACACTGCTCACTGTTTTACAATTTCTTTCCTTCTACAGAAGTGTGGTCTGTGACCATCAGCAGAACAGATTCAGAGTGTTTCTTTCAAAACAGTTTGCAAGCAGTTTATATTGCATTACCATCTGTTTATACTGTCCTTTTTTTTTTTTTCTGCTCCTTTTCTATATTCAGTTTTTGCTAAGACTGAAAATATTCAGTTTGAATATTTTCAATGTAAAGGCCTCTCAAAAGAATAAACGAAGTTCCTCTTTCTAAAATATCTTACTGATGTGGTTTAACCTCATCCAGCAACCAAGCACAGGTGCTTGCTCACCCACCCAACCAGCATTATAAGGGGGAGAATCAAAGGGTAAAACCTGGAAAATTTTTGGGTTGAGATAAAGACGGCTTGATAAGGAAAGCAAAAGTTGTGCCTGCAAGCAAAAAAAAAAGGATTTGATTCCCTGCTTCCCATGGGTGGGCAAATGTTCAGCCGCCTCCAGAAGAGCAGGACCCCATCATGTGCAACTGTGACCTAGGAAGACAAATTCCATCACCCCAAACATAAACCCTTCCTCCTTCTTCCCCCCAGTTTATATACTGAGCATGATGCCATATGGTTTGGAATATCCCTCTGGTCAGTTTGGGTCATCCAGTTGTGTCCCATCTCCACTTCTGATGCACACCAGTGTCCTTCCCACCATAGCAATACAAGGAGCAGAAAAGGCCCTGACTGTGCAATCTCTGCTCAGTAATAACAAAAGCAACTCTGCATTATCAACCCTGAGTTCAGCACAAATCTAAAACACAGCCCATACCAGCCACTCTGATGAAAATTATTCCAGCCAAAACCAGCACCCTTGCACACACTCTTAGTCTAGTTTTTTCAGCCTCATTAGGTTAGTTCATAGCTAACCATGTAAGCTACTTACTACTAACATTTGAATTATACTTGCTAAAAGCATTTTGAATATTTCTAGACATGCTACAAAAATATTTATGTGATAGTCCAGGCCAAATAGTATTATTAAAGTAATTTTTAGCAAAATCTACCGTGATAATACACAAAAAAAAATATCTGGTTGAAATGTTTTTATCCTGTTTCAAGAAACAGACTATGCCCAGAACCACAACCAAATTAATGGAAAATCTATAGAAAAAAATTAGAACACAATTGGTCAAAAGAAGATCTTTGGTCATGTCTGCCTTTTGACATGGAGCCATGTAACTGGCCATTTCTTGACCTCCTTAGTTACTAGACATTGAACTTGCTCATGCATACACATAAAGCAGGTGCATGTACAGATGTACAGATGCTTTATCTAACGTGTTGTATTTCACATATTTAGTGAAGAAAATGTATAGAACCAGCTTGTGTACAGGAAAAATCCATTTTATCCTTTCAACAGCAGGTGAAGAGCTTACATACCAGTCATTATATGCTCCTCAAGGCAAGTTTACAGAAGTAAGAAAAATGCATTTCTTACTATAAGTTTAAAAAAAGTAATGCAAATTTACATCAAAAATCATTGGTTGGCCCTGAGCTGAGCAATACAGACTCAAAGAAGTATTTCACACATCATGATGCCATTTAATTAGGTGCTTCTAAATTTTACATCAACTTACTTCCTGAGAGAAATTACAGTGAAGACTTCAATTTTTTAACAAAAAATGTTAAGTTTTCCAGGTAAAATATTCAGACACTTAACACAGGTTTTAGTGACACAACACTCCTATAAAAATAATGCAAAAAGTTAACTCAAATAAAAAACAAAAATCCCTTAAGAAGATGCTGACCTTGAGGAACTGCTTCTTCCTAAAACTTCAGACAAAGTCTTCAATATTTTCTAAGAATAATTAACAGTTTGCAAGAATGTATAGCCAAAATACTAGGGCCTACTTAGTACAGTAGGTCATAATAGACTTAAAATAGACTGCCATAGAAACTAAAGCAATGGCCAGGATGGGGAGAAGCAAAAAAATTCAAAACTTTGTAGAAGAAAGTTATGTCAATAAGGTGTATCTTTATTTAATTTCAGGGCTTTTGACTGACCAAAACTTTGGGCTTAAACCAATATATTTCAAATATGGTACAGATTTGCCTGTTTAACTGAAAAGCTAAAATAAGCAGGTGCTTGCCCATCTGCCATCTCTATCTACCACTGTCCAAGTAAGCACAGTTCAAAACAGATGTGTCTGAGGTACTTCTGCACAGCAAATTTTGGCAACTGGAAGCAATATCTCTGATAATGCCTGTTACACATCTTAGGAAATACACAGAAATCCTGACTCTGACAGTAGATGTAATAAGTTGATTACCAAAATATTTCACTGCATTCCTTTTCATATATGTCATCTTTTTCAAGTCTTCCATGATGTTTCTTCAAACAAAAAGAAATCTTTCATTATTGGTTCTAAGCTGATGAAACAAGGGAACGATGGGCATCAAATTCTTACATAAATCCTTGTTTATAGAGAGCAACAAAATATTTCAAAGAGCAATAGGTAGGCTGTCATCAAGCAAAATCATTATTCAAATCATTAGAATTTGAAAAATTAATAGTGTATTTTTATGCAGAAGCATGTTAAAAAACACCTGAATTATAATGGACATGGTAAAAAGAAGACCAATGTAATAAAAAGACAAATACACTAATTTGATAACATGCGAATTTCTTTTGGATTTGAATTTATTTTTTCCAGGAGAAGGAAAAAAATAGGGGGAGGAGGAGGAGGAGGAGGAGGAGGATAACAAGACCAACAAGAACAAGAAGAAGACGGAGAAGGAGAAGAAGGAGAACAAGAACCAGAACAACAAGAATAACAAGACCAATAAGGAGAAGGAGAAAAATGAGGAGAAGGAGAAGAAGAAGTAAGACAACATTATGTGTCTGACAACAGAAGGAATCCATTGCAGTTCTTGGACTACCTGCAAAGTGATAGGCATCATCTTGTTCTTTTGACATGAACTGTGAGTATAACACTGCTGTACTTTGAAAAGTGAATCAATGACAATAAAATCAGGAGGTTCCATATTTATCTTTCGCTCAAAGTCTGACATAATGCAACAGTTTTCTTTGTAAATCAAAGGCTGATTTCAATGGGTTTTAGCCCTACAGTTCTGACGTAAGAAAGGAAAAACAACTCTAAGCCTTAAATAATAAACTTTCAATCAGAGATTACTGGGCAATTATGTGCTTGGTATGCATTAGACGGAAAATCTGATAGGATAGTTTTGAATAGTAGTTTTCTTTAGCAACATTAAATAAAGTAAAATTTATTAAGTCTCTAAAATTAGAGAGAAATTTTTTTATTTCATTCTACCAGTCTTGGTCATATTGTCAACAGCAAAAAGAGCCCTAATCAAAGTCAATTTATTTTGCTAGAACAAGAAGAAAGTGTTTTATGTTTTATGTAATTAGTCACAAAAAGAGTTCTTAGTTTCAAGAACTTAACAGTTTTTTGTTTACTGATATTTTCATGAGTATTTGGGGCTCTTTCCAGAAATTTTCCTGAAACCTGCATCAAAAGTTTTCACAATAAAAATTGGTCTTGATCAAAGTCAATTAACTATTTTTTGCCATTTTTAATGAGAAATTTTTCTTCTGTAAAATATTACAACTATCCACTGAGAAGGAAGAAACATCATTACACTTAAATAGCTGAACATGACAATAAAAAACCCAGTTTCCTATGATTTGGGGATGTATACTCTGCTGAAGCTCCTTTCAAATCCAAATTCCAGGCGAGACTGTTGGCTATGGGTTATGGGGTACTGTAACTGAGTGCATGGAAAACTGAAGCCAATTAATATATTCCTTTACTGATTAAAAGGGAATGGGATGTCATTGCTAGGAGTCATGGCTAGCTGTCTAAATAGCACTGAGAGTGCTGCAAATACAGAAATGAAGTAAAGCCTAGAATTTAACAGTATTTAATTCCCAGACTTTAATATAGATCTTCATAATATGTGACCGGGAACATTTAAAAGCTTTTTTGGTTTTTTTGTTATCTAGCCTCCTAGAGAATCAAATAGCTTCACACAGAAAGAAGTCTCAAACCACAGTTAAAGCACTAACATTTCCCTCATAAGTAGTTAAAAGTAAATCTGTCTTAGGGAATCAGAGAACACAAAGTACAGGTCTGTGTGGAAAGGATTCTTTCCCATGTGAAATGTGTGGAGGTGGATGTGAGACTGTTCAGCAAAGCGGAAAATATAGCCAAGGGTCAGCCAGAATAATTTCAGTACTTTTAATATAACTTTCAAGACAGATATCTGGAATGGGTAATGAAGCTAATATTGATGAGGGAAAGCTTCTATAAAAAGAACAATAAAGTTTCTGTGCAATAACCAGCTAGTTAACACTTGCCCCTCCCCCTAATATAAATCCCTCTTTATATATTTTTAACTTTATATATACATTTATATTTCTTTATATATTTTATATATTTTTATTTTATTATCTTTTATATATATTTAACCCTAGGGAGTCAATACAGAAAATTAATTTTGTAGCGTTGTCTCCTGTCTTTTTGCTTTCTGCTTTTTACCACATATGAAATGTGTAAGTTTTTCAGCTCAGATTATAAGACTTTTGAAAAATGCTTTTTTTCTCTTCTTTTTGCCAGAAATATTTCAAGTATTATATACTTTCTGTAATATTTTGTTTGCCCATTATGTTTTTTCCACATTCTACTTTTTACAAACATATATGTCAAACATTAAAATATAAGAAAATAATGTTTTTATGCAATCAAGTCTAAAAAACTTGACCATAATCAAATTATTGTCAAACCTATCAAGGGATTTTTCCTCCATATTTCACTAAATGCAAAATTCTGCTTGGAGAACAGAGCTAACAAAGTTTCCTCTGTAAGCAAGAATTTCTCTAGAACTTTCCAGAGTTAAATGTATATTCATTGCTGTTTTTTGGTAAGATCTAAAATTGTTGCAATATGTTCATGGGTTTTTTAACTTGCATAAACTTTGATTTTCGCCCCTCTTGAGGTGGGTATTTGCTCTTTCCAAAGTGTCATTATGAAGATTATTAGATTTTTTACCTTCCTACTGTAAACAAGAAATACAAGTCGTGCTAATGGTGGCTTTCAGTGTTTTAGTATTGAAGGAGCTTTCCAAAATCAGATAGTGGCATATTCTTAAAACACAATGCTTTGATACTGACCATAAGTACATGCTTAAGATATAAAAAAACACATCAATTCCTAGAAAAAGAAACGCCATATAGTGTAATGAGAAAAACAGTTCGACAAGGTTCTTAGTATAAAATACCTTATATGTACCATATAAGTTAAAGCAATCTGCTATAAAGTTTTTCAATTTCCTCTCAGAAACTGTGCTTTGGAGGGCATAGTCAGTTTAAAGTGGTTCTTGCAGGGACAATCAGAATGGCTGACAAGGAAGCTCAGAAAGGAAATGTTCTTTATGAAGAGCAAAAGAACACCAACCAGAAGTTGCAGGGCTAGAACTGGGGAAACCGTTTCCATATTAAGGGACTAGCTCAACACTCTCCTACTGTGCTTGCCTTCCCATCTCTGTGAGAGCTTAGAAATTATGAAAAGATTCTGATGTAGTAGCATGCATGAATTCTCTTTTTTTTCTTTAAGCAACTGAGGGTGCAAATCTCATATAGTCAGTATGTTCAAAACAATTTATGTGACCTTTTTTAAGGAAAGATAAAAGCTTTACATGTTTTAGTAGTGGCCAGAGTAGTCTTCTTTTTTAATATGTATTTGACATCTTTTATAGACCACAAGAGCTATTTCAGCTCCAAGCAAACTATTTAAGACCAGATGTTAATATAGTGATGCAGCATATTTCGAAATGAATTCTTTCCCAGGACACAGTACAAGCATGTGAATTAGGTAAATTTCCCAACTGAACATGGATGATACAAACATTTTATACTGAAAGAGGATTCTTGCCCAAAACATAGTCTTAAATATTTTCAAAGTGGTGTCATGGTAAAAGCTATCTGATATAGCCAATTGTTGGCCATCAACAAAAACATTGAATTGAATGCTGTCCAAAAAGCTTGTGCCATGAAAAAGCAAACCAAAATAAAACTCTACAACAAAAAGACCACACCAAATCTGAACAACCAAAACCCCACCAAATGCCCCCAAAATCAACAGCAATTAATCGGTTACTCCTATTAGTGTTGATAGACTCTGAGCAACAGTTAGCTGATTATGTCTTCCAAAAGGCATAGTAAGCTTCTGCCTTCGTTTGTCTTATTTCCTTCCCTATCATTAAAGATAACATTTAACGCAAATGTCTTCTCTTACTTTTGTCATTCCCTTTTAATTAACATGTTACGAAATACTGAATGTCAAAAGCTCACTCTTCCACACAGCTGCCTAGCATTTAGCCTCTCTGATTAGGTAGACATTTGTCTCATCCAAGCTGTAACTATAAGCATGACACTAATAGCATGTACAGTAGTTACATTCATAGTTTTAAAATCAACTCTATAAAATCATATAATATCATGAGATACAAAACCAAATAATTTATTAAAATAAGACATAGATAAAACAACTGCTTAGTAAAAAAACATTCTCCAATTCATAAGCCATGAGTTCTGATTATTCTGGTAATTAAGGTGTTAGAAGCACTATGTCCTTTCAGTAGTTCAGATTCTAATCTCTCCATTTGGAGAGTTCTGCTTTGAGTTTTAGATGGACCCATTGCTTCCCCCTCCCCCCTTGACTCTGTTTTCTTTATACAAAATAAATTATCCTATGGCATCTTAAGAAAAGGCAGAACATATAAACACACTAAATACAGAAGAATAGATGGCTAAAGAACTCAAGGAAGGCTTATTTTTATCTCTACATCAATAATAATGTTTTTGGCACCATATAGGCACTTAAGCACCACTTACTGACTCTTTCATAAAAGTGGGAATTGTTGCGTTGATGTTTATAAAATTGACCATAACAGAACTGAACAAATAATATTGTCATTCACTGATAATATGCATTTCTCTTTGTAGAAAAAGAGGCATCTTACCAATATAGAAAGTAATTCATACTCTCTTCAGATTTGTCATATCACCTCTGGGTAATGTTCACAAGTATACATTACGGTCCAGGTTTAATGTACAGTAAATGTACTAAAAACGAACACAAAAAAAACTCCAAAAACCCAAC
This sequence comes from Onychostruthus taczanowskii, assembly GCF_017590055.1. Taxonomy (NCBI): domain Eukaryota; kingdom Metazoa; phylum Chordata; class Aves; order Passeriformes; family Passeridae; genus Onychostruthus; species Onychostruthus taczanowskii. Next base: position 934,824 of record NW_024498795.1, read on the forward strand.
AACAAAAACTTCACCCACAACAAGACCGCTACAAAACCCACACCAGTGAGAACTTACGCTGTCCCTTCTGGGAATACTGGCATTGAAGGAACATTGGCTGATCTGGAATCCCTCTTTCATTGATTTCATGTGATCTTTTCCTGAGCTCTGTGTGTCTGCACTGCCAAAGAGTCCCATGGGAAGGAGTGGTCTGAAATGTATTGTTAGTACTGACAATTCAGTTAACATATTGAAATTATTATTATGAGGAATAGGATCACACTGTCATTTTTGGAAGTGTTTACTTGAATGATATGGCTTAGAAATTATGGAAGTGGGATATTTTTGAGTGATCAATTAATAAATATAATACTGAGAACAATTTACAGCACAGCTACATGTATTGCCACACAGTTGTGATGACATAGTTATTCTTCAGTTATAAACAAATGTTTGTTTTCAAGTTACATGTAATGTACAAAAGAGCACAAGTACTGAATATGCGTAAGAAGAAGAAAGGTAACAAAATCGCTGCTGTTTGCCTTTCCTCCAATCTGCAATAACAGGATTCATAAGAAAAGACTGCTGAAGCCTCTTCTCTCATCTGTTCGATACCATCTTTCTTTACATCTTCCTATGTGAGAGGGAAAGGGAGGAAATTTTGCAAGGGGAGTCACATGTTCTTACAAAAGTCTTTGGCTGTAGTTTAATACTCAATGCTTTCATCACCTTTCAGATCCAACTTTTATCTTTCCTTTTGAGGTCCCTGCCCCAGCCTCTGCTGAATGCTTTGATCTTTCTCCTTCCACACCAAGTGCTCCTTCCCAGGGGGTTAAAGGGAAGGGTAGCAATATTGCTGCTTTTACTCAGGTTTTGAAGAAAAGATTTAATCACGCATACACACACAGTCTGACAGAAGACTCTCCCAAGTGCCTTCAAACAGCTCAGATCTTTCACTAAACTTCTAGATAGTCTTCTTTACTATCTAACCTAGATTAGACTGCTTTAGGTGTGTCTGTAATGATGAAAGTCAGATCAGAAGGAAGTTTCTACAGACAAAATAAGTGCATTTTTTGGGACATATTTTTAAGACGTCCTTTTTTTATCCTTGAACTGCAGATACAGTTTTAGCCTCTCAATTGCCAGCTGTGAAATTGGGTGTGTGTGTCCTTAATATGTGAATGCAATTGTGCTCTTAAAGGCCTAGAACAAGTTCCATTAGTTGCAGTCAAAAGCACTCCAGGGTGCAAAACTGAATGTAATGTTTTCGTACACATGAAGAAATAAACCACCCCAGGACAAATCTCAAATGAAGAATTGTAATTAAAGAACTGAAGGAATTTAAGGCTAGTGAAGTAGCTTTAAGTTTGGTCAGTGAAAACTGACCAAATTAATTAGAAGTAAGCATGAAAGCATCCCAAGGCAGCAAACACTGATATTAAAGCAAAGATCAAATCCACAAAACTGGGTAGAAAATACAGAATATTTTATTGTGGATTCACTGTAGAGACATCTAGATTTTTTAAATTTAAAATATCTGGAAAAGTTTGATAGCACATTTTTTGTCCCTAGGAAGGAACAAAGATCATTTGCAAAAGCACAAAAGAGTACGAGTCTGGAGCCTTCTTAGAAAATGTATTGCATCAAGGGACAGGACTTTAAAATGTTTAGGTAAGGAAAGGATAGCAGTGGCATTTGATGTCTTCTGTAACTATTCAGAAAAAAAACAGTCAACATCAGAAAGGAAATAAACTCCCAATGCTCAATGCCATTAGAAATTGAACCCACTAGAAAAAAAGGATATTTAAATAAATAATATTGCTCTAATATTTAAAAGAGAAGGCAAAATACAAATACATGTCCGAAAAGATGATCATTCCTCATTGTTTAAGGATCGTGTATTCAGAAGAAGGCATTATGGGGGATTTATTCCTGAATCAGACTCTGGTGTTCATTTCTGACTAAAAAATAGTTATGATTTTTCCATATTTCAAGAAATACAGAAAGAAGGGGTTTCAAAAATGAAGGGGTTGGTTTGTAATTTTCACTTTAGTAAGTGCTATAGGAACAAAAATAGAAAAGGTGGAATACAGGACCATGAGTAATTTTTGGTTTTCAAAAAAGTTATCTTTAATGAATCAATAGCCAACCACTGTGACTGTAAATTGTGCATCTATGCATTTATTTTTATACTGTTTCAGTACAATATTCAGTAAATGAGAAATACACAGAGAATTTCTTTTAATAATATGATAAATACAGGTTCACTGATGTTAATGTTACCCTGAATATACAAACCTCTTAAATAGGCAAAGACCAAAAAAAACCCATGGACAAAGAAAAACATAAGAAAGCAATTTGAATTGTTTACTCATAGGGAAATGTGAAAGGGTGATTTGCAAGTGAAATTCTTTAGAAAAGGACAAGGTAAAATATTATGGTAGAGAAATAAATAAATAAGTGAGATACTTAAAAGTGAGTTCAAAGTTATCTCCAAATAAAACCAGAAAGAGCAGCACCGAACAGGCCGTGGGAGGGAGTATTTGGGAAGAAGAAACTGTGCTTATTTTTCAAACACTATTCAAGTAGAAGCAGTTCCTAAATACTGCAGGACACAGAAAGTGATTATTTATGGAGACATGTACAGTGAGTTAGATTAAAGGAGAAAAAATTATAAAAAATAAATAATGGTTGCAAGAGTTAATGCCAACTTTAACAAGAGGGGCTGGAAGGAATGTAACTTCACAGTGTCTGAAGGCAAATAATATCTATTATTTGAATGTGAATACTTTTGTCAATTTTCTATTTGTACCATGATCTATGTGAAATTGAAGCAGCACTGTTCCTATAAAAATCCTTAAAGAAAATTAGTCTTAAACTTAGAAGGTAATATCTTTTTTTGTAATTATGTTGTGCTGTGAAATCTGTCACATATCACATATCTATCACATATCATACCAGAGCCTATGTTATAATTTTTTATTAAACTATGCTATTTGTTAGGAACTGAAATGGAAGCTTAACTAAAAATCACTTGATAGCAATTTACTTGCCCCACACCCAGACAAATGGCATACTAAGAACTGCAAACAGCTGCACTCATAGGGAAACATTTACAAGTGCATATGGAAATAATGGGTTCCTTAGGGAATGTGCAGATTTTTGCACAACATCAGTTACACAGAGCTAAAGTTTCATACTTAGATCCTCATGAACTGTCTCAGGCATGATCAATCTCTGTTTTACTTTCCTCCACTACACTACCCATGCAGTGATGTCTCATTTCAGTTATATGCAGTTTCTCCTCAGACTACAGGGCATGCCAAAAAGGACACCAACAGTTAGACTATGCTTTTGTGTTACATACCAAATATCTCAGAAAATCTGCTTACTTATAAATCAGCACAAAACTGTCCCTTCTGATTTATTTCATTCCAGGAGCAAGTGTATTCAGTGGTCTAAATGCACAGGAAGAGAGGGTCTCACTCAGCTTAGAGGATAGAGCGGAAAACAGAAAGGAAAAGCCGCATACAGAAAAAGCAACTACACCTGAACCATGCTTTGGAATATTGCCATTTTTTCTCTCTATTGCACCTACCTTGGGTGCTCCTTGTGTGCCCACCTGGTTGGGGTGATGGGAGGGGAGGGGATTGCAGTGCCTGGACTGGGAGGAAGCCCAGCCTCCTACACAGGTGAGTGCCTCAGTCTGGTGACTGCCGCACAGGGACCAACATCTCCATGCACTACCTGACATTCTTCCAGCCTAGGTCTGACACCTGGATTAAATTCTGCATCTGTGTGACCATTCTTTATCATAATCAATCAGAGGGGATTTTTGTGCTGCTGAATCAGTTATGTCTTTTTTAAGCACCAAGATATTTCTAGGAAGTGTAAATTCTGCTAGGTTTATATAAACCTTTCTAGTTTTATATTAATCCCTTAGTAATGCTGAGCACTTGGAATTCCTAATTTGAATCCAATGCTGCTGTCTGCATGCTTTAAACTACTACTACATGCTTTTTCTCCCACATTGTTATACTACATATTGAAAAAAATATTTAGTCACTTTAAAAGAAGCATCATATAGATAAAAATAATTTTCTTCCTGAATGGTTTTTGTGGAAGATTTTAATAAGCAGTCTTAACACGCAAATGTGGTTCTACTACTGCTATTGTGGAAGCATTAAATTTTATTGATTTTTTCATGAAAATAAAGCTAAGTGCCTTGTTTGGCAAGTTTTGCCTCTGGTTTATATTTCTGAACTGCCTGTTCCTGAAGTAGAAGAAAGTCATTACAAAGTAAGTTACATTTCTGTATTTTTGGAGATACAGAAATAAACTATAAAACTACTTAATAAGAAATACATTAAACAGTTATGTATATTTCCAAGGATATTAAGGTATATAAATATTAAATGACCAATAATTCACATATGGAAAACATTACCCCATCATGATATTCTGATAATTTACATAAAAAGAGGAAATTGAAATAGAAAAATTTAATCACAGGAAACAAAACTATAGAAGGATCAGAAGGTTCATAATTTACTACATACATGCTGACATAAGTAGATTTCTTAGAAGTAGAATCCTCTCATCTATAAAAATCCAATCATTTTAATGAGCATAAGTGAGAAGATTATGAAGCACACAAGAATAGTTGATCAGCTGATTAACAGGTTAGGTTATAACTACCAACCTGGTTTTGGATTATAAATAAATACATTTTTCTCTTTTTCAGTGGAGGAGTATGTCCTTAAATTATTGTTTCTACTTCTGCCCCTTTCTTCTCCAGCCTCCTCTGGAATTCCAGTAAAGTCCATTTCACCCATGGACACTTGGCTTTCAAAAGTATCTAAGTGAAGTCACAGAGTCACAAACCTGCACTATTGTTTGACCATCCTCAGAGAAAAACAACTGTTTTCATGTGTTCAAGTAGAATTTGTGTGTTTTCATTTGTGCACACTGCCTCTTCTCCTTCCACTAGGCACTAATGTGGAGTGTCTGGCTGTGTTACTTTTTATTGCCCTGAGAATGCCCAGGCTGAGCAATGCCAGGGGTCTCAGTCTCTCATCACATGTTCTCATTAGTTTCTCAATGCTTTGGCACAGCAAATGGCATCTCTAATGAATTTTTTTGTATTTATTCTCTAAAGGCCTGGCTTTGTTATCATCATGGCAAAATAATTTTCATTTTCAAAAGACAGATTAGTGACTGTGTAGTTTGAAATTAAGGTATATCCCTAGTTCATTTGTTAGATTATTGTTGTCTTTTTTTCTCCTTCAAAAAGTATTATAAATATTATGCTCAACTATCTCATTACTAATATTTCTACTAATTTTTTGAAGTATTCTAGAAGCTGTCATAAAGTATTAATATTGCTGACCATAAAATGTTACAAAACTGTAAAACTGTCATTATTATTTTATTCTGCATTTTCTCTTTTTCTTCTTTCAAATATGAAATACTTAAGTTTGGAATAATATGACTGTTGTCTTTATGTTGTATTGACTTATACAAAGTTCTATGTATATCTGTGATCACAATTTTAAATTCTCTCATTTCAAGAAGTTGAGATAAAGGAAAGCAGTTTAGGAAAAAATAACAAATTTGTGCTGTATCTTTAACAGGATGGTTGGTACTCTTCAAGCTAGTACCTTAAAACTGGAACACAGAATTCAAGACTCACTGATTTCCCATTGACCAATAGTGTCTTAAGTCCGTTTTCTTCATGGTAGGAGAAAACGCTTCCACTCTGAGGTAAGGGTTTTTTGTTACTAAGAAAAAAATCTGGACAATGAAATTCGATGATAATTTACCCTTGATTTTGTCAATTATTAATTGGGAAGAAGAAGACACTATTCAGTAATGAGCCTGCCTCAGAATGTGAACTCACCAGATACTGGTCACTGAAGAGTGTGGCAGCAGGAAGTCCTTCAGGAAGAGCTCAGACAGATGCAGTGTGGAGTTAATGAAAAGAGGAGTGAGAAGGGAATGTGTACGCTGTGAAAATTATTAAATATTTCATGTTCTCCCCAAAAAATTGGTTTTCTTATTATTAATTTGCACTTCTTAATAGTAGCCAATTAGCCTCCTCCTCACAGTTTTCTACTCACACTGTACAATAATTAACTTTTGCACAAGAGAAATTTCTGTGCTGAATGCATGTCCAGTGAATGTATGTACTCTTCCTAATTATTTTCTCACTGTTTATTTCAAAGTAAGGTAAAAGTAAACCAAAACAGAAAAAAAAATAAACAATCACAACCAACAAAAAAGAAAAAACAACCAAAAGTTTTAATGAGGAAAGGCAGAAGACAAAATTACAAACAGCCTTAATACGCAGAAAAATTCAGGCTACTATCTGCCTGAGAAATAGAAATTTTGAAGAGCTGAATGATGGTGCATTCCATAGATGTTTTATGTGGTTGATGATTCAGTTGGTCCTTGTACATAAAAATATTTCTCTTTTAGTTCTGATGAAAAAAAAAAAAAAAAAAAAAAAGCTCAATTGCAGGCTTTTTTACCATTTATCACTTATGGCAAATTTAGGTGTTTCTGTGATTCAAATTTTTGTTGATATCATTTATTTGAAACTCATTTCTTACAGCTCTAGGGCATGATCTGAGTAAATTTACAAGAAAAAACAAGTGATTATAATGAAAAACTTTGAACTATTATGAAATGTAATGCTAAAAAATAGGTTCTTTCAATGCTTGACAAAATATATTTCCTTCTCTGACTTTTGGGACAGAACAATGCCAGTTTATCAATAATGTTGTGGGGGAAAAAAAAAAAAAAGAAAGATAATCAGATAGCATGTCTTCAGTGTCCCATATTATTGAATAAAGATGAATTTGAGAGCAGGGAATGCTTTCCCATCCCTCGATGTTGGGGTGTGTTCCTAATCAGTTGTAGTTAAATGGCCTTAAGTTATGTATGTCCCATCCTCCCCTTTATGTTAAAAGTGGTTCTGCCCAGGTTGTCTCCTCCCCTGAACCCCTGTCTGTTTTCTTGTAACCTCCCCTGTTGTCCCAGCAACCAAATGTATCCTTTGCACTGTTCCTCCCTGGTGCCCTGCCTGTCACTCGGCAACCCGTCCCTTTCCTCGAGAACCTTCTCTCCAGGGGGTCGAGTGATTGGTTCAGGGGCCGGGGCTCCTCCCCAGGATACCCCAGGTTGGTCAAGCCGGGTTGTCAATTCCCCCTTGCCCATTACCCCCTGGTCCTCTATTGGTTGGAGGCCAGGCCCCTCCTTTGTACCCACCCCTCTTTAAAAGTGGCTGCAGCCTTGTTAACTTTGTCTCTGCCTTCTGGGCATCCTCGAGGGCTCCTCCAACTCCCAATCCCTCAATAAACCCAGTTCCTCCAGGAGTCAGAGTCCACCTTTTATCTCTTCTGCCAGAGCTAGCCAAGGCCTTCTAAGGCACACGATCTCGGTCACAATGGATCAGAGAGTGTGCACTTTCAGCACTGCAGCTCGGGTGCCATCGGGCTCGGCTGGGCCGCCCTGAAAAGGGACACACGCGGCTGCACCTCTCTAGACCCTATCATGTTAATAAAAAACTAAAATTAAATAACTAGTATTACAGATAAACTAAGCATCCCCTACCAGACCAGCTTCACTAAAGGTTTTTGGAACTTCTGTATTTGCAAATGTGAGATACATATGCATGCAAAACACGACATCTATATAGGGAATACAATATTCTTGAGGCAATATCCAAGTTATTTTCTATATACTTGAAATTCCATACTGTGAATCATAAATGGGTTGGCTCCACTTCTATGTTACTAGTGTGGACTCTCTTATTAAGTCAAGATAATTTAGGAACATTTGTCCAACAACCTTTTGGGATGAGCATGAATTGAATGAGCATGGATTTCCAGAGATGTACTATGCTCTACAAATAATTCTAGCATACAAACTATTAAATATTCTATTAGAGATACTCCTTTACCCTCCAAGTAGTACTGCTATCAGGATGACAAAGGAATACTCATGACTTAATAGTTAAAATTTACCCAATACATTTTCCAGTTCCTTACTTAAAGTTTTCTTCAATGTGGTTGGAAACTGCATAAAGAAAAAAAAAAAAAAAAAAAAACCACAACAAAAAAAAAAACCACCCACAATCTGAAACTGAGTAGTTGGGGTTTTTTTAATGTATCAGTGTTGAGATTGCACTGGATATTAGCCAGTCAGCCTCCATTTACAATTTATATTTGTGTTGCAGACAACTTCAGTAAAGTTGCTGCTAAAATTTGTAATAATACAGTCTTTTTTGGTATCAGTCTCCAGTATTTTTATGCTCCCCTAAGGAGAATCAGGAATATAGCTACAATTATATGCAGTTGTATGTGCAGGAAAAGAGAGGACACTCTTGAAACCTTTCCTTCCCTGCTGATTCCCCTCCAGATGGAAGAATATGCTCTGCTTTCTGTTAGAGACTAAATATAAAAAGCAGTCCTCCTCTTTCTTTATAAATTGCCATCCTTTTAGTGCTTGCTCTAGTTTATTGTTCCCTGAACTTTTTGTTTCCATCTTAATTCACACAATTTTGGCTTTCACTGGCCTTCTGACTGCTATGCTAAAGTTAGCAGAACCTGCAGCTAGTTAGCTCTGTTTCTCACTTTAAATGGACAACCAAGTCAACATGAGAAAATAAAAGAGAACAGAGAAAAGTGGCAAGGATGACAACAAGTAGAGATAAAAGCAGATAAAAAAAAGAGAAAAAGGACGATGACACAAAAGAAGAGGCAGCAAATGTTGTTTCAGATGAAAGAGTAAGGGGGCATGTTATTTTGGAAATATTTGCCAGTATTTCTGAGTATTTTAAAAACTAGAAGCTTCAGATGGACAAGATTGACACATGGAATGAAGGAAAAATCCAAGAGCTATTTCAATCTCTTTGCTCTTGATTTACACCTGGCCAAGCACAGAATAAAGCCTAAACAATATCAGGGAAAAGAAATGCTAGCTTGCTTGTTCCTGAAAAACACTTGCCTTCTTGCACAATGGCTTTTCCTAGAAGTGTTTTCTCCCCCAAAACAGCAAAAGTTTTCGTTTTGTTTGTAGCCATGATATTATGAAAAATCCTTTGCTGGGATTTTTCCTCTCCTGAGAAGCTGAGGAGCCTCAGGAGAGAAATGTAAACAATTACTATCTGCTGCTGTGGAATGCAACAGGTGCATCCGTGATTGGTCCATGTGGATTGTTTTCCATTGATGACCAATCACAGCCACCTGTGCCAAGGCTGTGAGCAGTCACAGGATTTTGTTATTCTGTTCTGTTCTTGTTGTAGCCTTCTGATCTCTGTTCTTTTAGTATAGTCTTAATGTAGCATTTTAATATAATATCTAACATAATAAATCAGCCTTCTGAAATGGAGTCAAGCCTCGTGTCTCCACACACGGAGAGTTCGCCACAACATTTGTTTTTTTCAGGAAAGGTAATTTTTTGTTGGTTCTGTTGCATACTTTTCAAAAAGACTATCCCGTTGAAGCTGACAAGTAAATTCTGGAGAAAGTAAGTTAATCACTATGAAATGTTTGCTAGCAAACCTCTCTGATAGTTCATTATCTGTTTTCTACTATCAGCCACAATATGGATATTACTTTGTGTTCTTCACACAACTCAATTAATTTAAACAAATAATAAGATAGAAGAGTAAGATTTATACACTAAAAACTAAAATTTTCTTTTTCTGCCTTCAGGTTTTAAATTGGTGAATAAATTTCAGTGAAGTATTGTTTTTCCAGACCTGTGAAACCAAGAAAAATCTCTTTCCCATTAAAAGTAAAGCCACAGGTGCCAAATATGCATTTTAGAAGTTAAATTTGAATTTTAAATACCTTTTTTTACAAGGTGTTTTTTTGTTGTTGTTGTTTTTGTTTTTAATAAATGGTGTTTTCTTGGGCATTGTAACTAACATCCCTAAGGTCTTGGTTTATGAATGTTTTTCAATTATCTAATTATTTCCTACAAAGATATATGGGAAGCTCTCTATAAAACACTCTGTAGGACTAGTTCACAAACACCAATGTTCTTTTTTCTCAAAACTGAAAGCTTGCCTCTGTTTTCTCCTATAATCAAAGCGGCTATAATCCTCAAGCTCAGAGTATTCCCCTTCACAGCTCTGACACTTGGTTGGTGATATCACCAGAGTATATACCACAAAAGTGATGTTACTAGTGCTTCCAGCATTCTTTGCCTGAAATATATCTACAAAATCTAATTTTGTGCATTTATTGTTCCAGGCCGATGTCAACAGTTTAATAGTTGCATACAGTACATATGAGCCCAGGTGACAGTGCTCAGACAAACAAAGCACAATTGAGTGTTTTCTTACTTTGACATTTCAGAGTCAGAAAAAGCTTTTTAAATCCAGAACAGCTGTGAAATTATCGGCAAAATAAAACCTAGAACAAAAATTAGATATACTAAGGAATGACCTATGGATTTAAACCCAAGGTGATAATTTCTGCTCCCTAAGGTTCCCAGCTCTCTGAAATACTGATTCTAGCTGCAGCCAGGGGAGTTTAGGAATAAAATATGATTTTTAACAGCTGGTTCCACTGAATTAAATTAAATCATTACCAGTTCAGCCCCTCTTTAGGCCATGTTTTCATAGTGTTTTATAAGCCAGTAGGACAGTTTCTGTCAGCACTGATTTAAAGACTGAGTACTAATCTGGCTTTCATATCTTGTTTCTAGGGAAAAGTGGCCTGAAAAATGTGTTAGACCATAATAATTACATAGCTACTCAGAGTCATAAAAACATTTATTTTAATTTCCTTGTATACCAGGTAGCACATAACTATTTCCCTTCTAAATTCTCTAGAAGTTTTGTATGTAATATTCCCTTTCACACAAAATAGATATAAATATAGCATACTTCTAGAAGAATTATGGGCATAGCTTTTAAATTTAAATGATGAAAAATGTCATGTGGATCAGTTTCTGAACTGTGGTCCCTGTTGTTCATCAGTTACTTACTGAAGTGTCCAGATTATAAATGCCTAGGTTAAACCCTAGCTGGCATCTCAGCCCTGGCTAGACACAAGCTCACTGCTCATGGTGAGATGGGGGAGAGAACTGGAAAATACAGGTGAGAGAACACATAGGTTGAGCTCAAGACAGTTCAATAGGGAAAGCAAAAACCACACAGGTAAACAAAGCAAAACAAGGGATTCTTTCACCACTTCCCATGAGCAGGGAAGTGTTCAGATATTCCCAGCAAAGCAGGGCTCCATCCCACGGAGTAATTGGGAAGACAAACACCATCACTTGGGTTTTTTCAGAGCCCAATCTCACAAGCATGCTGAGAAATGTTTTTTCAATCATATCAATATATGATTGAAAAAACATTTCTCCATCCTTGCTAAGGATGCCATTGAACCCTATTTTTATTTATCATTAATTTCAGTAATGTTTTTTAGCTTGTCAAAGACCTGGTTATTCATCTGAAATAGCAGCACTGACATTTCAGTCATGGATCAGAAAGCTCCTAAAATTATTTTTTTTTAAATCCTGTTTATTCAACAAGTCTCAGAGGCTTTGAATTTCAGATAAAGCGCAGGCATCATCAAAATATAAAATATCTTTTTTTTAATCAGGCTTTTAAGCCCAAAAATTTTAAGCATCATGGCAGAAGAAGCTGTTTGAAAGAAATCCTTCATGTTTAATGAATTAATATTAACTGTCCCTGCATAAACAAGGTACTTGCTGTTGCTGCGGAATCTCTGCCTACAATGCTGTCAGTTAAATACTGACAATATCTGACAAGGTAGCTGAAGTGTTAAAATGATTTCATAAATCGAAGGTTTTTATCTAGGTCTACAAACTGGGTGGGAAAGTAGATGAAGCTCAAAATCAAATTGAGGAGGACAATAACTTTCAATCTTCATAGTTTTCAAACTCTCTGCTGCTTGTCACCAAGAATCTCCCTCACATATTCTTCGCATTTCAGTCTTAACTTTGGGTTTTGTTTCTTTTGTTATTTTATTATTTTTGCTTCTCTTTTAACAAGTTGCATGGTGGTCCCTATCCTTTGTCACATCTCCTCTTTCTTTCTGTTTTCAACCAAAACTCTTGCTGTCACAGTGAAAGGCAGCCTCAATGAAAACAAAAGACTTAACTAGCAAACTTTGGGGTTTTGACTTGTTTTTCCTCATCTCTCATCTAATCTTTTATGTCCCTTTTCCATTGTTTAAGGAAATGCATATTCTTTAATTGTATAGGAAAATGGCTACACTAAAGCCAAGTTTTATTAACTACCAAATAAATGTTGTTTCTGACTGACATGGGGAATTCTCATTGGAATGCTAATATGCCCTGGAAAAAAATATGGTCTTAAATTATAACCCCATGTGTAAAGCAACAATAATCTGTTGAGAAAGAAAGAAGATATGCTCATTTCCTCCTTGCTAGCTGGTGATAAGATGACTTAATTGTTTTGGGGTTTTTTGTAAATAACATTCAAACTTCCAAAAAAACTTTTCTAAAACAGATGTGATTATACACAGAGATCAGGGATCTCTGTAGGAAATTTAAAAAAAAAAAAAAGCTTATCTATAATCAGAATTGGATAGATTAAATAGAAGATAACATTGCATAAGCCTGTGAAATTCTATTTCCCTCTTTAGTTTGTTGGATTTGACTTTCTTTAATCTCTCAGGCTGCCATTTCTATCAATAACAGTGCTAGAAGCTGTCAATTTTAAACAATTTATACACTATTCAGCTACATTTAAAACAAATTTTCTAATGTACTGCAATGGAAATTTCTGAGTTTGCCTTGTTAAAACTCATATAGTGGCTATTAAGGGCACATTAGAGAGCTATATTGTACAGTCTGCAAAATCTAAATGCTGTATCCTGTCACTACAAGAAGGCTTAGGCCAGATTTTAAATAGCCTAGTGGTGACAGTGCATATGCATCTAAGGACAATGCACATGCAAAAGAAGCTAATTAACATCAAACACTAATTAGTCCCTCAGTATTTAGCAATGAAGTATCAGCAGCTGTCGTAGATGCCATATGCTAATTAGCATTAATAAACTTCAGAAATAATTGTCTCCATTGTTCTGTGTCATAATACTCCCTTTAATTATACTTTGGAGAGCTTTGCCTATAAATGGTAGCAAGCATTGCATTGCAGTGCTTGAAGTTTAATGAGAAATTTATGGCAACTTGTGGCAATAAAAAAAAGGTTCTATATTAGAAAAAAAAGATTAATATCAATTTTATAAGTCAATAATTAATGTGTTGGTTTCTACCTGTGCTCAGAAATTCTGTGAGATGAGAGTAAGATTATTTTTTGTTCTGTATGCTACAATGTGTACAGCAAAATAATAAAAAATGTGATGTCTTAGTGTAATAGAATTGATTCACTGTCTCTGCATGCAAATTCTCCAAAACAACAGTTTTATATCTCACGCAGAAGTGTGTGAGCTATTATACTGGAGTGTTTATATTCAACTCTTGGTCTTTATGGTTGTTCAGAATTCCATTTTGTCTAATGGTGAGGAAAGAACAAGAATTGTTTTTGGTTTACTCTTATCAATAATGCATCATCCATTATGGATGTTTTTCCACAGATTTTTTTTTTTCCATCACTGAAAAGCTGTGTGATTTTTAACTTTTTTTGTTGTGTGGTAGGTTATTTTGTTTTGGTTGGTTGGTTTGGGCTTTTTGTTTGTTTGTTTTCGTCCGAATACCAGCAAAATTGATAGGACACATATGTTTAATAACCTGAGACTTTGGAGATCCATTTAGACTTGCCTGAATACTTGTGGTGACCATTGTTAAAGACATCCAGCACTGCATTACAAGAAAGCCAATTTTCCATGAAATGATCCCTCTACACACACACTGCTCAATGTCTATATCTCCTGGTTTAAACGATGTCAATAAATCTAAGCCATTCAAATATAGCAAGCATACCTAATATTTGAGCACATCTCCCACTAGGAAGTCCCAGTGGGATGAAAATAAAAAAGCATGAAAGGGCACATAACATACTATTGAAGCAGGCAAACCAACACCCCACTGCCAAAGAGACTGAACACTGTTGTCCTATTTCATAACTAAGCTCAGTCTAACCAGCACAGTTTGACAGGGGATAGAAGCATCTGTTTTGCAAACAGAGAATGTTGCTGTTCCACTGTTTACTGATTTGGTTTAAAAATTACCCACCTTCCTTCAACAGCTTGTTAGAAATATCCAGCATGAAAGGATGATAGAGGACTTATAGAAGCAATTAAAAGGAAAATAAAGGAAGCAATTGATAAATCTGTTAATGTTTAACAGCCTGATCTGAAGCTGCAATCGCTCGAGACCGTGACAGACTTTGTAAAAGATGATTTCCTCCAAGGAGAGGGATCATTAGCTCACAGAAATGACTAATGTTAAGAAGGGTTATTAGTCTATTATTTCTATCAGTGCAGAACCTAAGTATGAAGATTTCACCCATTGCATTAATGCCTATAAAACAAGTGAATTGTGGATGAAAGAGTGCATATGCTTAGGATAAGTACATGTTCATACGAAAGCATGCAATCTAAGTTTTGCAGCTGGGATGGGTTTGAGGCAAAAAATTCAGTTCTAGGTTGTGTTTGGACCTGAAATTTATGATTAAGAGCATCTGCAATCTCTATAAAAAACAAATGTACCTTCCTCACAGAAATAATAAGATTGCTAATAATGCAGAAAGAGATCAAAGCTCTGGAACTTGAGGCTTGACCCTGTAAACAAGTTTCTCTGCCATAATTTAAAGAAATTTGTTTTCCAGTTTACAATGATACTTGATTTCATATTTTCTCCCATTTTAAAACCATTTATTTGTTTCTGTACAGCTCTGAGAAAGGAAACCTATCCATTTCAAAGCAAAATAAGGACATAATTATTTCACATGCAAACTTTGTTACAATGTGTTAAGAGTATGTCCATCAAATTAAGTATATTGCGTATATTTATTATTGTTCACCTGCAGGAACAAATCAATAAGAAAGAGACCTTAATAAACATTTTTGTACATCTAAATAAGAAGTAGCTGCCTTCTATCTTAAGATATTTTCTTTAGAAATAACTGTTTTGCTGTGGCTTTGAAATGTCAAAAAAAAACCAACTATCTTTCAGAAAATGTCTTATTTATTCAGACCTGAAGGGGTTTTTTCCAGTAGTTTATACTTCAGTTTGTACTAACAAGGTGATTTATGCATTTGTACTGTATTTTATCCTTTATCAAAAGTTTAATGCAATCAGTTTGGGGTTTTGTTTCCATAAAAAGCCCCAGGGCTTTTGATAAGGCTTTTAACTGGAAATATTTCTACCTTTACTGTTTATCAAGGTTTTACGGCAGAAGTTAATATATTATGTAGGTAGCTGATTAAGATATAATTTTTCTCATTTTTTATTGATACGATTATCTACTCAAAAGTTGATGTTTCCTCTTACTGTAAGATGTATCACAATGCAACATTTTTCTTGATTGCAAACATTAAAAATATGAACTGATAATTCAATGTTTCAATTTTCCCATCACTAATATATATAAAATCTTGACAATACCTAAGATTTCTACATCTTAGTACATGGTCTGCTTAGCTTCTCATTTGTCCTCTGCATCAGAAACCTAAGACATCTCATAAATGGACAAGGTGGACTACTCCCAACAGAATTGATAGTATTGAACCACACTAGGGAAGGATCAGAATATACTTGAAATTCTGTAGACTTTTGGGGAGGGAGCAATATGAACATAAAAATACTTTAAAAAATCTTAAACATTTTGTAGTTCCTGGTACAGTGAGAAACATGCTTGAAAGTATCTAAAATACACTCCTGTTTAAACTTTTTATGTGTTTCTCTTCCTCAGACTACTCACATACCTAGGTGGATGACAGTCTGATCCGAGGTACATTCTGGCTGACTGAATTCCTAAGGAGTAATGCCATCTTTTCTTCACTACTCACTGGTCAGATGAGGTCCACCCATTTTTTTGCCTCTAGCTGTTACTTCAAGTGGCTAACAACATTTTCTAGCCTTGTCTTCAAGGAATTTAGGGCTTTGTCTGTATTAGAAAACAGTGACATGCTCTGGGAACACATTTGTATAGTAAAATAATGGTTATTTCCTCTAATAGAAGTATATCCATGCTTTGAACTTTGCAGGAAGCTCAGCATCAGAAAGGATGAGGGGTGGCACAGACAGCCTTACTTGTGCCTACTTGTGGCCTTTGTGAATGTGGTTCTGCAGCATGTCTTCTACTCTGGTTAGAGAAAGAAAGCAGTTTGGGTAAACCAAAGTGATCTGTGGTGTAAATTCAAGCAGAAGAACAGTTGAGAAGTTTGGTTGAAAAAGACATCTCAATCAAAACGAGAAATGCAAGGCAAATACATTCTAAGAGTCTGCAAGTCTAAACTGTTTTCCCTTGTTCTCTACTGAGTGAACATGGTCTATACCTAGAAATCAGAGCATTTTTCACGTATGAAAATGAGGAAATATTCATTCTTCTGTTAATTTCAGATAATATTTATCATATTTCTTCCTAACCATTGGAAACTTAGAGATACTTCACCTTTCTGGACTTCACTGTGAAGTCAGTTCCATACTGTAACAATTTCATCCCTAGGGATTAACGGCCTCAGTTACTTCTGAATATGCTCACAGTAGCATAAGTAGTTTCATTTTCCTTCTTTTGGAGAATATTTTGGCAGTTTAGGCCATCTTTGCAATCTAACTGTTTCTCTACAATTATCAAATACCATCACTTATGGTAATAAGGCTCTGGATCTGATACTGCTAGGTCACTAACAAAAATTCCTTCAACACTCTGAATATAAAAAATTAAAATGTGAAAGATTGATAATGTCAGAAATAAACCAGATACCCCTGATGACAAGGACAACAAGACAGGTCCTTGGAACAGGAAGAGAACCTCCAAGATCAAAGGCCATAGCCAGTCTTAGAACATATGAGAGCCTTATGAATGAAGACATTTCTTATATTCAATACTACTGATACAAAACATTAAGGGCCAAAACCTTCGGGTTTGTACAGTTATGTTCACATATTTCTTTTTTTCTTTGTTTTTAGAACACAATTCACATGCATTTTATTTGTATTTTAGCTAAAACTAATACATTTAATAGACATGTTGTAAAATCTCAATTATTATATCCAATGCCTTAAATCTTTGTTTGTTTTACCTATAAAATGAAATATAAACACTTAAATGGAGTAAAATAAATAGCAGATGCTTTTCATATATGGAAGAGATGATTAATACCCACGACACATTTAGTGTGTTCATTTTTAATTGCAGTGGATGGTCTCAGAAGCCAAGTATCTCTCCTACCAGGCATTGTACAAATGTAACAGGCTTGAACTAATGTTGATTTACTCATATGCACTCAGAGAATGATTGCTCTCTTTGTATTGATTCAGAGTCATGGACCTGCTTAGATTTTAGGTAAAGAGAAATTTTATTGGAGTGATAAGCCCCAACACCTATTTCTACTGCTGTTCAACCACCCACCTCTGAATTCAGATTCAGAAAGCATTCCTTTTGCAATTTCACAAAATTTATATTGAATAGATTTCACCATTAGCATCCTAAGCTGAGGTAAAAGTCCCAGACAATTTCTTGCTTATGTCATACCCCAGTCTGGTTTCAGATTGACCCACCACCTCACCTTTGCATCACTTTTGTTGGTTGTTCCATTCACAAGAGTTCAGCTGCTGAAATACCAAGACCATTCAGAACTACACAAGTTACCTGTCTTACAGTTTTAGGGTTTCTTCCCAAGCTCTGCTTTTTCTGAATTCAAAAGTCTTGATATTTCCTCACCTCCAAGGGTCGCAGGGTCTCACCATTGCAATTTTCTGTTGTCCTTGCGCTTTTAGGTATCACCAAATCATTTGGTTAGACATGATTCTTTATGAAGACCAAAATTAATTTATTTTATAAAACGCCCAAATTCAGAACAGTGAATGAACTCTGGGCTAGTTGTCTACCATTTACGAGCCTGATGCATCTGTTTTCTGTGGATTAACTGGATTTAGGAATACTGCCTATGACCTATAATCCTCAGGTTTTTCTCTTGCAATCTGGTCTTAAAATTCAGTATAGATACTCCTGCTAATTATACCAATCCATGGTCCACAGATGTAACATAATTTGTTCCAATTTTCAGAGGAGCTTCTTTGTTATTCTTAGACTATGGTGCATTGCACCTTTCTTTCTTCTCTCTTTCTGAGAAGGAGGATACTACAGCTTCTTCAAGGAACAGGTTCCCTGTAACTCAGAAAATAAATTGTCTGGAGAATAACATAGCACAACATAAATATAACATAACATATATATAACTGAAATAGTCTTATTTGAAAGATAAAAAATAAATTTCTGGCTTAAAAATCGTAGAATAATGATGATAGCTATTGAACAACTTATCTTGAATAAAGAACATTATTAGCAAACCATTTCTGTCTCTTTAAAAACTCTTTAGTTTGTTCCAGTTTCACAGACTATCAGAGCACAACTGCCAATTTCCCTTGTCTTCATAAAGGGTCACAGAGGAAATTGCCACTTGCCTGAAGAAATTTTCAGAGCAATATAGATGGATGGATGGATGGATGGATGGATGGAAGGAAGGAAGGAAGGAAGGAAGGAAGGAAGGAAGGAAGGAAGGAAGGAACAGAAAGCTGTTTATTAGTTGAGAAGTGGGCTTATTTTCAACAGACATTCTTAAAAATTCTCAGTAGGTACCTTCTTCTGAGGATTTAGTGCTAGAATAGTTGCTCTTCTGGAAAAACATCTATTTGTAAGGGGGAAATAGAGAAAAGTCCTATTGTTATTTCATTAGAGAAGAAAAAGTCCAGAGTAAGCAGATGCATTTTATTTATGACAATCTATTCCTAGGGCAAATTTTCTTTTACACTTCACACCTATTGAGCCAGTCTTGGATCAGGAGTGATATTACCCCTAAAATAAATTACTATAACTAGTTTTGCATGTTGGAGGTACTTGGGTATTGTGTACATGTGGTGTGCTCTGGCAGGAGCTACCTTTTAGGAAGGTTGATTGATGGTTTTTTGTTTCATTTTATTTGGTTGTTTGGGTGGTTTTGGGCAGGGGTTCTTTAGTGTAAAGTAGTAAGTTCTGAAAGAAGTATTAACAGCTTTGTATTTCTCACGCTAAGTGAACAAAGCAGTGGTAAATAGATGCGCAACAAATACGCTAAAGGTATTTATAAAGTAAAATAGGGATAGTAAAAATTTATTCCTACAGATAATTCACTAATTAAGTGAATATGTAATGAATCTCCCCTCCAGCCTTTGAGGCAGGGTGTCACTACAGCAAGACATCAAGACATTACCTAGACTGACAATACACACTTTCACGTGCACCTACTTGACTGCCAATATAGCAGCTACCAGAAGCAGAATCACTGACACCTAGGACACACCATCACTAGCTTTTTTTTTTTTTTTTTATATGCAGAAATGTAAAAAAGAAAGCTTTTTACCTTTTTACTTCGGACTTGATGACATGGCATATATTAGTGCTATCTACCATAACAGATGTTCTTTTCATTCTGCTAGGATAAAGCAATTGTTGCAGGCAGTAAGCACTTTGGCCCTTTATAAATATTGTGGGAGATGCTGTTTCTGAAGTACAGCAAAAAAAAAAAAAAAAAAAACTCAAAGGACTGAGTGGTTTACAGCTTTTTTACATTACTTTGTTTCTACAAAGTCTCAAACAGTTGTTGAGGTATAGCTGATAAACAGATCTGTGATCTAACAATTGAAAAGAAAAAAAATAAGTTTAATACCAGATAAGGACAATTTACCCCTTTGCAACACTTCTGAGTTTATCAGAAACAATGAAAGAAATTGAAAAATTTCCTCCTCTAGTTAGACTTCAGAGAGTATTCATATCAGTGCAGTAAACCAAACTAGTGTGAAGGGAAATAAAAGACCACTTTGGGCCAAAGTATAAAAGCCAAGCTATTGCTTTAGATGTGGATATGTAAGTCATCTGGCTGATTTTCTGGGATGCCCTGCAAGATATGTAGATTGAAAACAGTGTCAAATGTAAAAGGATCATCACAGTAGATGCCCTACATTTGAAGACAGATGGAAATACAACACCTCCAGCTTTAAACTGATATATTCTAAACTGCTTGTGTCTAAAAATAATGATCAGATTGTTCAGCTGGTATTAATTAATGATAAAACATAACTTTCCTTATAACCATACTTAAAAGTATTGTCTTTGAAGTAAATACTTCAAAGTACTTAAAGACAAAGTGCTCAAAGATGGAAATGAAACTGGTAATAATTTGTGTATGCCTTAAATCCAAAAGGTTGAAACAGTCTGCTTACTTTATTAATTTTAATATTTCCTTTTGCTTTCCAAGATATTGGATTTATTTATTTTAGTGCTTTTCAATGAGCAAAGAAGAATTGTACTTCAACAAGATGGTAAAAATCTGATGTAAGAGTAATCAGAAAGTGTATTTTTTTCTGGCTAGGTTCATCTTAAGATTGTCAGAAACATAATGAAGAAAAATAGAATATATATGTATTAATTGGTACACAAAAATTCATCCTTATTGAAAATGGATTAGGAAGAGGAGAGATGGTCATGATCAACCTTGTACTTTGTGTAATGCCATATTCTACCAAACTTCATTGTCTGCTTTAATTGGGGTTTTATTGTTATGGCCCTGGGAAAACAAAAAAAATTAAGAAGAGCCCAATATTCTCTTCAGCTTAAAATAAGTTTACCTTTTATTGTTGTTGTTAATTTTTCCTTCCTTTTGGTAAGTCTATTTACAGTCAATTATCATTATACTTAGCTCAGTGACAGGAATCCAGTTTTGTTACTCCTCTATCCAATGCCACAAATATCACAACTTATGAGTGATTTAACATAAATTATTTTTCTGGTAACTTCTATGGTCTTGGCAGTTGACAGTGTTTCTGCTCATGATGCTGCAGTTTCATATCAATTCTGTCAAGCAAGCCAAGTGAATCAGTTTATACAATCTTCAAATTTTTTTAAATCTTTTTCTTAGTCAGATGCCTCTCATCTTTACATAACAACAAGGTAACTTATTTACTCTGTTTTTTTAAAAATTAGGAAAATGTTTCCTAGGAAAATACTGAATTATATACATCATTCAAGTTAGAACTGCCACACAGTGCCACTACATGACTCAGAAACTGGTGAATTTTTCTTCCTGATTATCAGAGAAATTTCAGTTTCATCTTAAAATGGAAAATATATTATTGTCAAAATGTATTTTAGACATTTTTACACATTTCATTTTGGGAGGGAGACAGCAAGAAAAATTATTCATATGTAGGAATGATACATGATTAATAACATGATTAATTACCAAATTGTATAAAGGTCAATGACAATTTTTTCAATACTTTGTTACTGAATTTACTTTGGTATCTATGGGATTTAGGAGATTAGCTGCATTTTGGACTTCTAAATTTGACTTCTTTGTTATGTCTTCCTTAACAGAACCTTCATTTATGAAGATAAAAAGGACTACTCTGAGGTTAAGACCGTTTTATTATGTCAAAAATGTCATAATAACAAGTTTGCCATGCAATTTATAGCAAGAGAACCACAAGAAAAGATTTTAGTGGTTCTCAAGTAATATCTTGTAAGGAAATACAGGCTAAATTACTCTGAAAAGATGATGGAAGAATTAAAAACCTGAGTTGAATCATTAAACCAACTGGAAGAGTATCACAGTCTCAGACCCAGCTGTGTTTATCAATGGGTGTTGGGAAACACCTTGACAATAAGAGATACGTTGAAAAGCTATTGCTTTAGTTGCCCCTAAAACCTCTGACAAAATTATTCTTCTGGAAATGAAGACTGCATCTCATTTTGCCTGCATAATTACTTATCAAATTAGTCACAACTGACCATTTACTATTTTCTTAAAGCTTACTGATGTCACTGTTGCCTGGAAACTCTCATTTCTATGACTGTAGTGAAGAACTAGAAGCTGGCAGAGCAGCAATGAGACAGCTCTTGGCTAAGGGATGCTTATCAGAGACAAACAAACTTCTGACCTTTCATGAATTTTCACAGAAGCAGACATGCCTGAAGCTTATGTCAAAATTTGTGAAAGATCAACACAAACAAAAGTCTTCTGTAGTGATTTTGACACTCCCATTTGAGCCTGAAGGGATTCAAGAAGAGATGGACCACCTTCATCATGGAATATTATGGACCTGTTGAATAGCTCAGGCAGTTCACAGTATAGCAGTGAAAAGCAAAGCAAAATTTACATCCCTTTCATCAATAATGTATAAGCAAGTGAGGAGAGAAAGAAAAAAAGTTTCAATGCTACCTGGACATAAACACTGGGGAAAAATGTGACTTTGTTCAGCAGGAGTAAAAAAGACTGATAATGCGAGAGACAATTTCAAACTTGGAAAGAGCAGATGTAGGAAAGAAAGATTAGGTGATTGCTATAGAGAGCTGTATAAAGTTCCTTTAGATTCTCATGTCATAAGGCAGGCAAGTTAATTCAGCACGGACTGCTCCATACAGGAAGCTCCATGGGACTATCAGAGAGAAACTGCATTAGGATCCACTTTAGGTACTTAGCACAAATTTCTGGCACTACCTTTCCATACCTTATCTATGAATTTCCAGACTGATATCTTAGTAGTTTTATTACTTGTGTCTGTATTTAATATTTGGTCAAAATATACAATAACCCTATTGGTTATTAGTTATTGTATATTTTGTATATTGGTGGTACTTTTATTTTGGATACACATTATAAATGGAGAGTGGAAAGATGAGACAACAGATAAAACTAAAAAATTCTTTGCAAGTACTTCAATAGAACAAACAGTAGATTAAAGCTTTAAAATGATAATTCACTATAACTAAAAAACATCAATGCCAAAATCTGTCTAATAATGACAGTACTTCTTCAGTCTAGATTTTTATTGCTTAAAACACAAGGGTGAATATTAGTTCAAATAGATATTCCCTCATTTTCTCCCATTCAGAAGACAATACTGATATTGCAGTCATTGGAAGGTATGTCCAATTCTCTTTTTGAATATCATTTGCATTCTTGAGTTAGTTCTCATTCTTAAAACACAACTTCAGTCTTTGTCTATAATTAACATGAATTTGTCTCTTGCTGGGAGGTTATCTAAAAAGTCATAAATTTTTATTTTCAACTGTATCAACTCACCTTTCAGAATATAGGGGGTTCAGTGTAAAAAGTAAAATTCAGTAACTGAGTTTCTCTTATACAATTCTTTCTAGTATAGTTATTTTTTCAGATTTTTTTTTGAAGTATAACACCCTAGGCATCAGTGCAACTTATGATTTGACACTGAGATGAAACATTTGTCTAGAGCAAACTTTCAGAAGTAAAAATAACAAACATTATTTCTTTCCATTTTTGAAATATTGGCATCATCAAATTTGACTACAGTGCTGCATTGCATTAAAATATTTACCTAATATGCCTTCATAACAGTAAAAGTTTATTTTATTTTCTTTTCCTCGTGTATTAAGAATAAATTCTAATTTGCTTTCTGAGAATTACCACAGTCAGCCAGACTCAATTTACAAAATGAAACCCTGGGGCCTGGAGGACACTGACAGTGATACGATAAACAGTTCTGCTCTGTTGCAGAGCTTGAAGCAATATAATACTTTCAAGTTCAGAAATTTCAGACTAAGAACTAACAAGAAAACACAAAATATAAAAGTGTTTAGTAATGATTTATTTTTTTTCTTCTTAGAAGCCATTGCAACTAAAGGGGAGACTAAAAAAAAATTATTACCTATAAAATGGCAGATAAATTATGATTAATAGCATAAATAATTTAAAACAAAGTATCCAAAAGCATTTTATTACCTTTCTTTGCTTTGTTTCTTTCATTCTCTGACATGATTATATTAATTTTTCCTATGTGCTCCACAGCCCTTTGCACGGCACAGATTCCTCACTCGCAGTTTATACATGTACCTACACTTGACTTTTTCATCTACATAACCATAGATGGGTGTTAGACCACTATTAGGTTTTTCCCTAATATGGCAACTATTCAAGCTATCAGGCAGAACAAATTCCTAAATGTTAGTGAAATTTTAGTCTCTGTGTTCAATTACAGCAAGATAGACCAGGGATTTTCTCGATGCCTCGTTTTCTTCTAGTTACTGCTTCAGAACATTTTTAATTGGCTGAGCAAAACCAGTCTGGAGCCAACAGGGAAGCTGTCTCTATGTTTTGCGCTGATATGGCCTTGCCTCATTAAAATTTAGGTCTTGGAGAAATTAGAACTCAGTAAAAGGGTTTGTTTCTTCCCCAGCCACAGGAAACACCAAAGATGTCCTTAGAAGGACTGGGAGCAAGCTTTTCAGATAAATCAGATTGGTCCCAAGTTAATGGTAAAGGAGGAGGAGATCTCCAACAATGGTTATTCCTTTTCACTTTTCTCTCTTACTGCTTTCTTTCCTTCATTGATTCCAACAACTCTTTGAAAATGAATGAAATATTCCTTAATTTAACAACATTCCATAGTTTAAACACTAAATTTGTTGACATCTACAGTGAATAGATACCCTACAACAGAAAATACAGCAAAAAAAGTTGAAACAAAAGTTCCCCAGAGGTTAGAGATATAAAGGGAGGCTACAAAATAAATACTAACACTACAGTACAAGAATGCATTAGCTTTATCTTTTCCATTAAAAAATAACAGATCATAGGGAGATGACTTTTTTCAAATAAAAATCATTATAAAATTTCTCTATTGAGTTATATTTATCTGCTGATCTTCATGCCTCTTCTGGCAGAAGTGGTTGTCTTATCTGTTCATACTAATATTTCTAAAGTTTTCCACTTGTTGTCATTGAAATAATGAACTGTTGTTGAAACAGCATCAGCTAGCTTAGTAATGGGACTTGCTGATAAGTAATTTGTTAATGACCAACCCCCTCTGCTAGATGTGGTGAGAGAAGGAAGAAGCTCCTGCTGTGGAAGCAAATCTACCCCATGTATACTCCCAGATCCTAAGTATTATTTATCTATAATTAGAGTGTTTGTGTGTGTGACTGTCACATTTTTTGTCAGTCCTGAGGCCTTGAATTTAGGAGGCAGCAGCATGGTAAGGTAGTATGGTTTGAAATACTATTATTTATAGTCATTATTCATAGTCATCGGCTCTGGCAATCACTTGCAGGTCAGCCTCACCTCTGTGCCCAGTAAAATCTCAGAACAGATCACCTTGGAAGATATGTTAAAACATTTGGAGGACAGGAAGGGGATTTGAGACACTCACCATGGTTTCATCAGGGACAAATGATGCCTGATTAATCCAGCGGCCTGAAGGAGTAACAGTGGACAAGGGAAGAGCTACAAAACTCATCTGCTTGGAGTTCTGTAAGGCTTTTAATAAGGTCCCTCACAACATTCTTGCCACTAAACTAGAAAGACATGGGTGTGATGAATGCACTTTTAGGTGGATATGGAATAAGCTGGATGGCCTTATATGAAAACTTACAGTCAGTGGCTCAATGGCCTAGTGGAAAATTGTGCTGAGTTCTGTCTTTCAGGGGTCTACAGAATATTATTTGACATCTCAATCAGTGGCACAGACAGTGGGACTGAAGCAAGCCTGCAGGTGATACCAAACTGACTGGTGCAGTTCATACCGCTGGAAGAATGGGAGGAACTTCCACAGGCTTGAGGACTAGGCCCATGTGAAGGTTCGTGAAGTTCAATAAGGCCAGGTAAAAGGTCCTGAACAAAAGGCAGGGCAAGCCCAGGTATCACTATTCACAGATGAATGAATGGTTGGAAAGCAGCACTGAGAGGAAGGACTTGGACATCCTAGTGGACAAAACAATGGAAATGAGCTGGCAGTGTATGTTTGCAGTCCAGAAAGAGAATCATATCTCGGGTTGCATAAAAAGAAACGTGGCCAGTAGGTCGAGGGAGGTGACTCCCACCCTCTACTCTGCTCTTATGAGACCCCACCTGGCATCACTGAATCTGACACATGCTGGTTATGCTGCGTTTCTTCTCACAAGCAAGAATGGGAATGCAGCAACAACCAAATTCACTGCATTTTCCTAGTAAGCACAGCTATGTTTATGTCTTTCAATTGCAGCTATTTTTTATCTCTAAACTGGAAAGGGAAGCTACAGGGATCATTTCTGCCTCCAGAAATGAGATCAGCAAAGTTTACTTTTGACTTATCTTGGTCAGTGTCAGGAAGGACTGATAGTGTATTTACACAAACCTCAGTTCTTCCTCTTGCCTCTTTATACTCTAGGTACAAATTCAATCATTTGCTCAATAAACTGACTCCTATTTTTCTCTAAAAGCTGCCTTCGACACAGTTTCTGGTGTGAACTTCCATCACAATGCAATTTTTAACTCTAAAGTGATCTGTTTATATGGCTGTAAACTAAAGGCATAAATTAGTGAAGTACATATAAGAAAGGCTTCATATGTTTTTATAGAATGATAGTTAGAGGTTAGAACCTGTACTGTTTAAAATAAGTGATCATGTATAACAAAAATATATTGTATCTAACAGCATAAAAGCTCAGGTCTTTCCATTCTCATTTTAACTGGCTGCATAGCATGAGCAGGGCAATCTCAAGTTTGTCTGCATCTGCTAATATATACATGCCACTGGATTGCACTGGGAGGAAATAATTGTGTGTGTGTGTGTTGCAGTCACTATGAAAAATACACACGGCAAGAAAACCAGCAGGCAAATAACTTCTATGTTCCTTTATCAGCTGATCAGCAGGAGGTACCCTTACCTTCAGCAGCTGTCATTTCCCCAGCCCCTCTACTTATATCCCTTATCATGCAGAGGAGCCAAGGTCAGGCCACAACACTGTATCACCTTCACAATATCAGCAGGGCTGAGCCTTCCCAGCCAAGTGAATGGGTGAGAGAAAGATCGATGAGACTGCTTTCGAACCAACCTCCCCGTTCCACAATACTCTGAACAGCTGCTAAGCCACCTGGCCTGCCACAGGATTATACCTTATTTAATTCTCATCCATGAGAACGCAAAAAAACGCTGTATATTATTGCCATTTTTGACTGCAGGAAAAAATATCTTTTTCCTCACACTGTTAGTTCAAATAAAACCTATTTTCAGTAAACAGACCTACTAAAGAAAGTTGCAAGAGATGAATCAACTCCATTAACTAATTGGATAGTTGGTGGAAAAAACACTCATTTTACAAAAACATGGCTAATTCTGCACAGAAGCTGGAGACCAAGAGAATTCATTTGCGTCTTCAGAACACTGAGCCCTGGGTAGTACCAATGTCATCTGTGCTCTGATTATACAGTAATTTGTCAGAGAGATAAGTGTATTGTGTATTCATGGCAAGGTTTTGGTAACATGGTTGCTACAAGGGTGGACTCTGTGAGAAGCTGCCAGAGGCTTCTTCCATGAATAGCAGAGGCAATATTGACTCCAAGACAGACACACTGCTGGCCAAGGCAAAGCTCATTAGTGATGGCAGTGCACCTCTGGCATAATGCATCTAAGAAAAGGAAAAATAATGCTGTGCAATGACAATGGCAGCCAGAGAGGAGAGGAGAAAATGAGAATCCCTGTTCCTCACACCCCTGCACCACTAAACACCAGGAGGTAAAGAATTTCAGGAGCAAAGTTGAGCCCTTGAAGGAAAGGGAGGGGGAAAGGTTTGCTTAAGATTTAGGAGTTCTTTTTTCTTCATCATACTCTGCTTTGGTTGGTAATACTTTAAGCTAATTTGTGAGTCAGGTTTGTTTTAAATGTAACAGGAACTGGTGATTATCACTTCCTGTTCTTATCTTGACCATTTTTATATTTTCTCTCCATTGCCCAGCTGAGGAAGACAGCAACAGAACAGCTTTGCTGTGTACCAGAGAAAAAAACTGAAGGAATTGGAAAGCAAGTGGGGAGAAGGTATCATACACAGCCATAGAAAGACTGCAGATACTAGGGAAAAAAATTGTAAAAATAACTAGTAACAGGATTTAGCAAACACACCTGGAAGTTCTAGAGATACAACTTGCACAATTCTTTCAACTAACAAATCTTTCTGAAATTGCATTGCTACAGGGAAGGTTGTGATAAGTTCAGTGATATAAAATTATAGAAGGAGCATTTGAGGTAAGACAGCAACACCAATGCCAAATGTATTTTTTGCAGCTGCATCCACCGAGAGTGACTTTCAGGAGGTTCCAGCAACCACAGGTGGTCTGTCCCTTTTTGGTATGTCATGAGAAAGAATAAGGGATCACTGGACAAAATAAAGAATTACGCAGTATTCAAAGAGGGAGAGTGGCAGCATCGCCAGGTTGCTAACTGTACCATAGAGATGTTTGGTTTTTTTCAAGTACCAGGTCCAGATGGTTAGTAAATGAACAATGTGGCGCCCAATTAAAAAAAATTGGGGAAAGAGCCACAGAACTGCGAATTTAAAAGCCTAATTTCTACATGGGCCTTCTGTAGAGACTGGATAGAAAATGGAATTGCTGGGCATGGGGATAAATACACTTTATTTAGGAGAGAGAAGATTTTTCTAAGGAAAATTATTTCCCACAAAATTAGTGGACCTATTTAAAAAAACAGTTAAGAAATCTGTGGAGAAGAGGAACGTAATAGAGTCTACAAAAGTTTTCAGAGAGATCCTTGAGGAAACTAAGATGCAGAAAAGGTATAAACTCATTGTTAATTGGCTAAAACATAGAAGAGAGATAATGAAGGGGAATGGTCAGACCTAATTATATCAGCAAGAAGAATTCAATACAGATGCAGAACACATAGAAAAACACTATCTTATTCTGTATAAATAGCAATATGATCTTTATTGTGTCTTGTACTACTGAAGAATAAAAAGACCTACAATAACAACAGGGGAATTTCATTATTGGTCATCAAAACAGTATTAGAAAATGAAGGGGAGAAACAAAATAAAACCATAACATGAACTCATATTTTCAATGTTGTATGCAGACACTGTTCTTATCACAAAAATATAATGTTCTACTTGGAAGTCAGAGAGGATGGAGAAGGACAACAAAAATGACAAAACAGGTTGGACCATACGTGTAAGGAATGAACAGACAGTGTAAACATTAATTCGGGTAATGACTAAGTGAACTAAAGCTTCTGAAGTTTTAGAAGAAACATGAGAACACAGCATAAAACTCCACAACTAACAGGGAGAAAGCAAATAAGAAAGAAATGTTAGTATTTTCTAATATCAGAAATAAAGGATAGATAAAATTCCCACCTATTCCCAGGTCTCAGTTCAAGACAAACCAGTATTATTACTACTTGCAATTTGAGCACATATAGCTTTCAACTTAATGATCACAAAAAAATAACATCAACAGAAGTCCAATATTCAGAGGAAATTACATTTCAAAAGTGAAAGGGACCATAGCAATATTCTAAGAGTACAAAAGTTATATGATAAAATGCAGACTATTGCTCCCTAGATTTTGCAGATAATGATAAATAGAAAGAAAATAGAAAGATTTAGTTCTTCAGCTCTTATGCCTTATAAATTATTACAAAATAATTGATTTAATTTTCTTTCTTTTGATCAACTGCTGACTACTTCCATACCTCAGTTAACTGAATATATTAATTATTTTGGGTTTTATTTTAAGCCAGGCCCTGATAAATCACGAGAAACTTTATGCTGTAGCATTCCTCATGAAAATGTGACAGAAATATGGAGAATGCTCCTTTTTCTGTTGTTATATTTATTCTGCCTATCCCTAATAAACATGTTTATCATAAGAGTACCTGAAAACACAATTCTGTTTATTATTCACTTTGAAGTAGAGAATGCAATTTACTGTATGATTTTAAAAGGTCTTACAAAATATTCCATACTACATATATTAATAATAAGTTGTTGTTGTTGTATATTATTATTACTGCTATCTTTTAATAGTTTTCATTAAGGAAGGTCAAGTTTGGTATTGTATGTTTATGCCAGCAAATAGGACCTTAATTACTATAACCACTGAATTAAGGAAAAAAGAACAGTTGCTAACATTTTCCTCTGCAGATCTAGAATTCCCCATCAACTGCTTG
The DNA here is from genome assembly GCF_017590055.1 of Onychostruthus taczanowskii. Taxonomy (NCBI): domain Eukaryota; kingdom Metazoa; phylum Chordata; class Aves; order Passeriformes; family Passeridae; genus Onychostruthus; species Onychostruthus taczanowskii. The sequence goes on from NW_024498795.1 coordinate 964,950, forward strand.
TAATTCAAACAGCTGCTAGGTATTAGTCATACAAAATGTTAGAAAAAATGCCAAAAACTAGTCTTAAAGAAAGACACTTTGGGATAAACCCCAACTACATGCCTATGTATAAACCTTTGATAAAGAGACAAACATATCTAATACTCTCAATTCTGTAGCCCCATTACATTCAGTGGAAAAACTTGTGGTGCTGTCAGAAGGAGCAGATTTTAGCACGGCTGAAATTACTAGTTCCATATACAGTTTATTAACCATGCTTTATTTTATAAATCAGTGGATGAAAATATTGTGATGGGTTTACTTCAGTGGGTTGCCAGATAGCCACACACTTGCCTCCAGGCCAGAGGGAGAAAATAAGATGGAAAAGCTCGTGGGTTGAAATAAAGCATGAATATGTCTCCTTGATTTTTGGAAATTAGACTGAGAGTTAAGCAACCTGCACTGAGATAAGATAAAGGTGGCACTAGTGTCCAATTATGTCAGGTCTAAGGAGAAGTAAAGAAGGCTGGGGGAGAAGAAAGTGTCCTCAAGGAGAGTCAGGCCCAGCAGCTGTCCTGATACACAGCGTTGCAACATCCAGAGTCTGTTGCAAACCACAGTTTAAACCATTTTCCTCTCCAGGGGAGGTTCTTGGCATTCCCACGTCTACCAGAATATACATTAATCCATTGCACTCCGTGTTTGGTGGGACCCACCACCGAGAAGCCCAGGGTGAAGAGGTCCAAGAGGATGTTGCAGGATCCACTGGGGTAGTGACTGTCTTTCTACTTAACCCATCTCTCACTCTCTCTCACTTGACTTCCCCACCCCACCCCCCNCCCCCGCTCCCCCCTGTCTATTCCTTTTGTCGCTTTCTGCCTCAAATTTACTGTTAAGTACTATCTGTATTATTGATTTTGGCATATGGTCTCATTTGCACCTTAATTTAGGCATAATTGTTAGAGAGACATCTCTCTAAATCATAACAATCAAATGTTAACACTGCCTTCTGTCTTCCCTCCCATGCTCTCAGGAGGCTCCAGGATTAACTAACTGAATTAAACACTATGGCACAGGGAAACAAACAATGTATCTTTGATGGCTTCACCAAACCTCTTCTACATCTGACTGTGGTGACTGAGCAGTCTCAAAAAAGGAAATGAGAATTTTCAGTCCTTTTCCAGTTCACAAAATTGGTAGAATTCATACCTACATTAGAGCTTGAAGCAATAGTTTAAATGACTTTGTTGATTTTGAGAGATAGTCTTGAGTCTTGAGAAGACTCAAAAAAAAAGGAATGTTACACATGAAGTCTAACTGAATAGGAGACCTCTTTTCAGTTAAATTCATTAAACAAAGTGGTCTGAGATGTATTTCTACTTGGTGATTGAGTCACCATTTGTGTGTAGCTGATTCTGGATCCTATGGCACACAGGGCTAGTGAACAGACAGACGCATGCTACACCTCATATTCCTGTGCTGGTATCAGGTGCATCACAGGCAAAACCAGAAAGGATACTGTGCTTGTTCACTGCTCCTGCATCTGCCTCCTTTCAGCTCTCTCTCTGCCCTAAATCCAGAATTCTTGAGGAAATGCTTGAGCTATTGATGGTCCACATGGTTCACCTTCATGAGAAACATTTGTACAAACAGAATAAAAATTAATCAGTCAGGTCAAGAAAAAAAAATATGTGAAAACGGAAATTAATCAAGTTTAACAGGTCACCTGTATAATGAAGTTATGACAGGAGCAAATTTCTTGCAAGAGCAAAAATGTGGAATGCAGTATGCATTGCTTAGGCTACATGAACAAAGGTCTAGAAAAGGAGGCATGAAAAACTGTTAAACAAGCATGGCTTTTCAACCAAGAGAAAACAGTGGGAGTCTTGCTAATGGTTTTCAGACATTATGTTGCATGTGTTTATGATTTTCTCTATGTATATAAACATAGACACAGGGCTGCTGTAGGATTTCAGTGCTCTTCCTATCTCCACCTTGATAAACAGAAAAAAAGAGTTGAGACTGCAACCACACCCGTGCAAAGCACTACAATTTCTTCTTTGACAGCAGCATAGTGCTTGATTTTTTGATTTGATCCTGAATGTCAGAAATGTCACAAGCAAATGTCATTTCTAAGAATGTACCATTCCAATTTTAGGCATCTTGAGATCATTTCTTAGACTAAGTTTTAATGAATATTTGGCTAGGAAAGATGGCAAAGATCAAGACAATAATTATATTGAAAAATGTTGGATACACTTTTCAGGGTATTCCAGGAATCAACTACTTCTGGGTTTTAGTTTTAATATACAGGGAAGATATTGATCTTCTACTTCAACCTTAGAGTCCCAAAAATATTGAAGGTAAATAATTAAAGTGCAGGGACAAATCATCCTGGGAGATTAAGCAGTTCAGTTATGAAAAGGTCAGCTCCATACTGCTAATAAACTTTTGATTACTTTTCTAAAACCTATATGTAGAGTTACACTCAAACATCTTGAAAAAGAAAAATCTAATTGTTTATCAAAAAAACATTACAGTATATGAAACTTGACTTCCTCATCCACCAACTAAAATGTTTTTTTTCCATTGTTCCCTATAAAATTAAATGTTTAGCTGGAAATAAAGAAAATTAAAAAAAAATAAAGACATTAAGAAGAATTTTAGTACATAAATAAACAAAATTTTAAATACATACTTTACACTTATGCTTCTGAACAGGAAGACAAATGTGCCTCGAGATTTGTGACATAGCTTTGTATGTCCAAATCCCTAACATTCAGAGGCTTTTTTTAATGTCTGTTCAAATTCTTTAGAATTATCAAAGTCTCAATCAATTATCTACACAATGAAATTAACTAACAAGGCTTAACATCTTAACACAAGAGCAAACAATGAACAAGCTGGATTTACTAATTAAGAGTCTAATGGTCAGTGGGATCTTCCACAGCTGGTTGGCTCCAGCCTGAGAAGACAGAGGAACAGAATATGTTGGGAGCCATTTGTAGAGACTGAATCTACTGGCAGAAATAACAACACTCCTTTCCTACAATCCCCCACCTCCCAGTGGGAACTACTAAGGAAAATATTTCATAAAATCTGTCCCCAAAAGAGAATGAAAAGAATAAAAACTTTTATTTTTTAAATGGTTTCCACAGAAGACATAGAGGTCTGAAGGACACTGTAGACAAAATAAATTTTTAATCTGCAGAACTGTAAATGCCATATTCTTTTTGCCACATTGAAGAAAGAGGTATCTTTTCTGCTTTCATATGTTAGCCTGAGCAAATACTCCCTTCCTCAGAGGGAAACAAAGGCTTTTTTATCTCCATCCATAGACATAGAAGGGTCATGAGAGCAGAGCAAAAAAGCCACACTATTCTATATCTATATTTCCAAGTTTTCTGTAACTTAATCTGTTGATCCCTACCAATGTTTCCTAGGCACAATAATTCACTGAAGTGGCTGATCTTTATCTCAATTCCTAGGATCTTTTGCTGGTATTCAAGGCCGATTAAAAACCTTACAGATGATATCTAGGATGAACCTACCTTACCTGGTGCCCTGAAGCTCATTATACGTTTGCGTGATGTGCACTGTGGGATATCAAAGGAAAAATATTCCAAAAAGTTTGAGGATCTCTTGGACAAGGATAATGCTGGCTCTTGAACAATTACCTCCCTTTTCCTTAAATTTCAGCACTGCAAACAATTTCAGAAAGGTGATGTCCTATTGAAAGCTCTTTTGCTGCTGGCTTTATTACTCTCAATCTTCCAGTGTTTATGCAAATCTTACCTTACTTTATTTCCTTCCATGTTCTCCTTGGGGTTTTTTTTTTTTTTGGTCAAATCATTCATTATATTTTGTGGCTCTTTTTCTACTTATTTTTGGTAATTCTAGAAATACCCTACAAAGAGTCTGTCTCCAATTGTATGTGCCTCTTTCTCAATCCTTCAGATGCACAGGAATACGCATAAACAAGACTATGCTTACTCTGAGTCTACAAAAAATAAACTAGTCAATAAAATGTTGCCTTCTTGGCAATATCTTTCAGTCTTAAAGAGAAAGTCTCATATTCCCAAGTCAGCTTTAATTTTTTAAAGATGTTCAGTTCTGTTTTCAGAGCTCATTACCAATAATTCAGCTAAATTATATAATTTTTTGTTTATATAAATATAGTTTGGGGTTTTGCACACCACAAATTAGTACAATCTTTTCCCTTTAAGTCTGAAATGCAAAAAAATTCAAACTATCCAAAAATTTAAAAAACAATACCACAACAGGAAAGTAGATAAGTACAGAAAATAAGCCTATATTTTTTTTAAAAAAAGCTGATTAGTCTTCAATAATTGAAACATTCATATTTTACATTGCTATTAATTTGTAAGTTAGAAGTTGAAGAAATTAGTAACATTGTAATATACACATCCTTATTGTCTTCATCACAAACATAAATAAAAAATAAATCTCTCCCGAGTTTTTAGTTACTATCACTATTACCCAAACATCTCACGTTCATGATACATCCTGACCTCACTGAATGTGCTGGTTTGGGAGTTTTCTGAAAGCTATGACAATCATTTTTGAAGAAAATGGTATTTTTTTAGGTGCACACCACAGACTAATTACCAGCCTGACTTCAATGCACTGCTGCTATGGAAGTATACGATCTCAGCAAGTTAATTCTCTTTTACTATTGTAATAGTTGATGTTAAAGACAGCAAAAAGGAGAAGCAGAGAAAGAATTCCTGATGAAGGTGAGAAAATTTAGCTACATATTAAATAAATAGTTCAAATATTTTAAATACCAAATTAAAGTTCTAAAATTATGTATGTGAACTTAATGAGATAATGAGAAGACTTGATTTGTTCAACACAGAAATTAGTTCAGTGCCACTAATATAAGTATTGTTCCACTGTTTGCTTCTGAAGACAGGGAATCTTAGTAGATTTGGAATAGTTATTTTTTTCCCCAAAATTATAACTGATAAACATTTTCACGTCTCTACTCCCAAGGGCTCATCATCCACTTCTGTGAGCAGTAGATGGATTGTGTTGGTCTTTTTGGAACATAATTTGTGCCAACATTACATGACTGATTGACAAATGTGTGTTTCTTTCTCCTCTTTTTTCTTGATCTTCCCATTTACTTTCAAAATACAAAAACCAATAGCTTAAGGGGAAGCAGAGACACAAGTGACAGTATGTGTCTGGAAATGTAGTATTAATTGACATTAAAAACTTATATAACTGCAGTTCCTGTAGTTCAGTAAAAGTTAGATCGACAGATTTGCTTCCATTATCAGATTTTCAAATGAAAAATCTGAGTTTGTCCACTTTATAGTGCCGTAAAATTCTGGTGAAAGTCCTCTTAACTCCAAATCATACTTAATGTACTATTTTCTTCCCTGTCCTTCTACAAAAACAAATTTCCTGCATAACTACTTCTTAATGGCAGTGGTGTCTATTGTCTAACTTCTCATATTACACTGAATAAATATTAAAATCTATTGTTTACTAACATATTACTTATTAAATCTAATTTTTTTTTAGAAGTAAATGAAACTGTTTCACTTAGTTATTCATTGAAACTACAAGATCACACAAAGAATGCAATAGTCATCATATGAAGAATGCAATAGTTAAAAGAAATCTGGAAATTTGTTTAACTACGTGAAAGAATGGGCAGACAGGACAGAACTTTTAACAAAGTTTCCCATGTTCACAGTATTGCAGTTTTTTGTTAAAGAAATATAGCTCTTTGGAATCTATAAGCAAATGCAAAGCAAAACATAAGACATAGGACTAAGTTATTGAATAAACATGTTGAAAGAACATGGGACAATGGTATCACTTTAAAAAAAGAATAATATATATTTTACCCTACAGGAGCTGTTAGTCTTTTCAAGTTGTTCACGCTGCAAGACTCTTAGAATGGTATCTAACTTTCAGTATTTCTAGCACTAGTAGCTATACCTGAATTAAATTGCCTAGTCTTCCTTTTAAAACAAATGGGAAGAAGTTAAGCACCTCTCTCAAATATCTACCTCATAATGACAAATCTTATATATGAAGTAACTCCTTTGATTTTAAAGGGAGAATAAGTGACTAGCTCATATGCCAGCATCTTAAAACCAATGACATATATCCAGCTCCAAAAACTAGATGGTAGTCACTATGAACGTCACAAAAAAATGTCAAATGTGTGGACCTACATGTTCATAAAAGGCTGGAACTTATATGATTCTGAGAATAATATATGTAGGTTTATTCAAATCAGTGTCACACTCTTCGGACTGTTAGTATGTCTCTTAAGTATTTGAAAATATTTGCTGGACTTTTTCTCCACAGTGGAATTTGAAAATTTCCTGCATCTAGTCCTAGAATGGGAAAGAAGGGATAAAAGTCTTTAATTTCACAGTAATACCATTCAGTCATTTTACTTACTTGTTTATGAGACAAATGGAAGGGAAACTCAACCTTATAAAATTAAATCCATGTTATTAGCTTGTGTGATTGAAACACGTGGTTGCACCAGGCAATGCTACTAATGATGTTTACTTATAATAATTCTGGCTTCTTTTTGTGCTCCATGGTGACAGCTGAGCTGACTGTTGATAAGGTTGGCTGCACACTGAATCTCCTTAGTACCCAATAAATTAGAGGTCGACATGGGATAAAACTTATTTAAGAAAAGCCAATTCACCCTGTGAGCAGTATGAGAGGCTGATGTGGCTATCATGTTCTTGTACCTAAACATGCTCTTTCAGAGTGGCCGCACACATCTCATAACACACATCCACAGAAGCCTAGTAAACAACAGGCCGCGCCAGTTTCTGTTGAAGTCAAGGGAAATGAGGTAATAAATTCCTGCAGGAAGATTTTTGGAGTTCTCTATGAGCATAAAAATGCATATACCATATAACAAATGGCTTTGCAAACATGTTACCTACTACAAATATATCTTACAATGATTAAAAAGGAAAACATATAGAGAGGGGAGCAAAGATATATAGGTGTAGCAGACAGTCACTAGAGAAAATGTGTCACAGTAGTTCTGAAAGTTAGAACCAGCAGCTCCTGTCAAAAATACACATTTATCTAATTATTTAAAAGGGCTGACTTCTGCATTATTGTAGACATTGCCAAGACAAGATAAGCTTATGACAGGCATATTGAAGCCATTATGTAGAGTATTGTTGAATTCATGACAGGCCATAACTCTTGTGCAACTCTCCTTGCATATTAATACAGAATTCAGCAGACAGTTTTGAAGAAATTAAGTGCTTTGACAGAATAAATTTGGCCCTTGAGACAAAGACAAAACATGGTTTTCAAAGCTTCCTGCTCTACACACCTTTCTGTATCTCATAACACACATCCACAGAAGCCTAGTAAACAGGCCGTGCCAGTTTCTGTTGAAGTCAAGGGAAATGAGGTAATAAATTCCTGCAGGAAGATTTTTGGAGTTCTCTATGAGCATAAAAATGCATATACCATATAACAAATGGCTTTGCAAACATGTTACCTACTACAAATATATCTTACAATGATTAAAAAGGAAAACATATAGAGAGGGGAGCAAAGATATATAGGTGTAGCAGACAGTCACTAGAGAAAATGTGTCACAGTAGTTCTGAAAGTTAGAACCAGCAGCTCCTGTCAAAAATACACATTTATCTAATTATTTAAAAGGGCTGACTTCTGCATTATTGTAGACATTGCCAAGACAAGATAAGCTTATGACAGGCATATTGAAGCCATTATGTAGAGTATTGTTGAATTCATGACAGGCCATAACTCTTGTGCAACTCTCCTTGCATATTAATACAGAATTCAGCAGACAGTTTTGAAGAAATTAAGTGCTTTGACAGAATAAATTTGGCCCTTGAGACAAAGACAAAACATGGTTTTCAAAGATTCCTGCTCTCTCTGGTAGTGAAAACATTAAATTACAATACAACAGTGTTTGTTTCCTCTGACAGAGAATGCAGCTCATGTGATGCATTACAAATATGTATCCTAGATAGCATTCTAGATATTTCCATTTCAACCAGTATCAGAGGGGTGTTGATTTTTTTTTTGTTTTTTTTTTTTTTGGGAGCGAATGTTCTGTGCGGGTTTTTTGTTGTTTGGGTTTTTTTTGTATTTTCGAATAGAAAAACTTGAGCAATTATGAATAAACCCCTAAAATAAGTATACAAGTATTTTGTAAACTAGGTAAGGACCTAAGATAAAATCAATTATGATTTTATTGAATCATCATATAACTGACCACAATCAAAATGTTGTAGTGGATAAATAGCAAATCAGTCTCAGAATCCAACAGGTACTACTCAGGATTTCACCTGGATGCAAATCAAATGTCTTTTGCAAAGAATTTGTAAATTCATCCAGAATTCATCACCAGAAGGAAGGAATAGTTTCTATTTTGATGGTGTTCAGTAGTATGAGCCAATGAACAATTACTCTGACTTGAGAATTTGAATGAATCTGGAGCTCAGAAGCACTATGTCATCAAGACCAAGACAGATGAAAAAGATCCTGATTGTTTCACATTAGAGAACTGCACACTGAAACCTTCAAATTTACACAGAATAAATTGTATGTATATCTCCTCAGAAGCAGTAGGTTTGATCAAAGACTGGTTTAACATAGGATTAAATTTAATGGGTAGAAAGTGTAACTCCTATTTTTATTTTTTTTTATGTAAACCCAACCCCTTTATAAACACAGTACTCCTGCAGAAAAAGAAGCAGGGAAGCAGAGTGATGATATATTGGAAACCAAGTCAAATGCTTGGGAAAGAAAACTTTTGCATGTTCTTAAAAAAACCTAATTTCCAGACACTGATTTAAAACAACTAAATTTTACCAGCTATTGGATAAAAGATCTACTATCTATAAGGTCTTTTGAAGTGCTTTTAAAACCTGTTGTCATGTACTGTCCCAGTTCATATTACATTTTCTTGAAAGATTTGATGTAGATTTTCTACAAATAAATATTTAAAATCCTATTTTATCTCAGAATCATTTAGAAAAAATACTCAGGTTTGAGGTTTCTACACTACATATGCCTTGACTTGAGTAAGTCTAAGGATCTATAATTTGTATGTATGACATTAAACACAAAATGTCTTTGGCCAGAAGTCTCATTCACAGAGGCTCTATTTTTTAAGTGATTTAAAAATATATTAACATAATTCTACTGTAAATTTTGCCTTTTTTCCCTCCTTTTTATTTATTAATAGGGCCCATTCTGTAGAAACTACTCTTATTAATGAAATCAAAAACTCTTCAATTTATGCAAGTTGCATGACTTTAAAGAAATACTACAGGAGCTCAGGCTAAAGTGGGAAGGGGGAGCCATAAGAACCAACACCCAAGCATCCTAATGCTTCTTTGGGTTTTTTCTGTTTTCAGTTGTGTGTGTCTCTCTGAATGTATGTGAGCGTGACAAATGATTTTTCATGTCTATTATAATGCTGGCCTGATTCCTTTAGCCTTTCTGATTTACAGAAGCCATGGGTCTTTCCATATCTTACATTACTTCTCCACCTTGCAATGAAGTCTGAAAACTTCCTACCCTAAGAAACACAATTAAGTCACTGAAACATGAGGAAGACCTAACAATATTTTGAGATGTTCAGCTTGTATGTGTATTGTTTTCCTCTTCACAGCAGGGACTGGAAAGTGCTGTGACCAATGGTTCTTCTGCTTTGGAAGAAAACATTCCATCGAATAACTAACAAGTCTTTGCTTTTTCAAGTTTGGTTTGTTTTTTTGTATAGGTCCAGAAATGAAGACTGGCAAGCTTTCCTTGGGCTATAGGCTGCAGTGAGTTGGTCTCCATCACTTGAATGAAGGATCTATTACTTTCACTATGTTGCTTTTGGTGGAGTTTAAACCAAGCAAATTTCAAAGTCCCAATACCAGTACTTTGGCAAAACAGAGGTACTACATAACTAAAACATTTCTATGAAAGAAGGAAATAAAAAAGACAGTTTCTTTAGTACATTGAAGTGGAGCTCCTCTTTAGGCAAGTCATCTCTCTCCTTCAAGTCTCACCCACAATGGAGGGTTGGCTGAATTATCTTACAACACTATATTTCAAAAATTCCCCTTCTTGCCTCTCACCTGTCTTCCTTATGAGTATTTTTCATGTTTTGCTTGTGCAGAAAACTTTCACCATTTTAGAGGTGATAAGGTCACCCCCCTGAGCTGCCTCTTCTCAAGGCTAAACACCCCCAGGTCCCTCAGCCACTCCTCACAGGACTTGTGCTCCAGACCCTTCACCAGCCTTGTGCCCTCCTGTGGGTGTTCAAGCATCTCAATATCCTTCCTAAGTTGAGGGGCTGAGAAATGGATGCAGTACTCAAGATGTGACCCAGCCAGTCAAAATCATCCTCCAAATCATCATCTTTGTCCACTGTGCTGACACCTCCCCTGTCTGTCAAGTAGGCCCTACAAAAAAAGATCCTTACCATCATTTAAATTCAGCAGTTCCCTTTGCTGATATAGGTCTTTGTGAGTTTAAGACCCTTACTTTCATCAGATGAGTTTTCATCATGTATGGCCTCACAGGAGATAGGTTCTGATAACAAAAAAAGGAAGCGAGATCAGTCTTGAAATAAAATTTAAGCTATCATTTATCTAAGAGAGAACAGATTTTTTTTATCCTCTTATTTTATAAAGGAATCATATGGCACTCTATCACTGAATTCTGCCTGGATGAAGTGTGACAGGTAAGAAGCAATTATGTCTTCTATTCACACAGGACTGATTATAAGCAGTAAATTGAGAAAACCTACACAATCCTCAGGTATTTTCATATCTTTCCCCCACCCCTCCCAAAAAACCCCAAAATCTGCTGGAGTTTTTTTCAACAGTCTGGAACTTCTGCCCCAAAATTACTTGATTCCATAAAGTAAGCCCAAAAGCAGCAATGCAAGGGGACTGCATATTTAAAATCAGAACTTAGTTTGATTATTTTCATTTTATTTCTCTCTGAGAGTGGATGCTGAAGTGAGGATCCTTACCCTTTTAGGATGAGCATGAAGATTACATTCTTTATGAATTTTTGACCATATATTGCTCTGAGGAACCTTCAGGACATGTAATGAAAGATATCCCCATTTAAAGAAAAACTCCTACTACATCAGAAAAGAGGTAAGGATCCCGAAACTGCATTACAGTAGACTGACACAGAGTCAGGGTCCTGAAATCCCCTTCCCTGGATTTATCCATTATTTCTATCAGCTTAAAGCAATGGGAAAGAAACATTTCAAACTAACAAAGTTGTGTCATTAAATTTGAAATCACTGTGTTAGGTCAGGGCATATATGGCAAAGCTAAAAACAGACAAAAGTGTCCAGCAGTGGTGCAGTCAACATAGTAACACCATAAATTAACATTTTTAGTTGGGTCAAGCAGGGGAAAGCCTCACCACAACATTTCAGGGAACTAATCTGGATATAATTCAGTACCGTTTCCTGTAGGACTATGAATGATTTTTCACTGGACTACGTTTCTGGTCATACTTACATATTTCCTCAGCCTGAAATTCAGCACAGCTGTTCAAGCACACAATTTAAGTCTTTAGACTTCAGAAAAGTAAAATGTACTTACAAAATAGGGAAAGTTTCCAGGTCTAGTAAAACAGTAAGAACATTTCTCTGTGCACAAGAGATCAAGAGAAAGCAAAAGCTCTGTCTAGTTCCTGCCCTATACACATTTCTGGCACTAGTAGTGTCTCTGTACAGCTGAACTTTTCTTTAGACACTTGTAATGGCCAAAGAAAATAACAGAGGATGAGGGGGAACCGGAACACTGTGAACAGTCAAATGTTAATAAAATGAAATCTGCACAAAGAACAAGAAGAAAAAGGATAATGGAAATCAAAATGAACACTTTAAAAAAGAACACTGAAACATATATTAAAAACTGAGGGGGAAAACTTAGGTCACCAGTAAAAGTTTTACTGAAGCAAGAAAGATTTAAAAAATACCATTTTTCCCTAACAGAATCAAAGCAAGTATTCTTCAGAAAGTTTTGTGTTGCAATTTTCAAAGTGAACATTGTGTAAAATAGAAATATTTTATTTAAAAACTAAAATCCCAGTGGATGCTTGAGTGCATAATACTGCCCTTACAGTTTTTTTGAAGATTGCTGCTTCTACTATTTCAGATCTTTGATTATCCGTTGCCCTGCTTTTCTCTAGGTAAAACTTCCAGTTTCTACTGATGCAGTCCTTGAGTGACAAAATTTGAGACAATTTATTTTAAAATTAGACTTATAAGGATTTGTTTTGTAATAAAGAATGAGCCAAGTAATTTTTTTTCTCATTTACTCTTTATTCATGCTCTGTCTTTTTTTATCATTTTTTCTTCTTCTAGTGTTAATTTTTATTCACGTCTCTCCACTTCTTCAGGACTGCAGTATGGTCTCTTTTTCTGGGCCTCTGGTCATAACTTCTGTCAATTTTATGCATATTCGTACCCTACAGTACACATGACAGATTGCTTAGAAAAGGAATGTCTGCTAATTGTGTATTTTTTGACACTACCAAATAGTGCTATCTGCAATTCTAGCATAAAGATTTGATAATCTAAGTCCTTAGCTAGACTCTTTTCAACTAAGATTTGATTGTTAAAATACTGATAGCTGAATTCACTCATATCAATATCATATCATCTACAGATTCAGTAAAATTCTTCATTAATACAAACTGATCACAGACAATTTCCAGAAACCCTTTTTTTTTATACTGTATAGATTATTAATGTATTTAAAGAAACAAAATCTCATTTCTTAAATTGAACCAATGGACATTGTAAATTTAAATACATGAATAGTTATATTTTACTGGCTGTGCTCCAGCATGAACAGCTTCTTTTTAAAGAAATAGCACTTTGAAGTTTCTTTCCATGGAGCCCTAACTTCTGACTCAACAGTTACCATGTGTTTTATACTGAATATGTTTTATATAAGTTTATGGACATATTTTATATATTTGTTAGGTTTTATGTTTTTTCCATTGAACCTTGCTGAACTTATAATAATTTCTATTGCATCTGGACATTTTAGTGCATGATTACTTCTTCAACAGCTCTTAAACCAAACATTTGTTGATTTCAAAAGTGACAAGATAATTTGAAGTTTTCTTGTGAGTTCACTTTCTAATTAATCTGAGTATACTGAGATAACAGTGATCAAAATACAAAATACCACTACTGGGCTATATAGCATTGGAGAACATGAATTTTTCTGAGATCGCATTCTCCTCTCCCCTTCTTTCCACTTCCATTTTCTGTTTTCCCTTTCTGCATGTCTTTGCCCTTTCCTCTTTTACCTTACCACTTTTCCCTTGTAGTTGCCCAAGTTCTTCCACTATTCAACTAATGTTAAACTATTGTCCTTGTTTTGTGAAACTATTAATAGCCCACAAATACCTGTTCTCATCATACTTTAAATTTAGCAGCTTTTTCCCATAAAACATCATGGAGTTTATCATAATTCCTGACTTAGCAGTGATATTATAAATTTAAAATTAGTTGCTTAGCACTAATGAGCCCAAAAATTCAGTAGTTCACATTTATTTCCTGGATGGAAGAATTTATAGTGCACGCAACTTAATACTCATTTAAAAACCCAAATGCAAGTGGGATCTGATTTTCTTGTAGTACACACAGTTACTTAACTGTAAAAGATTTGTGAAACTGCATAAACTGCTTTATAAAATGCTCCCACCAGCTTTACATTAGATTTTGAGTCAATTTTAGTCAAGTCTATCAATCGCATTAACAAATCGTTTGGGAGCTTTATTCTTTGCTTGAAACTCCAATAAAACCATACTAAGTTATTAGGAATCTCCTTTAGCACCTGGATTTGCTCTTACAGTTAGTTCCTTAGAGAGCTGCTACCATGTTACATTAATGACACAGGTCCTGCAATTAAGCCTGAACCAACAGGAGAACATGATGGCACAATTATAAGCTATATACTTCTAAAGTAAAAAGATACAGTACTAGATCTGATAAACTGCTGTCTACCTCCTTATATATCTTCATGTCTTCATTAACGACAATGACCTCATTTTTCATTGGAGTTGAGACACACTTCCCACTGTAAGAATAATTTTTTCATCTCCACATAATTCAAATCATTCAGCTGTATTTCAGATTCAGTGTCTGCCTGAGAAAAAAGTACTTTTTAAAAAGTATGAAAAAACCCTTAAATTTGTGAACTATTTCCAGAAATATGAAGCCAAAATGCAGACTTTTTCCCATTGCAGCATTCTGGAAGCCTTATCTTGGACAACTTTTAGAGCCTTTTCTTGTTCAAGGAACTAGATTTCAAGAAACCACATCAGTGTCATGTCACTTTTTTGTTCAAAACTAGTAAAAATACAGAATATGGTCAACTACAGAGATAGCAAACACCTGCTCTGGTAATTTATCTTCACAGTTTCTATGAATGGGTGGTTTGTAGACGCATTCACATGGAATATATCCCCATGAGAATTTGCTATCTTCCTGCAGGTCCAGCATGTATCTCCTGGCTGCACTGGGCTTCCTCTGAGACAGCCGAGTGTAAGAGTTAACTTTCACTTTTGAACACTTGTCCACACAGGGAATTAGTGCAAAATAGCTCTGAATCCCCAAGGTTTATTTCCTCTTGTAGTTGTGTCCCAAACTGAGCTATAGGTTTCTTGGCAGTCATACTAAGAATGTTTATAAGATTTTCTAACTTCAAATTACATTATGTCCTAAACTTGATTTTTTTTTTTTCCATGCAAGATCTAGATATTGCCTAGATTTCCCAAGATGAGATTAGGAGATCAGTGTGATAGTGTTAGAACATAGCCATATTTTGTTTTCAGGCTTTGGTAAAAATTAGACTCTCTAGCCTACAATACATCTATTTTTTATGATATGGCAGAAGATGTACTTGCTAAAAGTACATGTTTTAAAAAAGCATCTAAAAATAATCTTCCAAAAAATAGCTGTTCAAAGTCCTGTATTTTACCTTTTCTCTAAGTAATGCATTAAAGAAATTCAAGTAGAGAGAAACATGTAGTGCTGCTTTTCCAGCAAAGTACACTTCCAAAACCTGGTAACTGAGTCATCATCCTCTACTGCTTAGAGATTTGCATAGCATCTAGTAAATTTTCTACAGAACTGAGATATGCTTTTTTGTTTATTAGTGTTATGAATCTTTCCATGAAAGGAACAGCTGAGAAAAGCCAGGCTTTAATAACCCCAGTGAAGATCGTACACCAAACATTTTGGTTGAACACACAGTTTCATGTTTCACCAGGTCTCAGAGGAGTATATTATGAGAGGGAATACAAGCTGTCTCTCCACAGCAGTCAGTTTAAGTCAAAATGCAATTTCACCATTATACATCCAGGGCACAATTCATTTAGGCTGTCATGAATTGTCCTGTCCAAAAAGACATCCTAGGTTTTCCATACCCAACAGAGAGTTGCATCATTCTTGGACATATGCCTAAGGTAGACAATGTTCCTTTCTTTATAAGAACATGTTTCTATTTATTTTGTAGAAGCTATAGGTGATTAAATATTTAGGCAGCTAACCTTTGGATTATTAAACTGTGGAGAGAGAAGGGGGAGGGGAGGATGTGTGCAAACTGCATTAATTCCTTTATTATTTATGGATCCCCTTCCTGGATAAAGGAAAACTGAAGTTAAATGTCATAAGTTACTCTATTGTATAGCAAATTTCCTTCTGTGAAGATATTTTCCATTTTTGAACAAAATAATTAAAGGTAGCAAGGAAAACAAAAAAAAAACCACAAACCTGTTTTAATGTTGAAGCATTAAAAATTAATATTCTGGAGACAAGTCTGTATTGGTGTTATATAGACATTCCTCATTATCTTGGACAAAATTGGAATTGCCTCTCATTTGCAAAATTATACACTAAAAATAATTCAAGAAATTATTTCCTATGAACAAGCTGAAAGTTGAAAAAATGCAGAAGCAGAAACTTACAAGTGACTTAATCTCAATTACTTTTGAGAGAGAAAGGCAGACATGCTTTCTCTTCCTGTATTTCTCCCACTGTTTTTGAAAATCTATTCTACTTGAGATCAGAAGTATTGAAAGAAGAATCATGTGCTATGAGGCTCCCCAAATCCATATTCAAAAGTGCAGTGTCTGTTCTAAATTCTGGAAAGCACACAAATTTAAATTAAGTGTACAAGTACTGCTCTCATATTTCTGTTATTATGTGTCACTTGTCATCTCAACATTCTTGTACTAAAAAAGAGGGAAACCTAGTCCACAGCACAGACTTTGGGGTGAAAGTCAGACGGAAACAATTTGCCCAAAGTAAATGAAAGTTAATGAAAGTAAAAAAGAAACCTACAGCAGGTTCCTAGGAAAGCCACTGTCCTAAGTCCTCAATTGTACTTCTAGCAGAATGTGTTAAGACAAACAACAAAATTTTTTTTTCAATTATTAAGACATCCAAGGCACAAGAACCTAAACATTGGTGGTTGCGGAAAAAGTTTTTTAGAGTTTTTTGTTGAGTTTTTTTTTTTTTTTTTTTTGTTTGCACTTTTATGCACAGTGTTTACAATCTATATTGGGTTCATAATGGAAGCTGCAGTGGTCCTCCTGAGGAGAGAGGAGCCTGCAACAAGCAGTGCATCTCTGGGGCTGTGCTTTTTGTTATCACTCTTCAAGTACCTTTGATTTAGGGTTCATGCTCAGCTCAAGTAAATCTCTACAGGACACATACCAGAAATATAGGCTAAGCCTGGGAAAGATTATGACCCTATATAAATTGATTTTTGAATGAGAACGTTTTATATTCAAGCCTTGCTCCAGGATAAAAATCCTTCCTAGCAGTTGGAAATTTAAACTGAGAAAGAAAACATGAGATATGACACCAGCCTGAGTGGTGCCCATAGAGCTGCAAGAAAATGTTTTGACTCTTCTGCTTTACAAGACCCATTATTTTCTATAAATCAAGCTTGTTTGCTTTATTAGTGTAATTGGAAAGAAATAGAAACATTTTCTATCATTCTTCTCATCATAAATATAGTATAGTTTTATGACTGCATGATAGACCACAAAGGAAGCTCTTTACCCAGTAGAGTCTAGGATAAAAGAGTTCTGATCCTTGACTGTCACATCTGCTGTTAGCAAAAGCAAAGCCAGAGTACATAACCTGAATGAAAGGCAATGATAAACCAGAGATAGTAGGTTTCTTGCAGAAAGCTGCACTGTGGCTACTGCTGTTATTCACAGGAAGACTTCATAAGGATCTTTAATAATACACTTTACAGATAGTCTGTTAAAAGCACACCTCCATTTAACCTAAAGGTGCAAACACCATCAAAGATAAGGATACAGAGGCAGGTATGATCAGAATATGTAAAAAGGTCTCCCAAATATTGTCACTTCATAAAAAATCATTTTACTGGATTACTTTCCAAAATGCTTCTAGAACAAAACTCTGAACCCAGTGGCACAACTACGTTTAACACCTGTGTCTGAAATTCTTCTAGTCTCATCACTTCTAAAGTATTCTTCTACAACTTTTTTTTCCATATTAACAATCAGAATAAATTCATGGGCGCATTCTCAATTTTTTTTTAATTTAATAGTCCCTCATAATACTCAAGAATTTGTTTAATTTTTATTGTAAATATTAATCCTTCAATAACAGTTTTATTGTGTCTGAGGAATTTTTAAAGATCTGTGGTATTAAGATAATTAAAACCTGTATAGCCACTGCTTAACCATTGCACTGTATCTTAAGGGATGTGTATACACATTTATGTTTTGTATTTGGCTGTTTGAATACTATATTGAAAGTTGTTTACTGCAGCATAACATATTTTCTCCTTTCCTTAGTTTTGCTCTACATCTAACTAATAATAATTGAAAAAAAATATAGAGAGAAAAAGAGCAAAGAAGATATGAGTATTGGAAAACTTTTCCTTGGCTGTCAGAGATGGATGACTGCAATGGTAATCCTGCCTCTAACTACAAAACTTGTCTCATCATAAACATAGTATAACCAATTTACCAATAAATCTGTTTTCCAGATTCACTAGTGTGCTATCTTACAAGCTGTTCATTCAAAGAATTGTTCTCACCAATTACAAAAAGTTAAACTTGTTAATTAAGGTAAATAGGTATTTTTATAAGGTTGTAAATATAAGGTTACAAATATAAACTTATAGGAAAGTTAATGAAATTATTTTTTGTCAATAACAACATCCTGATTAATTTTTTTAAACCACTGTCTAAGTGGCATTATGTAACATCTTCACAATTCTTACCTTTGCTGGTAAAGCATCCTAGCCTCCTCAGCTAGGAAGTTTTGGTTCCATATCTGTACAGTAAGACATACATCCTCTTATCCAAGGCATCTGAACATGTCAGGATGATGCCACAACTCCAATCCTAGGCTTCTGCCACACAAGACAACGGGAAATTTGAATATGTCTGATGATTCCAACCTGGTGATGTCATTGTTGTCCTACTGTAAAACTTTCACACCTTCTTTGGGATTTCTCATGGGCAGCTCCTCACAACCAGCTGACTCCAATCCTTTCTCACTTAGCTAGCTCACCCTTTTATAACACTCAGCCTCATTGGCTACACCTGTGGCCTATTAAGGGCAGGACTGTTCCCAATCCTTGGTAATTAGTACAGCTGCAGCTCCTCAGGGGTTAGATTGCCTTTAACACTACCTCTTATTCTTCTACAATCCATCATCCCACACGGTGACTTATGGAATCCTTCGCCATTTACAGTTTTTCATGAAAACAGGCCAGTAGTGTTATGCAGATCACAGGTTAAATGAATGTCAGAAGAACTAGAAAGATGTTGAATGGCATGTAAGGGCTTCCTTCTGATTAATGTTATGTTTAAAAAAATAAAATTTATTCCATTTTTTTCCATGCTCTGCATGGAAATAGATGGAAGGTAAGAAATAGAAACTTACCCAGAGCATGGTTGGGCACTGGAACAGGCTCTCCAGGGAAGTGGTCACAGCACCAAGCCTGACACAGTTAAAGAAGTGTTTGGACAATGCTCTCAGGGACATGGTTTTATTCTGGGTGTGTCCTGCACAGTGCCAGGAGTTGGAGTCCGTAATCCTGACAGGACCCTTCCAACCCAACATACTCTGTGATTCTATGAAATTCTTCAGGTCTGCTGAGAGCACAAAACACAAAAATTCTACTTGTCTTTATGGGATTATAAAGGCGTGGGACTTCTGGAAAACAGTAAGATTAAGAGAAAGAACTGAATATTGTAAAGCACCACATATGTTGTAAAGTGAACTTTACCTCTTACACAAAGGAGATGGAGCTACACTAAAAACCTTATAACTTTCATTAATTTTTGAGTTCTACTGAAGAGCAGTTTTAGCAAGAGTGGAAAAGCTATATCCATCAGGTCCACTGTTGCATTCAATCAATGGCTGAAATCAAACATTTAAAGAGATGTTGGAATCTCATCATATATGTCTTTTCACATAGGTTCCCAACTAATTTAAAAGATACATAGTAAAATATTATTCTAATAATATTTTGCTTATTTATAATTCTTTTAAACAATATACCTGTATATATCTCTATAACTTTCTATAGGTTTCAGATACATCTGTAGAGGTTTCTAACACCTGGTTTAAATGGAACTAAAAACATTCTCCACAAAGAGTCTCAAGTCTAGCCAGACATCAAATGAAAAATATTTAATTTTTTCTCTCTGCCATTTTGAGAAAATTTAGACTGTGCAACGAGAGCAACAGAGTCACTTTGTCTTAATGAAAAGTATATCTTTCTTCCCTCTTCAAGAGTTTGACACTGCTAAAATGGTTGCACTGTTTGTGATACACTCACCGGCTTAAATTTTTTTGACTAGAAATATCTTTTCAGGACTACCTGTCATATAAGAAAAAAATCAATCTTTCAGAATTTTTTTCTATTCATAAAGTCCATTTATTAATGACTAAAAACCAATATAATTTTTCACATAAGTAAGTATTGCAGAATTCTTCCAGTCCATAACTATTTATCTGAGTGATGAAAACAAATATTTTATATTTTGGCATATCACACTCACCAATCAAAAATTTTCAGACATTATATCTAATATTACACTTCTTTTTCTCTTGTAAGAAAAGTGGAGGGAGAGGAAGAATAATGTCTTGAATGGCTATTAGGAGAAATGCTCTCTTTTTCCACTAGGAAAAACCGAACGAAAATGAACCCAACAACTAGTGTTGAAATATTTTGTATTTCGATTGGAAAGAAACACCTGAAATCTTAAATATCATATAATTTCAGATCATTTGCTTCTTCTTAGGCCATCATTACACTTTAGCTGAAAGAAGAGACAAAAGTACATCACAGGAAGGATATTACTTCATACAGCAAAGAAGAAAGGAACTGCATCACCTGCTGTGGAAGACAAGAACATCTGAGAACAAAAGTGATGCAATTTGGAAAAGTCAGGTGATAGCTGAGTGTCACTATTGGGTATTTGACAGCGTTCAAGAAGTATTTGGACAATGCTCTGAGGCACATGGTGAGACTCTTGGGGTGTCCCGTGCAGGGTCAGGGGTTGGAATCCATGATCCTTGTTGGTACCTTCCAACTCAACCTATTCTGTGACTCTGTGATCTTTTTTCAGCAAAGAGTTTCAATATTTATTTATTTCATCCAAATTTAAGACAAGATAAGCATTTAAATCCTGGGATTTATTAGAGAAGAAAAAACCCAAGTACAAACATAAAAATTAACATACAAAAGGATACAGACAAAAAGAATGGATAAAATAAATATAGTGTTAGCAAAAAAGGGAAATATATAATTCATATAAACACCAGCTTTATCAATTGAAAGATTTCTAATTGGGAGTTTTTTAAATAGACATTAGTGTTCAGGTGTCCTTAATTACAACAAAATGTCAGCCCAACTGTTTTTTAAAAATGTTGTCACGGTGCTACCATAGAATACTGGAATCTCTCTAATTTCTGTAATGGATCTAGAATTTCGGTAATGTAGCTGTATAGATTTTGCAGTTTGAATAAATAAGACATTTCTTTAAATTAAACAGATATTACCCTTCTGAAGTCTTATTTCTTTCCAGATAACTACTTAATATTTGATTTCAATGAAAGCTTCATGACAGCTACTGTGAATCACCCACATTAATGTGGCATAATAGAGCCTGACTTCCCTTCAGATACTGGGCATACATTAATGCAAATCCAGTATATTCTAGTATATTCTTACTTTTAGTAATCAGACCTAGTGAATATGAATGGCTTGACAAAAGATTTCTCTTAACACTGAGTTATCACAGGAATTATGTGCATTAGGTAACATCTGATTAGAGCAATCCTTTCAGTTGTTCAAATAACTTTTAGTCACATGAAAGGATTCAGTTACTGACCTAAATGGCATCTCACATAATGCAAGGAGTTCTAAAAACCCTTGCTCAGTCCTGAAGTCAAATATTTCCACAAAATTCTGCATAACTTTTGCAAACTTTGTTTTCTGTAGCCTTACCAAAACTTAATGTAGAATATAAAACAGCCAATATAAACAGAGTAAGAGTAATCCACATATTTTACAAATATATGCAAAGACAGAAGCGAAATCTTGTTTTTCTTAATTTACCTTTTAAATGTATCTGACCATTCAGACCTATATAAAATTCAAAAGCATTTTGAGAATAGGAAAAAATACAAGAGAAAAATAATTAAATGTAATTAGATTATTAGAGATGTACAGATTTTTAAAAATAACTTTAACCATTCAAAATTTTACAATTATAATTGAACTAGAATTTGAAACAACCTCCCACAGACTTTTTTGCTATTACTTAACAAAAAAAAATACTAATTGAGAAATGATTGCTCAAAAAACGTTTTCGCTTGACTAAAAACAGTCTTGCCAAATAGTGGTTCAGTGTAGCTTCACAAGTTTTAGGATAGTACTCATCGCCATGTTGCAGATAAAGGGAAATTATCAGTTGCAAGCTAGATAAACCTGCATGCCATCTACCTGTAACATGCTTCCTACTTTATCATCTATTCTAGTAATAGTTTCAATGACAGAAAAGTAATATATTCCAGTGTGACAGTGAGAGAAGTGGGTAGTCTAATTAAAAAACCAATGTATTTTCCTCTCCCTCCCGTGTCAAACAGAGCTGCGAATGTAAGGACATTGTTTTGACACCTTCTGTTATAGAAGCATAGTGTGGCTTAGGAGTTGTGGTTTGTTGTCTTCTAAAAGAGAGAAACCAAACTAATGCAGATGTCTGGAGCAATCATCCTGGTTACTTCAGAAGTAGAAGCTTGCAGATGGCAATAATAGCTTTTATTGTATCAGCTGATGAGGAAGGGATTTTTATGGGCAGTTTTCAAGTCTTTAAACAAAAAAAAAACCCAAAACATAGTTAAAAATAGTTAATCAGTAATTTTTTGTGTAATCATTGTTGCTTTGGTAGAATGAATCGATGTGCATGCTGATAATTATAATAGTCTTCTAAATAAGAGCTTTGCTCCTGTGGATCATTTGGTTCCCACTCCCAAAATCTGAGTCCTTTTGTTTTTCTTGAACTGACAAGTTCCAAGCTTATTAAGCCTGATAAAGTCATAGTAAAAATTATCCAAAAGTAGTCAAAAGGGCTCTTGATTAGTGAGAAACTGTTGTTTATTCTTTTTAAACACTTAGAACTTCCTAAAATCTGAAGTGATTATGTTATTTCTGAGCAAATCAAGTTAACCATTACAGAGGCTGGAACTCCCAGGTAAGGCTAAAAATGCCTTAATGTCATCAAGGCATTTCTAAGTAACAAAAAGAAAATATTGCTTACATTATGTATTACTCATCCTTTTTCCTTCATCCACTACATGCTTTGACAAAGTACAATGTTAAAATTTTTAATTATCTAAGCTGCAACAAGTTGTTTTCACCTCTACTGTGTAAGATAATTTCATTGAAAGTTTGAGAATGTCATATATGGGGTTTTTTTTAATCTCTTGCATTCTTCTGTAGAAAGAAATAATAATTAAATTGTTGAGGACTCTCCGTGTGTTGAGACACGAGGCTTGACTCCATTTCAGAAGGCTGATTTATTATGTTAAATATTATATTAAAATACTACATTAAGAATATACTAAAAGAACAGAGAGATCAGAAGGCTACAACAAGAACAGAACAGAATAACAAAATCCTGTGACTGCTCACAGCCTTGGCACAGGTGGCCGTGATTGGTCATCAATGGAAAACGATCCACATGGACCAGTCACGGATGCACCTGTTGCATTCCACAGCAGCAGATAGTAATTGTTTACATTTCTCTCCTGAGGCTCCTCAGCTTCTCAGGAGAGGAAAAATCCCAGCAAAGGATTTTTCATAATATCATGGCTACATTAAATGTGTATGAAAAATGTAACATTTGTTATACAAAGTTTCTGTGGTTAAACCCACATGGCAACTAAGTAACACACAGCTTCTCACTTACCCTTTTCCCTGCCCATTCTGGGAAGGGGAATCAGAATAAAGAGCAAAATGTTTGTGTTAAAATAAAAATATTTTAATAATTGAAACAAAAGATGAAATAATAATAACAATATTTTAATAATAATAATGGTATGATAAGGACAGAGGGAGAGAGGAATAAAACCCAAGAGAAACAAGTGATAAACAATAGAACTGGTCTCCAACCTCAGCCCCTGACAGCTGATTTCCCCTAGTCTATAGACTGAACAGGATATCCTATGGTATGGAATATCTCTTTGGCCAGTTTGGGTCAGCTGCCCTGGCCATGTTCCTTCTCGGCTTCTTGTGCATCTGCTCACTGGCAGAGCATGGGATACTGAAAGTCCTTGATTTAAAGCAAACACTTCTTAGCAACAACTGAAACATTATTTCCATACTCAGTCCCAAGCATCTCACTGTACCAACTACTAAGATGGAAATTATTGCAGCTGAAACCAGAACAAATGGAAATTAGCTGATGTTCATTAATTCTTTTAAGAAATTTGTGCAAAATATTATTGGATGACTGCAAAAAAAAAAAAAAAAAAAAAAAAAAAAAAACCAAAAACCAACCAAGAACAAAATTACCTGAGTGCACAGCATCACAGAATCACTTTGGTTCCAGTATTAAAAGACAATGTTACTGGTGTTCACCTCCGTGAAGTTTATTTCAGGATTGAAAAGTTAGTTTGCAGTGCACAGTCATGCTTCATCTATTTATAGTTCTGTATAAACTAAGTTGTAGTATAAATTGTTGTGGTAGGTGGCAATCAAAAACCTAAACACAACTCACAGTACTGTGTGGCTGGTATATGGTGCTCCTTGCGTGATTACACATTCATATATACACCAAATATTTTTATCCTGTCCCACACAAGATATATTTCATCAAGTGCTTATGAGCTGTCTATAGTAGGCAAAACGAAAGCTTCTAGAACATGAAAAACATCCAAAGTAGTATAGAATGAGATCTGTAAATATTCAGAAAAAAAGTACAATTATAACTGTGTTCTGTAAGTATGAATAAGTGAAGCATAATAAATAAAGTAGGTTTTTTTCTTTGGTGGGTTTTTGTCCTGTCTGAGTAAATAAATCATTCTTCATGAACAGCTTAAAGACAACCATATACAGCAGCATGGTGAGAGCTCTCACGCCTTTCAAAAAGATCCTGCATTAACTTCTTACAATTGATATTTTATTGCTGTTGCTCCTCTTGAAATCAGTACTAGGTCTAAATGTTCTTTTGCACAAGAGGTCAATGGAGTTAGAAGACACTAGCCCTCTTGAAGGAAATAAATCAAAGTCATTCACAGTAATACCTCTCCCAGTCACTGCTGGGACAATAACAATAAAGTTTGACCAAGGAGCAGCCAGTAGTCGTACTGTAGAAGAAAATAATATAATTGTTCCTTCTTACTTTATACTCTTTATACTATTTGCTTAAATATAGCTCATCATTTAGAAAATTTGGTATCACAATAAGCAAAGTTTTATTAAAATAACAAAATAAAACAAATGGAAAAGCAATATCTTTTCCCTATCCTCTATTTTAATAATCCTGGGTGTAGTAAGTCCTTGCCTCTGTATTTGGTCTCTAAGACACAAGACTTGAGAGGCAAAAACAAATAGTAAACATGAAGTCAATAAGTAGGAGAAAAAAACAGGGAACTCCAAAAGTATGTATGGCCTTTGGAAAACAGCAGCTAGAATTCCTCATGAGGAAAATCCTTCCAAATGCAATTTTCAACTCAGGATTCCTTTATTCACAGCTGCACACCGTAGCTCACAGATCTGTTAAATTATATGTATATCGAGAAATTAAAACATCTAAAGTCTTAATTTTTCACTCTGTTCTGATACTTATATATGTCACAAGGAAGCAGAGCACCATCATTGCTTCTTCTGCTCCTGTTGAGTTTGTGCTGCCTGCTGCTGCCAGGTTAAATGTCCTCTTGTGATGGTGGCTTTGCCAGTGTAAGGAGGCAGTGGTGCTCTCTCTCTCCTGTGGTTTGGTGCTCGTGGAAACATTGTCCTCTCCTGCCATGTGTCTATGCTCATGTGAGGTTTGTCTATATTGTGTACTGTGCCATGTGCAGTAGTATCATGTAACCCAATAGCTCATACCTTTAATGACAGTTTATGGCTAAATATTCTCACTTGAGAAATCAGTCTTTTGCAGCAAAAATGGACAAAATGGAAGAATTACACAAAATTAACGGCCAGCATAGTCCTTTTGCCAAAAATAATGAGAAGATATTTTGGCTTTGCAGTGTCACTCAGTGCATAAAACAAGTACATTTTCATGGATGCAGTTATTTAAACAAGCTGAGCGAATTCTTTCAAGTCTTACACATGTATTTAACTATCAGTATTCATTCACTTATCAGTAAATTCACATCAAAAAGAAGAAAAAATAAATGATCATCCCTACCAGTTCTAGTAACTCTCAGCTATTTGAAAACTGGTACACACTCTTACAGTGGTAATGGATTTTTAAGCCACTAAATTGAAGTTAGAATGTCAGAGATCTGTAGTGGGCTTCCAGATACTTCAATTATAGGAAAGTGAGACAGGACTGCAGCCATGGGAATGATGCTGAACAACAACAATTGTGTTTTTCAGATTACAGTAAGTGCAATTAGACCACATAAATATACTGGTCAAACTGTTCTGGGTCGATCATAAAAAATGAATTTTTAAATGAAGCCTATTATGAATGTACAAGACCGGAGTAGGTATTATTACCAGTGCTTTATTTATTGGTTTATACAAGACCTTGTTTAAAGGAATACCAACACTGCAGTGGAGGACAGTTGGTTTTGTCTAGTGCTGCACTTTGAGGTCAGCAAGAATCTTCTGATTAGCTTCAGTGAATATTAGACTAAGCTTATAGTGCTTTCTACTCCAGCTTTGTTATTGCAGTCACTGACAATGATACACGAGAACAGACAGAATACAGACTGAAATACTGGACTATAAAGTGAGTGCTGACAGCAGTAGATTCTTAGATTTTTCCAAAATCAAAATAGTATTGTAGAGATTCTGAGATACCAGAAGTAACTTATTAACCCTTGGGAACTGAAACATGTTATGCAAGATACCCATCTGGATGGAAGAAACTGCATATCTCTTGTTCTTTAGAATGATGAAATATCTAGATTTCTCAGATTGACGTCTACTGATCAGATCAAGTAGCCAGTCACAAGTCTCTTCTCCCACTCCCTTGGAATAATGAGGAGAATAAAGGAAGAAAGTGAGAGGTATATGAAAAATCATGGAAAATGGCAGACTAAAAATCTGAAGCACGTTGGCAACAAAATGACTGCATATTTTTGCAAGTTTTTTCTAATTTAACTAAGAGCAGAAATAAAGACCTTTTTTTCATGGACAGGCTTATATTGCTAATTTAAAATACTAAGAGCAGAAATAAAGACCTTTTTTCATGGACAGGCTTGTATTGTTAATCACAAAAGAAATCAAGGTGTGATGAAAACTAGCTCAATATGCCATTGCCTAAGTCTGTTTAGAATTGTTTCCCTTTATATTTAAACATATATCCTAATAGTTAAGGTAATCTTTCTGATGTATAAATTTAAAGGACTATCCAATATTGTCATTTAGAATAGATATTTAAAGGATGCCACAGATATTGAAAGGAAATTTAAGGATTTACCCACATTTTTTTATTTAGAATTCCATTCAATGATTGGCATAACTGGTGTCACTAACACCTGTTGCAGAGGAACTTGCTACTGACATTTGTGGGTCTCCAGGTGGGACAAGGGAGAAAGGGAGAGAGACAAGCATATATTGCTGTGTTTTGTTTTAATTTTGATTTGTTTTGCTTTAAGATTAAGGGAGAAAAGTCCACCTTATACTGCTAAGTTATTCTGACAATCTAAGATGCATTTTACTTTTAAAGACAGACTACAAATCATATTAGTGTCTCCTGAGAAAACTCAAATTCAGGACTAGACTCAATTTAAAGATTTTGCTCAGTTTCCCTAAGGAATGGTTGGACACAAGCATGATGATTTCTTCTGAAAACCAAAAGGTAAAATTTACTGTTCCTGTTTTATTCCAGACTTCTACCAAGCATTTCAATGTTTATTGCCAATGCAGAGGAGGTGCTGCAGTTCTAGGCAAACCAAACCAAGACATAGAAGAATTCATGATAAAATAATCAAATTAACTAATTTTTTCTGGAAGCAATTACTGATCATCTTAAATAAAGGCCCCATGCGCTAGACAGGTAAGTGTCATCGAAAAGCAAATTCATAATATTCACTTAAGGAATTTATTGAAAAGATGCTTAGATAAAACTGGAAGCACTGGGGAAAGAAACAGTTATGTTTTGACAGCTAAAATTCTACCTGGGCACTATGGTCACAGACATCATTAGCCTAAATCACATCAATTTCTATTTTGAAATCATGAATATCATATTCTTCATTTAACTTCTAAAGAGCTCTGGAAAGCTGAACAAAAAACAGGTCTTTTCTGTCTGATCTGAAAGAGTGGGGATGATTAAGTTTTTTAAGTGGTCACTAAAAAAAAAAAATAAAAGAACATTGTTCTCCACTCTCCCAATCACCAAGCAAAACCATCTTCTGCCCGGTGAGAAGCTATGAATCTGAATCTATTCTGGACAGGTAGCCTTTGAATGCAGCCCATCTGTGCCCTTGGTGGGTGTTAAGAGTCACAGAGATATTGGCTAAATTGTTGAAACTCCTACTATGATTGTTGTGAAAGAAAATTACTTAGAAGCCCTCAGGAAGGGGTTCGTGTCAGATAAAAATATCTCAGTGAAGCTGAAAAGATACCGGGATACCGGGCAGGGCTTGCCTTAGACAACCAACTGGTTATAACAGCAGTTATCATTTTGCAGCTGTATAAATAAGGTGTTTAATCCTTCCCTATCATCAGAAAAAAAAAAAAAAAAAAAGAGTATTTTATTGTGGATCTGGGCCCATATTCTGGTTGTAAACACAGTACAAGCACCTGAATATACTCAAGTTCACAATGAGTTAGTTTAAAAAGAATCTGGCCTGTAAATACATTATCTTAAATACCTAGTTCATTGAAACAGAATGTCTTTATGGCACTTAACTGCATCAGCAATAGAATTAACAGATGCTGATTTTATCCTTACCTAATGAAAAAAGTTCTTTTCAAAAGTAAATACAATTTCAATTTAAAGACACCCACTAGATATCACTACAAGACTTCTAGGTGAAGCTTTAAAGGAAGAGACACTACGAGAACTGAAAGAGTGGGATTCAAGACATTAGTGGTGAAAGTTTTCCCTCTTAAATATCTTCATTTCTTCTTTGTCTCTCGATCCACTATTTAATTGTTTTATCTTCAGTTTACCCCTATTTCTTGACCATACCCAAATGCAGTTTGCAATGGAAGGGTAAAATAAAGTTAGAAAATTACAAGAGCATGCTATGACATAATTAAATGCCATATTAAGGAAAAAGTGTATTAGTGATCTGAGGAAAGGTCACTGCTGTACACAAACACATTAGCATAAGTACAAAAAATAAATGAGACTTTTCGTTCTCTTTTTGTATTCCTTCTGTCTGAAGGGTACCCAAATGAGAATTCTAAGTTCACTGAGAATGACCTCTAAGGGAAAGACTTGTTATATCATTAGAATCTCATTGGCACAACCTAATGAATTAGATGGCAGACAAATAAATTCTTCTCATCTTTCTTTTGTGCTCTTACATTACTAATTTTTCAGATTATTCACCCTTGCTCGTTTACGTGAAAGTGGAGCAGTATGAACCCACACCATAAAAGTGGGGATAAATTCACTGTTTGAACCTGCAGCATGAACTCCCAAGAAAACTTCTCAAGAGCATTTTATCATCATGCTCTGAACCTTCCAGGGTTTTATCATCATGCTCTGAACCTTTCCTTAACAGGGAACAGCACATAGTAAGCTTAGACCATTTGCTTCCTTAGTTTCTATGTTAGAAAATAGATATAAGAATTGCCTCTTTCCTGCAGAGTCTTCTCTGCAAGCCGCCACATGAATTTCCTCTCAGTCTCCCTGCAGACATCCTGCCTTTGTGAGGCAGCACAAAGTGTTTCTAAGGCCCCATCTATTAATGACCTAGAAAAGGAGTGTGCCGACCTTCGTTTAAACTTGGCAACAAGATGTTTTCAGATGCACTTGTCCCTACATAAGCTAAAAAAAGAGCGCAGCTTCTAAACTCAGTGGGCGGAGGGCTGATAGGTGACAGCCTCAGAGGTACCACGGAAGGTAGGCAGGCTGTGCTGAGGTCTCAGGGACCTTTGCTGCCCATCAGAAGCAGCAGTGACACACTTCAAATGGATCTGGTGAAACCCTGCACTGTCAGAGTGCTTGGTCAGAGATACTGTGGCAAAAATACCTGCAGGTCTTATGAAAACTTTGCCAGTCTCTTTTAAGCACAAAAAACATGAAATGACAGGTGCTCACACTGCTACCCCACACTGTGGCACTAGTCTGGTCTTGGAGGGAAGGGAAAAAACATTTTGAAAGATTATTGAGGACTGTGCCATCACAACTCTGCTGGAGACCAGGAAGAGAAGTATAGTCTGCTTTCAAGCTGGACTAAGGCTGAAGTTGTAACTTAGCTTGAAGAGAATCAAGTTATTGGATAAATAGATGCAGCTTTCAGAATCAACGCCGTACCTGACCTTGTGTGATATAATATCTCCAGCTGTTCACCCCATCCCTGTAAGACCACTTACATTTTGTGGAACATTTTCTTAATAAAATCCATCTGGAAGCGTTTTTACTCCACCTTCCTCATTTCTGCTTTAGAAGCCTGAACTAAACACATATTTGTTTTATTTCATGTCTAAGGAGACTTAATTTTCAGAAAATACTCTACAAATACCATCATTTTTACTTTCTGGAAAGCTTTGACCTTGTACTGTGAATACAGAAAAAGTGGGACAGATGTTGATTGTTTTTCCCAAAGATAAAATGAAAACCAGCAAAACAATAAAAAACTTGTTGAACTATAGCATAGAAAAAAACTGCCTATAGAAATTAAATGTCTCCTTCACATTCTCTAATTTTTTCTGAATGTTTTTATTAGCACCCTTCTTTATAAGAAGTATTCTTGTGGGTGATTTAGAATTTTGAGGCATTTAGAGGTAATAGTTACAAAATGAATAAATGAATAAAGAAACACCTTTCTCATGTCCTGCAATAGAGACCAAATTGGAGTGGTGGGGGGAGAAAATTGTAGAAGAAAAATACTGAAGTAGAATACCTATATTTTCACTCACAAAACATTATTCCTCTAAGGACAAGAAAATTCAGTTCCTCCCCCTTTTTTTTTTTTTTTTTTTTTTTTATAAGACAGCTAAATTTAACAAAAGTGAATTCTCATGTAATTTTATGAGATTCCACTCATACTGAGATAATCATAACCAATATGAATGAAATAATCTTAGACTATTACCATAACAATTCTGAATTTGCTTCTCTCAATAGCTTCAGTTTATTAAAGTCCTAGAAATATATCAAAAGCTGGTAATCATAAGGAAAAGGTGCATTCTTCAGAAAGAATATGCTGCCTGTGTCATCTCACATTATAGACTGCATTGAAGATAAAAACCATCTGCTTTAATTATTTAAATAAGGACAGGGGTTTTTTTTTTATTTTCAGAAGGTTTGCTGCCCATAAAACTATCCTACTGCTCTATGAAATATATTAAGCTGATTAGTACACCAAATCCATCTTTCACCCAAATTTTCTGTAACCACCCATTAAAAACAGCATAGTAGGGCACACAACTCACAACTTAAGGATGACTACATGAACGAAATAAACTCTTTCTACACATGGGAAGGCTGGTTTGATAAATACTTTAAATCTTGATAATATTTGTTCCATTTTCCTTCCTCCTTTTGGCAGATTTTTTTTTTAAATTGCAGGCTACAAACTGGTTGTCACACCATAGTTTCTGCCTACTAGAACTCACTGAAGAAATTAAATTATTGTGTCGTGTGTTATCTTCCGATTGTTCGTCTTTCTCCATAGTTTTATTTTTTTATCTGTAGATTACTGAGAGAACAGAACCCCATTCATATGTGTGCATCCACATTTGGAAAAAGAAAGAGGAAAAAATACCCCAAAAAACAAGGAAAATAATTCCTTGGAAAGACAATAAAGTGAAAGTGAATCAACTAGAAGCAAGATTTGGTACAGTCCACCTTTAATTTTTCTCCCTGAATGCAGCCAAATATATTATGAGACAAAATTTCCTAAAGGAATAAAGGCTTTGACAATGTGAGTTTTCAAACAGTGAAAAAGGACAAATATTGCATCTGCATATTTAAGGTCAGCATAAGTAATGGACCATATAGAAAATTGGTTAATGTAAATACAGAGGTACTGAACACATTCTAAAAGCAGTTTCTTGGCATTTACCTACATAGAAGTCACTGTTTGGATTCACTGTTTCTTAACAACAAATTCAGGCATAACTACAATAGCAGCTGTACATGTAACCTGCTTGTGAAGGATTTGTACCCCGTGGAATTTATAGGACTTTTTGGGGGGTTGTTTGGGGGATTTTTTCTAAATGTTAAGAGGTGTCATATTTGTATATAGAGAAATTAACATCTCAAATGCATCTCAAGCTAGAACATCATCTCTATTTTAGCAAATTCTGCCCATTCATTCCACAAACATTAAATAAATCTGAGTGCTGTTGTGCAGCATGAAATACAAAACATGCAGAGCACTGAAATTACCCTTTCTTAATAGGGGCTTGAACAGGCAACCCCAAACTGAGGAATTGTACCCTACCACCTCCCATTTTGGAAGCCTTCAGCCTCACTTCTTTCTTTGCTACAGGTTTGCCTTTCTTTCTGTGTTGCTGAAGCCTGTGTTTGTCCAATTTCTTTTTTCAGTGAGCAAACCCATGTCTAGTACAGTTTGAAAACGGCCCTTAACAGAGCTCTTGCTTGCCAGAACATTCTGGAAGAAAATAAAATAATGGGAACAGGAGCATCTCTTTTCTCCAGTGAAGCTTTGCTCCACCCTTTTGCAGTGGCAAACAGGTCTTTGAATGGTGTGAAAGTCAGCAGCTGAAGAAGACAAGTGTCACCCCAAACCCCCTTGCTCACCTCCGTGTTGTCATTTACAACCACATTGGTAAAATGACAGCAATAACTGCACATTTTGCTCATTTAGATTTTTTTTTAATCAAGGACACCAATATACCCCAGACTGATGTACAGCAAAAGGGAACATTTTTACACAAAAATTTACTACAGTTCATGTGCTGCTCTTGTGAAATGTGTTACTATCTGGACAAATGTCAATATGTGGTTCAAAAATGACACATTTTCAAAGGTAAATAACTCTTATTTTAATTATGTTAGCTATTTCTGATATCACCTATGTATTAAAAAAAGGAAAAAAATACTTCAGAAAGGGAGGACTTCAAAAAGAAAATATCTGTAAAGCTCTCTGCTCCACTGTAAAACATTTTCCTCTAATAGCTGCTTCCTGAGGTAGATTTGCATTCAAAATTACGAAACTTATGAATGTTGGGGGTCAGGATATCAGGCAGATAACAGAAAATATACATTTATGATTTTAAATTAATGAAAGTAAATTAATAACTTTATTTTAATTATTTTTTTAATCTGTCTTTCATAAACATTTTACCTTACCCAGCCTTGAGTTAAGAGTGACTTCAAAGGGTTAGGATGAAATTCTGCTGACTTCTTAACTGAAATGTTAGTGATTCTTCCCTAGATGCCTACTGTATGCAAGAACAAAGTGTGCCTTCAGAGTACTTTGCAAAGGAAGAGTGGGATGCAGTAGTATAATAATCAGAACCACATCAGGGCATTGAGAAGCATACTGAGGTGGCAAAAATGCTTTTTCACATTCTGACATGAAGGAAGAAATAAATTCATCCTCTAGGTAAACAGACAGATAGCTGAGCTGTCAAAGTCAATTCTTTTCCAAACGCTTCTATTTGCCTTCAGTAAAATGAGGGGAGTGGGTGTGGCTATAGGGTGACATGTTGCTCTGAATTCTCATCAGAATTGCTTAGGAAGAAAGACTAAAAGACTAGAAATAGAAAAAACAAATACTGTTGCAAAATCTCTCTAAGCAAAATGTAAACTATTATACTGCTACATCAAAATTTGCATCTTTTCAAGATTGAAGGAGTTTTAGAATTTGTCACAATGCCTTAAATTTAAAATTCTGTAACAGTATTGGGGTTTTTTGCTAAATGTTATTCTTTGCAAAGTATGTCAATTAACAGGAGACCAAACCTGCCTTCTCTTATAAGCCTTCATCAAGAACTCTCTTCCAAACCACCATTAAATTCTTGAAGATTGTTTTTGCACAAATTTTATATTTTAAGAAGTTTTTCTATTCATGACCATCAGTTTTAATAGTTAATCCAGCAACATGCAAGTCGAGGTTATAGTAAATTAATGTCTTTCTTAGCCTTCAGCTGCTGACTTCCTGAGCAGTTGACATCCAGGATAAAGTCATGTTCTTTACTGGATATTTACTGGATATTCCTCTCTCTGCATTCTTGCTCAGCTTCATACCTGATCCAATCACCTACTCGTATGAGGAATTAACAAGCCTGCTCACACAATAAAAATCTGTTATGTAGATCTAGACTTCCATGAAAGTCAGTGAAAACTCTGGAAAAATTACTCTTCAGTAACAAAAAAGTTCTAATAAGAATCAAGCACAGAAGCATTCCATATGTGCTCTATTTTTATTGATTAACCCAATAAGATATAATATGAGCGATTTTTCAAATGAATAGGTACATTAATAACTGTCCATATTAATCTGCAAAAGGTAATATTTGATTTCTATTTCCTGAGGCTTTATGAACAGCACATATTGATCTGTCAAGTTGGTGTACAGTATTTTTCACATTTCTTGCTTTACATACCATTATCTACCCAAAGCAAAAATAAACTCATTAAGTGTTCCATTGAGATAATTTGAAAAATTGCATTTAATATTAATTTCTTATACCTCTTTACTTTGCTCATTTAATTAAAAGCCTCCTTAAAAAACAAACCAACAACCCTTTAAAAACCCAAACCAACAACCACACACACACATAGAAAAAGACAACTGCTGACAAGATGTTACGGGCTTGTTAAACAAGGAGCTCCAAAATGTTTCCATACCATTTTAATTATCACACCTAATTCAAATAAATATTAATGTAAGAATCAATAAATTAAACAACAAGCATTTCATAAGCTGGACTTAGGCGTACTAGGTGAAGTAAAAATATCACTGAGGAAAGGAGCTTTAAAATAATCTTTCCAGAGAGAAAATTCTTACTAAATACTTGTTTTGGAGACCTTAATGACAGCAAATAAGGTACTGTGATTATACAACCCTCTGTCTAGGTAAATTCTAACTCAAACATATACATACAATTAAAAGAACATGGTTACTTTCTAATAATAAAAAATAAAAAAATATTCTTAATTAACTGAAATTGCTTGACCTTATGCCCTGATTTTTTGTTGCTTCCAATTAACAAGTCACATCCTTAGAAGGAAACCCACTCCAAGACAAGTGCCCTGCTGAATTATAAGTTCTTCTCTGGGAGACCTGTCGTGCTTCATTGTACCACAAGTGATTGATAGCTTTGCCCTGTTGCAGTGACTTTGTGGCTAAAAGTGCACGTGATCGTCATAAGTCATTGCACCAAATGCTTCTTGTAAAGTCAGACAGGACTCTGGCTCTCCAGTGGGTACACTTTGAAAGAGCCCACAGATCTCTGACAGTACTAAGCATCCATCAAAAACAAGCAAGCAAATAGAGATAAAAACAGAGGCTTTTTTTGGATATCAGAAATGTAAATTTCACTAGACACATGAATATTTCAGCAGGGTAAATACACATTTAATGTACTTATATATCTGTAAGCAGGGAGATAGGTGTGCAATCATGTCATACATCTGATTTACCATTTGACGTGTTCAACTTGTGGTACAGAAATGGCCTCTAGTCAGCAAGTCATTTTTATTACTTCCTACGGGAAGATAGGAATATTGTTTTCTTCTCTTTTTGACAGCATTTAGCTTTTGCTCAAAGTTATCAGATATAATTTGAACTTTGGACAAGGTAGCTTTTATTTTACAACCTAAAAGGTAAAATCTGAAAGAATTATTCTTTTTCTTTTTTCTTTTTCCCCCATTCAGAAGAGATATACCATGAGATTAGTAAAAAATTAAACATTGGGGATTTCTGACACTGATTTATTTCCCCTTTGGCTGCATTCTGTAAAAAAGCTATATACATTTACTGAAGATTTAGAACAGATGAACCATTTAGCTCCAGTGTAATAAAAATGAATTATAACTCTGGAGAGTAGAGTTATATGTATTCAGAATAGGAGTGTGACTTTTTAAAGATATCTGTAGTTTTCTTGTAACTTATTAATCTAATGTCACTAGAGGCAAAGTGTCCTATAAAATAGGAAATATTATCGCTCAGTTTTAGTATATTTCATAGAATTTACTCTGTAATTGTAAATACATGTAATAAGTGATTGGTAAATTAGAAAATTTTACATTACATTATCATCTTTTTAAAGTCATGAATCCATTCAACTGGGCACATACTATCCCATTAGTTTAAACAAGAAAAATAAATTTACTATGGCAAGATAGTTCACTGGAATTGATAAATGAACATGCCATTTAATAATGCTCTTTAGCAAAATATTTTCTTTTCAGGTCCATATCATAACTTCCATTGTTTTCATGGTGCTTTTCCTATCATGACTACCCACTACTACTATAGTGCTTAACATAATACATCTAAACCAACAATATAGCAGCTTTGGACTTGAGAATGCAGTAGGCATTCTGCTGCAGGAAACCAATATATCACTAACCCCCCAAATCTATGGCAAAATTGTTGGGACTGAAACCATGAAAAATGTTGTTTCTCTGTTTGAAGCATGGAGACTAGTGCAGCTTTGAGAACACTACAATATGGTGTGACGTGACCAAAAAAGGTTTTCTCCTTTGTTTAATAAAATGTTTGTTTCCGTCATATATCTCCTTCCTTAGCCTGTTTCAGCAGAACCTATCCCCATTGCTCTTTAAATGTTCATGTAGCTCTCCCTGTAATACACTTGCTTAAAAAGCAAAAATTTTCATAAAAAAATGAAAACACTGTCAGCTTTCTATAAAACTCTAGGAAACATGCTCTTTTCCACCAAGTTGGAGAATACATATTAATAGAAGTAAAGCATCCAATAAAGTCCTCAGGATACCATAAATAACCAAACAGGATCTTGGCACTAAGCAGTAATACTTTGTGATTTGTTTTATGCTAATTTTAAGGGAACAGGATTGTATGTCTAACGAAAAAGACAGAACCATAGACAATTAATGAAGCTGATAATCTTTTGAGAGGAAAAAAAAAGAAAAGCAGCAAAAAAGAAAATTAAAATTTTGATTTTAAAATGCAAGTTACTTTTCTTCCTTATGTGCACAAAGTTCACCTAATCTTTAGTATGCAAAATTCAGTGAGAACAGAACAAAACAAACTGTGTTATTTGAGATGTTATTTAGTTTCTGTAAGTGAATTTAATTTAAAATTTTCTAGAAAGTAATCAGAAAGATTTCAAGAAAAGTTCTTACAGCAGTGCAGCCAAGAAGACTGTTAAACTGCTG
Organism: Onychostruthus taczanowskii; assembly: GCF_017590055.1. Taxonomy (NCBI): domain Eukaryota; kingdom Metazoa; phylum Chordata; class Aves; order Passeriformes; family Passeridae; genus Onychostruthus; species Onychostruthus taczanowskii. The sequence continues at coordinate 1,002,180 of NW_024498795.1, forward strand.
ATGTCTCCAGTATGGAGGATACATCTCTCTCAGATCAGAAGTGACAGGTGAAATTATCTGATTTTAGTGCAAAGTGAGACTTCTCTTTTTAATACCCTTGTGGTTTAAACCACAAGGGTATTGTTCTCTGCATTTCTAGAAGGGATGTTACACCTGGGCTTCCTGCCCATCTCTAAGAAAGTCATAACTCACAACACAGCATAGACTAAATTTTGACATAAATTTAAAGTCTACTGCATAATGACATGTAAATGTCCTTTGATACACATTCTTGTCAACATTAATGGTGATTTTATTAACCATATCCAGTATGGATCTTACAATAGCAAAAGAGAGTCTTTTCAGATGCAGACAGAGTAAAGAAAACCCTTAGAGTATATTAAAATCTTCCTAGAAATCTTGAGTTGCCAAATTGCTTTGTCAGTAAGGGTTTAATGGCTAAGTCTAAGGAGATCATTAAGAAAACATGAATTGTCACCATGGATAAAAGAAAAAAGAATCTACCTTGAGGTGAAAAAAAAAGATCCTTTTGAGTTAGTATGAGTTTTGTCTCTTTTATTGTAAAATATTAGTCTACCACTTTGATATATTAAGGACATGTTCAACAGAATAATTTCTGTGGTGTTCTCTAGAGGGTCAAACCTTATAAAAGAAAAAGAAGAAGAAAATATTAAGCAATGGATGTTTCTTTTGGCTGTCAAAGTTGACATAGAAAGAGAAAAAAAATTGGTATTTTTTTGGCCAATGCTCAAAACCAAAACACACATGCATACACAAATCTGATCCCCCAAACCCAAACCATTACTACCCAAAAAAATACCTCAACCTACACTCAAATTTGTATGAATTTATCATCCTAAAGTATAATTTACAGAAACTTACTGATTTATTGGGTGCAGAGAGGGAAAACCAGCCATTTCTAAACACTATCATCCAGAATAAAATTACTATCAAAACAATACAGTGACAATATACAAAGACAATTAAAAGACATTGTCATCACAGACTGATTAATACATTACTTCAACTTCTCACTTCTTTCAGGCTTTACAATCCTGTGAAAGACAATGTGGATACATCTTCTCAAAGTCAGAGAAAGATAAAAAAGACCAAGATGAGTCTTAAATTTCATACATATTCATAATTTTAAAAAATACCTGTGGAAAACAAAGTGAGATATTTGTCACTTCTTCCATCCAGTTTACATCTGATGAAAGTAAGGTCCCATCTTTCACAGCCTTATCAAGACCAGAGATTCACAGAATGGTTAAGGTTGAAAGGAATCACCAGTGGAGTTATCTGGTCCAAGCACCCCTCTCAAGCAGGGTCATCCTAGAGCACCTTGCATAGGATTGATTTCAGATGGCACTTTAACATCTCCAGTGATGGGACAATCCACATCTCTGAGCTGTCTCTTCCAGTGCATGGTCATCCACGGAATAAAGAAGTTCTTCCTGATGTTCAGGTGAAACTTTCTGTGTATCTGTTTCTGTCCATTGACTTTTTTTCTATTGCTTGGTACCACCAAGAAGTGCCTGGATTCATCCTCTGAACACTCTCCCTTCAGATACTGATAGACATTGACAAGGTCCCCTCTCAGTTGTCTCTTCTCAAGGCTAAACAGGCCCGACTCTCAACCTTTCCTTGTAAGAGAGATGCTCCAGGCCCTTAATCATATTTTAGCCCCCCACTGGACTCACTCCAGGACTTTCATGTCTCTCTTGGACTGAGAAGCTCAGAACTGGACACTGCACTCCAGATGCGACTAATCAAAATAGGTAAAGTGATGCTATTATTCACTTGCTATAACTTAGGTCCTGAGACTTAACTTCTACAACTTCATGGCAATAACTTTGATAATAAGTAGAGCAAACATTTTATAGTCCCCTGGTTTAACTTAGGAGTCAATTATTCTCCAATACCATCTTCTTAAGAGGACAATATTTCTGGTTTATGCTATTGAAAACTGATCAGTTATTTAATTTGTTCCTAACTTAACTTTCTCTTTCTCTACAAATCTTTATCAAGCTTAGAAAAAAAAATATGTTAGATGTGAGTCTGAAATAAACCCATTAGTTTTTGTTTCTTTTAAAGAAATAAAAACAACAATTCTGACTCTTATCTGCAAAAAGGAAATGGACAAACAAGACCTTCATCCCAAATGTCTTTTTTTTTTTTTTAAGTTTCTGTGTAATAAGTTTTTTAGAAATTGTCCTATTTTTTTCTTACCAGGAAAACTAGGAAATGTGCACTTTCTTTTATTTTCTCTTTTTTTTTTTTTCCTGAATATTGTCATTATTCTCTCTAAGAGTTCATAAAAAGTGTTTGGGTCACACATTTACAGTTAATATATATGAACATAAGTCCCTTGAAATGATGTGGTTTGTTAACAAGGCCCTATTTTCCTTGCCCTTCTTGCTGCACTGCAGATAAGGTGGACTTCAGCAATGAGAGAAAATATAATGTTTCACAAGGACTGGTGAGAATATCAAGCAGGGAAGAAAGGTTAAAAGGAAAAATGATAATTACATATTGTATGGAGACATGTTAGAAGAACAATGAGAATAACACATATTGTGTGGAGTTTTCTGAATCTCATCCTTCAAATACATAGCAGGGAAAGGGGACATATGACTACAACTACTTTGTTTCTATTCTTTCTTCTCATTCCCTCTTTTTTTTTTTTTTCCCCTAATTCCTGAAAGCTCCTTGTTTCAATTCCTGTTCTAATAAGAAGCTAGCATTGTACAGTCAAAGCCCTGTGATGCACAGAATTTAAAGACACAGTGGAATCAGAGCCATCACAAGTGTTTAGGGACCATATCACTCTCACTGAAGAAGAAGAAAAATTAATATCTTGCCTTTAGTGTGGAGCTCTCTTTCTGTCTAATGATAGAGGATGGAAAATAATAATAAAGAAAAATCCTATTTTCCACTATGGAATAGTTATTTTGTCTGGAAACACCACGCCTCAATCTCACTCCTTCTTTTGCAGCCAATAAAATCTATTCCAATTAATCTTTTCCTTCTATCTCTCTACCTGAGATGATGAACTTCTAGCCAAGCACATTCTGCATCTAAATCATACAATGGAAGGGTTTTCATCTGTGCTGGGTTGACCTCTGCCCAGAACTCAGCCCCACACTCTTACTCCTTTTCCTTCAGTGGGACGGGAGAGAGAATCAGAAGGGCAACAGCTAGAAAACTCATGGATTGAGATAAAAATGGTTTAATAAGGAAGGCAAACCATTCTGTTTTGCTATGCTTCTGTGTGGCTGAAGCATAGAAGCATAACAGAACAAGGGATTACTTCCCACGGACAGGCATTACTTTTCCAGGACAGCAGGGCTCCATTGGGTATAGTAGGTTCTTGGGAAAACAAGCGCCATTGCTCTAAATATCTCCCTTTCTCCTATAGTTTATTGTGAAGCACAAGTATGTATGGCATGAGATATAAACTAAAAATAGATCTATGAAATTATATAATACTTTTACACATATAAAGGGGGTTTTTTGTTGGGTTTTGTTTTGTTTTGTTTTGTTTTGTTTTGTTTTGTTTTGTTTTGTTTGTCTGGTTGGTTTTTTTAATTTCAACTCAAATTCCAGCATTCTGCCTGGATATTTCCAAAAAAATCTTCTTCTCTGGGACTGTATGTATAGCTCCTTACAAGAATCTGGTACTACAGAATATCCAGATAAATTTAATTCCTCTGAAATTTTTGAGCTTCTTGAAAGTCACCTTAAGAAAACATAGATATGAAGAAACAAATTCAGCATAGCAGCAGCTGGACTTCTGAATCTTGGCATTGTCCATTTTCTTCAGAGATGAATGGGGAAAATTAAAAAATTCTAATTTAAAAATTGGCTGATGCTTACAAAATTAATTCTGTTGGTGGCACTTCCAACTTTTTCTTTCATCAGCAGTAAATAAAGAAATGTATTATTAGTGACTTGATATTTTAGTGACAGTTTTACTTGCAGGAATTAAGTAGTATTAGCAAATTTGCATCATGATTAGCAAAGTATAGTTTAATCTGCTTTTGTCAGGTGAAGACACATGTGGGAGAGAAAAATTTTGTTGTTTTTTCTTCTGTAAACATATAAGAAATTTCAACTGGCAAATTCCTTGCAATTCAATCCCTTGAGAGGGCTGCCCACACCTGTGATTACTACTGTCCTCTCATGTGGTTCTCCATAACTGTTGAATCTGGTTTTGTTTGGGTTTTTTAATACTACAAAGCATTAGGGGTGATTTTGAAACATGACATGATTGTGGGGAAGGTTGTAAAGTGGAAGATCATTATATGGACTTTCATTAGCTGCCAATAAAAAGTTGCAGATCACTCAATCAATTTTCTAGGCACTCTTGTCTTACTGACCCCTGCTGATGTGCCTTTACTTTCACAGAGCAGCACTGAAGAAACACACACAGTCTCCAAGTGACCATCTCCACTTTCTGACCATCTAGACCTAAACAGAACAGCCACTTCACACTGAGCAAGCTGGTCCAGCTACATACTGCCCCACACAAGAGAGGCCTAACAGTGAATGCCATCAGAGGATGAACGGGTAGCTTTGGAACCTGCTTCAAGATGCACAGGAGAAGAAATTGGATTACACAGATTTATAACTTTTTGTCTTATTTCTCATATTTATGATTTTGAGAAGGTTTGCTGAGCTCTTTTATTAGTCAGTTGTGTGTTTTTATCCTTGCTGAGCATTTATGGGGTCCTCTACTAAGGAGCACAAGCTGTGATAAATGTATAAGAAGCCCGTTTTAATGGGGCTGTCCTACTGATACAATATAAATGTGTGACAGATACATAGAATAAATACATGTGCACTACAGTTAGCCAACAAGTGCTTAGGAGCACCTTTGTTTTTTCTGGAATTTTGCTGTCACTCTGCCACTTGAGTTGGCTAATACTCCTGAAGTGCTTAAAGAGAAGAAGTCCTGTTATAGATGGAAAATTTCTTACACAGTTGTAATGACAAGCCACTACACTAACAGAAAGAAAACTCAAAAAACATATCTGTAAGTTGTAGGCTGGTAAAGGATCTAACTTTTGTCATTATTTTTGCATCACAGCAAAACCAAAGTATATTATGAAAATTATAAAAGTATTTATCTAGTACTTCAATTTCTTTTGTGTAAAGTAACAGACAACTAGTGACAAATTGGTAAGGTTTCTTGGGGGTTTTCATCCCATTAGTTTCATTTTTCCTGATGTAATTTAGCTTTCTAACAGTTAGACTTCAGTTACAGACATGTTGGGAAACTGGTCTTTAACCATATAAACTTTTACATATATATTAAATTTCAATACCAAAAAAAAAAAAAAAAAAAAAAAAAAAAACCAGAAAACAAATTCTGTGAAAGTATACAAGTTAATAGAAAGCATAGGAAATTCTATGGGTTTTTTTAGGAGAAAAGATATTTATGCTTCTCTCAAGCAAGTAATAAAGGAATATAAAGGAATATAGTCACTATTTTCCTCATTTACTTTGCACTCTCATAACTACATTAAGGAATAATCAAATGATGGAAAAAATATCTTCAGCTAGGGCTGAATTGGGCCAAGTCACTGGTATTCTATACATTAGGGAAAAAACCTACAGGAAAAAACCTACAGTAAAAAATCTACAATGTTCAAGTACTTTCCTCCTCTCTGGTATTCTATGGAATCAGGCAGTTTAAGTTATGTACCTGTAACATCATCTGAGGTTTGAAATTCTAACTGATTTAATAAAATTCATGGCTATCTCATATCATTGCTTTGTTTACTTATATCCAAGAGTTTATAGTGAGAATGGTCATTTAAATGACTACTTTAAATTCTCAGTTGTTATAAAAATGTATTTTGAAGCACTTAACTGAAATATTTGGTGAGGGCAAAAAGAGAGGAAAGTTCTTTAAAGTTTCATTCTGCTAAGTAGGTTTGTACAAACTAGCTAGAGAAGGTGAATTATTTTTGAGGGGTTTTCAGTATTTTTCAGATAAAGTACTCAGAAAAAAACTTTGCAATAACTAAGTATTATAGAATCATTTTACACTGACCTGTGCTGGCAGTCCTGAGTCTTTTTGATTAATTTTTAAAAGAAATTTATTTCCTGCTGCAAATAGATGAGAGACGGCTCCAGAGAGAAACTTCCTTTAACCTGGTAAATAGAAATGAGATGAGATATTGTTTCAATCACCACTTAAACTCTTTGTGTGGGTGGACACAATGAGTTTGTGTACAGCTTGACCTGGAACTGTTGCTCTTGAAGATTGAAAACAAGTGCATCACTTAAAGTCATATACTGTACCAGACAGCAGCCGCAGCAGCCAGATCATGGAGGGTCTCTTCAAACAGCTCTGTATGGTGACAACAGACCTGCTCCTTCTCTCTTATCCAGCAGGACTCATCTGAACCATCTCAGATTGAATCATGGAAGTTATGATGGAGTGAATTCAGAGAGGTCAAGCCTGGGGTATGTAACAAGGGATAGAATTTCTGTAGGTATCATTTTTCTTCTGATTTACAGAGCTTTACATTTTGATACTGTAAAGCTGTGAACCCACAAAGGCTGCTGCTCACCCCTGTGTAGCTGCCAGGTGTATCCTCTCAGAAGTATAGATACACCAGGTTTTCTTATTCTTCTCGCTGTTCCCTTCCCAGTGTGAAGGCAACACTGAACAAAGACCACCAAGGTTTATATCTCAAGTTTGTAATATATAATGTTTTCCTACAGTCACAGCAAAGAGTGCTAGGTGTAGCACGGGAATCACTTATGAAAAATTTTTGGTGTTTGCTGAGAGTGAGAGATGGAGAGAAAGGCTCCAGAGTTTCACATGGAAACAGTTTCCTCATTGCACAACATGAGAAGAGCCAATACACCTCTGAAAAACACCTCAAATCCATTAATGCACATTAAGAAAAGCTGTTCATAGTTTAATTTTCAAATAAAAATATGGTAGAAATCCAAAATTGCCTGGCTAGTGGGCTGAAGCCCACTGACAGAATCACAGAACAATTACAGCTCTAAAAGACTTCCAAGATTATCAAGAACAGCTGTTAACCCAGCACTGTCAAGTCTGTTATTAAACTGTGTCCTAAAATGCTACATCTACAGGTCTTTTGAATACCTCCAGGGCTGGTGACTCAACCACTTCCTTGGGCAGCCTGTTCCAGTGGTTGACTACCCTTTCAGAGAAGAAATTTTTCCGAATATTCAATCAAAATCTTCCTTGGAGCAATTAAGGCCATTTCCTCTCATCCTGTCAGTTGTTACCTAGGAGAAGAGGCTGACCCCCTCCTCAGCTCTTTTCAGCTGGTTGTAGAGCAGAACAAGATGTCTTCTCCTTTTTCCCAGGTGAAAAATCCCCAGCTCCCTCAGCTGCTCCTCATAGGCCTGTGCTCCAGACCCCTCACCAAGGTGCCTGTCTCTGGACACCTTCCAGCACCTCCATGTCTTTCTTGCAGTGAAGGGCCCAAAACTGAATCCCAAAGCAGGATTCAGTCTGTGGCCTCACCAGTGCTGAGTACAGTAGGGGGAACCACTGCCCTGGTCCTTCTGGCCACCCTATTGTTGATTCAGGGCAGGATGCCACTGGCCTCCTTGTCCACCTGGGCACATGTTGGTTCGTGTTCAGCCAGCTGTTCACCAGCACCTCCGGGTTCTTTTCCCCCTAGCAGCTCTCCAGCCACTCTGCCCCCATCCTGTAGCATGCAGTTCTGACCCAGTGGCAGGACCCAGCACTCAGCCTTGTCAAATCTCACACCATTAACCTTGGCCCATTGTTCCACTTTCTGCAAATCACTGCAGATTCTTCCTGCCATCCATCAGATCAGCACTTCTGCCCATCTTGGTGTCCTCTGCAAACTGGCTGAGGGAGCCCTCAATCCCCTTAGCCAGGTCGTCAATAAAGATATTAGACAGAACCAGCCTCAGCTCTGGTCCTTGGGAAATGCCACAAGTGCCTGGCTGCCAGATGGATGTAGCATCATTCACCACCACTCTCTGGGCCTGGCCAGCCAGCCCAGGTTTATTACCCAGGAAAGAGTATACCCACCCAAGCCATGAGCAGCCAGTTTCCCTGGGAGAATGTTGTGGGAAACAGTGTTAAAGGCTTTATTAACATCCCAGTAGAGAGCATCTACAGCCATTTTCTTCCCCAGAGAGCAGGTAACCCTGTTAAAAAAAGGAGATCAGATTGGTCAAGCAGGATCTGCCTTTCCTAAACCCATTCTGGCTGGGCCTGATGCCCTGGTTTTTCTGCATGTGCCATGAGATGGCTGCAAGAAGAAGCTTCCCCTCTGAGGGCGAGGAGAAAAGGGCTCATGAATAAAGAAAGAATGAAATCATGGTCCAGGCACTTCAAAAACTGAAGTTCTTTGAAGTGGAAAAGTGAGACAGAGGCCACCCCAACAAGGTAAGTCCAGGGCTATCTGTAGCTACTCACTGATTTTTAGCCCAGTGTTTATGCCATTCTCAAGGATCTGGACTAACAATTCCTGATAAATAAATTTTTTAAAACTCTGTTCAAGGCAAAAAGAGCAAATAGCCTTCAGAAAACATATAGAAATGCCAAACGTAATGTCACTTATGGGAGACACTGAAGGCACCCATTTTTTTTTCTCAGGCTCAGTCACTGAACTCAGAGGCACCTGATTCAAGGCAGCAAAGCAGCATCTGATAGTGGTCATGACACAACTGGTTTGCTACAATCCAGAGCTGTTGGTCACAGATGCTCACCTCTTCATTGCCAATAAGTTTTCACTAGGCACTACTCTTCTGTGTTGTTGCTCTTTGACTTTTATATACTGGGTCTACATACGAGTAAGTGTACACAGACACACAGTGAAGAAAAGTAAAAATAGTTGAGGGGGAAAGGACTAACTCTACCAAGGTGCAGTTTGTTTTTCATATTCTAGTTAGTAAGACTTGTCTACAGTAGAAACTTTCTGATAAATAAGTTAAACATTATAGATAATATCCCACTTGTAGGTAATAAATTGCTTAATAATCACAGCTCCCTAATAGTTTTGCTGTTTTCTCTACTAGTGCAGCAGTGTTTTCAGACCCTACCAAATCCTTCACTTGTCCCTCCCCTCACCTCTTTGAGCCACCCAGGTGGATGGACCCTTCCTGTATAAATATTGAGAAGGACAGCTGTTCATTTTCCAACTCACTATTTAGTTATTTTCCTGCAACACTAAGGAACTTTTTCTTCTCTCAGAATACAGTGGATGAGAATGCAGCAATAAAATGTGGACTAAAAGGCTGTATCAACCACAGCAAAGTTTACAAAGCCGCTGACAGCAACATAAACACTGATATCCCCAGAAACAGCATTGTGACAGTTTGTCCTGCAAGAAACTTTCAAGTCTTGAGAATAGCAATGGCCAGCACTGATAATGCTAACTTGTATAAACTGCTTACCAGGGTGTTCAGGGCCATGGATTAATGCAGTACTCTCATCAATCTTAGTAAATTTCAGCCCTTCAGGGCAACACTGAATGAGGATATGAGACCCAAAGGTGTTTCTGGTAAAACAGAGCATAACCTGTATCTGCATCTATTCAGTGGGAAAAAGAAAAAACTAAACAGGAAATTGACGAACCAAACAGCAAATAAATGAAAACCCCAAACAGCAAACCATTGTGGATAGCAGTGGCAGGAAGAGCAGACAGTGAAAAACCTTGCAAGCCTCAATTACCTTTATTGAAAGCCATGGTGGATATTCTGACCTACTTTGCAGCAGATCTGTGATTCAGACAGCTTTGAAAAGGGAGTGATCCACAGGACTGGAACCAGAGTGCAGAAGCAGGCACCTGTCACCTATGTCAAGGCAACAGCATGAAGGCAGGAGTATCTTTCAATTAACATAAATTATTGATCACCCTTATACAGAGAAAATCTGATCCTGAAACAAGTACAGGCTATGAGGAGTGATAATTCTCTCATTGCCAGCAGGCTCCAGCAACTCAGCTATATTTATGCCCTTATGTGTATCAAGGATATCTAAGACACAGCTGACGCTGGCACCAGCTAAACTAAAGTCCAGACACACAAAATAACCACTGTAGAACCCTAGCACTACCATTCTAGGTATTTCCAGCACTTGTTGACATGCTTTTGATTAATCAGACACTAACAGCAATAAAGCCTAGGGTAAATGGGCATAAGGTTATCCTCCAGGTAAACATGACTTCATGGTGTGGTGTGGATAATTGTCACTTGTCTCTCTGTTGGCAATTTCTGTTGAATGAGACATTGAGATCAATCAGTAAGGTCTGAGAAATAACAGAGTGCTTGTTCTTATACATAGCATGATAAATCCTGGTGGAGAGGCAGAATGCACATTCAGATGAAAGCAGAGAAGAACTAAAAAGCAGTGCAGGTTGTGATGTCATAGAAGACAAAAACCAAAAGTGTTGTAAAACCAAAACCAGACTGAAGGAAGACGCGTCAGTCCTATGTCCATGCACACAGTTAGAGCCATTATACCATTGCTTATCCAGCTGTACAGAGGAGATAAAGAATTTGTTGATGATTTGAGAAATATGCAGATTCTGGTGAAATATCTGGAGAATCCTTGAGCTGACTTATGGTCAGATGAGCATCCCCCATATAAACCATACCTTTCCTGTTCAGCAATATTTCTGAGTTGTTTTACACTCAAAAAGGGATTGTGAAGCATAAAACAAATGAAGACGCTTTTCAAGTTAAGCAATAATAAATATTTCTTTTTAACCAGCTGTTCACTGTGGTCCACAGTATTCTCTTACTTAGGATTTTCTGAAACATTGCACTCTTTTACTTCACATGCATCAAGCATCGGTTCTTTATAAGAGAGGCTATGTAGGTTAATGACAAGATGCAAATGTATAGAAAGTGAGGTTAATTTTGAATGTGTTAGATTGAATAAAATTGGAGTAAAAAATTCGATTGCCAATATTGACTGCAGAGTTGCTGGAATAGCACCAAAATACATGTAAATTGCACAAGTAAATAATGTTGAAATTTCAAGACTGATTTTGAATTAATTGATTTATTAACAGATAGAAATACATTTGTATCAGATCTTTCAAAATTGCATTGCCAGTGATATGTATCAATCTGGCATTTCTCCAATTGGTTAAGTGTTGCTTTTTAAGCTTTGAATGAATTGGGCTCAATGGAGCGATTAGTCAGAAACTAACCTTTTTGGTAACAAAGTGAAATCAGAAAATAGGCAATAACTTAGTGTTCCAGTAAATTAAAAAAAAGTTTCCTAAGTACTGACACTTGCAAAATTGCACCTATCCAGCAGAATAATATCTAATTTAACACAGTTACTAAAGATAAATGATTTTTCCTGATCAAATTATATCAGGATGAATAATTTTATACCATATAATTGGTGAGCTGGATAATTCAATAAGCCCATTTGCTATGGTTGACTTCCTTTCACAAGTAGAAATTCTGTAATGAGGAAGGCAGTTTTGTCAAAACAGCTGCCAAATGGCAGTAGCATAATAAAAGAAGCCCATTAATCAGAAAATTAATTAAACATTCTGTGTATGTAAAACCTGCTGCATACTGAGAAAATGTGAATGGCCTGACAACAGCATTTGTAACAATTTATTCATTGGAGAATTATAGGAAACAACTAGTGTATTACAAAAATATCCAAATACAGCTATTCTACAGGAAAAAAAGACTCAATTTCTAAGGCTAATTGGTTAGAAAAATAATAGAAAAACAATTAAACATTTCCATTCCTTTTCTTACTAATCAGAAGATAAGCACTGTGGGGTACCAATCCTCTCATCTTGTCTAAAGTGAAGACTATTCCTAGCAAAGAAGGAAAGGCAGTGGTAATATGGGTGGTGGCTATCAGACCACTGGCATCTCTCAGAATCAAGTAGAATTTTAGGATGAGTTAGGGCCAATATATTCCGCATCATGTGACAGTGAAGGAGCTATTCAATAGTTTGGGATACTTCTAAAAATAATGTCCCAAGTATCTGTACATTTGTTAGAAACATTGATTTATTCTTGGCATTTAAGCTGGCTAATATTCATTTTGAAAACAATGTTAATTTTCTTCAAATTAGGTTATAACTTGAAGCTCAGGCTGACATGGTGGATTTATGACATTCAGAATCTAGAAAAACAAACTTTTATGGGTGGTTTTATGAACTTATGATGGTAGACACCAAGATAAACATTGGCCTCTATTTATTGATCTGAAAGAAAAAAAGTGGGGTAACAATCTTAAATCTAAAGTGGCACAAACACAGAGTGATGCATGTGGCCAGCAAAAATAGATGCATTTTATATAATTTAGAAATTAACAGTAGAATTTTCTCCCTAGGAGGTACTTCATGTTATTTTGGGAATTAAGGTGGAATTTTGACACAATCACTCCTTTGTTTTTCATAGGAAAAAATCTTCAACAGATGTGCTGCACAATTTTTTATGGGAATAAAATATGCCCCAATTTCCTGGGCTATATAATCACAGAAGATTACAAACAGGAGTTCCATAAGCTTCTAATGAATTTAGACCCACTCTCTCCTTTGAAAATCAATGAGAGTAAAACAGGTAACAGCCTTAAGCACTTTCTTTATATCTGCATAATTGAGTTTGAACTAAATGAAAGAAGTAAACTTCATGGCCTCATGTGCAGTGTCGGCTACTTTTAAATAACATTCGGCATAAGAAGTACTTCACATTCTTTTCTTCCTTTTTAAGTCAGCAATGAGCAGGCACAGGATAATACAGCAGGGAAGAATTCCAGGTCTATGAGCCTTATGAACATAAATTGCTGTGACTTTAAGAAAGCACTGACTATTACCTATAAAGTAGGTTTAAAATGCTCCTTCTTTTTAACAACAGACATTCTTTTCCATGCCATGCATTTGATTTGAAGTAACAAGACTATTTCTATTTATACTGGTGTGTCTGGTTGGATGGATAGAGTATCTAAATTATTTTCTGTGCTGCAGAGCTAACAAAGTGATCCCAGTATTTCCATAGTATCGCATACAGAAAAGATTAAATCAGGGTTATATGGAACAGATTGAATTTAATATCAGAATTATATCTTCTCTCCTCATTTTGTTATGGGAAATTATTTATTCATAGGTAGTTAGTGCTTGAAGAATCCCAGTGTATTTTCTCTGTGGAGGTCGAAATCATACTGGAATAAGGGAAAGCCATCTCCTAGTTCCTACAGAACATTTTACTAATACTGCAGTATCAGAAGAATTGGTAATTGAAAATTAAGAGATTATGGGGGGAAAACCATTGTTGAGAAAATACGGCAAATGCGTTGCATTAATGACCAACAGTTTTTGTGAGCATGTTCCACTTGCAATATTTTAAAACTGTGTCTCCCACTTCAGAGATAGAATGTTGAACCGAAGCCATGAAAACCACTGAATCATTCATTTGCTTGCTAGAGATAGAGAATGGTTGCATGGCACAGTGGGTTAATGCTTAAGCTTTTCAAGCTGAAGGCAAGTTATGACTAGATTTAGGTCACAAGTGAGACATATTCAATGCTATCAGCTTGCATTCTGTGGATAATTTCTCACCTGTACAGATATATTTTGTGATTGGCAGTCTGTTCCAAAGTGAAAAAAGAGACACAACAAGACTATTGCAATTGGATTTAAAAGGTTGTGTAGGCAAAGATTCAAATTGACTACCTACATGACACCTAGCATTTTCCAAAAATTATTGCTCCATTCAGAAAGACATAAAACACTGGCTTCCTCACAAAATACAGAAACACTTAGATGTTTGTTTTTAGAATAACATTGAATTCATTTTAAAAATCACAATTTTATGTGAAGGAGGAAAATTAATCTCTAAAATTTGCATATTTTGGGATAAGCAAAACAAGCATGTAGTATTTAAATATACTAATAGCACTTAATACTTAAATACAAACATAAAGCAAAATAAATTACCTACACATGCTGAAATATTATAAAGAAATCTCTGCCACTGACATGCAGATGAGTGCTATGAATAAAGTATAGACTTTTTGCTACACAGGTACCTTCAAAGCTAGAATAAACAAAGCTGTGCTGCTGGAAATCCAGTGAAAATCGTGCTGTGCTCACTTGCTGTTGCAGGGTGTTAAAAGGTGACTGCATGGCATCTGTGTGTGTGCTCAGGGCGTGTGTGGTCTGCTACATGTGCACAGGAAAAGGAGGTGGACAAATGGAGGTGAGAAAGTAGAAGACTACTGACCATCAAGAATATTCTATGCCTCTTGTTGCTCAAATGTTAGTCTTGGTCTTTTATCTTTTCCATCTCCTCACTCCTTCAGGAAGCCAAGATAGCTACACAGAAGTGAGGACTGTTTTGATGTATCAATTGTAGTCAGGAGCATAAGATATGATTCCACGATATTCAGTTTCAGAAACAGGGACCTTGAAGTCATAGGTCTGAGTTAGTAGAATCATTTGCTACCTGGACACTTAATAAATACATAACAGTCTTACCTCACACCTGTGGTCCTGGTTCTCATGGTGACTTCAATATGATGTTTGTTGGAAAGCAACACAGCGCTATAAAAGCAGTAGAGATTTCTGGAATGCACTGATATCAATTTCCAAAACCAATCGCAGCAAAGACTTTTTAGGTAGGAGTGGTGCCCTATTAGAACAGCTGTGTACAAGCAACAAAGGTTTGTTTAGACACCTGCATATAAATTACAGCTTTGGCAATGCAGTCATCACAAGTTTGTGTAGTTTAAGACCCTGAGAGTAAGTAAGACAAGGGCCAAATAAAGCCTTTGAGAAGAGCAGATCTCTGCGTCCTCAGGAAATAGTGCATAGAGATCTCTAAGGAGTCTGTCATGCAGGACAAATGTGTTTGGACAGATTTTCAGAGACAGAAAAGGTAGAGAGATGGCAAAAGGTAGAGTCTCCAAAACTGTTGGGAAGGATGAAAGTTTGACAAGAAAGTCTCACAAATATGTATGCTTGACAGAAAGATTTTTGAATGTAGAAGCTGAGGAAGGAATAGAGATGGAAGCAAATTTTGATACAGAAGAAAAGAATTGCTGAGCCAGTCTCACTGGATAACCAAGGAGGCAAAGGGTATGTTAGTTAGAAGGGGGTTTTTATGACTTAGAGCAAAGGATAAACCCACCTCAGACAAGAAGATGCTTTTACCAAGCAGAAAGACAGCACAGGCAAACAAGTCAGCAAATGCTGCAAGTAGAAAAAAGGTCTCAGAATTTTCCACTGCAAGAAAACTGAAAAACAACTTCTCGCTTAAACTGTAATGTACTAACTTTTAGTGATTGGAGAATAGTAACATGAATATGGTAATTATAGTAGATTGTGATAGGCTATAGATAAAAGTTAAGATATAGATTGGTTCTATTGTATTAAGATGATCAGTAAAGAAAAGCATATAATGCATTTGTAACCTAAACTAAGGGTCTCCAGGCCTGCCTGCAGATGCAGCTGACAGCTGTAGGCACAGGCTCTGTCGCCCACAACCCTGGACTGCTGTAACACCTTGGATGTAATAAACTGCATTTGGAAGAGCTGCCTGGAGTCCCGCATCTCTTTCAGGCTCTTACACAAAACGACAACATAGAAAGATCAGGTAGGCATGCAACAATGCAGGGAGGAGAGAATAAGCTCTGTTGCTTAAACTCAAACTGATAAGAGATATAAAGAATAACATGAAAACAATCTGTAAATGCTAGTAAAAAGTTAAAATACAAAGAAGATAAAGGGCTTATGTCAACTGGAACAGGCAAGTCAGTCTCAAATGCTACAGCAAGGACTCAAATAATTGCCTCCTTCACCTCACTCCTCAGTTCCACATCTCTAACACCAAGGAGTAGAAAAAAGGGAAATGGTGAACTACTGATGAGAGAGAAGAGCTGAGTCAGGGACCACCCATACAAAGTAGATATAGACAGATTCATGGGACCAGACAAGCTGTCTCCAAGGGTGCTGAGAATTCCAGCTGACATGATAACCAAACAATTCCTATCAATCATTTTTGAAAATCCATGGCATCCGGAGAAGCCAAGCAATCAGAATACGGCAAATATTTTGCCCAATTACAAATATTGAGAAAAAAACGAAGGTCAGAGGAACTGCAGACAATCATCTTTACTTCAGTTCCAAGGGAAACTAAAGAAGTCCTCAGGGAAGGACCTCTAAGAAGCATGAAGGTTAAGAAGGTGACTGGGAGAAGCTAATACAGAATAACTATGATAAAATCATAATTGACCAACATGATTGCCTTCTGCAATGAAACAATTTGCTGAGTGAATGAAGATAGAGCTGTGGATGTCATCTGCTCTGATTTTGTCAAGGTTTTTGACCTGGTCTCCCACAATATCCCTATCAACTAGTTTTCAAGTAGTCTGATAAACAAAGGGACCATTATTTGGGTATAAATTTATCTAAACTTCCAAGCTCAAAGGGAGTGTTTCAAAGTCCCACTGGCAAAAATCAGATTTAGAGACTTTCAGGAGTTTCTCTTGGGTGGTGGTGTCCCTGTAAATTATTTCAATGATGTGATTGAACCCACATTCACCAGGTTTATGGGTAACACTGAAGTAACAGGACAGGCAAATTTGGTGCAAGGAAGAATTGAGCCAGCAAGGGTTGTGTGGAGTATTGCAAAGAAACACAAACCCTGCACACCTGAAACAAATCACAAAGGGCAGAACAGGCTGGGTTCTGTCTCAATGGTGTATTTTATCACTTAACAACAATCATTTGATTCTCTTAGTGAGAAAAGGTAGTGGCTGACATATTTTCGTAATGTGGCTCTCACCAAGCCAATCTGCTTCCCAAGCCACCACTCATGGAGTCTCCAACAAACTGGCCAGGACAGATAAAAAGACCAGAACATCTCTGGTGACCTGAGAGACTCTGAACCTGTGACTATGTGCAAGGTAGAAGTCTTTCATGTGCAGTTCTCTTTCTGGAGATGTCCCCTCCAATTCACTGATGTTCAGTCACATTCCCATCAGTGACTCAGGCATAAGTCCCAAGTCCCTAAGGCAGATGTACATCAACTTTTTTTTTGCCAGGAGGAGTGACATCAATTCCCTGTTGGAGACTGTTGAGAGATGCAAAGGGACAGAAGAGACCAAGCTGTGATCTGTGAGAGAGAAAGAGGATGTATGTATCTTTTTCAGGAAGGTACTTTTAGACTCTGCCTTGTTTTAGACTCCTACCATCCTGGTTAGTGAGAGAAAAGAGCTCAGGGTGAGGACTGAAAGGAATCCATCACAAACCACTGTTGAAGATGTCCCCATTCAGAGGGAAAGAAGAGATGGAGAGATGAAGAGAGGGGACATGAAAAAAGGCATGCAAAGAAAGGAAGAAATGAAAAATGAAGAAAACCTGTAACAATAATCTCTTATTCATATAAAGTTTATACCAATGATTTTGTTTTTTGTTTTTTTGTTTTTTTTTTAATTAGTCCCTACTTCTAATGCCATGCTTAATTATTAACACTGGAAAGAAGGTGAAGGCAGATGTATTTCTTTGGGTGACTTCATCTGCATAGTCAGGCAACACTATCAACATAAGTGAACAGTTTTTATTTAAATGAAACCCGTAAAGATTTGGAAGCAGACAATGTAATTCTATAAAGAAACAGAACCCAGAAAATAAGGATAGGTTTTAACACTTGAAAAAGTAAGTGGGTGAAATGAAGGCGGGGTAATTGATCACTTGGTTTCCCAAAGTTTTAGTTTGTTTTCAAGGTTTTCTAGGAAAAGGGGAGGGGAAAATGCCCAGTGAAAAACATTAAAAAAAAAAAAAAACTGTTAAACTATAAATAATCCTGGTTTTACTATGAAGAGACACTTAGCATATCTTTACAATACTGTCCAAATATGCTCTCTTGTGGAAAAAGACAAAGGGTCAAACCAGTTCACTTTAAAACACCTGGATGGAAAAGACAGAAGCTAAGGATTTTAAAGAATTATTTTCAAACAGCAAAGAAAAAAAAAAATCTCACAGAAACTTGCTCACTGGAAGCATATGTAGATGCATATTAATGATGGCATCTGTTATGTACTGACTTGAGTTCCCTTAACCACAGAATGTTACATAACCACTGTCAGGAGATTTAAAAGGCTTCCATTAATTTGTGATGGCAGCAATTAGGAAGGAGGGTGTTAATACTTACTGGAGCTCAAGCTGTCAATTTCTGGCTATTTTTCATTTGTATTCTTTGTAAACTCACACTGTTGTTTACACAAGTGTATCACTGCATCTAGGCCGAAAACAAAATTTTTCTTTCTGCCATGAGATATTCACTAGACGAATGACATTTGTCTTAAGAATAGCTAAGGATATTTCACTCAGAATAAAATCAATACTGTATATACAGAAAAGTTAGGAGGTTCATGTTTGATAAAGTGTATTTCTGTCTGAACCCATCTAAGTTTTTGTATGTACATGCTGACATATGTGCTCTATGTAATTTGGCAATGTGAATATTATAATGTCTTACTGTTTAGCAGATGTTGGTGAAATACATTTGCGTTAACAATTTTTCAGAAGGAAAAAACAATTAGAACTGAAAGTCCTTTAATGAATGCAATTATTTTTTTTACAAATAGTTTATTTGAGATTATTTCTCTGCTCAAAATTTTTGTGGTGAAGTGAGGTCAAGTGACTCAAAGCTACAAGACTTGAAGCTACAAGGCATTAAAGTATTCTGTTAAGGTAAGAATAAAACTCAGTAACTGAATTGATGATATTTGTATGTTCTCATTTAGTGTTAGCTGCTCATCACATTCTACAAAATACAGTGGAGGCCAAGAAACAGTACAGAACAACATCACTATTACACGAGGTAGCAATGATGCACTCCTGCTCTTTTCTCTGCAGGTGATGCTCTGAAGAGGACAGCATAGACCTAAGTTGTCCTAAATTTCGCTTGGAGATGGTATCCAAGATGAGAGAACTGCAGTTACACCTAGCTTAACACCTATTCATGTATTTAACTTACCAGATTCAGTCATCATATGATAGTATTTCAGTTCAGAATATGGTTTTGAGATAATAATATTTGATAAAATGACAGTATCATCCAGCATCCTGAACCACTGGTGTTTTGAAAGCATTTAGAAGTACACTCATCCATTATAAATACTATATTAATCTATATTTTAAATAATTTTTGTGTCAAAAATGTCTGAAAATCTTTTATGTGCTGTAAACATATGGAACTGAAGAAGTATATCCCCTTCTGGAATTAGAGGGCAGCAGCTGAGCTGTATGAACTGTCTTGCATAATGTTCAAAGGAGAGAAAATTATTCCAAGGAGAGCAGAGTAAATTCTGTCAGCTACAGAAAACAGCTATGGGATCCTTTTTATGACCACGTAAAATAAAAAATCACAGAGGTCTTACTGAAAGACCTATAACACAGCAAACTACATGCTACTCCATTTTTTTCTGCCTCAGTTAAATTGCTTGGTTTAACTGGCACTATCAGAAATTGAACTTCTGATTCTGTGGAACCTATTTCAAGCTTAGCATAAAAAATGCAGTTATCTGTCCCAGTTAGGTCTCCAGGCTGCACTGCTTGATAGCATTAGTTAAACAATACATTAGTTAAACAATACATGCTGAACTGAAAAGAATCCCCGTCACCTGCAATGGTTTTCACAATCTTTGTTTAAGCATTCCATGCTTTCAGTAGCCTAAGATAAGCAGAAATAATATTTCTTGGGGTTTGTGGGCATTTTCTCTCCCATTGATAAAAGGCAATAACTTCCAATGCTCAGTTTAACGACCACTACAAATGCCTTTTACTCTTCTGTGAGCATCAGCTGCACAGCTAATGTCAGCAGGAAATTCTGGATAACTGTAGATAGAGTAGGAGGGCACCTGGGAACAAGCAGCTAAATCAAAGAAACATAATTAAATTGTGGAGCTCATTTTCAATGGATGCTTTGGAAAACAAAATAATAAATGTGTTTTAAAAGGCTTTAACCAAATGAAGGATTGTCTGTCAGTGACTATTAAACTTGTTTGTCCAGATGTATTGTCCATTTCAGAAAATTCCTGAAGTAATTTTTTTTTTGTTGATCAGGAATAACACAGGAAGTTTTCAAATAATTCTCTGTTTCTTATATTAGTTCCTTAATGCCTGCCTTTAGTCACCACCAGCAGGATAATAGGTGGCCAAATAAGGACCTTTGGTATACTACAGACTACGAAAGTATTTAACTCTCTTCCTGGACCAGATTCTCTAAGGAAGAATAACTATAAAACAGCAGCTGTTCTCTTGGCATGTACTGCTGCCATGGCTGGGAAGGCACCTCTTCTTTACACCTATTTCCTTCCTTCTTTCCAACTACAGCCCAAAAAGGGGAAGGAGACAGTCACGGCATTAATGGGAGAGATGGTTCTCTGCTGTGTCACAGAACATGGCAGAGATAATCTCACAGACCTGCAGAATGTAAGTACCACACACTACATAGTACTGTAGTGTACAGTATTATACTTTATGCAGTATTGAAAGAATATTTGTAGTCAGGGAGTCCTAGAAAAACTATGGTGCTCTGAAAGATTGTGCCACTATTGCTCAGAATGATGACAAAAATACAAGCCTGAACATCCTGCTGCCCCAGGGTATTGTGGAACAAAGAGAAAGGTGTCTCAGAGATCTGTCTTCGATTAAACAGTTCCTGGGGAATACTGATAAGTATAATCAATTTGTTAATGAAGGCACATGCCATTCTCACACTAATGTCATGCAGGGATTTAAAGCTGGCCATCCTTACTGCATAGTAGAGCACATGTAGACACATTTTAATCTTATAGCTTTGGTGATCAGTGTACTGGATCTTGATATGGCAGCTATATCTGTAACTCAGTATATACTCAAGTATCTCTTGCCTTACCAGAATTTGGCCTGGGTGAGCTAATGTTAACTCAAGCAACTCTGTCTGCAAGGAGCTGGACATTCTGGATTGCCTTGTAGACCTGCCCATAGGAAGTTGAGGGCCCAAGGCAGGCATAAATTATCTATCAATATTCATAAAAATATTTTGAATGCAACATACCTAGCACTCCCATACAGATACCGGGTTTGTTACATGGTTACATGATTAACTTAATTGATTTAATTATTCTGGTATTTCAGAAAGACAATAACAGAACATTCTGAGTTGGAAGGGACCCACTAGGATCATGAAGTCCATCTCTTAAGTGAATAGTCCATACAGGGACAACCTTGGCATTACTGGCACTGTGCTCTAACCATGACAATTTCTGTGGCAGTTGCAGAATTTCTGGGAAGAAAAATGCTAAAAAATCATGTCGGTATTTAGAGATTAAATCTACAGCTATACAGAACTTTATATGCCATCTGCATGAGACTCCAGTCCATGAAGTGTTCAGACCAGCACACGATCATGGCAGTGGTTTTGGTTTCCAGGCTGTGAAAAATTACAGCTAATATTTCCCAGGCAAGCCTCCAGAGACAGGACACAGCAGGAGTATACCCCTGGCATCAAGATCTGCTCCTGAATATGGTGGTATTCGGGGCGCCAGTGCAAGAAAGGCTTCAAGTAACTGGAATAGGTTTAGGAGAGAGACACCAAGACACTGAAGGGTTTGGGGGACTGTGGGGAGAGAAGATGTAGAGCTGGCACTGTGGGGTGTGGTTGAAGGGGTAGGAATTGTTCAGCCTGGAGAAGGGATATCTTCAGGGGCACCTTACTGCAATGCCTCGGCAGCTGTGAGGCTGTTGAGGAAACAGCTTTGGGCTCTTGATGCTGATGTACTGTGAGAGGACAAGAAGTAACTGGAACACGAGCAGTTGTGACAGGATGTAAGGAAAAGATTTTTTCCCCTGAGGACAGGGCACAGTGGGACAGGCTGCCCAGAGAGGTGGTGCATTCTCCATCTGTGGAAGTTTGAAGACCTATCCCAATAAAAGCCCTCAGCAACCAGGACAGACCTCACAGCTGGTCCTGCTGAGAGCAGGAGGTAGGACTGGAGACTGCTGAGCAGCCTTCCAGCTGGAACTATCCTATGATCCTTTGTTCCTATAGGTAGGTGTAGTCATTTCAAACTTGATGACATTCATATTGAAATTCCCATTTGAATTTGTTCAAACTTTATTCTTACTGAGATCAATCAGATCAGACTCTAATGTTAGCTGACTTTTTCAGCCTTCCCTTCTGTGAAGAAAGAAAGGAAAAGCCACCCTGACTTTGGTGTTGACGTCAGTATTTCAAGTAACACTTCTGAAATTTCATGTCCCTGAAAATAAATCTTTGACTTTGGTGGTAGTTGCAAAAATGATGGAAGGCCAAAGGTAGCTCCTGAATTACTCCTGTCCAGAGCACAGAAGTGCCTGGGAAATGTAAGGGAATTAGGTTTTTCTTTGTGTAAACATAGTTTTTTAAGTCCACATGGAGATGCATATTCAGATCTGCATCCAGGACCAGGCTGACCAATATGTCTGCTTTCTGCAAAGTGCTGGCCAGGATTACAGTCTCAGAAACACTACTGAGACACAGGCACTGAGAGATCCAAAGCACCTGGTGATGTTTTGCATACCTAAAAATAGCCCTTTTTTTTTGGGGGGGGGGGGGGTTGTTTTTTTTTGTTTTTGTTTTGGTTGTTTTTTTTTTGTTTTGTTTTGTTTTGTTGTTGTTGTTTTTCTTTTTCTTTTTCTTTTTCTTTTTCTTTTTCTTTTTCTTTTTCTTTTTCTTTTAATATTTAGGGCAGGTAAAAACTTACACCCAAAACAAACCAAACACACAATCCCCAAAATTCCATGCAAAACAAACAAGCAACAACCTAACAACAGCAAGCAATCAGAAAAAACCAAAAAACACCTTCAAAATGTTCTATTGAATAAGGTATAGCACTCAGGAAGACAATGGAAATACAACAAAAATTGCAAGTTTCTTCTGCCAACAGAAATATTAAGCTTTGAGTATAGAAGAAAATACTTTTTCAGATAAAAATGACGACATTGAAAAAACAAGAATCAGATCTACATTAATCACTATATTTTGAAACACTGCATTTCCACTTTTGATGTAGTGCTCACAATACCTTAGTTGTTAAAATGTCTTTGGTTTTAATGTTACTATTTGTCTGTTGCTTTCCCTCTGCTATGCATTTGAAAATTGGTTCCTTAATACCCCAATAATATTACTCATGGATGTTAATGAAGCTGCTTCTTTGGAAAATGTGCTCTCTATTTTCTACTTGAGTGGCAAAGAAAAATTAATTTAGTGGGAAAAGTTTGTGGTGCATTTGGAAATTGCCATTATTTTATATCTTAATAAACAGGTGGAATGGAAATTTCTTATTTGTCTCAAATTAAAATTCTTTCTTATTTGTTTTATTTAATTTACACACATAGGCAATGTGTGCACCCTTGGGCCCATTGTTGTAATTTTAATAATCAAATAACTTCTGTTGGCTTTAGAAAGTGTATTTGGATTTTCTTTTTTATTTCATGTTCTTTCTTTTTCCACTTAATCTTACAGAAATTTCCATTAATTCTTACTGTACACTGCTTTCAAAATGGAGCAGTCCTGCAGAAAGTATGATATCTATGGAACAGCCATCTGATGCACAGAGAGTAAAGAACTCAAACATTATATCAACAGCAGAAAATCTATTGCTATAAAAATGCTCTGCAGCCCAGTTTCAGGGGCAAAAACCATTTATTGAAAAGGACAGATATTACTGGAATACAGGCTGTAGTATACGTGTCCTTTGCCAAGAAAATAATTCTTTTTTAAGTGCAAGGCATTTGTCTAGCTTGTATTCAAATGATAATTGAAGAGAATGTCTAAAAAGAAAAGAATTCCATCCCTCTGGTTTTCATGGTATCACCTTTGTGAATATCAAATGCAGCATATCTAGTTTTTCAATGCTTGTCTTCTTATGGCATTATTATTAAACTTATTTTTGGTTCTAGTCTATATTCTCAGTGGTTGCAGTATAGTGGATGATTAAGCCATAAAATAGGTGTGAGTTACCATATGTCTTGACCTTCTGTGAAGCTGTGGGATATTTTAATTTTGATATCTATTTTATCTGCATTATTCTAAAATGTGAATAAAATTGCCATATATACAGAAATCAGCACATAAAGGTTTTAAGTACCATTAAAGAAATGCATCACAAGTAGTTGAGGAGATAGGATGCAACTGTAATGAAGAGACTTACAATAATCTGATGAATCAAAGTGATTGCTTCACAAGTTGGAAAATAAAACGTAACTGTGTGGAACACTGAGACATCTCACATCTCAGCAGCCTCCTGCACACCCTGGGGCTCATCCCACTTGATGATATTCCATTTCCTCAAGAAGGGTGTTTCCAAACTTCCATCACCTATCAATGCTCAAACAAAGTTATTATTCATAAAGATCTGCCCTCCAGTATTAGATAATTCAGAAGTCTCCCTGTCAGCCTTTGCAGATACTTTTCACTAAACATGGGATAAAAGTTCTGTCATTATTATTAGCAGTGCTAATTACACATCAGCAAATAATAATAAAGGTACTGATGCACTGATGCCTGGTATTAGTCATGTACTTTCCTATTATCTTATAAAATATTTTCTTGTCTCACAGACTGTTAGACTTAATAATAAGACATCATGAATAGAATGTGAAATTTGAGCAGTCAGAACTGCTTCCTAAGCTCCAGCTACAAGGAGCTCAACTCCTTGGATTAAAAACTGTATATTGAAATAGATAACTGTAATGCAGGAACTATTAAACCTTTGCCTCAGAACTCAAAGACTGACAGCTGTGTCACATAAATCGCTCTTTCTTTCCTCCTGATCATTTTGGCAGTTTCTTCAACACTACTGCCATACAGTAGTAGTACTGTCTTAGGACAGAGATGATTTGTTATTTACCTGATGTACCAAAATTAGTTAAATAAAATTTAAATTTTTATGACTTTGGGAAATGCCAGACTGTTCACTAAAGATGTGCTCTTTTCATACTTAAAGAATCATCTGTATTACTGTAATGTTCTCAAAAATAAGTTTTTAGTGATGGGAGAGGTACAGATATTACAACTAGAAAAAATTTAGTAGATTTTTTTCTCAAAAAAAACCCTCCTTTTTTTTTTTTTAAATTCTCTATTAAAACTAAGAAAAGTTTAGAGGTTTGTAAAATAAAAATTCTGAATAAAATGACCTCAACTTAAACCAAAGGAATGTTTCTTTAATTACACTGAAAATCCTCCCAGTTTATGTTTTAGGGGTTTTTTTAGCAAACTACATTTAATGATTCAAAGTGATTTTTAAGGTGGGGAAAAAAAAAAAAAAAGTGCAGCTTTGGAGAGTTAACCATTTCTCTTTTTTAATGAAGTTGAAAAGACTAGGACTATTTCCTGACAAGGCATTAATTGCTATTGCGGCAGTTGGATGGATCAAAGACCTTAACCCTCTTAAATTTTAATTATATCTTTAATGCTTTTAGAATAAAAATGCCCTTTTAACTCCTATATCTTCTTTTCAAATCTTTAGTGTTTTAAGAGCCCCTTGAATTCTTAAAATTATGGATTTTTATCTTTGTTTTTCCCCTTGCTTCCCTTTCCCTCAAAATGTTCTATTTTCCTTCTCTGAGTACATTTGTCTAATCTTTCAGCTACAGCCATAGTGACTTGCAAAATTTTCCATAGGAAAGCAAAATGGGAGCAGATATGCAAATATTTTCACACATATATATAATATACATGTACATAGTATATATACACATAAAGTTAAAATATGTCAGTTACAGGCCACCATCTTAATATCTTCCATCTCCCCTTTTAGAGGTGAGATATTTTAAAGAATTTTTTATGTCCAATGAGATGCTTGAACATTAGAGGTTTCTTACCTTGTTTATGCAGTGCCTACTCTGTTTTGCATTCCATGTAAAGTTCAAGGCAGTAAGTTACATCACTCATATTAAGTCAGGTTATATATATACCAGCAACTTTTTACAGTATTCATCTTGTTCCATTGCAGGCTGCATCCATGGAATTTGACTGAATTACTGCTAATTGTGGAAGCACAGAATAAGAACAAAATCTAACCTATGCATCTTGCTTTAAAAAAAAAAAAGGAACTAATTCTTCATTGTTTACTTATATTAATTCCTATAAGCCTTAAATTACTATAGTAATTAAATTTCCTATAAACCTTTCTTCTATGATTTTCAGTCTATGATCAATAATTTATTTCTGACAGCACTTTAAGTAAGGATAGGCTTTTGATTCATTTTTGTTCATGGTTTTATAACAGTTTACCATTATAAATGGAAAGGTGGAAGTCTTACTTTACTTCATATTTTACAAGCAGTTTATAGAACTATCAGTCAACTAGTAAACTCTAATTGCTTTCCACACAAGGTACAAAAGTCTATATCAAATTGTTATAAAGATACTCATATTTTCTTCTGACACCTACTTCTCATCAGTGAAACATGCTATATAATCAAGATCTCTTTTTGGTTTTTGCACTAGGGAAAGCACAATTTTCATATCTGATCCTACAAATATTTATGTAAAAATCCTGAAGCTAATCACAGGAAGAAATAAAAAATGGTTAAAAATATTTTCAAAGCATTCAAGTGGAAATATTCATATAGATTGCAGACCTAAAACTATAATACTTCTTTTCTTTATCCCTAGAAACAATGACACTTTAAGGAGTCTGATGTTAGAGTGCTGGATTATTAGTTTTTTTTTTACCTCAAGTGGCTCCATTGGGCTAATGACCTATTTTCATGATACAGGGAAAAATACAGTGAATATTTCATGATGTGACATTGGATTGCTGGGTGACAGCAACCCTGACAACTTAATGCTGCATGAGACAAGTGTTTTTAAATTTTAGAAATTTAAAAAATCCGTGGAAGTTAACTGTCTTATTACTACAATATCCTGTCTACTGCCGTCTTGGGAAGATCTAAGTACTCATCTCAGTGCAGCCACTTCTATTTGACTGTTATGTTGTGAATTTCATTCCATACACTTCTCAAAGATATTTCTATAAATATAAAGTAACTAGTACTGTATTTATGTTTTCAGAGAAACATAACACAAATGAAGTTTTAAAGTTTTTTAATTTTTTTTAATATTAAACTTTTTCATTTTCCAAAAATCTGATTTTAACTGTAAGTACTTTCTCTTTTCTGATTATTTTATTCTACAGGTTTTAGATATTTTTGTCTAGTTATATTCTTGGGTTTAGTTTTAAATTCTAGAACTAATCAATCACCCATATTTTTCTAAAGCCAGAAATTTTCTACGAAACTGATTACTTTCTATATATTTCCTTTGGGTTGATATCTAATTCCATTGCTGTTACTCTTTATCTTCTCTTAAGACATCCTAAGAAAAAGAAAAACGAAAAAGAAAGAAAATATATTTTTATAACATATTATATATAAACTTTCTTTTTCAAGGATGGCTTTGATGTAAAGCAAAACCAACATTCATACTTTGATTTAGTGACCATCGTGTCTAAATATTCTATTGATAGATTATGAAGTATGAAATATGAACTTGAATTGCAGTCAATATTTTTCTAACTAATCTACACAACTGTATTGAATCTCTCAGTGTAGTTCTTGGTTTCATAAATAAGTTTTAAAAAAAGGAAAATAATATATATTTTCCTATTTCTCTTGTTATGTCTCAAATATCCATCCTATTCCCACCTCTAAAAGACAACTTGAATCCTAAAGCTGTATCTTTTAATGACCATTTGATCGACATTTTCACATTTTCCATGTTTTTGATAGTTGCATATTCATTCATTTAGAGCAAAGACAAAAAAATTAATTATCTGAGGGTTTTATTTTATGGTATTTTTGCAGAATGCAACAGGGAAAATACTCCTGTGAAGGTCTGTAAAATTTTTTTAAATCATAGGTCCAAAAGATGACCCCAGGTTTTACATTATCCCTTAGAGACTGGTGCTAAGATTGTCTCTGAAGGAAAATATCTTGGCTTTACTCTGCTGATACTTGTGTTTCCAAAGATGATGGTGTAAGATCATCAAGTGCTTTGACTATTAGAATTCAGAAGAATGATTTCTGCAACCTGCAACACATTATATATGGCTGATAGACTTGTGGTACTTTTTTCTTTGTTTTTAAATTAGAAGCCTAATTCTTCATTCAGATGTTACACAAAGTTCTTGAGTTTTTAAAATGTGTTAAACGATTTTTTCTTTTCCTAAGACATTTCATTATTTGTAAATTAAAGAGGACACCTTTTTTTTGCACAGGGAATGCTAAACATTTCCCACCTGGCTTATAAATTCTGCTATTAAATACTGCAGTAAATATCTAGTTTGCTTTTAGCTGTGTGTCAAGGTTTAGCCCCAGCTGACAGCTGTACTGAACACAGCCGCTCACTCACGTCCCCAGTCCCAGTGGGACCAGGGACAGAGTCAGAAGAGTGCAAGTGGCAAAACTCCAGCTCATGAGTTGGGATAAAGACAGGGTAATAGGGAAAGCAAAAGCCATGCATGCAAGTGAAGTAAGACAAACAATTCATTCACCACTTCCCATGGGTGTTCAGCCATTCCCAGGAAAGCAGAGCACCATCATCCATAACAGTGGCTTGGGAGGACAGATGCCAGAATTCCCAACATCCCACCCTTTTTCTTTCTTCCCCCAGTTTTATATGAAGAGTGTGGTGTCATATGGCAAGGAATGTCACTTTGTTCAGCTGGGATCAGCTCTCCT
Organism: Onychostruthus taczanowskii; assembly: GCF_017590055.1. Classification (NCBI taxonomy): domain Eukaryota; kingdom Metazoa; phylum Chordata; class Aves; order Passeriformes; family Passeridae; genus Onychostruthus; species Onychostruthus taczanowskii. The sequence goes on from NW_024498795.1 coordinate 1,030,907, forward strand.
GGCTATGTTCCCTCCCAGCTCCTTGTGCACCCTCAGCCTCCTCACTGGTAGGATGCAGAAAGGAACAGAAAAGGCCATGACACTGTTTGAGCTAAGCAATAATGCAAACATCCCTGGGTTATCAACATTGTTTCCAACACAAATCAAAAACACAAAACCATACCAGCTACTGTGAAGAAAATTAATTGCTGAAAAAAAAACCCGAACAAATAAACAAAACCCACAAAAAAGCAGCAACAACAACTAAACACTGTGCTAAGGAATATATTATCCTAGTCCATTTGCTTATTTTTCTTTTTCCTTTGGCAGCTTGACTTACACTGTAGCTTTGCACCATGAAAAGGCGATTTCTGCTGCAGTGCAGAGAGAAGCCTGTATAAATGAAGAAGATAGAGGGCAGACAGGTCTATACATACAAAGGTTCCTAAGCATTCCACTGAATTCAAATTGTTATCACTAAAAAATTTAATGCATGTGCTCATATTTTCTTTCTAATTAAGTTCAGAACAACAACAAAAAAATAAATGTATAACAAAGAATTAGACTAACAAAAGGAAAAAGAGAAGTATGAACTCAGGAGATAATTTATATGTCATTCTATGAACAGAAGCCTGAGAAAAAGCTGTTTAAGACAGAAGTTTTTACTCTGACTTCTCTTGTTATCTAAATAATGGATAGCTGCTAAAAATCACAGGCAGTTAAATGTCATTTTATTCGCAAAATATCATATCAGTGTTCTTTTATGTTCTTTCTAAATATTCTTAGAGTAATATAAAGATAGTCGGCTTTGTGAAGTATAGAAATTTCTGGAATAGCTCTACATGAGCCTGTAAAAATATTCTAAAGAGTATAACTATATCAGGACAGACTTTTTCATGACCCATTTTATACTATAAGTAAGTTAGAGCTGATCCTTAGTTGAACCAGCTGAACTTGTGATCCACTGCTGAAATCATCAAACCCTCAGGAGCTAAGACTGACTTACTTCAAAGACTTACAAGATTTTATTTACCTTATCTAGCAATTTATTTTCTAAAGTTTGGTAAAAAAACTCCATGAAGCTTACCAGGCCACATTCTATTTCATATATTTTCCAAGTAGTTATTTTATTTCTTATTATTATTTTCCTTTTTTCTTATGTAGGTTTTGGTTTGGTTTGGTTGTTTTTTGGAGGGAGAGTGGGGGTTTTTGGCAGGGGGTGTCTTTAATGAAGAGGAAGACCTGGAACTAGCAACAGTTTCACTCTTTAAATGTTTCATAAACTGAAATATTTCAGATGCATTTTGTTTGGCCTGTAGGGCTCAGGGATGCTAGCAGAGATCTCCTTTCTCCTATTTTCAGCTTGCTTCATATATAAAATTTGAGTGTGGGGCTATCTATTTTATTTTCATTTCTTCCTCTTGTTCTGTTGTCTCCATGCACTGTTTTGTACAAGTACTTGCTTTTCCAGCTGGTATTGTAAACATCACCATCCTGCATATGTTGAAAAATGAGCAGCCTGCTCATCCAATTTTATAACTCAGAGTAGCAGAAGCAGATTGGCAATGTTTTTTGACATGCACAGCGTACATTACTGCAAGATGTCATATTTTCCCAAAGGGGTACTCAGAATGTCAAGAAACTTGGACCAGACACAACAAGATCATAAACATGTTTGCTACAGCAAACACATCAGAATATTTGTATAGGATTATCATTAGGTATTAGATGAATACTGTTTCATCACATGCTCCCTGTGGAATAGGATTTGATGGTTAATAATACTTGTGATAATATGAACTATATTGCCATTTTAATACCACTCTTTTGGCAAAGGTATTGCAAAAAAAAAAAAAAAGTAGAGCTTTTATTTTTTACATAGTTTAGAATTTAAAAAAAACTTAATTAAGAAAATAAATCTGAATTAATTTGATACAGAAAAGTAGTAATTTGCATTTATAACCATCTGAAGACAGAAAGGTATTACCTCATACATATCTTTAAAGTACAAATTTTCAAATGTGTTGATTTAAAAACACAGGCTAAAAAAAAAAATCTCATTTCAATTGATCCAAATTTATTTTTCCCAAAAAAGTAGTAGAACAACATATCATGAAGAACTTTGTGTTTTACTTAAGCCACAACCTTATTAATTCTACTGGGAACTATTTGCAATAACTTACACAGTGCAAGTCATGATTCCTACTTTAATGGTTCTGATCTTGTGGACAGCTTCTAATAAATCTCCATCCAGAGAAACTCAGAAAAGGAAGTGAAAACATGCTGTGAGCCAAGGCTACAATATTTTGATCACACAGCTGGTCTCCACCTACTGTGACCCATAATCCAACCCTGAAAAAAGGATAAAATGAAACAATTTAGCAGATATAAACCACTGATTTACCTTCTGCATGTGGAGATTTTATATCACTTTCTGATTTCACACGTCGCCACTGATAACCCTAACTTAACAGGCCCCAATTTCCATGTGAAATAACCAAACTAACCCTGAACAAATTAAATCCTGACTTACTGTGAAATTTTTAACAATACATGCCTGTGGAGACTACTGTCATGAACATAAACACGAGTACATGAGCCCTCTCCTCTCCTAACTCCCTGCCTGTGAAAAGGCAAAGTCCTGGCACCATCAGAAGAAAATCTGTACTGTAGTAGCTTTGCACAGCATAGTTATTACCTACTCCTGCAGTTCCTGTCCTCTCTAAGTTTATGTATGCAGAAGCTGAGGGTGCAAATGCTAGACCTGGCTTCTCACTACGGGTTTTAGCACTCCCTGGCCCAAATGCAGCCTTCTCATCCCGTGGCCTGTGCAGAAACCTCTGCTCCAGGAGTCATGGTGTCACGGACCGTACTGTCACGTTCCATAAGGAGTTGACCTGGCCCTAAACAGAAATGAGGAAATTTTCCCATGCCTCAAATACCTGCCTAAATCATGCAGGAAATGAGTGCTTTATGCTAAGATTAACCAGAGAAAAAATCAAATTGCCAAAGTGTAACTATGACAGATAACTTGCATTATCAACTTCCAGCAACAGCTCACTAATTTTTCTCATTTCACAGCCTGAGCCAAATATAATGTGAGCTATATCATAGAATGTCAGAATCATTAAGGTCAGAAAAGACCTTCAAGATAACTGAGGCCAACCTTTGACCTAACACCAGCTTGTTAACTAAACCGTAGTGGCATAGTGTGCCATGTCATTTTTTGAACACTTCCAAGGATGGTGATTCCTCCACTTCCCTGGGCAACCCATTCCAATCCTTGATTACTCATTTAGTGAAGAAATTCTTCCTGATGTGCAACGGGATCCTTCTCTGATATAGCTATTTCCTCTTGTCCTGTCACCAGTTGCCTGGGAGAAGACTGACCCTCACTTGGCTACACCTCCCTTCAGGGGCTTGAGGAGAGTGATAAGGTCTCCCCTGAACCTCCTTTTCTCAGGCTAAACAACTCCATCTCCCTCAGCCACCCCTCATGTGATTTACTCTCTAGACCCTTCCTCAGTTTCAATGCTCTTCTCTGGACATGCTCCACTACCTTGATATCTTTTTTACCATGAAGAAACTGGACACAGAATTTGAGGTGTGGCCACACCAGTAATGAGTGAAACCATTGTACAAAGGGACAATCACTTCCCTGGTTCTGCTGGCCACATTATTCCTGATAGAAGCCAGGATGCCATTGGCTTACTTGGCCACATGGACACTTTGCCACCTTGTGAGTAGTTGCTTGTTGAACCAAGGTCCTTTTTTGCCAGGCAGATTTCCAACCACCTTTCCCTCAATCTGTAGTACTGCATGGGGTTGTGATGGCACTCAGGATAATCAGTTCCAGAGCTTTGGCACTGAGATGAGGCTGACAGGTTGGTGGTTCAGATGCTCCTTCCAACTTTTTTTTGCAGATAATCGTCACTCTGACTAACCTGAATATATATTTATATTGATGTTATTTATATTTATATTGACACATATATATATATGGAACCTGCAGCTGTATGTACTGTGCAACTCCTTATAAAAAATTCCAGTCTCTAGAATTAGCATACCCTTAATTCTTCTTTCAACCCTGCCTTCCTGTTTTAATGGTGTATTGATTTTTTTCCTCATCATCTGTGATCAATGTTTAAAACAACCCAATGACCTGTGTGTGACTGTCCTGGACCTTTCCCATAACTAAGCAAAGACCATCTCTTTCTTTTTTTTTTAGGGACTGTGTAACTACCTCTCTTTTGACTGAGCCCTGGTGGCTGCTGCATCATCAGTTCCTCAGAGGCCTTTCCTTGGTAGAGGAAAGAAATCAGCTCGTTTCTGATTGGATTTCTGAAGATCAGGATAAAACTAATTTTTACCACAGAAACAGCCTTGGGAAGTAGCTAATCCTGGTTAAGACTGTAAATTATCACACTGAATATGTTGTGAAAGTCTGCGCAGTGGGATTTTTTTTTGTCTGATGTGCTAACCAAACCTTCACCTCCATCTCACCTGGAATAACCTCCTTCCTGTTTGCTGTCTGTGCTTATCTCAAGTTCCTATTGTGGTGGTTTATTTTATGGTAAGTTCCTGCTGTGGTTTTGACAGGGCTTTGAGAATGCTAGTTGTGGTCTTTAGGTTCTTGCACGAGAACAGTTTTGTCATCCTCCAGAATACTCTAATAGAGGACAGATGTGTCTTTTTCCTTAAGGCTCATCCATCCAGCCCTCAATTTACAAAAGCCAAAGGAAAGAATTGTGTGTTTTAGGAAAAAAGTCCAGCCTGTCACCTTGTTTTCCTGGTGGAGTGTGAATTTCTTTATGAGATAACAAAAGCTCTCTGGCAGTTTTCACATACCTAAGCCAGCTTTGCTCTGTTCTTCACATCGATTCCCCATGTGAAGCCCTTTCTCATGCTCAGCCAAGTGCTCATTGAAAAGTAGAAATGTTGGAGGAAAAACAGGGAAACTCTGTTTCTCCAGCCACACACTGCTCTTCTAAGTGCTACAGAGAAAAACTGGGAAGAGAAAAACTCATTCTTTGTGTCTGACATAGGCCGTAATATCTGCTGGCTATCTTTGTTTCTTTTTCATGCCTGTGATTATCATGGGATAATTTTAGCAATAATCATAAGCAGTAATCATTCTTAACCCTGGTACTTGAGTGGTTTTTTGGGGACATGGGTCTCACAAAGCCATAGAACTGCATGTAATCACACCACAGGGCTCCACACACCATTATATACAGGGATACTTAAGCTAGGAAGAACAGGATAAACCTGTCACAGAATCACAGAATATTCTGAGGTGGAAGGATCATTGAGTCCAACTCTGAAGTGAATGGTCCATAATGGGGATCAAGCCCACAATCTTTGTGTTGTCAGCAGCAACCAACTGAACCAATCTCAGTGGCCTCCCACTGTGTATGAGGACCAAAGGCTCAGCCTGGTCTCAGTCGTACCAACACAGCCTTTGAAAGCACTTGTTTCACAGTCTTCAGATCGTGAAGCCTTTAAAGGAAATACTTACTTTACTTCTGACAGAGACCTTTGAGACTTTGATCGAATACTCAGAATGCCAGGCAATTGAAAAATATTTAATTCACCTCATTTGAAAAAATTGGGACTATCAAAGAAAGGCAAGCATGTACTTGTAATGATAAAACACAGTAAATGAAGGATGGACTACTGCCACCCTTTGGTTATCTATATTTTAAATACTAAAAACAATACTGAGAGCTGTTTGGGTTAAGAATATCAAGGTTAAACATAACTAGTGCTTTGAAATATATTTTGTGATGACATCAATTCAGGAAATGGGCAATGTTTCAGCAAAAAGAATGGATGTGTAACATGGTGAGAAAGAATACTAGTAGTGTTACTGAGCTGGCTGCAGCATCTCAGTGAAAATCTGGGTAGCTGAACCAACCACATCTGAACTTATATGAAACCAGAAATTGGAGAAATTATGACATTTTTTCATAGAAACTACTTTTATTTTCTCAGATTCTCCAAGTATCTTCCAGCCATTTTTCAGAAGTTTGTTAATGATTACAAATCTTATAAACCTAGAAATCTAGATGGCAACATTTTCATCCACTAAATGTAAAGCTGTGTGTGAAAAATGGGCATTGAGTGGCTCAGTATTTTATTCTTCTCTGATTAAGTCACAATTAAAAACATCACAATTCAATTTGAACACACAAGCAAATGCCTGACAAATGTAGGTTAGATGCAAGCTATTAAAATGCAAGCCAAGGACTCTCAATATTTCATGTACTCAATAGGTCACCAGGGAATAGAAGTCTGCAGTATTTTCCATATATTACAACTTTACAGGGCAAGAAGAATAACAATTAAGTCCAAAAATGCTGTATCAATATATTCTTTTTGCCTAAAAATGTACCAGAGATCGGTACAAGAGACAGATACATTTTAAATCATTTTACAATTAGCAATATTGACTGTAAAAGACTGATACTTAAATACTAACATGAGCACTGTTTAGCTTATTTCCTTTTGTCCCTCATCAAAACATTTCACAAACTACATTTAACTTTTTTTTCACTTCATTAAAAAAAAAAAAAAAGCTGAAAAGCTATTCCAGCCTCTGACAACTAAAACTAAAATATTTTGGATGTATAAACATAAATGTTTAAGGAAAAGCTAAATCCTTTCCTATGGCTGATAAAAATAATGAATATACTGATTTTTTCTGTTAGTTTTTCAGCCAAAATCTAAAAAATAAACAAAATGGAGGGGAAAAGAGAATAGATACTTCAGGTGGAATATTAACACCAACATTTATTTTTTTTTAATGAATACAAGTGTTTCAATCACTTATTGGTACTTGTTGCAATTCACAAAGAATCATATGTTCATAATTGCAAGGGACCTAAGCAAATAGCTGAAATGCAGTCAAACATTGCTCATTGTATCCTTTCCTGGAAATTTTTGAATCAACTAGTGTGATTCAAGAACTAAACTTCCACCAGGTTTCTCTTGAGAAGAGGTAAGGGAGATTCTAACAAGAAATAATTTTCAATTTTCTTATAAAACATAAAGGTACTGTTAATAATTCAAATGTCTTGTATAGAATGTCTTTTTTACTATTAGGAGCTGGAAGAATTTAATAGAGCATCACAGCACATATGACTATCTGTAGGGAATGTCTGTAAAGTTAACATGAATTTTGAGTCAAGGGGTCTGTGGGAATGCCTCATATTCAAATTGTACGAAAAGCTTCTCACACTTCCAGCTGCACTGCATGCTGTGGACATCCACAATGATGTCAAATACACAAATTATTGTGAATATATCCAAATGGATAAGTTAATGACACACTTCCCATGAGACCAAGGAGGAATAAGAGAAAAGGAAATAAAAAGGAGAGAGGAAGAGAGAAAGCAAAACAGAGTAAAGTAATAACCTCTTCCAAGCGTTCAGCTTGGAAGAGAAGCAGCAGCAACCTTCAGATGCATATCATCTCAGACACCCTTCCCAGTCCAGCAGACAATTCCTGCAGTACACTTTGTTTATAGCCACACATTTTTCAGCAGGACCCACTCAAACTGCCCATGGTGTCTACCTGCCCATGATGCACTTATTGGAGTAACTTGACCAGATGCTGCTGCTAAGCTTTATGAATAACTGCTGTAGGATAATAGAGAAACCTCCCTGGAGAAGGGTCCTGGAAGGAACTGCAGCCCATGGAGTGAAGCTCACAAAAGAGCAGGTTTTCTGGCAGGAATTATAGCTCTTGGGGGATTCACACTGGAGCAGTCCATTCATAAGGACTGCACCCCCTGGAAAGAGCAAGAAGAGGAGAAGGAAGTGGAGGAGGGGGAAACATAAATTTTCCAGATCATTTTGCAAATGTATTATTGTAGGAAAACATTCTGAAACAGCTGTGTGTTCCCTCAAGTCATGCTAAGCAGACCATGGAGGAATCAGGCAAGATTTTTAATATTTTATGCAAGAAAGGGTAGTCCTTGAAACTTCAGTGGGGAAATCCATCTGGAACCTCTAGCAATTCAACTGGTAGTAGTTTGTAATTGTTCAACATGCTTTACACTCCTCAGCTAGAAGATCCTAATTACCTATTTCCTCCTTTTTATTTTTGTCTTTGCCCTTCCAGAACCTGACATAAAAAGTAATTCTGCTTCTGCATCACTGCTTTTTGAAGAAAATTCTGACAAAAAGAAAGTCTCCTACTCAATATTATACTGATAATATTGCTTTCTACAAAATTCAGGAAAAAAGCTACATGAATGATATGGTCTTCTTACAGTCCTTTTGCCATTTGTCTTTGTATTTTTTAGGCACTCATTTAATACTTCTTTTTTCCCTCCTGAAAGATGATAACCATGCTTGTGCTGTCACCTAAAATCTCTGGTCATTGCCAATTACTTCTCACTTTAGTCAATGCCTCTTTCCTGCTACTATGAGCTTTACCTATTTCCTTTCTTAATTTTAGTGTATATAATGATGTTACTTGAAAGTGAAGATGTGGATTCTTTTGGGTTGAGCTGAGGTGCCTCACTTCCAGATGGTGATGTTTTATGGTCTGTACTTGCTGACTGCATGTGTCTCCTTTCATTATTTCTTTTTCTTGTTACCTAGTGAGGAACTGTGTGATGAACTTAGTCACTAAATGAAGCAGACCAAGAGACATCCCCAAAGAAAGGATTTCCAGAGAGCCAATCAGGCTTTAATGTCATAACTAGGGACCAGACTGATAAAAGACAAAATGAAAATAGAAAAATATCATTAGAAAAATACTCAGACATTCAAATAACGTTAAAAATTCCTTTAAATCCAAATTCAAATAAAAATTCATTTAAGTGAGTTGACACATGAAGGTTCTGTGTTTCCTTTCTTATTAGTGGATCTGGTTTTTAAGCTGAAAAAAGAGATTACACACTAAAATTTATTGTATTTTTAGAAAAAATTATTCACAATGAACATTTTTTTATGCCTTTTGGTATATATTAAAATATAGTTCCCACAATGACTTATTTCTACCTTATGACTTATTCTGTGTTATCTGTAAATTCCAAATAATTTTGTGGGAAAATATTCAAAACTTAAATGTCATTATTCATCCTTTCTGGCAGACACCAGTTATTCAGACAACTGGAATCCCAAGGATCATGTTTCTTTTTTAGTCAAACATATGTCTAGTGAGAAATAAACTGACATAAACTCTTATTCTGTTTTAAAGATTGGTCTTATGAGAAAGAAATAAAAATTCATCAAACTAGAAAGAAATACAAATTTTCTTATTACAGAAATTATAAAGCAGGTCAATTATTTTTAATTACTTTTCATCATATTAAAATATAATTATAATGTTTGAATTGACAAAAATCCTGGTTTTAATGACAAAAATTTAGATTACATTTGTGATTTTAAATACAACAACAGATTGTCATTATTTTTCCATTTTCAGAAAGAAAAACTTTCTAATAGGCTGTGAGGCATTTGGCAGTAAGATTAAAGACTTTTTAAGATATTTCTGAATTTAATTTCTCAGTTTCTATTCTGATTTTAACAAATCACCTTAAACTCTCAGAAGAAGCAGTTATATTTAATCCACACAGTACAGTAAGTACTTTATTTGTTCTCTCCTGCTCATTCTCCCCTTTGGACAGGATAAATATGATAACTGCACAAAATTTCTGCATATATAATAAATAATAAAAAAATTCTATTTTTTAGTCAAGCAGATAAAAAATATTATGTATAAAATGAGTGCAATATGTTGTTTTCTAGAATTCTTGCTTTGAACTTTATAATCAAGTATTTTTTGTGTAGTAATGGCTCTTTAGTGTGTAAGTACTTGATGTTGCTACTTAAGAAGATTACAAAGTCATATTTAGATCTTGATCACTGTTAACTTCAAATTTGGACAGAAATTTATTTCAGGAAGCCATTGAATTTTAAACACCATGCAATGCCTTATAGTGTTAGTGCCAGATTTTGACTAACTAAGGAAAGATTAGTTCATATATTTTAAGTTCTGTGTTTTAATTAATATCTTTCTTAAAAATGTCTGACAGAACAAAATCAAATAACACTAAATCCAGAATCACACAAATCAGGAAGACAAAACCTCTTAAAATCTATTCTGACCAGATATCCATTTCAGTCATAAGAAGTATTTTCTCACTTCTATATGACATTTTTTCAGGCTACTCACAAATATTAGCACACTGAAATCTCAGTTGTTAAAGACTAAGTATTTTAAAACACTTTGTGACTCCTGCTAATGCATAAAACTATTATACTCTGTCCTATTCAATTATACATGCTTGATCCATGGACAACCTGTTTAGCTGCTGTTTTTCATGCCAGGTAACTGGTGTCTTGGAAAAATTCTAACAGGTTTAATGATGTCAAGAATAACTATTACCACATCATTTTGAATCAAAAAAAGTCATTCTCTTCTTGTGCTAGGCATATTGCTGGTTTTCTGTATTGTTTATCTTTATTTACTCTTATAATTAGATGCATTTCACCAATAAATAAAATATTTTCTGCCTGTGTAACAGAAATGGCAGAAACTGATTTAAGGAAAGAATTTTTAAATGAAAGTGACAGCTAGATAGAAGATAAGCAGATGGTTATTTAGAAATTTAAGTGTTTTTCCTTAAATTTCCTTAAATATCCTTAGATATAAAGAGTAAAGACTGACACTGTAAACTGAAGTAACAAAGTGTATAATATGGTTTTTACTGAACAGAGAAAAAGCATTTCTTTAATAGTCTCAATCCAGTTCTTTCATACCTTCTAAACATTTCTGTTGGGTTTCTTCATTGTGTGCATTCACAGATTTCTTGCAAGTAACACAGTAGATACGACACAAGAAAACAATTTCACCTTAATTTTTAATAATGCAAGTTTGTTTCAGGACTCACCTAACCCTTCACAAGGGTGTATAAGTTTGTGCTTGGTTTCCTTTTCAGAGCTGTGGAGGAGCTATCATACTACAAGCAGAGTCACTTCTGAACTGATCAACTGCAGTTCAAAGGAGATTAAACACTGTAGGGCTTTAAAAGCACCAGAGAGGGTGCAGAAACTATCCATGTCAGTTTTTCATAGGTTTGTTTGTGCATCTAGTCATGCACAGTGCAGCAGCCCTGCTTATAACACCAACATTTTTTTTTATCTAGAGTGTATTAGTGATTCTGTCAAACCTCACCAAGTCATAGTGGCTATTGGTGGCCTTGATGAATGAAGGCAAATGTTACTCCTTGCTCATTTCCAGGGATGTTCTGCCCCCTGCCAGCTGAAAACATATGACGTGGCAATAGAAGTCTCTGAATTCATTCATTATATGACACTGATAGCAGAAAAAGTGGACAAACACTCAGGTTTGAAATTTTTGCAAAATTAATATTGACTGATATTAAAATTGGGCTGTTTAGAGTTTTTGTTGTACTCTGTGAGTCTCACAAAAATATACTGTCTTGGCAAAAAGAAGACTTCTTTTTAATGGATATGATACAAGCTAGCAGCATCTTCTGGCTGTTTTGATCATCAGTCTTTGCTTTCCTATTCTTTCTAAGGTGTTGTCTACCAAGAACAAAATGTTATTGGCTCGTATTAAGACACAATTCATCATTAATAATTTCCTTTACAATCAAGAAGTGTTTTTAAAGAAACACAGGGTTGTGTCCTTAGGTTAGCCATCTACTGCATCTTGTACTCTCTCAGCACAGATACAAATGACTGTCTAGGGTGTATGTCAGAACAGGTTGCTGACCTTTGTGTTGAACAAATGAGTCTATTAAATTCATGCATGCAATTTACATACAAGATAGTGAATCAAGTTCTTAATTTGTTTATGGATTTCATTAACTCTAATAAAAAAATCATTTAGCTATGAATTAAGAAAAAGTTTTTGAAGTTGACTGTCATTGCATTCTTTTAGCATTTTGTTTGGTTTAAATCAGTTAAGCCATAGTATAACTATGAACACTGAGACAGGTCTTGTAAATTGTCAGCAAGTCATCTTTTTTCAATTCAGCCACAACTCATTAACTGGCAGACATGAGTCACCTGTTCACCACAATTAGATGGGAGAGCATGTCCAATAACTTCTGCAGTAGCATTCAAAAATGTAAGTAAACTGCCTAAAAGGGTATTCCAGGACCAGAATGCTGTGGTCCTGCTGTGCATCCTCCACACTACAACTCCAGTGAGGGAAGATGTGGAGCAATAGTAACAAGGTAAACAGCTGTCAGTAAGTGCCACCCAGAGACCCTGAAACTCAGACTCTTCTTCCCAGAAGAAGGTCTGCTTTGCCTGTGCACGGACCTGTTGACACAGTTTGGTGATTAACAAAAAAAAAAAACAAAAAAAAAACCAACCAAACCAAAACCACAACAAAACCCAAGTAAATTCATCTGCTTGATATCAGTCACTTAGAAGTAGAATGAAGGTCATACTATTTAAGTAAGAAGTATCCCTACTTGTGCTTTATTTCTACCTGCCCTCAGACAGCCTTCATTGCCTGCCCCCTGCCCTTAGAGAAATTCCGCACAGCTGGCATCTGATGGGCAAAAGAGCCTAACCAGCCATCTAGCCTTTGCTTAACACAAAACTTTTCTTTGACATTGCTATCCTTTGCTCTTTAACAGAACCCACAGGATTTACAACTACATCTTCTTCTGAATTTACTATTTCTCAAGGAGTAGAGAAAATATCCCTGTATGAGTTCTCTTAAATCATCTGTGTTTATTCAATTCTTTTGCTGCTCTTGAATAGCACAATTTTCTTAATAATTGTCTCTGAAGTCAATATTGGGGTTAATAGCTGTAAAATGAAAACAACAGACCTACTCATAATGGAAGCAATAAAAAAGAATTCTACTGAACAGAAAGGGCTGCCTTTTTCCCCTTTCAATCTACCAAAAACTAGGCCCTTACATTTAATATTTTATTTTCCATTAACATAAATCAACTTGATCTTAATAGGGAGGAGTCAAGAATCCTATTATTAAAAGAGATCTAAATGAAGAGAATATAGACAGTGCTAATACTGTGAGGCAGTTTTTCACACTTATTTACTGACAGAACATCCCTCTGGACATAAATTATTGGGAACACATCATTTTAAAGCACACTGAGATTCAAAGAATTCATGCAGATGCCTATTGCTTAGGACTAAATTTAATCACCTCCTGCTTGTGACCGTTTGGCAGCATCAAGAAAGTTTTCTCCAGAACCATCTCTCTGAAGCCAAATTAATAAAGTGCTAATTAAAGGAAGTACATGGAAGACATGAACACTAGGAGCCCGGAGTAATTGGCTACAAAAAAGGCAGCTCTGAAACACGTCACTTTCTCTGCTGCTCCTGATTAGGGTCTAATTCAAATACCAATATTTCACTGCACGTCAAGGGGCTTTGGGAAAGATCTAGGGCTTTCTCCATTCAGCAGAGGGTCTGCTACAAGTAGCAATACAAATGCTGAAGAAAAAACTCCTGTATTTAATCATATGCAACCATCAGGATAACATTCGTGGCAGTCTGTGCAGTGCACAGAAAGCTTTTCTTTTCATTCCATAGTGGTGAGTCAGAGATCAGACAGAAATGAAGGAAAACCACCATTAAAAAAAAAAGAAGAAGAAAAAAAAAGGCTCTGGAATAGAAGCCATCTCCCAAGCCTGTCACAACTGAGCAGTAATTAATTTGAGGAGCCTTTCATCTCCCTTGCAGGCAAGCTGGAAAGAACACTTACTGGCACTTTCCTGAAGAAATGGGCAACAAGTGAAAGTCATTCTCTTTATTTTTTTTAAATGGGTTTAATCATTGATTTTCTCTTGAGTACCATAAACTTTGTTTGTGTGAGATGATGCACAATTTCATGGTTTTTGCCGTTGCTGTTGTAGCTCAAAATCATCAATTTCCAGCTTTCCTGAGGACTGATACATTCTCTAATCTGTTTATATGATCACTATTTAGTATTCAGAGAAGATATTTTAGAGGTAAATTTATTCACTGTGTGAAACAGGAAACTGTGCAACTAACTGGACAACTCAGTTTGTGAATCACTAGAGCTGGTAATCTAAAGGGAAATGTTTTATATAAAGTTAATAATACTACATCCATACTTTAATGCACTATCAAGTTACTAAATCCCATATACGGCCATCTACTTAAGCATTTGATTTTAACAAGAAATAGAACGCTGTTCAACAAGGCATTTAAACATATAATTAATCTCACATCTGCTCAACAAACCTAAGCAAATATAGGTATAATTTAAAAAACATTCCCATGCTACACAAAAGACAATAAACTTATGTCAATTCTTCATTTTCTGAGTTTGAAAGCATTGTTCATTTTAAGGCTTTTCACTGAGATGTTTAAATGGAGTGAGACCATTACTTAGGAAGAAAACAAAAAAGTAAAACAAAAAACGCAGATTTATAAAAGTATGGGAATTAGAGTTTGTTATGTTATGAAAATTTTACTTTTATAGTTCAATGCCACATTATTTTAGATCAAATAATACTTCTTTTTTTTTTTCTTTTTAAATTGGGAAGATGCAAACTGTATCTCAGGAAATATGTAAAACCCTCTCAATCTGTCAATACAACATGAAAAATCATCGCAACTGTTAAGAAAATTTTAGCAATAGAAAAGGGAATTTGAATGTTTCTAGCAAGGCATTTAACACAGTTTATTTTAATATTTTCCAGTTACTTTACAGTTGTTCATGTTTAATTTCAGAATAAAATATTTCTCAGGTATTAACATCTTAATGATATTCCTTTCTTCTCACAGAATGAAAAAGTTGAGTCTATTAAAACACATAGAACGATTCTTTGAAAATATATATTGACAATTACTGAATACTCATTGCAAGCTTCAAAAATTTTGTTAAATGTTATGGTCTCGGAGTGTTGTTCATGGCAGGATCCTTAGAAGATAGTTTCCATACTGAAAGATAAAAGGAGTTGGAAACACATAACCTGAACCTTAGAGAAATATCAAATTTGAGTGAATTCTAATATCTAATGGAGTTGACTGAGAATTAGTTCACTCAAAGATAAACAAAAACAATTTCATTAATGCCTCTCTTCACAAAACTGTGCACAGATTCATAAGTCTCACTAGTTTTGGATGAGGAGAGGAGGCATGAATCATCATTATAGAATCCCCTGTAAGTGTCTATTGAAGCATTCAGTGGATCTAAATGTACTTGGCTTTCAGTGAGCTGGGTCTAATCCTCTACTTCTGTATTTTCTAATCCCAATCCTTCTGTATGTGTACAAAATACATAATCATTAAGTGATACTACAGATCCAAACAGACTGCCCAAAGCTAGCATCACAAGGAGATTCTGATGCTATTATTCTCTAAGTACATTATACCTCAACACTTCTGGGCTTTAAAATAGCTATTAACCCTGCAGCTGAGAGGCACAACCCACTGCCCTGGTGGTAATGTGTTACAGTACAAAATAAGTCTTTTGCTCTAGGAAGCTGTTGTTACATTCCCTTGCCACACTCAATAAGAGAGGGGAGGAAGTGAGACTCATTTCTTTCACTGTTGTGCTGTCTTAACTCGCTTAATGCAAGGTAAGCAAGTTAAGACAGCACTGCAGTGAAAGATGCAGCCCCCGTGTGTTAATCAGAAAGTAGGATTCTCCCGTGTGAGTTTGATTAGCTTTAACAAGAGAATTTGACAGATCTTAATCAAAAAGGCTGAATATCCTCATAGTGAGGGCACTTTTCAGGGAACAGAGAAACATGAGTGTAAATTGCTTCAGGCAGAGGAAGAAATTGGACCTGGGTCCCAGAGTAGAACCAGTAAAAAAATAGCTCAGTCTTTCAGCAATCCATTTGCTTTTGTTCTTCTGCAGAAGTTTAAAATACAACTTGACACTCAGTAAATTGCTGCATTAATATTTGAAAGAAGTTTCCAAAAAGTAGGAATCCCCAAAACTGTCAGCAGAACTTTAAGCAACTAATGAAAATAACAGCTTCTCAACATTTCGCTTTGGCAAGGGAGTAAAAAACTTGTGCCTCTGTCAGCTTGAAACATAAGAGTTAACACATTTATAAAGTCTATTTTAGCCATACCTCAAATATTTTCTTCAGGAAGGTTTCTCAGAAAAAGGAGTGCATATATTATATTTCTAATGCTGGCATCTACATTTACCAGAACCTTTCAGAACAAGGAAGGAAGGAAGCACCTCTCAAGCACTATCCCACATTGAATAATGGTGTGTTTTGGTCTCAAAACACACTGTTACTATAGAAGTGTGAATTTTGAATAGATAATCATTACACTACTCCTTTTCTTAGGACAAGGCTGGCATTTACCTTCACTTCTCTTTAGTCACAATAGATGTGGGCGTTGAAACAGATTGTGGCCTTTTAAAATTTTTCTCTGTTGTTGTTTCACTCCTCTGGCTCTTTATTTAAGTATTACTGAATCACAAGGACAGCTGCATTGTAGCTATACTAGATTTTAGGCCACACTTGTTATTCCCTTCACATATAATCCTTGCAATAATTTACCTTTATAAGTTACAATAAGAAAGAGAAAATAAAGCTGAGATAAAAATAAGAATGCTATCAGTATTCTTATTAACTATTTGAAGAGTATAATAAGATCATGTCCATTGGGTTACAGTAATCAGTTATGTAAAGATAAGGCTTTATTTCCTTTTTCCAAAAGAAAAATAAAGATTATGCCAACCTTATTTCAATGAAATCTCAAAAAAAAATATTGCTCTGTCTTTCCGTATATTTCCCCCCACTGAATTTGCATAGGAAATATCAGGAAAAATTGGACAAAACACATGAGGTACATCACTTTTCTCATCATAGTTAATGTTAAAAGTTAATGTTAACAATGTTAGTGTTACTGATTTTTATGGAAGAAGAAATATATCCATTACAATCATATGTTATTTGTAAAATTGCCTCTTATTTCAAAATAATATATTCATTAAAGCCTGATAATTTATGATACATTCATGTAGAAAGTGCAAAAACCTCACTGTGAAGTGTAAACATAATACCCACCCATGTACCTGTACGTGAGATTTCAAAACTGTTATTACACACAATTTTATTTCTGACATCACAGTCAAGGCTGCATACAGAATAAGTTTGCTAATTTATCCCAGAGTATTTGTGTAAAAAATATGGACAGCAAAACTACATTAGATCCAGAAAAATTTCAGAAAAATGCCTGGCAGCTTAAGTGTGTTCAAAAAAAAGGAAATAAAATTATTTTTCAAACTATTTACATGTACATTTATTGTATAATTTTTTTAATTGCAATTTGATGTATGAATAATGCATTTCAATTTAGTCATGAAGAAATTTGGACTTGCTAAGACAGTCATCTTCTCTATTTTGTTGTCTTTTTTGACATACTTTTAGTAACGATTAGATTTGAGATGAGATTTTTGCACATTTTCCTTATTCTTTCTTCTATTAAATTAAAATTGCAGTAGAATTATGCATCAGATTATTTACCTTTATTGTCTTTAATCCATTTCACTAAAGATGTATCACACCACTCTTTATTTTTATAGTACATACTAGAATTTGAATTATGCTCACAAGCTCCAGATTGTAGATATACGATAATATTTTTAAACTATTTTCTAGACTTCAAGTTTTGCAAATAGATTATTTTATTTCAATTGTATATCGAAATGCATGTGAATTAATATAACCACTTGGGTCAAGACAATTAGTAACAATATCTTTTGTCGGATTTCTGTAATGGTATTATACATAGAAGTTTAGAGCATCTGTGCTGTAACCTGTATGTGAAAGATGCCTATTGTATATATAAATGTAATGTGTGTCCATAATGGCAACATTATGGATGCTAGTGTCATAACCAATGGATTGCAAGACTCACAGGGACTTTAGAAGAGCCTGAAGAGTAGCATGTACAGTTTTCATTAGGTTTGGCACTAATTTCAATAGACATGTAATTGAAGCATGTATCACTTTAAGTAGAATTATGAGCTTACATATCATCACTAGTGCATGTTCAAATATAATTCTTACATGATACTGATAATAAGACATAATTCAATTACTATTAAAGTAATTATTTTTTCACATCTTGGGCTTTGAGAATAAATTATTTCTCTACATGATGATTGCCTGCAGTGCAGTTAAAGTAAAATATAACTAAAAAATAATATGCCACCTTTAATAATCAATTACCAGTCTTAAAGTGGAAAGAGAAATATTGCTTTCCAGCAGGAAAAAAGCAGGTGTTCACTTAGCTAAGGCTTACAGTGTTCAATTTCCCTGTTTTAGTTTCTGCTATTTCTTTGCACCAGCTTTATTCCCCAGTCTCTTTTTCCATTACCTATATTCCCACTGTAGTAATCATCACTATGCCTTTTTAAAAGCTTCTGTTCCTCCTCAAGTAGAGAATTTTGTCCAGTAGAGAGTGCGCAAAAAGCTTCCACAAGAACACTGCTGTGTGCTGCAGGACACAAAAGCACAGGAGTTTGTTGTTTCTGTTCTTTCCAGAACTGTGTAATTGAAAGGCCTGAGAAATGCAACTTTTTTTCCTGTGTTTTCATCAGTTTCCGTCACAGGCAACCCACACTGGCTGTGAAGCGTTGGGCACCCTCCCCTACATACAATACACCTCGATAATGTCTTTTTCTTCATTTTGCTTCCAGGCAGCCCCTAAATTCACTTCTTGGAATATCTTTAATAAGAACAGTATATACTCCACCTTTTCAAAAATTTTATGTTGCTAACCATCACTCATTGCCCTGAAAGCCCTTAAACGAAGCAATTAAATTAGATATAATTACTGAAAACATCTGTAAAATACTATAGACATGTATACAGCAATTAAATCTCCTAGCAAATAAAAATACAAAGGCTCAATAAAGCAGTTCACTCACATGTGCCACGATCAAATGAGAGTGCCACAAGCAAAGAGCAAAAGCAATTGAAAAATGTGCTGATTGGATTAGGCTGGTGAGATACGGAAGAAGAAATTATTGGAGCCAGGACTAAGCCTACCTAATGACCAGGTTAAATAATTCCTTTATCTTGTGAATTTACAAGAGGAAGGAGTTTAGCTGGGTTATGGAAAGAAAGACTTGACTTTAAGGTAGGAGAAAGATAAAGATAGGGAGCAGATAGGAATTATGCAAGTACAATTTATTACTTAATTGCTTATTTAAACTTACTGGAGTGAGAAGCAAGTTTGTCATGAAGGAATAGAGCAGAGATGCAGGAAGACCCAGATGCAGCACTGCTGTGCTACCAGGATGGGTGCTCCTTTTATTCAACCCAATTTCAATTTGCCCCCAATCCAGCAACCTCCTCTTCCCAAACATCCAGTGCTGAGCCCATTTAGAGATGTGTGTCCAGGTTTCCATAACAAAGAGCGTCCTTTGGGTGAGACAGATAACAACATATGTCTCTGGCTTCCTTTGTGCAAGGTACTGGTGTTTATTTATTTATTTATTTATTTATTTATTTATGGTTGGTTAGTTGGTTGGTGGGGGGGGTGTTTTGTTTGGTTTGGTTTTTTCCCAGAGAGAACAAAACAAGACAAGACAATACATTCACTGTAGAAAAATTCTTTACAAAAGAAGTAAAAAAAAAAAAAAAAAATAATAATAATAATTAAAAAAAAATTGAAGTAAAAAACCTTGAAACTTGAAGTTAAAGCCTGTACTAGAGACTGTCATCCTCAGCTGTTGTAATTACTCCATATAATTCTCTTAATTATAGTAATCTAAAACCATCTCAAAAGTGGGTTACTTTCTTGCTCTCACCATGCTATTTGGAAAGTAATACAAACAAAAAATTGACTAGATATTTAGCAAGAATCCAATAAATGCATTCATTACCAGTTTAGAATAATGTATTTTTGTTCCAGGATAGTCTGTTACTTTTTACAGCTCTTTTACTAAGATGTTTGCTCTACTGAGGTATTTATAGGGAGCCTGCAGCTGGGTGAATCCAGTTAAACACTTCTAGTATATGCCAATAAGATTCATTCTTCATCACTGCAATCATTCTAGGAGCCATTTTCTCCATTTGTTCCTATATGAATTTATCTTTTTGGAGTACCAGTTGTACTAGGATTACATTAGCTTGGAAATGCCTAACTTCTGCTGTAAGAAACTATAGAATAAATATTGGCATTAATGATTCATACATTCATTATAATTGTACTGACCATAATGGAATAATTTAATTATTAATTATCAGTATTAATGCGGATATCTGGAGGACTATCAAACCAAGAGCATCTGTTAAAATATCCATGAAATGAAAAATCATTCCGTCCAAAATTCAAGCACACAGCCTCTCAGATTCTTCAAACCCTAACTCTAACCTTTGTCCTTGACTCTGATTCCTGCTTATCTGAGATGTAAGCATGTGATTTAGCTGCTCAATCCCACTGGTTTCCAGGAGGCTGATGTCACAGGAATGTATTAACATCAGTATGGAGTAAAAGTCAGTTTTATACTATGGAAACAGAAGACAGCATTTTCTACCAGTCTTTTCAGGAGCAAGTAGCTTTTCTCTTTACAGTGTTTCCCAACTGGAAGCGCTGACAAAATTAACCAATGAAAATAGCAAACAATTAACAATATTTCAAGAACACTTGCAGCAGTGGCAGCTTTTGAGGCATTGTGAAGAAATTCTGTTTTTCTATTCCCAAGACCAGGGCAAATTTGGGGACAGTATAAGCTCTCACTAAATTTAAAGTCAGGCAGAACAGTTTCTTATGGTCTGTGTCAGAAACTGGCATGCAGCATGCTGCAGTGATGTCCACTCTGGCAAGAAAAATTACAAAGAGCTGGCTGTAGCCTACAAGTAACCCTTACAGAGAAATCTCTAACCATGCAAGAGAAGCTCTTTGTGGTCTTTTCACTTAGAAAACAAGTTCTGTTCTGTTCTATTCTATTCTAGTCTACTCATCATTTCAGATTAATTAATTGCAAAATATTTTGTCACTAAAAAAATTTTAAATAGAAACTTTCTGTATATGGTCTCCTACATCCTCAACAGCAATGTACTAAACACATAATCCTTTGTGCCATTCTCATCAAACACAAGGAATTCCAGACAAAGCTAGAAATAAAATAACTAACACTTAGGTGCCTTAGTGGCTGTAATTCAGTGGCTAATTTGTACTTTAGTGATGAACCAGTAAAACTGATGAGACTGAACTGCAAAGGGAAATATCCTGGCACTGTGTCAGGTGGTCTTCCTTCAGGTCATCCACTGAGCCTCTGGAGAATACAATGAATGAAATGATTAGAAATGACTGTGAACAACCTCAGAGCTCTGAAAACCTCAGGCTCGAGGAACAGAGCCAAAAAGTCAGGTTTGGACTTCAGCACTGATTTTTGGTCCTGTAACTGCAGTTAGAGGAACTGCAGTAGCAGTTGCTATGGTAACACATGTGCTTAGCACTCCCTCCCCTCACACATACCTCCCTCCCCAAAAAGAGGAAGAACATAAGATCATACAGAAGGCAATAAAGGAAAGCACTCAAGAAGACAATGAAACATTCTGTAAGCTTCAGTCTACATAAAATAGCTAGGGCAGGATTTCTTTCACTTGCTAGTCCCTAAGGTAAAGGTCTAAATGCAGAATTTTGCAATTAAGAGAGAGGCTTTCTCTTTGTAGAAGTGCTCTTTAATACTAAGGAAATTAAAGTATTTTGGCAGGTTTCTGAAAAAAACACAAACAAGTCTTGTTTAATTTTTTTCGAGTTCTGCAAATTAGCCCATTTAGCCTAACATTTCACATACAGGTTTAAGAACTTGACTGTTACATTGTCATGAGTATAAATGAAATACTGAAACAAAAAGAAATATTTGAGAAATGTGGTCCCTATATAGCATTTTCTTGGTTTCTAAGACCAAATATACTCTTTAATCTTGTGTGAGATCTTACTTATCTTTTCATTTTAGAAAAGACAAGTATATGTAATCTATAAAGATGCTGAGACATAGGTTTTATTTGCCCTCTCAGGAGCAAAATTTTCCAAACATGAACTTCATACCAATTACTGGAATCTTGAGCTTAAGATCTTCTCCTGCAGCAGGATATCTCCCGGTTCATGTCCTGTAATAGTTGTATTTCAGTGCTTTTTTTATAACTTGGTTAATTTTTTGCCTACTTACTCATATAGAAAAAACAAATTTTAAATTTTCAATAGTTTCATTTTATTCATTGTAATAATTTAAGTCCTGTTGAATTAGAGCTCTAAATTAATGACTGAATAATAATTTTAGTCAAAATAGTTTTTTTCACAAGAACATGATCTCTGTCATTGCATGCACTCCACTAGCATCCTTAGATTTATACCAAATTATCTTGAACAGTTTTCCTTGTTTGTCTGGGATGGATGCCTGTGATTAGCTGTTCCTCATAAAGGTCCAGATTTCTATCCTCATGCAGCTGAGGTGCTCCTTCTTGTGAGGCCAACCCTGTAAACCCTGGTGTCCCATAGAGTCTTCCAGTTCAGGGCAGCTCTTGTCCTGCTGCCTCTGCTGACACTTGGTTTTCCATGGATTTAAGGATCTGGCCAAAGGAATGCTTCATGGGAGATTCTGAGCAAAGAATTGGTAAAGGAAAACAGTCTACACAGAAAAGCTACCTCTTTTCTCTTCTCTTCTCTTCTCTTCTCTTCTCTTCTCTTTTCTCTTCTCTTCTCTTCTCTTCTCTTCTCTTGCAATGAAGAAGATTTGAAGGGAAAGTAAATGACACACACGTAATTTTTATCAGGTTTACCATCTGCCAGTGTAAATCTCTGGTGAACAACCCAATGTAATTGTGTAGCAACTAAACAATTCCCAATAATAGATTGCCCTAGTATCTGTACAATTACAAGCTTAAAAAAAAAAAAATCTGTTACTGTACAATTGTGAGGCTTTTTGTGATTCCTCTAATAGTAGAGGGTATTCCAACCAACTCTATCTGGATAATTAGCAGACAATAAACAACTTTGTTCTTATACAGGGAAACATCCATGTTGTTTGTTTCTTTTTCCTTTCAAAGATAATTGCAAAATAAGCTAATACTGGGATCTAATTTTAATATCCTTAATCTTGATATTCTCTTTTTTTTTTCAAAACAAACGATGTACTGACAAAATGAAGTTTAGATCCTTAATAATTTAAAAGGTTTCATTCTAAAAGGTCCTGATTACTTTGGAAACTACTGGTTGATTTTAGCTTTTTTTTTTTAAAAGAGAAATTTCTCAAAATGTTCAGCTATTAACTCAAAAGTAATAACAAGAGTTTCAAAGGGCATCTTTTACTGTCTATGTTTCATAAGAGTCATGATTTTTTGATTTATTTTTCCCATAGACAGGAAAAAGGATGGCATTTCTAAAACTTTATATCTGAAACACATGTCTTATACCAATCACCATGTGAAGATGGTGAAAATTTACAATGAGCAGCAATGTGTCAAACTAGATTTGGTTCAATTACTCTTATCCTGAAAACAGGCAAAATGCTTTTTTTGAGGGGTGAAAAAATTATTTTAATTGATTTCCCATAGTGTTGGAAACTCCCAAGTTTTGCATTTTTGTAGTTGTGTTTTGATGTGTATTTGGCTGAATGACAAAGTAAACAGGGAACTGAAATTTATGTATGACCTCTTTTTTGTGATTTTGCCACCTTCTGAGGTGAAAGGTGAGTCTCTTCATGTTTACTCAAGAATAAAATTTGAACCTCTTTAAAATGTAGCTTTGCAGCTGATAAGTCTTGCTAAAAAAATATGCCAAGCATCCTTCGGGGAGTGTGATTGCAGGACAGGTAGCCATACCTAAACATAGCTCCCGGTGTCATAGCATGTAGTTTTACGTGGCCCTCGGCACTCACAAATCTCTGGTTCATACTTTGTCTTTGTGGATATTCTTTCTCAGATATCCAGCTCTGAGAATGTGCCTAAGTCTACACTGTGGTTTTAGGTCATTCTGCCCTGGATTTTAAATTTTGCACTGCAGCTCTGATAAATGAATTGCAATGGGCCCCTTTCAATTCAGGGGATCAAGGACTCTGGCAATATAAAGCTCATGTTTAGCCTGAGATACAGGTCTGAAAGCACCAGTTTGGAAGTCCTATATATTTTTTCATATGGTTTAGCTAATTATCTGTATGGTACTGTTGAAAACAAGACAGAAAATGTCCTTTTGACATTGAATGCAAACCTAACAAGCTACAAGCACTATCTGTACTTTTACTTTTGTCCCTGGAATCTCTGGAAAGATACAGTACAGCTAAAGAAAATGTAGAGAAGGACAAATATAATGAGTAAGAGTGTGGAAAAATTCCCTTACCAGGAAAGAATAAAAATAACATTTGTGTATCTTTTCTCTAATGAATGTGGTGCATATGGTTTGTTTAGGGCTGACTTCCATCAAAACTTGCAATTAGAGTAAAAAACTTGTAATTAGAGTAAAAGAGTACAACTAGTAGAGATTGAGTTCGAAACAAATAAAGTACAGCATTTTTCCATATTGGGGGCAGGGAACTCCTGGAAATTCCTCTCAGAGGGATCACAACAGCCGAGAGTATCAGCAGGATAGAGGAGATGAGACAAATTGTGAACAGTAACTCCATAAATAGATGGAAAAAAAAGTAGAAAGGGATAGTCCTTGCAGTACCAAATGACCAAAGATGCTCTGGAGTTTAAATATCAGTGGAGGGTACCAAGAGAAAGGTACCAAGGTTCTGTGCCCTTCTTAAACACCCTGCAGTACTGCTAGTGAGAGACAGACTTGCAGGGTAAATGGTACATTGCTCTTTCCTTTCTGACACTGTACCTCACTCTCCAGAATTCTTCAGTGCTAAGAAATACAAGATAAGATGAGATAAGAAAAGCCCTCTGCTCCAAACTAGTGGAACAGACACAGAGCATGGAGTTATGGTTACTAACTAAATATTAAACCAATGGCAAAGCTAATAAAATAAGTGAGATTTTTTTTCATCCTGAAACCATTGTTCCACTGGCAACATCCTCTTCTCTGTGTTAGGATACACAAATTCCAGCAACACAAGGTGCTACAGAGTAGTTTTAAGAGCACCAATGTATAGTATGGAATGTGAACAGAAGGGAATTTTATCTTTTGGTTTTGTACATGTAGTCGAACATACTGCTAAAGGAATATATTTTGTTTCATTCATGTGGATAACTGCTGCCTGTAATTAGTTGTGCAGGTGTGTGCAATCAGAAACAAAATAGTGATTAAAGCAATAAATGAGGATAGGCTCATAATGTAGTGTTTTTAAAGTAAGAAAAATAAATTATTTTGCTATTAATCTTTTTTTTTCATTAATTTACATATTATCAGGAAAAAAGTATGTGCACAGGGGAGAGAGTTTCCTATATTTCAGAAAATTGCAATTAAAAATGTATTAGTTATTAAAGAATGGTTGGGTTGTAATATATTCACTTCTTTTTATCTATCTATTAGCTTCACATGTTTTATTAATAAATTTTTCGAATGTACTAATAACAGCTGAAGCACAGTTGTAATGTAAATTATGATAACTAATTTTAAGATGGGCAAGAAACAAAATGATCTATTTAAAATATTCAGGTTTTCTTTGAAGTTCATGTTAAGTTTTCTTGTAATACTTGCCACACAAAATGCTATTCTGTCTCACTATGTTGTTTGGTTGCTGAGTGGTAAATGGAATAACTATTGAATGCTTTGCAACATGGAATACAGACCGTGTGAACTTTAATATGTGCTAGGTTTGGTTTGATTTATGTGTTTTCACCTCTCTTTTTTACTATTTGTTGCATCACTTGTCACTGTATAAAAATACTTGATACATCTCCTTCTCCTTAAAGGAAAGCCTTTCTCTGTGTCTATAATGTTTTCAGATTAGAGATATTTAGTTTTACTAAACAATCTAAGCCTGGCTTAATTAGGTTAGGTTATTTGATCAAAACTCATTATGCTAATTTTTCCTGTAAAATAGAAACATATGAACAGTTTTCATTTCAGGTGCACAGGATAGTGTGTTAATAGGTTCAAGTAAACATGGTAGTTTTTTGTTAAAGTAGTCAAAGGACAAGTCCTCTAATTTCAGATTTTTCTCAAGTAACATATGAAGAAAGTAATTTAAATTAGCAAGCCAAGGAAAAATTCCTGCTTATTAAATGAAGGATTCTGTAAATACAGTATTTGAAAGATTCAGTCATGGGTTTCATGGTTGGTATAAATGAAAGTGGGAAAAAAAATCATCTTCATTGACTTCAGCAGAACAGTGACTGAAAACCTAACCCACATTTTGAGGCAACTTTTGAACAACCATTGTAGTCATTAAGAATCGCTTTTTAATTTTGTTACTCACAAGGATGACTTACCCACATATTCTTTCCTCTATAACTTAAATACAGTAAAATAGTATACTTTCTAGGATTTAGAATTTATATACTTTTATTTTACAAATTCAGCCAAGGCACTGAAATTTTCTTTTCTTTAATGTCTTCAGCAAGAATATCTAACCCAAACTGGTATCTTGGTACAATGTTATTATTTTTGTTACCAGTAGTATTCTCGTTACAATTGTTCACAGCCCTTCTTTTAATCACCTCCTGGAATATCTCAGGAGTCTCAGGCTCTGTCATTAAAGGATTTACAATTTCAGCACCTGATGTTGTTTTGCACCATTTGAGCTCTTCTCTGAGGAGGCACAAAATTACTTTGCAGCTCTTAATTAAGCTTTTCATGATACCCACAAAATGGCACTAGCCTTAATCCAACAATGGAGACCACAAGGTACTGAGATGTTAAAGGATGCCCCTGAAACAGGTCTTACTGGGAGCCAGTCAAGGACAGCAGCGTTGCAGCGCTACCCACCCTTGGTGGGGCAGAAACCCACACCACCATCCCCGCAGGTCGTTCACCCAGCGTGTGCTGCCTCCTTGCTGGCCACTTCTGCAAAATGACCCTGGTGAGTCGAATCACTTTTTAGTACATTTCTAACATTACCTTTCTGTAACCCCCTTGATAGAATGAGGTTATGGATGAGGATGTTGACAGGAAATAATCCCTCCAGGAGAGGACAATGCGAAGTCACTGTAGGGACAGAGGACAGAAACTTTATTTGGGGCCAGTTGGGAAACGAGTTATGCCTACACTGAATTTTGGATACTTTGGCTCCTCCTGTTGTAGTCTGCTACCTGTGTGAACTTTATGTTGCTAATGTTGGAATGTTGCTGCCCCCTTAAATTTCCAGGTATTCCTGTATAATGTCTGCAGAGAGGGGAGATAAGTATGTATATGTATATAATTGTTATCCTACACTAAATTTTAAAAACAAGCACAAAATTTTCACATAAATTCTGCTTACATTAAGTTTTTTCTACCTAAGAAAGTTTAAAGTGTAATGAGCTAAAATCAGTAGCAAATTCTTCAGTTTGGTTTGTTTACTTCTGAGCTACTTAATACTATTATTTACAAAACTGCTTCAGAAAAAACATGGAGTTATCTGAACAAATAAGTAAAATACTTTTCCACCAACTGATTCTTGAATAAGCTTTTACAAAGTAAACTCAGTTTGACAGCAGCAAAAAATACATTCATGTAAGTCTGCATAATTCAAGGCCCACACATTTACAAAAAATCCTAGCGAGGGAAATAAAACTAGAATCTGTATTTCTGAAGGAAATTAAAGTTTTGTAGAACACAGAGAACGCACTTTAATTTATTACATGTGTTGGAAAGACAAACTAGAATACTACACTATTTGGAAAACAGGAATAGTATGGTCATTCTATTTTGTGGTCTTTTCTGAGCTAACAGAAGATCCTCAGACGGACCTTGGAGATGAAATTAACTCTAACTTTGGAGTCTTGAGTAGCAGCTTCCAGACCACCTGCTGGAGCTTATTATGACCTAAGTTGTCATAAACTTTTATTTTTTGACAATGTTAGCTGTGAGCCTACACAAAGAGGGTGAGATTTACAAAGAGATACATCCATTAAAAAAGTGTATATGTACTCTTCTACATATCTATTTCCCTTTTAAAATTTTTAGGTCTTGATAAAATCAAGACCAAACCCAGATGATTATATTGACTACTTGGGTCAGAAACTTGCTCTCGAGAGTAAGGCGACTTCACTGAGTAATGGTGCTGATCTATAGAGATTATTTCTATACCTGTTCTGTCAAGTAGCAAACTACTCGATGTTTTTATATTACCTATGACAGATTTCTTTCTCTGACATTTCAGGATCCTCAAATATCTCTAGGATGCTACAGGAGATGTGTTTTTATCATTGGAAATCACATTTTATGTAACTGATATATTTTTAAGCTCCATGTGTTAGACTGTAGAGTTCTTTTAATGAACAAATGAGCAATATGCTTAGTAATATAATTAAAGATAGCTTATAATCACAAAACTTAAATTTGAATAACAAACAATAAAGCAATAACTGTCTTTTTGCTGATGAGAGCCACCATTTGAACAAAGCTCTCAGACTATCTTACTTTATGACACATGTCAGAGTTCTTACTTGTCACATTTCCTGAAACAGTGAAAACACCATCCTTCCTGAAATAAAAATCTGAGTTTCTATAAAGTCATTCAGATACCCTAATAATATAGCTTTAAGTGGACCATACAGTTAGTATTATATATATATATGTATATATATGTGTACATATACATATTTATATTTTTGAGGTTTTTAAAGAAATTTCAAAATAAATATTTTATACTTCATTTGGAAATACCTAGAAGGCTTTTTTCTTGCATTGTTTCCATGGTTCATGTAAATTCTAAGTAGTTAAGTACCCCTTAAATACTAAAAATGTCCATAGTTCAATGTGATTGCATAATGTACTCTTTTTCTTTCCTAAAGAAAAATCTAGAAGACTGAAGAAAATCTTATAATACCACTGCATGGGTGAATGAATTAGAATGAAATTGTTTTAGGAAAAGGAAAGAATGTAAATAATTGACCTGGCGTTAACAATTTTCAATTAACAGTTTTATTATTTAAATACAGTGTTTAAAAGGAAGGTCTGAAATGATAGAATTTGACAAGGATTTAAGAAAAATTTAGCTTTTGTAATAACCCAAAAAATTGTATAAACTTTTAATTTTGGAAGGAAATGTTAATTCACCAGGAAGAAAAGACATTAGATAGAGATTATTATTTTACTAGAAATTTGGTTCACTGAATTTTCAGCATATACATTTAATTATAAAATCTGAAATTTTGCATAACAAAATTCAAAAAGGGGAAATTTTCCATATCAAAAAAGACAAGGGACCTCATATAATATTTTACTAGTTCTTTTGTTTCTATTATTGTCCATGGGACATTTCACGCAGATATATTTTGGGAAATGTCTTGATTAAAACACTGATGGAAAGAAAACTGAAATTTAATTTCATTATGACAGAGATGTTTGAGAACTTTAGGAGAGGATGCCTGTATTTCAGAAAAAAAATTATCTATGGGGAAAAAAAAGTATGATTTATGCTATTTCTTCCAGAAGCCGTCCATTCTCTTCCTTGTCTCTGAAAAAAAAAAAAAAAAAAAAAAAAAAAAAAAAAAAAAAAAAGCTGTCTCTTCTGTAACCAGGCCTATCAAAAGTATTCATAAAATAGTCTAAAACAGACTGAGTTAAGGAGACCTGCTGGCTCATATAATATATCTCTAGTTCTTGAAAATTATGGCTAGTTTTGAATTGAACCAATATATCTTTCTGATATTTAGTAACTTTGCTAAGTCCCTCGAAGTTCCTTAGCATCCTCTCAAGCATGAGCTCTTCTAAATAATTTTGCTTGATTTGAGAAATTTTTCTACTTCATAGTTTGGCTGCAGAGCACTGAAATAACTACAGAGTATTTAGGTATTACGGATTGTGTAAGGGTCCAAAGCCCTGCTTCTTTTCCAGGGTACGAACCACAGCATAGAGGACAAGCCACTTGGCAAACCCAACATTACCTTGTGAATAAGAAACATTTCTCACCATCAGCAGGCTCCTCTCTTAATTGAAGTGCCTGTTTTGACATGTTCTATCACAGATTTAATGGGCCAGAGAATCTTGCCCTACATCTGATGTATCCATTTTCCTCCCTGGTTTTGTTAAGTCTGCAATGGGCAAAAGGGTAATCAAGTATGTCTGGAGAGACTGAGCTGACCTAATGAACGTAAGTCGGAGTTAATGAACATTTCCATGGACTTTGTCAGTTCACATCCTAAGGCAATTGTAGGCACTGAGTGGCTGTCATTTTCTGAGCTGTAAAGATGTTCAGTTAGCTTGCTTCAGCAGTAAGTCACTCCAGTTAGTGTTTCTATTAATAACTGCATTTAAAGTACCTCTAATTTTGCTAGGGGGTTGAGCTTTCATTGGGGGCAGAATGCTTCACTGCTTGATTATTGAGATCCATAACTACATGCTGCTAAGTGAGAGTGAATGGTTTGATTTCCTTCATATTTCATTATTTCCTTAAATCTCCTGAAGTTTTACAGATGAAAGAAGAGAAGTTGGAAGAATATATGCATTTAAAGTGTTATGCCAGCACCAAGTCTCCTTCTACTGAAGGACTGCTCACTGTCTGTCTTGTTTCTTCTCTGCCTGGATCAGCTCTTATTCCTGCATAGCTCTGGCTATGCAGCCGCATGAAATATCTATCCACTTGCTCCCTTGAATAACATTGCAAGGTTTTATTTTCGTGTCTGAGTATATGGGAGGGTGAGAGAGTCCACCAAGATGTCAGTGAGCATATGTCTACTCTAGTGTCTGGGGTGTTTTTGCAACACAGATGTGCCAGATTTGCTATCTTTTTATGTAAGCATGAGAACAACTTTCCTCACTAAAATAGTCACAGTGGTATACGGTTATTTTAATTAAACTGTAAGTTATTTTAATGAAGCTCTGTGGCTTTCTCATGACAGCAGATTTCACTCATTCTTTAGGATAGTAGGAACACAGTCAGGCTGAAACTGCATACACAGAATATTCACAAATCCTCAGAGAATGAAGAGTCAATTGCAGCACTGTACTTCCTTGCTTAGATAAATGGCATGGTCTTTGACAACAGCACGCTTTTTTTATTGTTGCTTTTTTCCTTTTCGCTAAACTACAAAAGATGTACATTTTTGCCATCAGCAAAAAAAACCAATAAATCATTTTGCCAGCCAAATAATGTCGTGAAATGGATTGGCTGAGGGGTGAAAAGGCAGTTGCAATTCAGCAGACAAAAATGTTGAATGATGCACTCATTGATGGGGTTATCACTGATACTTCCGGGAAAATGGCAGCTGATGTTCCGTAGCAATCCAAGAAGTAAAAAGTGTTATGAATGTTTAGGAAAGGAAGAGAGAACAAATCTGCAAACATTGCTACTTCTTTGTAAAAAGTGCAGGAAGTCCTCAACACTAAGTGAAGCTCTGGTTGCAGCAGCAGTGTCCATAGAACATTGCTGTGTCTCCCTCAAAAGGGATAAGGAATAGTTGTGAAAAGTAAAGAAACTATCAACACAAAGAATTTACATACAAGAAACAACCACAGTGAAGTTTTTTGTTTACAGAAGAGAGATATTGACAGAGGTATGATACTGTTCTATAGAACTGTATGCAAAGAAGGTAAATAACAACAGTTAATCATCTTTCACATGAGTTAAAGGCATCTTTTTAAAAGAGTAGGGGTCATAGTTCATATAGGTTGAAAAAGAAGCAGGACAAACATATGTAAGAAAAATCCACTCAAGCCTAAAAACCCACAAAATCATTTTATCTAGCCCTGGAAGTCCAGAGAAGCTGTATATATTTGCTGTCAAATATACCAGGGAAGCACACATCTGATCTGTTCCTTTCTCAGGCATGTGTTCTTGTCCACTCCAAGAAACAGATTACTGGGTTTTATGTACCTTTGGTCTGACAAGATGAAGAACTGCTTCAATGAAAACAAAAGGAATATACTTTTTTTTTTTTTTACTTTAAAATATATAGATTAATTTATGAGCTTTTACTTCTCTTTTTCTTCCATTTAAGCAGATCTTACTGAATGAATTGCAAAGAACAGTGTGAATAACACATAATGCATATATAACCACCTCTCAAATCTAAAGATATACATATTTTTTCTTTTAAAGACTGCACTCCTTCTGTCCCATATTGGTTTCCTTATAGAATCTTTGAGATAAAATTCCCCTGTAAACCACAGCTTGCATCATTCAGTCCTTCAGCTACCATGAGTGACTGGAAGGGCTGTTATTCTACAATGTTACACTTTTTAAAGAATCATAAAATGGGTCAGGTTGCATAGGACCACAGTGGATCATCTCATCCAACCTCCCTTCTCAAGCAGACTCATCCTAGAGTACAGTTCACAGGATTAAGTCCAGATGGTGCTTGAATAGGAGTTTGTGCAGGAGGGAGACTTAACAACCTCCCTGGGCAACCTGTTCCAGTGCTTGGTCACCTGCACAGTAAAGTTCTTCCTCATATACAAGTGGAACTTCCTGTGCATCAGGGTCTGCCCACTGTCTCTTGTCCTCTTGTCTGGCACCACCAAGAAGAGCCTGGCTCTATCCTCCTGACACCCTCACTTTATAAATACTTAGACATATAGATAAAATCCTGTCTTAGTTATATCTTCTTGAGGCTGAACAGGCCCAACTCGCTCAGCCTGTCCTTGTAAGAGATGCCCTATAGCATCTTTCTTACCCTTCTCTGGAGCTGCTCCAGGAGCTCCATGTCTCTCTTGTCCTGAGGAGCCCAGAAGTGGACTTAGCACTCTAGATGTGGCCTTGAGGTCCATGAGAATAATCTTACTTGCTGCCCTACTCCCTCTTTGCCCAGTACTGAACTCCACAATTTCATGGTCGTTAGAGCCAAGGCTGCCTACAGTCTCAAATCTCCATTAAGACCTTCTCTGTTTGCTGGTATGAGGTCAATCAGCATGCCATTCCTTGTGGGATCATTGACTACCTGTGGCAGGAAGTAGTTTGACTGTAGAAAAGTGCCGGTTGTTCCCAATTCTTCTGTGTACTGTTTCTTGTGCAGGACTGCCACACAACCAAGAGCACCGCCCAGGTAGAGCTGCTCCAGTTTCAGGCTGTCTGCTCCCCTCTCCTACCCTCTTCTCACAAACCTGTCCAGGTTGCCCAATAAGCTCTCCTCTTTAGAAATTTGGCATGTTACAACAGAAACTAGACAGAATACTGAATCATTTCATTTATTTGATGCATCCAGTTAACATACCAGCAGCTAGGCACCAGAGAGAAAAGTGATCTAATGCTGGTCAAAGGTGAGCATAGATGAGTACTCATGCAGAACTGCCCATGAGTTAATTATATTTACCACTTCTCCTTCTTCAGAAAAGGGCAGAAATTCCCATTCTGTACCCATCTTGCCGTTCTCAGACAAAGCTCCTTGGGTGACTCAAAAGGATAGTCATTATATTTTCACAAAAATTGATTATGAACACCTCAGTTGGCAATTAGTAAGGAAGTTATGACGGAAACAAGACTCTTTTTTGCTTTCCCTTGTTTCTCTACAGAGCTGATTACTGAATATCAATAAGCACAGATGAAATGTCTCAGAGGATTTTGGATTAAGTATAGAGAAGGGCCACAGGTAAAGTCTCAATTTATTGCAATGTGCATTTAGCTCAGTTGTTTTTGCACAGACAACCAACAAGCTTGTGAGATTCTAGGTAGGTAGTAGGTACCAAAAAAAAAATTAGAAGAAAAGGAAATTTATTGTTATGATTATGCTTACTGCAGTTCTTGCTATTACTCTGTCTCTTGAGAGGTCTGGAAATGTTCTTTATTTTGTCTCTGGTATCAATACCAATCACAGCAAGCAGGCATCTGCTTCAAAAAAGTCATGTCTCAGCTGGCTCTTCTCAATGGCAAAATCAGCACAAAGGCCAAGGACTCAATAGAAATGAAACCACAACCTCTGTCTGGTCATTCCTGGTCGGGGTTGAGGTAATATGGAAGGATTATTACTTCAACTGCATGGTACTTGTTCTGCAGATAAATTGACTATTTCAATCTTCTGGGCTGTCAATTCAAAAACTTTTATGGACACTATACCATAAAAGAAAGAGAAAAAGGGGGGAAATGAGAAAGAGAAACTGATTGTGCTTCTAGTTGCAGAAAAACCATTTGTGGTATACCTCTCTGTTATGATCTATTTGCTTATTTGTCTTCTGCAGTTTGTGAGCTTGATCACTGCAATAATAATATTGCATAGCTTTATTACACAATTTCTTTTAAGGTATATATGAGCTCAATATAAAATTACTATAACAGAAAAAGGTTAAATATTATATGCACATGCACGGTTTAGCCCTGTCTGATAAAATGGGGAAAAAAACCCTCAAAGTAGACCCAAATATGCTTTTGCACATGTTGTGCAAAATTCAAAATAAAGTAGTGCATGGTTCTCAATGAAGTATAAAGGTTGCAAGACTGTTCTTAACGGTGCAGGAAGTAAGAAAGAAACAGATGAATCTAAAAATTTGGCAATGCAAGTATGAAGTGTGGCCACAGAGCATACCACACGCCCCCTCCAGAGTGTTGGCAGAAGAGCAAGAAATCCCACCCATCAAAAAGTCAATTGGCTATTTGCAATGAAAACCTGGGATAGCTTATGGTTATACAAAATGAGATATTGATGATGCATTTAATGAAATAATAATAATCCTCTGGAGTTAAAGAAATCTTAGGACTTTATCAGGGAACATCTTTGAACAAGATGTGCAGAGTGGCTAAAGTAGTTATTAAACTATCCAATTGTTTGTTTGTTTATTCATTTATTCAAAATAAAAAAGAAAAGCCTGACATGAACTATTTTTCTTTTAGATGAACAGTCTTTCTGGAATATGTCAAATATTGCAAAATATCAAATATGTTCATTTATTCAAGCAGTTCTCATTGAGCACTTAAGGAACTTTGCTTCAAGACAGCACAAAAGATGAAAGCCAGTATACTTAAAATTGGTGGTTGGCCTCCATGAGTTCTCATCCATTCCTCTGCTGTATTTCAAAGATTTTCTTTTCTCTACTTCCTTCTAAAATAAACTTGATTTGCTCTTTGCAGATGTAAATACTTTCAATGTTTTTTAACATGATGAAGAAATCATATTTGAATGTCATCTCAAGAAACCATAACAGGGGAGACCAACCTGATGAAAATCAGCTTTTCTTTATACCCAAATCTAATCTATAATTATTTTACTTTTAATTCTTCTATTTA
This sequence comes from Onychostruthus taczanowskii, assembly GCF_017590055.1. Classification (NCBI taxonomy): domain Eukaryota; kingdom Metazoa; phylum Chordata; class Aves; order Passeriformes; family Passeridae; genus Onychostruthus; species Onychostruthus taczanowskii. Next base: position 1,066,113 of record NW_024498795.1, read on the forward strand.
AAGAACATTCCTAGAGCTGGTGCCTCCAGTACAGTAACAGCTGTTATTCTGTTAAAATAATTGTCCTAATAAAAGTTTCTAAATAGAAGCTGAAATAACTTCAAACATATATGAGCCACTCAGAACATGGACAAACATATGATAACTGTAAGTCTCTCTTGCAATCAGCTTTGTCCTAAAAACAATCTTACATTTATTTCATATACACACACACACACACACACACACATATATATATATATATATACACACACACATATATCTATAAATATATGTCGATTTGCCAACATTTTTACTCTGAGTGCCACTTTACACTTATTTAGTTAGAGGAACTACTTGAATAAAAAGCAAGTGGGTAAACCTGAAATTTTCAATTATTTTAATTCTGTATGACTAAATATAATAGAATAAATGTGTATTTTGTGTATTTTATACACTAGGTTTCCCAGACAAGACGTAGAACACATACAGAGAGATTGATAGAGCTACACATTTACCCTCTGCAGAATATTGCCTGGACTTTGTTATCTATTGCACAACATTACTGAGGGACTAGAATGGCATTAAAATGTTAAAAATTTGTTTTTCAACTATGAAGCTGACATCACCCATATTCTGAAAGTTCACCAATTTTACTTAAAAGAGATGTGTTTTTTCTATCAATTGTAACTTAATCAAAGTATTAAATAACTCTTTACATTTACAAAGAAGAAAATCAGTCTAGATTTCTTCTTATTTTCTGTGTTCTCTAATACTACCTGAGTCTTTCAGAGGCATACACAACAAAACACAGCAATAGAAAGGCACAGTAAGATGATTTAGGAATAGATTTTGGACTTACGTCTGAATTATTTTGGTTTTATGAGTTTAATTCCAGCTTCTATAGCCTTTGCAAGTGCCTTTGGGGTAGCTGCACTTCATTAATTTGTCAGATTCTTATTTCAATTACACTGTTATCAGGTTGGCATAATTTACCAGCTACTACAGGTGTAATTTCTGATTTACATTAATATTAGTTTAGTAAGAATTAGTCCACAGCTATTCTGGAAGGACATTCTAAAATGCCTCATGCCTGTCAGCTAATTAGGTCTTTGAAAGCTTATATTTTTAACATAATAGGCACTAAAGCATGCATTTATACAGTTATATTTTACATATATATTTGGGTGGGTTTTTTTAATTTCTAAATTATAGAAGATTGTTCAGGCACTTGCATGTTATTGACTGGTAATATTCCTCCTTTCTTTTGTTCCAGCAGAATTACGGAATGAATTTTAACCAGAAATGGTTATCATGATAGAAGGGAAGTTGTTGCAGGTTTTTCACTAAAATTATGAGCCGCAAGAGAGATGGCAGTGGAAAGTAATGAGATGAAAACTAATTCTTTAGTCATAAGAGTATTACTCTATTGTATTTTAGATGTTATCCATCTTTACACCAACAATTAAAAACATTTCTACAGAATGCATAACATATTAAACTATTTCTTTGGATATTTATTTTAAAAGCACATCCAAAGTAAGGATATGTAAACTAGACAAAGCAAGGACAGAGGTTTTTGTGATCACTACTACAGCTGAAAACTGGTTTCTGAAAGATGGTGTCCCCACACAGAAGACACAATTGTTGCTCTGAGATAGTAATCCATGAAAAAGACTGATAGAGTGGGAAAAAGTCTTCCAGAGCCTACATTTTAAGCATTTTAAATGTACCAAAGTTATCACTGAAATTTTGATGGTAGCTCAGTTCTGTATATTCTCTCTAGAATTTACAAATGTAGAAAAAAGGTTGTAAGATAGCATTGTTAAGATTCCTCAAGTTACAAAAATTCCTTAAGTCTTTTATTAGTACTTATTTATAGGCAATCAGTCCATGAGTGTTCTTTAGAAAGAATTTGTTAGCTTTTTTTCGCGTTACTTCTGTTTTCATTTTTTTTCCTGAAACCTGTAAGACAGTAGATACAGCAACTAATTAAAGGTTAAATGGGAAAATAATCACATTTAGGTTATGACAGAAATTTAGTAGGATATAACCAGACCCTGCAACTGAGATCCCAGTCTTCATTAGGACACTCATCTGCCTTAACACTATTTTCAACATACAGCTTTTTTCCTTTTCAGCAATATCCTAGAATGGTAGAATCATTCAGATTGAAAAAGACCTCTGAATCACAGAGTCAAAGTATTAGGCTAGCATTGCTGTGTTCATCATTAAACCATATCCCCAGGGGCCACAGCCATATGCTTTTTGAACACCTTCAGGGATGCTGATTCCACCACTTCTCTCGGCAGCCTGTTCCAATGCCCAACCACTCTTTCAAAAAACAAAACACAAAAACAACAACAACAACAACAAAATACTTTGCAATATCCACTCTAAAGCTTCCCTGCTGCAACTTTAGACCACTTGTCCTGTCACTAGGTGCCTGGGAGATTGACTCTCACTCACTGCTACCTCCTTTCAAGTAGAAGTTGAGAGGAACAGGATCTCCTCTAAGCCTCCTTTTCTCCAGGTTAAACACCCCTGGCTCCCTCAGCCTCTCCTCATAAGCCCTGTGTGCCAGGCTGTTCACCAGCTCAGCTGATCCTTGCACACCGTCCAGAGCCTCAATGTCTTTCTTGCAGTGAGGGGCCCAAAAGTGAGCAAAGGATTCAAGGTGTGGTCTCAGCAGTGCCAAGTACACAGTCACTGCCCTGGTCTTACTGGCTACTTTATTCCTGATACAAAACAGAATGCCATTAGCCTTCTTGGCCACCTGGGCTCATGTTCAGCTGCCGTTGATGAGCACCCCAGGTCTTTTCCACTGGGCATCATTCCAGACACTCTGTCCCCAGCATGTAGCACTGCCTGGGGTTGTGACCCAAGGGCAGGACCCATCACTTGGCCTCATTTAACCCCATATCTTCAGATTCAGCCCACCAGTTCAGTCTGTTCAAATCCCTCTGCAGAGCCTTCCAACTGCCTTTTCTTCACGTTCACATAACCTGCTAAAAGCTTTCTAGGTTCACATCTTTATACAGCTTTTCCAAAATTCAGGCAAGATTCTGGGGCCTTCTTTGACTCCATTTTCATTGAATCTATAGTACAGATCTTCACAAGCATCTTATCGTTTGTCCTGTCATCTTTGCTTGAAATATGTCCCATTGACAACACTGACAGATCAGTGCTTGGCAGCACTGATTCTGATTTCCAGTCCCTTGAAATATATTGAAATTGCATTGTAAGTGCTACATGTCCAATGACATAGACTTTAAGGGTTACTTATATTAACCCTTTTATTTTAAAAATATTTGTAATGACTACAAATTCAGGTGGTCACAGATGTAATCAGGGTTCTAAAAATAAAATCTACTTATCTATCTAAATGGATAAGGTTCACTGTGATTTTTAATCATAGTAATCTGAGTAATATTCAGAAATATTAGTTTTATGGAAAAAAAACCTTAAAAATATTTTTTAAAAAATTAAAAACTATATAAGTTAATGCACATTTATCTTCTTTCTGAGTCTACCTACAAATAGGATAAAAAGTGATACTTGAGTGTACTTGCAGAGCATGACTGCAAGGAAAAAAAGACAATATTTAAGAATAACAAACACAGAAACCTTTATCAAAATAGATCTTGTTTAAACTGAAAGGATGTTTTTATTCAGAAATGCATTCAAAAAGCTTAAATATCCTATTTCTCACCATCTCTTTCATTATTAATCAAATAATTAAAACATAACTTCATTCTGTACACATATCAAGCAAAATATTTTTTTCTTTCAGTTTTACAGCAGATTTTTCTATTTAAATAGCTGGTGTTGAATATTTTTTGGCATGAGCAGGTGGCTTTTATGTATCTATCAGTATCAAAATTAAACTAAACAGATTAAATTGTAATATGAATACATTAGAAACACTTCTTGTCTATATCAAAAATATGCTCCAATTCCAGCTAAAGGCAAAGAAAACCTATCATTTGACACTTAAGATCTACACTAGACTTTAAAACTCATCACTATAACAACCATATAAAACTCGCAATACACACCTAAGAAAATATACTGTAAAGTAGTATTTTTTTTGTGCTCTAAGAATATGAATAATCAACTGAAGAATCCCATAGGCAGTCACAGCTGCCTATAGATTAATGAAATTTCATCCTTTGATCAGAATCATCAAAGCTCCAGGACAAAGCGTCAGGGCTCCAGGAATTCTGTAATATAGATGTTCAAAATTACAGCTTTTTATAAACTGCATACTGAGAAAAACAAATAATTAAGGTGTTTTTCAAAGCCTTAGTCAGAATCTTTAGAGGGTCTGTTGCAATGGCTACTGCTTTCTTTAATAGGTTTTGAATTCAGTCTTAGGGACTGATATTGTGAGATCTTCTCTTCCTATTTTGCCAGACTGTCCTTCAGGAACAATGTATATCACAGGGATTGTTTTCTGAGCATGATACATAGTCCTCTGATTTATCTGGATGTTTAGATTTCTTTGTCCTTTGATGTGTTCAGTCATAAGAAGAATTCTAGAGCAATAGCCATTTGTCATTGCTGTGACAGTCCCAAAGCCACCAGCTCTAAGAATATCTCAGTGCTCCCATACTGTACCATCCCTGTGAGCAGTCACACAGCACAAAGGTGGCACAGTGGCATTGGTGCTGCCTGTGTCCTCAGCCCCACAACTCACAAACGTTGAAACAGCCCACAACCAAGTGTCCTCTTGTGCCAGCACCAGTCTCAGAGCTTATGGTTTTCATCTGTATCATGGTGATGCTTGTCTTTGGTCCTGCTCATGCAGATCCAACTCAGAGCCACAAGTACCAGATTAGAGCTTTTTGATGTGCAGCCTCTTCAATGCAAAATCATCAGTGACAATTTTATCACAGTCTTAAGGATAAAAATATTCTTTTTTCCACACAGACTTCTGATCTGATTTTTTCCAATACACAGTGTGGGAGTTTTGTACCTCACATCTGTTGGGAGGGCAGCAGTGGAAAGTTTTAATACCATCTCTCAGTCACTAAGACAACTATATTTTAACCCTCTGTGCAAATGCTTTAGCACCTACCTCTTAAAACAGCTGTCATGTTCTTTTGGGGTTTCTTCTGTGATTCTACTCCCAAAATTTCTTTATTATTAAGATTAAAATCAGTGGCTATTTATTTTGAGAATCTGAAATATTTTGTGATTTCCCAGAAGTGATGAAGCAGGTGAGGGATAACTTTCATGTTTATCTCTAAATCCACTAGAAAACAACTTAGAAAACATCTTTTGCAATACCCTTTCAACTTTTTTGTATGTTAGAAAATGGAAATAACTTTAGACCGTCATACATTTCTCTGATAACACCCTGGTTTTTTTCCTTGATTAGGCAGTCTGTTGTGGTGTGGTTTTTGTTTTATTAGTATGTTTACTGTTTGATTTGTAATTTTGTAGTTTCCTTATGCTGTTCCTTTTGTCCCTGCCCTTTTCCCAGAACTTTCGTCACTTCTCCTTTTATTAGATGCCAGTTTCTCCCTGAGCCTGCCTCCCCTTGAGAATTTTCCCTGTCTGTTTTATATTTCTTCAAACTCTATTAGTTCACTGAAACTGTTTTCCTCCCTTGAAATTCTTTATTGGCTTATATATTGTATCCCCCGCCTTGTCTTTTACTCCCAATCCTCCTGACTTGTTAAAGATTGCATCCTCCCCTTGGGACCTGCCCTCCGTTTGTAAGTTACTGTCTGCCCTCAATTCAGGGTCCTGGGATGCTGAAGAGGGGAAGTTTTACCATCGAATAAAGTTACCCTGGGACCCGTGGTGCTGCTCTTCATTTCATACTGCACCGCCACTGGTAGCTGGGATTTAGCGGAGCTCAGGGTCGGGAGAATGTCACTCCCCTGTCAACATCCAGCCGGGGCCAAGTGACAGCAGTCTTCATAAGCCATCTGTCCTGCAGAAGGTGATGGTTTATTTTTTTGTTTTCTAGTGCAGTACCAAGGTAGGGCCAGGCTGCAACTGATAACATCTTTGTTATAGGTAAAAATGAAATATGCCCAATTCTAATAAGAACAAAAAGAATTTATTTGCCACCGTAATACAGTCCTGACAGCCAACAATCAAACTGACAGTGCAACACCCCAGGGAGATAGGCTGGGTGAACGTGGATTTGGCCTCTATCGCACCAAATCCCCCTTCATCCACACTGGTTCTTCTGAGGGAACAGTTCTTATACTCTTTATTCCACCCACGGCAGAGTCCCTTTGTCTCTTTTTAGAGTTCTTCATATTCAAGTTGGTTCTTTTCTTCAGTCTGAACTGCACAAAGCCTTCATCCGAGAATAGATTAATGTTTCTTCCCGATTCCCGGAATCCTGTATTCAGGTGGCAGGTGTTGATGGCCCTGGTTATCTCAGATCTTTGCAGGCCATCATCTCTGGGCATCTCTGGATACATGCCTCCGTGAACGACCATCTCCTGTGTGGCCAAGGTTTCCTTGTATGTAAATGTCATGGTATCCCCTTACCAGCCTGCCACGGTTTTGCCATCCTGAGGATGAAATCCCTGGCCCTCCTTTGTACAGCCAGTTTGGTTCATATACTTTATAGATGTCTATATTTTATCTGCATGAATTATTAACTATATCCCTAACGATCTTGTCCACACTAAGCTCTGCCCCGCTGCCAGCCTGGGCTGAGCTGGGATCTGCCGGACCCCATCCTGGCAGGGCCAGGCCTTGCTTTGATGCAGCGCTGGCCGAGCCATGTCCGACCCCAGTGCTGCCAGATCAGCCCATGGTGTGCTGCTGCTGCTGCTGTTGAGCCCTAGCCTGGCTGCTGAGATGCCAGCCTCCCCCTCAGTGACTGCTGGGGGAGAGGAAGCCATCAGCCCACAGCTGAAATTGAACGAAGCAGCAGCCAGAGACCAGGCATGCGGTCAGAGCGGCCACTGCCATTCTGGTCAGGCCTCCTGAGATCCTGACACAGCACCCCCAGCACGGCCTGAAAGTCCATCACTGTGAGTGCTTCAGTCACCATCCTTAAGAAAATCACATGAATGTCTGCAGTGCCCGGGTGAGATTTTAACTCTTTTATTGCACAGATGAGACTTGCAGATCTTCAGTCCTCTCTGGAGAGGAGAGAAAAGGACAGAGTGAAGAGACATCGAGAAATTACATGAAGACACCAAGGTCAGTAAAGAAGGAGTTAAATGCCAGATGGAAGGAGAATGGGGAGATGCTTTAGTCTTGGGCTGAAATTCTTTTAAACACCATGGTGATGCACTATGGTACACTGAAATAGCCCTGTAATCCATGGAAAAAGCATGGAGGGATGGAATGTTTAAACTGTAGTTATAAGCAAGGGCACCTGTGCTGAAGCATGCAAATGTTGAAGTAGCTGTGATCCCATGAGAAGTTTGGACAGAGAAGAGTGATGAAGACCCTTTGCCCCCAGGTAAAGAAGAAGACCTCTGTTCTGAGAGATGAAGATAATCTCAGAGATAGATGAAGAGAACCTTTTGAACAACTCATCCTTAAAATTGTACTCCATAAGTTAACATGGCCCATAAACACAGCTGTGGGAAGGCTGCAAAAAGTTGGGAGGGACTTCACAATTGCAGGTTTCCAGGCGGCTGCTATTAGTGGAAATTAATTTTGGAGAGGTCACCATGGCATGTCAAGAGAAAGTCCTCTCCCTAAGAGAACTGATGAAACACTACTCTAGAAGTGGAAAACTAACTGAAAATCCCAAGTTTTTTCTCTTTTCATTGTCAGTGAGAAAGAAAATGGTGTGGGAGAGGAGAAGTGTTTATACTTTTTAAAGTTTGAGCCTGCTTTGCTCTTCTCCTAATCCCATCTCTCAGCAGGAAATGGGTAAATAAATCCTAGTGGGTGCATTGGTGATTTTGGTCAGCACTAAACCCATCACATTACTTGATACATTGGCCAGCCCAAATCTAAAATTGGCAAACCAAAACTACTACACAAGGTTTTTTACAGGGGTACTAAAAGCCTGATTAGGAAAGTCCATGAATTGTTTTCAGGGCTGTGTACTACTGACAACTCAGAAAAGTCAGGAAATCAGCTTCCAGCACTCTGGTGAAGAAATATTTGGAACCAAGAGTCTCTTGTGAGCATTTTCTTGATGACAGGTGGTGGAAATGTTTACAATCTTTAATTTTCATTATGTAGGATTGTAATCTTTTAAGAAACTCCTGTTTTCTTTTTACAGTTTTTGTAAGCTCTTCAGTGCTTTGCCATTTCTGCCTTTTGATACTCCAGAATACAACTTGCCTTCATAAGAATGAAAGAACTGCCATGCATCATTAAATCAAAGTTTCACCCATCTTGGAATTCCATGTCTGACAGTGTCAGTTAGTGTGTACTTAGGGAAAATCACAGGAAACAGGACAAGTATAACATGATTTTCCCTTGCAAAATCTGTAAAATAAGATTATCTTTAGCACCAGGAGATCAAGAACAACATTGTAATGCTTGTACCTCCAGTGCATGTGCCCTAGAAGATAAACAGTTTTCTTATGCACTTCAGAAAAACAGAACCTTTGAAAGGGGGAAGAACATCTTATTAAAGTTGCTGGGAAAAAAAAAAAACATTTAGAAATAAAGTAAAAATATTTAGAAATATTTAGAAGCAAAGTTACTTATAAGGGATCTTTAATTTTCTTCTTTCAGGATTCAATATATAAAAAGCCTTTATTCAAGTAACAGGCAATTTAACAATAAATCATATGAGGATGAAGGAGTTACACCTTAATTTAACCAGAAAAAAACCTGTTAAATGAGACTAAATTAACCTAGCCACTTACATCCTGATTCAGAATTCATGATTCTGTAAAACTGCAGCTATTCCAGCAGTGGTTAGCTGAAATAAATAAAAGAGTTTGTCCACTTTAAATATGTGCAATACCTATTTCTCACTGCTTCATGTGAGTTCTTATTAACTGGCACTGGTTATTAAAGTCTTATATAAAACAGTCTTATATTCAAATGCAGTGTTGTTCTCCATTTGGAATGAGTCTTTAATTTCTTTTCGGCTATGAGTATTCTTAAATGCAGCAGTATGAAACTTTGATTTCATAAGATGACAGAATTATTTCATTCCATTTTGCAATGAAATCTTCAAATATTAAAGTTCTCAGAATCAAATGTTAAAAGCAAATTATATTTCATATTGATTAAACATTGAATATAAACAATGTTGAAACATTTTCTTTCATTTTTCAACCTTTTTTTTTTTGAGGCACAAAGTTATGAGACTCAATCCAGTTGAAAGAGGATATTTTCTTCACCTATTCTGTTTCTTGTTGCTAATAGAAAATATTGTATTTAGAATTAAGTTTCTGATAATATCTTTTCTGTCTGCTTCTCTTATTTTTCATTCCTGTCTAAATAGTACAAATCCAAAGTCTGCTGTCCTTTACCACTCCACACATCAGGAGAGCATTACTTCAGTCTGTCACAAGAGTGCCAGAACAGGGATGTGCAGGGTAAATAGGCATGTCTATTTGAGCAAAGGTGGCAAGGGATAATAGAGTTAGGAACCAAGGCTGCAGACTAAACGAAGATGCAGCTTGCTTAGCAAATAAGGCACAGAGACGGTTTCAGCTTATTTAAAAACCTCTCCAATAGCCTCTGCACAAATACTTAGGGATCATAAGTTTCTGTTCCAGTCAAGTCTTCTTTCTCCTGCAGCAGCCAGGAGAAAGAAGACTCTGTCTTGAGAATAATTCTCTGTCTTGAGAATTATTTCCTGATTGCTCTGGAAAAGGCCATTCCACAGTTAGACAATAGCTCACTGCGATCTGCCTGTTTAGCTTGAGAAAACTGGGGTGCAGGATTTAGAAAATCTTGAAATATGAAATTCCAGGAGATAAATTAAAGCACAGGGAAAATCAGTGTGAGTTGAAAAAAAAAAAGGCAGTTCACACTGATGCATGTCAGTAAATTTCCTTGTAATATAATCAGATATTCTACACAAAGGGAAAGCATTGAAACCAATGGTTAGGTTTTTCTTAAATCTGGCTGAAGAATTAAATATCTAATTAGGATTCTCAGTCAATGCTATCTTAATTGACTAATACATCATTCTGTTAACACTAATAGTAAATTAAATATGCTTGATCGATATTCAAACAATGAATTCTGGTTAATTGACGTTGATCTTAATGGGCATTACTTTAAAATATTAGCTGATGTACATCCACAGCTGTGGGGATTACATATTACAATATTAATTTTCAGGATATCATTTGCAAGAAACATTAGTGAGTAGTTAGTGAGCTTTCCTTATATATGAAGAGGAATTGCAACCAGTCATCTTTGAAAGTAAAATTAAATTATCCCCTTACAAATAATATATTATTTTCCTCATTATATTGTTTTTCCTTTTCCTTTAAAGTGACTATGCTGAAAAATTAAAGACTTCTAAATCATAATTTACAAACTCTGGTGAATTATGCTCACATGTAAAATGAATTAAATCGATTAATGAAGAAAAACAATTACAGTAAAATGTAAATAAGCACAGACAAAGAAAGCTGTAGACTAAGAAGTTGAGATCAGATACCCAACTGCTGGATTCTGAAGGCTCTTAATGCCTTCTGGAATGGAAGTTAGAGTAATTCAGATTGGAATTTCCAAAAGAGAATATCCACAATTAATATTTCATTTTTTAGCTGCTTGAGAAGAGTCAGCTTGAAGGAAAACAATATTCAATGGATGATCCTTAGCACTTTCTGAAATCCGTGTCGCTAGTTATTTCTTTTTTAGGAAAGACAAAAATATCATTGATTTCTAGTTTAAATTTTAGTCTTGTTTCATGATAGATGTCTAACAGAATCATGACCTGACATGTCATCTGACATTTATTTGCACCCTGTTATTTAGATTTCTGTGGCAGGCAAATTCTAGGAGTTCACCATTATTTTGATTAATGTTTTAAACAAGTTTAACATCGAACATTCTTGTGAGGATTCTTTTATTGTACATATAGACATATATAGATATGTTAAGGCTCATTAATTTTATGAAAAAAAAATCATGTATAGTGTTTCAGGGGACATTTCAAAAAGCCTCACAAAATAAATGATAGTCATAACAAAATGAAAATTAGGAGCACTCTTCAATTTGTAAAACATATCTTTCTACTAAGTAATGAGTGAGCAGAAAATAACTATGAGAATTGAACTGAGACAGGGGGAAGAATTTGGTTAAATTAACCCCACTTTGTCCAGAGGATAAATCAATACTTGAGAATACAATGATCTAAAACAGATTATATAAAGAGAAATCTTGCTAGCATAAGTGAAAGGAGACATTAGCAGAACCTCACATGATACACTGAGAATTCAATTCACATCAGAGTTCACTGGTTTTAATTTTCCCCCGAAACACTGAAATATACAACTGAAGTTAAATGGAAGACTTCAAAGAAATCCCACATTGCAGCTCAGCAGTTATAAGTACCTCTTATGGTAAAAAAAGTACTATCTTGACTTCTTCATTTTCCTTTCTATCACCTCTTATCATGGCAACTTTGAACCAGCAGTAAGCCATGAGGCAGTGACACGGGAGACCTCCAATTTTGCCACAAATTTTAAATCTCACAGGGTTAGAACACCTCTCCTGTGAAGCTGAGAGAGCTGGGGTTCTTCATGGCAGAGAAGACTTTGGGGTGACATCTTTTCAGCCTTCTAGTACTTAAGGGGGGGCCTGCAAGAAATACAGAGATGGACTATTTACAAAGACATGTAGTGAAAAAGGAGAATAGATTCAAACTGAGAATAGGTTTTGATTTAATACTAGGAAGAAATTTTTTACTGGGAAGGTGGTGAGGCATTGGAACAGACTGCCAAGAGAAGTTGTGGATGTGCCATCCCTGGAAGCATTTCAGGCCAGGTTCGATGAGGCTCTGAGCCACCTGATCCAGTGGAATTTGTCTCTGCCCATAGCAGCGGGGCTGGAGATGATTGCTAAGATCCCTTTCAAACCAAACCATTTTGTGATTTTATGACCTGACTCCAGTATTGCTGTTATGCCTATAGTCAGTGCAGCTCAAATCTGAACTCACATAAATCTTTATAATATTCACATTGCATTTATTTACGCTCTCAACTTCCAACCCATCAGCTGACTTTACAATCAAATAAAAATTTAAGCTCTAAAGTAATTTAGAGAGGTGTGACTTTTGTCCCGCGACACTTAACCTGTGTAGTTATTAAGAATAGGGGTGAGCCAAGTGCACCAAAAGTGAATTAATCTCCAATCCTTCGAATACTCTGTCAGTCAAAGATGTATACCTACTCTTCTCTGTTCTCACAGGATTTATGCTCTGCTTTCTTGTTAAGCCCTATTCATTTGAGTTTGTTTTGAGATTTTTTTTATGAAGTAGGGTTAATGACTTATTGACCATAATTCACTGAAATAAATTTCTAAACAGTCCCCTAATGAACTTGAATTATACCTGTGTGAAAATTTTACATTTTCAAAAATGTCGCTGACACCTGATACCCAGAAAATTATTACCTCGGAGCATCATGTTGCTTTATTAGTATAATCTTATATTGTTGGTCAAAGGAAACTGGAGAGGAAAGCCATTTTAATGGATGCACAGAAGACACTTCTAGCACAGGTGATAAAAATCAGCTCTTGATAAATGAAGCTCTGAACTCACTGTTATTCATCAGATATGTAGGAGAGCATAAACACCCATCACTTGTGTTAGTTCCACTGAACACACAGGTAGGTGCAGCTCTGCATCTACATTAGAAGAGCAGCTGAGCTTTTCATGGGTATAAATGATGTAAAAAACCTAAGGACTATAAGGCAGGTACAGTCATCTCAAGGTGCCAGCCTCAGAAACCCAAACCTCAGCTGAGCAAAGCTACCAAAGTTTGTTCAAACTCTCGGCGAGAGCTGGGAACACAAGAAAGTGTTCACACATCAGAACACATGCACACATGGGCATAAACATACACCCTATCTTATTGGACCTGAGAAGAGAAAAGGTTGCTAGAATAATGGTAGCTACAAGTACCTGAGACAGATGGTATCTCAGGACAGCTAAAGCAACTATTAGAAGGAATGTAACAGAGCATCAGCTCTAGATACCCTCTGCAAAGTAATGAACGCTGTTGCAGAGCAGCAGCTAATTAGAAGGGATTCAAAACCAGCTATATCTTGTTTTGTACCCAGCAATATGCTAAATATGGACACTGCCACAGCAGCTGGAGCAGAAAATATCTACAGTAAAGGCACTCAGGTCAATGGTTTGCAGGGAAATTGCACTAACACAACAAAAAATAAACCAGCACACACAATATGCATGTAATAAAAAAGTTAAATGTAGCAAAAACCATTCTAAGACAACTCCTTTCTGCAAACTTATTTTTTGGATTAAAACGTTATCAAATCCTTCAAATTGCACAGGTAAATTATTGTAGAGAAAATCACATCATTTTTAACCATTCATGGCTGACTTCATCTGACCTACTCACCAATGAGCCTTGTTTTTAAGATTAAAAGAACTGAAAATACTACAGAATCCAAGACCCTGATGTCAGAGTCTCAAAAATACAACTATTAAGATGGAAGTTTTACACTGGAATAATTTCAGAATTGGTCTTAGAGGCGTGCATTAAAGTGTCGTGATAGATTTCATGGAAGAAAGAAACACCATAAGGTGCTTACCTGGCAATTCTCAGTGAACTGTTCATTGGATACCATAAGTAGTACGTTCAAAAGAAAGAAAGTTAGTTTATTTCTCTTTTTTTATGCCTTTCTATGTGGTGTTGCATAAGTGATATGCCAGCAGGGAAAGAAAAAGAAGAAGGAGATTGGCCTGTACAGTGGGAAAAGTGGGAAAAGAGAAGAAAGAATAGGAATGTAAGACATTTTGTGACATGTAAAGAAACTTTGTTAAAGAAATCTTAAAGTTTCAGTGCTCCAGTTTCAGGAAAAGTGAAAGAAGAGTAAAGAAAATCTGCACTCCTAAATCTATTTAATTTTGCATATTCTTTCCATGAGACACTCTAACCTTAAATGCTACATTATTTTTCAGAAAACATCATTATCCTTTTATCAAATATAAATACAAAGACTATGTCATATTCTGTGTGTTTATACATACATACATACATACATATATATACACATACATATATACTCTGGCACTGGGGTCTTTATAGAGAATTTTTTTTTTTTAATCTGGCACATTTTTATCTAAGACTCAGATAATTTGCTCTGTTTATTTTTTCTGCATTCCATAAAGCTGTATCAACTGCAAGGTATATGCAACAACTGATTTAAACACAAAAAAACATTGTTTCCAGGGGTACTTTTGTTAACACTATATTAATTCAAAAGAAAAGATTCTACCCTAGCACAATGAAAAGGGAAAAGTAAAAGCAAAAATGTAATAGAGCTAAAGAACTTAGACTCGTGCCTGTATGAATCGAAGACTTGATATTTGCAGCAGAAATATCCATTTCTAAACAATTTGAATTGCCTTAGGAACTCAGGATTCCCTTATTCACAAGCATAAATTTGTTTCATTTGGTTCTGCCTTCTTAGGAGTTGATAAAAACTTTATTTAATCAAATTGAGCACCTCACAAAATCCAGCCCTTTTGAACTTTAAGCTCAGCTTCAAATACTGTTGTCAGACCTTATTACATATAATTTTTTTTGCTCATTATATTTATTATAAGATTAACCCTCAGAATTAGTTACAGTGTGCAAACATTAAGTAGCACATAATATGAAAAAAAAAAATCAGGAAAGACTCAGTGTGAAGATGTATCTATGAAAAATGAGCAGACACAAAGCAGAGGTATGTGTTTAATCACTTTCATATTTTATTATAGGTAATCTTGTTGGTTTTAGGGGGGTTTGTGTCTTCTCTTCTCTTCTCTTCTCTTCTCTTCTCTTCTTTTCCTTTCAAAGCAAGAGCCTATGGTAAATCAATCTGTATACGTCACCCTTTACCCTTTCTTTTAACTAAACAGGGCAACAGATATTGGTTCTGAAGCAACTTAATGACATTGAAAATATTTCTACTTTCATACTGGTATTATAGAAAACTAGTTCTCTAAGCAATGAAATAAAAAAAACCTAGTCCTATTTCACTTATTTTTCTTTCCAAGTTTCCCCACATTCTGCCTCAAAAAATTATATTACAGATAGGCCAGACTAAGCAAGAGATGGATCTTTTAATTTTAGCACAAGTTTGTTACATAGAGCTTGACTGAAAAGTTTAAAATTGAATGGTCATACAGGATATGCTCCTGCTAGCTCTTTGTCCTACTCTTTCAATCGTTTAACCTCAATTTCAAGCAATTGCTCTTCATGTTACAAAAGACCTTTCAATATTGTCTCTCCTTTCATTTTTCTTTGCAGAAAATTTTCTTAGCAATTTCCCCTTGGTGCCTACTAAAAAGTTCCCAAAAATATTCTATCTAATCTCTAATCTGCTTGTAATGACATGAAACTTGTAAGCTCTACCTCCCTCTCTATTTCAAAGTATCCTTTGAAGAATTATTGAGAATTAAAGAGCATTTTTTCTTTAAAAAAAATCTAATTAAAATATCTATTCTTTTGGGATCAAATTAATCATTTGAGAGTGCTGTTTATAAGAAATGTGCCTGATATAATAGGTTGAATCCCAGATAAATCTTTTCACATTTTCTCATATATGAAACACTGATAATTAGGTCCAAGCATGTAGTTGTGTACAAAGACTGTAATAGGAATGATCAATCTACAGTCTCACCATGAAGGCAACCTGGCAGCATTCATGGCTCATGCATTATTAACCATGCAAATTGTATGCCCCACTCTTTATTATTATTCTTTTAGATTTCCCCAGTCTTGAAAAAAACACACAAAAGTTTTGCCAGTGGGCTTAGAACCACTGAATTAATATGAATTGAGCAAATTGACTAGAAGTGACTTCAGTATTGACCAGTGCTTCATGAATTTCTCTCTTTGATTATTTCTTGGAAAGGAACCAGGGAAAAAAAAAAAAAAAAAAAAAAAAAAAAAAAAAAAAAAAAAGTGGTGTAGTGTGCAAAGTAATTAAAATGGAATCACTATTCATTAAATAAATGAAACTTGCACTTGAGAAAGATAATGCCAGAGACAGGATGTTTACCTAATGAGTCAAATCCTGTGAGCTTAATTCTGCATTACAGTTTCTTTGGTAATTCTGAAGTAGATCCACTGAACTTCTGAGTTTCCTATAATGTATGTGGGGGCTCCAGCTGTTCAGGACTGAAGGTCAGGCTCCCAAGCCTCCACATATTAGCAGGGTCTCCGTGTACTGTCAGGGCCTCTCTGTCTCTTGGGCTGCCCTGCCTGGATCCCAGGTGATCTGACTCTCCACATTGCTCTCTTACTTTCCAGTTTGTCCAGCACGAGGTTTGCTGGTGAATTACACACACATACTCCCATGCGCGCTGGCTTTGAGGAAGACGCAAAGACTTTGGTGGCCTCTAGCAGCCACCACCAGGTACACACACTGTGACCCACAGTTCTGCTCCAGCTGCTGTTGCTGAGCCTCCCCCTCACTTTGCTCACCCTGATTTCCCCAGTAGCTACACCAGTGCCATACAAGTCACAGCAGCTGAAACCTCCACTAACTTTAGTAGCTGGTACCTCTGGCCACGGGGCACCTTGGTCTGACTCCTGCTGCTGACACCAAATCTACTCACATAGGTCTCACCAATAGCTGGCAATCAACCCTCACAGCCCTGATACAGGAAATGGAGAGTGAGATTATGCAGAGGTTTTTAAGAAATTATTTAGTGAGGAAATAGGACAGACTGTGGTGATCTAACACCAGGCATTGTCAGAGAAGTGTACTGACCAGCCCCAGTTTTGACACATCAGGTCTCTTTTATATGACTTTCTGCTAAATTTCCTCTTTGTTCCAGCCCATCCCTTCCCCTTAAGTGTTCTTTCAGAAGTCTTACATTTTCCCACAGGCTGCTCTTGGATATTTCAAATTGCCATGTTCCTCATGTTTCTCCCTTCATATCAGCATAAGTTTCAGGTTGTTCCTCTTCAATTCTGTGCCTAAAGTTTCTTGGTGGCCCAACAATTACCCACTTACCAGTTCTCCTTTACTTTTGATCCCCCTTTGCATTGAAAATTTTCCTGACTGCATGGCCATAGCAACAAGATACTATCAACCTACACATATTCTTACCAAGTGGGGTAAGCCATGTCAAGAACCAAGACCCATTAAGTTTCTGAATTTATTCTGAGTTTCCCATGGATACCCCATGAAATTCTGTGGGCCAGATGGTTATTCTAAAAGAAAGGATATCTATTCTAAAAGAAAGATTGTATATCAAGAAAGCAAGATGCTGAGAACACTAAATTTTACATTTCTTAATCCCAGCTGTCATGAAAAGTAAGCAAAATATTTATTATGTTGATGATATAACAAGTATTTTTATAACACAAGAAACTTTTGGACAATTCTTCAAGCACAGTTTCATATCAACCAAAAACTCCCTGCTAAGCATAAGGACACTGTAAAGTGCTGAAATAAAACCATTATTCTGACATATTTGATACAGTCCTAAGTTTATGTGGCAATGTTCTTGTTTTTAAGGTGAATAAATACCCCATGGTATGCAGTAATGCATAATTGATAAGTGCATGTAAATAGTTATAGCAGAAACAAGTGAGCTCTTCCCCACAGGGGATTTTTTTGTCTATACCTTATGAGGTAAAGAAATATTAAATCTCTCTGTATGAATAAATTTCTAAAAACAGCTTCATACTTAAAGAAAAACAACTGAAGCAATACAAACTTTAACTTAAGGGCCGTATCAAACATAATTTGTGTCAGAGACTAAAATTATCTTTAAAAAAATCTTATTTGAATACTTGTTTGTGCTACTTGTTATTTCACATACATAGATAAGGGACAGCACAGGAAGAAAATTAATTAAACAAAATTTAACACAGACAACATTACTGAACACAAGCAATTTCTTCATTACATAGCAGAATGGTTCAATTCTGTGTGGAGTCTTAAAATATTTCTTCTAATGTAAATGGAAATAAGATATAAATTTGGTTAGAATTTCCTAATGTTTGTTCTTCAAATTTTATTTCACTATATACTGGAAATTATTTTTAAGAAGTGTTTATAAATTTCAAATATGAGTCCATGGTTGCCCAAAATCAACCTCACAAAGCATCTTCATTTAAATATGTGCAAGACTCAGTTTATCAGATATTTGTGTGCATCTCAGGCCTATATTTACAGTTAATAACATTTGGTTTTTTAGTGAAAAAGAGTTTCAGATGCAGGTAGAACTCCTCAGAAACAGCTTTAAGACAGAACAAGTGCAACAACTGCAGGCAGTCTGTTTCATAAATGTTATAAAAATGCATGCTCTGACTAACTTGTCTACTGTAGGTTGTTTCCTTTATGATCCCTTGATTTCTACAATGTCCTCAGGCTTGATTAGGCTCTGACCAACCCACTGAAGCAAGCAGATACCGTGCTCACAGGTCAGCAGTCCAGAGACAGCCCAGAAGGTATTGCCAAGAGAAAAGGATCCTGCATTTAGAAGAGGAGAGATGCAGGAGAGACTCAGCATGCTGTGCCCCTGGAACTGCAGAAAATAGAGAGATTTGTAGAACAGAGAAAAGGTTGATATCAAATTCCATGGGCCAGATGGTTATTCTAAAAGAAAGGATATCTAACCTAAAAGAAAGATTCTGTATCAAGAAAGCAAGACACTGAGATATCATGATGTCCTGGGAAACATGATCCTGTCATCAATAGTGAAATGAAACACACAAGCAAAGAGGAAACTACAGTACAAACTGGGTAAGCCTGAAGCAGGGTATTTGGCCTTGCATCCCCTTGCATGTTGTCTCAATACTCTAAGACAACATCTTGGAGGACAAAAGAACATCTCTATTGTGGGTAGCCAGAGTCATGCTAAAAAGGAAGAGCTACTCCTTGTCATAAGAAAAAGTTAAGTGTATCATTTAGAGTGGAAAATGAGAGAGAAACTTGCTACAGAGGTCTACACCAATCTGCTTATAATGAAGCAAAGGAAGTAATATAGGGAGACAAGAAAACAGGTGTAGATAAATGATCCAAAATTCCATTTCTCTGAAATCTAATCAAGACATTTCATATTTATCTTACACTAAAGATTTTTCATACTGGTGTAGTTTGTGTCAGATGAGACTGAATTGCCAGGCTGCCCTGAAGTTATTTTCAGACAAACCAGCACTAGCAGGAACAGTGGCACTGATAACTTCACAAAGTAGGTTTGATTGGCTTTATAGCCCAGTTTGGCAGGTTTAAATGTGAAAGCAGTCATTCACGAGTTAGCTTTTTGAGGGTATGTCTCTCTGATGCAGTCAGTGCTGAGCAAAACTGATAACCAGGGCATGTACCGTCATGAGAAGTAACAAACATCAGCTTGGGAAGAGTGCCATGCTAACATTTGTCCACTGATGCAGCACTGGAGTTGGGCTCTTTCCAACAATTTTTACTGAACTATGTCATAGACATGTAATGGCCCATCTGTAACACAAGAAATTGGTGCAAACTCCATTTTGTTGGTTTTTTTAATATGTTGTTACTGTTGTTTTGTGCTTTTCCTCCATTTCCCAATATTGGAGTCAGATTATTTCTTGACAATGCCAGTTCTCACTTCTTGAAACAGCAATTAATTAACCTTTTTTTGCTCAAGAGGTTATACTGTTAGATAAAGAGAAGCTAAACTTTTTGTTTAAAAACAAATCTAATGATTTTTTGTTGATTTAATAATTTTCTAAGTTTTTGATTTAAATGCCTATCTATATTCAGCAGTATTTTTCCTGTCTAGGTTATCAGACAAATTCTGTGTTTCAAAGTTTAATTCCTATGTTAATATTTAGCCATTTATTGATGCTGTTATTGTTACTGAAATGTGCTTAGTTTTTTCTAAATCCTGGTGTCATGTTATTTTTTATGCAGTTAAATCTGTAGCAAAAAACTGAAGAGCTAGTATTGAAAAAGTTTGTAAAGAACCTAATGTTATTGAAGGTCAGTCTAGTCATTCTGATATTGAAGTTCAGAATTATGCCCTCAGAGAACCCCTAGAGAATATGGATAGTTAAGGACAAAGTCACAAAGAATTAATCAGAGAAGCAAAAGTAAAAACCTGAAGTTAAGGAAGCATGGAAAGGCTAAGCCTAGAGACAAATGAAAAAGGAATGGGAGAAAGCAAGTCTACAGTGAAAAGAAAAACAAAATCAAAACCAGAAAATAATGATGTAGAAAATGGCATTTTAAGCATGTCGCTGGCATACTGCACAAACTGGAGTATGGATCATTCAGAAGATTCCTTCATACTGTCCTGAAGCTCATGGCGAAACCTTTTAGGGTTTCTCAGTTATGAAAACACCACTTGTGCATTTACAAGTAAAGCTCAATCCTATTTGTGTTTCACTCAAGAAATCAGCCTTCAAAGAATTTATTGCACCATCTACAAACTAACAGCATGTAGAAATGAAAATTATCTGAATTTTCTTCTTGGTGAACTAGAGGTATTAAAAACAGGAACGAGAGTGAAATCAGTGCTTCAATAGTAATTTACTAGGAAAAAACTCCAAGGATTTTGAATGGGTTTTTACACAATTTATTTTCCTTGATATTACTTAAACTTTCTCTTTTAACTTTCATCTTTGCTCTAAATTTAACAATAATATTCCTTTAAACTCTAAATTCTCTGGGGTTGTGACTACCGCCATTGGATACTAACATCTGTAGTGGTGATGGTAATGGTAATAATATTATCTAAATATTTTTGCAACATTGATTCAAATTCAGAACCAATTTTAACATCTTTTGCCTTCGGATATTTGAAAATACCAAATTTCACAAAGTGAAGATAATTAGTAGTCATTTCAAGAGCTGGTACCACTGTGTTCTCTTTCTTCAGAAGTTAGCACTGATTGTTTTTCCAGTTTGTCATCATGAAATATAAAACATACAGCTTAATAACAGTACAGTTTAATAACATTATACAGTTTAATAACATTACTATAAACCTAAGCACTGGCGGAAAAAAAAAAATAAGCCCTGACACTGACCTAAAATAATGGGATACCTAGATCTATTTTTATATATCTCTTCTTTTTTGATGTTTCTTATCTAGTGTTACCACATTCACAGGACAGAGAAAGATTATCATATCTTTTTTTTTCTTTCTGGAGAGAGATGGAATTGTCATCACAAAGTT
Organism: Onychostruthus taczanowskii; assembly: GCF_017590055.1. Classification (NCBI taxonomy): domain Eukaryota; kingdom Metazoa; phylum Chordata; class Aves; order Passeriformes; family Passeridae; genus Onychostruthus; species Onychostruthus taczanowskii. The sequence goes on from NW_024498795.1 coordinate 1,087,363, forward strand.
CATGTGGATGGGAGGTTATAGAAAAACATAACAATTACTGAGAAAATTGACAATATGGGATGTTGAACCAGTGAATCTGTTGGACAGCTAGAAGCATTTAGAGTTTGGTAGCTATAACCTAAAATTATTTGTCTGTGGGAAGACCACAAGGGAAGGACTCAGAGATGTCACGGTGCTCTCAGCTCACACAGAAACCTGGTGCTGGCTGCAGCCTTTGCACATACCACGTGCTCTTCAAAGGCTGGTGGCCAAACCACAGCAAGTTCCCACCCTGCTTGCAGAGCTGTGAGAGTGACTATTGCTCCCAGATTCAAGCACATTATTTCTTTGGCATTTAGCACCAACTGATCCATATTAGCCAGGGCAGAGGAAACCAGTGCAGCACAGCCTATTCTTGTCAGATAAACGGAGGCTGTTTCTCAAACTGCTCCATGCCCCGAAACACTGTCACACCAACCTGCTTCCAAATAGAATACTTTCTGATTGATGGTAGCTCTTCTGCTGAACTGTTAGAGTCGGAGCTTCTGCCCTTTATTCCACCTTCCTTCTCCTGAGCCATCTGTCCATCCATGCCTTGCCCATATTACCGCCCATATACCATACACAGCTGTGATACTCTCGTGCTGTATCTTGTCTGAACTTTGCGCTGCATCTTTTCGAATTCCACATCTGTTTCTGTTCTGTTCTTTTTACTCATTCACTAATTTCCCGGAAAGGTGACCCATATGATATTTTCCAGGTTTTTTACCTCATTGAATCCATTCTATGTCAAGACACAGAACATGCATAACACTGGTAAACATCCACAGTACAGGTGAGGCATGGCAGTTCTAAATGTAGCTGTTTGTAATACTCAGAAAAAAATTATCTGACTGATCCTTGTGATAAATATGTGCTCCTCTGTTACATTCTGCCTGGTATATGCAGGAAGAAACAGTGCTTCTTATCACAGTGTCTCATATATAATCCCTTGACAATAACAAGCTGTAAACTCAAAAAGGCAAATTTCCTTCCTTACCTGTAATATGCACCAAGTCTCAAGGCTTTTACTTTTTCATTTAATTTATTTCTTATAAACTAGTGTCCAGGTCTATTTGTATTCTTTAGAGGAAGGTTAGTTTGAAAGCTGGGCTCATCAGCAGGACCAAAGAAGTGGTTTACATGCCCAGGGCTAAGAAGCCTGGAAGGCAGGTACATGAAATCAGTGATTCATGGGAACCAGAGGTCCTGGGTATGTCATTGCAAAGCCAGGCTGACAAGATTCAAAAGATGAACTTTCAATGGATAGACAGTCACATTGATGTACATTCTTGCACTGATAACTCATAATTTGATAAAAGTAAATCCTAAGAGGTCTCACATGATTAGAAACACGTGCTGACATTGCCTAAGTAAAAATATGTTTTAATACCTTCAATTGCAGACTTAGACACTGGACCTAAAAAGTCTTTGTAATTGTAATGGTTGCCCCACAGGTGGCAAAAAATAATAATGAGAAAAATATTAAGGAGGCATGATATTGTCCAAAAGAAATAAAGCAGAAATCTTGTACCTGGGCAATTGAATAATATAATTTTGAAAGGTTTCAATGTGGGTCTTGTAAAATGACTTGGAGCTGGAAATCTCTTTTATAGCTGCTGCCATTTGGCTCAATTAATAGCTAGGATGGAAACTGGGGGCTCAAGGGACCACCATGAAAATGTGGATAAAATGTCTTATTGATCTGGAAATGCTTCTCACGAAGAGTTTAATGCATTGATATACCCATAAGAAAAGGATATTGGTTTTTTTAAACCTGCACTGCACCTGACAGGAGGACAATTTAAGAAACAGATAGCAGCAATGATTAACATCTCTTTAAGCCACTTTTCAATATGTATCCTCCACGTGAAATCATGTGAATGAAATAGATTTTTATGAACTGTATAAAACCATGCAGAACTGTACAACTATGATCATGTGCTGTATAGATGGCAATTCCCATCTCAAGTACTCTCTTCTATTTCTGGTTTTAATTATTTTTCAAGAACAGAGAAGATACAGGGGAATCTGTGAAGCTGGCGTTTATACTTATGCTCACACACTTTTCTTTCTAAAAGAGAGACTAGACCAACAGAGACCTGAAAATCATATCTAAGTCAGGGGAGAATAAAATACTCCTTTCTCATTATTTCTTCTGAAGAGAATTTCTTCTGAAGTGATGATGAGGCTGTTAGAATGAATTCATTCAAGCTGGAGAACAGCAGATTTCCTATCAGCACTCATATCCTGCTTAATTTTACTTTAACTACTAAATCTGGAGTGGCGAGGTTTACTTCTGAAATGGTAAAAACCATTAAATATCAAAGTCATTTTTCTCTGATGAAAGTCAAGCAGCATTCAGTGGCAAATTGATTCCTGCCCAGAGAGAAGGATGGCGTCAAAACAGGTAAATCTACACCAAGCTGACATATTGTGGCATTTCTTCCCTTTTTAGATGAACACTGCTCACCTCCCATGATGCACATTTACCTGTACCTAAAGGCAGAGGCTATTCTTCCTGAATATGAATATTTGCTTTCATTTGCAAGCGGATATAAAAATCACACTGGATCACATAGATCAAATGCTCTTTTCACTGTGTCCTATGACTGCACATTTGAACTACTGAGCATGGCTGGGTTGGGCTGCCCCAGGTCTAGAATGGCTCCTGCTCTCTCCATGAAGGATGGTGTCTTCATCTGTTTGTTTTTTGGCTGCAGAGGGACTCCATTAATATTAGGATGCCTGAAATATAGATGAGTGGCTTCAAAACACAATTTGAGAAACAGATAGCAGCAATGATTAACATCTCTTTAAGCCACTCTTCGATATGTATCCTCTACGTGAAATCGTGTGAATAATTGCAATCACAGTAACCTTTGGCGGCTGTGGCTGCCAGATTGAGGAAGGGGGGAATAGGGAGAAGCTAACGAATCTTCCTGGTCCTTGTGCTTCCTGCAGAAGAGCAAAGCCTTAAATGCACCATCTGTGCTACTGAAACCTTGAGGTTTCTAGCATCTATATTGAGACAATACTTTTAATAAAAGCAAATTGGGAGGTAAGGCTCTACTTCCCAATATCTGGCAGTGTAGGGATGTGCTGTATGCATTTATTCATGTTGAGGGATGTAGGTTTTTCAACAGAAAATTCCCCACTCAGTATTGGTTCTTTGAGCTGCCAATGCCCATCCCGTAATGTGCATGTTTCTGGTATGCAGGAAGGTGAAAAAGAGTTTTCTGTGAGTTTTTATTAAGCATAAAATTGTTGTTTAAGAAACAGTCTGAGGACATTTCTAAATAAAAAAATACATTCCATGCATTTGAAAAACTCCTTTGAAGTGCTCCTCTATCCCAGTACTTTCTTGTAAACAAAACCACTTGCACAACACAGAATTAGTTTTTAAAAGTTTCAGTGTCATTTTCATTTTATAGAAGATGCTTCTCATGGGGACATCTTTAAAACCACTCTATCAATCTCTGTCAGTTTCTCAGAGTAGTCATTAGTGAAATGTCACCTTCTAAGTTCCTCACGCTGGGAGTTTAGACAGCTTCAGCTTTGAAAAAATAAAAACTTAAGATAACATAATTGGTACACTTAGTTAAATTCACTTAAAGGTAGAATCATGACAGAAGAGAGACTAATAAGTATGTTAAAATACTGTAAGTATGGGGATGAGGGGGGAATTGCTTTGGTTTCTTTGAACAACTTCAATATTTCACAATTTCATTTTCCCAATGGCCACCTTTAAACTTCTGCTGAATTTTAAGTAAATAGTCCCACATTATGCAGTGTCTGAGGTCTCTGTTCTCCCTGCAAGGCATATAGATGTAATTAGCCATTAGAGATTCTGGTGTAAGGTTCCTATGATGAAGAACATGCCTCAGAATGAAATATTTTCTGGTGGAAACATAATTAGGAGGTTTTGAGCGAGAAGGTGTCTAGGGGAGAACAACACCAATAGGGAGTCTGTATGTTCAGCAAAAAATACCTGGATATTTTGGAGGTGCAGAGCCTGGAAACCAGAATCAAGTGGATATTATGACAAATTAGAAACATTTAACTGATTTACATGCTCCCTTATAGCCTTTTGATTCTCTAGTCACCCATGGAAAAGATGACAATTATACCCAGCTAATCTAGCACGGAGTCAGACAGCTAAGGAATCTTTTGACAGTGTTACCAGGGCCTCTAACATGCTGAATCAGCTGATGAGCATGTGTCTGACACATTCTGAACCCTTCAAAAGGCAGAAATACTGCCTCACCTCCTTTTGTGTCTGAAGACAAACAAAAACAACACAAAAGTATTTCTTCTTATGGCTGGGCAACCAAGTCCTGTATTAGTGTGTTACATGGTGTTACTTGCACTTGGTAGCTTGACACCCCCAAAGCACCTGGGCCAAGTTCCCGTGTGTCTCTGGAGCACAGCCTTGGGCACCAACACCTTTGTGAGCATATGCATCCATTTCTGGATCTTACAGATGCTTAGAGCAAAGGGTTGTGCCTGCCATGAGGAGTGGCTTCCAGGATTAAAAGTCATGGGGTGCTGCCTGGTCTTTCATGTCACAACTTTGTACTTAAGAAGGTAAAGTTCATTCTTCTGTGTGCCTGTGTGCTTTTGGGAATCTGACCGATGTAATAGTCAGTAACGGGAGGTATGGAAGAAGATGAAAATTAAAAGAAAGCACTTCTGTATTCAACAGTATCAAAATTAATGAAATAAATGTTTTAGATTTTAATTTCCAAGTCTCTGATTTTATAGAATTATTTATTTTCTATGTAACTGAGCTTTCAGGAATTTACTTCTCCAATTTCATTTTGTCTTATATTTTTACCTCTTCTGTTTCCTTTTAAACTGAAATATTTTGATGCAGCTGATTAAGTCATCAACTTTGTCTGCTATATACTGGGAAGAGCTCTCGTGCAGGACTTAATAATAGATACGATGACACCTAGTGGTCGTGGAAAATACTTATTCTTAAAACAAAACACAATGTAGTTTAAATATCCACATATAAAGCACCCAAAAAGGTTGTCTCTGATTATTCTTTACTCATTATAATACAAAAAAATTGCAGTGGTGTTCTCAAGTTCTCTTTATACATTTTTATTTTACTGGGGACAAGTCAACAGATAAAACATTGTTCTTAGTACAGAAAATAATGCTTTGATTGAGATTCCTGCTTGCTTCCAGGTCACAATGACCTCTCAAAAAAATGTTCTAAAGAAAAACAGTTATCACCATATGTAGCTTTATATCTCTGATGACATATCAAGGCTTAACTGTCTTTCTTTCCTAAGGAAGTTAGTTCCACAGTGATAAATAAAGATTACAGAACTTCCTCCTCTCTGATAAGTTACATTACAGAAGACAAAAAGATTTAGCAAGGGATTCCGGAGTTCTCTTTTATTTTTGGAACTTTAACTCTGAATATGATCAGACTACTACTAGTTGCTTACAGTGTCTGCATAAACATGTACCCAATATTCAACTTTCCTAATTTTTCAAGGAGGTAATTAGTAGCAAGCCATTAATATAGAAATAATCTAACATAATTTCTGTTAGTTAATGATTTTAAACACAAAGCTATTATCAAATGAATCAACAATTAAACATATAGGATTCTCAGATATCTCTGTATTGGTTCTTATCATAAAACACACATTATTCCATGTAGCAAATAGCAGGTGGAACATGAAATGTAAATTACTGTGGCATTTCTAACTCTGTAGCCTAAGGACTATGCCAGCTTTACATTTTTTGTTTTCCAAGTTTTTTTCAAATGAAAATGACCAAAAAGAAATGCTCTTTTTCTTATCCTTCTCCCATTTGATAGTGACGCCTCTATTCTCAGTAGGTATCTTAGATATCTATTGCTGTGCCTATTCTGACTTTCTCTTCCCATGTGCATTGACTGTGCTTTAACTCAAAGGTATTTGGCATTTGTTAAGAGTGACAACAACAAAAAAAAGGGAAAACCAAGGTATTCCAGCAGAAGGTGAGAGGTTATTAATCAAACAATAGAATAAAGAACGAGCTATAAAATAAATAAAGGAGTGATGCATAATTTCTATTTATGAAGTTTTGCTGTATTTTATGCGATCAGAAGGCAACCAAGCATATAAAAATAAGCAATAAGTCCCTTCTTTGCAAGCTGTATTTTTCATTAGACAGTGGATAATAAATCTGAGTTCATCCTAAAACCTGTAGAAAATAAGTTTTCTAAAAAAATATGGAGGAAGATGTTACATAATAATATGTAATGTACAGGTTCTGCAATGGATTTTCAACAGTGACAAGAAATACACCACACTTCACAGGATGGTGCCACAGGCTTATACAGCCCAAGAAAAGGTGCTACTCCTTTGCATTGCTGTCATCTTGCCTTTTGTTGTTGGTAGAGTACAAATGATTAGCTACAATTTTCTCCTGTAGACAAAGATACTTTTAACTCTCAGTTTTTTCCATACATGTCAATTTAAAAAAGACAGAAACAAAGTTATAAAAAGACACAGGAATTACATGAAAACTTGCAGAGACAAAAAGTGACAGTGTCAAAGTCAGAATTTGGCTTCTTTTCTCTCTAAGTTTATATGAAAGTTTTCTTTTTAGCAAGAAGAAATGTAACATTTCTAGATCTTAATAAAAATATACTGAAATGTTTTTGTTTTCAAAAAGCCAGATAGTTTCTCTTTAAAACTTCTGTTTATTTGAATTAAAAGTACACTCTAGTATAGATACATTCATCAATGAAGTAAATAACTAATCCTTAGTTCCAGGGTAATGATTTTACCCAGTAGAAAAAATAAAACCATATTCACTTTTTCCAATCTCTATTGCAGCTGAACCATGCAGAGATAATACATTTATGGAAGAACACCTTTATGTTCCTTGAAAACAGCAAAGAAGTGAGGGTTGAAACACTAATGATGAGAGTTAGAAGTCTAAAACACCAGTACCATATGGACAGCTATGAAGAAGATAATTCCATCCCAGGAAGACCCAGAACAGTGCTAGTAGTAGAGCTTTCTTCAGGAATTCAGAAGAAGGCATTAGGAGCACCTTCCAGGCCACAATATGTTCTTAGGAGCCTGAGAGTAGGAACCATTTCTTTACACATTAATATCATACCTGGATTTTCACATGAGTTAGGTGTATGCAGCTACATTAAATTCAAGTCATTACAGTGACTGACTTTAAATTGAGACACAGAGATACACTGCACCAGTACCTGTATTTTGAGAGTAGAGAGGCTTCACAATCTGCGAGTGCCAGGAGGTAATATGCTTCACAGAAGGCTTTGAAAAGGAAAGCACCAATACTGAACAGAAATGTTCAGGACCATGCTCTAGTTTCTATGGCCAGCAAGCTGGGGAAAAGGGGGTCAAACCTTTTCTGTGAGATCATCTATAGATATTGGTAGAAATATGGATGTAGATAAATTTGGACAGATATTGGCACTTAATATTTAATAATAAAAGAAAAAAGTTGTCTTTTCAGCCCTATCACCCAATAACATCCACTCCCAAAAAGAGACAGAATCACTTCTAATTCTGTCAGTGAACTACAGTGAGTACTCACTGGCTGGCCTGTCCTCATTGACACAAAGGACAGACTGAAGTGATTGTTGGTATATATATTTAACTTCTATGACTCATCATGTGGAGGGACAGGATGCAAGAGAGCTCTGCAGTATAAAATTTAAAGCCAAGCATTGTATTCACAAGAGCTCCAGTAGAAATTAGCTGGAATTTACCTATCAAAGCCCCAGGTTAGACACATAAAAACTATGTGTTGATAGGATCCCTCCACTGAATTAAGTTAGCCATAGGCTTATTTTACTTATCAATCCTGGTATGGTATAGTAAAATTGGGGCAGTCAGATGTCTTAAAATTCTTTTGTCATTTTATATATCAAAAAAAAAAAATGTTTTGTGTTTATTTGTCTCTTATTAGCAGTAAATAAATTAATAAAATGTAAACAGTATACTCAGGCAAATTTCTCCATTATTATTATTAGTTTCTCAAAGTGTCAATTAGTTAGACAGTTTCAAATTTTTATGTTGCAGCTTAATAAATAATACTGGTAAGACCACTGATGAGGTTGCAAGCAATAAGAAAAATAAAATCTTTCTTATTTAATGAGAATAGTTTTCAATTAAGTATATTAAAGAGAGATACACTGGTTTAAATCTATTAATATTGATAATTATAATCTATGAATTACATATTCCTTTGGACTTTTAACTGCATATTCCAAGTGTATTTATTTTATTGAAGGAAATGGATGCAGGCCTTTTAAAGGCATTAATTTAGGAACACAAAATGTTCAGTTGGAAACTCATCTGTTTGCATTTTTGTTTGCCAGCTTTTTCCCATTAATGACTTGAAATCTTTTCATATTAGTATTATGGGAAATTTCATTAGAGTTTATAAACATATCATGTTTACAAGAGAGCAGGATGTGTGAAAACAAGACTGTGCCTATTCTGCATTTTCCATTTTCCTTGTACATTCCCATCTACTTTTAGCACTGTCCATTCTCTTGCTCTTAATCTCTTGTAAAAACATGTACTCCTCTCACAGCATAACTCCCAGAGGTAATTTTAACACCCTGATTTATATTTCAGCCGTTTGCATATCTCATTTCTGCAAAACAATATGATGGAAATCTTTGAATGGACCCCAGCCAAACAGAAATCCCAAAGATACAAAGATCAATTTAGATACTACCATTTGTCACCCATCTGCATCTCAAAAGAGTCATGTGCTTAAAAAAGCAGTATTTCTTCAATTGAAGATTGAAGTAGAAAGAAGGAAATGAAGAAGATTCCTCATAGGATATCACTAGTGTAAAATCAAAAGTCAGGATCTTGAAAATAAATATTTCAGGAAACAATTGGGGGTTTGTGGCAGAAGCAGTAAATTCAGTGAAGTACATGGGAAATAATTCTAAGGACTCTTTCTCATCCATTGATACAAATAATGACATTCTTTCTCCTGTCACTGTCAGTAAGGGTGCATTATGGAAATTTAGAGTTGCATAAAAGATAGATTTGTGGTAATTATAATCTCTGGTGGTGTTTGAAAACAATGATTTTTTATGTTTAATTGACATTTGCTGGAAAGGTAGCAAAAACCAGAACATATTTCACAGTAACACATATTTTTTATCAGATCACTCAGTTTCCTCTTCTTCACTTTTTTTTTTTTTTTTTAAATAATAGGAAGACATATGATGAATAGCACTTCTCTTAAATGATGCAGGGAAACTTTTTCCTGCCTCTAAAGTATATATACTGTTTGACTATGAGTAAATCCATTCAAATATATCTTATATAAAATTTAAATGCTAGGTGGACAAAAGTGTTGTCCCAAAAGCACATATGAATTTCACTCTTACTTTATATAAAATTGGCTCTTTGTATATGTGTCACACTAGAAAGTCTGATTGTCTCCTTTAAGAAAAAATTAGTAATTGTAACACAAAAGTTCTGTCTCCAAGGTTCTCAGCCCATTATTTGTGCATTTCCAGTGCAGGCTGAACAGAAGTGAAACAATCAGCAGCAAGTGAGCACAGGTCCTTAATTTTCAACAAGAGAACAAATGCAGTACATAAATGGCACCCACTGAAACTACCTAGTCTGCTGGGCTAGCAAGACTATTTCCTACCCTACAGAAAAAAAAATGCCCAGAGTAGTGCACCATAGTGGGCCACACAAAATTCTTTGGTCTCCTTTTGCAGGCATCATTCCATCCATGGATGCCAATATCCTATGCTGTAGTTATGGGAACATAAGTACACACTAGGCTGATCAAGATTTTAGTAGGACTAGTGGCACACATATCTTACATGTGACAAACAACAGATAATAAACAATTCACTTTTATCTCAGAACTTTGTTTTTAACCTCTAGTCCTCAGGCCTAAAGCACTGGCAGGCTGGTCTATAAGGAATTGAGAAATACAAGCCTAGGTTAAAATTTAATAGACCTACATTAAACTTCCTATGGGAAGTGCTTCTCTGTCCACAGATTAAATGAAAGCTTCATAATGACTGGTCTGCTCAGGTAAAAACACAACAAATAAAATCACTAGTGTAAAGCAAAAAACAGGGTTGCACAAAGGGATATAAAATGCTGTTCATATTATAGATGACAGATTCAAGGGCCTGATGTTTGATATTTACATGCACATTTTGTATAGCTCCAACTAGACTGCCTCATAATTAAAGACAACTCCCATGAGGTAGAAAGTAATTGCTCATTTGTAAATAAGGTACTTCTGGATCAAGAAGTGATTAAAATATTTATATTGCACAGCTTGTTCAATTCACTCATATAATCAGATTAATTTACTTTAATTCACCATGCATCAACATTTACATGGCTTTTCTCAAAAAAATGGTACTTGAAATAAAGTAACTTTTTATTACCTATTTTGCAATTTAATAATATCAGTGTGTGGGGTGGATAGATGGCTAGTGTCTCATTAGCATTTGTTATTTACTCTATAAGTATTATGTTGTGTACTGGACATGAAAAATTTATAGGTACTTATGATGAAATAAAATTCAATCTGGAATCTTCAGAGAATATGGTTTGAATTAATGAAGACTCACTAATAACAATGTATTATTATGTGAGTCCTGAGGAAAAAATAATTTTTTTCTTCTTTCATCAAATCAAAGTGTTCACTTCCAAAGGCTTTGTAAAATCAGATATTCTACTCTGACCTTTATTTATAAACTAAAATCTCTGCACTGCTGTGATTTCTGTTGCTTTCTCTCCCGAAGTATTTAAGACAATAAATTAACTGGAATACAAATCTAAAAACCTGGAAGTCCTCTCAGTCTAAGCCTTTATACATACATACATACATACATACATACATACATATACACATTATACATATATACATATACATATATATACACACACACATATATATACACACACAAATATATACCTATATATAAACAAAATGTGATATATGTTTACACTGTGTTTATCAGTGTCAGGGCCTGTAAATACATTGTCTGTGATACAAAGTGGCCAGATTCCCAAGGTGGGACTTCCATAAGTGTCATTAAAGCGTTCGACAAAATCTGCAGTAGACACATTTCCTCTGCAGATTGAACAGATCTGCCTGAAGCGGACCTTGCTTGGAGTTCAGAGCAGCTTTTACAGCCTGCCCAAGAAGATGGATAAAGGTTCAGATTTTAACTAACTGGTTTAATACAAGTCAGATATGTTTATTCAGCTTTGCTGTAACAAGGCAGATACAACTGCTACTAAAGGTACTGAGAGTGGCAGTCCCGAGGAACCCTACCAGATCTGGTGACTTCACATCACTGGCTATCTTTCAACACTATGTTCCACATGGACATACATGGAAAAGGAGTGAAAAAGGCATTTTGGGCAAAGAGAAGGTGCTTTGTATTCTGATGTTGCCTATCCTTGTTCCCGTGGAAGAGAGCACTGTCAATACATGAATCATGGAAGAGCAGAGCATTTAGTCTGTGGTTATAGCACAAAGCAGCATATCAAGGTTTAGACTTCCTGCAGACTCAATAAGCTGATTTAAAAAAAAATATTATAAATGCTCTGGCTTTTAACTGACAAGATAATATCCAAAAACCTTTATTGACCATCAGATTATACTGAGACTGAATGCCTCCAGCTAGAAGAAATTCTTTTTGCTAATCTCCAAGATACTACGGTAAAATTTTTATAAGAAATAAAAATATATACTCAATAAAGATTTTAAAAATGCATATTTCTAGAGTCAAAAAAGTTGCTTTCAAACAAAAAACTGTAGTCCTTGACCTTATTTGTCATGTTTATGTTCAATGTGATCCATAGATAGACAATGGCTGACTGAAGATACAACTCTGTCTGGAACAAATCAAAACAGATTTTTATGTTTTATTGCATCTATTTTTCACCCCAATTTCTTAGAGATTTTATGACATTTATATTTCCTATTAGCCAGATGTTTATCAATATTTTCACTGAAGTCACATCAGATGATTCCAATGATTGTATTATTACTGGAACCTAACTTCTCACAATGCCAATAGAATGTCTAGATAGGAACTTATATGGGCTAAGCTAATGAAAATGGCATGTCTGTTTTATCTTTTCATATAAGCACAAAACAATTCCTCAAAGTATGATTATACTTGAAAATCAATACATTTCTGTCAACATAAATTTTTGAGACAAATTTTTTGGGCTTTTTCCTTCTCTAAGATACAGAAATCCTGACAAAAGTGATCATACTAATAAATCGTTATTTTTTCAACTTTTGTTTTCAGAAATCTGCCAGCTTGGTTGCCAGTTTTCCAAGCATGTTGCCAAAAGATCTGACTCACAAGTCAAAGCTTACAATTGGCACAAAACCTGTGGATATGTTTGCCCTTGATTTGCATATTAAATGGTCCAGAACCTGGCTAACCTGCAAACCAAGACTGAGAAAGAGGGCAAGTGTACTGGGGATTAATTAGAATGTGAGTGAATGAGAAGTATATAATTGTTTTCTTTCAATCAATAGAAAATGTGATCCATGGGAATTTCAAATTCTTGGTTTTACAGACCTTGCCCTTGCTTTGGATAAACAAACCTCAAACAACAGTTTTGTGATTGTAAAGTAAATGTTAAATGAAATCTCTGAGTTATAGTATTTATTTGCCTTCTCTTTCAATGCAGATGGATGATGTTCAGTGGACAGCTTAGGGCAAGGGATCTTCACTGGGTCTTGTTCCCTTCAGGAAAGCAACAGAACTGTGTTAAGTTTAGTTCTGTCAGACACAGGTTGCCTATAGCATCTGCCTGCATAAAAGATAATAAAACAGACACTTCTCCAGTATCAGACTAAATGATTCCTCCTAAGAGACTTCGCTGTGGTTTGTTAAAATATAGAGAAAAAATAAATTAGGTTAGAGGAAGGTACTTGCCAAAACAAAAGCCTACCATGTCTCTCTGACCAGCAAAGGGTCTTTATGGTCACTATTATGATTTTCACTTCTAGGCATAGTTCTTAGACTTCTGGCATAGAATTCAGGGAAAAAAAAGTCCATAAACAAATCTTATGAGACCTCAGTGAGGAACAGTCTCTCTCTGGAAAGAATTGTAAGGGAATTTGAAACTACAAAACAGAAACAAGAGTAAATGAAGACATGGTTTTGATATAAAGGAAGAAAGAATGAAAGAAAGTCTTTATTGCTATGCTTTGCAATAATTAAGGCTGAAGTTAGTTCTCTAAGGGTTTAGCCATACTGACTCTCTTTCCTCAGAATTTTTGCTTGTTACAGTTAACTGTACATTTGATCATTAGTTTTCTTACCTCCTGCTACTAATTCTTAACAAAAATAACAGCAGAAACTTGTGCACAGAAGAGCAGCCACAAGCTGATTTCCTCTTTTTAATGTTTCAGGAAGAAAAAATAAACTAAAAATCTCCTTATAAATGTCTATGTGTCATATTCTTTATAGGAGATAGATCTTTTCCTATAAAGCCAAAACAGGAAGTTTTTCAAAGTCTAATTCTTAACCGTTGTGCAAATTTTTGGACAAAATCTCACAGAAACACGGCTTTCACATTTATGTATACCACCTGCATTGTTCTTGTCAGGAAACAGGATTTTCATAGAATCATGAAACCACAGAAAATTCAGACTTGAAGGGAGTTTGTGAGCTCATGCTCACAGCAGAGCCAGCTCTGAGTTCAAACCTAGCTGCTCAGGGCTTTGTCCCAGTGGATGTTGAAAACCTCCAAAACTGCAGCTTTTTTGGGCAGCCTGACCCACTGCTGAGCTGTCCTTAAGGTGAAGAAATTTCTCTTTGAATCCAACAAGAATGTCTCTTGGGCCAGCTTGTGGCTGCAGTCACTCTTCCTCCCACCACACAATTGAGAAAGGTCAGACTCCATCTCCTTGATAACATCCATGAAAGGATTTGGGAGGCTGCTTTTAAAGCCATCTTTGCTTCAGGTCTTATCTCTCAGCTTGATCACACAGGGCAAGTTCTCCCACTGTCTCCACTCTGAGAATCCTCTCCTGAATACATTCTAATTTGTTGATGTCTTTCTTCTTATCAGGGGACAAAAACTGAACAAAGTATTGTGGATTTGGCCTAACGAGTAGAGGATAAATTTCTGCCTGTATCTCCTGGCCATGATCCTGATCGTATAGAGCAGGGAGCTGTTGGCCCCCTGAGCTGTTGGCTCAGGTTCATCTCACTGCTCACCATAGATTTCTCAGAGCTGCTCACAGCTCTTTGCAACCTGTTGCCAATACAGGAACTCTTCTGCCCCAAGACTAGCACTTCATGGTCATCCTTGCTCAAATTCACAAGATTCCTATACATCCATTCCTCTAGCTTGTCCAGGCTTCTTTGGATGTGTCCCTACCCCCAAGCACATCAAATTGTCTCCCCTGAGTTTGGTTTTATCTATACACTTGATGAGTGTGCACTCCACTGCCCCTTCCAGTTCACTGATAATGTCAGGCACAGCATTGCCAACCATGTCCCACTCTGCTCTGCACTGGAGCAGCCTCACCTCGAGTGCTGGGGGCAGTTCTGGGGGCCAAAATACAAAAGAGATATAAAGTGATTAGCATCTGGAGGGGAAGCTGTATGAGGAGCAGCTGATGTTGCTTGGTCTGTTCAGCCTGGAGAAGAGGAGTCTGAGGACAGACCTCATTGCAGTCACAGCTTCCTTGTGAGGGGAAGAGGAGGGGCAGGCACTGGTCTCTTCTGTGTGGTGAGCAGCGACAGGACTCAAGGGAAAATCATGAAGCTGTGTCAGGGGAGGTTTAGGCTGGATATTAGTACAAGTTTCTTCACTCAGTGGGCTCTGGAACTGTATCCCCATGGAAGTGGTCACAGCCCCAAGCCTGGCAGAGCATAAGAAAAATACTCCTAAGCACAGAGTGTGATTTTTGGGACCATCCTGTGCAGGAGTTGGGCTTTAATGAGGGTCCTTTCCAGCTCAGGCTATTCTATGATTCTAGGAATGATTTCATTACTTTTGTCACAAAGGGAGAGACTCCTGTTGTTACAATTAGATGCAGATTCAAATTAAGCTGCTAGAGTCCACATAACCTTCATGTTACAGTTGGGGGTTTTCAAATTAAAAGCACAGAATTTCTTGTCTCACTTTGATGTGAAGTTTATGTTTTGCATATTATTATTGCTTGATATAAGTAGTAAAAAGACTGCAGCTCCATTTTTTATTTTCAGCAGCCTCTGGTTTTTATAGAGACAGTTGTAAATATATTAAGCATCTGTTCATTTATACATTCATTAATAAATAGGAATAACTTTTTAATAAGTTGGGGTTTTTTCTCAAATTTTCCACTGAGGCTAAAAGTTTAGTGCATACCATATCAATGAAAATGGAATTTTTGTGATAGAGACATTCCCATTCCTTTCTTTCCAGGGATGTGACAGAGCCAAGGAATTCTAAATTTTAATGTAGATTGCAACTGTCAGTGATAAATACTAATTTCTCATATCTGCTTTAACAATATCTTTTTTCTCAATGAAATTTCCTGTCCGGTATCTTCTTTTTCTACCCATGGAGTATTTAGCACTGGTCCAGATAAAACATATGGATGTACTTCTTTCCTTTATATTCCTTTTTTCACCCAAGACTGCATTCCACATGCATACATGTGCATATCTCAACAGTAATAAACCCCTAACCAAAGATTAACCTTGCATCTCAACTCTCTGAACAACTCCAGTTCCTCAAAGTGCTGGAAATAGTACCTATGTTCCTAAAGTAGAGAAGCCTGGTTTTTATTAATTAATTGATTAATGAAAAATGAGCGCTTGGAGAGGAATCTACAGGTTGTTGACCCCAGAAGGAAAAATTATATTTAAAACTGAGACGACAAAGACTGTTAATTTATGTTAGAGGTATTGGTATTGGTGCATTCGTTATCACTGTAGGTAACACAAAATATATCAAAATTAATCTGGAGTTCAAAAAGAAAATCCATGCACACACATACAAACATGCAAAAAAAAAATAAAAACCTTAGAGTAAGTTGAAAATCATAAAGTTTCCCAACAGTAACAAGATGCTTCTGGAAAGAGCTCTTCAGATTTCTCTAGGGTCTTTTAGTTGCCAAAGACACACACAATATTTTCTCATTATTAGCTCTTCAGTACAGAGGCAAGAAAGTGTCATGTTCTTCACAGTCACATAAAAAAGCAGTATTTTGAGCAAATAATTTAGATAAGTAAAATAAAGGAAAGAATGATAGAGAGCTTACAGTGATGCACAATTATCAGAGTGAAAGGGCTATGAACCCTTCTGTCAGGTTTCTTAAAAAAATGCTCATGAAAACTTATTTAAGGACGGAAGGGGGAATGAAGAATAAGAAAAGCAGAATGCTTGAGCATATGTGCTCCTGCATGACACCTGGTCATGTTTAATGTGCATTGTTTCACATTCATCAAAACAAGACAAGCAGGTGCAAACTGTGGAGTATTATTTGGGCATCTTGTTGATTCAGTCAAATCATCAGTTTTCCAAGCAGTAAACAAAACATTTTCCATAAAACTCTACCACTGGCAAAGTAGTATTTTTTTTCATTTAAATTCCCAAATGTGGACAAGAGATGTCATCCCAGCTATTCTTTCCCTACTTTAGCTTTCAAAAATATAGACTTTTAGTGCCATAAATGTAGGAGGACATTTTTCAAAACATTTTCTTAAAACACATTGCCACCCTCTTCAATTATTATTATTAAGTGGGACTTTCAAAAGCCTCCAGAGAAGTTAGAACAATAGCTCCAGAGAGGTTTAAAGAAAGGAGTACTTTTGATTTATATCTTCATATCTTTTAACCCTTTCTACACTTAAGGGAGTTTATGATTAAATATATGGTTATGGCAAGTCCCTTAAATCACATTGTTAAGAATGACTCACTTTTACTCATAGAAAAAAGCAACGTGACTGAATTCTGAGTTCTGGAAAAATCACATATTGCTGTCTTGCAGCCATTTATTGTCTTCCATCCTTTGCTTTGATTTCTCCATCTGTAAAAGGAAGATAATGGTAGGTAGCTGCTGTGTATATTCCTGGCATGCAGAGGAGGTTTTTAATTGCATGTAGATTACTTAATCACTGAAACTGGTCATGAAGCTACCATTGGCATTAATGACTAGAATATACATAGAAACTGTATTTAATGGGTTTTGAGATGCCATTATGAAGCATTCCAACCGGTCCTCTGTTTTAGCCTGTAAAAAATATCCCTCTTACCTACTTTTTGAAACCTCACAAAGTAGCCTGCTGTATTATTTAGTTGTCCTTGCAAGCAGATATTTTTTCCAGTTTCTCAAATAAATAATTTCTTCAATAAGTCAAGTTAATTATGTTTTGATGATATGAAAGAGTCTTTGTATTTACAAATACTTCATAAACACAGTAACAATGTACTATGTGAAGATTAATATTGTGTTTCCTCCAACCTCACCTATTTCTATCTCTCCTGTCCTGCCATCCTAGGAACAATTCCTTGTAAACATCTCTATTAAAAATGTTGACATGATAATTCTAAGTCGGACAACTAATAAAAACATTATTATTTCTCTTTACTTAAAAATTGCCTTGATGATATTTGTCGTATTTGCAACAAAGTCATTTTGGCTCAAATACCATATTCGAATAGATAAAACACCAAGATCAGTTAGTTTCCCTCTCCTAGCAGGATTTTCCTGCCTGTTTTAAATTTGCTATTTGCTGGGGACAGGAGACCAGGTTGACTTAAAAGATATAATACTTATTCTTATTGAATTTCATCATGTTACCTTGAGAACATATCCTCACTTGTAAAATCCTCTTTTAATTCAAAACTTATCCTTCTCAAGCACTTGGATCTTCCCTACTATATAAGAATTTTTTTTTATTTGATTACCATAGCTTTTAATACAAATTCTCTGTAGTTCCAGGTTCAAAACATATCTCCAAGGGTTCACACAGTAAATCCTCTCAGTTTTACAGGAAGTTTTCACTGAATTACAGGGAAGTTTTTTGGAATGTAGAGATTTGTTAAAGCCAAGGAAACACTGGATGGGTACCCCTAATAAGTTCTGTATATGCAAAATCCATGGATTTGCAGAAGATTTCTGGGAGAACATTACTGTGATTTCCGATAAAAAGCCTGGAAAACAACTGAAGGCAGGGCTTTTGGGCTACATCAACACCATTGTGCTGCTTTTGGCTCAGGTAATTTTCTTCACAGTAGATGGTATGGGGCTGTGTTTTTGTTTTGCTCTGCGAACAGGGTTGATAGCACAGTGATGGTTTTAGTTACTTACTGCTGAGCAGCACTTACACAGAGTTAAAGCTTTTTCTCCCTCTTATACTGCCACATCAGTTAGTGGGCTGGGGGTGCACAGGGAACTGGGAGGGGACACAGCTGGGACAGCTGACCCCAGCTGACCCCAGCTGACCAAAGGGACATTCCATACCATAGGGCATCATGTTCAGCATACAGATCTGGAGGAAGAAAATGAAGAAAAAGAAAGGAGAGGACATTCAGGATGCTGTTTATCTTCCCAAGTCAGCATTAGGGGTGATGGAGTCCTTGTTTCCTGAGAATGGCTGAACTGCGCACGGGAAGTGGTGAATGAATTCCTCATTTTGCTTTGCTTGCGTATTACAACTTTTGCTTTACCTATTAAATGGTCTTTATTAGAAAGCATTACTTTTCTCACTTTCTCTCTTCTGGTTCTCTCCCGCATCTCACCAGGGGGTAGTGAGGAAGTGGCTGTGTGGGGCTTAGTTCCTGGCTGGAGTTAAACACACTTATCACACCAGCTGCATGCAATCCAATGATGAAACAATTCCTAAAATACAACAAGCACACAAAGAGACCTAGTAAGGACAAGGAAAGGAAAGAAACCTCAATCTCTCACTGATGTGAGGAAGAAGAGAGAACTCCTGGAGTTTGGAAGTATGTGCCAGATGAATGATAGAAATTCTGCTCTCTGGACTGATAGCAACAGAAAAAAAAAAAACAGATAGGGCAGATCAGGGAAGCAATATAACAAAGGGTGGTTGTAGTCATCTAGCAATGTTCTATCAGAAGACACAAGCTAAACATAATACAGAATGCAGCATAGGAGAGCCCCTATGGTCTATTCCAACAAAATGAAAAATAGTTATAGATATCTTGAACTGTATTTCTAAGGTGAAAGAGTAACATAAAAGTTGTGATTGGGAACAAAAAAATTTATGTTGTAGACCAATTTGAAAAAGGTAATAATATCAATTTTCACTGGAAAAAAAACCTGATAAAATTTAATATGTAAATTTTTTTACCTCTAAGTTCTATTACACAATTAACTCAATTTTATTTGTCTTTGAATGTAATGGAAATATTTGCAGGTTTGTGCTTTTTGTGCTTTAAAACACAGGAAAACAGTTCTCTGTTTTGAAACAATAAATCTAACAAATTGTAAGGGTTTTTTTTTACAATAAACTGCATTTTATAGGGAAAAAAAAAAGGTAAAGAAGAAAAGAGGAGAACATGCTTGAAGGATATTCAGGTAGATGACCTTTAAGAATATATTATGGGGAACAACATGTATTTTAGTATGAACCATTGTTCAATTTTATTACAACTCCTTTAGTTTCTTACATGATCAATCAGAGATACATTTGGCAGGCCACTGATAAGTTGAATACCTCATATATTTATGTCTCGTGGCAAGTGTCCTCAGTGAAACTGTAATTAGAAAACAAATTAAGGAAGCCAAGATCCAAGTCCACAAAGATGACATGCAAGATCTTACTTAAATGATTAATTCCTCTTGAGAAACACTCGGACAAGATTGCCACAACAATGAGAATTGTGTCTTTTATTTTCAATTGATATCAGGTCTCTGTAGTGCAATGATATTTGATATAAATATTTCTAGAAAAAGTCTAGCCATTTCAACACAGCATAGCTAAAGCAAATTAGTTCACACAAAACCTTTTCTCCAACATGGCATTGCATTTCCCAAGATAGCTTGATGTCTTCTAGGTAAGATATTTCTGTGCAACACACCATTTATTAGAGAATTGTGATAGCACAAGCTAAAAAAATAAAACAAACCATAAAAAGTATAAATTGCGTATTTCAAACATTCTGAATAGTTCAGTGCAACCTCTTATGTGTTGTTTAATGGAGATAAAATACTGCTACATTTTGAAAAACTACTTTTTTTTTTCTTTTTAATTAATTCCAAACCCAGAAATATTTATTTGAGAAACAGCTGTGTGAAAGTTGTGATTTAGAGAAAATGTGGAAGATTAGATGCTGTATGAGTGAAGGAACTAGTTCCTTTTTTTCCAAAAGGAGTAGTACTACCCTTTTTTTCCTCTTGCTAATATTTCATGTCCCTATTTTTTGCAGAAAGTATACACACATACATATTTTCACAAGTAGAGACTGTATTTTACCCATGTTCCTGATGTTTTAAACACTGGAAAGAGAATTTATTTTCTTTCTAAGGCTTTTTTTTTTTTTTTTTTAATTAAGAGCAGTTTCTGAAATACAAATCTGCCAAACATCAAAATTTCACAGTTGTTTGAAAACTTGAATTTGAAGACTAGTTTTCTGCCCAGTCTTTTGAACTTTCATGGCTTTCCTGTACTTGAGCCATCCATTGTGCATATCTGACTACATTACTTTCCTGTTCAAATTACTTTGTAGAGCTGTTTATAAAAATGGATATTTGGATTTTTTTGGATTTATGTACGGATGGATTTATTCTGATTTTCTTCTCTGTTTGCCCTCTGCACAAAGATACTAAGAAAATGGTACTTAGAACTTGATTAAGTTGACACAGATTAGTCATACTACTTTCCTGTTATTTTAAGGGATGTTCAGGATCTTAGTAGAAACAATTAAATGCAGAACAACTCAGAAAAGAAATAAAAGCAGAAATAAAAGAAATAAAGAAGATAGAACAGCTGTTAAAAGGTCTTCTATAAAACATCCATTCAGCAGAAAGGAGACATCCATAATACAGCTTTGCTTTTCAGCATCTAAGTTACACTGACCTAGGAAGAGATAGTCTCCAACATGGAGTTTCTCGGCAATTTCAGAAGAATTATCTCACTGTCTCTCACAATGGTACATCTTTCTCTCTCTTGTAAATTTACTTCATTGCAAGTTCTGAAGGATGATCAACTGAGCTAGCGTGCATCACTTCTAACTTTGTTGGTTCCTCGACTGTATGTTTTTTTCTCCTGTGGCATATCAGTTCCTCATCATTGATTAGGCAATGTAGGCAGGGTTCTGAGAAAGAATATGGATATGAGATGTATCATATCCCTTATATAATGGGGGAAGAAAGTCAATGGAATCTTTAATGTATGCTTACATGCATCTCGTAATGAAAAAACTGACTATTGCCCTCTGAAGGCATAGTTACGTAGTTAAACTAGATGTTTAGGCAGACTCCACATTAGAAGAATCTAGATCAATTGGTTATTAGCATGCAACAAAAAAGAAAGATAAAGAGATGAAAAACTTGATCTGAAATTCTTTTCTAACATTCTCAGCTCATAATAAGAAATCTTAACACATCATGAGTCTAGTTGACAGGGTGGTGTTAAGTCAGAAGTTTGACTCAATGGTCTCAAAGGTCTTTTCCAACCTATTTGATTCTGTGATTCTGGGATCATGCACTCAAAAATTTAATCCCTGTTATTAACATCTCTAGTAATATTCCAGGAAATGGCAAGCTGTCAACCTCTTACAAGTTTGGAATAGAGTTATCCTGTTGATCCAGAATTAAGAAATACAACAGAAACAGTAACATTTCCCATAGAATGCAGAGTTAAACATAAATGTTCATTCATTGCTGTCTTTTAGTCAATGTTTATTTGAAAATAATTGAATCATCCTTCTAATATGCAATAATATTCAAAAAGCAAGAATAAAATTATACTATCTGTATAAATTGTCCAGCTACAAGAAGTTGTCCAGATACAACATGTGTCATGCATAAAGCAGGTCTATGGTAGTTTAAACAGTTGGTATTTTTTCACTTAGGAAGATATTAGTTCTTAAAAACATAGATTAAAGAATAATCATTAAAAATCTTGGCTGTTCTTTGCTAAGAAGAATGATATATTTCTTTGGAAAAAAAAATCCCTAAAAGAGGAAGGGATTGTAGGCAGAATATACACATTAGGACATTATGATAGGGTTTATAAGAGAAAATTAAATAGAAAGATAAACAAAAGTACAAATCTAGCATGTGAAGACCTCTGGACTGAATGCATCATGAGGTCTCATTACAGAGAGAACAGAGGATTTAGAAGAACCAGGATGGGATGACCAGGAAGGCAGTAGAAAAGAAGGGCATGAAGGACAAAAACACAGTGTTATACTGGTACCAGAACATATAGTGCAAATTAGAAATCTAAAAAATTAGAAAAAATACAAGTAGTTGATTGTAAAACAATTATAAATATTTCATTGTATTACATGCTCCCTGATATATGTTTTTGTTGTAGTACTTGTAGTGAAAGGCCATTACAAAATCTCTCCAGAATTTCCAGATCTGTTTAGTCATGTCCAGGAAAGATGAATTCACAATGGAAGAGGTTCTGATAAGAACATGCAAGCTCAAGTACCAAGTAGAGCATATCTCTTTCAAGAGAACCTTGTAAAATTAACATGGATGAAAGATACAATTATTTCTTATTATGTTCACTAACACCTGTCGGTGATAACAATTTACTCAAACCATAGTAATAGTGACAGAAATTAAACAGCTATATAATAGACATTTAAAAAATAAATTAATGAGAAGGATTTTTAGCCAGAAGAAAAAGAGAAGGTAAGAGGAGACACAGCACTGGCTTTCAAATGCATCCAAAATAATTGTCTTTTTCCTCATAATCAGAAGTTATAAAAACAGAGCTATTTTCCTTGTCATGTTTCCTCCATCTTCCTTACTGTCCAAATAATATGATGGTCAAAGTGTATCTTAACCCCATTGAAGACTACTTGTTCCTGGGCATGTTTTATTGTTCCTTCACAGAATAAGAGATGGAAGATCAAGGATTTTAGGGACACTGGGGAAAAAAGGAAGCAGAAAAGAACATCTCTTTAAATTTGTAAAGTTAAGTAGACAAAAGCTACCATTTTCTGTAAAGAAATAAACAAACTTTGGAATGATCTAACATTTCTTATTGAAAGACAGGGCTCTAGTTTCTGGGAAAAAAAAAAGATTTTTTGATTAAGGTAAATCTGTTAGGTCCATCAAATTCAGTAGAGTATGTCTATTAATGGCCTTTGAGCCAACCCTCAGACAGCCATTAGTCTACAGCATTATCCAAGATGTATTTAAGAAAAAAAATGCTTGACACCAGAGAAAAGGTTAGCACTACACTGCAGGGATTCTAACTCTTAGTTTCATTAAGGAATTAAATTAGAGCAGAACTTTTACCTTTTTTTCCTCTCTTCATCAGAAAAAGAAATGTTAACCTCAAACAGACCTGCTGCTCATCTTCAGTATTTTGCAACCTTTTCTTCACAGCAAGGGCAAAGGCCTCTGCATTGATATTCTGAAGGAAATCTACATGACATTGTTAGGAGTGGGCAAATGATCTGAAAGTCCCTACACAGCCAATATAATTCTGATTAAAGCCTGGCATTTGTTTTCTTGCTCCTTGGAGCAGACAGCATGCTGCCTGGAATTAGAAATATGAAAGGCAGAGGAACTTCCTACTGTGCACAGAGAATATTTTTTCCTCCTCACTTTCATAATGTAGCTAAGCTTGAATACTTTTTGTTGTTGTTTTCCAGGCAAATCATTAAAATAAGGTCATCCTTGTTTTCAATTTCAGAATGAGATTTGCTGTATCTCACATATTTTCCTCCAGAATTACTGAGAAAGACCTTGCTCTACTAGCTTCCTCACTGATACTTCACCTCTGGCATTTTAAAATATAAAAATAACTATTTAGATAAAGAGATGTATATGTATATAGCTTTTGAGAGAATCTTATATGTATGATAATAGGTCTATTTTAAGTACCTATAGCAAATTCCTAAAATTCTGAAGGAAAGTTCTTATTTGAGCATGAACATATTCACTTACTAGCATCAAATACATTTGTAGCCACATTTTAAATGCTGGCTTAGGGAATTGGTTAATTTTCTCTTAAATGCACTTGTCTAGAACTGTGGGTGCAGACTAATTTTCTCCAAAATGGTCCCTAAATGCGCAGAAAATGTTAAAGTGCAATAGGAATTCATTTGAAGTCAGTGGAAGAACCATCATTAGTCTTCAGGAGCACAATATTTCTGTTTTTCTTTCCATTACATGTGTACATTATTCAAAATCAATTGCAGTTCACTTTTAACTTGTACCATACCTCAATGAAAACATTTACAGTACAATCTCAAAACAAGCCATTGACAAAGATCACACAGTAAAACTTACAGAACTGACACAACTATTTTTGTAGTTGTCCATGAAAGTTACAGACAGTTTTTCAGATAAGAAATGCTTGTTCATCACAATTTTTTGTTTATTTATTTTTTCAGAAATTGTAGACTTTGTCTGTATCAATTCCTTTTCAAAAATGAGACAGAATATCAGTGGGTAAAATGGCAATGTTTTATTGGCAACAATAAAACTGAACTGTTGCAGGCAAATGAGCACAGTAGTAGCCAGTCTCCAGAAAACTCATGAAAAATGAAATTGAGATGTTCCCAGACAATCTAGTTTTTTCTCAAACAGTCTCAGTCAAATGGTTTGGGACCTGGATCAATAGGTTCTCCTGTTTCTCCTCTATTAAGGGGCCAATTGTTCCTCTTATTTTGTCTCAAGGACACAAAGGCATGCACAAAATTTTAAAGCACTTAAACTGTCCAGGGATACAAGAAATAATTGAGAGACATTATTGAGTCTTCCAAAAAAATTGTACGAACAATCTAGTTTATATTAGAGATGTGTACCAGGTTAACTGTAAAAGGGAAGGGCCACATTTCATCCCTCTCTTTTTTTCCCCTGGCTCTACTTCTTTTCTCTCTCTTCCTCCTGTCTTTCTCTTTTGTTTTCTTTGTCTGCCCAGCTCTAGAGCATCCATGCAGCAGGACCAATGCAGGACCTGAGGACTGATGATACTCTGTGTTTTTTCCCCTTGCTTTGTCTGGGCTAAGCACAGTGACCATAAGCTACCCCATACTTCCTACTGAACTTGGCCGTGGAACTGGGAAGCTTCTGTAATGGTGTGTTGTGAGCCAGCACTTTTGGTTGTTTGTGGTGGTTTGGGAGCTAGCACCTTTGGGACTGTGTTGGGAGAGATGAAAAGTGTACTATACAAAATTAAGGGCTTATAGTCAACACTTTTTGTGGAAATATATTGTAAGAAGGGCATGCTATCCTATACCTTTCAAGTCAAAACGGTGAGCTGGTTGCCAAAATTATACCAAATATGCAATAAAAGCATAAGAGCTCCCTGACATGTCTTTGTTCTGTATGACGAGAAAATGAACATCACACCCCCAACAAGTGGGTTATGATATTTAGTCTCTCTTTTCTTTGTAAACTAGTTTTATTATGTAGGAATTATGTCTCAGGAAACTTGTCTGACTATTTTCTACTGAGTAAAGTTTAGATTTTAAGTTTTGGTATTATTATTATTGTTGTTGTTGTTGTTGTTGCTGTTGCATTTATGACTTTATCACAGATAAAAATACTTGCTTTTACCTTGAGTTAGAGTGTTAAGTACAGTATTTTTCTGTTCAGATAAGATTCCACATAAAGAAGGTTGGTTTAGCTTATCTGCCTATACTTAGGAGCAACAATGCCAAACTCTGAAAAACAGCTAAGAGTACAGAATCAATAAGTGACATATTTTCTGATGTTTGCGCAATGCACAAACTACTTCAGAGACTACTGTAATAATAGTTTTGATGAAGGTAATGTGAGCTCAGAACATATCATCTAAGTGAGCAAGGGATACATGCTTATCAGACATCTTTATTTACAGTTTTTATGAGGTAGTGCATTATGGTGATCTAGTATAAAATCTTACCTAATACAAACCTTCTTATGTTAAGTTCCATGTCTAAGAATTAAATGGTCCTGTGCTTGTCCACATATTCATCCTTCTTGACAATTTTATTTTCTTCAATAAGGTTAATCCCACTGTGTTGAATTATCCCTGACACCTTTTGAAATGATCTTCAGGCCATCTAAACTGAGGTGGTTTTTTTGGGGGTTTTTTTGGGGTTTTTTTTGGGTTTTTTTTGTTTTTTGGTTTTTTGGGTTTTTTGTTTGTTTGTGGTTTTTTTTTTTTTTTTTGGTTGTTGTTGTTGTTGTTTTTTGGGAGTTTTTTGTTGGATTTTTTGTTTTTTGGTTTTTTTGGTTTTTGGTTTTTTTGGTTTTTTTGTTTGTTTGTGGTTTTTTTTTGTTTTTTTTTTTTTTTTACAGCTTACTTCTAAGTAAGCTAGTAAAACAAGCCTAACTTAAGCCTAACTAAGCTAGGCTAGTGTCTATTGGACCACTGAACCAAAATTCTCATTGAGATCAGTGGCAAGGCGTGCTTCAGGGGCCACTGTTGAGACCTGTGTTGTTTAACATCTTTGTCAGTGACATGGTCACTGGGATTGAGTGAACCCTCAGCAAGTTGCCCAATGCCACCACCCTGTGTGGCACAGCCTGCACGCTGGAGGAAAGGGAGGTCGTCCAAAGAGACCAAGCCAGGCTTGATATGTTGCGCCTGTGTTGAGGTGTGAGTCTGTGTGGTCCTCATGAAGTTCACAAGGCCAACTTCAACATCCTGCATTGGGGTCAGGGCAATCCCAGAGGCTGGATGGAGAATGAATCAAGAGCAGCTCTGTCAAGAAGTACTTGGTGTTGTTCATGGATAAGAGGTTGGACGTGACTCAGCAATGTGCACTTGCAGCTCAGAAAGCCAAACATGTCCTGGACCACATCCAACGCAACGTGGCCAGTATGGCAAGGGAGGGAATTCTGCCCCTCTCCTCCGCTCAGGTGAAATCCCACCCACAGTGCTGCATCCAGCTCTGGGATCTCAGCACAAGGATGACAGGGACCTGTTGGAGCAAATCCAGAGGATGGCCAGAGAGATGATCAGAGGACTGGAGCACCTCTCCTATAAATACAGGCTGAGAGAGATTGGATTTTTCAAATAGAAGGCTCCAGAAAATCCTTGTAGCAGCCTTCCTATAACTATAAATCCTATAAAAGAGGCTACAAGAGAGCTGAAGAGGGACCTTTTGCAAGGACATGTAGCGACAGGACAAGGAGGAATGGCTTTCAGCTGAAAGATGGTAAGTTCAGACTAAATATAGGCAGATATTCCTTACTGTGAGGATGTTGAGGTACTGGAACAAGTTGCCTACAGAAGTTGTAGTTGTCCCATCCCCATAAGTATTCAAGGACAGGTTGGATGGGGATTTGAGTGATGTGGTCTAGTGGAAGGCGTCCCAGTCCACGACAGAGGAATTGGAATTAGATGATCATTAATGTCCCTTGCAACCCAAACTGTTCTTTGGTTCTGATTCTACAAAACTACTCAATGACTGAATCCTTTGGAGAGCACTCAGACACGTCTTGGCTATATACCTGGACATATGCCAAGCTTTTTAATGACTGTAATGCTTATTCTGAATAACCATTTAAAAAAAAAAATTCATTCCCAGTGCACTATTTTCTTACTCTTCCATTTCTGTTGGTAAGACACAGCTAAAAAAGGCAAAGAGGCTTATTGAAATAGACACTGAAGCTGAGAAGGAGAAGGTTCTACTTGTGTGGCTCCTTATAGCCTTTGGCATGACAGCTGCAAAGTTAATTAATTCACCAACCTATGCCTTGTTTTCCTTATATAGGTTATATAAGCCCTGTGTAAAATGGTTTTACCATTATGATAGAAGAAAGGATGGTGCAGTTAAGCATTTGCTGTATTTTCCTGTTCTATCTTTTTCTGAAAAATTTCTTTCCTAATTATTATTTGAGAAATTTCTTTAAATTTCACAAAACAACTTAATTACTATCACCCAGCTGTTATTTTTTACTAAGTGCTGAGAAAGTCAATTTGCTATATAATATAAACACTATTTTTAGAACTTGTCTTTACAGGCAGTAATAAATTTTCTGTCATTTAAAACAGAATTTAAAAGTTAATTCTACATTTACTCTGATCACTTGTGTTTATTTTACACCACTGAAGTTTAAGAAAAAGATCCCACTAATTTTGTTGAGATTTCCTTAATACATCATGACATTCTTTCCTGACAATATTAGCGGGCATGTAGCAATGATGACATCATGTTTGCCAGCCAAAGCCTTCAGAATCCTTTGTTGTCACCACGTACACAGTGATTTATTAGATATTGTTGTGCAATAAACCAAACCATTGCCATCTGCTTGGGAGACTGACAGACTGAAAGATATTTTCTAGAGCAATTGTGCTTAATAGAGACTATTTCCTGAAAAGCCGTGATTGAGGAGGGGGAGTAAAGTAAGAAAGCAATAGTCTTTTTCCCCTGAGTATCTTGATTTATATAAATCTGCTCGTTTCACCTGTAATAAATTGCAAATCATCTTTGGACTAAACTAGGGGGAACTTTTCTAAAAATAGGAAGATTTCTGATATATACTTTAATAAGAAATTTAACCCTAAAATGTGCTGCTGGCAGAAATTTTTCCCCAATAGGATTACCAAGAATAAATTTGTGTTGTCTCTTTTCTTCTTGGAAGAAAATTTCAGAAAAAAAGATTAGTACAATTAGTACCCACATAGTGAAATATAATGGCAGGACCCATGCATTTTATTCCTTCACTGTTACTGAGCTGGTCTAAAATACACACAGGTATTATAATAATTATAATACCTAAATATATAATTATAATACCTAAATACTCTGCTTTTATTTTCCATTTTTGCTCTCTGTGTCATGGGTCCTCTGCTACAATGGCATTAGTTACATGGTCATGACTTGACTTGTTAATAGAATTTAGAACAGGGAATTTTCAACTCAACATAAAAAAGAGAAAAATTAAAAAAAGGTTCCTTGAATTCTCTTGGCTTGAACAGTAACAAAATATTCCTCAAAATAGATGCATATGCCAGAAAACTGAGATTAGTCAAGCTCCAGTAAACTATAGACAACTTTTAATGCATATAAGTAAAATGCCAGCTAATAACTGCTTTTTACCACAGCATCATTTGCAATGGTACAGCTTGTGTGCTCACGTGATGCCTTCCTTAAAACCCCAGGAAAGAAACTTCATATCACTCACAGTAAAAAACAAAAGTAACCAAAACTTTTTTTCAATCAAAGCTGAACTTTATTTGACTTTAGTCCCAAAAGGAAGGAAAATATAAAGAAAAAAGGAAAAAAATCAAAAGTAATCTTAATTTTTATGAAACAGCTTCTATGGTGGTCAAAATGGTGTTTCAATGTTTCAGCTAAACCATCAGAATGATTTTGGCTGACACACAGCATTGTCTGGCTCTCTTCCTAGAAGATGCATAAAAGGTCATGATGTGATTTTAGACAAGTATACGAACATTGAGACAATGTTCATTCACATCATTTATGCAAAGAAAATAAACAGCATCTAACAGGAAAAAAATTCCCACATTATAGACATAAGGATATATTCAATAACTGTGTAAATGTCATAGCAAGAACAATAACCCACTGTTTTGAACACTTTTTTCAAAACACATTTCTCATAAAAACTGAAATTTTGGGTGTTTTTTTTAGCATACAAAATCATTCTGCCATGACAACATGATTTCAGTTGAGGGTGGTTGGATGTAACTAGAAAAATAGAAGTAGACCCTCCAGGAAAGGGGACCAATGTCTCCTCTAAAGTGTAGCTGATAAAAAATAAAATTTGCCATGAAATTGCAGATTTTATGGTTGATGTGCATTACATTACTAGAGCTGATAGCTGATCTTAAAAACTGATGTTCCAACACAAGACAAGTACATCTCTTAGGGCAAATTCTGCTGTGATAGTAAGGTAACTGAAACTGGATTTCAACATCTGCAAAAGGACAAGCCCATGATGCAACAAGATCAAATCATAGTTTCATATCATTGTTATCCCTGATCATTAGAGAACGCAGTATTTGTTGTTTTTGCATAACACCTCTAATTTTCTTCATGGTACTTGATGTGAACCACATTAGTCTCACACTAATTCCATCATAGTTTACATTCTCTTCCTCTAACTCAATTTCTCAGGATTAACCCACCTCCAAAGAAAAGTCATTTTCCTATTTGCCCTTCTCTTATCTCACTGAAACCTTTATTAAATGAGCTTCCTGAAATATAAGGGATTGTTTTTGTAATAGTTTTAGTTATTTTTCTCTGAATAAAAACAAAGTCAAGCACAGTTTTTGACAAGGATATGCTTATATCCAAAACCTAAAACCAATTTAGAACTGTCATAAAAAAAAGTACAAATATTCCTCTAGTGATTTTTTCATGCAAAGAAAAAAATTATTATGTTTTGTCGTATAATGTTTAACAGTTCAATTTCTATGCACTGTATCACACTTTCACTCCTTTCAGGAAAATGTAAATTCCTATTGAATTAATTGAAAAGGTAATTTCCACATTGCTCAGGAAGTACACACATATATTCGAGAGGAGCACAATGTATGTAGAGCCACAGTGCTCTACACAGAGATATGTGCAGTCTTTTCCTGATTTAACTGTGCATCATTCCTGACTGGATTAACTTTAATGCTGGAGCCTGCAGAACCAAATCTCTGTCTCATTTCTCTTCAAGACTCTGGCATGGTGTTTAGTGAGTCGAAAACACTTCATGTACCAGGGAAAAGATAGGTGAAATTTATAAAACACCACCAGATGATCAAATGAAAAGGACAGTGTCAGGAATTAATCTCCATCATGCTGTTCTCAGAAAAAAAAAAAAAGAAAAAAAAAAAAAGAAAAAAAAGAAAAAAGTTTGTTTAAAGTTTGTTTGTGTTGACCCCGTCAATTGGAAGGAGCTCGTATTTTGATCCTTATGGCAGAGCTATACTTGCTGTTAGTACTGAGGTGTCCTGGCAAATGTCAAAGGACATTTATGCCAGATGATATTTTAAGTCATCCAGGTGACATGTAACAACTTGTAACGCTATGGCATGACACAGGGAGTATATTATTAAAGATGCTCAGGCCATTGAAAACTTGAAAATAAATTTTACTGAGGTTTGTGATATCTTAATTTTATTTAAAAGAGCACTAGAACCAATAAGCACCTTGCAGATGTTCATTGTCAAAGCGACTGAGCTCTGTTTTGGCTGAGCTTTGCAGTTCTTGCAAGACAACCTAGAAGATGCCATCTCTCACAGGGCAGCAGATGAAATCAGATGTTGAGCACAGAGGGAGCACAATTTACTCTAAATATTTTTATCAGCCTCAGCAAAAACTTTGTTTCATAAAGGACAAAAAAAAAGTTTTCCTTTGCAAACAAAGATGTTAATAACTTTACATGATAAATGGTTGCCTTCTTCTAGATATTAAGCCATTTTTTTGTGCAGACTGTGCAGAAAATGTAAACTGAGTTATAGAAAAAATTTTCACTTCTTTGATATAGCAGCTATAAAGGAATCCTCAAAGAGTGTACAGAGATGCAAGGGAGAAGCTAAGGTGGTCCCTGTGTAATTGGAAAACTGTATAGGTGATCTGGATGGAAAGGGGAAGCAGGATAAAACTTTATGCATATTTATTCTCCCTTACCACAACAGTAGGGTGGATGATTTGTCTTATTTTCTTCATTCTTTTCTGCTGAGGTAAGGAGATGTGTGGAAAGAAAATCATTGGAAAAGCAGTCAGAAATCTATTCTGGATTAGGTATAAGGAGTACAAAAAATATTACTAAGAGCAGTAGAAAATAAAAAATGTTTACACTCTACCTGTAATCTATGCTTCTTGGAACACAGTCCAACAGATTCAGAAAGTAAACTGCCTGCAAAGAAAAAAGTATGTAGTAAGATGGCATTCATTTTGATTATTTCCCTGTTTTAAAACTATAAACAATAGCTTTAATTTCATTTTAAATTTATGGTAACACCTGTTTAGATTCCAGAGGTTATTATATTATATATATATTATAAAGATGTTTTTAATTTGTACACTTTGGTGTTAGTCATTTTTAAAATGTGGTGTTCAAGCCTGTTAATGTCTATTTATGTATTAGTTTTTGTCTACATCAATAAACTTGTTGACTTAAAATAGCAGATGGGAATTTTGGTGAAACTCCTCACACTAAGAAAGCTATTCATTTGACCAAATATTTAGGGGCTCAGTTTTCCAACTATTTGAAAAATATATTGAAATATTGAGATACATTGAAAGTAAATATCTACCATGAGAAAATAAATATGTTCCCTGAAAACAAACAAACAAACACATAGTTTTTTGAAAGATATTATTGCAAAAAAGAAAAAAAATACATTGTTTACTTTCATACTATTTTACACAGTGTGAACATTTTATCTATTCAGATTTTACATGCATTATATTTTTTCTCGTGTAATTGGAAACAAATACCAATATTTAATATTTGTTATATCAAGTGATCATCAAATGCAGCCTGGATCCTACAGGTCCCTGAAGATCGTATATTTTGATACTTAAGTGGTCCACATTTAAAATCCATTTGAAGTAGCTCACATTACATACCATTATATACCTTTACATACCATATTCTAGATTTGTTCCATATTCTCATAATTTGGTAAATTTACAGCATATGCTGCAGCATTTCCTCTTAAACAGTGTTAAGAAAAGAACAAACTCCCACTCACAGAGAGACTAATGATATGCATGTGTATAGTATTTCTGAAGAAGATAGGATGAATTTAAATTAAAAACATCTTCAGATGTCCAAATACTGAAGGGAATATACTGAACAGGGGTTGGGCAAGAAAGAGAGCACAGAGGCAGATTTTTTCCCTTCCAGATTGGGTGTATGTGCTGGTAGTGCTGCAATGACTTCACAGCCCACTAAAACTGATGGAATGGCTGCCTCTGGAAGTCTCAGCCTTATGGTCACATGAAGCTTCCTACTTCAAATATCAGGTCTCATATTTACAGGAAAAAAAAAAAAACAAAAAAAAAAAAAAAAAAACACCACAATTTTATTGTTTGTGAAATGCCTGACAGAAATTGCACTAACTTGGATTTCACCATCAGAATTTATATTTTTTTTCTAGTGCAAGGTGGAATGCAGAGAGTAAACACATTCCGGATGTTCCTGTAAAAGAGGGGAAAAAAACCCTACCAGAAACAAAAAATGGGTAGGGTATGGGAGATGTAATGGACAAGAAAGAATGAAAGGAGCAGACAAAGAGAAAAGGACTTTATGTTCTTCCTTGAGACTGACAATGACAGAGATGCTACAAAAAGCACAGGAGCATTCCAGAGTGCTGCAGAGGTATTTGTTGTTCTGTCAGATTAGAAATAGAAATAACTCACTAGTCTGAGCCTGGGGGACACTTACATAAGACTTCAGTCTAAAAGTTGACTTCTGCAAGATTTAAGAGCAAAGGCAGAAAGTGAGCAATACAGAAATATGTTGGGCTGTGTCAGTTTTCTTCCATCCAAATGTTTTTATAAGTTTTGTTAATAATCCTTTAAAAATCCATTTAAAAATACAGAACTTTAAATATGTTTTGTCTGCTAACTGTTCACTGCATTTGGAAGATGAGGAAAGGATTACAAAGGACTGTGACTGTGCCACAAAATGGGCTGTAACTGCCTTCCCAAAAATCTTCTCCACGCCATTACAGTGCCTTTAGCCAGCTGGCAGATCTTAGATCAGCTCCTGGCCTTCATTTCCCTGTCACAGAAACAGGGCAGAAATCCTTTCAGAAGAGGGAGCTTCTGTTGTTAGGACTGGAATTACCAAGCTGAACCTCTGTGTTTAAAGCCATCTACTGAAATAATTCCTCAAAACCTTGCCTTTTGGTTAGAAAGAGAACGATGGGGTGAAATAAAATCATCATGAGCTTCTTCCTCTCTCCTCCCGTGTAATGTAAAAGCATTCCTTGCTACTAGTTATGGCTTTTGAAAAGTTTTGAAAGAACAGCTGGGGAATAAGAAGCATTTTCATGTTTAATTACAGAATATTTAAGGTGTTTCTTTTTGTGTTCACATGCAATGACAGGGGAGCAGGTGGATCACATCAGTCTCTGACAGTTCAGTGGCTGTGAATATTACACACCTTAGATTTACATCTCTTATTAGATCCGATTCTGTACGCATATTTCAGGGCTAACATAGCACTGTGTTTTTAAATCTTAATTTTCTTGTTTGCTTACAAATGTGAAAATAACTCTAGCCATTTTTCAGCTTTTACTGCCATGTAGAACAGCCCTATTTTTCCCTTTGTAAAAGTCCGTCATTCATTTCAATCATCATTGGGGGTATTTTATATAATCAAATGCCATAATTACACGATAATTTTCCAATACAGTAAGACTGTATTTTCAGATGAAACCAAACTGCAGCAGTTTGGGGGAAGCAATCTCAGTCTGTCTTCATATAACAGCTGGGTTCAACACTTCTCTTTGAGTACTGCTCTGGGACCTTAGAAGGAAATGCTGTTTTTCACAGCACTGGTGGTGAAACTGAAAATTTACTTATAGCACCATCCTTACAACCCTTTTCTACAAGACGCTAGATAATGAACTGCTTTTTTCTTAGGTATTTTGGGCTCAAAATCAGGAAGAATTTTTAATTTATGTTGCAGCTAGGGGAGCTGGCCTTTACCCTGGAAGCTCACTAAAGACATAGCAAAGAAATAATGGTCAGATATTTTCGCCTCTTATATCAGTAGAAGTTTTCTTTATCCTCCAGGTAACTCTGTAACCTTGAAGCTGGAGCAGTTCTGAGATTTATTTAGAAGTTCAGAGCAGTCATGTAATCAAGGTGCCTTGTTACCACCTCTGAAATGGAGCACTTGAGAGCTGGGCTCCTGAGGGCAGCCACACAGATATTAGATCATACTGCTCAGGGGGTGTCTATTTTCCCTGCCTTAACTGGTGCACTGCAATTTTCTGTTCTTGGTTTCCAAGCTAATTCTTGTTGGTGAGCAATTCAACTGAAAAGACACACATTGCGCCTCACACAGTTCTGCAACTCTGTTTAAATTGCAATTAAGATACATTTCTCCCAATTAACATTTTTGACCACTTAAAGGGATTTTAATTTAAAGTTTAAGGATTTTAATTTTCCATGTTCCATTCATTCAGCAAAATGCAGTTTATAAATACTCTTATAAACATGTGCAAAAGGCTGTGCCTTTTCAGACTTTGGCACTGTGGCCCAATTTATGAATTTTGAAACAGACAACATGATTAAGACTTCATTTAAAAAAATGTTCTGTAGAATTAAGCCTTTTAAAATTTTATTGGTGTCTGTTTTATATTAATTGTGTTGCATGTCCCCAGGTAATTTCACAAAGGGCATTTTAGAAAGGCAAATTCAGCTGATGGATGAATTTCTCTGCAGAGGTTTATTAACATTTTTGTCAATTTATCCCATTAAATACAGCAACATCCCTAGGTGGTAATGAAGTGCAATAGCAGCAGAGGCTTCACACAATGATGGCAAACAGATTCCAATAATTTTCTCAGTGGTCTCTTCATAGCACAAGTGAAATGCTGATCTTTACAAGTACCTCTGGGTAAGTAAAAAACCCCACACAGTTAAAATCTAAAATTTATATTTACAAATGTTAATTTAAAGTGAGCATACCTCCTTATGTCCTCAAACTTCTGTAGCAGCCTAGGGCATGAAATTAAGAGGAATTAAAAGTATTGACAGCAATATTTCTCCTGGTAAAGCAAACATACCAGAAATTTGTGTAAACATGGGTAGAGGCTGACTAATGAGGCACATGTAGCAGAAACTTGACCCTGAAATCTCACTTTGTCTTAAAAAAGGGATAAAACACACAATCACTCCACTCTCCAATGCTCACAAATGCCTGTGAAATGGTTTCTCTTTATTTCAGCAGGCAGTGCAATAGGATATGAAAAAAATCTTGAAATTCATATTTTATCTACTAAATATTTACAACAATGAGATTATGAATAAGTTATATTTCTTCATGAGGATTTTTCAGCAAACAGCTTCAAATAATTAATTTGAGAAACTGCAATTTTTCTTTTTTCAGAAACATCTCAAAAAAGAAAAAAAATTAATTTTAATGAATTATTCATTGCAAACTACTCTCTCCTGTGACAGCGACTCCCCATTTTTCCCTTCACAATTTATTTACTTTTACTGCATTACCATGGTTTTTTCCTATAACAAAAAACATAAGTGCTTATAAGAGTCTAAGAAATATCATTAATGCTATACTAAAGAATATATATATTAAACTTGTATGAAATCTTTTTGAAACTTAAGTAAAAGAAACTATAATAAAATAAGATCAAGGGAAAGAAAAAAATCTTAAAGTACTAAAATAAGTACTAGAAAGGATTTGAAGAACTCTGCTAAAAAAGCTGATCAAAATATTAAATATTACCATGAAAGAAATTAAAGGATTACTGAAGTTTAAATTATTAAGTTGTTCATAGTTAAAAAGTGAGAAATACATCTGCTGTTACATTGTAGGGGGGAAAAATTGCCTATGACATGGAACAGAGAAGTAAGTCATACATATTCTCTCCACATTATCACCTGTAATTTGTGAATTATTTCTACTTGTCTACCCATATACAGTAAAAATTGTTTGACTTCTGGTACTTAACATCTTAACAAGTTTATAACTGCTCTCCATCTCCTAACAGACCTGTGCCTCCTTTGTGTATCATTATGATTTCCACCAAACAGTGGGCAAAGTGAGTCCTTCAGAAAATCTTTCCTGTTTACTTGTTTGTTTGCTTGTTTGCTTTAAACAACGACAGACGAAACAGAAATGAGGTGGCTGGTGATGAATAACATAAAATGCAGAAATGAGAAAGTCTGCCAAATACTGAAGCATCTTCAGTATTCACTTCTCCTTTCTCATATATCTACTCCTTCTCAGAAATACTATTCCATCAAAGGGTTTAATTTTTCCTTGCTTTGGTGTTTTTCTAATGTTGCCATAGAGAAAAAGACAGCTTATTCTTCTAATTGTGAGTTGTCTTTATCAGCAGTGGAAAAAATCCATTCCAGGTTCCAAACATAAAGGAAAACCGGTTCTTTTTTTTGTATTTTTCTTGAGAATGAGTGATCAAATATGCACCCTTTTTTTCTTTGTCAGAACAGAATTATGTCATCCCAGGCTGACCATAGCTGTGGATTTCTCAACTAAGCCAGGTATTTGTACATATCTTTGTTTTTTTCTGGTTACAAAATAAATACTAACTTCTGAAAATTAATTGCTGGTGCTTTTCATTAT
Organism: Onychostruthus taczanowskii; assembly: GCF_017590055.1. Classification (NCBI taxonomy): domain Eukaryota; kingdom Metazoa; phylum Chordata; class Aves; order Passeriformes; family Passeridae; genus Onychostruthus; species Onychostruthus taczanowskii. The sequence continues at coordinate 1,124,812 of NW_024498795.1, forward strand.
CAGCTCAGAGCTATCTCCAGCAGATAATAACCAAATGCATGTGGCTGTTGTTTAAAATAATATTTCTCTTTTGATGTCTTTTCAAGGATTAAAGGTTTCTAATTTCACTAACCTTTAACAAAATGCCTTCTTATTTTGGATTTTAATACCAATCCATCAATCATAGAACTCTCGCACATAAAATCTCACTGAAAACTCTATCAAGAGCACCAAAATGTTACAAATTTAGATACTTTTTAAATATTTGAAGTTAAAAAAAATATTTCCACTCTTGGGATTAAATAAAGTATTAGTTTTTTGCTCAGCCATTTAGGACTCCTTGAGAGCTTAGACTTGCAAAGTACTAATTCCCTTGGATACAATTGAAATGATGATGTTGCACAGCACTGCATTGGCTTTTACTTTCTATAAGGTCCTGGATCTCCAGCTCAGGTAAAATACTTGTGTCTATTCACTTATATAATACAGTAAATACACCCAGACTTGAAATTAGATTTTTGAAATCACTGAATTAAACAAAGAGAGCACATTAATAAATTCTGATTTATTTGTTTATTTATTTAATTTTAATTTGGGACTGGATCCAAAGAACCAATAAAATCAATATAAACAGACTCTGGCTAAATTTCTGTAAGTTTCTGCCCTGGAAAACTCTTAATTAGCTAGTTGGGCAATAAATATGTCTTGATGTATTTTTTAGCCATGAGGATGCTAAGTACTCATGAGAATCAAATGAGCATTTTTTAGCAAGCTGATTCTATTTTTATTTTTTCTTACACTGAGAACTATTAGAGTCAGAATTACAATCAATAGAGTACTTCTCCATGAGGGAAATACATGATCTTATAGAAAGCTAAGAAATTTTGAATATGGTAATTTAAAATGACACATTTTAATCCATTTTCCACAATCCATAATCTATTTTATTTCACAAAGAATTTTTATTATAATTTACATTCTTTTCCACTTTTCCACGCATTCATTTAAAAATGGTATACATAAAATAATTTACTTGTATGAGTTTTATATAGATAAACTGCTCATAAAGTCGTCTGGTTAATCATGAAGGAGAACATAGTTCTTGCAGCTGGTATTGGAGAAGAAATTATTCATAAGGCTGTCTATGGGCATATTTCTGACTATTGATTGTTTTGTACAACTCCAGTTGAGTTCCTCTGATACAGCTATCTTCTGTTTATCTTAGAACAACAAGGGTCTCTTAGCAGACATGGATCAAACATTAAAAATAAAATTATTGATTTTGAAGTGCGAAATTTAAGGGCAGCAGCTCCTAAATTCAAAATGGATTAGATGTCCAGGAAAATATTTAAGCTCAGAGGTTCACAGTGTAGAACCTCTTTAGGCAACTAACTTCCTAATGCATTGACTCAAAAAAAAAAATCTATCTGTTCCAAATGAGATAAAAAAATCTGAGAAAAAGTATTTTTAAAAGGGCAAGAAATTAACATTGTGTCCATTAACATCATTGGAGTTTGTCACAAGAAAATTGATTTGGCTTGCTTAAAAATGATTGATGCCCTTTATTTCTTTCCTTGCAAAATCTTTTTTATTAATCCCATTCTGGCTACTTTTATGTAGCCATTAATTAAAATGCAAGTTTCAAGAAAAACTCTTTTATCTCTCTTATATTCTACCTGATTACACAAGAATTAATTTCCAGATTACACTTGGGTAGCTTAATTTTCTTCACTGTGGCTGGTGTGGGTCTGTGTTTTGGATTTGTACTGGGAACAGTCTGATAGCACTGGGATGTTTTTTTGATTACTGAGCAGCTCTCACATGTAGACAAGGCCTCTTCTGCTTCTCATACTGTCCCACCAGCAAGGAGGCTGGGGGTGCACAATGACCTGAGAGGGGACACAGCCACAACAGATGACTCCAATCAAGCGAAGAAACATTCCATACTATGTAGGGTCATGCTCAGCATATAATCCTGGGGAAAGGAGAAGAGGGGTTGTTCAGAGTGATGATATTTGTTTTCCCAAGTCACCATTAAGTGTGGTGGAGCTCTGCTTTCCTAGGAATGGCTGAACACACCTACTTGCCCATTAGAAACGGGGACTTAATTGTTTGCTTGCATACATGGCTTTTACTTTGCCTATTAAACTGTCTTCATTTCAACCCAGAAATCTTCTCTTTTGCACTTCCAGTTCTGCCTCCCATCCCTGAGTAAGTGGCTGTGTGGGGCTGAGCTGCCATCTGGGGTTAAACCATGACAAGCTCTCAAAACATTGCACTTCAGAGACAACATGAACCACTTCACCCCATCTGAAGATGGATATTTAAATAGTTCATATGAATCAGCTAGAAATTACTATTCCTTTTCATCTCTGATAAATGGCCTTTGGTGGTGTTAAGAGAATCCAGACATCCAAAGACATCCTTTGTGAAGTCCCTTCATTTTCTTCTCAACATAGGAGAGAGAGAATAAAAAGAGTATTTATCATAAATAGCTGATAACTAATAGAACTAAGAAAATACTTGACATGTAGACAAATCTCTGTGTCTGGAATTTTTCACAGTTAGAAAATGGTAAATACTGAAATTTTTCATGGAAAATATAAAATAGTAAGAGCTGGTGGTGTTAAGGAGGGTTGATTTTCTTTAACAAACTACACTTTCTACATTTGCCTAATCTACTGATGTCAGTAGAATCATGTATCTGCCTCAAGCACAGCAATGCATTCAGAAAATACATTTGTGGTGATGATATAGAAACTGGAGCAAACATTCTCAGGGTTTTAGGTCAGTCAGATGAGAATATTAACATCAACAAAAAATGAAGCATTTTAGTCTCATTCATGCAATAGAAAATTCCACCAAAATTAATATCTTCCTAGATAATAGGACCCCTCTCACAGTTTAGTGGTCCCAGAAAGAGGGAATCCTTTCCCATTTTTTTTTTTTTTAGTTCTAGATTAGTCCTAGATAAATATTCTCTTATCTCACTAACTTATCTGGAGCACATCTGGACAGCCATGGAAGCACACATGAATTTTACAGAAACAGCCTTCTCACCTCATGTCTTTAGGACCCAACCACAAAAAAGGGTTTCTAAACCCCTAACCTAACAGTCAGAGAGAAGAGGGAGAAAAGTGAGTACAAAGGCATGGAAGACTCAGAGGGAGAGGCAAGCAGCAGGCAAATCACATTGACTGTGGATTGCACAGACAGCTTTAAGACCAGTTAGTTCCATGTAGAAGTGTCCTTTGGCTATCAAAGTTTTTTCTGATGCAGACTCCCCCTTCATCTCACCCTAACAAGATTTACCTTTGTCCAATGCCCACATCTTAAATCCCCGCTCCTACACAGACAATCAAATGGCAAGTTAAAAAGTAAAAAATGCCAAATACGCAGAGTCTTTTATGGCTTTTACTGTTTACCAGGTATCTGGAAATAAACAGTGAGGTAACTACCCTGCATGAACAAAAGATAATTAATGCTAAAATTTTGCTGACAGCCAAGAACACAGTGATTCAGTCAGTATTTGCAGGTTTTAATCTAGTTCTTTTAATTGCCACCTGCTCCCAAAATATCCTGGCCACTTCCTTCTGCCATCACATTGCCAACTGGCCCAAGCATGATGTAACAGTGCAAACAGATTATCAGATCAGAGAAATCAGTCCAGTCAAAAAGTTACCCAGAAAAGTACTTTCAGCTGGATCAGTTCCCTGATACTCTTTACCCCCAGTAATGCAGAAGCACTTGCATTAGTCCAAATGGGAGAGAGCGTGGGGTGAGAAGAAGCAGAATGGCTAAAACCTTTAGGCATAATTTCCTCAGAAAGCCAATTTACCTTTCGGGCTGTTTGAGCTTACGTGTTTTGAGTGAATTTCTTCTCACTCTGCACAATGTGTAGTTCCTTCTAGTGGTTGCTCAGAACTGCAAAAGCCTGTAATCAATACTCTTTGTACACGCTGTTGCAGACTCCGAGTGAGGATGTGGGGAACAAATGTGCAAAGAAGGAAGGATGTAGGCTGTAAGGGAACTTGCCATCCTGTAGTTATGGGAAGTAGTTTCAATGTTTATGATGCTGATCATGAACAAACCACACAGAAATAATCTAGGCAAACAACAATAAATTGCTTTTTCAGATACTCCAGGTGCCACATCAAAGCTCATTGTAAATTTCTTCAGTAGCTGTTTGATACTTGAGTGGGGGTTATTATTCAAATTGTGTTTTGAATTAAGAATCAAATAAAGATCTCTAAGTTTTATACCAGTTACACTGAATTAGTTAAAATAAAAAACCCTCCTGTGTAATCTGTTTGGTCCTTGCAAAAAACCCCATGTATTTGGCATAAAAACCAGCCATTTTTCAGTCATGTAGTGATAATAATATTACTAATGTTGGAATATTTTGACATATTATTTTTATTCCAGTCAGAATAAACCCTTGAAATATACAAAGTTTAACAGCAGTAGAGTTTATTCAGTGCTTCTTGTTTTCTGAGCAAATGGATTTCAAGAAGTATTCCATAAAACTACAGCTCATGGAAGTATCATAAGTGCTTTCCTGAACAAGGTGAGAGCTCTTATGCAACAGATTCATCATGACTCAACTTGACCTTTCACTGTAAAATAGCATTGGACTTCTGCCATGTTATAGATGCTCTTCTTGAAAATATCCAGATGCCTCCATTAGTTTCTAGAGGTTTTCCACCAGGCAGAATACAGTGAAAGTGGTTATAGCAGCATATGCTCTCTTACCACAAAACCAAATTAAGCCAATGATGTTATGAGTGTTCTGCAAGTTCTTGACAGAGGTTTTGATAAGTACTTGTGCAACATGCATCATACATATGCACGTGTGTGTTTGCATTTGTGTAGCAAGATTTTAGCTGAAAATTTTCGTTTGGTTTTACATAAAGGAACCCAGCAGAAAATTATAGTTTGATCAACATATTACAGTGTACAAGACAAGCACATTTTGAAACAGTTTCCTTATGTATTCTGTAGATTCCTAGCTTAATTCCACCAGGTTCAGGGCACCTAGTTATACATTTCATGAAGAGAGAAAAAAGCATACTTAAGGTGATTGGATTAGATCATTAAAACATCAATCTTTGCTTCAAATTTGTCATGGTTGTCACCCCAGCTGACAGCTAAGCTGAACACAGATGCTTGCTCATTCCCCTTCCAGAACTCCCCAGTGTGATAGGGCAGAGAATCAGTAATGTAAAAGCTAAAGAACTCATGGGTTAAGATAAACTTTAATAGGGAAAGAAAAAGCCATGTGCACAAGCAAAGTTAAGCAAGGAATTCATTCACCACTTCCCATGGGAAGACAGGTGTGTTCAGCTATTCCTGGGAAAGCAGGCTTCCATCCTGCATAACAGTGACTTGGAAAGACAAATATCATCCCTCCAAATGCCCTTCCCTTCCTTCTTCGCACAGCTTTATATACTGAGCATGATGACGTATGATGCAAAATATCTCTTTGGTCAGCCGGGGTCAGGTGTCCTGGCTGTGTCCACTTTGTGCACCCCCAGCCTCCTGGCCAGCAGAGGGAATGGGAAGCAGAGCAAGTCTTGGCTCTGTGTAGGATCTGCTCAGCAGTAACTGAAGCATCTCTGGGTTATCAAGACTATTTCCTTCATAAATCCAAAATGCAGCCCCACACCAGCTACTGTGACAAATATTAACTCCACCACGGCCAAAGTAACCACAATTTCCCACCCAGGAAACATGTGGTTTATAGTCTTCTAAAACTGAGAAGAAAAACAGTGAGACACTGACATAAAACTACCAGAAAATTAGCACACTAAAACAGGGTGGATACATATATTCAATAAGCACATATTAAATGAAATTACTTGTAGCTTTTGGTGTGAAGTCATGGTACTAGTCTATGATCTCCAGAACTGTGTTTAAATCTAAGTAAATCTTATTGTTTGGAATACAATTACGGTGATCTTCATCAACGTAATTAGAAATTTTCAAATTTAAAAATCAATATGATTCTATTTACAAATATTTCTGACTATTCTAAATGTTTATTCACTGATAAGGGACAAATCACTACTACAATTTTCTCTGCTACTGTTTAGAATCCACTTGTAAAACACCAAAGTTGTTTCTGCTCCCTGATTTTCAAATGATGAAGATTTAGAACATTTTAAAGAGTATAAAATTGAATAGGTTCAAAGCACAAACAAGGCCTGTGCTTTTGACCTTACTAAATCTGTAGAATGTTGGTTTGCTAAGTTCCTAGTACTTTCTGTTATTAAAAGAATTAATTCTGATGTCAGCAGGACTCTTCCCCACACTCCTTCCTTTTGGCAGAAGCTCCATATTCAGTTACATCTGGGAAGGAAATTAAAAAGAAAGGAGATTGTTCCTTTCACATGCAGCAGCATGAAGATATGACCTTTGAAATTCCTTGTAGAATTCTGCCAGAGAGCTGCAATAGAAACAAGAAAATGTCCTCAGCATGGTGCAGCTCACGTTTTACAAACACTTCAGAAAACAGGGTATAGTTTTCTCATGGGCACACCTTCAACTCATTACAGAGAGCAAACTGTGAGGAGTGCTCACAAAGCAAAATGAGTAAATTAATTATATGACAAGTGTTAATATCTTATTTGAAAAGAGGAATCCCCAAATATCAATTAAAAGTTTGCCTTAATGTTGGAGACTGCTTAAATCTTAAAGGACAAAAAAAATCAAAAACTTAATGTGAGAGAAAACTCATCCTTTTATTTTCCAATTACAACACTTCACAATATTAAAATTAAGTCAACATTTTTTCAAACAGAGAGCTTCAGTGCTGAAAATCAGGTCTTTATATGATTAAGAAGTTTTCATGGGACTTTTTATTCCCATGAATAAACAATTCTGTCATTGTGATAAAAAAGTACTATCTAGCATGCTATTTTAATATATTACCTAATCTAGAAATTCAATTTTAAATTTAGGAATAATACAGAGTTGAAAAAAATTAAAGCCATATAATTTTCTTTAGCCTGTTCAAAGAATCAAATCAACCTTATTTCAATCTCAGTGAATGTTGAAATTGCAAAATAATACCAAACTGGAAACACTCGTATGTCTTAATATTTCACATAAATATTGCCCCAATCAACAAAATCCAAGATTTCTTTTATTGGTTGTTTCACCCTAGCAGACACTTCAATATCCAGAAAAGGCACTTGATGCCATTTGCAACAAAATAAAAATGTCTCTAGCCTGCTCAGTGTTGCTCTTTTATTTCCAATATTCCCATCAGTGTAATCAAAATGAAATGTTGCTGCCATAGTAAAGGAGAGCAGGACTGAGCTCTTCCTGCTGCAGGAGATGAAGTAGGAGGATGAGGGGAAAAAGAAATGCTAGGGAGAGAAAATGTTATCTGGCTTTTTTCTTGTGTTGATGCTCTCGCAGGTCACTTCCTCCCTCAACGTGCAGTCATCAGCCCTACACAGCAATCTCTGCCTCAAAAGCATCAACAAAGTCAGTTTTTTAGGAGGTGGATGGCAGGTCTCTGTGTTGAAGGTTGAGATCTGGAAGAATACAGCAAAATTTTGATAGCTATGTAATGGCCTGCAAATGCAGGAAGGAAACGGACATATGCCACAGTATTAAATAAAAATAAAAATAAAATCTAGATATTCTTTGCAATAATTTTGGTCCAAAACAGAATCTGCACATCTGTGAGTATATTTTAATATTCATCAAAAAATCCTGTCATTAGGTAGAAATCATAAATATCATCATTCATAGGATAATTTCTTATGTTGGGCTTGGATGACAAATCCTTAATAAAATATTTGTTATGTTTTAAAGTTATTCTCTGTTCTTATCTTTATACAAAAGCTATGCTTACCATCTTTATGACTTTGAGCATTTTAAATTAAATAATCCAAATAATTTTAAATACTGTCTTGCTATAAAAACCCGGATTTTTTTGTGCTCGTCAATGTACTTATTGCCTGTCCCTAAATTTGTCTAATTTTTCAATTTCCTTTTCAAAGCAAGGTCAGTCATATTGCAAGCAGGATTCCAAATTATTCTGCATCAAGCTGATTTATATAGAGACCTTTATAGAGTGTTTATTCACATCAGAAATCAAACAAAAATTAGTGTAAAGAGAATGAAAGTAAATCCATTTTCTAAATCAATCTCATAAGTTTTTCACAGCATTAGCACAGGTCTCTGGCTGAGAGCTTCCACTTCTATTGTCATTCTATAATTATCCGGGAAAAAAAAGGCATTATTTCGCAATACAAGTGGAGCAGCAATCTCTCTTATTGAATAACACTGTACGTCAAGTGGTGTGCAGTACTGATCTGATGTAAATCTGAATACATAGTTTGAAAATAACATTGGTAGAAAAGCATAGATCTTGTCTCTACTGCTATCCTAAGTGCACGCATTATGCTTAGTTTAATATTTTGAGACCATGACCACGCATTCAACCAAGGTATCTTTATATACATTCTACTGGGTGAAAAAATATTAACAGAAGATTTTGTCTCTCATTAACTTTTCCATCTTTTTATCTGTAGGCATTGATACATCTGTGATTTGAACAAGAAATCTTTCACTCTATTTTTCCATTTTGAGAGACATTGTTACTAAATTCACAGCATCCTATTTCCTAGAAAACATTAGCATATCCTATTAGTCTAATCTGGTAAAAAACCCTAAAACTGTGATATTTGTGAGTATTAAATATTGCATTTCTTCGCTGATAGATTCAGTTTCATGTTATGCCAACTAAATACAGCAGAGGAAAAAACTGTCCTCTTTTTCCATTGCATAAGAATTGCTGTTGCTTATGGGGCTCTGTATGCATTTCTGTATCAACTTCAGAAGAAGCTGTTGAAGAAATTGCCTGAGAGTTCCCATCAGTCTTGCAGCCCATCAAGGGAGTGGCAGAAAGTGATAGCTCTGACTTTTCCTGTCAAATTGCTAATATACAACTGGTAAAGGACTGAGCAAAACATCTCTGTTTTCATCAGACAATACCCCTATTTCTCTTTTCCTTTTTTTTTTTTTTGTGTAGGTTCATCTCTGTGTATACAAGTGCTTTGTAGTACTTACTCCATCCTTTTCCTGGTTGGAATCTGTAGAAAATGCAATGTATTAGTATATTTATTGCATGTAACATATTAATCACTTAATAATATCCATGTTATTAATAGTTCACAGATTTATACAGTTCATATTGGATGCACCTTCATATTATTCCTGGCCAATGAATCTGACACAGGTCACCTTCTTCATCTCAGGCCAAATTGCTCAGTCCTATACAGTTTCTGCATCACTACTCCCAGCTCCATGACAGAGAGTAGCAGAAGGAGCATCAGGCAGTCACAGCACTCCTCCAGCACTTGGATTATTTTTAGGGGTCTAAAGAAAGGTAAAATTGTCAGAGTTATAGTCAATTAAATCAATTTGTTAAGAAATTTAGGCTTATACCAGAAATATTCTTAGATTACAAACTGATAAAATTGGTACATCTTAGTACTATCAATCTAAAAATTTTAAAAAATTATCAGCAATGGAAGTCAATCAGTTCTTAGGACTTCTAAAACAAACACAGATAAAGCACTTCAGTAGGAGGGACCTTGGAAGACAAAGAATTACATGAAGCCTAAAGGAATTGCTCCTTTTTCATTCTGAATATATATATAAATTCCACAAATTTCTGGAAAGTGAAATAATATATTTGTCTTTAATTAGTGAGTGGGCAAGATAGAGTGGGCAAGCTAGTCACAGTGTTTCTCTGCAGGGAATCCAAATGCCTTCATAAGCAGAACAGAAAAGAAAAAAGGACCTAATTCTGTGCAGAGAATCAAAAGTGGAATACATTGTCAGTTTGTTAAGTAACCCACCAAAGTATTAGAAGCTATGTCATAATAATTTCTTGAAACTTCCTATCAGTGGACTCAGAACTGAATTGATTTCTTGCTCTAAGATGAATTAGAGGATATAGGCCCAGAATACTTTTGTCTTAATCTAATGTACTGATAAATGTAATAATCTAAATTACCAAGTAATTTAATTTATTAATGTGCATGTTGAGCAGAGTTATTAGACAGCAAAAACTCTTCAGTATCTGATTCACAATTATCCAACACAAGGACTGAAGGGAATGATTCATTTGCTTTCAGATAGATTGTAGATTTCCGTTTCTCTACAAAAGGGTATGTCTTCACCTCATTGACTTATGTGATTTAACCAAGATTAAATGATCTGCCTACAACTATAAAAAACATTTCTGGAGGACAGCCCAGGCCTTGAAACTACATGGTTCCTGTTCTTATCAGAAACCAGCCTTCTGTTCCTTATCTAGATTTAGTCCAATCTCCTGAGGAGTTCATTCTGGCTTGATAAAGTCTGTGGATAGAAACCTCACTTTGGTGGTGCTTTCATTCAGACCACACTCACTTTCAGCTGCACATTCATTCAGCTGAAGACTTTTTCATGAAAAAAAATTTCCACTTCAATGACAGATTCAGATCTGCCTTTTAATTATTAATCTACCATCCAGCAGATAACACATGTTCCTTCTGTAATTGCTCATTTCATACATTAATCCTGGTGAGGCAATTTCCTCTTTGTCTTAGTCCATCTACTACTTCTCATCAAGAATTCTGCTTGCAAATAGAACAGATTATTTGCATGATTGTAGTAGACCAATATTACTGAACTATTGTAAAACACTGGATCAGAATCTGGGAAAAGGCTAACAAACACAAAGTTAAAGCTTTCTGATAAATAGAGAAAGAAATAATTACCTGTCTCTCTCCAAACAGCTATAATTAGCTGGAGCAGAGCTAATAATTTTGCATCAAGCTGGTGATTTTTTGTTTCAGCATTTAAAAACACACCCAAAGGCTTTCTCATTAGACAATATGTTTAAAGAGCCCTTTCTCTTTACCCTTATTACCACAAAATGTCACAGGTTGTCATCTCTCAAATAAATAGCTGCATAGCAGCAACAGCATACTTTTAAATAAATCAGCAAAGAAAGCTCTGTCATTTATAGCCTTTATTTGGCTTCTGAGCAGATGGGTTGTACCTCTATTTTCAAATTATTTTAAGATTTCAATAGCCATTTAGGTAGCAAGGAAAGCAAGGGAAGGGAACTGTGAAAGGAAAGTTGTTTCATCTAAGAATTGTTAGCATACAAAATGCAAAACATGACTAAAGTACTGCTGTGGAATCTGCAGGTAGAAAGACTCTTATTACCCACTGAAAGTGTTACTGATGTCTTACCTGTCTGCATAACAAATGGGACATGCAGGGAATGCAAATTCACCAGTTGTTTTCATTTTGTGGTTTCATGGGGTGAGGAGTGTGTAACATAGCATCAAATAAGCAAAGAAAATCTAAGATCATTCATAGAAACTTTACTCATGGCTTATCAAAGGCAAATGTGTTCCCACATGTAATTCCAAGAATATATTAAAAAACATATGCCCATTAACTTTGAGCAGATTTTCCAAATATGAAATGTACTAATGATCATGGCATGATCCCTGCCTTCATTACATTTTCAAGCTCATATTGAAAAATAATAAATACTTACCTAATATTTGTGAAAAAACCAATATTTTTATTCAATTTAAAATAAATACTTTTAAACATGAGCTTATTAATTACACTAGGCATAGATCCTCCCAACAGATGAAGTTCATAAAGGTAGTAACCATTAGAAACACAATATTTTCTCATTTTTATAAACAGTCCAATGGCTCAGAAACTTATGAATATATCCTTCATCACTAAGAAAGAAGCATGAAAAAAAGATTAAAAATTGTTTGAGTATTTTTCAATTTTTCTTTTAAATACTTTCTTAAGGAGGGTGTTTTTCTTTCCTACAACCAATATATTTTTTCTTCCCTTCAAATGAATAAGGGAGACTAAAGTGAAGAATAGACTCAGACTGGGTATAACTGGGCTCAAGAAGGGTTGTTCTAGCTTTTCTTGAGAAAGCAAGGCACTCCTTAGGCAATTGCTTGGATAACTACATTGTAGGCAGAGGGGACATGAATGAGGGAAACATGTAACAGGGAAGCCACAAAGAAGCAGAAGATGAAACACATGGGAAATTCCAAGGAATGTCAGTTTTCAGATGGATTGCTGAAGAAAGTGTGGTGAGACAATAATTAGATGGCATTTGGAAAACGGTCACAAAACTTGGAGATATTCTGGAGATTACTGACAGCTCCTTCTCTGTGGGGCACAACAGCCTGTGGCAGCAGATTGATATATTCCTTTGTCATTCATAACCATTGTTTCAAATGTCTCAAGACAAGTGGCTGAAGAATCCCCACCCAAGAGAATGAGAGAGAGAGAGAGAAATGGGGTGAGGTAGACAGAAGAGAGAGGAGAAGGGAGAAGGAGAGGAGGATAAGATCAGAAGGATCAGAAGGGCTTGTACTAACATGACCCAATATAACCTAAAAAAAAAATAATAATAAAAAAAAAAGTAGATTTTTCAGATATGAAAGTTTCAAAAAGAAAATTGTGGAAAACTATGGGCATTTTATGATGTGTGCATTATTAGATGTAGCTCAGGTGGTAGTCCTGATACCACCTGTGTGCTGCAATTTGACTACTGTGATACCAAATTTAGGACAGTGTTCTGAGAGTGTGACTTCAATTTTAAAGCTCAACAGGGACACAAGGTGTTATTGGTTATTGTCCTGCCTGCATGACATGAAGTCAACTATACAAAATTAAAATATTTTCAGGAATCATCAGAAGACCACTGAGCACAGTACAAATCTCTTGGACCTCATAGAGCTTCTAAATATAAAACTTGTACCGTAGAGTTTGGTGTTTAACAATGGTATATATTAAAAATGAAAAGAGAAAAAAGAAAAATCACTCATATAGTTATGTATTTGAATTCTAGTTTAGAGCAGGTGGATATGTTTGATGAAGTTACCACTTTAAGACTGAAATTTACACAGTACAAGGAGTAAAAAATCTTAATAATTTTCATGGTAAGTCTTCTTGAACTTATAATGTTTATCAGAATACTTATGTCCATCTTTACCATACCTCCATCAATCTTGCAGTCATTTGTATCTATCTGTTTTGCAAATTAAAATTTTTCAGAACAGTTTCTGATGCATGCATATTCTTGGTCGCAAGGTGACATTTCTGTAGGTATGGAAAAACCTTTTAAAAAATGAGGTGTTGGTGAAACAATGCAAAAACACTTCAGTTTCAAACACTTTTTAGGTGAGTTGAACTTTCTGCATAGTGTAGTGGGTTGACTCTGGCTGGATGCCAGGAACCAACCAAATATATTCTATCACTTCCCTCTGCAACTGAACAGGGGAGGGAAAATATAACAAAGGGTTCATGGGTTGAGATAAAAACTGGGAGAGGGCACTCACCAAATACTGTCACAGGAAAAACATTCAAATTAGAGATACTAATTGAATTTATTACTAACAAAAATAGAGCAGAATAATAAGAAAGTTAAGAAAGACCTTAAAAACACCTTTCCTCCACCCCTCCCTCCTTCCCAGCTCTAGCTCCTCACACAAGCAGTGCAGGGAGATGGGAACGATTGTTATGGTCAGTGATGGTACATTGCTCAGAGAGAGGAATTCTTCCCCTGCTCCAACACAGTGTGTCTCCCATGGGAGATAGCCTTCCATGAACTTCTCCAGCTTGAGTCCATCCTATTGGCAACATTCCTCCCCAAACTGCTGCACCATGGGGTGCAGTCCTTCAGGCACAGCCTGCTCCAGCATGGGTCCTCTACAGGATCCTGCCAGGAAACCTGATCCAGTGTGGGCTTTTCTCTTCACAGGTCCACAGGAAATTTTCCAGCAGCCTGATCTAGAGAGGGCCTCCCACAGAGCCACAGCCTCATCTCAGGCATCCATCTGCTCCAGCATGAGGGTCCTCCAGTGGCTGCTCCAGCGGATGGATCTCTGCATCCCCATGGACATTCAGGGGCTGCAGGGGCACAGCTACTTCACTGAGGGCTCCACCACAGGCTGCAGAGGAGTCTTGGCTGAGGTGTCTGGATCACATCCTGCCCCTCCTTCCTCACTGGCCCTGGTGTCTGCAGGGCTGTTCCTCTCAGGTGTTCTCAGCCCACTTTGCCCTGGCCACAATTATAACCACACATTAACATTTTTCTTACTAAATATGTTATCACAGGGGTGTTATCACAATTTCTAATTGGTCCAGCCTTGGCTAGTGGCACATCCATCTTGAAGCTGCCAAGGATTGGTTCTGTTGAGATGGAGAAAGCTTTTGTCAGCTTCTCACAGAAGCCACCCCTGTAAAGCCTACAGCATCAACACCTGGCCATAGAAACCCAAAACAGATTCAAAGTATTTTTGTTGAAACAGCAAAATTACATTTCTGTGGAAAAAAAGAAGAGGTATTTCCTGTCAGACTTCATTAGGAAGTCAAAAATTAAAAATAATCTTATCTTTTTTTCAATAACTCCCTATGTAAACACTGGAATAAAGCATAATATTTTCTTTGAGAGACTGAAGATTCTTTTTCACTGTACTGCAAGTGAACTACTTTCATGAAATATAATCATGTGGACTAGTGACATTCTTGATATATGATTTTAGCCCTTTATTGAAATGCAAGGAATTTAGAAAAAGTGATGTTACAGATCACAATACTTTTGTGTGAAAATCAGAGCAATGTAAGCACAGAAAGGCAGAAAAATGGGGAGAAAAAAAGAAAATTATTCTATATCTGGTATTAAAGGGAAAAAGATTATCACTAGACATAGTAATTGCTGAAGGATGAAAACAATACCGTTAAACAGAAAATCAATTGCAATGTTTGTACACAAAGTGACTTATATTACATCCTGTCATTGAACCTTAGACCTAAATGACACTCAATAGGTCTGTCCTGTCCAGTTCTCTTTTCTATTTTATTTCTGTGTTAAAAAATGAAAAGTCCTAGACAATATATTATCTAATATTCTAAAAAACTTTTATTGCATAGGTCAATTTTCTAGTGTTTCTAAGGGCTCTGCGTCCATTTGAAAGAAAGAGTTTTACCTTGAGTAAGTCAATATGAAATAAAATTTTGTTGAAGAAAACAGAGACACTGATTTAACAAACTTCAACAAATTCAGTGAAGGACTTAATACATTCTTCTTCACTGAAAGCAGTTTTTAAATGCACTGTTCTTGTAGCAGCAGAGTCACGTACCTAAACTCCCCATGTGTTACTCAGAGAGATAAGTGTCAGAAAATAAGTATGTTGACTGCTACAATACCCTGAGTCAGGAGGAACTAATAAAGAGAGATTGTATCTTGACTCCCTCACACCCTGAGTCTTCAGGCTATGCACTTCCATAAGACCAGTGGCAGGTCGCAATTGGACCTGGAATTCCTCTTAAATTAAGCAGCCGATCATTGTTCTAAAATTTAACAAGGAGAGGGGAGATGTAGAATCAGTTACATCTGCAGCTGGGAGAGACTCAGGGCCAGAGAAACAGATCCACTACTAGTTTAATTTTACTGAGGGAAACAGCCAGACACAGTTCTGAATAAACTAATAACTAAGAAGCTGTTATCTAGCAAATAAGATAGATCTTCATGGGAGCACAGGCATGAGACAGTTCTGAATATTTGCTTACTGGTGAATGTGTAAACAGACAGAAAATTTAAATAGGGTTGGGTTTTTTTAAAATGTTTGTTCTTCCTCCCCAATAAAAATGATTAAAATGCTTAAAACATAGTCAAGCTAGGCCTTTACTGGATGAAAATAAATATCTGGTTTCAATATAAGGCAGCTCACCTAACTTAGTTTATTCTTCCACCTCTTTCCTGTACAACCAGATAGAAAACTTTTACTTTTCCACATGTATCTCTTAAGACTCACTCCAGAATGTGAGGTTCTTGTTAATAGATCCCTTGGGGCAGATTAGAGTGAAACAACACTGAATGATCAGAGTTCATAAATACATAGATCTATGTGTTTTATTATAGAACAATTTAGTTGTTAAAGAAAGCAGGTAAGTAGGCATTTTGGTTATTGTATATTGTAATACAGTGACACAAAAGCATAAAAATATCACGTAAAATGTATAAGGCAAAACAAAGAAATTAGAAGAGCAAAAAGATACATAATCACCACCATGGATCCAGAAATAAGAATTAATCGTTGGAATTTCAATATATGATGGCACTGTCTGTTGTACTGTATCACAATACCCTAAGCATATTAGCCAAGAAAGATTGCTTAAAGGTGCAAACTTCTTAAAGGTAACTTTCCATTTAAGAAATAAAAAATCAGAATAAATTGAAGCGAAATTCTGGGATTTCATACTGCTTCATGGAAATACTTTTTAACATGTGCACTTCTGTTTTAATTTAAAGCTATCTTGAAGTTTACTGAATTAAGTACCCTAACTCTAAAATATTGTTTAGAAATGATGCAGAAATGCTTCAGGGCAAGTTTGCTTTTGCATCCATAATTATATATCTATATATCTCACAGGATCTTGGTAGCCATTTACCTTATCTAAGAAGTAGCAGTATATATGTAATTCTAAAATACTTGAAAATTGAATAATGCAGTAATACCTCACTCAGATAACATATCAGTCTGTATTACTGTTAGAGCCCTACATATGCATTTTGTATGTATCAGGTTCATTTGTTTAGGTCTATTATTAAAGCAGATGTAATGAATGTTTTACTGAATTCAAGGACAGAAATCTGTACTCAGGTTAATTGATATTGATTTGTAACTAGCATCACTTTCAACAACGTTGAGATCACAAGAAGTGATAACATAAATTAGTGAAATTATTCTGTCAGATCTAATGGCAAAAAAAAATGTAGCATTCAGTTGTCCCAGAGAACTTTTTCTACAATAAATGAATCTACTCCTAGCACCATTTTACAGTCTAGTCCATTAGTAATCACATGATTTTAGAGAAGAAAACATACCAGTGTGAGTTGCTAGAAGAGTTTTCAATCTGTACAATGGATTAAAAATAAGAACCAAAACATGGCTTCACTGGAGTGTATAAACACACATTTAGAAGGACAAACCTGTGGGTCTGAACAACAGATCTATCAGAATAGCATGCTCAAGGAACTTGATACACTTAAGACAGAAATAATGTGCTTGTCTTTCGGGGAAGTGGGCTTAATTAAAAAAAAAAAAAAAAGACTATTCCCGGCAGTCTGTGCTCAGTATGCCAGCTTCATTTTAAGAGTTTGTGCTTACTATTTGTTCTGGTGTATTATGTTTTTACTTCAAACAAATGAAAAAAAACATCTGATTTGAAAGCATTTCCTGGAGAAAAAGGACCTGAAGTTTATGCCAAATGGCATCCAAAAAACCAGTTTGCCAATACATAAATGTCTATGTGTCCAAAATACAAGCTTTATTTTTAATGTATTGCTTTCAGCATAGCTGAAAATAAGCACCCTTAAAATATTTTTTTAGAAATTTTGTTATGTAAAACAGAAAAAAATTGTAAGTGAAATATATGAGTAGGGGCACCTTCAACTACATTGGATTACTCAGAGCCTTGTCCAGCCTGACCTTGAACGTTTCCAGGGGTGCAGCATGCACCACTTTCCTGTGCCAGTGTTTCATCACCCTCATTGCAAATATTTCTTCCTTATATTTACTCTTTAATTAAAAAAAAATATCCATTGTCCTATCACTGCTAAAAAGCTTGTACATATCTTTCATATAGGCCCCCTTTAAGTACTGGAAGGCTGCTATAAGGTCTCCCTGGAACCTTCTCCAGGGTGAACAGCACCAACTCTCAGCCTCTCCTCATAGGGAAGGTGCTCCCTCCCTCTGATCTTCTTCACAACCCTTATCTGGAATGGATCCAAGAGGTCCATGTCCTTCTTGCAGCAGGAATCCCAGAGCTGGACCCAGTGTTCCAGTTGGGGTCTCAGCAGAGCAGAGCAGAGGGGCAGAATCCCCTCCCTCATCCTGCTGGCCACGTTGCTTTGGAAGTAGCCCGTGTGCTGTTGGCTTTCTGGGCTGTAAGTATATATTCCTTGATCACATCCAGCTTTTCACCCAATAGTCCTTCCAAGTCCTCCTCAGCAAGGCTGCTCTCAGTCTTCATCCACTGAACAGTCCATTATTAAGTTGTTTGTCCCAGGCCAGTTTTCATAAGCCCTAGAAAAACACTTAATACACCCAAGGATAGCTCAGCTACTACTTTGGGGGCATAAAATAAGCAGGATGGCTTCTGCTGTGGTGTTAGAAACAAAAAAAGGTTTAATAAAAGGCAAAATAACAAATAGAAAAACTCGAGCCAGGTACAGAGGTCTGCCCCTGGTAGAAACACTTCACACAAAAGCCCCTCTTCTCTTTTGTTCTGTTCTTTTCTACTTGATTGATCAGGTGGGACTTTTTGGCTTCAATTCAATTAGATGTTCTCTCGTGTTTAGTGAAGTCCCTGAGGCCCTATAAGGTGGCTTTCCACCTAACAGTTGAGAGAAGCTTCTGGGCTTCTTTCCTTTTTTGGGGGACAAAGGTTAGTTTTGCCACTCTGTCATTAGGGGGCGCATTCCTACAGTCCATCCATCAAATCCACGTCTCTTAATTTAGAGTGAAGGATGTTGTGGGGGGACCATGTCAAAGGCCTTTCAGAATTCCAGAGATGACTTCTTGGTGGGGTATATGACATTTTACTCATTTCACAGCATAGCAAGCTTTCAAGATGCCACAGTAATTCTTGGTGTTTAAAGCATCTTTTACCTAAAAGTGTTTAAATACCTGCCAGAGGACATTGTGTTGTGGTGGCCAATCTCTCATTTAGATTCTAACACCCCCACCAAATGTAGTATTTATCCATTTGGCAGTTGTCTGGATCAGATATCATCAGAACAAAGAAAAAAGAAAACAGGAAAAGAAACTTCAGTAGGATGGAAGCAAAAGCAGGAAAATAAGGGAGACTGACATTTGGAATCCATAAAAATTTAGGTCCCTTTTAACAGTAATTTTTTTTCTACACAATTTAGCATTCCAATTAACACTAAAAAAACAAACAAAAAGACACAAAAACCAAACCTACGCATAAAATGAAAAAGAAATTCATTATTACTGTAGTTCATTCCATGAGAGGAAAATGGACAGCTATCCTACAACAATCCTATAATAAATTGAAATATTTAAATTATATTCTCTGGTATCTTTCACCTTGTAGTGAATATATTCAACTGTCCTCTAGTACCTGAATAACTTAACATTATTAGGATATTCTTGTTCACTACTATTGGAATTTGAAATTGGTTTTGGTAATCAGTAAACAGTTACATATACAAAAGAAACCCACAGGCATTCCCATCTCTTATAAGGGAATCTAAGAAAAAATAAAATTTTTTAATACTGTACGAAATAAGCCTGTTTTGGAAAAAGTGCTGCTATGGTTTAAGCATTTGTTAGCTATTCTTCAGATGTACTCACCGAATCTCTTAAACAGAAGAATTTAGTTACACTAAAATATAAGATAAACTCAAAAGCAAGTTAAGCTCAAGAAGAAATAGAACTTTATTTTAAAATCAAATCTATTTTGTAATGGTTGATTTCATTTTCCTCAAATATTTCTTCAAACACAAAACAATCAGAACAAATTTCTCCAAATTGTAAAGTAGGAAAGAAGGACCAAGAGACATATGGAAATACATACCAAGGGAGATTAATATTTAATTTTGTATTCCTTTGCCATTCAAACACAATGATCATAACCTTATTTTAAGGTAAATCAGATCACACCTAAGAGACAAATCTCTGAGATTCATTATCTATTTACAGTAAAGAACACTATGCATTAATAATAAATAATTTGCAGAAGCTAAGAATGGGATCTTGCTTAACCAAGAATGGTCTCCCTACAACCCTCAAAGGGAATAATTAGTTCTTATTCTACCAGGATATTTCAGATTTATTTTAGTATTAAAAAAGGAAAAATATTAATGAGTGAAATTTCTTCTTTAGTAATAATGAAGAGCCATGGATTTCTTGCACACTTGAGTGCTTCTGAAATTCTGTATAAAATTTATTTCTTTCCTGCACAAAGTACCAAACTCAAAGTCAGATATTTGCATACTCTATTGAGAGTGCTCGACAGGCATCGTGAGATGCCTGTAGAACTGATGGAAAAGCTTATAAACTTTTAGCTACATTTGATCATATTATATTTTACATTCAAGCTGTTTCTAGTATAGAATTAACTTATTTGGTTTTCAAGTTAGATTGATTAATTAGCAGATGTTCAAGTTTCAAACTATTCACACTTCCTAAGCATGAAGAAAATTGTTGCAAGTTTACAATTAAACAGTCAGAAAGGGGAGGAGAAGCCATGGGGAAACAGGGGAGAACATGAAGCTGTCATCAACAGCTCAAAAGATTGGATAGCTCCAGAAAAAAATGGCCATTTGAAATGATCATCCTATGTTAAAAGTACAGTATTTCCAGTGAGATTAGGTTTAAGATTAGGAAAAAGGAGAAATTACGTGTTTAATTCCTATTCTTTTGCAAACATCTTAAATTGGCTACAAAGAAACCAGGGTACATCATACCACTTTATTAGTTAAAAACTAAAATAAACTTTTGGGAAGTCCCTAACTGGATCTCATGTTCCTGGTCAAGTAAAGTCTTTTGGTCAAAACTTTTCCAGGTCCTGGCAAAAAAAGGGGACCTGCATCTGCAAGAGTGTGGACAGTCTATCCATTTTCTAAATGAGGCAGAGGGGATGGACTGCAAAATAATTGTCAGACATACTCTGACTGACAATGTGGTTCCTGCAGCACTGAAATATCCATCTCACAATCTGTGTGATGTTCTCTGTATTATTTGTATTTCTTATTGAATGAACTGGGGAACAAATAACCTGGATGCCATGGTTTTATCTGTCACAGCCATGAAAGACATCTTACCCTGTAGCACTGCCAGTGTGTCTGACGCAGGAGGAGACCAGTTGTCTCTCTTTGATTGGATATGTCCAAAAAATGGAAAATGTGGGAAGTGGACAGGCACAGATTACTTCAGATGAAAAGATGTTTTCACAAGTCATTCTACTGGTAGAGAGGAAGACTAAAACATGGAAAGGCAAATGTAATTGGGTATAATAGCAACAAAGGTACCTGGAATACAAACACTAGGGATTATCCAGCAATAGGAGGGAGTGTTTTCAAAGATTTTTAGGCTGAGAACATATATCAGGGTTATGATGAAAAACTGGACAAAATATTGTGAAGTAGGCATAGACAGCTGACAGTCTGTACAAATAGCAGTAGGATTTCCTCAACCTACTGAGAAATTTCAAATAAATGAACTTTCCAGGCTTTAGAAAAGCTTTACATTTTTCCAAAGCTGTGGGAGAACTTACGCTGTTTGCAAAGGACAACCTAAAAAGTCAATTGAGGACTTCGAAGGATATGGAGGAGTTGTTACTCCACTTGATCTGTGAGCACTTGTAGTTTAAGTTAGCCACAATGCTGCAAAATTCTGTAAAATTAAGCATTGTCACTCAACAACACAAGGTCATAATAAGGAAAAAAAGCTTGTGAAATAAAATACTGGTGGTTTCTTCCCATATGAGGAAGACACAAAGAGTGTAGTAGGCATGAACCAGTATGCTAAGGACTGGCACAACAAACAAATTAAATAAAAGACATTTGAAATAATGTCTTCAGTATCTAACACTTTCATAATATCTATTCATCAGGTTTTTAAAAGAAAAACTACTCACATGGCAAATATTTTTCTAAATGTGTTTGTTTAGTGATGGTGGCCTACCTGTATGGCACAAAGCCTCCAAAAACATCTTGAACAAACCTGTAACCGCCCTGATCTCTTCCTTTTGGATACAACCTGCATGGTAAATATCCATGTGGCAATATTTGCACCTCTATTTATATCCAAATCTTAGGTGATATTGAAGAAATTTTCCTGTGTAGATCAATCTAAATCTATATTCTCTGTAAATATTTTTTAACAATGAAATTTTTCTCTTACTTGTTGAATAGAATCAATGATGTAAAAGAAAAAGTAGAGCTGGAACTGGAAGTGGCAATAACCCATAAAACAGTGTTGATAATTATCAGGCTTCTGCAAAGAAAAAAGGCTGGAGTTCTAGTCTTAGAAAAGGATAGAAAATTCTGCATATTTCTGTAATCTTACCTTTGAGAAGCACCACATCTTATTCTTAAATGTTGCACTTCCTTCAGTTTGTATCTTAAAGTCATCTAACAAAAAATACTTGTAATGATGCTTAAAATTGTTCTTGATAAAGAGCATCAGGAGTGGAGGGAATTTTCTTTTTCTACTAGTAATTTAAGTTCTGACAAGGAAAATAGTTCTGGGTATTAAAAATTTTC
Organism: Onychostruthus taczanowskii; assembly: GCF_017590055.1. Classification (NCBI taxonomy): domain Eukaryota; kingdom Metazoa; phylum Chordata; class Aves; order Passeriformes; family Passeridae; genus Onychostruthus; species Onychostruthus taczanowskii. The sequence goes on from NW_024498795.1 coordinate 1,147,151, forward strand.
AAATTTTTTGATGACAAAAAAAATCCACTGGAAAAAATATTTTTAGGCCAACAACAATCAACTCCAAAAATTTTGTACCATCTTTAATTTGATTCAAATATGGTATGTTGTTTTAAGGAAACCACAGGTATTATTTGTACTTCTAAAAAACATAAATGGTACCAGTAATAATTAAACTCTTCAAATGCAAAAAAAAATTCCATATGCAAATGAAGCCCCCTCTGCACTCAAATAAGATAAACTATGCTCTGCATTAATGGTACTTGTTTTGTGCACTTTCTTGCCAAACACCTGCTGGTTGAGCAAGATTGCTGACTGGTTAAATTGATTAAACTCCCATGTAGGGATACTGTGCTATTTCTTTAACTCACTGAAATACAACACTTCACTTGGTGAGTGACAAAATGTTGTTGAGTAGATTATGTGTTTAATAAACAGCTATGTGGTGCCCTAGGAAAAACATTGCTCTTGGGAAAATTCTCCTTTTAAATGTTACTTTCTTTTCACCTTTTACTTTCTCTACTAAAGGAAGGGAAACTACATTTATAAAATTTTCTATACTGATTATAGGAAAAATGGGTTATCAGAATTTTCTACTGTAATATACAATAATATTTCATAGTTTTGTCATTTTAGTTTTTGTGCCATTTAGGTTGCACACATTCCATGAGGATGTTCACATTCATGAGACAGACAGGGAAAAGAATTGTTAGTTACAACATCTTAATCCATCAAAAAAGAAAGCTAATACTGTGGGGAAACTCTCAGTAGATGTAAGAGGAGTAACACTAATTCAGGAAGCCATTGGCTAGTTTACAAATCCAGAAAAATATGTGTTGATATGCATAAAACAAAATATGCAATGAAAGAGTCATAGATCCATGTGGAAAAATGCAGAAAAACAACTAAAAGAAGTTTTATTGATCTGAATTACTAATGAATAATAAATGAAAATACCTTCATGATGTGCAGGATACCAGAATGCATTTCTAGTATTTGCATTAAATAGAAAAGTAATACTTACTAACGTTTGATTCAATGTTGAATGCTAGTAATCTGATATGGAAAGGATAGATAAACTTATACTGAAACTGAAGGGAAAGTGTTTTGCACAGCGCAGACCTCAGCCCTGGTTTATCAATTACACAGATTGTTAACCTGTCATGGAACCCTATTTTTCCTTCCTCTCTGTGAAGCCAGGGTTCTTTTTTATTTAAACAGAAGTAGATTCAAGTACTTTCTATGGCAAAAATTACAATGACAAGAGGGGGGATGGCTCATATTTTGGTTTCATTCTGATGGGAAGTTAAAGAATTACGAAAGCTGAAAAGCATTCAGATATACTACAGTTAAGATACAAACACTTAATCTTTAAAATTGTCACTAAAATAATATTTTAGCACATCTGACATTTCTTTTCTAAGATACTATTAGTCCATTTTAGAGACAATTTCTGAAATTTTTACAAAAGAAATTTAAAATAAAAGCCCTTTTTTCTTGTTCTAATAACTAAGCTAATAGAACTAATAGAGGAAATATGCAGCCTGCTCCAAGGGTTCTTAGTACCTGTGCTTTCATGCTTCATTCCATAAATATAATTTGTATCTTAGTTGAAATAAAGAAAATATCAAGAAAAGGAATTTTCCTTGGTGAATTATTTCTTATTCTCTTTTTGTATCTTCAGAGAGGCCTTGAAGTGTATTGCTAACAAAAAGAGAGGACAGCCCCAAGTGTTATACTTCCTGAAAGCTGCCTCTTCCCTTCACAACAGGATGTTAAATCCAGGTAATTGTTCTTTAGCAGCCTTTTCAATTCCTGAAGTAGTCAAAGAGTTCAGAAAGTGTTTTACAACTATGAGTGCTTCAGATACATGAAGGTCTGTGAGGTCTGTGTGGAGACCATATATTAAATAGGCAAAGGGACCCACGTGCTGTCAGAGCTTTTCTGAAGTCTTTGGTGGAATTTCTTGTGCTGATCTTTGTTTTATTAAAGCCACAATGTATGCTCAAACTAATAAGCAAGAAAAAACACGTGTTACTTTCTTAAGTGGAAGGGGATATAGTGTCAAAAGCAGCCTTGCTGAGGAGGACATTGGGATGCTGGTAAGTGAAGCTGCACAGTGACCCAGCAGGGTGCACTTGCAGCCCGGAATGCCAGACATGTGCTGGGCTGCATCCAGCTTGGGGGTCCTCAGTACAAGAAAGACATGGATCTGTTGGAGTGAGCCAGAGAAGAGCTACCAAGATGGTCAGAGTGGTGGAGCACCTCTTCCAAAAGGAAAGGCTAACAGAATTGGAGTTGTTCAGCCTGGAAAAGAGAAGGTTTTAGGGTGATTTAATTGCACACTCCAATACCTGAAGAGAGCCTACAGAAAAGATGGAGACTATTTACCAGAGCATGTACACACAGGACAAGGGAGAATGGATTCAAACTGAAAGGCCATCAGTTTGGAGTAGATGTTGGGAAGAAATTATTGACTGAGAGGGTAGTGAGGCACTGGAACATATTGCCCAGAGAAATTGTGGATGCCCCATCTCTGGAAGTGTTTGGGGCCAGGCTGGATGGGGCTCTGAGCAATCTGGTCTAGTGGAAGGTGTTCCTGCCCATCCCATGGCAGTGGGGTTGGAACTAGACAATCTTTCAAGCTGCCTTTTGATGCAAAGCATTCCATGTTTCTACGAGATCATGCTCTGGGTTACCATACACAGTAAAAGCTGATGTCCAGTCCAAAACTATTGAAGTTCAATGGCACTACTCTCTGTGTCTAAGTATAGTCAACTATGTGATACAGAATTAACCCTAACCCTTATCTTCTTAAACAATCTCTTTAATTTTTTTCCCCTTTAAAGCCACTCCTTCAATCATGAAGTTGTTGTCTGCTCTGCATTTTGGAGAGCCTTATACGCACCTCTGAAAGAGCTTTACAAGATTCTGTGAAAGGTCTACTTGACAAATTGCTGTTTGGAAGAAAGTCATTGGCAGCAAACTGCAGACTGATAGATGTATAGATACAGCAAGGCATTGAAATATTAAAGGAATGTGGTTTGAAGGCTGGCATTTAAAACAAAGTTCACAAATGCCTTTTCCTTTCCATGTGCAATTTCAACCTGTGACTGAGTTCAATGTTTATTAAAGCTATCACTCAGTTAAATGGGAGTTAACAAAGACAGCAAGAACAAAGTGGGGGGAAAAGGTAGAGCTGGGGATCTCCAGAGAATTAAAGCAATTTAGGAAAACTGCTGATTTCTAAATTCTTAGAAGTTAAGGCTAGGTTTTTGATAACATTATTTTAACTACTTGAGAAAAAGATCTCTTCTGTATATAAGCTGTCTGGAAAAGAAGGTGGTGAGACAAAAATAGGTGTAAGAAATTTAAAGATGAAGAATTCTTTGTCTGCATCCTCATTCTCTTTAAAATAGCATTTCTCACCATGGACAATTTTTATCATGAAGCAGGAAGTTCACAGCCATGAAAAAGAAATATATGCATATCTATCCAGCTAGCTAGCAGGCTATTTGTATATGTACACAATGCATTCATGCAAACATACACACAAACAAAGGTTTTCTAATTTCCAGTTTGGAATGGATCACAGTGAATGGTAGCATTGCATTGTGCATTTCCAGGAGCTGGAAGTGACATGATCAGATTTTTTTTAAAAATTGTTCTTAATGTCAACTTACTAATAAAGTTTTTTCATATTAAATAAACAGAAAAAAAATGCTCATACTGAGAAAAAATGAGGAAAAGTAGAAACGGAAAGAGGGAGACTAGCACAGGAACTCTAGTAGAAACCAACTCTACTGCTGGAAAGAAAATACACTAGAATTAAGATTTGTATTGTTCACTTAACTGAAAGCCTGGTGGTGAATATTGTAGATTTTTTTCAGGAAAGGCACTGGACCGTGACTTAGAAAATCATGATGATGATGATGATGATAACAACGTGGCTAGCCAGGACACTCTGCTTTCCCACAGTGCAGAATCTTTCCATGTAGAAATCTACCATCAAAGTGCTGGCAAAAGCTTTTTTGTCTTATGTGGTGATGTTAAAAAATCAGGCTTCTTGGAGTGAGTTCAGAGAGCAGCTTGCAGCCCTGCAGCTGCCCTGTCCCTGCAGCCTCTCATGGACATGAGTAGAGGAAGGGAACACCAGCCACCTCTATTCCCATTTTCCTGTGGGTAAGCTTTGGAACCACCAAGCAAATTTATAGCCAAGCAAGAGCAGTTAAGGGGAAAGACAGACCAGGTCACACAGGTGGAAATGGTCTAAAAAGTATTTGTCAATGTATCAGCAATTTTTTCCCTTTGGTGTTCACCTGAAGGTGCTGTCTCTTATTCAAAGACACTTCAAATAAGCTATGTAGCAATGTGTAGATATCAGGAGAGGACCCATCTAAGTAACAATATTGACATATTACTTGTGATGGAATGAGTTTACATTGATACGTGAAGACATATTCATTTAAAGAGCTGCAGAAAGGCCATGGAATATGAATTCCCTGCTGAATTATTGTATCTCATTCATAACTCAGTAATAACTGGGGAGATTCTTTAGTCCAGATCTATATCACGCAAGGACTATATGATGTAGGGAGTAACTCAAAGGGCCGAAACACCTGGATCCCCTGAGAGGAGAATACAGATATTTGGTTCGCCAAGCACCCTTAATATCCATTTTTTAGTGTTATTTATTGTTCTAGAATGTTTAAAACAGACTGTAGGTACTTTCTGCTTGCAATAACAAAAAGCAGGTAAGCTGGAGAGATGCCTCCAAGACATGTTTTCTACCCTGCCTAGAAACTCAATTTAGATCTGTCAAAAGGAAACTAAAAAGAACTAACAAACATTTTGTTTTCAAGATCCGTGAAGTCTGAGCTTGGTGAATAACAAATTCATATTTCATAATATAAAACACAGAAATTATAAGAACAGGTTAGACCAAAGGTGTATGTTCATATCTTGTCCCTTTTGTTTCCTCTTTTATTTTTCCTAAACAACAGAACAAAATCCACAGCTGAAGTGTTTCACAGTAGAGATTATTCAGGCAGGAAGACAGGCTGCTTATGATTAGCAACATTTTTTCTCTTTGAACAAGGAATAGAGAGATGCTACATATTGATAGAATTAACATAAATTAGCTTTACAACAGAATCCTCTTCCTTTCTAACTATTGATAAGTAGAGTCTGTTAGTCAGAACAGCTTTCTTTTTCCACAGTATAGACATAAGACACACAGTATCATTTTCTAATTCTCCCAGTTCTAGGTCTGTGGTGTGATTGCCAACATGCATTCTCATTACATATATATCATGCAAAATAGAGACAACTAAGTTAGAAATGCAATGGGAAATAACTTGCCTTGGCTATACACTCGTGTGTGCCCATATCACCTGACTAGGAGCACTTCTGTGTAGTCTTGAAAATGTTACCACTTTTAAAGAACTATGAATTTTCAGGGACTGGATACTGTTGAACACTGAGAAGCTTCTCTTTTCTTGGTGTGGCAAAATAGCTAGCAAAAGGTTTGTACATTGATTCATGTGTTTTAAAAATGGAATTGAATGTATGTACTATTCAGTACAAATGTATACAGAGAATGGAGCAAGGACATAAAACTGAAGGGCTTTAAAAGATGCAAACAAGTGCAATGGAAGATTTTCATCATCTCCAAAGTTATGGAAAGTAATTTTCTAATTGTTCAAACAAAAAAGCATTAACTTCGCTTGTTGATCTATTTGATAATTTTGATAATGTAATAAGTCCTTATGAATCAAGCATGTTAACATAGATATTCCCGTCATAAGTTTGTTCATGCACCGTTTTCAGAACAAATCTTCAGTCGTGACAACTTCTAAGTTAAAATTATAAAGCAAATATTTTACAACCTGTAAATTTCAAGATATTTCTGAAATTTACAAATATTTCTCTTCATCTCTTCACTTATAAACCTTCAATTACCCAGCGGTGGGATTGGATTTTACTACTGGAAATAGTAGTAATATTGCAGGGAATAATAATATCCTTCATTAGGGTGATTCCAAAGTATGCTGGATAGTATTTTGACACGATTGCAATGAAGGTGAGACACAGGTTTCTCTTTAATCTAGCCTTGCATAGCAGCTTCCTAAAATCTAGAACAGTCACAGCATTTTGCATGTGCCACACTGTACCACTTCTTCTCTCTATTAGCAAAAATATCATACAACTTGCCAGTATTGTTAAATAGAAAGCTTCCTTATTATAGCAAAGGTCTTGTTTTAATCTCTTGGTGAGCTACTGGCATGTTCCAATACGCCTATTACAAACATTGCTGGCCAGAAATACATTTATTTATTCTCTACAATATTCCAAAAAGAATTATGTAAAAAAGCTCCTGCAGAGCAAGTTATTCTGAAACTTTCAAAGAATCATGTATTGCAGGTGTATTACCCACAGAATTTATTCTGTTTCAGAAAAGGTGAAATGAGGATAAAGTTAGTATTGTTATTTCACTGAAACTACTTCGTACAATCACAGTTTATTTCCAGCTTTTGTCAAACAGATATAATAGCAAAGTAACATAATTATATAACAAAACAACTTCTGTGTGCTTATTCTGATTTATACACTAAGTTACATAGGTTCTGTGAAAGAAATAACATTTTTCCCTCTAAGTCTTATTCTCCTTGTGATGTGACTGTAATCAACATGCCACATCAAATCACTGGAGTCACCTGAATCTAGTGCAACTACAAAGTCAGATACATTTGGAAGTTCATTTCCCTTCCTGGCTGCTATTGCAAGATAAAAAAGCAAAATGGGGGCAGAAGCAAATTTTGAATGACATGAAGAAAAGTGCCTACAGACTGTTGTAAATTACACCTCTATTACAGTGCACTCTTGGCATTTTCTGAAGAAATGTGTAAATCAGCTGATTTTTTTGCAACTGACCTTGTTAACAATGGGATTCTTTTCCCTGTTTGTAAGATGTCTTTAAAATACTAAAGCCTGAAAGTTTCGGATATTGAAGAAATTTAATATTTACAGAGCTGTACGGGTTTGATTTTTTTTTTTTTTTTCTGAAGCTCTGGTGTGGCACATAAAATCAAGATTTCATCTCTGGAAATGTCACAGCTTTCACTTCTGACATTGAACAAGGCAATCTTTCTACACAGGTAGATACTTCAGCTAGCTATAAATAAAAGCAGAAAACTAATTTTATACTTACTCTTTTTTTCTTTACAGATGTATTTATTGACTATCATCTGGGATCTGTACATCCATCAGCGAGAAATCCTCCAAGTGGTATGAATTATTTTGGGGTTTTTTTATCCCAAATATGTCCTTTTTCAAGCTGGCTTCATCTCCCTTGATTGATATGACTAAGATATGCATTTACCTGATTTGGGAGCACTGACATCACATCTATGAACGCCCTCTGTGCTGTACTTGCATAAAAACCCCCACAGATAATAATACACAGGGGGAAATGTAATAATTTTGTTTGACAGTGACTATTTTGGGTTATTTTTTAAGCAGATATTTATGATGACATTCCTATAGTTCATTTTTTTCTAAAGCTTGACTACCAGCAGCAATATTCATTAAAAAAAATTAAATATATATCTTATGTTTTTCTTGTCATTCAACTTTTTCAGTTTGATTTCTTTAAGCTTCATCTGCCATCCAGCCTGCATGGCAGTGCATCACATACCTGAACAGTTTGTTAATGAACTCAGAGCCTTTTTTCCTTGTTTTTGGAGCTATCACTGCTACCTCTCCGCTGGACCACCACTGGTAAATTGTTTCTGTTGCAAAGAAGAAAGGTATGATCAAAGGTTCTAATTTTTTCTAAGTACTTGTTGAAATTTTGCCAGTTCTTTGCCATCTCCCAAGGTGCTGAATTTTATACTCTAATTATTTTTCATATTATAACTCCAATCTCAACAGCAGAAACACATATTGGAATTTTTTTCTTTTTTGCCTCTTCCTGGGAGCATCACTAATTCCCTTAAGAGGAAAGAACCTTAACTGTGATCCTAAAAACTATGGTCTGACCTTCAGAAACAAGTCCAAAAGCACAGTAAGGTGAGACAGCGGGTTTCTCTTGAGCAACAGCAGCAGCTGTGGGAGATCTGACAAGTCTGAATAACTGATTAATTTTTAGGTTGCCATGGTGAAGCTTCTAATTTATAAACCATTAATGTTATACTTTTGTTCCTCAAAGCCAAAATTAATTGTTTAGCAAATGTCTTCCACAGGAGGTGAGTTAATGAAATAAATCAGTGTACAAATCCTACAAAATAAACTAGTAATCTATCCTTTCAGGATCTCCTCTTTTGAAAGTCTTACTTTTTAAACTCCTCATTAAAATTGTGCATGAGTTTTCAGTTATCCATACATTATTATTTCAGGTAAAATACTTTTTTTTTTTAAGTTTCCTCAATGCTACCTCAGCCCTCAATGCAATGCATGCATCCTGCAACCTGTCTTGGCAACAACTTATAATTAATATGTGTTGGCCAAAGAAACTCGTCTGATTATAAACAAATCACTTACTGAAGTTACAAATTTCAAAGCAACAACTTTATATCATAAAACATATTTTCTATGCAAAATTGGTGATTACATTCCATGTCTCTCAGTTTTATTCTCTATACATCCTCTTTGCTTGTCTTTAATTTCTACCTGTTATAGAGAAGTTCTGTATTTATTGCAATGGTTGAACACTAATAAATTTCAAACCTACACCACCCTTGATTCATATAAATATCACAAAAGCAAACCCATCATACAAGCTGTATTAAAATGGTCCAAAAAACCAACCACAGTGACAAGTACACTAATTAGTACCATTAGGACCATAGGAACATATTCTTTTATATTTTGGGGCTACTAAGAATTATTAATTATTCTTCAATTACTTTGTTTTCAGCTCCTGAAGCCAAAGTGTCTGGACATGTTGATTTATATCTGATGGCTGAATCACATATGCACCACTACAACTTCATTTCAAATGATGCAGAAAAGATTGGTCCCCAGGCATTAATCCTCCAGAAACTGAACATTTAGCTTTTCAGGAGCACCTATTTGTTAAAAACTCAAGCATGGCACAGGAATAAGTAGTTAGTGATTTATGGTGCTGAAGGCTAATCAGTGCTATCTGTAATATGAGAGAGTTTAATTCAGAATGTTTTTCTTCAGCATCTGAAGGGTTCATCTGGAATGGTACAGGTGAAGACAGCAAAATAAATGGAATGAAGTGTCTTGTGAAAAGAGACATTTGAAAAGGGAAAAAAAGGCATGCAAAACCAGGTGTACATAAAAATGAAAGAAATATACACTCATCAAATTGAAATTATATGAAGTAGCAGTACATGGAGAAGTGATAGGCAGGGAATAGTCAAACAGCCAGCTGAGGAATCATAGCTGGAACACAGCTGCTGCAAATGGCCAAACCTTCAGCCTTCAAGTGTATTATTCTGATAACAGAGTGTGCAACTTGTCTGTGCAAGAAACATACTGGAACAAAACTCAGCTGCTGGCCTAACCTTTTGAACAACTGCTGTAATTTAGTTCTACATTCTTAATGCACTGAAAAACTGAAGTCTACAAAGAAAATTAATTAACATATTAAAATTGTGCTTTTAGGACCTGAATTACTGAGAGAGGAGTAGAGAACAGTTCTTGTCTAAATCCCATTTAAATTAACTTCTAGTTCAAGCATCTTTGATAGAATTTACAGGTTCCCATGATAATGATGTTATGCTTGCCATAACAAAAAACTTCAAGGAAGCACATCTAAATTTTGTGACAATATTTATGTCTTTGAGAGTATCTTTCATATCTCTCTCTCATATCTGCATTATTGTGACTTATGTTAAGAATACACACTTACTAAACTATCGTAGCACAATTACATCTTTCTATTAAATGAGTTATCTTGAGTTCAATGGCTACAATAGAGACCCCAGTCAGACAATTCAGAATCTCCTTACCTCTCTTCATGAGTGTATGAGAACTGGAGCACTAGTCCTATGATCAGTCCACTTTCTCATACCCTTTGCTGCTGTTCTGTTTAGATGTAGTCCTTATTTTCCTGAATTATCTGCCTGTGACAGGAATCCTTGCTCTTTCTCTTCTCTTGCGCTTGTTACCAGAAATACCAGAGACATCTGCAAAGTTGTCCTCCTTGAAGAAAAATGGAGAGCAGTGGGCAGGTTCAGGAAAATTCTCTGAAAATGGATTGATAGAAGCTTGCATTTGTAAGCTGAACACCCTAGGGCTGCCTGATAGAAAGTACCCATGGAACAGGGACACCATCCACAGGTACCAACTTACTCCTATAGATGTGATGGCAAAGTGTATTCTGGTGAAAGATTTTGAAGAGGATGGAGCTGTACCATTTTTAACACCCACTGGGACCTCTTCCAAGGCATAAGTGACAAAGCTGAAGAACATATTCAAGAATTTGTTTGAAAATTTTAGTGGAGAATGAAAACTGGCAGTAGAGAGTTCATTTTATCTGAAGGAACTGTTCACTTCTCATAATGGGCATAAAGACAGAATCAGTGTCTCTTGCAGTTTTGGGGTTTTTTCCCCCATCCCTTGAAATAAAGAGAAATATCTGATTCCCTGACGAATCCACTGACATTTATGGATTAAATAGTCTGAGGTAGTTTATGTCTCACAGGCTCCTTGCACACAGCTGAGCTTCTAATACACATTTTTAATCTCTTACATTAATAAGGGTTGGAAATGTTTTATTCCCCCAGATGAGAGCTCTGATTCTCTACTGAGATGGAGTAATAACTTTGTAATTTGTAAAGCAATTTGATGATTGCAAAATGCACATTATATTGTGATTATATTATTTGAAAACCATCAACATTTTTAAACAAAAACACTAACATTCCTCTATTCATTTAACATTTCTCTTCTTCGCAGACTTTTTATACTTTCTGTCTAGTGTCAGATCAATAATATTAATGTGAAATTGAGTTTATGCTTTGACAAAAATACCAAGCTCATTGTGCTAGACCAACTCATGTTACTGCATTCATGTTCATTTTTCATGAACATTTTTCATCATGTTTCATGATTTCATATAAACAAAGAATGGTCTCTGCTGGAAGCAAAATTTCATTGCCATGGTCATGGACACCTTCCACTACACCAGGTTGCTCAGACCCCCATCAATCCTGGCCTTAAAAACTTCCAAAGATGGGGCATGCCCAACTTCCCTGGGCAACCTGTGCCATTTGACCTTCACAGTAGCAATTTCTTCCTTAATCTGTCTAAACTGATGCCCTTTCAGTTTGAAGCCATTCCCTCTTGTCCTGTCTCTGCATGCTTTTGTACAGAGTCCCTCTTCATCTTTCTTGTAGGCTCCCTTCATGTACTGCAAGGCCACAATTAGGCCACCCTAAAGCCTTCTCTTTTCCAGGCTGAACTATTCCAATTCTATTCACATTTGCTCTTGTAAGAGGTGTTCCATGCCTCCAATCATCGTGGCCTCCTCTGTACTCACTCCAATAAATCCATGTCCTTCTTGTGCCAGGGACCCCAAAGCAGGATGCAGCATTCCAGGTGGGGTCCCATGAGAGCAGAGCAGAGGAGCAGGTTTTATGCATTACTGTTTACTCTGGTCTTTTTGAAACCTATACCAACAAAAAGGCAACTGGAAACATCAGCAAATAAATATTTTAAAATACTACTGGGTTTTTTTTGTTTTGGTTTGGTTTGGTTTTTTTTTTTGTTTTGTTTTGTTTTTTGGGGGGGGGGGGGGGGTTGGTTTTTTTTAATGCCAAATGCTCCAATTAAACAACCTTGTGGAAACAACATCATAGAAGTAACGTATCTTCCCACATATCTCTTGAAAAATTAAAGGATTTTTTTTCCTTCCGTTCTGACATGGATTTAGGTCCTGAAACAACCATTGTCATTAACTGAACAGATGTTTGTAATATTTCAATGTCTTGGGCAATCAGATTGAAATCGTTTGCCATGTATTTCATATTTCCCCTGAATACCAATGAATATATCCAAGAATGTCCTGAATCTAAACAAGCACTTTCACATGTTCCTACTAATGCTTTAGTCATGATAGTGGTTTCATTATTAATAATGTAATATTTATAACGTAGTATTAATGTATATGTAATAGTGTTGATTACAGAAAGCCAAAGAAGTCAGCTTTTTCTTCATTTTCCATAACTCTTTCATAAAGCACAACTGTAGTTCATAATCTGCTTTGCATCCATAGGAAAATACATAAACATTCCACAACATAAAGCACAGTAGTGGTTGTTATAGCAAAATCTTTCCATAATTCTTTTTCTTGTCATGAAAACATGTGCTTTTAAAACCAAAATCAGAAGTTCTCCCAGAATGAATTTTCTCCTAGGGTTAGCTAGGAAAGCAGGTCTCCTACCCCTGTTGCATGCTTACAACATGAATAAATGCTGCAGGGGACAGGTAGCAGCTGTAATTCTGCTACATCATTCTGTAAGAGTAGCACAAGGCCATGGCTGCCATTCTTTGAATTTTGGGTAAGCACAATTCCCCATGTATTATTCATGGCCACGGGAAGTTCAGGTTCATGCTTAGCACTCACTGTGCCTTGCTTTCCTGCTGCATGCAACACATAGCACTGGGGCATCCATATCAATACCAAAGAATGTATTTAGGTTGACCCAGTTTTTACTTTTATAATATTACAACTTTTATTTAAAAGTTAAATAGTGAATTAAAATCAGGCACTGGAAACCTCTTTTACAAAAATCCCTCAATGAAAATATTTGCATGAAGAATTTAAATTAAATTATAGCTTATATGTTGAATACATTAAATACCAGTCTTTCTACTTTATCAATTTTTTTTCTTTCAAAGTCTTAGGTTTCGCACCTTGGGTAATCTTAATATCATGCCAATCTGGAAACTAACTGAAAAACAACAATTTCTGCTCTCAAAAAATTAAAATTATCATATCTATATCTCTCTCTACCTTGCTTTACAAATTCTATGCACTCTAAATTATTCAACTTTCATATGCTTTAAAATCCACAAATAATGTAATGTTATATGACACAAATTGAATCAGGAAAAGTTGTTTTAGAATGATTTTGTGCTGTGATTATATCATTTGTGATAAGACTTGCCTACCAATTTATAAAACAAAACATTTTTTCATGTCAAAATATTATAAGAGTGTAAGAGATGTCAGTAGTAATAGAACACACCATTTTTCAATCAGTGAATATATTTAAAGTGAATTCAGCATTACAAAACCATGTTCATTACATAAAAATATGAAATATATAAACAAATAGATCAATCAGTTTTGAGCTATTTTGAGTGTTGTACAACATATTTACATTTTTAAAAGCCATGAATGCTATATGAGATAATCAAAACTCAGAAAACAAAAAACAAGCACCACATTTCCTTGGAAGATTTCTATCTACTTCTGTTTCACTCAACAACCAGTTTTCCAAGGGATTGTTTTTAATATATGACATAGAAGTGTTATATAAAAATTATAGTATATTCACTATCCATAAAAGCGTCTTTTAAAGTTCAGAGCCATCTTAGTCATAAAAAGATTTCAGACAGAGTTTATCAATCAATCAAGTTTTTACCAAAACCTTTAGGCAGAGAGGAGTTATAAATTATCTGCATTCTTTGCACTTTATATTAGGTTGTCCAATGAACCTCTTCTAAGTAAATGTACTTGAGTGGGGCATTAAAAACTTTTGAACAACTGAATGAAAAATATTTTTAATAGCTAAATATCTTGTTCCTGTATGCCGATCATAGTCAAAACGTTTCTTTTGATTTCTTGGAACTTCACTAAATCCTTTAAATTCTCTTTGTCTTCTTAGCTGAAAATGAGAGTTTATCTACAAATTTACATTGGGCATATTTTGTGTGCAAAAATTTTTTTTTGCATTTCAGCATAATAATTTGAATATAGAAGAATAAGTATATTGGTAAAAAAATCATAACTTTTCACAAGCAGGTGAGATTTTGCAAAACTTGCCCTTTATATACCTGTGTCTATTTCTCCTAAAATAGAGTTGGGATACTATTTTATACACCTGTTCCAAAATACCTGTGGTTAGGGCAAACCAACATAGTGACAATTGTCACAAAGAAAGCTGAAAAATATTCAAAGTTTAAAATCTTCTATACAGTTTTGCTACATTGAAGTAAGAGGGTCTGCCATAATTAATTTGCTAAGCTATATTCCCTCCCAACTCTGAAGCATCAAGAGTAGTATTAAAACTTGCAAAATACTATAATATTGTACACAATTGAAGTCAAAATTAAATGAAATTAAATTTCATGTTCCAAAATATGAAAACCCTAGTAAGCTACCTTACTTCTGACATATAAAATTTTTATGCTATGATTTATAAATTTTATTTTTATATTGTATTTTATCTATAATTTTTGATAGAAAATATATTTAAATACTAAAGTTTTAATAGATCGTTTCATCATAGGCTGATTTCAACTTGAACAGTACTCAGAAATTCATCTCTGCTTCTTCATCCATTTAACACCACTCAGACACATTAACCAGAAGACAATATTAATTGTCCACTGCATGTCAAAACAGATAAAATTAAACTTCATCTTTTTAAAATCAAAAGGTAGCGTCTCAGGACTGTATTTAAATGAATGGCAGTAGAGCTGCCTCTGTCCATGAGATAACAGAGTACCTTGTGAGAATGTCAGCACTGATATGGTCTGATTGTGAGACATTGAGCCATTTAACAAAGCTGGTAAACAAGAGCCTTTCTACTTTGAAGGTCCACCACAGCAGAAAGTTGAGGAAAAATGGAGGAGTAAAGAATGTAAAGATTAGCTGTCAGGTGTATTAAAACAGTTATTTACTGGAACAAATCAGGAATTCTGCTCCAATGGTCATTAAATGTTCTTTTAATGCAAAAATACGCCTGCAGACAGTGTGTGAGTTATTAAAAGACATAAAATATATTGAATACACCATTTTTTAAAGCATTTCAACCCAGTTTTTATGATTCATCAAATTTCAGTCTCAACATATCACCCAGAGTCTTCCCAGTATGATATACCCAAAAGCCACACAATAAAAAAGAAGTATTTTTCTGCAATATACATCAGGGTTCAGACACTTCTTTTGAAACAGGTTTTTAACCAGATTAACTAGTCAGCCTGAGGGCACACCTAACATTCATCCTTGGCTGCATCTGTACAACCTGGTCTACAGCACATCCTAAATATGAGAAATTATACAATCAGAATGTTTAAGGATCTGCCACTAATTTTCAAAAGCTGAAAAAGAATAAAGCTATATTCTTGTTGTAACTCTAAAAGTGCCAAGCACCTAGCATGATAACCAGGCCCATACAAATAGACTCCTGAGACCCCTAAAAATAGGTATCAGGATAAGCATTCTCACTGCAATATTAAGGTGATGAGTTTGTGAATCTACATTAAACAAAAAGCTTCTGCATGAGAAACACAGACTTAAAATCTTATGGATCAATATTAACCTCTCTTCATACAAGCATAAAATATTTAAAATTGTATTCACAATATGCCCCTTTTTAAAGACAAGGAGATTAAGCTGATAGCAAGGTTCAACATTCAAGCTAATCACTGTGAAATTCTTAGTGATATATTGAATAAGCTTTTATTTTTAGACTTAGGTCCAGCTCAAAATTTGCATTTGTTCAATGGTTGATTTAAGTTTAAATATTCCATTTGCACTGAGACAATATTAACACTACAGGCCAGATATTTTTCTTGGTTTCATGTAGAGTAGATGGACTTACTGTATATTCATCTAGAATCATAGTAAATTAAACAAGAATTTGGCTTTGTAATAAATACTCTTTAAAACTATACTTCTGATGTCTCTGAAGCTATTTTGCATGAGGTTTGCATCACATTTTTATGAAGGTGACTTGTGTCTAGCTTTGGAAAAGACTGCCAAGGGACGTGGGGAAATCATCCTTTGAAATGTGCAAAAAACATGAAAGTGGCCTGTGGGGACAGGGTTTAGTGGGGAACTTGGTGGTGCTGGGTTAACAAATGGATTTCATGATCTCAGCGGTCTTTTTCCACTTAATGATTCTGTGATTCAAATTCTGTCATGAGGCTGATTTAGAAATATATTTTTGTGTCAAGATAACCTCAAATAGTCTACCACTTACATTGCATCGTTTCTAATGAACGAACTTAATTAGAAGTTGATCTTTAAGAATTTTTTGTTATTGTTGTTTTCTGGTGAAAAACTGATGCTTTTTCAAGAATAGATCTATCTGGATGCATTTCAGTATGAACCAAAGAAGCAAAATGCAGCAGAACATAACATTTTAGGAGGGGAAATATCTTTTTATATGCTTATGGAACTGCTCCCTTCTTTACAATGAGCAAAGTCAACCTAGAAAAACGAAAATACTTCATTAGGCAAAAGAAACACTCATATGTTAAATAAAGGCTCTGTGATTCTTGATACTGTGCATCTTAATTGAAATGTGTGTGTCTATGAGTGAGAATGAAGTATGGAAATATTTATACATGCCTGCATACATTCATGTAAGTACCCCCCACTGGAAATTAGGTGTTGCTATTATTGATACTATTATTTATATTGTTAAGGAGGAAGTCCATTTCCTGATTCTCAATTATTCAGCATTTTTAAGTGACTGAGTCACACACAGTGTATCTTTAACTTGGTATGGACAACTTCATCGAAATTTGGCATCTTCCGGCTTTTCACATATTTCTCTTTCCCATTTTTCTTCTTTCATATGCTGAAGATTTCTATTCTAAGTTGTCAAAACATAGTCAAAACAGTCAAATTATAAAATAAATACATTGATTATAACCTTCAGAATCTACATATTGCATATAAATGTAAGTTGGTGCTGGGTGCTCAAGTAACTGAGTAAGGTCAATAGAGATTTGAATATCTTCATTTTAGAGATATCATAGGCATCTTAAATAAAGACTATGTAATAAGAGGTGTGGGGTAACTGTGACAGCTTATCCTATCCTGTGTTCAGTACACATTTTTATATGTATTCACGTGTGATTTCAGTTTGGTGTGCTTTCTTATTATTCTTTATTATGTATTTTTCTACTTTATTACATATTTTGTTATTGTATTGCTCTATCACATGTACCTCTTAAAGTGTTTTTTCTTTGATTAGAAGAAAATTCAGTTTTATGGGTTCCATTTTGTTCATCCTTTCTTTCAATTGTCCTTCTTTTCATGATTATTTTAGTAGGATTCTGCCATACTTTGATTTTGTTTTTGTTCATTCTAGTCACCAAAAAATATTTTGTCTCTCCAAATTTGTTCCTTTGCCTTACCTGTTATTTTTCAGGGATGACTGGGCAGTTTTTGCACAGTTTATCTGCTTTGCAGTCTGTCTGCTGCTCTTTTGTGCTGTTTGTCATGTGCTGTTTGCTCACACTGCTCGGGAGAAGAAGTGAAAATATCCTTGATCAAGTGATCCTCCAAGGTTGCTAAAGGGCAACAGATCTTCAGCGGAAAAAAAAAAAAAAAAAAAAGCTGAGCAGGACAAAATGCTGTTGTACCAAAATATCCAGCATTTTATGAGTCTGAAACAAGCTGCAGAAGCAACTATCTCTATTTACAAAATCTGAGGACTTCCAAACCCATTGGTTCACTAGCACTGTCCAGAGTTTGTCCCCTATTATGACAGAGAAGGCCTTGTAAGTATAACCCAACAAAATTAAAAATTCTAGTTCATTTTTATGTTTGAATCTTCATGGATACCTTTTCTCTGCATGAGCATCTTACCAAGTACCATGACAGATTTTCATATAATTAAGGTATCTGACCACTTTTGAGAAAAGCTAAAATCAAATCTGTTGACAGCTCCTTCTTCTTACACCTGTTCTTCCACTACTGAATCATCTTTGTGCTCATCAGAAATATATTATTCCCACTGTAGTTCATATCCTTTCATGACTTGATTCTGCCTCGCCTTCCAAATTTTTTTTTTTATTTTAATTGATTCCTTTCTTTTACCAGAGTGAGAACCCAAAAGATATTTTGTCTTTTCCCAGACTTTAGGAGATAATAAGAATTCTTTTGTGGGTTAATCTAACTACATTGCTTCTAACATATAGTTTATTGATACACAAATGTCTGTGAGCATTTTCAAGGGACTCTTCTGGCTATTTCTAAATGTGAAAGAACAAGCCCATTATCAGACACTCGAAGTTCAATAATTTGTTGGTTTATGATCCTCTGTCCCATATAACAGAGCCCACAGCCACAAAAGTCTGAATACCACACAGTTTAGGAAGGCAAAATATTTTCTACATGTACAGAGAATCTCTCTCAAAAACAGAATTCAGAAGCCTGAATCAGAGAGAAGAAGGGAACTGAGTCATGATAGTAATAATTTTTAAAAATAGTAAAAAAAACTTAATGTGGAAAAAAAATTCAATTTATATAATTAAGGCATTTTTCCTGACATTTTGGATGTCAGATGGATGCACAAGCTCTAACATGACCTCACATAGAAAGAGAAGCAGGTGAATCAACCAGTAATCCCAAGCCAAGGGGCAAGAATAATCAAACAAACCCATGTAAATTATTTACTCAAGGTGGAATACTGACAGTCCTTCTGCATGGTAACATTAATAACCACATCTATTAGGGATCTGAAGTCTGTACAAATGCCATTCACCTTTACCTCATCTTCTGCAAAATTCTTATTCTTTAAAATTTTAGCTTTCATCATATAATAAAATATGCAAAATCCAGAGAAAAATTATATCAAGTCTTCTAGTCTTAACTGATAATACTTACTAAGAAAAAAAAAGAAAATAAAATTAAATTAATTAAAACAAATAAAAATTTAATTAAATAATAAATATCATTAGTTAATAAAATAAATTAAAATTAAATAAAAGAGAATTTATAAAATCATATACAACTGGGAAGAAGTGAAAGAACGCAGATTACCTGTGCTAAAATAAGACTAGGACAAAATGCCTTTAAAAAAAAAATAGAGACATCAGGCTAAATTACCAGGCTAAAACTGAAGTACATTAGAAAAGCTGAAGAAAGTTACCCAGGAACAGTTAAATAGAGCAGATTTTCGCCACCAGATGCTGAACCAGCAGAATTTGGCTGTTTCATGGCTGCCATCTCTCCCAACAAACAGGAAAATCTTGTCTAGTCTAAAATCTAATGTCAGTTTTTTGTGCCACCTTATGCAGTGTCTGGCTCCACAAGTCTGCTGCTCTGAGCTCAGCCCTGCATGTACACTGCCTTGGGGACAGGGACCTGGTGCTTTCAGAAACTCCTGCTCTGTAAAGAGCAGCCAGGTGGACAGGTTGGGGTCACAGCCATAAAGGCTTCCAGATTTCCAGAGCAGCTGGTGCTCTGTGCTACCTGGCATCCACAGTTATAGAAAACAACTGAGCAGACTCAGGAGAACACAATTGCACAGATTCCTTGCTACGATGTGATCTTTTTTGTAAAATCCACATTAAAAAGTTACGATTTGAGCCAGACAGGTAGGAGAACTTTTGACCCTTTGAGAATGTGGTAACAAAATGTCTCAGGAGGAGACTGGTAAATGGCTTTTCCAGTCCTGTACCACAGCCACACAGTTCTTTCTATAGTACCTCCCTGTTGTCTATCCAAGGTATTGCTGCAATTTTTTCAGATAAAAACATCTATTACAGAAAGATATGTCCTTAAATTTCATGCACATAACACAAATATGGACATAAACACCAGTATTGAATCAAATGAAATGTGCCAAACATATAATTCTTCAAGTGATAGCATTCCCTTCTCTAGGAATTCATGAAGTGTTTTTAAATTCTGTTAGAGGAAAAAAGGACAAACTATTAAATCTGAATCATTTTAAGCATTAAGCAACGATACATCTATTAGAATTTTTAGAAAACCATTCACACAGCAGTTTATAATTTTACTTTATGGATTTCAAAAACTATTGTGCTCTCACTTATAACCTTTCACCTGCAAAATGCTAAAAATCAAAAACTGAAAATAGTTTCCTTTAATTTCTGTTATAGTTCCATGTCAACAGAATTAATCAGGACCCCATTTATCAACAAGAATCTTTTTGGTTGTAACACAGTTCTCAGACAAAACAGCAAGAGTATATGATACAAATTTTTAAAAATGGTGGTTTTTAGAATTTTCACTGATGTCAACATTTGTGCACGTTTAGGAACCAGGGGGGAGTTGCAACTTATAACCATAAAGAAGGTATCATTTGCAAATATACCTATGTAGTTTGAGGCAGAAAGATTTTAAAGTTCTCACATAAAACAAATTCTTCTTTTTTGGAATCATAGCAAGCAAACTTTCTTTATGTCTGTAACAAGCCATAACCTCTGAAAGTCAAAATCTGTAATGAAAAGTTTCCTGCACATCTGTGGAAACTCCATGACTTCCAAAAGTTTTGACAAATTGCAATCTGCCATTTTAAAAAATCTGTATAATATCCAAAACCACAACCTTCTTTCATTTGACTGTGCATGACCATACACAGATCTCAGAGCCCTCAAGCATTTTCGGTAATTCAGCCTAGGAATCTGTAGAAGCCCCTGTGAGTCTCCAATTTAGCCTGTGTACACACATCCAGCATACAAATACAAAGTTAACAAACTCGATGGACTTTAGATCCCATTTCAAATGAAAAAGCCTAAAGATATCAGAAATCTTCTCAAAACTGAAGCATTTAATATGTCAAAAACATCTTTAAGGAAAATAACATTTTTTCATGTTCTGTAGGAGAAAAATACTGGTAATAGGAATTTCCAGTTTAGATTTCCAGTAAAAACTCTCTGTACATCACACCATTAGCAAAATTTGGAATTCTGTTTGATGCTAACAAGGACAACTTTCTGAGAGAAGTAGTAGGAAAATGAGAATTGTAGTTTGACAGTACACACAAAAAAAATCTTCAAAGAAAACACAATAATATGTATTGCAACACATTTTTCTTTTTAATCAGCACATAACTCTACAGGCATCTTAACAAAAAGAAATAATTAGTTAGTAAAATACATATGATATTGCATGAGATTGTATAAATGGAGTAACAGTTTTTACATGCATACAATCAAAGGAAAAAAGTTACATTATTTTCCTTCAGTCCAGAACATAATACTTGTATCATTTTATTTTTAAAATAATTAATCTTTAAGAAATATATAAGTAAAATCCAAAAATGTGATTTCCTGGTCCAAATTCGATCATTTTTGATAGCTGCTTTTACATGCAAAGTAACTACACATAGTTCTTATGTTATTTTATATTTTATGCTATGTTGTTACATTTTGTTGTGTTTGTTAGGTTATGTTATGCTATGTGTGCTATGCTTGTGTAATGATATGTTACATCTTGAAAGCTGGTCTTCTACATTTTTTTTTAAATAGCAGTCTTTAAAAGTTTTGAAATTTGGATTATGATGTCCTATCTCTTACAATGCTGCTCCTGCAATATTCCACCAGAAGGAAAGCTTCAGAAGACTTTATTTGAAAAGGATAATTTATTAAAACTAAGGCTGTTTCAAAAAAAAATTTAAGAGGGCAGGGAAATATTTGGGTAGAAGGAAAAAATATTCTTGAGAATGCAGCTCTTTGGTTAGGAGTGTGTTTATTTGGAAACATTGAAAAGCAAGGGTTTGAGGGGGTTGGGGTTTTTATTTGTTTTGATGTTTGCTTCTTTTTTTGGGGGGTGGGGGGAAAGGGTGTTCAGGCTATTATGAGGGATAGGGAGCACTCACATTCATGCTCAGATCCTTCCGTGTCAAAGTATTTTTTTATCAACCTCCTATTCCACCACCTAGATTTCAGTATTTATCTGTTTTCAGATTAGTGTTTCCCACTGAATAGCTACTCGGTATATTTAATAAGTGGCACAGGGTCCCCTGTTTCATTTTTTTGTTTGCATATAATCCTAAATCCTAGTTATTAATTATATCATGCCTTATTTCCCTATAAGATTTTTACATTATGATCATCGATAGTCACTCTTTCAAATCCTCCAGACAAGAAAAATTATGTTCCACAGGGTTAATGTAGATTGAAATGTCCATGATAGAGCATCCATGTGAGACTGAGAGAGAAACTTTTCTTGCTCAGTAAACAACGCCTGGGACCACACTCTGTAACAATGCAAATAATTAGGAAATTGCACGAAGAGCTTTTATTCTAATCCAGAAGACAAATGAAAAGAAACTACTAGCTCTGGGAAATGAGCTCAGTTCTTTGTAACACGGCAAGACAAAAAGCTACTCAAGAAAACATAATGATCACATTTTTAAAACAACCGAGTCATTTCTAAATATAAAAGTGTTCCATCCCTAAGCATTAAACTATCTAAAAGTCTGAACCAGATTCTGTACATGCTAAATACTAATTGCAAGGTAGGAGAAACTGAAAATCATGGGATACAAAATATCAATAATTGCAGTTGCCTCATATCAACCCAAATACCTTTAGCTTTGACTGCAATGAATTCTCTGGTATCAAATCGATTTTCTGTACTCCTCAGTATTAGAGAAAATCATTTTTACAGCAAAATCCTTTTTAGGCACTATAAAAATGTAAAGAATATAATATTTCAAATATAGATTGGAACTTGATATAGAAACAACAACAAGAGCTTAATTTGGTGCAATAAAATATCAGCTTAATTTTTTTTTAATTAAAAAAAGGAAACATATACATGCAATACCCTCAAGAAAATAACAACAGTGAGCCACATGAATGTATTGTGATCCATGACACCCATAACATTAGTCTAGACACAAGACAATAAATGACTAAATATTTTATTCTATGTAATCTAACAACTTCAGGCCTGAAAACCTGCAGAGACATGAATTTGCAGTAAAGAGGAAATACCTTTCATGATTTTTTAAAATTTATTTTATTATTTTTTTGGGGTAGCTTCAATATGGTTCGCCCAGGAATTCTTTTCTGGAAAATATCTACATTTGCTTCCACAAGCTTGGTGAGACACGTTATGTTCTTAATGTCAATCTTATGACATAGTTCCTTGAGAAATCTAGTCCATGACAGCACAATATGGCTTATGAGGATATCAGGAGGTAAATGTAAAGGTATTACAGAGCATTACCAATGCTAAAGTTTGCTAAAGGGTGATTATTTTGAAGCTCAGGATAAGCTACATTTTTAGCTATCTTTCTTACTTTCCCAGACTTCTAATTTGAAAGGTATGTTTCAGTCACTCTTTGCAAAAGCAGATTTTGAAGCAGCCCTGGGAGAGAGGAAAAAGTGCTGGAGCATTTATTACAGTCTGCCCAAGAAATAACAGGGTTAATAATGTTTGATAAGCCTACGCAATGTAAACAGTGAAAAGAACTGATGCATTTTTAAATGGATTGTCAGTCCCACTCGAGGCAGGGGCAATAGTCACCCAGAGAACTCCATCAGAAAGCAGTGTCATTAATAATGATTCATGGATATGGATATTCACAACAGCTGTGTCCTCACCTTTAAGTACCTCATACAATATTTAGGAAGTGCTGGGAGATATTGCAGCAGGGAAGCAACTAAATTGCTAGAAGGCAATGCTGGTTTAAATTGTTTAATGTTCCTCCTCAAAACGGGTGTACCGATTTTTCAGAGTAAATGTCCTTTCCTCCGTCTCTCTCCAATAAACCTGTGGCAAGTAAAATGAACAACATGCTAATCATCTAGTCAGTGAAATGAGGTGATGTGTTGGCATCAACAAAAATATATATCATCAGCTTAAGAATAAGTTGTCTGTTACCAGTCGTCCTTCCTCCATTAACATAGTAAAGAAACACATGGAGAAGTTTCCCTGGAGCACCTTTAATTTTAAAATTCAGAAGTACATACTTAATGTTCCTTTTTTATTTATTACTCTGCATGTAAAAAGCATGAATTCGTTTTCATGAAATAAGATATATTGCACCATCACACTCAGCAAAAAAATAGTCTAATTACAATCTACTTATTCTTGAAAACAGGACAAATTACTAGTAAAGTATTCTTTTGGTATATTTCTCCTCATCTTTAGGAATATAAAAAAATGAGCCCTAAAATTACAAACTAAAACTTTTTAAATGTTAACAGTATTGACTAGATTGCAGCGTTCAAAAGAACTTAGTGAATTTTTGGAGGGAATCACCATAAGGTGAGTCCATGCACAGTTCCTGGACCCTTCCCATCCGAATTTCCTGAATGACTGCACTTTGGCCCCAGAACTCACTCATGGATGGCATGCAGGTGATCAGAAACACAAAAAATTACAAGTCCCTAATTTTTGCAGCAATTCAGAACCCTCTTCAAGCCAAGGTCTGATTCAATTTACCAGTATGTATCCCAGAAGGTATCCTAAGCACACTACTGCTGCTTCAGGTTATGAGTCATAGAATCAACACCTTCTCAAATTGTGTTCTTCTACTGCTGGTCCTCAACGTAGCAGAACTGACAAACTTTTGCATTGTCACTGTTGGCTTTGCATTAACAATGCATGGCTGTCACAGACAGAGTGGGAGCTTCAGATGAAACTGATTAAAGAAATCCTCCCATTGAGTGTCAAGGTGCAGGAAAGACCCCCTTTGCTTTCTAAACCCTTCCTCAGGGTCCCCTGGGCATGTCTGGATCCAATCCTAGGCCCAGACTTAGTCAACAGTTTACATCTAAAGGATTATATTGGTATAACTGAATCTTTATACAATCCTGTTCTACATGATTAAGCATGGCAAAACAAATCTATTTTTACAAATACAATAAATAATTTTTTCAAATTTATTCAAATAATTACAATGGTTAACTAAAAATACCTTAATCATAATTAGTCACTATACAATACATATGTTTGTAATTACTAGTAGAGCAAAATCTATTTTGAAGCAATTATATTAAAGCAATTATAGTGACACAAATATAGTAAAGCTAGAAAAACAATTATTAAGCAGAGATTGATGATACTCACCCATACCAATGCCGGTGGGCAAATCTCTTTCCCTCAGCTTCAAGGAGTAACACTGAGGGGCATCCCTGCTAAAGGGCAGGATCTTTACACATCTTAGGGGGGCATGCTAGAAGTTCTCACTATGCAAAAGTGGGACTGGCCTCTTATACTATAAAGTGATTGTCAGTCATATGCATTTCTTAGATTATGTGCTGTCAGGTTTATCCAGAAACACATGCTTTGTGCTGAAAAATGTGTCAGCATCTCTTTGGTTCATCCTGACTCTCCCCTCTCTATCAGGGTCTGCACACCCTTGCTGCTGCCAGGCTCAGTCAGGGAGCATCAGTCTTGCATGTCCTCCTGGTGGATCTGATAGTTGGTCAAGCTTGTCTCAGCATTCTTCAACATTAAAAGCAGCAGAAAGACCTCTTTGCTTGATCTTATCACTGAGCAGTAGATCTTCCCTGCTCCAGCAAGCAGCAGACCCTCCTTGTTCAAGTCATCACTGATAACTTGTAAAAAGTGTGATGACACACTCTTAAGGTTAAGGAACAAGATTAATTTCAAGCTGCTGTATCTCCGCTTACGTAGAGCATCCTGCTACAATATCATGACATTAATGATGTGCAGCAACAGCAGGGTGACTACTATGGTTCTTTCACCCTGGCTTAAGCCTCTTGCACCAGAGCTAATCCAGCAACAAAAGCTGAGTCACTCTTGAAGAGATGACTGGAAAGGCTCCTCTGTTGATCACAATAATTACAGAAGTAATCCTGCTAACCATCCTACCTCTAACCCAGTTTTCATGTCTTTAAGTAACATTCTGCACCAGTACCTGGAACATCGATTCTGATAGTGCTGGTTAAGACCAGGAGCATTACTGACAAGTGATTCCACTCTCCCTAGCTTCCAGTTGTGTAAGAGCTTGGAATGACAGCACCTAATCAGAGCATGCTGTTTTACAGCTGGTGCCTCATAGATGTACATATCTGATGATGCCACTTGGTCTCTTGATAACTGTTATTCATGTCTACTTAAGCACTCACTGTCTTCCCACCTATTCTTTTGCCATTTTCATACAGGCATAGCATAAACAATTCTTACAGTCAGTATGAAAATTTGATACAGAGAAAGCAAAGATAGAAGTGGCTGCTATTAAGAAACAAAATAGTCTTCTAGGAAACCCAATTAGACTACTTTTCATGGGTCAGTCTTCCTACAGCATGCTTTGTTTATTGAATCAATGGAAAACTCTAAGGTAAGTGATATAAATAATACTAGTTGTTACACCATCTATTTCATTTTGATCCATAAAACATTATAAAACATTGCAACCTATATTTTATTTTCCTACCAAATTCAGTTTTTTACAAAACATCTGTTGGGAGTCTAAAATGTAGTACTCATAAAGATACAAACACTTGTAAAAACACAAATCTGTGCAGGTCAGATTTCAGCTAATAGCATTTTCTGAGAGAGGAAAACATAAAAATAACCAAAATATACTTCAATTGGCAAATAAAATCAATAACTCTCCCTTTGACTTTACTGAAATTTTGCTCAGTATCATAGAACCACAGAAACACAGAATAATTGAGTCTTGAAAAGACCTTTGGAGATTGCTCAGTTCAAGAGCTCTTCTCAAACAAGGTCAAATATGACACGTTGCTCAGTATTTTGTTCAGTCAGTTTTTGAGTATTTCCAAAGAGGGAGACTCCACAACTTCTCTAGAAACCTCTTCCAGTATTTAAACATACTTACACTGAAAGAAAGTTTTTATTCTCTTCTGTTTATGTGAAAATTCCTATATTTCCATATTACTAAATAAATAGTTGTGGATTCAAATTATGTTACTCATTTTCATCTGTGACATACATGAACATTCAAATTTCCATTTGCAGAAATGAAAGAAAAATGCATTGCCACCAAAACTTCCAATATTTTTTCATAATTGAATTTTTAATTGGATTGCTAACCTACAGGGTAACCAAGGGCAGGAATTTACCCTTTGGCATAGGATTTTTGTCTACTTTTGAGGCAAAGATCAGTGAAATAAAGTAGTTCTTTAATCACACTTCTTATTAGTTTTGACTCAAAAGGGGACAACAGACAGCTGGCTAATTCAATGCCATGAGACAGAGTGAACACACACCCTGTGCTGAAGACAGCCAGCTGGCACAATCAGGTGCTCCAGGCATGTTTCCAGTTTATGAAGTGGAACATTTAACATATTAGTTCAAAACACCTACCCTCTTGCCAATCATGTGAAAACAAAATTAGCTATGGCCAATTTAGCTATGTGCAGAACATAGAAGGATAACCAGCCACCTTATTTAGCACTATTTCTTTGTCCCCAAGAGTGTATACTTTCCATGCCTGTTGAATTATCAAAGGGAAAACACATTTCATGACTACTTTATTGAAAGGCAGAAAATAATCTACATGCTTTTGAAATTGGACCACCTCAAAGCCAGGATAGAAAAACTGTAAGAAGGTCTTGGCATGTAAACCTAACATTTAAAATTGAGAAGGAAATGTTAAAGCTCATTGCCAGCAAGTTGTAAATTTCTTTTTCTGGTCTGTTTTAATATTTTGTCTCTTGAAGATATCGTGTTTAATAGTGCAGAAATTAGCTTCATTTAAATAAATGCTCAAAAGCATTAAGAGTGGTTAGATATCTAAGTCCTATTGAAGGTCCTACTTCACTTATGAGAATTTACTTGAATAAATCACTGAATGTTTGGGGTTGGAAGGAATCTCTGGAAACCATCTAGTCCAACCCTCCCCGCTAAAGCATATTCTCCTGAAGCAGGTTGCTCAGGATCACATCCAGGCAGGTTTTGAATATATCCAGAGAAAAAGACTCCACAAGCTCTCTGAGCAGCCGCTTCCAGTGATCTGGTATGCTCAAAGTAAATAATTTTCTCACATTCATATGGAACTTCCTGTGTGTCATTTTTTTGCCTATTGACCTGTCACTGGAGACCACTTAAAAGAGTCTGGCCGTATCATCTTGACACCCATCTTCAACATGTTTCACAGAATCACAGGATATTCTGAGTTGGAAGGGACCTACAAGGATCATCAAGTCCAAGTCTCAAACCCACAAACCCTTTGCATTATTAGCCTCATGTTCCAACCACCTGAGCTCATCTCAGGGGCAACTCTGTGCCTATAAATAAGGTCACATCACAGTCATCCCTTCTCCAAACTAGAAGTCCCAGCTACCTCAGTATCTCCTCTTAGGAAAGATGCTCTAGATCTCTCATCATCTCTGCAGCCTCTGAATCCTCTCCAGAAGCTCCATGAATCTCTTGCACAGAGGAGCCCAGACCTGGATACAGAACTCCAGATGCTGCCTCATCAGAGCACAGTAGAAGGGCAGGATCACTTTCCTTGATCTGCTGCCACAGTCTTCCTGATGCAGCCCAGGATGCCATTGGCCTTGGCCAGCCCGCCTCCCTGTCCACTCATGAAACTTACACTTCCCAAGCTTTCCTGTGAGGATGCTAGGAGACAGTGTCAGCAGCC
The DNA here is from genome assembly GCF_017590055.1 of Onychostruthus taczanowskii. Taxonomy (NCBI): domain Eukaryota; kingdom Metazoa; phylum Chordata; class Aves; order Passeriformes; family Passeridae; genus Onychostruthus; species Onychostruthus taczanowskii. The sequence goes on from NW_024498795.1 coordinate 1,175,656, forward strand.
TTGGCATCCACACATCCACTGCCCTCCCCTCATCAATCATGTCATTCCATCACAGAAATCTATCAGAATGGTCAAGCAGGGTTTCCCCTCTATTAATCCATTTGACTACTCCTGATTAACTTATTTTCCTTCATATTTAGAGAAAACATTCAGGACATTTTTAACATCTTTCAGGGATGGATAAGATGATGGAGAGACATATTTTGTATTTTCGTTTGTGGGGGAGTTTCCTCTTATGGTTCTTTTCACCAGAACAAGGTGGCAGAACACTTCTATTTCATAAAAATTGAAATTCAGGTAACCAGATGAATTGACACAAATTTTAAAATCATATAATTTTGTAAAATTAGCATTTAGGACTCTAAAATGCTGGATAAAATGGCAGTCCTAGGTCTACTGATTTAAGTATCAGGGAAAATTAACAGAGCTACACCAAAAAGCAGGAAATTGTATAGCAATAGTAAAGTTACTAATAATAGAGTAATAACTGCAGGTCACAACCTGCTCTTCATCAAGTGCTCCATTTGGGCAGCATTGAAGGCAAAACCAAATGTACAGGAGGATATGAACTTCACTTATTTCAGGTTAATTCTCTTTTTTCCATCTTATGATTCACTTTTAGTTCCATTGGGGTAATAAATTTGTTGTATTAGCTCCAGGGAAGAACTTTGAATTACAGGAGTATTTTGTATGAGCTAAGTAGATACACAGAATCACAGAATCTCTTAGATAGGAAAAGACCTCTGAGAATAGCAAGTCCAACCTTTGACTGAACACCAAGGTGTCAACCAGACCCCACAGCACCATGGTCTGATTTACCATAGTCCAGTCGTTTCTTGAGCACCTTCAGGAAGGTGATGCTACCATCTAACTGGTGGTAGACATTCAAATGTTTAACAGCACTCGCTGTGAAGAAATTCCTCCTTATGTCCAAACTGACCCTCCCCTGGTACATCCTGAGGGCATTTCCTCTTGTCTTGTCACTCATTACCTGGGAGAAGAGACTGACCCCCGCCTGGCCACACCTTTCTTTCAGGTAGTTGTAGAGAGTAGTAAGGTCCCCCCTGAGCCTCCTTTTCTCCAGGACAAACAGGCCCATCTACCTCAGCTGCTCCTCATAGGACTTACCCTCATAGCCTTCACCAGCTTCCTTGCCCTTCTCTGGATTCGCTCCAGCACCTCAATATCTTTCTTGAAACTAGAATTAACTACATTTTTGTACATTTATTTAATTACATTTTATTAATCTTTTGGTTATGTTGTATGAATAATAGATAAAGTCTATACTAATTGAGCAAAATAGTTCTTTACAAAGACATTTCTCAGCATGAAACTTTATCATCACAGTGATCTTATAGACCAATGTTAAGTGAAATAGTGCAAATTATTCTTGAAAAGAATTGCAAAATATGGGGAAACACTCTCTCTTACATGCAGTTTTCTTCTGCATATTTTCTACATCAAAACATAGAAATCTCGTGTTATCCATGAACAAGTACAGTGCAAACTACTCATTCAGAAAGAACTTACCATTCAGCAACAAAACTTTCCTTTCCTTATTAGCAGAAACAGAGTGAACACAATGAATATAAGTTTCATTATTTATTTATTCATTATTTCTGGATAAAAGCTAGAACCAAGTTATTCCTTTAAGCCACTGAAACTTTATTGATGTTAAAAGGTTGTGTGAGTTAGGCAGAGGAAAGTGAAATTGTTACTTTTAAATGCTGGGGTAATGGAGCCAAACTTCCTTTCAGAAACAGTAAAGAAATGTGCTTCTAAGAGCTTGACATTTAAATCTATTGTATGATCCATGGTTTTCCATTTCTCTAACACTATCCATTAGTGTGCTAGGGTTTATTTAAGATTTCTCTTTATAACTGAAAGGAGACACAGATATAATTTGACCAGATGTAAGCTTATTGAGCTACTTAGACAAAACCACTTTTTGTTCTCTGGGTCATCATCTTTGAGGTGTAACAGTTTCAGATTTTTTTGGGGTGCTTTTGTTACTAGAGCAAACGCTTTATAAATCAAAAGTGGCAGACTTACAAATCTTCTATACCATGACTATTTCAGACTCATAATACAATAGAACAGATTCACATTCAATTTTAAGCATAAATCAAAATTATATTAGTATCAAAAGCATGCATTATGCAAGTTAAATAATAAACCACTGGTTTACTGAAATGGGATTTGATTTACTATCCAAACTTTTATTGATGTGCATAGAGGTGTCTCTCTTTTATGAATACATGGATCATACCCAGCTCCCAGTGCTGTTCACAGCACGGTATATTAAATTGTCACTAGAAGTACCTGTCACCATAGGAATTTGGTAGAAGGAGTCTGAATATCGAGAAAGGAGAAAAAAAAAAAAACCACAGGGATTATCAACAATCTTATACTGAAGTGGAGAACAGGGCATGGCCGGTCAGAGGAAGACCTAAGGATGTGGGAATACCGAATGAACCACTCAAGTTTTTCTCACCTTTACAGCTGAGATCAGATGAGGTTTCTGTTGTGCCCACTGGTGTAGCCAAGCAGCTGCTGTTTGCAGTTCAATGGATTCTGGTCCTTTTTGACTGGTAGAGATCAGGATCAAGGAAGGGCCATGACAGCAGAACAGAGTGTAACAGTGCAGGTACAAGACAGGGTTGCAGAAGAGGTCTTCCTGTGGCTGCTTAGCTGACGAGAAGGTGAAGGAGTGAGGGGAAAAATAAATTTCCTTCAGACTTTTCTCCTGAGATAAAATATGGCTGAAACTGTGGTGTTCCTGTAGGGTACCTGTTGCTGACTCTCCGTGTGTTGAGATACGAGGCTTGACTCCATTTCAGAAGGCTGATTTATTATGTTAAATATTATATTAAAATACTACATTAAAACTATACTAAAGAACAGAGAGACCAGAAGGCTCAACAAGAATAGAACAGAATAGAATAACAAAATCCTGTGACTGCACACGGCCTTGGCACAGGTGGCTGTGATTGGTCATCAATTGAAAACAATCCACGTGGACCAATCACAGATGCACCTGTTGCATTCCACAGCAGCAGATAGTAATTGTTTACATTTCTCTCCTGAGGCTCCTCAGCTTCTCAGGAGAGGAAAAATCCCAGCAAAGGATTTTTCATAATATCATGGCTACAGGTACCAGCAGCAGGGAAGTTTTCAGCTCAGGGAGGGGCCTCAAACAAAGATGCTTTGATCTGCCCCATGCAGTATAAATATTCCACACCAGGAAAGGCTCAAATGAGGGAAAGGGGGAGACATTGACTACTGCAGACAATAAAAACATCCAGCTGTCCCTCAGCTGCATCATGGAGTATGAATTTCTTTACAGTTTAAAGAATTTTCAGAATTACAGTAGAAGCTATTGCAAATCACATTGGAATCAATAAAAAGAGTTTGAAATTATAGCCTCTGTTTGAGTTTGGAGTAAAGTATCTCCTGGTTGAACATCCAGCCTTTCAACAAATGAGCAAGCCACAACTAGCAAATATTCCCACCATTTTCATGCTGAAGAAACTCAAGACTGTTCTGAGGGTGTTTTGCTGAATGTTAATATTAAGCCATCAGTTAGCTCTTGGCGTGTGACATTTGGCATTTGTGTGTTGCAGCTATAAGAAGATGTGAATCTAGTCTTGGTTCAAAACCTATAATATTTTGTTTATTGATTGTTTCTTAGTTTTTCCAGTATATGCATACCACTGATTCAAATCTGCTAGATTTCAAGGGAAACACCAGCAGAATGAGTTGCCCAGGGAAGTAGTGGAGTCACCATCCCTGGATGTGTTCAAAAAAAGACTGGATGTGGCACTTAGTGCCATGACCTAGTTGAGGTGTTAGAACATGGGTTGGACTCTATGATCTTAAAGGTCCCTTCCAACCTAGAAATTCTGTGATTCTGTGAATTCCATGTTTTCTGTATTGCTACCCCACATAATAGAAGCCCATGCTCAATAAATTCAAATTTTACTATCAGACTTTGTGAACTCTAAGAAAACAGGCAAGTCAAAAAAAAAAAAAAAAAAAAAAAAAAAACCCAAAAAAACCCACTTGTCTGGCTGGCACCCTTCCTGGAAGTGGCAGCATGTCTTTTGCCTTGTGGTGGAAGAGGGTAGGAATAACTTTACGTGAAGCTCCATTTGGTTGCCCACAGGCTCACTCAATCAGAACACTGACCTTCCAGGCTGCTTTCCACTTCCAGGTCTCTCACACTGTCAGGCCCTGCCAGCACCATTCTGCCCAGCATGGAGACACCGCTGAAATTCAGGCTGGCTGCAGCTGCCTCCCCTGTTTCACCTGTGGCTGCAAGCACATGCTGGCTCCACGGCAAACATTCCCTGTTTGTGCCTAAAACTGCTCACACACAGCATGTGTCCCTTTCTTCTGTTCCCAGGGATATGGATTTTTGACACTTTCAGGAGGTTGCTTCCATAGCTAGTTCAAGTGTTCTATGATCCCAAAAAGTCAGATAATAGAAACTAATAATGACATTTAGGTAAAAGATCTCACAAAGAAGTTTGTTGCTGTAGCCATAATGCTCCAATTTTTTTAAATTTTTTTTTTTCTTAAAGATATGGCTTTAAAAATATCTCTAAAAGAAGAAATACATCTTGCCAGCTTAATTATAAACACATTGGGGAAAAGTGTCTATGGACTTCTCATTTTCCTTATAAATGAACTTACTCTGGACTAGACTTTCACAAAACACCTAGGTTCAAGTTCGGTTGCGATGCCACCAGCTAATTACACATCTTTCAGTTATGCTTTTTATAAAATTATCTGACATTATTTCACTGACAGTTACATGTCATGACGCATAATATAACTATGACTTGTCAGCAGAGAAGTCAGAATCCCTCACTTTAATGGAAGGCAGACTATCTTGCATTTTTTCCCAGAAATGTTGAATTTATGAAAATTGACCTTGATTTAATTTGACATGAAACTCATCTCAATGGAAAGATTATTATTACATTGTATTACTTGTTAAATCATCCTATCATTATTTTTTCTTTTTCCTTGTAGAGCTACAGCTTTCCTTTTCCCTCCTGCTCCTTTTTTTTTTTTTTTTTTTTTTTGCAAAGACAAATGAAGTGACAATTATTTTTTGAATTGCTTAGAGCTATTTTCATGTTACCTGAAGATTTCAGCAGTGACACCTTGCTCATACAGGTAGTGCTCATCATCTATTGGCAGACAGTGCTGGCTGAGAAGCCACACATCATTACACAAAGTATTCAGCCTTTTTAAGGTAAATCTCTTTTTTTTTTTGGCTCTTTTTTTGGAATAGGTAGTGTTAGAGCAGAAGACCAGGAAGAAGGAAAATCTGCATGTCAGCTCTGAGGACAGCTCTTAGAGTTGGTCCTCCTGAAGGTTACAAGTCCAGGAAGAGCACTCTGTTGCACTATCCTTTTTTAAAATAACAGCAATGTTACTAAGGAACAGCAGAAATTCAGGACATTAGTGCACAAAAAAAAAAAAAAAGCTATCAAAACAAAACCAGTCTTCTTTTATGCCTATTGATTTCTCCTATCAAATCAAAATGGGGCCTGAAATCTCCTGCTTTAAATACCTTTATGTTATTTTTGACAGCACAAGCAGAATATCTCTCTAACGGTGTTGTTACAGTCAATTAATTTCCTGCTTTTGTTATGGTAGAAAAATTCTTTTTTTTTATTCATAGCAAGCATGCTAATATTTCAAATATGCCTAGAACTGAGATATTTCAAATATGCCTAGAATTGAGATATTTGAAAGATCCTATTTAGATTACTTTTTTAAAGTCTCATGAAAACTAAAAGTAAATATACCTCATAAGAAATGCCTAAACAAATCACATAAAGAGTAATATTCATAAAATAAGTAATCATATTTTCATCTTTCCTTTTTGTGGCACAAAGCAAAGGCCATAGAAATCTAAGGAACCATTTGTCAATTACTTCAATTGATTTTAAAACAATCTTTGTTTACATGAAAATGGTGAATCTGATACTACTCTGAAGTCTACTACTACATAAGTATTCACAGTGTTTAGTCCAGAGATAATTGGGTGACTTAGATAATGTGGGAACTTTGTGGTACATTTATTGTCATGTATCCAAGGACTGCAGAGTGCTGTAACTCTGCACCCACAAAATAGCCCTATTTTTATGTCCCCACTAAAGCTGAATGGATTAATATCTTGCTTGTGAGGAAATAAATAACACATCAGTTTGTGCCAAATGAGCTATTTGGAATTGGACTCTCATAGCAATTTGAGACAACAAACACTATGCCTACTCACTTCTGAAGACAAAAGTAAGAGGCCTTGGAGCAAATAGGCTACTGGGATTGTAGGCAATTTAGAAAGGTTTTACTGCAGCAGAACAAGAGATGTAGAGACAAGACAGATTCCAGGAGTCATGCTGGGTCAGCTCTCTTACTGAAGGGCCCTCCATCTTAACTTGATGAGGAATTTCATAAGCTGTTGTACAGATTTTTGCTGGAGTGGAGTTTCTTTTCTCCACAGCAGCCAGTATGGGGCTGTGTTTTGGATTTGTGCTGGCAACAGTGCTGATAACATAGGGATGTTTTTGATACCACTGACACAGAGCAAGTTTTTTTCTGCTCGTCACCCCACTCCCACCAGTGAGGAGGCTGGGGAAGCACGAGGAGGCTGGGGAAGCACAAGTAGTTGGGAAGGACACAGCCAGGACCCAACTGACCAAAGGGCCATTCCATACCTCATGGCATTGTGCTCCATTATAAAGCTATCCGTGAGGAAGGCCATCTGTGGTTGCCGATATCTGGGGACTGCTTGGGCATGAGGCTGTGAGCATTTGGGGGTTTTTGCATCACTTGTCTGTCATGGTTTAATATATTTTCCTCTTTGAATTTTTTCTCTGGTTTCTGGTATTTTGGTTTTTTGGTTTTTGGGTTTGGTTTTTTTTTTTTTTTAATTATTAAATTGTCTTTATCTCAACCCATGAGTTCTCTCATTTGCACAGTTCTGGTTCAGTGAGTGGCTGTGTGGGGCTGAGCTGCTGTCTGGGACTAAAACACAGCTGCTGCATTTCACTGACCAATAGACAATTACTTTCAAAGAAAATATTATCTTCAATGCCATATTTCCTTGAACTTTGAAGGAAATATCAGACAATACAGTCAAAGCTGTTTCTAACAGGAATTCCTTGTAGAAATTCAGACAGACAAGGAAGCATACTTCAGTCCAGAGGTTCAGACATTCAGAAGAAGTAGTTCTCCCATAAAAAGCCACTAAAATATAGTACTGAAATCTAATATAAAAAATATAACATTGCTGGTTTAGATTTCACAGGAATTACATTTATCAGAAAAAGATTGCAGGCCAAACCAGAATTTCTTAGCACTCTTCTTATCTGAGCTATCCTTAAGTCATCTACCTTTGAATAAAGTTGTAGCACTCAAGCTTTTCTGAAATAATAACTTCTAAAAGCATTATTTATTTGGTGATATTTCTGTATAATGTAATCATCTAACAAGAGATTTTAGTATAAAATTATTGAAATACAAAGCTCAGAAGCATCATGATGTACTTGCATCCCCAGGTAGATTCTCACTGCAAGGAAACATTGATGAAATCTAATTATATTTTTAGTGTGTGGCTTTCTTTTCTTAGTTTCAACATGTTAAACCACTTGGTTTTCAAATTATTCTGACCAAAGCTTATAGTATTGTTTTATAATATCTCACCTAAGGATTTTCTTTTACCATGTCATAAATGTAAGTGGAAAACATACAGTGATAATAATTTAGAATGCAAGCCATAAAGGAAAAATAAGATTCAAATTCAGATTTGCCCTATGGTTATAATTGTGGTGCCAGTTGGTATCAGAGCAAGGCCTGTGTACACACCCAATGCACTAAGGTATTATTTGCCTGGTCCAGGAACTCCCCAGATGATCTCTGCACAGAGACTGAATAGATATAATGGACTGATTTGAGATATCAAAAGGTGATTGACATATTTCCCAGCCTCCTTCACAACAAAGTTTTTTACTAATTGCTGCAGGAACACTAGAATTGGGAATTTTGGAAAGATCAAGAGATTTCCCTAGGCAGCTTCTGCTGTGCATAAACTAATTGTTATGTTTAAATATACAGATTAATATCCTGGGTGGAGACTTGGACTATCACAGAGAATCTCAGGTGATTCCAAATTGTAGAACTGGCTGTATTATACATAGCTGTAAGTACAAACTGTTACTGCAGATGCAGCATCATAAAATAAGTCCTTTGTACTTTATATATACTTCTATATGTGGTTATAACTATAGATATACTTATATATGTATATAACTTTATATATATATATAACTTATATATAACTTTATATATACATTTATACATGTGCTATAACTATAATAAGGAGATATTTTGTATTAAGATTAATATAATCAATAGTAAAGGGTTAAAGGTGTTGCTGAAGAGGTTATGTAGGACCTTGGGCAGCAGGAGTACAAAAACCAAGTAGAAAAGTGATTCAAGATATCTGTCCTGATTCAGCTGAAGATGCTGTTACAAGCACCCCTGCAATGGAGATCTCTATTGCTATCCAGACAGCAAATAAACATTAATTAGAGATTTTTATCTTCTGTGTGAGCACTGTCTTATGCAACAAGGAGTTTTTAGCAATTTTTCTGTGTCTGCAAAGCCTGCAATAAGTACCCTCCATTTTATTTGAACACTCCTTATTAACATAAATATATTAAATTTGTTTATGATAGCTCACATTATGATAAATGTGTGTTATAGGAAATTTTATAACAACTTGCTTCAGAGTCCCTTATCAATACCCAGGTGACTTCAGTTAGTCATTCAAACATTGCTATGTATGGTATTCTAGCTGTAGGGCAAGTGAAAAAAGAGAGGGGTCTGTCATTTCGTTGACCTTCTCAATAACTGGATAAGCTTTCATCAACTTTCTCATAGCAACATCTGACTGATTGACTAGGTTAATCCAAACAGAGGAGCAAAAGCCAAGCAGACCATTTGCATATTATATTAATGACATTCATAAAACACCATTTGGCATTCCTATGGGAAGTATAACAGCACAATCTGATTTCGCATTCACTAATTGTTGCAAAGAATGGCAGTGTTTACCTCTAATATTTTAGGGACACAGTTTATTTTTACTTTTCTAGGAATGCAAATCATAATTGCATGAGAATGAAATATGCCTCTGGACGACCTGTGAAGGAAAAGAAATTAACTGATAAAGAAAGAAGGTCCAAAATTATTCTAACTCACCTAAAGATTTAGGTTAAAATACCCACATTGAACAAATCTCCAAAGATCAAGGAATGTGACCTACCTTGGACAGAGGCAATAAAGGCAGGCAGTTAATTTTGAAATCAGAAGCTCATAAAAACTCAGGGCAAGAGGTAGCTCATGAAGTGCCCCTGGTTATACAATCATTGTATAACCAAATATTAAAATGCAGACTGTGTAGAGGTTTTTTTTCAATATTGTTGTTATTATTATTATTATTATTATTATTATTAAAGCACTGGGTATAATTTCACAGTCTCAGGAGCTAAAGATTGGGAGACTCAGTTCTATCCCTGTTTCCTTTCCTCTTAAAAGAGTACAAGCTATAGCAAACTCTGCTTCATAATACTTCATTACCACTCATGTATGAGTTCAGACATGCTGCCCAGTGTGCAAAAAACTGAGGGAAAACAAAACCTTTTTTTCTTTTCTTTCTTTCTTTCTTTCTTTCTTTCTTTCTTTCTTTCTTTCTTTCTTTCTTTCTTTCTTTCTTTCTTTCTTTCTTTCTTTCTCTTTTTTCTTTCTTTTCCTTCCTTCCTTCCTTCCTTCCTTCCTTCCTTCCTTCCTTCCTTCCTTCCTTCCTCCCTTCCTTTTCCTTTTTTTCCTTTTCTCTCTAGTATACCAAAAGTTAAGTACTAGAATATAAAGAAAGATGCATTTTCAGATGTAATTATTCAACTGTGTGCAATCTAAAATTTTCTTACTTTTTTAAGCACATTCAAGCAAACCAGAGAGCCACATCAGTGCTGACTGTTCCTGTTCAGACCTTCCAGAGCCTTTGCAGCCCCTACATTATTTATATATAGATATAGATATAGATATAGATATAGATTATATAGATATAAATATATGTCTATGCATGCATATATTTGGCATATTCCCTGTATAACTACGTAACTGCATGTGGGAGATTAATAGTGAATGGAACTGAGTCATTGTTTCTCATTATGGACCTTGCCAAATGTAGTGGATCTTTCTCTTCAAGGAAAGTTATTTGCAAACACTGTCATCACTGCATTCCACAGGTGTATTGCTTTACCACTAAACCACACTGTGCCTTGGAATGTCACCTGTGTATACATGAATAGAAATTCTGTGCCTTTTAGACTGTGCTGAATTCAACTGCAGACATTACACAGCATGCTTGGAAGTCAGTTCTAACATCTTATTGCCCTCCACAGCTCTGCTGTCTTTCTACAGGAAAATGATGGGAAATGAGAGGCAAGTAAATAACTCTGTTTCCTGCTGCCATGATTTAAACCCATTTGGAGATTAAGCACCACACAGTCACTTGCTCAATACTGCCCTCTCCTCCCCCTCAACCCAGTGGAATGGGGAGGAGAATCCAAGTGGAGCTTCTATGTTGAAATAAGAACAATTTAATAACAGAAAATAACTGTAAAATGCAGTAAGGGTAAATAATAAAAAACAAGTAATGCACAGTGCAATTACTCTATGCCCTGCTGACCAACGCCATACCTCCCCTTCTTCCCTCTTTCCCCACTTTATACACTGACAACATGCCATATGGTCTGGAATATCCCTTTGGTCACTTTGGGTCACCTGTCCCAATGGTCTCCTCCCAACCTCCTGTGAACCCCCAACTTCCTTGCCAGTGTGGCTGTACGAAAGCTGAAAAGACCTTGGCTCTGTGCAAGGCCTGTTTAGCAATAATAAAAGCATCTCTGTATTGTCAACCCTGCTCTCAGCACAAATCCAAAACCTAGCCCTGCTCTAGCCACTGTAAATAAAATTAACTCTAGCCCAGCTAAAACCAGCATACCTGCCTATGACAGCATCTGATGGTTTTTTCTTTTTTACAGATCTTGAAGCTCTGAAACTTTTTACTCAAAAAAAAAATAAAGTAAACTAGATTAAGGAGTAGATTAATGTGTTGAATGGAACATAAAGACACTAATAGTTAATTTCTGCACATTAAATACATGCCATGTACTCTGCGGCTTTTTTTGAAATACTGATATACTTAAGCATGAGAAGACAAACTCCTGCTCTCTATATTCAGTTTAATACATAGTACTCGAGATTTGTAGAAACTTTCACAAAAAACAAAAGTAAAAAACTGCAAGGAAATTTGAGGAAATCCCTGAGGACATGGACTTTTACTGCTTATATAACTTTGAGCTGATTACATGACTACTGAACTAGTTATTTGTAAGCACTATAGTAATGTTTGATAGCTACACTTCTACCAATCCATGAGTTTCTAATTAGCAGAGGAGCTGCCTCCCTAAATTTAAATTAAGTGCTTATTGGAGACATTTATACTCAAGTTGCTTCAAATGCAAGAACTTGTACTTAGTATTAAATATGCATATTGATATTTTACTGATTATAGCTTTATTTTCATATGTCAATTTGCAACCTAGACTCAAGAGATTGTATTAGAAGAACAAAAAGGGATTTACATATTTCACTTACTCTTCAGTTCAACTTGTTTTCCAATTAAGTTCTGTTTTTTCCTGTATGTCCTTAAGCATTAGAGGGATCTCTGGTAGCAGTGTCTGAATGTTGAACACTGTCTTATTTAAATGTGGATTATCTTTGTAACTGCCACCCTTGTCCCAGTAATTATTAAGATTTTTATAGTTTAACCTGGTCTTCCAAACAGGTGTTCCCTGCAAAGCACAGACTAAAATAGCATGTGCAATGTTATACTTCTGATTAGTGCAATTAGTATCTGCAGTATAGAATTTAGAATTTTCTACCATGATACTGTCAAAAGAAGAAGACTAGGAAACCACTAGGAAAACACTGTGAAAGATTTCATTTTGGATTCAAATTTGAGGGCCTACATTGTATTCATAAAATGCATCTGCTCAGATAATTGCTATTTGTTGGGTTTTACACTGCTGTCAGACACAAGGGACATCTGCAGTACATAATAGTGTATTTATGCATCAAGTGAAGTTTTGAATACATGGTCACATAAATAAATTATCCCTCTGAAGGATGAATTAGCATAATTTATATCAACATGCACTGAAATCCATATCATTTTTTTTCCTGTTTAAGTAGAGCAGGTGAAAGTTTTCTTGTACTTGTCATGCCAGCATTCTGTTTTACAGAATTCAACCTGTTTTACAGAATAATCACAGTCAAAATTGAACCAATAAAGATTTATTCTGCTTTCAATATAAATAAGATTTGTTTTTCTTAATGCTTAGCAAAGTGTTTCTCTGGTACCTTTATTTGACAAAGTATTTTTTAAAAATGCTATATGTTTTCCTTAGAAAGGCAAAACAGAGAGAATTGTGAGACACGAAAAATTACAAAGTTATTTTCCATGTTTTTTATTATAAGCCATATTTTAGGGTGGAAGAATAATTTCTCTATACTTAACTTTTCTAGTTTCTGGAAGTCATACTAAAGAAGTCCTATTAACAGATAGATCTAATGATAACTTCTAACTAGCCAAGATGAGAGCTGTGTGGTATTTGGAAGCACCTGAGCAAGAGTCTTTCAACTGACAGGGCAGTTCTTGTGATTTCTACACATTCATTGTGTCACCTTGCCAATTCCAGAGCTCTTGCACAGCTGTTCCTCACAGACTGCTTCTCCCAGCACAGCCAGGATGGCCAGAAACCCTGTGGCAAAGAGCAACATTTTCAAGCTTCCTTAAACATATGGGAAGTGAATCTGAAAAATTAAAACATATATATGTAGATTCTATGGGTGGTGCTTCTATACAAGTAAAGCATGCTTTGTTTTTAGGAAGCAGTTTCACTCTGTGGGAACTAAACCACACCAGTTATAAGGCAGTGTAGGGTCACCTCAACCCAGTGCTGTTTTGTGCAGTCATCAGATACTAAATCATCAGTTTTGTCATCAGTTCTCTTTTGTATTGCAGAGCAGACAGGGTTTACACTCAGGACATCACTATTTTGTACTAAAGATGTCTTTGTTCAGGAAACACTTTAATGCAGAGAGACAGCTGTCCAGTAAGGCATTGCACAGAGACGGTGTCCTACAGATTGATTGACAGAGCTGTGATACAGCTTGGGATAAAAGGATTCAGTAGTGGCTTAAACATATCAGAATTTCCCAACAATCACCTCTCCATTGACTGCTGCTCTCTCAGCTAGACTAAGAGCCACTGGGGTAATGGACTGTCACATGCAATGCTCAGCACACACAGCTTTCAGCCAGGATCATCTACAGAGCCTGGCACTTTGATTGCGATGAAGTCCTACTAAATGTGGGGCTGACCCCATGCAATCCTCCCTTGAAGCTATTTCTTCTTGCTCTCTAGGGTTAAGGGAGACCTTATGGTCCTGAGCTCCCTGCACAGCACAGAACTTTACCCTGGCACCTGGAGCACTTCCTCTCCCTCCTTCTTCCCCTATTTAACTACGTTATCCCAAAGGCGCTACCACCATCGCTGATGGACTAAGACTTGGCCAGCAGTGGTCTGTCCTGGAGCCAGCTGACATTGGCTCTGTCAGAACTGAGGGAAGTTCCTGGCATTTCCTCACAGAAGCCACCTCTGGAGCTCTCCTCCACCAAAATCTTGCCACACAACCCTGATACGTTTCTCTCTTGCAGTTCTCAGCATTTATGGCACCATACTTCTGAGCTAAAAGTTAAAATGTGGTGGAAAGCTAGGCAAGAGATGACAAGGCTGATACTGGAATGAATAACCGAAGAATAAAAATTCCACTTATGTAGCTTCTGGCATTTAATAATGAAAAAGGCTGCATCTACAAATTACCATCTCATGTTATAAAAGTGTTTCAACATGTTTTATGGAAAATTTTTTTTTTTGCTCTGAGTACGTAGCTATACCAAGTGTTAGTAATTTTATCTCTTTGTGGGAATTTTTTTTTCTAAGCAAAAATGATACGTAAAGTTCCATTATAGCATAAAAGAAAAATCTTTAGTTGGGAAGACACAGACACAAATTTTCACTGTTGCAGTTCCCTGATTAACACTCTGAAGACAGTGTCTGTTTGTACCCCACAGTCTAAATTGTCTCAGGTGCTAGGATGTGACAGTATATTTTCAAACTCCACTTCTACCTTAAAAAAAATGTAGCCCTCTAGTACCTTTCAGTATCTGTAATTCCACTCCATCTAAATTGGAGGTGTGCTTTCCATATTTGCTTGTTCCATTGAAAAATGGCTTTCATCCACACAGTCAATGTTGTTCGTGAAACTTAGACAGTGAACTGGCAATTTGCTTGTACATCAGCAAGATTGTATGATCACCCCTCTGTAGTCACAAAGATCAGTTCACATAATACAATATATGCTATTATACAATATTTAAAAAGAAAATGTAGTTGAAAAATCTTTGTTAGTCTTGAATGAAAAATATTTGTGCATGTTCAGTTACCAAATATATAGTGTTCTTCATGGATATAATTTTTTAAGAGTCAATGTATATGCAACATATATATATGTGCATATATATATTTTGTTACATCACATTTTCAGTTTTATAAAGAACTCTTAAGATAATTCCAGTGTTCATCTCTCAGACTTGCATACATACTCAGTTACTCTGGGAGCAGAATAGCTCAGAGCTCAGAATGACCACATGTAATGGAAGTGTACGTACCTTCACTCTGACTTCTCAAGAGTGTCAAGGGTAGACTTAAGTAGTGACCAAATCACTGCCTGTTTAATTCTACTGGTAGTTTCCTGAAATAATCTGCTGTATCATGACTATTTTATGTAACACTAGAGCACCAAATAAATGTCATATTACTAGCACCTAAATTCTGGCCATCATATTTTAGTGACAAAATGCTGCATTTCATATTAAGCTATCAGTCTTCTTTAGTAGAACTATTTCCAAATCTTTCTGTAGATCTCAGAGGCAGCTCATTATAGAGCAGATCCTCTTGTCTAACAAGCTGATTAATGAACGAAGCCTTTTTTTGGTTTTTTTCTCTCTCCTTCTTTTTCTTTACCCTTCTCATGGTAGACACTGAAATGAATTCTGTCATTCCCATCAGGAGCCCACTGCACAGGTAGTATTCAGACAAGCCTCCAGAAGTCCACCTACGCAATCACTTTCTTGTCAGAACATTGCTGAATCTCACATTTTCTCTCCTTCACTCTTTGTCTTCCCATATCCACCTTCATAATGACTGTCTAATTTTCACTCCACAGCCAAAATATTTTTTAAAATTCTGATCTTTATTAGTAGCTTCTATTACAACTGAGTGGCATTTGGAGCTGTTAGCAGTGAGAAAAGTAGGATACTAAGACCTCTGAATAAATAAAATACAGTGCCCTCACTTTTTGATGACTTGATAGAAAAAAAATATAATTTTTGGAAGTAATATGAATCTATTCACAGACATTGCATTTAGGATAAATAAACCTTGAGCTTAATAGTAAACTACTGTATAGTATGTATACTTCACATCAATGTGGAAGTACTAAAATCTTTGTGCCAAAATAAATATAGTAATGCCTTATATCTGGAGTCTCAAGAAGCAGCACTCATGTCCCTTCCTGTTTCAAACTAAAAAATCATAGTTTATTTGATTTCCTTTTTTGGACACCAAGAGCCCACCAAAGCCATTCTACCATTCTCCTCTACAACTGGGCAGGGCAGAGAAAATTCAATGCAGGATTCATGGGTTGAGGTAAGGACTAGGAGAGGTCATGCTCGAAATACCATGTCAGGCAAAACAGATTTAATTTGGGGATATTATTTGAATTTATTACTAACAAAATCAGAGTGGGATAATGTGAAGTAAAATAAATCTTTAAAACACCTTTTCCCCACCTCTCCCTCCTTCCCAGCTCTACCTCCTACCCCTGCAGACTGCAGTGCAGGGAGACAAGGAATGGAGATTATGGTCAGGTCATCACAGGTTATTTCTCTTGCTGCTTACAGATAAGACCATTCCCACTGCTCCAGAACTGTCCACAGGAGACAGCGCTCCATGAACTTCTCCAACATGAGTCGATCTCATGGGATACAGTTCTTCATGAGCTGCTGCAACATAGGTGACTCTTCCATGGGATACAGTCCTTCTTGCACAACCTGTTCCAACATGGGTCCTCCACAGGGTCACAAGTCCTACCAGGAAACCTATTCCAGTATGGGATCCTCTCTCCATGGGTCTGCAGGTCACTGCCAGGAACCTGTTATGACACCAGTTTTCCACAGGTCCACAGCCTTCTCTTGAGCACCCAGCTGCTCCAGCGCAGGTCTCCTCCACAGTGGATCTCTGTCCCCCATGTGCTGCAGGGGCACAGCTGCTCACCATGGTTTTCACCATGGGCTGTAGGGGCATCTCAGCTGCAGCACCTGGAGCATCTCCTCCTCCTCCATCTCCACTGACCTTGGTGCCTCCACAGTTGCTCCTCTCACTTATTCTCACCCTGCTCTTCTCTGGCCACAGCTACATCTGCACAACAACTTTTTTTTTCTTGTTAAATATGTTATCAGAGAGGCATTAACCAGCATCTCTGATTGGCCAGTGGTAGGTCCATCTTGAAGCCAGCTGGCATTGGATCTGCTGGACGGGGAGGAAGCTTCTGGCAGATTCTCACAGAAGCCAACCCTCTAGCCCTCACACTACCAAAACCTGGCCATGAAAACCTGACACATATCACATTTCCTAAAGCTCTGCCCATTCTCCCTTGGTGAACGGGACAAAGCACTCCAGCTCAGGCATTGCCAAGGCTTCCCAGAACAGAGGACTGTGCATTCCAGGGAGGTGTTTTCCCTTCTCTGCCATGGTATCGTACTGACTCAGGCACCAGATTGCCATCCAGTGTCCCTGGCCTCTTCTGGAGAATTGATTCCTGTCATGCTGCTGCCTTGCCTTGCAAAGTTCAGGGATGGCATAAATCTTCAGTAGCTGTCTAGGCAACCTGGGGCAGGAGTTGCTGATGCTACAGTGGTACCTTACCTTCTTAGCAATGAAATTCAGATTATTAATCTTACCTTTAGTGCATTAATCTTAGGTGCATTCATGTTAGGGAGAATCCTTATTTTCTACTACCAGAGCATGACAGATTTCTGTTATGGTTTGAGTATAGACATTATTCCTCTTTGTTTATTCTCAGTTCAATATGTAAAATGATCTTACTCAAAGCAGGAGTCCAAGAGTCTTACCTAGGATAACAATAGCACCTGTAATAACACTACGATGGCATAAAGAACCTCAGATCATATTCACTTTTCTACTCATGTGAGGAAATAGAACTGAAATTAAAATAAGTGGAAATATTTGATGTTGTTTTGGAAAAGCATAAAGAAATCAAGAAAACTGAATAGCTTTGATGATTAACAACTGGATTGTAAACTTAGGGAATTAAGCTCTTTATGTACTTTTACTATGGACTGATTAAATACTGGATATCTTTACCCAAAATGCATTGCTCTCAGTCTCTCCTGTGTAAATTCCAATATGATGTAATACAATTTATTCTAATTAAAAACATAAAAGCACAGCTTCCATGAACAGTAGCAGAATCATTTTGGCAATATACAGAGTGACACTGTAAAAAGCAATATTTCAGTAAACATAAAGACATGAATCAGAAGACCAGAATTCAAGAATTTTTTTTTGACGATTTTGTATAGCCACATCACTCATCAATAGAAAGGTGTCAGTTGCAGGTCTTTGGATTTCAAAATTAATTTTTCAATCATTGTAGCAAGTGAATGCAAAGTGAGTGCATCTGGCCATATGTTACATGTTCATAACCACTGGCAAAAACAAATGCCTGTCAAGCGCTATTACCAGTAAACCTACCTTTTCACTGGGAAAGTAATTCTCTGCAAATATTTTATTTTAATCACTCCAAGGCAAATTTCTCAGGAATTCTTTCTTTTAGCCTCAGGATATCCTGGGGGCCAGCTCACATGTTTGATTGCCATGATCTGTAAGAGGTCCTCAGTCAGAACGTTTTTCTCAACCAGCTGTGCAAATGGAAAATGCATGGTACACAAGGTCATTTCAATCTGTCTGCACTCAGATTAGTCTGGACCATGAACTCTCAAAATGTCTATAAGACACCATAAAAATAAACAAATGTTTATGATGCCCATTCAAGGAAAGAAAACAAAAATAAACAAACTAAAACCTCCAAACAAGAAAATCACAGCAGCAGCAACAACAACAGCAATATTTAGGACTCAGTTATTACAGAAAAAGAAAAAAATCTGCTGTAAGAGTATTGACTTGCATCATCCAGACTCACAGCATCTGCCTAGCCTTTGAAGGAGAAAACTAACCTTAACATCAGAACCATAAAATACTTTTAAGTTGCTAGTGGGGAGATTTCCTGCTAAGTGAGGCTCAGACACAAGACATCAACTGTTCTACCCAGAACAAACAAACCACACCTAAAATCACTCTTCATTTACTGTCCAGTCACAGAAAATAGGAAGAGTTTACTTTTTCAATCAATATATACCCTGGTTATTTTCTAACTCTGAAAGCATTGTTTTAGCTCATAGCAATGGCATTGCACAGAAACACACACAATGGATTAGCTAATGAATAAAACAGCACTAAGAATAAAACACAACAAATGACAGACAAAATGACATTTATAACCACATTTGCACCCAGGAATTAAGAATTCAAAATACTATAAAATTTTAAAATACAGACTTTTCAAGAGGAAACACAATAAACATAAAAAGTAAAAAGGAGATATTCTGAAGAAAATTATGTGTATAATAATACCTATTGAACACATTCTTTACATTAAAAATCTCTGGAATTTCTATGGGAATTTTTGATGCTTAATTGTGAATATTTAGTTATTTAGTATGCATATCATTATGACAAACAGATAGAACTGGACATCATCAGCAATAACCACAGCTGTCCAGACACAAAAACAAAAGCATGTACCCTTTGTACCCATGCCAGGTAGCTGGAAGAGACCCTGAATAGTTAATTTCAGCATAGGAATTAGAACTAGTTTGTGTGAAACCACTGTTCATCATTTAGAAATGTCAAAGTGCATAAAAATGGGAAGAAATAAATGCTTTATTTTCATGTAAGAAACAAAGGTGACATAAAGCTGACCTATTTTCATGATGAAGAGTAAAACAAGAACAAAAACATGAATTAAGATTAAATTGACTAAAAATACAAGAACGCAATAGTACACAATCAGAATTACATTTTGAAGTAGCAGTGTGGTCATATCTTCACTTTTTTCTATTGTATTAAAATTTATACTACAGAATCAGTATTTCGGAATCTTCTTTTCTCTTATTTAATCTGAAACTCTCTTTCCTTGGCTTGCAGATATTGCAAAAATATTAGTTATCTAAAAACGATTCCTGATCGCTCTACTTTAACATCAAGTCAGCACACTTTGGTTTGATAGTTATTTCTGATATAGCTATTATATATTAAATGAAAAATGATTTGGCATTATTTATTCTTCTTTATATATAATTGTAGCAACCAAAGTACATTACAGAATAACATGAATAGCTATTTTACTTTCATTGAAATGCTGTGGGGGCAGTGGTGTCTTTAGATAGGCAGCCACAGGTTTTCATGTGACCAAAAGACACATATTCATACCCAAGACAGAATCATTCTATTTGTTTTACAACAATGTCAAGTTTTTTCACCAGGTTTATAAAAAAAATAATTAACTTGAATAGTTATGTTTTAAACTTTGAATAAAGGATTATTTTTCCATGCAATTTCCAGAGCATAGACCATGCATTTGTCTGATACTGTTGAAAAAGCTGAAATTTAGATGTGGTAGTCTGGAACAGAATGGTTAACACATTTTTAATACAAATGCACATGGAAGTGCAGAAATACCAGCACGGCATTTCTCACTTCTGTTTTTTGGTTTGGGTTTGTTTGTTGGTTGTGAGGTTTTTTATGATGGTAGCAGAAAAGCTGAAAACAGGGCTGTACTCTCCAAGGAGATATCTTTGTAAGTGTAAAAGTAACAGTTGACTGCTATTTTAACCTCTGGGGTTTTTTTTCTTTTTTTTTTTTTCCTTTGGTGGCAAGGAGGGGCAATTTTCAGTTTAAATTTCCAGAATCCTTAATGCTTGACTCTGTCCTTTCTGAAGTACGAATGACAGCATAGTTTACACCAGTCAAATCTGCTAGGTTACTTTTCAAACTGATTTTGCATTCCTTGCTCTCTTCTTGTAAGCTCTAGTATTTGAGTTAATAGTGTTTAACTTTTTTTGACTAATTTTTACTTCAAAAACGTCAGGAATGTAATATTAGCTTTAAATAGTTTATGCAAAGGACTTTAGATAAGTAACAGAAAAATTAATTATCTAGTCTCCTACATTCTTTAAAAGAGAAAGAAATAAGAACATCAAGTTCTTTCTCTAAGATTTCTCTAAGACAAAGTCAGGAAGTGTTACTGGAAAAAGAAAGCAAAACTTTCCCCAGAAATTTAAATTTCAGACATTCTTGTCCAAAGGATGAATTGTAAGAAAGAATTATCTCATTTTACAATTGATTGTAACAGTACAGGGTGAACCTCAGTGCTCTTTTTTGTGTCTTTTTAAGATCTGGTATATGTCTTTTAACAAAAGGGGAGCAAACAGCACACCATTTTCAAGATAAGGTCCTGCTGAGTGTACTCAGGCAGGTTTTTTGCTTTGTGACCTATTGCTTTCTGAATCACTCTAACTTGTTTTACTTTCACAGCCATCCTTGAGCCTTCGTTCATGTGAAACTATGTGTCGAAACACCATGGAATGCTCTGCAGAGGAAAAATACAAGACCACCACTGCATGCGTAAAGGCAGACTTGGAGGCAAGGAGAGGTTTCCCTTGCCTGTCTTACTTTATCTTTGTATATGTTGACCTTTACGTTCCCTACTACCACCCAGTCACTTATTTGCATAACATTTCTGTCATCCTTCATTGTCAGTTTTCTTGAATTTGGATATGAATATAAATGCTATACTGAAGAGCTTACCACCAACAGGAAGATGTGTCGCACAGCTCTTTGGGTTCCTTTCCAGAGCTTTCATGAATATCTACCATTCCGTAGTAAATAAATACACGTTGATAAATACAGGCTGGTGACTCAGGAAATGTTTACAAAATTTGCTAAACTATGCTAAAGACAGATTCAGGAAAAACAATGGGATTTAATCCATTTTATTTGTCTAGAGTGAGATGATTCTTAACTTTATACTGTAGGTCTTTACACTATGTGTGAATACAGATATTTTCAAATTATTCTCAGTCTATGAAGAAAGAGTATATATCATTTTGATTATTTAAAATATTCATCCTGAATAGAGTAATGTTCTTCAGACTAATTATAATATAAATATCTTGATTTGTAAATAAATTATAAAAATTACAAAATGTTATGTTCTAAACTATGCATTATAGCATAAATCACCAGAAAAGGAATGATGAAAAGTCTAGACTTCTTTGATTTCTCAGTTGCATTGTGATATGAGACAGAAGGAAACTTCCCTTTTTCTGGCTCTTCCTGTTTTATGTATATCTACAGAAACCTGATTAAAAACTGTTATTCTTGGCTGCTGGATTTTTTTTTTTTTTTTTATTTCATCAGCTTCCTTTTTCTTTTTTCTTTAATAATGATCATCTGAGAGCAGTTGAACACAGAAAAGTGAATTAAGCACTCAAGTCCTCTTTTTTTCAGGCTGAACAGCTCAAGTAAAGGAAGCACCAGTATTACAAGTCTTCAATAGCCGGCATGAGTCACATACTGTTTCTTTCTCCCATTTTCCTGCTTATAAGAAAAAGTAAATTGTAGCCTGTGGAATAAAGGAATGATCAATATGCACAATGTTTTCCCGCTTGCCAGGAGGACTTATCAAAAAATGAGTGACATATCTAAGACATTTAAGATATTTCAGATACATTTCAGACATTTAGATCTCTGCATGGTTGAGCAATGGGTCATTTCCGTGCAGGTGTGACTGATGGAGTTAGCAAGTGCTATAATTTTACGTAATTTCATTATTTTGCTGAGAACTGCATTCAGCTCCTGGCACAAATTTATGCCTCTCTCAGGGAAAGTGATTGAAGCCATTTTGAAGTACTCAGTTTGGTTCGAGAGTCTGAAAATTCAACTGTTTACTGAATAACTCATTAGCCACTTAATCAAAAAAAGCC
The DNA here is from genome assembly GCF_017590055.1 of Onychostruthus taczanowskii. Taxonomy (NCBI): domain Eukaryota; kingdom Metazoa; phylum Chordata; class Aves; order Passeriformes; family Passeridae; genus Onychostruthus; species Onychostruthus taczanowskii. Next base: position 1,198,054 of record NW_024498795.1, read on the forward strand.
AATTGGACAAAGATGTATTTTTTCAGTTGATCGACAAGAAAATTGTGGCTGAAATAGATCACAGAACAGTTCAGCTGGAAGGCTACACTGCAAGGGTATTGCCAGTAAGAAGATCTTTAAGATAAGGGGTTTGTACCTCTCCACCCATGCACAGGACCTGTGGACACATAGTTACAGACTGTGTAGACTGTAGGTCAGCATATAGAAATATTCCACCACAAACCTATGCATATCTTTTCCCCATGGAATTTCTAACAAAATTTTTACTATTTCTTTCTTATTTTTTGACTGTTGTTCACCAGAACCTTAATTGAAATAGCTTAAAGCATTTTCTGTAGAAAAATCAGCAAGCTTTACTGGAATTGCTATTCTAGTTTAATTTTGACTAAAGAGAATAAACTTGGCTTAGTGATGTCCTTCATTGTCAGAAACAGCAAAAATCTTTCCCTGTAGAGGTTTTTCCCTTTAAAAATTACTTTTAGCTTAATTTCCGTGTTGGAAATACATTTTCAGTCACGATTTTTCAAATCTGGTATCTGGAAACAGACGTGAGTGAACAGATCACTTTCCTACCTGTGAAAATATTGTTCATGTCAGAACAGGAAGGATTGTGCATAGGTATGCCACAGTATACTGAGTACCCTTATTTGCATGTCAACATCTGGAAAAATTTTAAATTCTTTATTTAAAAATATTGGAAGATAAAAAGAATTCTACTTTTTAAAATTAAAAAAACAACAATAAATAGAATTCCAATTAATTTTTTTATGATTTGTACTTTATTGAATTAGTCAACCGACATTTTCTAATTCTCATTTCTGTTCATAGGATTGCTCCCTCCAGCTGTGTCAGGCCATAAGATTTGTCATCTTTTAAACCACCCAGAAGTGTCACTTTCTAGCAGCATCACTTTCCAAGTCCCTGTCCTACAAAATCACCTTGGCTGTGGCACAAGGGAAAAACAGGACTGTGTGGATGGGGTGCAGTGAAAACAACACGTGATTACTACAAGCAAGCTCCCCATCTACCTCCTGTGATAGCAGACTACCATGAGGTCTGATGTCTGCTCAACCATAAAAGATAATTTTGCAGAGTTCAAATGATTCCTGGAAGATGAGACAAGATCCAGTGACTAAAAAATTGCAGATGGCCTGAAGCACTCATGCAGGCCAAATTCAACTTGCAGCTTTGAGAGCAACAGCTTGCAGAACAGAGTTCTTTGCCAATGGATTTACCAGATATAAATTACTTCTTCAAAGTGAGGGTGCTGCCCATTTTTTTTTCACATCATTTCAGTTATTAAGCCAGAGAAAATGTCAAGATTGTAGATCTTGCAAGATTTTTTTATTTGAATGGATCATAGATGCCAGGGTATTGTGTTGGTAAAGCTCTGTGACTGTACCAGGAATATCAGCCTGAGATTAACTACAAGTTTTCTCATACTTTTGTTATTTGCAAGACATGCAAGTTATTCATTTTCTTGAACTGTATATTCTTATTGAAACAGATGTTTTACTTCCCAAGTGCTGAAAAGGTGACCTAAAGCAAAAGAATAATCCTTTTCTTAAGAGTCTCCTTTAGAACCCAACATTTTATATGGAAGCTCCCATTTGAAAAGTAACCATAAAGTGAATCTCATACTTCTCAACCCTCATGAACAAAAAAGTTCAGCAATTCTGATGGCTTTTAGGCATTATTAGTGACGTGCACAGACTGAAGAGAAGATTCTCCTTTCAACAAAGCCATTAACACCCTACTTTATGCACATGAATCTTCTGCGATGTTTTCATTTCTCCCTCCCCTTGTGAGAAACTGCAGGAAACAAAATTCTAGGACTCATCACACAATCAATATTCAGTACATTAAAACCTCAACATATCTCAATGTAGATGCTGAACATTTAATCTTTGTCACTAGCCCTGTGTACTTTCTTGGGTACACAGAAGGAATTTCAATAAATATTTTATAGATCTCTTCAAAGGCTTGTTTTTTCACTTTTGTCATCTTATGTTTTATGACTCCTTTTTATCAAAAGGTGCAATAATCATACGAACAATAATTATGATATTTTTGAGGTTCAATAGCTTGATGCTAATCCCTTAATGAGGTTATTTTTTATTTTAATTTCATTTTTCCTGAAAAAAAGCATTAGATGTTTTCAATTGAAAGCTCTCTGGTTTTAGGGTTTAGTTTTTCTCATCCATAATTACTATTAACACCTTTTTGAACTATCCTCCGAATAGTTTTATTTTTCAGTACTTACTCTTTCACACCTTTTTTAAAGCTGCAGTATTGATTGTGGTGGGAATTAACTTGCCATTTTAAGAATAATGATTTAAAGGTTCTCATTTAATTCTTGGGACTTTTAATAACTCTAGGAGAGAACCAATAAACTGAATTTGTCTAAGTGTTCTGCTAGGATTTTTCCTTTATTTTTCAGAACAACTACCTTCCCATATTTTGCTCTGTGACGGATGAATTAAATGAATAAAGGTATTAGATCTCCCTGTATACACCACCACCACCACCTTCATGAGCTTAGAAATCATTCTAACATTTCCAAGTGTTAGAAATATAAAAGTCTAAATTTCACAAAGTACAAATGAGTGCATGAGTAAGTGTTTGTTGCTGTATTTCACAGATTTTGCTTTTTTATTTTAAACAACTTACTTACACTTCAGTTAGTAAACTTGCATCTGAAAAAAAGATGGGCAAGCCTAGTGAAGTGAAGTTTTAGTGCTGTTTTGAAAAGGTATAATTCTTTGTTGTTCTTATCATTCATTTCTCAGTTATAAATAAATAATGTGTTTCACTAAATTGCAAGTGTTTTATTTTTTTTAAAGGCAGAAGAGAAAATTACATGCAAATACTATCTCTTAAGCATTCAACATCTAGTGAGAGACCTGAATAGGATATTACTGCAATGATTGAGGGAAATTTTACTTTTCAGCTTTATTCGCAGTTTCTTAGTATACCTCATCCTGTCCCCTTCAGTCAAGATCTCTCCATTCTGTAGTTTGCCTAATTAGGTCGAGGGAGTTTGCCTATTTAGATCCAGGGCTCTGATTAATTTTCTCTATGTGTCATTTGTACCCCAATCTCTTTTCTTTTTTTCTTTTTTCCCTGAGGATATTTTGCTTGCACCTACAGGTGTTTAATATCCCAAAGTAAAATAAAAGTCACAACAAACAGCTCCATCCAGTGGTTCTCTTTGTGACTGTATTTCTCATGTTCATTTTGAGCAAATAATTTAGATGAATGCTATGGAAAATATGTCTGAAGAACATGAACATCAATATGAAGTAAAAAAAAAAAAAATCTCCCGTAAGTCTCATTTTTCTCCCATAACTTCCCTTTTTTACAACACAAATTTACTGTTTATGATTATGACAGGCAACTGCAAAACACTTGTAAGCCAAAGATAAGAGGGAGCTTATCTTATATAAATGCTGTACACATCCACAGAAGAGGCACTTCCTTGTATATTATTTTTGCTTTTGACTCAGAAATTTAGAAGCGAAGGTATTTTAGCTTTACTTTGATTTTGAGTCTAAAGATTTTTGTTTCAAAGGAGACCAATATCTAGGTTTTTTTAGTAAATCATAGGCAATATTTTTATTACCATCATCAGTTATGTGTGCCTTTCTGCAGTACCAATCATAGCTCATAGCTGCTTAAAATCCAGATCTGTATTTAATTGTATGTGTGAATTACATGATTTCATCACAGTTTCTGTCAGTGTCATTTAAAAATAAGAACTGATTTTAGCTTTAATCTTTAAAACAGTAAAAGAAACAGAAAATTAAGATTTCAATTGCCTTTGCATAGATTTTTAGTAAGGAAGTTTACATCTGCTGACTGAAAAATAGAATAACTATCATTATACTAAGTATACATTACTTCCCTTGCTCACTGCCAACCTTAGAATTACCATCTGAATCATAACATATAATTTCCCAGAGGTAGCACTTCAGGAAAGTAGCCACTCTTCAAATTAGATACTTACCATAGAAAAATACCAGCATAAAAACAGAAGGAAATTAATATATTACATACACAGTTTTCACTTGAAGATCTGGGAAAGGTGCAGGAAGACAGAACTATGAAAGAGCTCCACTAGGTTTCAATGCTTTTCAAAGTATATTGAAATGGACAGAAATGTTCTCACTGCTCCATCAAGAAGGCATGCCAGTACCTGATAAGAGAAGTCATACCTGGTGCAGAAGGTTTCCTTTGACTTCTTCAGCTCCTACATCTTTCAGTCACAGGCTCTATTAGAAATGCAATTGAGATGTTTATCCCAAAAACCAAAACATTTCTTTCTCTGCCAACTGCAATCTGGTGTACTACAGAGACTACTCTTTCTGATTCACTTCCAGAGAATATTAATGTAGACTGACCACACTGTAAGAGGTAACCTGGACCTGCTAATGAATTAATAGGGCTTCTCTTTTGTTTTCATAGCCAAGGACTATTGATTTCTGCAGCAGTGAAACATATGAAGTTAGTCTGTGCTATAAATAGATTTGTCTTGCTGCATTAAATTTTAGAAAATTGAAGGATGGAAAGTCTGTATAAACCCCCTATTCCTATATTTGCTTTATATATTGTTTCAATAAATCAAAGATAGAAATTATAAGAGGATTTGACTTTAAAAAATATTTTCTTAAAAAACAATTTAAAAGGATGACTTACAATAATTTTTTTAAATTATCTTTAGATGCCTGTTTTTAAGAGTCTCAGAGATCAATCAAATAGTGGTAAGGAGTCCTTTTTCCCATAGCAATGAGCATTAGTAAAGGGTCTTGTTACGCAAAAAAAACTGAGATAAGAGAAATTTCAGTCTTGTAAAACTTGTGTGGAAAATATTTTATTGTGTCTCTGTTTACTCTAGAATATAGACAACTTTCCCTGTTTTTCACAATTTTGCAGTTATTTCCTTAACCTCTCTTTGCCTGGCAACTAGTAGACCAGCTTTTCCTCTCTTTGAGAACCAGTCTCAAAGATTGCAAATACAACAATTACTAAACAAAATAATCAGGATTACATGTGTGAGGTGAAGGGAATGAGACACAACATTAAAAAACTGTTGTGCTTCAGCTTAAAATTGCAATTCCTTTTCCTATTTACAGTTTTTTAACAGTTTTACAGTTGCCAGGCAGCCTGTTAAGCACACAAACCACAGAGATTGCATACTGGGTCATATCAGGTATTTTTCCTGTTAATCAGCTACCAGTGGTTAGAATGAAAAAGCTACATTTATGGAGAAAATATTTCAATTATGCAAATGGATAGGAAGGAACATGCCACTCCATTAGACCTGTGATGCAGATGATGACTTCCTCCTTGTCCTTGCCTAAGTTTTTATCTAGTGCCTCTCAAATGCTTTCATGCTTTTAGCACAATGAGTCACTTCACCATTTCACAGATATTTTTCAGATATAAAACCTGTATGCTATAATACAGAAACAGAAGAGAAGCAGGATGCCTCAAATGCACACTCTGTTGTCATTTGAAGAACTTTTCCACAAAGGAAAGCAAGACTGAGTCACAAAGCAGAGAAAATTAATATCCAGTATTACTTGCTGGAAATAATATAACCAGTTCTGTCTCATGGTTCCCTCAGGTATTCCATAAGATGAATAGGTGTCGAAGTGAATAAACTATTTTAAGCTAAAACTTCACAGCCTGAGGTGTTGTAAACACAGTTAAGAGTAAGCTGCAGAGACTTGGACAACCATTATCCATATGGCACAGGACTCCATTCACCTGCATTATCAATATCTCTTCCTCAGAGCTACATTAAAAAAGAACTGCTTTTCTCCCTCCAGTTCATGATTTATAATAATAATATTAATGTTTCTAACATAGAGATATAATTCTTCTCTTATTTTTTTCTTATTCTTCATTACCTGATGGTTTTATAGTATGGAGATTTATTAACAATAGCAGTTTATTTTCGAAAAATAAAAGTGACTTATGTCCTTCTAGCTATTTTGATAGTTGCATTGGGAAGCTTATTCAAAATTAAGTCACCCAATTTTATACATAAAATAAAGAAACAGATGAAACATACAGCTATTAACTTCACAAACAGCACTTCCTCTTTGAAATTATAATAATGAATGCAATAAACTCATAATCTCTAGGAAAAAAAGTCCTTTTGAAAATAATTGAAACAAATATCTCAGATATATAATGACTAAGAAATGCAAATAAACTAGAGAGGTATGTATCAAGAGAAAAAGCACACATTTCATAATGAGACAGGACATGACTATTGTTCCTCACATACAATTCATGAAGTTATGCACCTTAGGCAGAGGCAACAGTCAGTAGAGTGTAGTCTGCAGCCAGCAATTACCACATTGAGGTATCTAACAGTAATAAAACACTGAAAGAGGAGGAAAGAATTAATATATTTCACCAAATCATGTGATGCTGTGCCCTAGCATTAAATCATAACAAATTTCAGTCATATAAATCTAAAATGAAAAGAAAGAAGAGGTTAATCCATGTTGAGAGAAGTCCCCAAGCTTCTATGTTGTGTGATTCTGGACAGCTGGAGGTGAAAAGATGTAGTTCGTCTCTAAGGTTTGCAATCATGATGCAGGATGTGGAGACTTGATACTGTACCTTACATGCCAATCCCCACACTTGATTATAAGTGCAATAACTTATGCTGGGTTTTTTATCTATTTTTGTACCTTAGTTCCATTACTGCAAAATATGTGCTTCAGTAAAAACTTGGTTTTTGACCTAAGTTATGGAATAAACTCTATAAATGGAAACAAAAGGAATTTGTTCACAATATACAAGTCTTAAAACCAAGATGTTGATGAGCAGCACCAATCCCTCTATTTACCAAAATGTGCCAGAGCCTCTCTGACCTACTGTGTGAACTGATCTAGAAACTGAAAATGTGAGAGTCCATGCAGAATGGTTGAGTGACCAGGATTCACACATAAAATTGTCTGACTTTCAGCAAATAATGGAATGAGCATTCAACCCAAAATATCTGAATACAAAGATTTTGCAACACTATGAGAAAAAAATATTTGCATCTCTTTTTCTTTAAAACTAGGAATTTCAACAGTCTGCTGCAACAGATAATCTGATGTGGTCTGGATGAAAGCAATTTGCTTTAAAAAAAAACAGCACTAAAACTTAATTTCTTAGATTTAGTATTAAAATCCTAAAGAACTTTCAACTGAAGTAGTCTAGTAGGAGGCAAATCTATGCCTCGCTAATCTGGTATCTGAAATTGCATCTAGCTAGAGTTAGATCTTGACTATCAACCCCCCAGTTCATCCTCCTGACTACAGCTCTTTTAAAAGTCTTTTCCATCACACATTTCAGTCCCCAGAAAAGATAGAAAAAGTATTTCTGTGTTCATGTCAACCTGGCAATGAACTCCGTGCTCTCTCTCTCTGGTTTAAGCATTAAAAATTTCAAACGGTCTCTAAGCAAGCAAGGAGGCATATTGTGCTGCTCTTTTTATTACAAGAAAAATATGGACAAATCATTCCATTGTTAAAAGAACCCGCAGCCTCCAGATTCTGAAATAGCTCTTCATTCCTCAGACACTAAAACTGTTCCTCTCTGAAGAGCCTTTTGTGACATAAACACGCAGAAAGCCTTCTGGCTGTTTTATTATCTTACAGAGCCATGTGTTCTTTTGCAGAGGCCCCACGCCTGCTGCAGCACCAGCACCATAAATAAACAACACTCTGGAAAGGATGAGCCCTTTCAACAGTCCTCCACGGAGAAAGGCATCTCTGGGCTGCCTGCTGCTTGCAAAAGTGAAGTGTGATGAGCAGCGAGAGAGGGGCAGGCACAGACAGCCCCTCAGGAGAATGCTGGCTGGGAAAGGTTTTTAATTTATCTGCTTCCCTTAGAGATCATCCTGAGGACGTTAGACTTCTGCAAACTGATGGCCTTCCCCTTGGGTGCCTTCCCTCTTTGCTCTCTCCCGTCAGATGTACGTGCCCAATGCTGACAATGGATATAACACTAGGAAGGGTTTGAAATCAGGTAAAGACAAACCTGAGTAACCAGCACTCTGTGGGAAATCATGAGCAAAACCTACCATCGGAGGTGGTGGGGTGCCCTCTTGGGATTCTCACAAAGGTAGAAAGTACACTTTCTGTGTAAGTAGTTTTGCTCTCTTTTTTGTGGCTAAACACTGAGCACTTTCTGCTTGCTTGAACAATTGATAGATTTTTGTCTGGTCAGATAGCAAGACTTGTACAAGTTTAGATCAGAAAATCTCTGATGTGCTGTCATGCATAGCATCCATATCTCCATGCTGTCAACAAGAGGAGGACTTACAAAGCACAAACCTACAGAGGTGGTATTTGCATTCTTCTGCATGTCTCAGGAACAGCTGATAGAGGTCATCTGGCTCCTCTGCTGCTTAGTCGATAGCAAATGGGATTTGGAGATGCTGTCACTTTATTCAAGGCAAGCCAAGACAGGCTCTGAAAGGTACCACGTCTGCTGTAACAGCGAATGCTGAGCTTCTGTAATGCTGAATAAATGCTGATTGGAAGGAACTTTAAAAGATCATCTAGTTCCACCCTAATTGCCACGGTCAGGGACACCTTTCATCAGACCTGGCTGCTCAGAGCCCCCCAGCCTGGCCTTGAACCTTTTCAGGGATGGGGCATCCTCATGTTCCCTGAGCAACCTGTTACAGTGCCTTGCCACCCTCACAATCAAGAATAGTCTAAACATCTAATCTAAACCTACCCCCTTTCAATTTAAGGAGATTTCCTCTTGTCCTGTCACGACATGACCTTCTGAAAAGTCCTTCTCCATCTCTCTTGTAGGACCCCTTTAGATGATGAGAGGCCCCACTAAGTCACCCCAAAGTGTTCTCCAGACTGAACAATCCCAATTCTCTAATCTTGTCCTCCTAGGTAAGGTGCTCCAGCACTCTAACCCTTTTAGTTGCCCTCTTCTAGACTTGATCTAGTAGGTCCATGTCCTTCCTGTGCTGGAACCCCTGAGCTGGATGCAGCACTGCAGGTGGGGTCTCACCTGAACAAGGGGGAAACTTTCCTCCCTTGCACGGCTGGCACGCTGCTCTGGATCCAGCCTAGGATAGGACTGGAGCTCTGGCCTGTGAGTGCACATTGCCAGGGTGTCCAGTCTGTAAAAGTTTATCACTAACCCCACAAATAAAGCCATTTGTGAGCACATTGCATCATCCCTGAGTAGCCTGGTGACTTGAGTTCTCTCTATGTAGGGCACAGCTGGTGTTCCTGGAGCTATACATAGCAACTCCTGCAGCCTCTGCCTGACATGAAAGTGCTTCTCTGGTGTGATGTGGTGAATCCCAAAGTTCCTCTTTCTCTCATTAAGGGACTTTGTGCACAGAAATTAAATATTTGGTTCACAATCTGTATAGATGTCTAAGAACCTTCCCTTGCTAGAGAGTTAATATTCTTTGCAGACCTCAAGGACTGAAGAAACCAATATTTGACACAATCTTTCTGAGAAGGCTGCCTGACTTACCTCCAGGGTACCAGTCCTACCTGCCTTCAGCCCCATTTCACTGAATCAAAGAGTATTATTGCAATGCTACTGTTTACAGTCGCAGCTGTGCAAGAGATTTATTTAAAAAATCAAAATGGATCCATCCCAGCAAGTAAGCTATCACTGAGTAGAGCTAGAAAAGAGATGCATCTCCCAGGCAAGTAATCAACTAGTGGAATTTGTGGCATCCTTGGCCATCTTTTCAGAATCACTAGCAATTAATATCCAGACAGAAACTACCATAGAATAATATTTTATAATATTTGTCTTCATGCATGAGATTTTTTTTTTCTCTGTTCCTGATTTTTCTTTCCTCTCCAGTGGTCACTTTCCAAAATCATCTGGAAAACCAGATCTCCATTTCTAGTCTGTTGTATGTCTTCCTACCTGGTGGCGCTTCTTTTAGTTCTCAGCTTGTAAGTATTGATGTCAGATCATTCACAGTGCACTGCTTCTGCTTCTGTCATTCTGTTAGCACCATTCAGGTCTGATAATTCCTGATGAGAACTTTATGAGAATAAATTCAAACAAGTGTTTGAATTTTGTTTGTAAACTTTCTTATTTAATGCCCACACATAAAGTAAAAACTGCTATTTTCCACAGCAAAAATTTGCTTCTTTAAGCTCCACTGATAAAAATGAGGAAAAAAACTCCAATAGTACCCTCTTTTTTCTTTCAGAACAGTAAAAACATTCATGCATTCAACATTCCTAATTTACTTGAAGCAAGTATGTGTTCATGCATATTAGTAAACATGAAGACAGTAGAAACATTATCCTGATAAGTAATAGAGCAATTATTATTAACAAGGGCTGAAGGGAAATTTGAAGATCAAATAGCCAAAACATTATTTAATCGAGCAATTGAAAATTGGAAGAGAAATGAGGGAACCATTAGGACATGAGCATACTTTACACATAAGCTAAATAATATCTTACCAAAAATTTCAATTTAATCACCTAAGTAGATAATTTAGCAGTAAGGATATATCCAAAAGGTGGTACTGAAGAGTAAACTAAAAGGTAGTAAATAGGCTGCTTGACAATTTCAAAATATATTTATGCTTGTTAGGTCTACTTATCTTGTAACCAATGAGGAAAAGTACTCAGAGGGAAAGGATAAAAAGATGACCAAAATCAAAATACAATACAATAAAGGAGAAAAAGCATAGCTTTCTTTCTTCTGAAAAGTTTGGTCAAATTCTAGGACTCAGATGTGTAGAAAAGAGACACAGATCTAGCTGGATGAGTCTTCCAATAGAGCAGACTCTTAAATACTAGATCACTTTGGAAGTCTCTGTTTGATGGCACCTTCAAAATTGTTCTTTTGTCTGTTGTTGTCCCCTCAGAGATGCAAAATATGACAAGTTCCTGTTAAAATCTTATTCTTTTTATTATACTTAAGATATGTGTAAGGTTCTAGTGAATTTCCTTGCCTGTTAAACATCTTTCCGTTTCACAATGATTTCTTCTTAAAGATCTGACTAAAGAAAAATGTTTCTTTGACCTCCTCCAGGTTTTGCTGAGAACAAAATTGAGCTGGGTTTCTAAGGTCCTCTTTGAACTTGATTTCACTGCTGAAGAAAGGCTACAGTTAAATTAGGAGCTTCAACAAGTTTCTAAAACTTATATAAAACCCTGTCCTGTGGACTTCATCCTCTGTCAAGTTTTAGTTTTCAAATGACATAGCGCATGCTATTTAAATCTTTTCTTCCTATCTCTTGCAAAGTGTATTATGGTGTAACAGAGCTATGGCAGCAAATTTTGAGATTTTTGTACCCATTATTCCAGAAAAATCTCTAATTAATACAGTGATTTTGTGTCTTGGTAGCAATTGTAAATTGTGTGAATTATTGTGAATGCTTCATTTATTGTTCCATATAAAATTGGTACCATTAGTTAAGAACAGCACAAAAAAAGATGCTTTGTTTATCTGAAATCAGAATTTATGGAACATCTAATTTCTCCAAGGAATAAAGTCTTCTTTTCCCATGTGCCTGAGGGTAATAATTAATGATGTCTATGATATTAATGACTCTATGAACATCCCAATCTCTCTATTTTTAGGCACGGCTGATATTTGTGGAATACCACCAAGTCAAAGAACACAAAGAAGGAAGAGAAGGTATGATTTTTAAATAGGTGGGATCTCTCTTCTGCACTGGAATTGTGACTGATATCTGTTTGTCTGAGTGTCAGATCTTTCTCTGACAGTCTGTGTAGCAGAAGTTATTTTGATTTATTATCTCATAACTTGTACCAGCTCTCAAATTGTTGCTCTCAAGAGAATAATTTCCAAAACATATTTCAGCAGTGGTTTATATGCAAGTACTTCCTATTCATCAGGAAGCAGTCTGCAAGAGAAAAATCTAACACATCTCTTGTCTGTATCCTCTGCAACAAGACCCAAAAGACTTCAATATTGGGAATTGCCTATGTTCTGAAAAGTCAATTCCTAGAGAAGAAAACTATTCTGCAGTTGACATATGATACTTGGGACTTGATCCAAAGCTCCCAGAAACTCCACCAGCTACTGCTTTGTGCAGATGGGTGACTTGCACCCGGGTAAATATTTAATTATTGAGATTTTTGGTTTTAACTTTCAGAAGGTACTGGAACTACTGAAAAACTTCTGAAAAAAAATCAGAACTTTTTTTTCAATCTTTTTCTCACTTTCAGTTCAGTGATAAGTATATGGGCCTAGAGTTGTGTGTTTCACAGTTTTATTCTGTATTAGTTTAATCAGTCAGTGATATCATTCTATTGAATAAAGTGTCTAACCAAGTCACTACACAGGTTGGTAAAGGATGTTTTGGAGTAGATTATAAGTGAGCTGCAATACATAGCTGTGTTCTTAAGCAAAATTTCTGTGGATTTTATTTAAACCTTTTGTGCTTTTGCTTCTGGATGACAAACAAGATGAAAGCAGCAGAATTCCAGGAGGAAAGAATAAAAACTGACATTAGAGAAAAAATCAAGGAATGACACCTGGTGGAAGGAGTTGTGGAAAAGGAATGGCAGAATCAAATTTCATTGCTGAAAGATTCAGAAACACTGGCTCAGAAAGACATTATGAGACCTGAGATACTAAGTATTTGAACAAAAACCAAAGTGTCTGTTCAAACACTCGTACAAGAAACCATTACAAAATAAATACCGATAAAATAACACTTATTTTGTGGAAGAAAATAAAATTACAGGCTTATGGTCTGGAAACTGAGTTTGTATGATTCCTACATGAGTTTTTATATTACTCCTCTTCTTTATATTACTCCTCTTCTGCAACTATAAGGGTCAATGGCAAAGTCCAGTTGCAGCATAAGAGATTTGTTTACCTTCAGCATCTGTTCTACACATTCTGCTGGGAATCCTGAAGTGAAAAATTAATTAATATCTTCTCCTTTTCCATTGGCTCTTTTTTCTATTAATAAATAATGCTGGTCATTTGTTAAATATTTGTTGTCTCACATTTCTTGTATCTCACATAATTAAAAAATTAATGACTACACTACTCATCTCCTATGAAACCTTAGCATCAGTCTTCACCTTTGCTTCCCTGTTTCAGTGCCTAGTCTCAACAGCCCTCTTCTTATCTGAAGGTTAAAATTTTTCTAAGTTTCACTTTGACCACAGATTATGTTTTATCCCTTGGTTCATTAATTTTTTTTATTTTTCTCTCTTTATTTTTGAGTACCATTTTCAATCTCTCAAGCATGTGCTTACTTAGCAATATAATTACTTTTTTATGTGAATTGCTCTTCCTCTCACCGCTGCTTCTAGATCCTCTTGTATAGGTTAAAAGTTCTTCTTTCAATATTTTCTATCTTTGTTTTCCCTCCTACATGACTATTTGACATTAATGTCATATTTAAGCAGACTTTGGTCTTTCATACTTGTCCCAGGATTATTTCCTACCTCAGTATTACTGAGGCAGATTTTTGTTTTAATCAATGTAATAGTAAGAACTACTATTTCTATAGTCTGCAATATCTCTGGTAAAATATATTTCTGTTTTATTATGCTTCTAACATCTACAGGATAATTTTGAATCACTGTTTATATGTAAGAGATCAAAGTTTATAACAGATATATATCATTACAACAGTCTTGCTACTATAGAAAACTCTAGCTTTGTAGGAAATTTTATGGCATCACAACATAAAGGTAACTTTTCCACATCTTCAAATCCAAGCCACAAACTAAGAAGGCAGCAAAGAGTAGAGGTGACTGTTTTTTTCTGCAGCCACGTAAACAATCAGCCTATTTCCTTCAGCTGCACTGTGTCGTACTCCAAGGCTGAAGTAAGAGCCATAGTGGGAACCTCCCCACCTGGAAAACTCCTTTCCTTTTAGTGCAGAGTACTCACAAGTCCTACAGTGTTATGCTCCAGTTCCTGAAGTCCTGAGGTGCTTGAGGATTAAGTGCAGTTTGATTAGTCCTAAAATTCCTCACACATAATGGCTACTCACAAGACCCAAAAGCAGATCTGTCATTTTACACCTGTGTTGGCACCATCCTTCATGAATACACATCTAGCCATCTCTTCTCATTCCATATGAGGTGAAATTCCAGGTTACATTATAATTACATTTTTATAAGGTGTCCTCTGTGTAGTCTTTTTGATTGGGAAGCTGTTGTTGTGATGAGAAATATGATAGACCATCAACAAATCTGCATCTGTACTAATTGATCTGATATTCATGTAAGGCAAAACTGGCTGACCCCATTGCAAAGCCAAGGCAGAGAGAAATGTTGCGAGTCTTTGTAGGAAGGTTTTTTCTATATTTATTCCCTGAGGTGACTTTGGCAAAAGGAGGGAGGGGGGAGTTTTGCTCCACAGGAAAAAACATCTTTACCACAAAAAGGGAAAATGAGGTATTCAGGGAATGTATATCTTTCTAAATATTTTTAAATTGATGTGATTTTCTGGGTTTCATGATTATTTTATGAAGGGGCAGCAAACTGATCCCATAGATTCTATTCTCCCTTGCACTTTGTTGCTGCGGCGGTTACCCGTGCTTATGTTTACAATTTACACTTTTAAATTATAATGCTTCTTTTACATTCCAATTAATTCCTCCACAGTTTCATTCCACTATTTACAATTTCTTGTTTAACATATTTGAGGTTGAAGCTATAGTGCTCTCCAGGCAAGGGCAGTGCTAAGCAGGCAGCATAACAATGGGTTTTAACTGCTCTAGAATAAAAATAAATCATCACAATTAGGGGGATGGTCTATGTTGCAAAGCATCATGCAGTTCAGTAGCAGGGGTCTGCCACGTACTATGGCTCTTTTGCTGCAAAATTCCTAATTAGTTTGTTTTCTCCTATAGCGTATTAGTTTGAGTTGTATTCATTCTAACCAAAAGACAAAATTTTTTCTTTCCACACAATTCTCAAGGGAGATTTTAGGTCATCTTACTATGCATCTTCTGTGTTACCTTGGAAAGGGGGTTAGATTTAAGCTTTTGGGGCTTTTATTTTAGAGAATCCTTGATGGGATTCTGTCCACTGCTTGCTGAAATGTTATTTGTAAATCTCTGCTACAAGCCCAGCTCAAACATTCAAGGTTGTGCTAATTTCAGCCCATGGCTCTGATGGTGTGACAAGAGAGGTTGTAAAATTCAAGTATTGGCTAAAGTCTAAAATCTGAATATTTATGTCGAGTTTTTCAATTGCCAAGCAATTGCCAAGCAGATATTCTACAGTTCCAAGTCTCCTAAAGGTGCCTACATGCTCTTACAAAAGAACTGGAACAGGTTTCCCAGAAAGGATGTGAATTTCCCATCCTTGCAATTGTTCAAGGTCAGGCTGGATGCAACCTTGTGGAAGCAGCTCATATGCAATGCAGGGGGAATTTGAATTCAATGATATCTAAGGTCCCTTCCAAGGCCATTTTTTGATTCTATGAAAGACAGTCATGTTATCAAGAAAATAAATCTCAGAAAACATAACCTGTACATAAATAGTCACTCTTTTAATTAACATATGTGAGAATGGAGTGATCCAAGTAACACTTTTATGAATTGTCAAGTATAAAGAGCCACAAATCCTCATGACTATGATGTTTGTTTTAGTGGGTGAGTCTTGCTGCTGTTGCTAGGATTAATGTAAATCCTAAACACCGAAAAAGCAAGGAGAAGAAGAGAGCATATTCTCTTGGGGATCAAAAAAATACAGATTTTATAATTTTTATAAATATTTCTATATACATAAACACATATGTTTATGTATATATGTATATAATATATATATATTATGTAAGCAATAAAGACCTCTAAGGGTTGCTATTTCTCCCCAGCTGGCTTTGTCCTCTACACACTTATGAACCTATTTGAAATGCCACTAGACAGAAGGGCCTCTATTGTCTTCAGCAAATACTGAGTCAAGCCCAGAATTACCTTCATAAACATCATTAGCTTAAACAGCTCACAAAATGGCAGCACTGATATCCCAAACCCCAGGTTCCTCTAACTCATTTGTTCAATCAATATCTCCTCTTTGACTTTATCCATCGAACATTTAACAGATATTTCTTCGGGAACTGCGGGCTAAATGTGAAACACTGACATCCTGGAGGCTCACAAAAAAAACTCAGCCTGACAACTTGAGATTTTTATTATTTCTCCTTTTTTTATTTTTCTGCCCCAATGACAAGAAGTGCAAAACTTTTCAGAAGAGCATAGTGACCCAACACTTGACAGAGGTATCTTAACATTTCATTGCAGTCTTTGCATTGGTATATAGACTTTATTAAATGAGAAGAGGTTAAGACAAAACCAACAAAATCTGACTAGCATTTCACACTGATTCTAGTGCAATTCTAAATGATGATTACATGCAGTATAGAAGTATATACATCTCTGACCTTTGCTTTTAGTGCCATAAAACTCTTCTAGTTCTAATGACAAATGCCTGGAGACTGTTCTATTTGGAACAAACACTAGCTACAAGGTGATTTGAGCCATCTATTACTTCTGCCTCTTATAGATTTTCTTTACAATGGAATGCTGTGATTAGAAAACTCTCCAACAAGCAATATGCAAGAAAACAGGTTGACAAAAATAAAAGTGACTTTAGAATAGCCACTTGCATCTATAAGCTGATTAAGTGCAGAAAAGACCATTGTCATACAAACATTTGAAGTGAAAGACAGGGAGGGAGGGAAGGAGAAAAAGTGTTTCAATTCATCTATCTGTTTAAAACAACATTACACCACCAGCTGTGCCAAAAGCAATTTTTTCTCTGTTATACTGTCTGCATAAAAATCTATTGGACCAATTCTCAGTAAAGCAAGTATCAAGTGAAGTCAATGGAGTGTCACCTTGCAGGAGTAGATACAGATCCATATTTCAAAGTTTGTCTTTGTAATCCTTGTAGCAACAACATCACTTTCCCTCTGAAATTTACCCATCCCTTTTTAAGCACAAAGGGATGCTTGCCAGCTGTCCCCGTGAAAACTGCTTTAGCCCAGATAACTCACCTAACTGTAAAACTGCATGTTCTTTTTCTCACAGTAAACTGTGAACAACGGTGCAATTAAAAAAATAATAATAAAAAAGCAAAGTCATTTGCTCACATTTATTGCACTGTTGTAGCTGAGGTTATGTTGCACTTATATTTAGTTACTGAAAAGATGCATATTCTCTGCCTAACAGAGCTTACAAATTTAGATTAATGTTATGCTTTGTAATGATTCATTGTATGTATTTCATTACAAAAGGTACAATATTTCTTCAGCAAAGGAAAACATAACGTCTTTTCAGTTTTAATTTCTTCTAAGTACTGAAGTTTTACAATTAATAAATCACAAAGTCCAAAATTTAGCTTTTTATGTAAATGATACATGAATTCCCATATTATATCAGTGTAATATGCAATATATGATAACTGCTTTGCTACAGGTAGCATAGGAAGATTTTATTTTTGTAAAGCCCTTTTGAAATAAGTTGAGGCCTATGTAAAAATAATGATTCATAAAGATGGCTATTAATTTCAAGAACACACTTTCTATTCCCAGAACTTCATCTGTGGTCCTGGCCAAAAGCCTATATTTTCTGTTTGATATTACTCAATCCCCAGTTGGTCTCACTGTAAGGACCCTCCTGAGAGGTCTGGACAAGAAACTCCTGGTAAAAAATTACAGATTTCTACCTCCAGAGATAAATTAGTAACCTTGTTAGATGTAACAGCTGAAGTCTGTTATCCCTTCTGGAAACATGAGCTCCTCTGTGGTCCCAGAGAGGGATGTGACAGCTGAGAGTTATATTACTTTAATGGATTTTCACTTGTACCTTGATCATTCAGAAATATTACTCTTCTTAATCATTCAGGCTGTTACAATTTTTTTATTTTCTTTTTCTTTTGCACTCATTTATTAGAGCTTGTTTTTCCCACAAAAATATATGGGGAAGGGAATTCCTGCATCAGTCTCTTTTAAGGTGACCCTATGCCCCAGTATCTTCACAAAATAAAGCATTAGGAAACTAAGCCAGGCTGTGACTTAGCAAAGTTCAAAGATAATTCAGGCAGTGAAATCACAGTGATAGAGTGTCAAATGTTTTCTTCTGCACTATAAAGGAAAACATTCTCTTTGAACTCAGCAAGGACTTTGTAGGACAGGAGGATTATTTGAACCAATTTTCAGCACACTCTTCTCAAACTGTTCTGTGTGTTGGAGGAAAGCTGCAGATCCCTTGGATGTAAATTGCAAATTGTTTCCCCCAGTCAGATAAAGGACACACACAAGGTTCTCCTTGTATTTATGTGTCTGGTGGTACTTGAGTCCGTGGCAAACACTTAGTCAATAAGAGCAAACATCAATAGCAATAAAAAAGGCTTGTCTTTCCTTTTCCTCAAAGTCAATGGAATCTGTCTCATGTGATTTACTTGCCTCCTTTTGCAGGTAAAATGGTCCCAGGGCTGGAACAATTCTGTTTGATAGGCACATTTTACAGCTATTTAAATGGCTGCCAATATCATCATCCATCTTCTTCCATCAGAAGGGTTGTCTTGTTAATTTTTTCTTGCTTATCACTTCTGCACTGACCATATACACATAGGGACTGTATTGATATCACCTTAATTTCTCTAATTCAGAAATTGTATGGCAATTTAGATACCATTAAACCTATCCAGCATTGCTACATCTTTCTAAGATCAACTAGTAAGAATAAACAATCAAGCTCCACGTAATGCTCTTTTATGTCTGCCACTTATTCATTCCAGAGCTGGTTTCTGTAACTTAGCTTTGTTTGCTTTAAGAAAGGATGATTGTCTGGTAACACTGCGTGGTTAACCAAATACCAGATGCCATTTCCCAGCTTCAAATTTCAGTTTCACTCTTGAAGGAGAGAAACAGAAGAGAATGAAGGACAGTCAGAGCTAACCAATTTCTTTTTGATTTGTCAAAAAGTATGAATGGTGTTATTCTGTGTCACCTTAGGCTGGCCCTTGTCCCTAATGACCACTATACCTTCACACATTTGAATGTCTCAAAAAGAATTCACAAAAGGGAATTTGTTAAGTACAGTCTTGCAGAACTAAATGGACTTTGGTAGTATTTGTGTGCCATATCCTAAACATCAGCAAGGATTTCATCAGGCGTCTGAGTAGTTCCCTGTGCTAAATTAAAAGCACTGTGTGATATATTTTGAAAAGAAAGCATTAAAAAAACCCTAAAAATGCACCAAAAATAGGAAGGGAAAGTAAGGGGGCCAATGAAAACAATAAAGCATTTCAAGAGAAGGTGATATTGGAAGGACAGAAAGGGAAGAAGGAAATAAGTAGAACAATAGCTGTGTAAAAGAAAAGACTCAATGCACATATGGATATAATGACTCACAAACTAACAACGTAAGTGGTGTCTGTTATATGAATTTCATGACTTTTGGGGGTGTGTCTGGAAACACAGACAATAATTTTGTGGGTGCACACAGCAATTACACCACGGCAAAATTTTACTCCAAACTATTTTTAACAATCGTGTTATATTACACCAAGTATATCATTTCAAGAAAGGACCTGACAGTAAAGCTCTCAGTGTCTGTTAACCTGGCTTTCCTGTTTCATAACAAACAGATCACACTTGTCACATACAGTCTGACCTCTCTGAAATTTTTCACTTTCATCATCTTTGCCTATACAACTGTTCAAGACTATTCATAGGGCTCCTTCTGGAATAAGTGTCAGTATGGTTTTTTTTAAATGTCCCTCATATTTCATCATACACAGGAATGTTATCAAGTCAGGAATTTTTCTTGATCTGAGACACTGTAATGCCTAATTTCCTGCAATGAATCTCAAATAGTTGTATCTACTTTGTCCATAGAACTGGAAATAAATTTTTATATATTTTGAAGGTCAGTAGATCAAAGCCAAATGTATGGCTCATGATTTCTTAGGTTGTCCCAGCTACAAAATAACATTACTTCACTTGAGCTACTGTGACAGTGATTGCTCAGCATCCTGTCCAGAATGCAAGATGGAATTTTACACTCAGCTTGCAGTGGGAGAAATAGAGACATAAAAATTGCTGGTATAAGATATAGAGAGGATATCAAGTCGTGAATAGACCTCAGTAAAGCTTAAAATCAAACAAAATTTAATCAGATAGTAAACAAAAAGATTTCTGTGGGTTTATTGCTAGATGTGTAAACTCCCTTTAATGTTTAATTGACGTTCCTTCCCAACATCAATAGATGCTGTGGAAGTTTGACAGTGTCCCAGAAAGGGCTCTGAATAGTCCCAGGGAGCACGACTAAGCCTTGAACTTCAGAGAATAACAGATTAGAGCAAGAAGCTCAACCTTAGTAACAGGATTACAACATTACACTGGTTAAAGATCATTACTCACAAAGAAAAGGATTAGAGATTCTTGTTTAAAACAAAAGCTGACATTGTGCTTTATAGTTATATATCCCCAAGGAGAAAGGAACAACTGTACCAGCCAACTGCACAGACCAAATGAGCTGAGGTGTTGATGTGGACTGCACCTGCACTCATATATTGTGAAAAAAATTCTCTAGAGTCCCTGTCTAGAGGGGAAAAAAAAGCTTCTTCACAAAGGTCCCGGCTTATTAATGTGTTAAGTCTATGCCTATTCACTTAACCCTGTATAAATACACCAAAATCAGTACCAATATGCAAATCAGTATCAATAGCAAAATGCATTTCAATGTTCTATGAAATTTGTGCCACTCTATCTTCTAACCAGATTTTTATCAGGTTTTAATTAGAAAATAATTTTATTTTTCTTATTTTTGTTTTGTTGTCCATTAGTCTCATCCTTGCTATTACTCAATAAAGCAGAGCAAGTAACAAGACTAAATATGTGCAAGTTTCTCAAAAGTAGTGCAGGATGTGAAGTCTAGAGCCTATATATATATACACACGAACACACACACACACACATACACACACACACACACACACACTCTCTTGTCCGAAAAACAAACTTATTTTAGTGTCACTGACAATCCTGAAAAGCAATTCAGTTTAGAGAAACTGTATGTTTTTGTACAGTCCTTCCAGACTTCGCTTTTATGTCCTGCAGAACAGTATGTCTGGATAATACAATTCCAGCAATATAACACTGAAGCTCAAAAGTAGTGCATTACCTCTAAATTACATATCTGCATAGACAGTAGAGTGCAGCAACACACTGTACAATTACAATTACATTTGTAATTCCAGTTCTCATGATAGTCATATCTGTAGCAGGATGCTCTGCCTGGAATGTGGCAAAAAAACTCAAACAGTGCCCTGTCTGCAAAGCTACCATGGTGAACAGAGAAGGGGTGTCATTTTGCTTTTGGTGTTGAATTATGTTAAAACCAGTCTGACTCATCAATCCCGAAGTTAAACACCCTGACATCAAGGTGAAGATGTGGCAGACATGGTAAATTACCCTTATCAAAAATGCTGAGCTGGTACAGCTGGCCTGAGACATACGACTGACAGTCAGACATTAAACTCTGAAAATCCAGTCCCACTTTGAAACAGCAAGTTCCTCTTGGAGTATATGCAGAGATTCCTCCCTTGGGTGGAATCCCCTCAAGGCTGAAAGAAAGAGATTTGCCCCGTGTCATTGGTATGGGTGAGCAACATCAATCTCTACTTAATAACTGTTTCTTCTTTGCTAGATTTAATATAGCTGCTTTAATATAGCACACTATACTGTACTATGTTACAATAGTAGTTTTAGCTTCTATACTGTATAGTAAATAATTCTGATTATGATCTTTTTGTCTAGTCATTTATCAAAATCATTCCTTTTTATATAGATATATCTGGCTTGCCATCCTTAATCTTACAGTACAAAGTTGAACAAAGGTTCAACCATGCCCTCATAACTCTTAGATTTAAACCACTGAAAAAGTCTGGATGTAGGATTGAGTCCAGCTTCTCCTCTCTGAGAAGGCATTTAAGAGAGCAAGGGGGTCCTTGCTGCACCTTATGACTCAGTGGGAGAATTTCTCTAAACAGCTTTGTCTGAAGCTCCCTCTTCACCCATGACAATGTGATACTATTTGCTGATTTATCTGGGACAGATTTAATGTGTTGGCAGACGCAGCTTTCATCCTCCTGACTGCTCTGCATGTCAAATCTCAAAAGTAGCTAGTAGAAGTCCTTAGTTTATTGTTGCACATGAGCTGTTGTTTTGCACTTTACTCACTGTATAATAATAATTCACAGTTTGGCAGATATTTGTAAAATATATACACAAAGGATTCAATTGCAGACTGCATTCTGATACAGTTCAGTGTGGGGTTTTTTCTACCTTTTCTCTGAGCTAGTTCATAGTCTAATATAAATTGAAATGTGAATACCTTGTATGACATTTACCTTGGCCTAGCAGGGGACCAAGAATAAAATAATGCATAGATTTTCTTCCTGTTCAGCCAGACACTACAGAATGAAGCTCATCTTTTTAACCAGGATTTTACTTTTAAATACCGATTTTACTTATTTTTTAATGTGTTTTTTTCTAGTTTTTGCCATAATCCCCTGGATCAAGAAGCAGTAGCTGCAGAGACATTGGCAGAGCAGTATTCCTGGAAGCACCTGCGCTAAATCACATCTCCTATGACGAAATGCTGAAAGAGCTGGAGCTGTTCAGCTGAAGAGAAGGCTCAGGACGATCTGATCAGTGTGTACAAATACCTGAAGGTAGGGTATAGAGGGGAGGGAGACAAGCTCTTCTCAGTGGTGCCCAGGGGCAGGACTGAAATACGCGAGGTCCCTTTGAGCACCAGAAGAGCCTTTTTCACTGGGAGGGTGACAGAGCACTGGCACACACTGCCCAGAGGGGCAGTGGAGACTCCCACCCTGGAAATGTTCAAAAGCCATCTGGACATTGTCTTGCACACAGCTCCAGGCAACACAGCTTGAGCAGGAGGGTTGGACCAGAACACTCTCCCCACCTTATACATTTCTGTAATTCTGTAATTCTGTGTTTCTGTGAAATCTGTTAAGATGGACTGTGTTCCATGAGGCATCCAAACGAGCACAACAAACCCAAGGTCTCTTATAGAATCTTTACCTAAAGACCTAGCTATCCCCAATTGTATGAGAAGAAAGACAAGAATAAAGTTAATAAAGGAGGAAAAAATTAACTGGATTTTGAGTCACAGTGGAAAAATGGCATATGAAGACAAACATCAACTCCATAATTAGAATAATATAATTTATAAATAGTTTAAAAGTATTTTTCACCATTCAGGATTTATTTTTGCTCGCAGTTAGTAATAAATAGACATCTGTGGACATTACAAATGCCACTTTATGGCTTTCAAGGGCAAAATAAAGTTGTGCTTACTAAAGAATAAATACATGAAGATTGCCTACTACTCAGTGATTTAACTTCTAGAAATGTTCTGCATTTAAAATTTCATGCATCTGAAAGATTTTTTTTTTTTGCTTTGTTTTGTTTAACTACCAGGATCTCAATTCATTATTGTAGCATCCTACTGGTGATGAAGGATACATCCTTTATTTATCCATATCATTTTATTAACCATACCTTTGAAGAAGGTCTACATGTCAAGCTTCTACAAGAAGCTACATGTCAAGAACTGCAATGCCCAGTGAGATAAAGTACTTATTTTAAATTATTTACTTTATTTGAAGCTATATAAGTCCCCAGAAAGGCAACCTGCCTAATGAAAGCTTGCAGCCGCAAGATGACACTGGGCACACCTCCCAGTTACATTGAACTGTATCTCTTCCTCCTCAGTACACATTTAGAGGACTTACTCTACAAAACATGTAGGGATGGTTTCAGAGGCAGTCCCGTGGGCTAAAGTTGATAAATTGTGAATTAGTTTACCTGGTAATGTTTCATTCCTGATCTGTGCTGTCTGTGAATCTCTCCTAGCAAAAGTGGAGCTTTTACACTCCCTAGGCAATCTGTCTGCTGCCGAGCCTTCTGAACTCTCATTTTTCTTGGCAACAGGCAGGAAAATTTGTGTGAGTAAAAAAGAACATATTCCCACCTCTATCAGGTAAAACTAGAAAACACTTTAGCAGGTCCACAGGAACTTCCAAGAGATTTAATTTTTAAAACCAATTAGGAAGTTTGGATTTTGGGGGGATTGGGGAAAGCAGTGGAACATGAGAGCAGAAAATCACAGCTTTTAGATTTTCATCAGCACTACAGAAGCACTCGGCTGCAAGTTCATGGTGTGTATTAGACTATTTTATGAATACAAATGGCATGCCCTTAGGACATATTTGCAACTGAGCGTGCCGCTTAATAGTTTTTAATTTTGTTGATATCTGTAGCTGCTAGACAGAACGTATTTTCCTTATTACCCTGTGGATGGGCTTTTTCGTTCTTTCTCCTATTCGAATCCAATACATCTTGCCGTGCGTGATGCAGGCAGAGCTGACAGCTAACAGACCGGTGTGAAATGGTTCGGGATCGCTCCCGAGCGAGCGGCGCTCTCCCGGAGCTCCGGGACGGCGGCTGGCGGGAGCTAGCGGCAGTGCGCAGCGCCCTCCTGTGGCCGCGCCCCGGAACTGCAGGGCATCGCGCCCCGCTCTCCCGCGCTCGCCGGCGGGAAGGGAAAAACGAGGCTGGCAGGGATGATCCACAAGAGCCGGCAATTTTCAAACCTCTGGTTTTCCTAGCCTTAAGGAGGCTTTATTACAGGAATAAAGGGCCAAAACCATTAAAACTAGTTGTTTATTTAATGACATATTAGTACAAAACAGAAACTGGCGGGTTATCCAAACCCTGCCGAGATATTGCATTGTTAAGTCCTACTAATCATTCTTCTGGGTACATCTGGTTAACAGCCACAGTAGATGACAGAGCATTTTCAGAGCTCTTGTTTCTTATGACAAGAGAAGGATTTTTACTAAGACATAATACATGGGACATGCTATTATAGGGGAAAGTTACCAGGAAAAAGCTTATGCTCTGGTCTACATCAGCAGGGTAAGACTACTTTCAGGGAGGCATAGGCAAGGCAAGGGCAAATTGTCTGGAGGCTGCAGCTACGCAGCTTCTCAGGAAATTGCTTGGGTTATGTAGCTCCCCAGAGGCCCTTTTTTGGTCTTAATTTGCTCTGCAACAGAGAAAGCAGATTCAGTCACATCTCTGCATAATGAAATGAATTAAGGAGACACTCCCACGACTTAAAAATGCACAAGTACACAAAAGAGATGTTTATTTCAAGCTAATATACTCATTTAAATAAAATTCTGGTAAGAATCTACTTACAGGGCACCTGCAGACCCCCTGGCAAGGAAGGAGAGGGTGTTCTCAGGGCACATCGCATCCTCATTTGTGCTGGCACCTCTTGAAATCAGCCTCAGTTAGGGACTTCTTTAAACAAGATCAAGCAAAAATGACAAGACCACTCTAGTTTTCAATATTCTCACCCTACTTCCTTTTACTCTGGTGAGAGCAGTTTATTTCTGGTCCAGCTGTATTTAGATCTACCGTGTTCCCTGGCATCGATGATGATCTCTGAAGGGATCCAGTTCCAATAAGCACTCTGGCTCTCTGCCTTGATGCAGACATGAGCAAAACAGCAAACAAATGGAAAATATTGTCAGGTTTTCAAAGGGAGTCAGATCCCTCTGCCAAAAGAAACAAACAAGCAAACACACAAAGAATTCCACCTTAATTCATTCTTCATTGGCTGCACAGGATTTTAAAGAGAAATACCAACCAAACAAACACAAAAGAAAAAAAAAAAAAAAAAAAGCAAACAACCGAGCAGACTGCCTGAGAAAACTACACTGAGTCCCTTTTCTGCATATTTTGCTGGTTCACACTCCCTGTTTCCCCTTCTATCTCTACTCTTTTTATGCACACTTTGCCCTTACTAGCACAAAGCTGTACAGAAAAAGGAAAGAGAGCTATTTATGCTATATAGGACATCCCAGTTATACATGGTCCTTCTTTCAGTTGTCACAGACAGAATTTGCTGCCTTACAGCAATGGTGAAACCCACTAGTGCCAGCAGAACTCAGGCACCCCCATCAGCCTCCTCGCCACTAAAACAAGCAGTTTCTGCATGTGAATTAGTGGAACTTTGTGAGATTTGTCCATTGCTACACCCTCGGAGATGACCAGAACTTATTAAACTGCATTGATCTGAAGACTGCTGCTTCATGCAGAGCATCATCCAATCTTCCTAGAGGTTGTGTGGAGTGGAATACCACTAGCACCAAAATCAGAAACAATTCCTAGCTGTTTTCAACACTAAACTTGTATACAACAGATAAAATGCCTGCTTGAAAAAATAAATTTCTCCATCATTCCTCACTTTGTTGTAACATTTATTACACATACAAACCAGCCCAGTATCCATGAAAACCTACAAATTTTACATAGTGTCATGTTACAGCAGTCTTTGAATAGTTTAGAGCAATAGTATATCTGAAGGCTTACAATAAGGAAAGGTTTATGAAACTTGGTATTTACTCTGCTGTTACAGGACAAAGAGAAAATATCCCAGTTATAATTGCTAAACTGTAAGAGAAAATGCTTCTAAACATTCTGGATAATACATTTATTTTTTTATTATATACATACCTGATTCTACAAATATTTTACAACCCTTTGGTGGTTTTTTTTTGTTAATATGACACATGTTTTTAAAGGTAAAAGTAATACATTATATGAATTAACAAACTTGTGAAGCCCAGGATATCATAATTCCCAAAACTGAAGAAGCAACATGAAATTCCTTTATATACTTCACCTTCCAGAACATATTTTTAGGTTTATTTAAATGCAAAAATGAGAAGTCTAGCTCTCTAAATGTGTCTTATAAGTTTGGTACACATTGTCCCATTCTTGCTCATTTATACATCTCCTTGCAGCTTTAAAAAATGTTCATAATTAAGCTGAGTGCAAATACTAATCCAGTCCTGTTAAATTTATTATGGGGAAGCATTTTTAATCTTTATTGTGCAATTTTCCCTTATACTATTGCTTTCTCTAGGAAGGTGCTTGAAGAGGATGTTCCTGTTGCAGTTTTCTCTGGAGACTTCTGCAGCTGGGTATGGTAAGTTTATTCACCAAATGACCAAAAAATGTTAAACATTACACAGCATGACAAAGATACCCATCTCTTGGGCTATTTAGCTTATAACTAAAATTATAAAGTCTTAGTTTATAAGCATCAGTGTTGATTGCCACAGCTGGCAATGAGGCATGAATGTCCACATGCCCTGTAAACTCTTGAAAATGCCAGAGGAAATAGAAAATACTGGTTTATCTCTCCAGTGAATTTCATCAGCTATGCAGACTGGCTAACCAGGGATGTTGGTTTGCTTAAGTACCGAGTATTCTCAAAGAGAAACTGAAAGAAGTCCAGGAAGTCATCAAGAGGTCAGATACAAAACACACAGGCCACTAGAAAATGGTTGAGAGCAGGAAAAACCATCAAAGGCATCTCTGTATTTCTCTAACCACTAGAAATGCTGTCTGTACAATGCATAGTCTACATATGTCTTCATAACACATAAAGAAAACCAACCTTCCTTTTCATTCACTTTTTCAGAACTGGTATTCACAGTAGTGATAGATTCTTTGACAAAGAGACCACTCCAAAAGGATATTTCAGTCTGCTTCCCATTGCTAGTCAATAGACTGACCAAAAAAAAAAAAAAAAAAAAAAAAAAAAAAAAAAAAAAAAAGTATGTGAGTGACTGAGCTCTGAGACAGCGTGGAAGATCTCAAAAGATTCCTGATAAGACATTTTATAGAGTTGCAGTCCCTGCCTCTTGCCCTCACTTCCCCATGAAAACTCACATCCTGTGTTGCATGTCAGTGAAACCAAATAAGTTCTTTTATGCTCTGGATTGGGACCAATTTGTATTTAAATTATCACAATAATAAGACAATTATTTTTATTTCTGCTTTATATTACAGCAAAACAGAGTCAAAGAACACTTTAGATTTTTTTTTCCAATCTTATGCCAAACAAGTTCAAAATCTAGCAGGCAATTACTTTTTGTAGACAAAAGTAAACAAAGAAATAGGAAGGTTTCATGCTTCGTTATACATCTTTAAGTGCATTTATTTGCAATATATGTTTAAAAATCTTGCTCTGACTAAATCAATTTTATTCCCACTACTGGCTTAACTCCGGCAGAATGGGCTGCTTTTCACAGGTTAGCTCTCGCATCTGAACAAAAACTCCAGCTCAGATCTGAAAAGTCATCTGGATGAAGAGTGTAGTAACCCAGAACTATTTCAAGGGAGGTGGGAAATCCAAATAATTCAGCATACCTGAAGAGAAATTATAGTTAGATCTGACTATATCTGATTATATTCTGTATCAGCACAGTAGGACAGGCACGTAGTGCACTTCCAGAGGTCTAGTGAATGAGGTGAAATCCTGTTCCTTTTCTAAATACTGTCCTTTCCAAGGACATAGGCCATATTTCATCCACCACATAAAAGAGTTATGGTACATAAAAATGGAGAGGTTTGTTGGTGGGCTTTTTTCACATCTGTTTATTGCAAGTTTGTGCAGTAAAAATGTTGTTTAATGTGTTATTTCTGTGGGCTGAAGTATACGATTTTATGCTCTGTATTAGATTGTTAGCAAAACCAAACATTTCTGGCATTAGTAAAATAAAGACTCTATAAAAACAGAAACACGAATAGAATGGCTCAGAATACCCTAGAAATAAGAGAAAATTATTGTTTTAATACTGTTGATCACCAAGCATAGTGATCATGGTTGATCACCGAGCATGGTTGGAGCAGTCAGATTTTCACAGAAACCTCTGCCATTACACTAAGAAGTCAGAAGTAAAATGTGTTATCTGCTGCTTTTTCTCATTGCTCCCAAAACCTAACAGAAATCTAGCCAAAATGGTGAACTGTCTAAACTTAAAAGAGTGTAAAAGTAACAAAACAATTGTAGCCTGAGAATGCACAGTGTGGGGGCGGGGGAACGGACAGATGATACATCTTCAGGCTTGGGAGGCTCCCCATCAATAAACCAAATCTGTTATCATTTTGTCATGGCTGTGTCAAGAGTATCGTGACTTTAGACATCTTCAGCATATGCAAACAGAAGAGGTCATGTAAAATGAACATAGTAGGTTATGTCTTGTTAGCTATACCTGAATTCCAGTGATGACCCCAGCAGGATTTCACTCCTTCATGGAGTTTAGTGCATCTGTTACCACACAGTCAAACTCAGAGGTTTTCTTCTCCATCCCTTCATACCTGGAGTGACACTTCAGAGGGCTCTGTTCAAAGGGACTGTTTGTCCGCCAGGAGAAAAAAAGACAACAGATAACAGAGAATTATGGTATGAGAGACAAAGTCATTATGGTCAATTCAAAGCCACTCACCTCAAGGCAGGTAGTTATTTTCTTTTAAAATGCTCTTTTTCCTACTGTTTCTCACCAGGCTAATTGTATAAAAGAATTTTATTTCTGGCCTATTGCAGTTGGTACTAGTTGTCAATATAGATGCACTGGATAAATTCCCAGAGATCATCTGTGACTTTCCAAACAAAGATACAGCAAATAGTGCCATTAGCTTTCTGCTTCCTTCTTCCACAGCTGTGAAAATTACATTTTCCTGGAACACTGTTGTACAAATTCTGAATTCAAGATGACTTCCAAGGTCCTCATATGTATAGTTTAGTTCAGGGGGTTTCAAAATAGGAGGTCCAGATGGATTATATTCTTAGAAATTACTAAAAATGTGTAAGGGAAAACAAGAAAATATAATAATTGGATCTTTGACACAAAATTGTTCCCACTTAACTTACAGGACTATTTGCTGTTATATTTTAATGATGTGTCAATCAGGAGTTGCAGAAATGCTACTGCTGATAGTAAAGCCCTTGTACTTTCAGCACATTGCAGCACACTTCTCTACCAGATCACAGCCTGTGTTCACATTCCTAAGACAGACCTCTTAGTTCTGACAACTGTTTTGATAAGCCTTTTCTCATGATAATGGGGGGAAAATTCTCTCAGCACTTCAGTTAACAGTAGCGTCTTGGTTTAGATGTTGGATCAGGTAGTAGTTTGATTCAAATGTCATTTTATCTTCAAACCAATTTCAAGCCAATGCAGTGATTAAATGCTTTCACTACGTACTCTTTTTCCAGAAAATAAATATTCTTCCTTCCTGTTAGAAGAGCAGCTCCTTTCAGCATCTTCAGAAGCAACCTGGTGAGAAAATAATATAACACCCTTTTTCCTTCACAGCTTGCTTAGGTATTTTAGGTGTGATGCTCAAGTTGCTTACGACTGTGACTTCTTTCGATGCGTAGTGTTCCATACCACCACTGCTATTTAAATTACATCTCATTTGCTGCTGATTCGAACATTCACACTGATGATTCAGACATCCATCTGAACATCCTTCAGGAAGCAGAAATCACGAGCGAGCGCAGTTGCACAGAACAGGGTTACAAAGAAATCAATCACAGATGCATGCAAAGGTGGATCACTGCCTGTCACACTCATAGCAGCATATAATAGCACACAGAAAATGGTGCTTAAAGTCATTTTAAGCACTACAGTTAATGGCATTTGCCATAATACATTTCATCTGAAGCTTCAGAGCACAGTGCTGCTGTACTGATTGTATTTTAACCACTAAAGTCAAATGTCAGCTCTTCGTCTGCAATCAAAGCAATGACTACGACACCCCCAGCTGAGGAAATTTCACCCAGCTGATAACAGGAAGCAAGTTTTAGTGTTCATTCATCATAATCCCACAAGTTATTTCTTGCTTTTCCTTCAAGACGCACTATTCTACTAATTGTGGTGTGTATTTGCTATTTTTATCAGACTGATGATGTGTATTTAAATATTCACTGTGGTACTTGGTGCTTATTTGGCTTCAAGATATGAAACAGTATTCATATGAATAAGCTAATTATTCCAAATGTTAATTCATCAAATTTTTTAATCAAAAGTTTTCTTCATTCACCCATTCCTAATTTTGATCCATCCATTTCCTAATTTTGATTATTCATTTTATATTATGGTATTTTTACTTCACTGAAAGAATACCAGATACTTTTATAGATTCCTTGTCTTCTCAGACATTGTAGCAACTTGCCTCTGTGAGGAAAAACTGTGATGAGACAAACAAAAATACTCACACTTAGCACAGAGTCTGAAGTTTTAAAACTCTCACAGAGGACTGAAATCATTATTGGTGTACAGTGAGAAGCATTCCCACTGAAGTGAGAGAAGAAAATGCAGTTTAAAGTGCTGGAAAATAGGTCACCTTCACTACACAACATAAAGGACCTACAATGCAAAAAAATTTTCTGAGAGCTCAGCCCTCTGTTGTACAACAAGAGATGACACCATAAAGAACGACAGTACACCTGAATCCCAGAAACACACTGTCTGTCCTGGAGAACAGATGAAAGGACATTGCTCATCACTGCCACCTGATCCAGCTCACAGGTGCTCTGAGGCTGGCACCACTACTTAGGCACTACTAAAACACAGCTCCAAAGTGCAAAGTCCTTTCATCACAAGGTGGTATCTTCATTAAAGGAAATACAGTATTTGTATTATTTTCAGGTGGAGGGAAAATAGGTATTTCTCAATCTTACATCCAATTTTTTTCCTTCTTAAACCAATAATTCTTTCCAAACAATTCTGAAGATGTTTCGTTCTTTTTCAGACTGTGTTAACTGAGTGTCTTTTCCTAACAAGAAAATTATTGAGGCACAAATGCCAACTTCAACCTTGCTTCCATCTCATGCATTAATAGAGGAAAAATTCAACTCTTCAAAACCCAGAATATGAGAAAACTGAAGAATATATGAAATTTCTGCATCAACAAACTGTTAAATTTAGCAATCAAATTAGCAAGGATTTTTCCACTTACAACTTTTACTTGTAATGATTAATTAATATTTTATGATAAATCCATTCAACAAAGTTAGCAATGCCTTTTCTAAACTACTGAAAGTGTCATATGTCTGATTTCTGAGACCTATATAATCTCTGCAAAATGCATATTTACCTCTATTTTGATCAAATAAAGTGTCTCCTTTAACCTACTTGCTCTGGTGCTAGAATATGTTAACTGTCTGTTCTTTAACTGCTTTGACATAAATAATTCAATTAATTTAACATTCACATTACTCTCTAAATTTTTTTCAGGACGTAGTGTATTTTGGCATCATAAAAATTATGTATTCCTAAGATTAAAGAAGTGTTATAAGACAGCTGGAAGCAGCTGAAATGCTCACCACCATCTGAGCAGTAGTAAATGGACTGTTACACCTAAGTTCATTTCTAAGATATACAGATTCTCTTATGAGAAATCTTTTTTCCTTTCATCCCCAGGTTTGAAAATATGTGCAGTGATTAGCTATTTTTCATAAGATACTGACATTTCATTGGGATTACATCATTCATAATACTGTATCAGAGGTGATATGCTGCAAAATACTGATTTTGTACATACCATAAAATACAATATAAAACACATTACAAGGATACCAACTCTCTACTTTTCAAGAACATAACTGTAATTTGTCAGTGCGTTGTCATTTTACTGCTCTTATTAATATGAACGTTTTCTCTCATATAAGTGCGGTGGTTTGAAAATGGCTTGGTTTTTGGTTTGTATTCATTATTATATGCTTATGCTTATATCCAGACTCCTGTTCCTTGGTTTTGCAGTTTAAATTACTCTTGTACATAGAATTTAAGAGAGTTTTACCTAAATATTTCCAAAATACATTTGGGTTCTTTACCTTCAAAACAATCATTGCCATAAGCCTCAACATAAATGAGGTTTGCATCATATAAATATAAACACTTTAGGGCAGCAAATATAAAGCTGGATCATAGCCAGTCTTTTGAACTATACCATAAACTTATGTACATAGTGAAAATTTCTGCTGAAGACCACCTATGAATAAGTAACTGTTTTATCTTCTAATAACAGTTAGTTTTAAAACTTTACCGCTGTGTTCTATTTCAGCCAAGGCTGCAGATATTGGAAATCCCCCTGGGTACAGAGCAGTCATTCCCAAGCAGATTGTGGGAACACTCTTGTGAATGTGAAGGCTCACAGCAGCATCCAAAATTCAGTTGCTCCCCTACAGCATTTCTGCAGATTTTCTGTGTTGTGGTTAAGAGAACAGGACTGCAACATTTGCAAGCGTGCTATTTTGCAATAATAATTGCAAAAAAATTTTAAGTAAGGAAGAAGAAAAAGGCCAATAAATTTATCAAGAATTTTAAAAATTCATTTTCTGTCAGTATTTCCTCACTGACATTTTATGCCATTTTGAAATCTTGCTGACCCTGGAAAAGCCTATTATTTGAGAAGATTAATACAGGTCACAGCAAAGCCGACTGTTTGTGACACACCTTGAATTATTTTCACCACATACAAAAAAAGGATTTTCAATATCACCAGTCAAATTACTGATTAATTTCTTGACATTGCTCAACAAAGACTGTTTAATAAAGACTTTATGAAATGTTTAATATTTCATGGGATCTTTTCTACAGAACCCTTTCACTAAACTGATATTAAGCTTTCTCCATCTCAGGTCAGCTCTGTAAAAAGTTTTTATAATTAGGAAGGAAGAAAGGAGGAAACTTAAATAACATTTTGTGTATCACCATCTATATTTAACACCAAAAAAATTCTGTAGACATATTGATGTAAAGACAATAAAGACATATTGATGTAAAGACAATAAGAACTTTATGAATACAGGAAGTACCAATAGTATGATTAAGAGAGAAACTGGTAAGGTAGAAAAGTTAATTTAGCTGAAGCAATACAGGGTAGATGTTGAACAGTAACCTCAGCTTTAATTAGGCAATGAGACAGATGAGGTCGGGTTCAAGGTCAGGTTGGACAGAGCTGTAATCATCCTGATCTAGTCAAAGATGTCCCTGCTTATTGCTTGTTGGACTAGATGAGCTTTAAAGATCCCTTCCAACCTAACCATGATATGATTCTATATATTATAATATGATAGACCAACAACAATGTGGATCAATCCCATTATGAATCTGATAAAGAAGAAGGATATAATCTTACCCAGATATGAAATGAAAGTCAATATTTTCTGGGGTTTGATGCTTTCTACTGCATTGTATTTGGGGGTTTGTCTTTTATAATTGATCATTTTAATAGATTGGAAATTAGTCAATCAAAATCTTTAAAATAGGTCTTGTGGGTAAGGTTCCCTGAAAATGTTTAATTAAGGTCTTTGTCCCTACACCTCTTATTTCCTGTGATGCTGAAGGCCATTCCTGAGCCCATCATTAGTATCATAAGTATATTTTTTTTTTTCATTTCAAGGCTTTACTGATAGTTTGAAATAAGAATAGAAACTTACTGCACAAAGTAGTTAACAGATCTTGTGTTAGAGTCAGGAGAAAGGAGACAGTGGAAAAATGTTGAAGTTCACTGCAAGATTTTTTTCACAAAAACTAAGCAGCAGGGGTGTGAAGGGAGGGCAGGATTGTCATCTCTACCACTGAGACAACAGATTGATCTTACACATATATTTGTACTCCAGGCCTGATGGGCTTCTTAGCTTACAGCTGCTGTGCTCAAACAGGAGCTCAAATGGGTATGAGGTGTGATATGTGACAATGACTAAATGATCTCACCTCCAGTGTCCCAAACAAAACTGGTGTAATCTCACTGCTTCTTATAACCAGCCTATCTTTGGGAAAAAAGCCAACTAGTTTGCTATAATTCATAGATAACACATCCAATCTGGATGTGCAGTTGGCTGGTGTAATTAATTTTATAATTTAATTCCAGTCCACACCAGCCCATAATTAAGATGCCAGAGATACTCACCCCTTCCTTTCTCTTTTTACCAATAGGAAAACTTCAGAAGCACCAAAAAACCAGTCCTATATTCCAGAAAAAGAAAAGCTGATATGGAAGCAGTCTCCTGCTGTTGGAAGTATAGGAAAATCAAGGATTTGCTGCAAGAGAGAAAGCTTGCTTTGAAAATACATGGCTGAGACCATGATGATTTAACAGTTCAGGAGACTGAAGTTCCCTCTTTTTTTTCCTTGTGAACCTACAGAAAAGCTTAAGTTGTAAGAGATCAGGCTCAAAAAGTCACCCTAGAAAGCAGCAAAAGCCACCTCCTGGAAATGTCATTTCTTTCCACGTGTGTACACAGCTCAAGAACAATGTGGGGATCCTGAACTCTGTGAGAAACATGATACTCTAGCATTATTCTAGCATAGCTCCTTGAAAGCAGCTGGTTTTCTTCCTTGGACCCAAATAGTTCTGCACAAGTTACTGAAATTAATTAAGTCTGTACAGCATTATTCATTTGTTAACCCTCATTGCTGCTGCTGGGACTATTAATGCCACATTTCCATTAGTAACTGGTGTGTTTCCTTCCATGTACTTATATTCACAATTAAACTGGAAATAACCTTTCATTTTTCACTAGGAACTAAAGAGGATAATTGGATTTTATTAAAATAAATCACAGCTTTTAATGCAAATGCATGGGTGACATCAAAGACACTGAAAATCTTCTGAAAGAAATAATAATAAAACAGTGGATCTGTCTCACAAGTGTAACTGGCAACTTTTCCCCAGCCAGAGGGCCTGTTCTATTAAAACATGGCAAATACATAGCAGCACAAAAAGAATAAAGAGAATTTTCAAGAGGTGACTCCCAGATCAACACCACAAGAAGTTACTGAGTTTGATAAAGAAATGAGACATCAATGGTGGAGGGACTACAGAGTTGCCTTTCCTCTACAATTATCAGAGAGGGCAAAATGTGCTACAGGGGGATACAAACCAGGGCAGCCTGCAGGCAGAGTAGTGCTGTAGTTGCAGTTTCAGACACAAAGTTAAGATATCATAATATCCCAATATGAACAAAAAGTCTACCAAAAAAAAAAAAAAAAAAAAAAAAAAAAAAAAAAAAAAAAAAGAAAAAAAAGAAAAAATGAAGGATAAAAGAGGTAAAACTTCAGAAAGCTGCAGGTGAAGACCAAGCCACCAGAGAGGTGTTAAACTTTTGTGATGATGAGCTCATCATTCGAGATTCACAAATATAAGTCAATGCCAGCTGACATTTACTGGTATTTACATGCTTTACTGAGCTTTCTGATCTCAAACTCCAAAATCTGATTCTTTCACACACTTCATGTATTTCATCTTTTCTTATTTTTTTCTTCATTTCTCCTCTCTAATGATTCCCATCCTACCAGTAACCATTCTATTTTATAAACTTGATTTCAAAAATAATTATAGATCAATACTTAAGGGAAAAATAAAGAAAGGAGACATCTACAGGGCAAACATTAATGATCAGAACTTTACAAAAAATGTAACTAGATATAGGAAGGCATTAATTAAAATTACTAAAATACTTGAAATATCAAGACCATTAAGTAAATATTAATAGCTAGTTTGCTTACTCTTGCCTATCCTTAAACCAGGCAAATCATTTGTGTTGATACAGAGCTTCATAAATATGCTGGCAATTAAGTACATCTGTACTTTAACTCTCTTAAACTAAAAGAGTGGAGTGAATTATTTTGTCACTGGTATACTAGTTAAACTCACACTATTCTATAGAATCATTTACCAGAAAATTTTCCCAGACTTCAGAGGATAGACTTTGTTTTTATATTGTTTGCAGATCACAGAATCCTGACAGAGGACATGGAAAAGTTGTCACTACAAGACCGCTTGGTGATCTTTGAACAATCATTGTGACTGAGAAAGGTGTCTGAAGACAGGAAGAAAGAAAATTACACTCCTATTTTCAAGCAGGGCAGTAAAATAGACCCAGAGAACCTTGAGCCCTGGAACCTGATGAAGCAAGTAATACTGTAAGCCACATGAACAAGAAGCTCATCAAGAGTAGTTCTTATGGTACTACTGTTGAGAAGTGTTGCTTGACCAATCTACTGATTCCCTTCTGCAGTGAAATGACTGGCTTAGCAAATGAGGAGAGAGCCGAGGATACTGAGTATTTTGACTTCGAAAGGCTTTTGGCACTGCCACCTGCAAGATTCTCAGAGAGAAACTGATGAGGCATTCACCAGGCAGACAAACCACGATGGATGGAAAACCAACTGAATGGACAGGACCAGAGACGGGGTGGTTGGTGACCTTGTGACACAAACTCTAGCTGGAGGGCAATAACTACCAGTGTATCCCAGGGGTCAGTGCTGGCTCCAATCCTGTTAGATTCATGACCTAAACAATGGAGTAGAGTGTAGCCTCAGTAATAACCATGAAGAACTGCATGAGGACTAGCAAGTGTGACAGGAGGTAGAGATTAGTTGGTGGGCAATGAGAGAGATTGGAAACTGTCTGAGCTTTGGAGCTCTATGGGTTGGGAAACACAAAATCCAGCTGGGGACCGTTTACTAGTTGCATTCGTGGAGGATTCCTGCTGGGCCATCCTGTATAACTGCTTCGTTAATGACTTGAATGATGGAATAGCACAGATGACAACAAAGCAAGAGGAGTGGCTGATACACCAGAGTCATCTTGCCATCCTATTGAGGAGGGACCTCAACACGGTGGAGAAATAGGATGATAGGAAATTCATGGCGTTCAACAAACACCAAATCCTGCACTTGGGTAGGAATAGTCTCATGCTCAGAATAGTTGGGAGCTGACCAGCTGCAAAGAAGCTTTGCAGAGAACAACTACTGGGTCCTTCCTGATCACAGGCTGACCATGAGTGAACAATGCCTCCTCTCAGCAAAGGGGGCTAGAAATTACATGAGGGCTGTTAGGAAAAGCCTTTCCCACAGATCAGGGAAGGCACTGATGAGCCTACATCAGGAACGTTGAATCAAATATTGGACACCTCAGTACAGAAGAGGCATGGAAATACTGCAGAAAGCTCAGTAAAGGGCCACATAAATGACTAAGAGAAGTCTCTATCATTCTTATCCACATGTGTGTATATATGTATATACACATATATATGAGTACTTATATATAGGTACTCATGGTGGAAGGGAAGAAGAAGAGGAAGTCAGACTCTTCTTGCTGATGCTCAGTGACAGGAAAAATGCCAATGGACACCAATTCAGAGAGGAAATTCTATTTAAATGTAAGAAAAATCTTTTCCACCATGACTGTTTTGAAATAAAGTTTGGTCAGAGAAGTTGTGGGGTTTCCATGCTTGGAGATATTCAAAATACAACCAGACACAGCCCTTAGCAGTTAGTTCTAGAAAATCCTGCTTTTAGCAGGAACATTTGGCTAGACCATGCCCAAAACTCCCTTCCAACCTCAGTGGTGCTGTGATTCAAAGTATAAATACCACATACCAATATTTCAGATTTTCAGAACTAGAAAATATGACTTAAAAGAAAACCCCAAGAGATTAAGTTGATTTCTACATTGCCACTACTGTATAATACTCACAAAATGTTTGCCTTGATAAATGATTTTAAATCTTATTGCTTATTTATATACTGTGCTAAAACCACTTTCATTTTAGCCCACCAATACTGATTTTCCATTTTCAGTTTCTTTTGAACTACAGCGACAGAGAACTTTCTGCTTATTCCAGACGTGCTCAGGTGGATATAAACCAATAGTACCAGAAAACTTGATGAAAATAAAGAAATAGTCCTGTGGCTAAAAAAAAGATGGTGTGTTTTTTATAAAAAAAAAAACTTTATAAGATTGCCCTGCAGTTAAACTGCTATAGCAAACAGTAATAGTCCATTCACATCTATTATAAGAGCAGTATCACTTGCAGTTTTATTGACTGTCAGAAAACAGGTCCCATTTTGCGAAACAATAAAAATCAAATTTAGTGTAAAATCTCCCAAGGTTGTAGCCTGTAACCTTATAACATCAGAAATGACAGCAGAAAGCCTTTTCTTTCCCTCCTCTTTTCAGTTCAGACTCCAAAAAAACCCAGAGATTATATTCCAGAGCAGGGAGTCCTGCAGACATAGACACATTACCATGCAGAGGCACAACAAAGGTACCAGAAAATGTTTTCAGTTTGTTTCTTTTCTTAACCGTCTACATTTCTAGCCAATACAGAAAGGCATGGCCTGTTAGTCTAACACTCACAGGTAAATTTTAAGGACTAAACAAAATATAAAGCATTAACCACACAATGTGATTTTGCTTTTCTTAGTCTTTAATGTTTCCTCCCTTGGGTTTACACAAATAATTTTGCAAACACAGCAGAAGAGCACATGGGAAGTGCAACTGAACTCAAGGACAAGGTCGGTGTATTGGGTTTGCATGGCAAAATTTTGGTCTATAAGGAGCTATGAGAGGTGTCTTCTGTGAGAATCACCAGACGCTTCCCTCGTGTCCAACAGAGTCAATGCCACTTTTAGATACCTCAGTGGCTATTTCAGCCCAAAGTACTCTGTAGCCCCACTAATTTCAATTCTCCATTTCACATGCAAGTTAGATAAAAGTTACCCAAAATTAGATAAAACATGCAGTAATACAGATTATTAGACACACTTTTAAGGCACTGCACAAAATAGAAAATTGCATGCTTCGTGGAAGAAGGAAAGTTACATTTTAAAACACTGGGCCATATTTACATTGGTCACCTATTGCTCTGCCTTTTCAAGGAGACAGAGAGTCTTATCTGTAATGGAAAGGTTATTTTTAAAAAGGAGTGCCAACTCAGAATCAAATATTTAACAAATACTGAAATGTCAGTGTGAGGTGCACATATAAATCTGGAGTAGTCTTTACAGACTCCACACTGCTGATTGCAAGACTGAAATTTCTACCTGAAGATATACACACAGAATATTATAAGATTCTGTAATCAAGCTTTTATTTTTCCATCAGTCCTCACACAAACAAATAGAGAAGAACTGCATGGGAACAAAAATTCAAACTACCTACCTACTCCTTACCTGCTTTTCTTCAGCATCCATTTTGGAAAAGAATAAACCTATTTTTCCCTCACCTAATACAGTGTTGGACTCTTACTCCAAAAGCTTTTGGATGGAGTACAATTTTATATCTGAAGTAACAACTAAAATATGAATCATACACCTAAACATGCAGCTCAGATTACTCGGATCACATGCCGCTCCATCAGGAGCCATTTCTTGTACCTTTCAGAGCAGGCACATTCCACTGCAGGTCTCTTGCTAGATCCCAGTTAAATGTTGCAAGGGACCTTGACCAGGCAACCAAATAAAAATAACTCCATATAGAAGATGGGCTCATTTGATTCAAGCAGAGGTTAAAGCAGGTTATCCAATTTTGGGTTTGCCCAATTATCAGTTTGGGTTTTCTTTAGCCCAGCATGAGTTCAGATTTGAGCCTTAGTCAAGTAAATAGCTGCCTCAAACAGGAGCTGAACAAGCTATCTTCATTAAAACTTCTCTACAGAGAGTTTGAGTGTTTGGGCAAGAAAAGAAAAGGAAGAGGGGAAAGCAAATGAGGCTCTCAGACTGAGAGTTCCCTTTCATCTAGGCAATGTAATGCAAATCCTTTCTATTGCACATTTTAAGATGTAAATTGGATTCAAGTTGATGTCCACCTGTCTTGAACCAGCAGGGATGTCTTCCCACTTTTATCAAAGCATTTCTCTGCCAATTACTGGATGTTGTGACAGTTGGAGATTTTTTGTGTGTGTGCAGACTTTTACAAATACAAACTCATTAAAATTAGGTCTTTCACATTCTGATCCCAAGAAAAATTGTCACTGAAAAATATCAGGGGTCAAGTGATCTGTATAGTCTAATTACATCCTAAAAGGCTTGGAAGCTTATGTTCATGAGGAAAAAAAGAGTCCTATTTTCTTGTTATCTTCCATTTTCAAAATTTTATTCTTTTTAAGAGAGGAAAACATTATGTAATACAGAAAGACATTCTTTACCCACTGCAGACAACTACATCTCTATTCATTAAAGTAAATTTTATTTAGTAGCAGCAAGAAAAATTTCTCAATTAATTTAAGTAAATTCTCTGCCATTCCATAGAAAAATAGATGTTCATTAGAATAACTTGCAGAACTCATATACTGGAATTCACCTAATCATTAACAAGAGGAAAACAAGTTCAGATCAAGTTGCTATGATGCCTAACTTGTTTAAAAACACCAACTTCCATTTCACTGGAAAAAAAAAAAAAAAAGATATGACTATAATTTGTTTACCAGTGAAAAGAAAAAAAAAAAAAAAACAGAACAATTTTTTTTTCATCTTATGAAACTTTTCAGCAGATTTGTTTTAAAAGTTGAATTTATTTTTTGTTTTCACAGGTTAAATTATTTTACTGTAGTATCTTCATATGAGAAACATTCATGACCAATCTCTTTCTAATGTTCTGTATTTGAAATGAGCATTGTAAATACGTTGAATTACTAAGGATAGGCACATAAGTCACAACTTTGGCTACCATGCTCTCAGAACCAGTTTTCAATGTGTTTAGGCAGATGTATTCTCTGCAATCAGCAATATTTGATATACAGATATGACATTGTGCTATATTTATCATAGATTTCAGCTGTTACTTTGGATTTTTTTTCTCACTAACCTTTTACAGTCTCTCAGCAAAAACATGCCCGAAAACTGTTCACAAGCAGGTAAAGGTGCAAATGTTAAGGGAAAACTGAAGGAATTTTTGGTACTTGGAAGCACCAGAGGCGGTGAGGGAGACCTTTTCAGGTCTAGAATACCTTGCTCTGGATCTCAACCATGATGTGTAGTACATATGCGTTTATTTAAGGACAGAGCTGGTCTACAAAGTCTTCTGAGATGACTCTTCCTACATTTCATTTGGCCTTGTAATTCAAACATACAATAAAATATCAGGAAAACATGAAAAAATGTACTTGTCAGAAAAGTATGCCACAGAAGGTGGAGTGGTCTCCTTTTCCTCTTTGCACATACGTTGCTCAAACCTGTAGACTTTTTCTACAGAGGGGAAAAAGGGGGACATGTTTTGGTTTCAGGACATGGGGTTTTTTGGTGTGGGAAGGGGCCCACATTCTCTCTTAAACATACAAATTTGTTTACAGATTACTAGAAATCATTTATCAATAATACAGACAGTTTTTTGTTAAGATGAAAAATCTTCCAAGATGGTACTGCCAAGAATAACTGGCACATTTCAAGTTCCTGGCCCAACATGGCCTCCACCATATCTTTACTTGTCCAAGCATCTGTACCTCATTCCTCAGAGCATTTCCCTACTTTCTCTCACTATGCACTTCCTTTGGGACATTAAAGAAAATGTTCTCTGCAAAACCTCAAGCCTGATGGAAGGAAGCCTCCGTGGCTCAGGACAAGCTGCCGGCAGATGTGCCTCTCCATGGAGGAGAAGTTGCACCTGCAGGGCTGGCATGGCTCTGGGAGCCAGGCTTAGGAGAGGCAAAAGCAGTGACAGAGTACAATGGGGGAGTATGTAAGCAGAAAGGAAACAGGCGTGATCCAGGAATCCCTTTCCAAGGAGATGGGCAGCCCAGTTTCTTGGCTTGTCATCCCAGCAGCTGCAACATCAGCTGCAGGGTGCTCCTGTAGAGGCCCCACTCAGGAGAGGACTGTCCTGGGAATGAACTCCCCAGTGCCTGACAGGGACCTACTGGAAGTCGTCACAATACACATGCCTGGTGTCTCATACAGTAGAAGTTAGACAATTCCAAAGCTGTTAAGATGAGAAACAGACGTTTTCCCTCATGTATCACATTTGTTCTCAGATTTGTGACCTCTCTTTGAAAAATCTAAGTTAAGGAAGTGTAATTCATCTGAACTGAGCCTTTCCTTCTACACTAAAATAGTTACACTAGCTGATCTGCAGTTATATACTGCACTGTCTGCATTAGATGTTCTCCAGTGCCCACAGGATATTATTTTCAGTTATATAAACTGTAGTAGTTGTGTCTCTTCCATTATGCCACTCAGACAACAAGGTTATGCAAACACTAAACTGCTATAAAAGGGAGATCAAATTAAAGGGTTTAATTTGAACACAGGAGAGAGATATTCAAAATTAAAGAATAACCACAGACACCTTCAAAATAAGGAAGTGATTTTAAAACAGCTTCTAGAAAGGCTGAGTAAGAAACTCTAGGACAGAATATTGAAGGTCAATGAAAGTTTTCCTTAGTACCTTCACACAGTGTTCCAAATTCAGCAAAGGACTGAGGTATATATTAGATACAGCAGAGGAACTGTAAATTTTAACCATGGACCAGGCTTACATAAAGCAAAAAGAAATCATTAAAACCCTCTTGTTTGAAAGACAGGCATCAGCACAGGAAAATCAAATTTTTTTTCTCAGCTGAAACATCTGTATGTTCTCACAGAGCAGATCAAAATTCCACCCACATCTCCTCCTTTGTATTTCAGAGTCCATTTTCCTTAAGCTCTGAAATGTGGTCACATACTGTTATTTTCAAAGCAGAACAATATTAAGGAAGAATTGTCAAAACAAGATCAATCTCTACAATAGGACAAAAAATGGCCAAAGAATATTAGCCTCTAAAGCCTTTATCAGTACACGTGTGTCTGCATGGCCAGTGCACAAATACACACAAATGTACCTATGTACCTACATACATGCATACACAAAAAAAACAAAAAAAAAATATGTATACACATATGGTGTTATAGTTAAATCAATACAGATATGGATATGGTTATAAATACATGCATGTGTGCATACACATATTTTAAAGCAAAGAGAAGGATTAAATATGCACCTTGAAGAAACTGAAACTTCAAAACATCTTCATTCAAGAATGCCACACATTGATAAGACACAGGTTGAAAGAGGTGTCCTGCTGGACTAAAACTCAATACACATAAATGTTGCCCTCAGTAACTGATTGCATTTGTCCAGCTGCTACCAGGGCAAGCTGATCAGCTGTAAGTAACAGACACTAGGAATACTTTTTTTTTACATTATATTATACAAAACATAATCAAAATGTCAGTCATAGAATCTTTTATAGTAACTCAGCTGAGATGCTCTGCCTCTTCCTGTGTCTTTCCTTCTGGTGTGCAGAAACACAGGGAAAAAA
Source organism: Onychostruthus taczanowskii (assembly GCF_017590055.1). Taxonomy (NCBI): domain Eukaryota; kingdom Metazoa; phylum Chordata; class Aves; order Passeriformes; family Passeridae; genus Onychostruthus; species Onychostruthus taczanowskii. The sequence continues at coordinate 1,242,074 of NW_024498795.1, forward strand.
TTTTCTCACTTTGAGAGATCTTTTTACTGTTTTGAGAGTTAGAAATTGCCAAGCAATTCTAAAACACCAGTCTGTTTATCTGTTTTGCTTTACTTTTCATTTCTTCTTTCTCAGCAGCTAGTTCTAACAGAATCAGTACAATACACACATCCTTTAAAGGATAATTATGCTTCCATGAGGTGACTATGCCACTATTCTACATCTTGCAGTATAGACAGACCTATTTTACCTGCATAAACCTCTCCTTAATTTTCACAAGAAGCATGTTAGATTGGCTATTTACAGTTACACATTATGGACATTTTTTGATCCAGTGGTAGTTTGGAGCACTTAAATCTCTTGCTGAGAGTGAAAGGAGGATCACAGAGGGAGCACGAATGACAGCCCATAAATGTTGTAAATGTTCTGAGCAAAGTTTACTGATGGTTAGACAAGACTTCCCCCTTGTAAGTAGCACTATGGCTACCAAGCAACCTAATTGCCACTAGGAACAAAATCATATTCCTCATCACTACCCGCTGCTCTTGCAAGCACAAAGTAAACTTGGGATGAAGGTCAAATCATTAATAGTCATGCCAAGTCAAATTTGAGCAGCAGCTGCAAAGCAGCTTGAGCCAAGGCATTGTAGGAATAGCTGAAGATCACTATTGGAGCAAGAAGATATTCCTTTTTCACTCTTCTTTTATAAACCAAAGGATCACAGCAAAAGTCCTCAGAAAGCCCTTCATTAGTTGTACTCCTGACAGGCAGAATAAGCTTAGACTTTAAGAGTCAGAAAAATACTATGCAGAAGAATCAAAGTTCTTTATTTTAATCTTTTCTGACATTTTATCTGGTAAATGATTGTTAAAAAATTGATTCTTTTAAGGTCAGCCAGTGTTGCTTCTTACTTTTCTTCTAAAGCTTCCAATAATATGCTAGCTTTTTTACTTATCCCACTTACTATAACACGCTGCCAAATTTATTCTTTCAAGAGAGGGGTTTTTTTCCCTAGATGTTTTGAGAAGCAAATATTGCTGTACCAGTGCTGAGACTTAACTATGACTTAACTTTCTGCATACAAAAAAGCCATGCAGCAGAATGGAGTGAAAAAAGGGTGTAGTGTCCCAACATTTTAATGTGGCAGCTGAAAAATTCATACACAGAAACTGCAGTTTATTTTTCTAAAAAGAGTTAAGGTCTGAATAAGCCATGAAAGAATCTGAGCATCTGGCATTAGGGAGACTTACATCCTTGAAACCAGAAGATTAAACCATTGTGACACTCCCTTGAGCAGAAAAGAGACAAAATAGTGAAGAAACCCATCCAGCCACCAGCGCAGCCTCTTTGCCCAGAAAATTAAAATAAAGCAACTCACTAACTAAAGCTTATTGGAACAAAAAAGAAAAATTATTTTAAAAACAAAAAGACAAATGTAGGACATTACATAATTTGGAGTGGAAAGATCCTCTTGAGGTTTTCTGGTCCCTCCTTCAGCTGAAACAGGCCTAAACTCAGCATTAAACTGAGCTGCTCAGGGCCTTGGTAATAAACTGCCTTGTTTAATTGAAACAAATTGCAGTAGGTGCAGAAAAGATAACTGTGGAAGATCATATGCAATAGAACTGAATTAATCTCTTATCCTGAAAGCATTTCTGATGGAATCAATTTGTCAGGACATTGGGTACATAGCAGAACTACAGAAAATTACAACAGGATTTCTATAATTCATATTACCGTAGTACCTAGTAATCTTCTTCACCAGACATCCTAAGCAAAAACATAGTATAGAAACTTAATATCTGTCCCACAGAGACTAGCATCTACATATAAGACACATCAGATCAATATGGACAGATTAGGGAAGAACAGTGAGACAGACTTGGCCAACATGACAGGCACAAGTCACAGCAGAGAGGAGTTGGATCTGCTGGCAATTTTTTTTAGTCATCAATACATCCTTAAGTTCTTGCAAGAGATTTGAGCAAGGACAATGGTTTGCTGCTTTGCACAGGTTTATAAAGTGCCCTTCTCACAGGCATTACAGTAAGGTAATTCTTTCAAGGAATCCAGAATTCTTTGAAGAATATAAGAAAAAAAAGGGAGGAAGACACGTGATGATGTAGTCCTTATTCTAGAATCCAAATTATTTTCCTAAGGGTATACTTGGAGCCTCTTAAATTTTCTCTATTGTCCAAAATGTACCTCTTTGATAGATCCTTTTTTTTCAATGCTTATTTTCCCATACTAGTACAAAAGGCCCTCTCCTTTAGACCAGCTGGTCTGAAGTCAGGACTCAGCTGGGAGGGGAGCAGGTAAGCAGTAGATGGGGTAGTCACAAATTCAGAGGCTTTGAGACAGCTTAGCCATTTATAAGTCATGAAGTCACCCCTGAATACCTCAGTTTCATAAGGAAGATATTGTCACTAACTGGAAAAGAGAAAAATAGAAACTGTTCTTAGTTTTGCTCTAACAATGACTGATAGTCATAGGTTTGAGGTTTTGGAGGACCTTTTCATGGAAGTTTTGCTCAGCAATTCTGCAGCTTCTGAAAGACCATTCTAGAGACCTGTGTCTAACAATTCATATTTCACTCACTTTGTGTCTTGATTTGTAGAGCACTCATGAAAGACAAGGGGTTGTGGACAGTGGACTTGTCTGAAAACCCTGGTTGACAGTCCTGTAAGAACAAGGAATTAGGTACAAAAGCTGTTTCACTTCAGCTGGTAGACTCTCTCATCATTCCCAGCTGCTGTAGGTTGACTGGCTCAAACCTAGCACAGCAGCTTCATATACAAACCAGATGGGAGCTGTAGCAAGGTACAGCAGAGGCCATGACTAGGAAGACAAGAACCCAGAATAATGGGTGATTTTCTCAAGCACTATATCTAAGTATAACCAATACCAATCTCTTAGCCAAAACAACAAAACCAAATATATATATATAACACACAAGTAGTAAAGTTTCTGTTTTATGCATAAATAAACAACCTCTCCTGATGTATTTGGTTCAGTTTAAAGTATGATACTGTTATGAAAATTCTAACAGCATGGTGTTGAAAGCATTTCTTATAAGAAAACAAAGATAATAAATTGAAATTGTTCAGATTTGTTGAAGGAAAGAGAAGCAAGCTGGTTCTTGAATTCTTAATAAAGTAACTGCAAAGAAATGGGAAGAATTATTCTCCCTATCTGGAAAGGACAGAACAAGTACATTCCAGTTTCAAGTAAGAGAAGAAAAGAATGTCAGAGCCTTCTAAAGTTAAGAATAATAACATTTGGAAAGTAGTTAGTGATGGCAAACTTAGTTTCCTGACACTGAAGGTTCAAGAACAGGTTAGACATATCAAAAGTAGGTTAGCTATAGTTAATCCTGCCTAAGAGTAGTGAAATGGATTGTAAGACTTTTTAAGGTCATCTTAGGCCTACGAATCTTGTGATTTTGATCATTATTTTGAGTTAGTTTCAGGCATAAATTTTTGGTTACTGAAAGTTACTTTCCTACATCTGACCTAAATTCCAATTAAAATTGATCTTTGAGTAGTCGAAAGATATTTTCCACTGTCAATCATACATCTCAGCATGACCACAATTTTGCCTTTAAGAAGCATCATATCATGCTGAATTCTACATTTAGTTCCTGTCCTACTTTCAAAGTTAGCACAGTGCTTGTTCCTTACAGTTTTCTCTTTCTGCAGGTTAAGGTTATATTGATTTAAATTCAAAATTTGAGTTTGTAGCACTTTCATGACAGAACTAAAACCCATCAGTTTACCAGCTTGATTTCCTGTATTTCCAAGTTCTTAATTTGAATTTGCCTGCAGTAATGGCATTATTTTAAAACATTCAACAAGGATTTTAACAAAATACAATCATCACTTGCTAAAAGACACTTTGTACATGCCTCTCTCCATCACATCATCAGTAGCATTCTTGTGATTAAATACTGCTACAAACATAATCTTGATTGCTTTTTACTTTATGATAAGAGCAAGTTTGGAAAGTTTTATGAAAGTTTTACTTGAGAACTTAAAGAAACTGAGTGTTTGCTTAGAATAAAAGTGACTGATGGTTCCCTTGCAACATCAGGGAACCATGTGGCTCCTCCACAGCCCTCATTTACCATGATCCCCAGGCTTCCCCTTCCAACTACTTGGTATTACGGGAAAAGAAGAGAGTGTTGAGACTTTAGAATTCACTGTAGTGAGTTGCCTCTGTAAGTTGCAAGTCCTTCAGTTTTTGTGAGTAAGTTCAACTAACACGGTATCTCTGGAGCAAGGCAAAGAATCCTGGTACAGAGAACAAGTTTGTGCTGGCATCACCCAAATGAGGAATTTTTCAAAAGTTCTTCATGCCTGAAGCCAGGACTTCAACATGTGTTTTAATTAGGTTCAAGGGAAGAAACAACACTTGTTGAAAAATGAAGCTGTGGTCATTTCAGAGTCATTTGGAAATTCAAAAAATAGTTTAATTTGAGGACATTTTTGAAGGTTTCATTTAAGGCTGGAAGAAATAATCTTCTGGCTGAAAGATGCAGCATCTGAATCATTACACAAAGGAACCCCAGCTGAATCTCATCTTCACTAGAGTCTTAAACTACATTACAGGGAAATACAGAAATGTCCATGTTATGAAGTACTCTGAAATAAAATGTTTTCTGTTCCTGCTGTTCACCTTCTTTCACTGTATTCACACAAATGTGGTTTTTAATTTTGCAGGAAATTAGACCCTTGAGAGGTCCACTTAATTAGAAGGCATAAAATTGACTGCATTATGCTAGCATTTCTTTGTTAGGAGAAAGATTTCATTAATTGAGAACTAAGGAAGAAATGTATTAACATGCTTGACATCAATATATATACCTAGAACTGGTTTAAAATCAGATATTTTTAGAAAGCCACCAGTTTCAGTTGCAATAAAAGGGTAACCTATTACTCTTAACGCAGGACTGGCATAATTTCTAATAATTTAGGAAGCAAACAAATTTGATGGGCTAATATAGCAAACATTTTTGAATTAATTTAAGAAATTCCATGGCTAAGGATATGTAAGTAAAATAAGAGAAAAGGGCAGATATTAGTGTTTCTTTGGAGGTTTTTACAGAGAGAAGCTTTAAAACCATCTCAGCCATTTTACAGCTATGTAAGCAAGGGTTTTAATGTTCTGTATTTTTATGTCTCTGCATCATATTTGAGATGATGCTGAAGTCAAGTCCTCAGACATAAAATAAGCAAATAAAATTCTTAGATTACCATGGAATATTATGCATGAAATAAATACAAGGGGTTTTCAGCAAGATAAAGCAATTTTAAATCCGGCTCAAAGCAAACTAATCTAAACCAGTGTTTGTTTTGCTTTATTTCCTGACTGGCAACCAGATGGAGAGATGAGTTTTCACACAGGACAATCTGGTGACAGTAGCTCTCAATGTGACAATAGTCACATTGAGGCAAAATCCTAATTAAAAATCCAGTTCTGTTCTAGGATGTCCACAATTATTCTTTACATAACAGTGCATGAAGTAGTCCAGCTAAGCAGTACAGTGTGGGAAAATGAAGGTAGCTCTGATGGGGAGTATGCAGATCTTGTTTCCTTTTTCACAGTTGCCTGAGAATGATCAGCTGAGGAGTGTAGCTGTCACCTGGCTGTGGCAAAGGGGCAAACGCTAGATAACACCTAGATGTGAGATATACTCCTCCACCATACCACTAGCTGAATTTGCAGCAATTTTCATTTTCCTGATTTCAGGTGTTTTGGAAAAGGAATCCAGAAACAACTTCCTTCTTTTTTGTTTTTTTGGTTTTGTTTTTTTTTTTTTAATATTCTAACTTTAGGCTTGAATTTTCTCTCTTCTGCCCCATTTTATAGCTTTTTTTATTCTTTTTCTGCCTGAGTATCAGATGTTTCTACATAGCCAGACAAAATTTAGAATCTTGTAGGTAATTTCAATTCAAAAGAGAAATTGGTGTTAGATGCAGAAAGCAACAATATTTGGATTTCCTCCTCCCACACTTCAGAAAATTACAATAGCCTGCCATCTGAAATATGGCAGACATCACTCCAGTGTTTTCTTGCTCAGAGCTATGAGTTTCTTTTAGTCACTGTCAATCAAATGTAATCAAGAATGATAACTGACACATTTTGGGATGCCTTCTGTCTTCATGTGCTGCTATTCCCAGCTTGGCCCACTCTTCTTTAGCAGTACCTGTCAAAGTCACATTATGAAGGGTTCTCTATTTCTGAACAAATTGATATTTCTCCTTCATTTTTTGGAAGAAATAAAAGAGTACCCCATGGACTATTACAGCTATAGTAAGTGAAGACTGGTACATAATTCCTCAAGCTCTGCACTGATAAACAGTAAACTAGCTGTGGGAAATTGGGATTTCTCTATCTCTCTGGGATAGCAGTTCCCTCATTGATCACACAGTTTGTGTGCACTGCCCCAGCACATCTGATCCCATTTCCCAAGAGAAATTGATACTTACTACCTAGGGAGGAGTTCAGGCAGAACCTGAAATACCAGGGACATTTCAAATGGTTGTGCTGGCTCCCTGATGCCAATACCACTCCAGGTATCCAGAGAAGGGTGAGAGCAGTCATTGCACCACCACACCTACACAGAGTAACTGGACTGCACTGATGGCCCAGTGAATTCTTCTGGAAGAAAAGTACATTCAGCACTGGTAGAATAAACTATCCATTGTCTTGAAGAAGACAAACTATGAAACAAATCCCCAGAGAAAACACAGCCACCAAAACACCACCCTATGACAGACTCACATAATAACCAACAGTGCACCCACTGCACTGACAGCTCCTGCAGACTCCAAAGGGGACAGAGGCTGTGGAAAGCAGCATTGCATTTCTCCCTTATGAGTGCACAAACCTTTGCTTGATTCTTTTTTCCATTTTAATAAACTGCTTTATCTCAATGCACTGGTTGTTTTTAATCTTATTTTCTCCCCTGTCCCACTGGGAAGAGGAGTGATAGAGCAGCTTAGAGGGCACCTGGCACCCAGACAAGGTGAAACCACTGCAATGGAGCCAGTCAGTGCTCCAAGCAGAACAGTGCAGCCAGCACGGACTTATTAAAGGGAAGCACTGGCTTCTTGGCCTTCTGGAGTTCTCTGACTGTATCAAGCAGACATGTGGATGAAAGAAATTAAGAAAACTGATTCTAAGTGATTTTAAAATATATTTCTATTAAATAAAACAGTTGCCACAGAACTGGAGGGGGGAAAATATTTCACAGCTTAATGTGAATCAAAAGACAAGGCTTAATGAACACTTTGCAGGATCAAGAGGAGTCTGCTGACAAGTTCCCCAGGGAATTATGCTGGTTACAGCTTCATTCAGTTTCTCTATCAATGAGCTGAAGAAATCACTGTACTGTGAATCCTGCAAGCCTGAAGCCAATTCCACTCTTTGAGGTGGCCCAAAGACAATCATAGGCCCAGAATGCCAAAAATTCTTGACAAACTTTCTCAGTGGGTAAAAAGGTGGCAGCTGAGTTAACAGAAAAAGGTGCAATAAGGAAAAACTACCCTAAATTTTGCATACACTGTGCTGCATTCATAAAAACTCAGTTGTAACTTAGGAGGATTTTATTCATTGTTTGCAGTTCTCTGAAACCATTGTACAGCAATAAGCTGAAAAAGCTAATAAAATATTGGACATCAAAAGAAAGGTGTTCAGAGCAGGACATCACTGTGTCTTTTTAAGAAAGAAATTTTGGCCTTGTCCAGTTTGGGACCGCTTTGCCTAGTTCTGGTTTCTGTCTTTGAGGAAGGAGATGGAGCTGGAGAAGGTACAGAGAAGGGCAGCCAGACAGTCAAGGTACCAGAGAGCCACCTTATGAGAAGAGATGTAGAAGTCTGTGGGTCTTTAGTATGGGGCTAAAGAGGTTTTAAGGAATCATGAAGGCCATAAAAGGTCTGAAGATAAAACTGTTATTCACAAAATCCTGCAATTAGAGAGCTAGGAAATGCTTGTTGAAACACTAGTGAGAAGCTTACTGAAGACAAGTTAAAATACTTCTTCATCCAATGAGCACTATTAAACTTATGAATGACAGGAAAGCATGGTAAGGAAATTGTATCATCACACACAAAAAAAAAAAAGAGATAGACTGATTCATGGACCACAATACCAGACTAAACTAAGAGAGGTTAGGGATGTAGCATCTAACATTCCTAATACAATGATTGGGAGTGCTGGGTGAGTAAAAGGGGAGTGAATGCTAAACACGACAAACTGAGTCTGTCTTGTGCTGCCCAAAGTAGAAGAAATATGGGATATAGCCAATCTTTTAATGTCTTAAAGGTAGATTACATAGTATTAATCAACCAACAGATGAGATACATGTCAAAAGTTGCAATACAAATTCGTCTTCCCCATGTAAATCCTTTTCTCCATTAACTCTTTAGTGACATCTGCCCCCATTTTCACACTGGTTTCACATGCTCTGAAATGTCTTCTTCGCTACTTTAGGGCTGATAGATTTTGATCTACTACTACTAATAAAAGCTGAAATAAAAACTTCTTTAAAAAATATTTTTTTTAAATGACAATAGTCCTAAATAAGGTTGTCAATCTGTCTTAACCCAGAAATAGATGTTAGTATAAGGGGTTGGAGTTTTCTCAACTCCAAATTGTCAGCATGTGTTTAGGTGTGCCACACCATATCCCAGCTGACAAAATTTGAAGATTTCATTCCCAGAGGAGATGTCAGCAAAGAGGAAAGAAACAGGAGCTGTTCAGAATCCTAAACACAGAACCAGAAACACAGCATTTGCAAATTCAGTCCCTCCTGCACTAGTCTGGAACTTCTTATACACACCATTTCAACTCTGCCATAACTTTGGCAATGTTTAAAATAGTTTTCTCATAGTAAGTAGAGAAGGGAAACACATGGAATGAGGTGAGAAATGCAGAACTTTGAGGTTATAATGAGACTGCAGGGTACACCCTTGCTGACGTTTGACTGCTCTTTTGAGATTTACTATGTCAGATGTGAGACTTCACAGGACAGTGAAATGAGTAGTTTTTACCCATATATGCCACTCTCTGTGAGCAGTCTACAAAACCATCACATATGTGAAAATTGGATGTGTCAGAGAACACAGGTACTCTGGTGGCCACCAAAGACACTAAACACAACCACAGGTCTTTTAGTGGAGAGAAAAAGAGAAATGGTAGGTTGTACACACCCTTCCAAACCATAACATGACATATGCTAAAGCAATAGAAACTTAAGTGCTGCAACCCCATTTTCATTTCCCCTAATTAATAGAATTATCTTGCTTTTGACATCTTCACTTTATCAGAGTAAAAACACAGAGATTCATACTAAAGAGTTATGATTTTGGACTGCCCAAATGACATTTCAGCTTAAGCATGTACTGTCTGCTTCCAATATATAAATCTATTCTAATCAAAGTAATTAAGTTCAGCAGAGGAGCCTGAATATCAGTGAAAAATGGTGGAATTCAGCCTCCTGTATCAAGCAAGTCTGCTTTTTAAGTGCTTTTATGTGTTGTCTAAAAAGATTTAATTATCAATTCTGTTAGACATAATGTTTAATTATTCTAAAATTTGAATGAAGTAAAACATAAATGGAGAGCAGTATAATCTCAATATTCTTTTTAAAAAGATCATGTTCAACACAGATTTTCAACACTTAAGATTTTTTTTGTATGTAACTCCCAGCTTCAATTCCAGAAAGAAAAAAATAATGATAAAGGCTTCGTGTCAGAGAATGAAAAAAAAAACTATTTTAAACTTCCCTTCTTTATATTTTAATTTTGCTACACACATTCTTGATTCAATAAATGGGGGGTTTGTCCCTCCCCTGGTAGTTTTCATGCCAAAATTAACTATCAAAATTTAGCAGGCAGGACTCGTAAATATTTTTTTCTACAGATTGTATATGTTATAAGGCATTGCCAGTATTTTGATCTTCTGATCCGTGTGAGCAAATCTATCAAATGACTTCTGATAAGAAAACAATAAATTTCACCGCGAGGGGGTGCTGAAGGCAAACCAACAGAACTGTTTTGCCTGATACCAGCGTCCTCATCTGATTTTCTGTGTGAAAACTTCAGGTTCAGATTAGAATTTCATCCCAAAACACAACAGACCAGACATGTTTGGTCAAATTAAGTCAGCAAAATCCTGAATAGAAAAAAAAAATTAAAATAGTGTATACATTTACTTTTAGGAGAACAAGGATGCTATGTAAATAATGGCCCAGAAGCTTCTCAAGTGCTGATATACTGTAATGCATTTAGCACTGTTTCTCATAAATGCACATTTACATTTATGTAGTCAACTTAAAAAGAAAGGTCTTTTATTAGTTCTAGGCTCTTGGTGAGTAGGAAGTACAGAGGAGGGAGAAAAATGCAGAAAGAGTTTGGGGGGCAAAATGAAAATAGAGCTTTATTTCTCCCAGCAATTTTAGTTTTGGAAGCTCTTTAATACTAAAATTAGGTGAAAGCCTAAACTGATGTAACTGAAGGACACAAAGTTAAGATACTGTTTCACTGTTAACATAAAAACTCATCCGCAAGAATCAAATAGGAAAATGACTATCAAATATCTAAATAATTCCTGTCAAATCATCAGTGTGGTTTTGTAGATTGCATGTCAGTGAGGAGTGCAGAAAAAGATAAATATTTTAAAATACAGTTTCTTGTGAAAGAAGACAAGATTTTTATTTTTCTGGTTTTACCATTAAGATCTTTTTCTAGGCATCCAAAAATTAAAAATCATTTATGTCTTAATTATCTTAGAGTCACTTATCTTTGTTGCTACAATACTCTTTTCACTTGGAGTTTACAGTCTTTGGAGCCACTGACTTGATCATGCAAGTAGCAAGTCCTCATGATTTGGCCAATTTACATAGCTTTTTAAAAAGAGGAGAGAAAAATAAACTTCTAACTCTAAACTAGTGCTTTCACCCAGCAACCATGGAAACTTTCCACTGAAATTGAACGGGCACCACGTGGTACTGTGAAAGCAGGGCTCACAGCTGAGCTGTGGGGTATCTCTCTGGCATGGCACTGGACCAGTGAAAGAATCAAAAATTAGATTATTAACAGATAAAGCTGTTTCAAAGCTATGCAAGAACCACCAGCTGGCCAAAATTCAGATTGTATACAAACCCCTTCAGAGGGGCAGCAACATAGCGGTTTAGGATTCACCTCTTTGTCATCTAACCTGCTCTAGTTGGCACACCATCTGCTGAAATGGGACTAATGCTTTCCTGGGGAAATGAGAGATAGGTAGAATTACTAATAATTGGCATGGGGGTTATATGAATATGTATGATCTGAATTCTCTGTGTGTGTGGAAGCAGACCGCTTTGGCTGTTCTGGCCATTTTCATCATGATTTGATAGCAGCAGATGGAATTCACTGTGTCTTTTTAAAATATTGAAGTTATTTCTCTTCCCTGCTGCAATAAAGTTTGGAAGTGACATTTATAGTCTATAGGTCAGATCCTGAGGGGTGCAGTCACACACTTGCAAGAATATCTGGCCAATTCACTGTATGAAGAAAGAGTCCAGTTCCATAAGTCTCGTGGAGCTAAAGTCCCTGTCGGGAGTTCCTTGACAATTGATTTTAAGAATGAAAGGCATTCAAGTTAGATTGGGCTAGTCTTCTGTAGGTTTGTAGCTTCCTCTGGAATGAGAACTTATGTCTGTAAAGCTGTATCTAAAATATTCTGCCTTTCTAAAGCTACCATTACATACTGGCGTTTGTATCACATTCTTATGTGCATGTCAAATCCACATAGATTTGTATCAGGCTGGTTTTCTAGTCCAAAGTCAATCAAACTGATTGAACTGAGCCCAGAGAGACCAGCAGTGGCTGGGAAGTTGCTATTCACAACTCAGTCATCATTTCAGTCTGCTCAAAATAAAGTCTGCTCAAAATTTTGGTGTCACCAAGCTGGACTGGAGCGAGTAATGATATCTGATATTTCTCATATGCAGAAGGACACAGAAAACTGTGTGCTTCAAAGCTAAGCATAGTCTGTAACTAAGATGTATTTATGGGCAAAAACTCACCTATTTCTCATAATACTGATAACAGAAAAGTATAATGGTACTTTACCTATCTTTTCATAGCTGATGTGTGTGAGAACACAGGTTTTTCACATTTCTTCCTCTCCTCCTCCAATCCACCCTTCCCATTCTGCCCCCATTAGCCAGAAATTAAAAGAGGTACAAATTGTGCACTTTACTATTTAAAGTTTTTGGGACCTCTTACCCTGTCACAGTCCTTTCTATTGCCCAGTCCCACAACAGGATTTGCAGGTTTCCAATAGCCCCATATGTGCTGTAGTTCTGCTCCACCCTGCTCCAGGGTTTTCTTAGGAAGGTGTAGGAGTGGGATAACCAAGGAGAGGACAAACACAATTCCAAGCTGCTACTCCAGCAGCAATTGAATAAGAAAAGGGAAGAAAGGTATGCTGCACATAAGAAAAAGCATTTGGGGTTTGCAGTGCTGTGTTGAGTAGTACTGGTAACATCAACGTTAATAATGCTGGCACCTCCTCAGTATAATTTGCATTGGGAAGAGAGAACATATATACTGAGCATCAACAGAATAAGGTAGCTGTATACATCCGCACACGAGGAAATCCAGACATTTGAATCACCCTTTTTTCTCATTCCAGTACATTTCCATGGATAAAATGTATGCTCTGTGCACTTCTGTAGCACTCTTGAGAAAATGAAGGGGAAAACTGCAAAACTGAAAGGGAGAATGAACTCTCCATATGTAGCAGGCCTGACTGTAACCACCATTTCTTTTGCTCCATGTCATAAACAACTGGGATTCCAAACAGATCCCTTTATCCCATTTCTGTTTGTCAATATCTACATAAGCCTGCTAAGGAAGGATGCAATACACCACCTCTTTAGGCTGCTTGCCTTAGCAGTTACCTTACCAGTTTTTCCCACTTATATCTCAGTTCAGTCTCAAACAATTAAGTTTAAATGTATTCAATATTCTGTTCCTTCTTTGATTTTTTTTATGTTTGTAGGGTGAAATAAAAGCATACGTGATATTTTTTCTTTAATTCAATTAAAAGTAAAAGAAACCAGACCTCTTTTATTCCAGATACAAGCAATTTATTATACAGGTCTATTAAATTAAATAGCAAGTTACATAATTTTGTTTCCAGGATGCATATCTGTATGTATTTATCTGATTATTTCTTCCAGGGCTGGATATATGCATAAGAGTGATATGCAAGTGACACAGCAACAAGGATAATTGTTCTTACCTGGTTAGCAACACATACAGTTCTGGCCATGTTATGCAAAATAAGTGTATGGACTTCATCCAGTGTGTTAAATCCTTTTATCTCTAAAGCAGGGTGAAAGAAACAAGACTCATTAATTTCATTCTGCTTTTTAAACTAAAATCTGTCCAGAATTTATCTGCTGGATCTCCACCAAAAAACTCTGTCACAGGTGCAGCCAGATCACTGAAAATACCTACGAACCACAGGGTCATCCTGATCCAGCCCACATGAGTCACTCATAGCTGCCTTAGAGAAAAATATGAGAAAGATACCATGAGAAAAAAAAATCAGCTAACCTGAAAGAGAAACTTCTATTAAAAAGACCCCAAAAACCACCAAACCTAAAAAACCAAACTGAAATACATCCGCCCCACCCCACCAAAAAAACTCAAACAACAAAACCAGCCCAAAACAATCTTGACTGGGACTTCAGTTGTGAGCAGTGTGGTATAAGTGGCCACATTTGGGTCCATATGCATTCCCCCAGTCATGCCTGTGCACTACAGACCTCTCCAGATTCTGAAACCTGATTCATTCTCATAAAAACAAAGAGTCAATATGTCTGTGTAGCCCCAGTCTCAGAAGTACTTTTAGATCCTTCTGATTAGAACCAGGTTTGGTAGTCAGTCTTAATGACTGGGGAGCACAATCCTTGACTGTCTGCCAGAACAAAAAAAAAAAAAAATCAGGACATGTCATGAGAAGTTTGCAATTGAAATTATTAATGCAAACCTCATTAAATAATTAGGGAGCATTTTGGATTTTCAAAATAAAAGATGAAAAAGAATTAAAGAGGGAAAGATCACATGTGTGAAATCTAAAGACCCTAAAAGAAATTAAAACAATGGGAAAACTTGTACCAGTAATAGCTGCCAGACCTTGCAGAAAACACAGATTCCACAAGAAGATCAGTACATCTTACCTAGAAGGCAGCCTCTTTCGCTTGAACTGCTGTTCACACATGATGGTCTTGTAAGGAGTGCTGCTTGATTTTTGAATCAAAGAACTCTCGCTTTTACTGTCTGAGAGCTTCAGGATACTACACCTAAATTATACCTATTCCAGCACAACTTTCATCCTCCTCCAGCTTGCTAAATGTACCCCAAATTCAGGTATCCTATTAGACCATCACATCTGGAGATTTAAGAGAATAGAAACCACTTGCAATGTGTGAACAGTTGTATTCCTCGTGGCTCTACCCTGCCAGAGGCAGCAAGGCACAGTTATATAAAGAGTGTTCTCAAGTGTGAAACAATGTCCTCAAACACCAGTTCAGGCTGCATCTCAGCCCCATGGGCTCCCACAGTTTTAGTACCAGGGCTAAACTGGTGAAAACAGACGACATGTTCACCCAGAAAGAGACATGTTGAAACTGAAAATTAAGAAAAATTGCAACTGAGGATGAAAAAAAGGCATAAATTGCTTTCTGGTTAAATGCTTTTGAAGTTAATGGAGAACTTTTCCCAGCACTCAAGGACTGGAAGTACCATCTTAAATCCTTTTTTGGTCCTTATTATTGATAGCTTTTCACAGAGAGTAACAAGAAAATATAGAAGTATTTCCAATAATGAATTTAACCTGCTTTTTTCAATACAGATTCTGTAAGCAATTAATATCCTTGAACATATTTATTTAATTAAATGTATTTATTACTTTAATTTGCTCAACAGAAGCTGGCAAGAATTATTTTATTTAATCTTTAGGCTGCACACCCACACACGCTTTCCTGCAAGAATTTTAGATTTCATATCAGAAACCTGAGATCTTTTTAGTTGCAGAGCGTCATGAATATTGTTTATCCCTTTTAACTGGCTCCAGTCATCAAAGTGTTGAGGAAAGCAGCTGGGACTGGGAATCTCTCAGGAACAGAAAGGCAGTACTAGGGAATGGTAGTAAATTTACATCTCTGAGTGATTTGAGGGCAGTAAAGACCCTCCTAGGAAACAGAATCCATTTTAAGATGGCATGCATACATAGCTGCATCCAGAACTTAATTTCTGAAATGGATTTTTTCATGTAATAGTCATGAAAATTTTTGACCTGTACTGTTTAAAGGCTATGGCACAGGGGCCATTTTGCTGTTCTTGCCATTCGTTGCACAAATACTGTAATGTCTGCATTCACTGAATCAAGAATTTTCTTTGTGTTCCTGAATGCTGTCTTTAATCAGTTAAAAAGTGAACCAATCAATGCTGTTACATTTCACAGTTACATTTTGAGAGTATTTTTAATGTTAGTAGAACTTTCTACATTGCAAGTGGTTTTGTTCATTTATTAATTAATTGGTCTCTGCCCATGCCATGGTATTTTAACAGCCTGTTCTGCAAAGCTGTGATATTAGATTATTGGATGATATTTCTAGCAGTTGTAGAAAACTCACATTAATCTTCAGTTAATTTTTGAATACATTTGTTAAAAGCCTAGCTTTGCTTATGATTTAGAAGTCTTGTTTGCAGCTGACAACAAGACAGATCAGGTACCTGTAAATGCCTAATAAACCTCCTCATCGTTCCCAGAGGAAGATCCATTATCAACGAACCTTAAAAAGGAACATTCAAAGGGCTCTGACGGTGACCTAGGGTGCATCTCACCAGGCTGCAGTGCGTGAACAGACCTGCTCCTGGGAGGCTGTGGGGAAACCTTGACAGAAGTGAAAATATAAGCAGCAATTTCTCTTCTGCCATGGTAAGTAGCTATGGTCTATCAGATCAAAGTGAGTCCATAGGACTGCTGCTTCTTATGTGATGAACACAGGCAATGAAGGGGTTACCATGTCATATTTTTTCCCAATTGCTGTAAATGTGGCTGGCTAAGGATTCAGGAAATATTTGCTATAGTTCTATGCCAGCACCTGATTGTGAAAGTCTGATTAGATTGAATTACTGAATGTATTGTCTGGTTTGCATAATAGAACAAAGAAAGGACACACCCTTCTCCTAATCCTATACACAGTCCTGGTGCTGTATTTCCACACTGAACAGATTTGCAAGTTTTCTACGTTCATTTACTACCCTTATGGGGTGAAAATATAGGTTGTACTTAAAAATAGTGTCACCACACTAAATATGACTCTAGCTTTAGAGCTGTTTTCTTCTAGCCACTCCTAAGGTAATCTACCTCCAAGCTATCATGTTGTTACACGTCAATGCATCATTTACTGACCACAGTGCAAAACATTGTTCTCCCTGCCTAGACAAACCCACAGCAGTAGTCCAAGAACACCTAACTAGACCTGAGCCTGGCATTATTTTACTATGACAATATTAAATGTAGCTCAAGAAGAAATTTTAATTTTGCCAACTACAAGGAAGTCAAAAATAAACTGCGAAACATTCAAAAGACTTTACTTTTCCACTGGTTTCTTTCAGTCTCTTATTCTCTGTGGCATGAGAACAGTTTGATCATGTTTTCACAGAGAAGTGCTCTGTTTGGACTTAGATACACATGAATGTATTGCACCAGTCCTTACAAACACATCTGTCATGCACTGGGGAGTTGGGCATAAACCTATCAGCTATTTGATGAATATACTGAGCCTGTTAGTCCATCTTGTCATTCCTGCTGCAAAGTGCCCTGCTGCCTCAGTGGAGCTGCTACTTTTGTCCCTCTCTTTTGTTTAATATTTCTTGCTTCCTGTCTTGTTGAGGCAGAGCTGTGTCTGCTGTGATAACACAGATCAAACATTTTTGAAACAATGAAGAAACCCAAGTGTGCAAGGATTTATTTTCAATATATGTGATTCACAATCAGAGAGCTAGGAAATGGCAGGTGCAAGTGTTAAACTGTAAGATTTGAAGTGTAGCCTGCTTTATATATCTTGAACGTAAATGAAAAATGAAGCTGGGAAGCTGCAGCATCCTGGAGTGAGTACCACAAAGCCAGTCATTTATAGAAGACAGCCACAAAACCATGAATGGGTGGAGACAGGAAGAAAATCCACTGATGTGAACAGAAGAATTATGTGCTTTGGGGCACAGAGGTCATTTCATCAGTTCAAGAGGACAGAATCAAACGAGCATGAGAAACCTTGCAGGAAAGTCGTCATAGCTGTAAAAATAGGAGCTCCTGTAATGAAAACTGATATAGTCCAAATGACATCAGGGGAGGAGAAAAGTAAATGGGATTAGTGTCATTTTACATCAGTCAGCTCTACAGTATAATCAATAATTTGTTTTTTCAATTTTTTTTTCAATGGACTGCAATTTAAAATAACCACAGAAAGTCTGACACCCTCACAGAAAATAGAGTTGTACTCTGTGGTCATAATTGCTCAGTTACATATAACTCTCATTTTTAAGGTTCAAACCAATAACTTATGGGACAAGCATCTTCCTACATACTGTGGCAAATCTTGTAATGGTACAGTGGTGTTCATCAGACATCAAATAGAAAGATTCACAGAATCATTCAGTCTGGAAGGGACCTATCAAAGTCATCACTAGATGACTTTCAGCTTCTGGCTCTAAAAAGGTCTGCTTCAAGTAGGTTGCTCATGTTCTTCTCTAGGTGAATCAACCTCTGAAATAATGGAACTTCCAAAGATACTTTGGGCAATTTGTTCCATTGTCTGACCATCCTCAAGATTAAAAATAAATATCCCTATTTCTTACATAGAATTATATCTGACAATCACATCTAGAAGAAAATTCTCACCTACCAACTCACGTCTCTCATCTCAAAACCATGTGTCTACAAGAGGAGTCTCACTCCATCTTCTACAAAGTCTCCCACTAGGCAGCTCTGGACAGCAATAACAGTATTGTGTCTCAGTATTTTCTTCTCAGAGCTTTCAGCTAAAAGCTGGATTTGCTCAAGCCCAATCCTCTCAGCTTTCCTCATGCACCTTGTACTCCAGACCCTTGAGCATCTCAGTGGTGAGTCCAAAACGGGATGCAGTACTTCAGAATTGATTTCCCAAGCACTCTACAGAGGGGAAGAGTTTGTTTGCTGGCTACAGTCATGCTAATACAGCCCGGGGTGCAACTGGCCTTTTGCATTATAAAGAAACACTGCTGGCTGATGGTCAGTTTGTTGTTCACCATGATCCCCAGGGCCTTTCCTCTGAAGCTGCATTCCAGCTGGTCATCTGCAAACTGTGTCTGTGCACAGGGTTATTCCATCTCACGTGCAGGACTGTACCTGGTCATGTTTGACTTCTCGCAGTACCTGCATTTTTCCAGGCCACAAAGATCCTTCTGAAGGGCAGCCCTGCCCACTATCATCTGCTGAGAGCACAGTGAATATCTTCTCTGCCTCATCATTCAGTTCATTAAGACCATATTACACAGCCTCAGAACTGACCCCCAAAGGACGCGACCAGTAAGCAGCTGTCAGATGGACTTTGTCCCATCGATCCCTCTGAGACCAGAGTGACATGCCCAAATGAAAAAACGGGCAATTATAGCTCTTCCCCCTGCTGTGACTGGTGAGAGCATATGATTGCGTTGGCACAGGCTGTCCCAGGGCAGGAGTTGCTGGACTGTGCAATTCCCCAGCTGTGTGAGGGAATGAATCATCCGATAATGACGACACCCATACTAATCATTCATATGATGCCACACTATTCATCCTACAAAACTAGACACAGTTGAAGCAGAGAAGCTTTCTGCAAGCTCTTATCATCTCCCTGGTAGTCAAAAGGGTGGTCACCTCTGATCTGGGTTCTATTACCAGTTTTGCAGTAGATTTCCTATATATATATCCTATATATTCCCTATTAACCAGGGCTGCCTTGAGCTATTTACTTGGTTAAAATCTATGCAAAAAATGTTATCACAACTTTAGTGATAAATATAGAAAGTGAGTTAATAATAGAAAATAAGAGTACTTTTTTCAATGCATGCTCCACTTTTATTAAATACTATTTATTCTTGTTAGTGAACAATTGAGTCTAATGATATTTGCAAGGGGTTTGAGATATTTGGAGGAAAATGTAAAGTGGTACCATTGTTTCTTAATCAAGTACTGTGACAATTATTTCATGGGGTATTTAGATCAAGGCATTGACAAATCTCCAAACCAACTTCCTCCACACCCCAGCTCTTCCCCTGATGGTGCAGAGCTTGCAGTGCTCCCATCAGCTAGGCGGGTCCCCTCAACAGGAATATGAGTGAAGCCATCCAGCATTTCACTTTGGAAAAGGAAATGCATTTTCCTGAATATGTGCCAGGTTCTACTCCACCCCTAACTCTCTGCACTGCTCAGTTATACACTGTTTAATGGCATGAAAGCTACAGAATTAGTGATCCATAACTGCTCTATCACTGCATTTTCAGTGACAATGACTGACTTTATTGCTTTATAAATAGAAGCATGAGAATAGGTATAACAACGAACCATGTAGATAAATGAGCCCCTGACTCCTAGATGATTCTAAAACTTTCTTTTGAACCTGAAAAATAGAGAACCAATTGTCGAAATGAGGTAGGATGTGTTCTAAATACCAAGTATTCAAAATAATGTGAAGAACCACAGAAAATGTACTCTGTCTATATGAATATTAAAAGAGTGATAAGTTATCTATGATAACAGTTTTGTAAGCTCTACAACACTTAATTAGTAGATACAGCAATTAATATGAAAACCATTCTATCCAAGGTAGACCCTGTAAAGGCATAGAGCAGTGAAGTAGTAATAAAGACCAAAGACAAAAAGCAGTAAATATGAGAGACATAGCTACATCAGTTATAGTTCTTCTGTGTTAGTAATTTTCAAAACAAAAAAACTCAATAATTCTGGAAGGGTCATCCAAAGAAATAAGAAGAAGAGGTAGCAAAGGAAATTACCTCTGTCTCCAGATTCTGCCCTTTATTACCAAACAATTTAGCCAGAAGTTTTCTGAAAATACCAATTAGTTTTACAGTGAGAGTAATTATTCATTAATAATGAATACTGTTGATGACTCCATTTCATTTCACATCAATCCAAAGCACCTGTTCATCCTTATTACTTCAGCATGATAGAAAAAAATTATACTTCCCTAAATATTTCATTGAATGTGCCATTCACCCTATTTTTAAAATAGTACCAAACTAAGTTTCAAAGTAAGACAGTGAAAAATTTCATTTGGAGAAGAATGACATAAAATATTTTTATGTTCTGAATTTCTTCTCCTCTGCCGCACTGTTTTTCAGATAAAACTACACGCCAGATTCAAAATTCCTGAAAATATAGCAAGAACTCTTGTACCATCTGTTTTCTGCCCCTCTGCTGAGGTAACATCCTTTCTGCAAATTTATGTCAGCAAAGATTATATTAAGGCATATGCTGAAAAATATAACAGCTAATTTTTCAGAGAGGCTAATCTTTAAGACTTGTTTATAAGAGTAAAATTTAAGTTAAGAAGGGTAGGCTGAATTTGAGTTGAATTTGAAGTCTCCATACAAATATAAAAGGACTAGTATGGCAATATGCGCCTGGGGCACCATTATGAAATTCCACTTACTGCGTGTTAGGCATATCATTTTCTGAACTGTGTATTTCCTTCTATAAATAAGGTTTCCAAAGAATAATTGCATGAGAGGAAAAAAACACAGAGGATAAAAATATTTTTTTTAGTAAAATAACATTTAGCTAAGTACACACAAAAAAGTTATCCATGTTTTTGCTTTAGACGTATTTTCAATTAAAAAAATTAACTCCAGGTTTTTTCTACCAATTGTTATTAGAATTCAGAAAAATGGCTATTACTGAAAACTATTTTCTCTAGGCCTTCTCACCACATGCATAAGTATTTCTTGTCTTAAGACTCCATGATTTAATGTGAACTGTGAGTAACATGCTTCACAGAAGTAATTAATAGGTGATTTATTTTGTAATTCATGACTTAGGCTCAGAAATCCATAACAAAATGGGATCAAAAAGTAGGCACTTGAAATTGAATTTCTTCTTGGAGGACACCTGAAAGCATCACCCTGTTCAGCACCATTTTTTAATGAAAGATTAGGAGGTTTCATTTGAATTTTGCTGAGCACTTAATTGTTAATTTTCACTCATGGACATTTTGCTCATAAGTTTAAGACTCAAAAGTTGTCCTAAAGCATGGAACTGGAGCTTTCAAGTGGTTTAACTGCCTCAAACCCTCTGGACGAGATCCTGCTTTCAATTATGAGGCCATGTTTACAATGAAATTTCATTATTTTCTCTTTAATTCAGAAGATACAAGGCTACTTCTACCTATTTGGTTTCCTGGGATGTGTCCTCTTCTTCTTCCATATGGGGTTTGAAGACTCTGGATACTTACAGGTTTTTTACTAGCATCCAGTAATGCCATCATATAACATGTTTGAAAAATCTTAGAATGCCTCTCAGATCCACCTTGCTGCAGTGGAAACCTGCCCATGCTTATATCTCTGGAAGTAGATCTTCTCAGTGATTCAGGTTAAATTTACAACAAATCATCTCAGGAATGAAAGCAGTAATATTTTATGTACATGGCAGTGGGATGCATGGGCTTTGTACAGATCCTGTATTTCTAGAATTCATTTACATAGGTTTGTATTATCTGTGCTTTTCTCTTGGGCACCAAAATCCTCCATTACCCAGAAATCTGTGTTAATTACAGCTGGTTCTCAAAGGAGATTTGATTTTCAAGCTCACAGGCACAAGAATGGCAGAGCACTGCCTTCCTCTCCCAGAGCTTCCATCTCCTCTGACCTTTGCATCCCAGGTATCCCAAGTGAGCAACAACACTTTCATTCAAAAGCAAATTGTAAATTTGATCTCAATGCTGCAAATTCTTACCTATTTAGATAATTTCACAGCTCTGATTATTTTTGAGGAAATTCATGGCTGTGGTACATCATGCCCCTAGAAGCACAGACGAGGCCTGAAAGATCCCAAGATCCGGATACTACAGGTATGAGTCAGCTCTGAAAGAAATAAGTCATTTTGCAGAGTACTGAATATCACTACAGTTACTAATAGAAAGATAAAGCATTAAAAAGTTATGTTTTTTATTAAGAAGATAAAGTGGTTTGCTATAGCTACCAAGACTCCTGCCACATAAAGGCATTCTCTGTTCTCATGTCACCAATAACAGGAGGCAGGTTTATGACAGCACTTGCCACTGGTTGAAGGGACAGGTCAGAAGAGGTAAAGGGAAGAAAGAACAAAATATGCAGCTATGGAAGCAATATTCGAATGAGATGAAATTTAAACACTCTTCTTTCTTGGAATTTATTTTTGCTTAGAAAAAAAAGTTGCAGCAGTAAACAAAGCTAAGGTAATTCACAGTAACTACTTTTCTTCTAGTTTTGCAGTTCTCTTTGTTTTCCATACTCCCTGTGAATAAAGCCTACCTTAGAAACCCTAACCACAGTCTCTGATGAGTGCAGTTATGAATTATGAAGAATAATTATGAAGCAGTCTAGATTTGAAGATTTTATGTATACAGTCATGGCAGACTACCAACAAGGTCATTGCTAAGATCCTATGTAACTTGATGGTTTTATTAAGGACTTCAGAGGAAGAGAGCAAACCACATAAATTCAGGGCTGTCTAAAGGGCCACTTGTGAAAACATCTGGAAAAAGTGATCCAAACAGTGAAAATTACAGTTCTTAAGTGAGAATCAATTCTTCTGAGAAAATATAAGAATTACCAAAACCTTCTGTGCCCCTTTTCTAATTTGAACCTCATCAAGTCGAACAGCTACTGTCCTTACTTCATACTCCTCCTTAAAAAACTGTACCAAAGTTCCTACTTTCTTTCTGTTTGTTTCTCCTAGATTTTGATATTTACATATAGTCACATTTTTCACTAAATTTATGGAGAAAATTTAAGAATAAACAGAAGTTTGTGCTTTGTCTTTGACAAACCTTTTCCATATGATTCCAATAAATAGTCAGAATAATGCCATACTTCACCCTATAGCATTCAGAGAAGTTAACTATTAAGGGAAGATGGATAAAGAAGGCACGGTTAATCTTCTCTTTAGTATAAAAGAAAGTTTTATTCTGATTTTTCCTTTTTCATAGAAAGAAAGGTGCAGTCTTGTTCAGCCACTTTATGCAGGAACTGGTCCCAGTCACCCTTTACAATGATTTAGGTGTGTCCCCTAAGCCTGTTACTCTGCTGTGCGCAGGGTATGAAGTACTGACATATGTCATTAAAAATTCAACAAATCCCCCTTTTCTGTCATTTCCACCAACTTCCTGCCTGATAATACTCCTCTTCCTTCTACAGCCCATACCAGCGCAGCACCAAAACTACTACTTTTCAGTCATGTTTGTGTACTTTCAAAAAGAAAAAAAAAAAAATTCCCCAGAGAGCACTACTTGTGTTATTGCTGCATCAGCAGGTTCTTGCTTGCTTCCTGTGATCACTAGGCAAGGAGCAGTAGCCACAGGCAGAGCAGCTCCCAAAATCAACAAACAGCCAAGCTGATGGGTAGGATCTGGTTTTAAACTGAGAGCAAAGAACTGAGCTGTGATTTAAGTCATAACTAGTAATAAAAAAATGAGGAAGATAAAAGGAGAATGGGAATAGGCTCAAATGTCTGGGGACCACTGTAATAGCTCTCATTCCACTGTGTATTGGAAAGTATCAGGTCAGCTGATAACAAGAAAATATATTCTAATCTCATTATTGCTGCTGAATATTGAAGTGGGAATAAGCTAGGTAAGCCTGTCTCAACCTTCCTATTTTGTGTCATTTTAACATGTAAAAGACAGAAGAATTAAAGGCTTGTCCTTGAATAAATTACCTCTTCTACACATACAGAAATGCTGTATAGGTTACTGTCTCTCTCATTTTCCTTCCAACCATTCTTCATCACAATCAGAAATCTACAGCTAATTGTCAAATGGCATCCTCCATGACTAATTAACTATCAGGGAAGCTAACATTACCAGGAATAAAGTGTTTGATGGGGTGTTTCCCTCTATTTCACATTCAAAGAGTCTGTTATAAATTGATGATTCCACAGCTGACTTTTCTTTCAAATGCCAAAGCCTTTCCTATGTAATAGAATGTGAATTTAAAGTAGAAAGGCATTATCCTTTATGAACCATATCACTGCAACACCGTAAATCACTTTTCTAAATGACTTCTTCATGTTACATGAGTAAAATGCTGAACCTATCAATCCCTCTTGCTTTATGAGTCTCGGGACAGCACAAAGGCGTGAAAGCTGAAGGAGTATATATTAATCCTTCTGAAAACTCACGACTCAGCTAATGTAAAGAAGTGAGCAGGCCTGACACTGCTCATTTGAAAGCTACAAAATGAATAACTCAAATGGGGAAGGTAGTGCTAGCACGTTCTCACAAGGAGACATAACAAATGGCAATCTACTGAGCATATATCAACAAAATCTGAGCACGCTAGTAAAAACATCTATGGTGGAGCTGTCAGCACAACAAAGACAGTGGGTTCAGAGGAGTCCACAAAATTCATCAGAGGGCTGCAACACCTCTCTTGTAAAGACAGGCTCAGAGAGCTGGGGTTGTTCAGCCTAGAGAAGAGAAGGCTTTAAGACCTTACAGCACCTTCCAATACCTTGAGGGGGAGTATTAGAAAGACAAACCTTTCAGCAGGACCTCTTGTGATGGCGCACAGGGAAATGGTTTTAAATGGAAGGAATGTCAGTTTAGATTAGATACAATGAAGTTATTTTTTTACACTGAGGGTAGTGAAACACTGGAGCAGGTTTCCAGGAGACAATTCCTCATCCTTGGAAAGTCAAGGTCAGATAGGATAAGGCTCTGGGAAACCTAATCTAAACGAAGATGTTCCTGGTGATTGCAGGGGAGTTGAACTAGATGGCCTTTAAAGGTGCCTTCCAACCCAAACTATTCCATGATCCTGTGATCTTCTAATATATTTAACTGGATACTCTTGTTTTACCCTTTCTACTATCTGGTAATCGTACACTGCAGTCAGATGCTACAATATTTGAAAAAGCTTCTTACAGCAAGATTTTAAAATTGCTAACATTTTAACAGTATTACTAAATTTGAAGTGGTTATTTGATAAATTCCTTGTTATAGTGAAATTATGGTTATACAAATATTCCTTCCCCTGACAATTACCATCCATAGTGACCAGCCTCAAGGCTTTAGGTAACCTCTTTCATCCAGAGGTGAATGAAGGAGACACACAGCCCACAGCAACTTTGCCTTGCTAGAGAAATTTGGGAATTCAGAGATACCCCTTGGATATTAGCTACACCAAATCCAAGTGGCAGTAGCAAAACCCAGACTCCTCAGCCAGCAGCTGTTAATGGTTAGCATACTTTTAAAATATAAGTATGCCCCTGACTTCCTCCAAAGAACAGCCAAGGCTGAGGGAAAGGTTTTGCTTTTAAAATATATTGTCTTTAACACCCTAACCTGTGGAATCAGTATTTGGCCAACTGTTGGACAGCTTCACAAAACAGGACCACTGGTGTGTAACTTCTCCTAGGACTGAAAGAATCCTTGTGCCACTTTCATCAAAGAACCAGAAGCCAGAGCTGTAATTTTTGACTTTGTTTCTTTAATAAAATAAACATCCATATACATAAATAAAGCAATGACATGCTGTTGAACAGAGATTTCTCTCTGTGCTCTACAAAGGCTGTATGGAGCCCTCCACAGGCATGTAAATTACGACATCCACTGGAGGATGTTATGATCAATAGTTTAACTTCAAATTTGTAGAGTGATTCCATGTATCTACTGATCAATAGTGATCTGATAACCTTTCCAAGTACCTGCCCATAAATGCTGCCTCTTTGAAGACATATTCCAGCTGCAAAATCACATAAAAATTAAAATAGGCTGTACTGTGAAATTTGAAAAAAATTTCAGTGTTATTCTAACCCCTCTGAAGGCAAGATGCTTTTGATTTCAATGTGAATGGAACATGAATTCTCTCCATATTGCTTTCCAAGAACATATAAAAGTTATGACACGGTGAAATAATGAATTCAGCTACAAATTTCTAAACTATTTCTCCTTTACTGACTGTATCATCAGAAACTTTGAAAGCTCTAATTAAGGACAAGGCTGTCTCATACTTTTATGGGGTTTGACCACTTTTAATTTCTTCTGTTCAGCAATCTGGAAAAGTTATAATGATAGACATAAATATCATACTTTAAAATATACAAGCGAGCACTCTGTTTATTGCATTTCTTCTCACCTCCACAACATCACTAAAATAATTATCAATGTACTTAAAGAAATCATAGTTGACAGGATCTAAGAGACACTAAGTTAGCCTAGCAATATAAAGAAAAAGATAATTTAATATTCGAAGTTCTTAGCAAATTCAGGTCCCCTAGAATAAGTCAATATCTATTGGCATTGGAATATTATTTAAAAAAAAAAAAGCCCTCACTACATGACAAAAGTAGTTTCTCATACTGTCTGACAAATTAGCACTTCTGTTAATTTGGCACAAATATTTGGCTTGAATAATTTCCTAGAATTATATCCATTACAGTTTGATGCCTGTGGCTGAACAAATTTCTCCCTTGAATAGAGCAGAGATGAGTTACTATTGACACCCACAGAAATGTAATTGCCTCCAAAATCCTGACTAACAACAGCCTCTGAACTCTGAAATGCCCCATCAATGTTTGTCAGCTTACACTGGCTTTAAAGCAATTTGTAGTTTGTCATCAGAACATTTGTCATTATATGAATTGTTCCTGATTTCTAGCCAGAAAGATCAAATGGAACTACTTGTTCTACATTTTTGGTTCAAAATTTTTTTAATTGTGTTTATAGAATGCAAAAACAAAATAAGAGTATGCCTCAGTCACCAGTCATTAAGTCTTTAATGTATTTTTTTCTTAAGTCATAATAAGAAATGCAGGCTCAGAAGATACTTATTGAATAATTTAGTTTACAAGGAAAACCAAAATAAGTTTACTAGTTTCCAGAGTTCTAGGAGTCATCTTTTAAGCAATGCGCGTTGCATACCATTTAGCCAAAATTTTAACTTTAGTACTAAGCTACTGTGCTTCATTTTCCAGATGCAGTTTCTTGCCCTGAGTCTACTTAAACCAAGAGAAATCCTTTGCAGCTTAGAAAAAACCTAAACAAATTAAAAAAAAAAAAAAAAAACAAAACCAAAAAAAAAAAAAAAACCCCAAAAAAACCAACCACCCCCCCAAAAAACCAAAACAAAACAAACCCATAAAAAACAAAAAAAACCACCCCCCCAAAAAAACCCAAAGAAACCCCCAGAAGGTACACAAAATGCAGAAAGGTACTTTATTTACTTTTAAGCTGCTTTTTTTGATGTGTGCATGAATATTGCATGAATTTCAAGCTATTCATGCACATAGGTGATTACAGAAATTTCCATGCAAAAGAAACATTTGTCTGCATGTTATCATGCTGCTTATGATGACATGAGACTAATTCACAACTGTAATCACAAGGTCTGAAATGCTCTTTTGACCTGTCTGAACTTCTCCAGCATCCTCTCCCACACAGACATGAATGTGCACAGCCACCCAGGCACAAAAATTGATGGACAGATTGCACTTTAGATCAAAAACTCAGTGGGATTATTGCTTTGAGTACATTGACTTACCTGGATAGTTTAGGTGATCTCTTTGGAGTCTCATCCAGTCCAGTGCTTGCTTCACATCCTCCCCTCAAATTAGTCATCCCAAACCATAGTGCTTTGTGTAAAATTTATTTTCCTTTTCCACCTGTGTTATCCAGTGCTTTTTTGTTCTTGTCTGGCTGTCCTGCCAAGAGGCTCTGGGAAATTAAACAACGGGTGCAGGGTCACATATGTGTCAGCTCAGCCAAAATTGGCATGAAGTTTTAAAAACAGACGTATAACTGCACACAAAAATACAAAATAGGAAGAAAAATGTGAAACCTTGTCACTTTGAGGGCTGTTGAGTTGGTTTGTTTTTTTTTTTTTCCTACAGATAGTCTTAGGCAAATTAAGGTGCTGTCAAGAGAGGTTCTCTTCTCCCCTTTCTCCTGGTAGATCCTTGATTGTGTTATAGAACCACCTTCTTGCTCAGAAATAGTAAAGTTCGTAAGTTTTCCACTTCTTGTACCACCTCAGAAGGACAAGTTGTAGAAATGAACAGTGTTGTATCCAATTTTTAAAAAATGAAAGACATTTTTGGCTGTTGGCACCTATATTAAACTCTCTGTTAGACAACAGAGACCCACTATTGTTCTAATCTTTCTTGGAAGCTAAGAGAAAAACAGTACAGCAGTTCTCTAACATGAAGAAAATTAACCTCTTTTTCTGTCCTGATTTCTAAACTTTCCTGCTTTAGGCCTGTAAATAACTGCATTTAAGAGAATTGTGAGATGTATAAAAAGACAAAGGATTTTATGAGGTAATAAAATATTTTCTGTATTTATATTACTGTGTACCTAAGAAAAGAAGTAGTAGATTTGGAAAAGAAACTCAAGTAAGATCTGTGTAAGGCAGGGACAAGCTTCAGTTTGGCTCAAAAGTTGTTCAGATACAGTTTGACAATAAAGCATGCATTACTATTAAGAATATATGAGGATATAATACTGTACTATCTTACTACTAAGGATAGATGAGATTTTAATAATATATCACCTCTCTATATTCTATGTTTTACTTCCTGACATCTTCCCAAGATGCATGCCAACTGTCTCATGATTATTTAATGCATGTTTGTAAGACTAAGATTTGACACTTGTAAAAGGTCTTCTGAGGAGAAAAAATTCGTTCTCATCCATAATTTCTTTTGTAATTCCACAGCTCTGCAAAATAATTTGTGTTTAAAATCTAACACTGACTATCACCTTCTAGAAAAACCATAAGATTTTCTGGTCCCAACAGACTCCTAGAGAAAGGCAAGAATTTCAGTTAATTTGCCAGATTTTCACAGCATCCACTCTCTCAAATTAGAATTTGAGATTAGGAAAAAAAAAAAAAGGTAACAAAAATTACTTCTTTTACTATATAGAAGACACATGATTTTTCTTCTTTCAGTACTATTGACTAGCTCAGTTCCTAATATGGAATATTTTCATTTTCCTTGACCTTGAAGTGGAACAGGTGATGCATAAGCATTTATGGTTCTATATGTATGAGGCTCCAGATTTTCTTGTATGTCCCAGCACTTCAGATTTTTCTAATACACTTTTAGAGTTTGGAAATCACCATTATGGGCTTACTACTTTTAATTACTTCACACCGTTTAAAAAAAAATCTTTGGTCAAAATCCTTGGTGATTTTCAGTTCTCTCCTCATGAAAAACCAAAAAAAAACACTGCAGTATTTGGCATGCCCTTCAGCTTTAGTACTTTTGGAATAAAATATATCTTCCCTTTGTTCGTTATCAAAATCTATTTATATATTTCCACTGGGAAATATCTGAGACTTATAAAGCAATGAGAAAAAGCACTAATCCATTCATTAGCTGAGCATTTGATCTTTTCCAAGACTATTCAGGACAAAAAAATTAGGCTTCACTATTTTTCTTCTACAGCAATATAATCTTTAATGAAAATAATCAAAATCACAAAGCTGTTTTTTGATAGGTCTTTGAAGACATAATCTCTGAAGCTCTCTGAAAGCAAGCTGCAAAACACCTTTGAGAAATATATACTGGTGCCAAATTATGAAGCTCAGACACTGTATGGGGGTAGCATGACCAAACTCAACCATACACACTCTGAAGAAAAATAAATACTAAATCACTTTAATGTAGTGTTAATCTTTACTCAAGATGTCCCCAACCCCTCTAGTAGTATTTCTTCTCCATTTTACTTGCATATAAAAATAGAAGGATGAAAGATATTTTCCTCATTCTCCTCCTTCCCCTTTTTTTTATTTCCCCTTATCTATTTCATCAGCTCAGCAAATTAAAACAAACCAACCTCCAATGCAAGAATTAAAATACAACATTAAATAAATATGTCATTATGTTTCAAGTCAATTTTAAGGATAAGCAGGTCAGATTTTCTCCTGAAACCAACTGATACACAGAGATTTCTACCATTTTCCGTGCAGTTAAATATGCTTATGCTCTGGCAAACACAGGAGGAAGATGTAATTTCAGATTTGCTCTTGCTCTTCCTGTTTGCTGAAATATTTATACTACACAGATTCTGTGTTGGTTCAAAAAAATGTCTCTCTCAAATATGATATATTTCAAAGCTTTCAGTGCTAGAATGAGTCTGAAGCAGATCTTGAATTAATTTTAACACTGGCTTTGCACTAAAAAAGTACAGAAGAGCTTCATGAAAAATCTCTTAGATGCTCCAGTTGGGGACAATCCTTTACCTTGCAAAGGCCAAATTATTTACTGTTCTGTTTAATATTTCCTTAAAATAAAATTTAAAAAAAAAAAAAAAAAAAAAAGGTAACACTTTCCACAATGATCAAGAATGTACTTATCCTAAAATTTCCCTCTAACTCCAAAACATAGAAATAAGAATTCTTAGACAATATTTCAAGATTTACAATTTCTCATCCAGTGCAAAAACATAAACACAGGCGTAGAGTCAGACTACAAATCCTCACATGTCAGCATTATGTTTGTCCAGTCAGAAGCCAATTCTGGAAAAGATGACCAGCACAGGAAGTAAAAGTAAATAAAAGCAAGTAAAAAAGAGAAGAAATACTACTAGAGGGGTTGGACACATCTTGGTTAAAGATAAACATTAAATTACAGGGATTTAGTCTTGCCTTGCATAAACAATCTGCCCTTCAGATGCCCTCCTAGCCATCCTGTGCCATCACTGCATTTAGGAAAACAGAACAAGTATTTCTAACATATGAACTTACAGTGTTCTTGCCCACACACATTCTTAGCATGTAAAAAGGCCCATGAAAAGGAGATTCACACCTCAAGACCAGCTGTATGAAGCACATGCTCCTTTCTTTTGAACCTCTTCCTCTTACTTTTCCTTTTTCTCCTTTAGATCTTATTTTGGGAAAGGTAATGAATCATTGATCCTAGCTCCCACACAGTTCATCAGCTACCTGAAATAATTCCTTTTGTCCTTGGCCAGCAACCTGCATGTTACACCCACAGTGGGCTGGTTGTGGTGATCCTGAGTAGCTGCAGGTTATAACTCAGGGCAGGTAAATTGTGACTAGCAGCACTGGTGCTAAATGGAAATTCACTTCTCTTACATATTACACTTATTCTTGTTATGACAACCCTTGAAAATGCTTGTCTTGGACTCCTAAAAGCCTTAAGTATTAATTGTGAAAGTTTTCTACAGAGAATTCTAGAAGCTAATAGTTAATCTGCTCTAACCTTAGGATGACTTCCTTCAGGTCATCAAGCAACAACCACTGCCACCTTGCTGGAACCAGACCAGGCTTTAAGCCAGCAGCTTTACCTGGAGCCCCTTCCCAGGGCTGCACAGACCCCGGAGCAGTGACAGCACGGACTTTGCCAGGCACAGGTCTGATGTTTGTGCGGTGCTTCCTCCTCTCTGCCGTGTGAAGGGATAGAGGTGATCTTTGAGTCACACTGCAAGTTTTAATAGGAATGTCCCTCGAAGTGAGCAGGGAAGAGGTGCTGCAAGGGGGAAATGGCACCAAAACAAGGGATAGAAGCTACAGGAGAGAACTAGCTGCAAGTGATCAGGCTGGGCAAATTGTGGGGAGGAAAACTGAGCCACAGTCCTGAGGAGAACTGCTGACTCTACACACTGGTATGCCCTAGACTAGGTAGGTATATGAATGTGAAGTGTCAGCATTGTAATACATAATTCTTCCTTTTTTTAAAAAATCATAATTTTAAAACGTTGTTAATCTTCAAGCAGATTTCCTTAAAACCTCTATTTTATAACAGAAAAAGAATTACATAACCCTACAATCTCCGTTTTGAGTAAACTATAAAAACTTTTCTTCAAATTTTTATTCTAGGAGCTCAAAGCTATTATTATTATTATTATAACTGTTTTGTTCCCTTGCATTTCATTGTACATCAAATATTCTATACTATAAAATATTGACGATTTTCCAAGGACAATAACCTTCCAATGATTGAACACATTACCTAAATTTCAAGAAAAGCTAATCTCTATGAAACTAAGCAGTTCCCTATCTCAGCTTGTGCAAAATATATCTTTAACCTTCCTGAAACTGCAGAGCTGACAATACTGGAAAAAAGTCTACCTCTACCTCCATAAAAATCCTTCTTTAGGTACCATTACAAGTTTAATGCTGATATAAGTAAATTTACATAAACTAACCAAGTAATTTGGGTATTACCTAGGAGGCATGACATCTAAAAGTCAGTCTCTGCTGAGTAAAATTAAAACTGATACTTGGAACAAATAATTCACTAAAGTTTTTGAAAATAATTTTTATGTGTGTTATAGGCTTTTCTCAGGGTTCTTAAAATTGTTTCTATTTTCAATATGTCTCTTTTTTAAGTGACACCATCATTTGTATATTTAAGTACACCCTAAGGCTTCTCTTGAGCACTGATCTATTTGTGTGTGATACATGCCACTGACGTGATTACCTACATATGGACAAATCTCAAGGGTTTATTATTTTGTTGTTCTTTCACAATCCTTTTTCATTCACAGTTGTGCACAATGGTAATGTATAAAATAAATTGGTATTTTGGGGTAGCTTGAGGCAGGGATTGCTTCATTCTCTTGAGACAGACGTGGTTTTGCCACTGAACAATGAGGTTAGCTGATCTTAGGAAGTTACCAGATCATCTCAGCAGTACAGAAGGGTAACATCAGTGAAAGCAATATTTAGTTCTTACTTTTATGTATTACAGTTGGAAGCCCTTTTATTATATTAGAATCATATATTAAATTCATACATTATCAGTTGTTGAGAAATTAGTCTTTAATTATTACAACAGCAATTGCTGTTTCTGAAACAATTTCCAGGCTAACATTCTGCTTCTTGGCTATCCACAGAAAACTGTTCTAGGATTCAATTTAAAATTAATTAAACTTGAAAATTTATTAGGGTCAGTGTTAATTTGAAGATTTGACGGGGCCTTTTTTTTTTTTTTAACATGTAAGGATTTTTTTTTCCCAAATACCACTGTTGGAGAAAAGGTAATGATCTAATTATGAGACAATATGGCTTTCATTTTAGCAATAAATTATCTTCATAAGAAACCTACACATACAGTAAATTAAGTACCAAAAGATGACAGTGAGGTTATCTTCACTTTCACTATTATATTAACTGACATGAGTGCACAATTCTTTGATGAACACATTCTAACAGTTAACTGGTATGAAGATGTTAATGATGTCAATATTGAAGTTTATGTAACAGCCTGTAATCAGAGAAAAAAAAATTTCCCTTAAAATACAACAATAGTAATAGTTTCCATCATTCTGTAATTTTTTAATTTAGATTTATCCACTGAAACAAAAATTACACTTGAAGAGAAAGAAAACATAAGGGGAAGTTAGAAAACTTTAAACTGATTGATTGTCACAGGTGAGTGACAAAAAGGAACAAGCCTTCCATGGTCCTGTGCTTTGTTATTTCCTACCTTTACTATAGCCCAGAAAGACAGGAGTTTCTAGAACATTGCATTTCTGAACTTCATGCTTGTGAGAACTACAGAGTATCTTTGAATTTGTTGCACAATGAAGTCTTGAAACTGAGACTCTCAGAGATTTCGGCATCATCAGACTGGCAGAAAACTCTGCTTGACTAAAACAGTTCAGGTAACTTTTCCATTAGCTCAAAATAGGACTTTTGAAAGAGCTTTGCTTCAGAAAGATCAGGTTTGAGGAAGGCTGGAACGCTCACAGACTTATTTTCTTCTTGGAGTCATACAGGGCACACAGCCAAGGAAGAAAGGCGCCCTGGAAAAAAGTAAAGTATGCTTTTCAGGGGAAACAGGCATTTGTATTAGTGGGCACAGAAAACCTTTTGACAAACAAAAACTCCAACTAGAAACTGAACAAGACAGCTGCTGTCTCCTGATGGAAGCAGAGAGCTGGGGCAGAAGAAGCCCAGCTTTTTTTGGGAAGCAGCACTACTAAAAATCTCTTCAGCCCAGATAGCCCTTTGGTTCCTGTGGTGTGCTCAAATGCAGAAACACCCAGTAAAAGTTTAAGAAATTCAAGCTGTTTTCCTTTCTTCCTTACTTGAAAGGTGTATAACTGAAAAGCCACATGAATTAAAAAATAGATACAATGATCACACGATAATAGATGTCCTATCTATTTTTCAAAGGGCTGCAGCATCTCTCCTATGAGGAAAGTATAAGAGAATTGGGATTGGCCAGCCTGGAGAAGACTGACCTAATTTTGACCTTACAGTACCTGAAGGGAGCCTAAGAGGAAGGTGGGAGACTTTTTACCAGGGTGTGTAGTGACAGAATGAAAACGAATGGCTTTAAACTGAAGGAAAGTAGGTTTAGATTAGCTATTAGGAAGAAATTTTTCCTTTGAGGGTGGCAAGGCACTGAAACAGGTTGCTCAGAGTTGGGGATGTCCCATTCCTAAAAATGCTCAAGGCTGGGTTGGATGGGGCTCGGAGCAAGCAGGTCTAGTAGAAGGTGCGGCAGGGCTGTTGAACTAGAAAATCTTTTTAAGTCTCTTCTAACTCCAAGCCATTCTATGAAGCTGAACAAAGCATCTGCCCTGAGGCAGAACAACTCCTATTTCCAAGTCATTCCTCAAAGCCTAAGAAATAGCCATTGGTCTCCACTCCCTCCAATATCCTATTCCTATTCCACATGCATTGAGAGGAACCAATAGCTATTAGCTTATCAGAAAAAAAAAAAAATCAAAGTGCATACTAATGGTGCAAAAGATGCCAAAATTGGCTAAACCTTAGCCTTTGAATAGGAAAAACATAAAACCAAAACCAACCAAACCAAAAAGATGGACTGCAAGTAAATTGCATGTGCTAGGGAAAAAAATCAGAATATTGGAATATTGTTTCCTAAGTATCAAGGACTTAGCCACTAGATCTGGCAGCTTTGTAAGTATTGAGGTCTTAATTGGAGAAGGTGACATTTCAGGCCCTTGCTTGCTTTGGTCCTGCCAAACCTTGCTTTGGTCCCAGGGCTGCATTATCAGACATACAGCAAGATTGCAGCATCAGGCAGTGTCTCATTCCTTCTCTTCTACCACAACTATGAAGTTTGAATGTGGGGTAGAAATAGTACTGTAGGCATAAAATATGCAGCTCTGTCTGGATCATGAGAATTTCACAGGTGGCTGAAAAATTACTGCTTACTCACCTTTCACTACTTACCATGGAAATATTTGAGATTAAGTTTATTTTTCACTGAATTTCCGGAGTGAATAGAACAAACATAAAGAACATCATGCAGACCTAGTAACAAAACCCCTGCAAGATTCCCCAGGGGAACAAACCCCATGGGAACAACCACACAATGTACTGAGCATAAAGCAATACCAGCCCCAGCAGCAGGAAATAGGAGAATGTGCTTTTCTCTTAAGCAGCAAAAGCTACGAATCCTTCCTGGTTACTGTTTGAGGACTTATGTTACAGAATAAACAGAAAAGTACATATTATTGTGGACAATACGAGCACTAATTACTTGCTACCAAGGCTGGACTTTTAGTTTGTTTGCTTAAAAAAAAACCCTCAAACCAAACACCATCACCACCACACCTGGTTATAAAGCAAGACCTAAGGAACTGCTGGCACTCACTTGAATTTGAGTAGTGACTCCAAGTCCGAACTACATGGAAAAAATGTGAATAATTGTGCATATCTTCTGTAACACACTATTAATCTTCGACCTTCTATTTTATTTGTGCGACTTCCCAGCATCAAGTGAATATATGATGAACAATACAATGTCTAAATTTTGATTTTGGAGATACATAAGAAATATGTGGTTGCTTGAAAGGCAAGAGGCAATATATTATCTTTGAGGTACATCTGGATGAAATGAAGACTTTGGTTATGAATTCTGTAAATTTTAAATGGAAAAAACCAAATTAAAATGATCAAAAGGTTAACTTAATATAGTATTTATGCATATCTTTCAAAAATAATATTCTAGTTATATCCTATGGCAAATTTTTTTTTTAATTAGAAATTAAAATAATTGGTATACAGAAATACTTTGAAAGTCAACTAGTAAGGGTTAAAAAGTACAGAACAGTTAAAATAGTAACCATTAAAATTTAAATGTTTAAGTTGGATACCCAAATTTTACAGTGTCTCTCAGGATGTTCTTCTGTTTTAGAACGTCTTTAATGTATAGAAGACTCCACAAACCTTTTTGTGAATGAAATTTTTATTTACACACTGTATCCAGAAGCAGATACATAAATCCTTATACAATTATTTTTCAAAAATGTGCAAGAAATTACTATAATTTTGTTTACAAACCAAAACACATTAAAATCAATGGACTTTGGATAATTCACTCTGTGGCGTGCTTAGTACAAATAGTGCACACCAGGTCTGAAACAGAGAAAAGTGTAAACTACAGCAACCTGGATTGCAAGTATTAATTTCATGGCACTCCATCATCACTATAAAAATTCTTTAACCCAACAGGTATTCATAAAAAATTCCTTTAGAATTTTTCATTATCTGTGTAGAATTTAGACCACTTTCCAGATACAACAATGCCATATTTTTCACATTATGAACTACTATCTAGGTAATTTTTTATTTATAAAGAATGCCTGTAATTTTTATTCTTTGCAGTCATAGAAAGATTTAAGGAAATTAAATTGGCAATCATTAATTCATCTATAGCTTAGCTCAGAATTTGAAAGTTCAGTAACAGAGAAATACTTCTCATCATAGCCCATATATTGCTGGTATGCTGTTTTAAATTTATAATTCCAGTATTCACACAGATGAAATGCATCAAAACAAAAACTGCACAGATTTTATTTAGGCCAGCAGTCAACATTCACAGAAAGAAATTGGCTTTAACAAAATACAAAGTCAGCTCATCTGAGAACAAAAAGTTTAATTAATAATTGCATTTCTGATCCTTCTGACATAATTACATTTTGATAAAAAGATGGCATTCACTATGTCAACAGCAGGATAAATGCTATATCCTTCAAACAGATCAAAGAATATACATCACTTTCAGTTGTTTATAACACTGGCTTACAAAACAAAACAAAATTTAAAAAAAACCCCAGGAAATTGTGCAAATTTATTATTTCTAAATACAAGGTGTTGTTTCACTCTTCTAATTGGTAAAGCAAAGTTATCAGTAATGGTAATCATTTCAGCCACTGAAAGGAGTTTTATTTTGAAGTTTCATTTTCAAAAAACTTTTTCCTCAATTCAATTGCATAAAAAGCATACCTTTTGAACCCTTAAACTGTTGTGCTGAATAAATAGCCATATTTCTACTCTATGAGGACCATACTCTGTTAGCTTTTGTTCCTAGTGTATTTACTTCCAAAGGTCCCCAAAATATCCTCCATCATCTTTCTTTTATTTCTCAAGGACACTTTGTTCCTCTAATTCTCACGAAACAGAAGTCAACACAAATTTTGTGGTTATTCTGAGTGTTATAAATTGACTCATAACTAAATGCTACTGTGTTTCTTTTATATTAATCTTTATAATAAGAAATTGTAAGTGTCTTTAATATTTTCAAAGTATTTTTTCTGAGTTCCTTCTCCTGGCTGGCCAGACACCTCAGTATGAAAAAGTACTGTGAGGTTCTGATTAAAGAAACCTGTAAAAATAAGTATCTGTGTCTACTGATTTAAAAGTATTTGGAGCTTAGTAGAAATATCACCACCATTTTTTATTCGGAAGCAAAGTGCTCTATGGTTCTTACATCTTAGACCTCAAACACTCTTAAGTGTTCCTTTTGTGGTAGCTTTATGGCAGGGGAAATGACAAAGTTAACTTGACCCAATTAAGTTCACAGATGAACAACACAGCAAGGAAGGCAATTCAGAAAGTGGATAGCTGTTTTAAAACAGTTTTTTTTTTTATTATTTTAAAAAGCATCATTTATGAGCGAACAACTGAAATTTATAAAGGCATGGGCAAGAATTTTAGCATGTGTGTTCTTGCACGTTTTTCAATTCCACAATAAGACCAGGATATCGTAGCTTCAAATATTTAGGTTTCAACGCAATGACTGCTAAATTAATGCATGTGGCATAGTATAAACATATGTTTAATGTATTCAATAGTGGTATTAAATGACAATGAAAATATTTCATATACTATAATCTTTCAAAGATTCTGTAGAATGCATAGGCCCTATAGTATGGGGAAAGAATTTTTAAAGTGAAGAAAATGCCAGAGGTTTTCTTCCAAAAGTATGCATCTGAAATCCATAAAAAATGATTTTATTTTTCCTCTCCACAGACAGAATCAGAACACTGTACCATACAATAGGTTATTGTGCCTTTTTGAATAAAGTTAGTGATCCTGATTCAGGGGAGGGGGCATGGGACATGACTGGGGAGGGGGAGAAGTCAGTAGAGGAAAAAAAAAGAAAACAGAATCCTCCCTTTCATACATATATCTCCATGGCAGAGCCAACAAATCACATGTATAGACTGCTCTAGATTATTTTCTTTTTTAAGTTTAAAACTTTATCAGACTAAAGAGGAAATCCTTATTCTCCCTCCCTTAAAAACAAAGGCAGTCTTTATCTACCTTTGATTTTCTTTTTTTATTTTTTACTTAAACATTATGGTCAAAAAATAAATTAAAAAAATATAAATTTTGTCTATCAATTCAGGCAACCCAAGATGTAGTGCTACTGCACCACCTTGCAGCAATACTGTATTCACTTCTAAAGACTCATTTTAGGGGACAGAAATGCTAGATTAAATAAGGAGAAGAAAATGACCCAAACAAGAAAGATGTATCAAAGATGGACTTTTTTCCTAAGGTGATCTTCACTCATTAGCCACTTCTACCAGAGAAGGGCAATATGACATTTTAAAACACAAAACTGGGGCGCAGAGGCATGCAAAGCAAGGCCTATCAGCAATGCAGAGGCAGGCCTCCTTCCCAAACCAGCTATGACCCCTTTAGCAAGTAACTCATAAAAGTGATAAAAACATGGGAGAAAAGAAAACCAAACTAAAATAAAACAGGAAAATGCCATGGATTAACCTTGCATGATGAAAATATTACAGTGTAGAACCTGTACTCCCCACTGAAAGTCTTTTTTTCCCTACAGAAGGTTAGAATAACTGTAAGCTTTCCAAATGCCAGAATCTTTGACAGATATCATAAACACT
This sequence comes from Onychostruthus taczanowskii, assembly GCF_017590055.1. Taxonomy (NCBI): domain Eukaryota; kingdom Metazoa; phylum Chordata; class Aves; order Passeriformes; family Passeridae; genus Onychostruthus; species Onychostruthus taczanowskii. Next base: position 1,281,504 of record NW_024498795.1, read on the forward strand.
TACCTAATTGATTCAATATTTCATATGTCAAAACATATTTCATGACAGCAAACTGAAACATATTCTGCGGTCACTGTATATCCAAACATCTCTTCCCAATAATTTGAAAGGCTAGGAGAATAGCACTTTAGAGATGCATTTAAACATCTTCCATATAAAATGTCATCAGTCCTGTTCCTTCCTCCTCAAAGGATATAGAAAAAAGGGAAAAATGATCCAAAGGATATTAGTGTATTCCTGTACTTTCTGAAGTGAAAGAAAAATGTAGAAAAATGGAAATTATAACATTTCAAGTAACTTGAACATAAATATGGTAGAAATAATCCTATTAGAAGTTTTAGCCCATCCCCAAAATGGCTTACAAATTTATGTTCCCATGATAACAATTCTTAGAGTCTTCCCACAAATCCAGGAAACTTCCTTCCCTTACTCTGCAAGAGTAGGCAGGAGGGAAAAGGAAAGAAAGAGTGGACCTGGTAGATGTTAATTTATTAACTGATGGCATGATTTCAAGAAGTAATATTTTACAAGACCCCAATACCACAATTTTCTTCTAGGTACTGTACATTGACTTTCATAAACTGTTTTTTAAAGGCCATTTTTTGAGGACAAAACACTGAGACGAGAAGGCTGAACCAACCTTCTCAAACACAAGAGTGTACAGACAGTACAAGGCTTAGGAGGAAGGCTTTTTTTCTCCCAGAGATATGCTGCATAACCATGTTCTTATCACACAGCTCTGTCTATACATTGGGGCATATCTCTACAGAAATGTCTAATTACAACACTAGGAAACAGTTTTTAACTTAGATGTAAAATCAGTAATTTAGAATACCAATATGTTATTTATCCATGATCATTTTTTTCCAGAGGTTGTTTTAAAGGAAAAAAAAAAATCCATTCAACAAGTTTCATTTAACTTTTACTTATCGTTGAATACACATGAAATGTGCTTTCAATGCATAAAAATCACAGTGGATAGCAGCAAAGGACTTGGGGGAAATTAAGGAGAATTTGATCATTCACATTGTGATTAATCTGCACATTGATGAAAGATAGCTATTTCACACTTCTAAAAATAAACTTGAGATCATTCTTTCCAACAAAACAAAACAAGAAAAAAAAGCCTCCCAAAATACACAACCCCCCCCCAAAAAAAAAAAAAAAAACATAAATCCAAATGCATTACTTTTCTTTTGCAGACAAAAATGAAATATTTTTATGGCAGCAAAAGATTTTGATAATAATGAAAGTCTGTAAACTGTAATTCAATCTCTTTTTGTTGTTGTTGTTCCCAAAGTGCAAGATGCAAGATTCCCGTAAGCTTTCAGTAGTGCTTTTCCTGTAAATAATCCTTCATTTTGTTTGGCAAAGGCAGTTTTTGAATCAGGTCTATTCTGGTGTACTGACGTATTACAAAACGACACAGGTACTGTAAAGAGCGCACCTGCATAAACCGGGACACTGGATTTGTCAGTCTCACGGGGTAAGTTGCAGATCCTGGTAGCCGGGATCTGGAATAGCAGAAAGCTCCATTTTCAGAGTCCCTGATTGAATGTTCAATTAAGTCAACTATAGACGTATGTCCCTCCACATCTGGCTGTTCATAAAAACTAAACCTACCATTTGAGTGTTCAATTCTAGTGTGAAGAGTTTTTCCATGGGAACGAAAACTCAAACTTAAAAGATAACGATCATCAGAACTATCTCGAACAAGAAACGAGCCATCAGGCACATTAGCTAATTTTCCCTCTGCCTCCCAGCGTGTAATGGGGCCCCAGTACCATCCTTGTTTTGCAAGTTTTTTCAGTTCTTCTGTGAGGCTTGTCACAACCATAGGACCGCTGTTCTGTACAGAGTCATAAACTCTTCCAACTCCTGGGGCAGTGTTAGGATCAAAATTCAAATGGCAGCGCATACTTTCAGCCACATGGGCATCTGTGCCATTTAATCCATTGAAGTTCCTTTGGATTTGATTATTCTGCATTGGAGGTAGCAAAGGTGAGAGTGGAGGGACATCACTATGATTAACTCTTGGGCTTTGCAACATGACTCCTGTGGTACCAATCAACAAACCATTCACCGTCTGGTCCACAAAGATATCCGGTGCAACGACTATGTCCTGATCCACTTGGCTCTCATCTTCATGGAAAGCATTTCCCCCCACTTGAGAAGAAACAGTCGAAACTTCCATGGGTGAGGAACTATCCAGACAGTAACTACGTGATCCTTCCAAAGGATACATTCCCTCATCTAAAGGCACAGTATACTGAATGTAGTCCTGAGGCATTAATCCAATAACTACAGGCACATGTTCATCAATATGAAGATGCAAGTCCCCGTTCTGAGATTCCGTATTTTTTAATGCATTGGTTTGTTCCTGGAACACATTTTCTGACTGCAAGTCATGGAAGTCCTTTCGAACACCATTCAGCGCTGGGCTTGGATTAGAGGAATGGACCAAGGCCTTGACTTTCACTTCCATTTTGATGCAAGTCTCTTCTGAATTTGTAGGTCGAAGTGGCCATGGAGTTGGGCTGTAATGGTGATTACGGAGGGAAGTGGATCTCAGAGGTCTTTGAGCTCGCACATCTTTGAAGGTTATTGGAGCAGATGAGGAAGAAAATGTGTCATCATCTGCAGAGCTTACAGATGGTGTGCTGCCTTTGCCTTTCTGTTTTTGTTTTGCTGAAAGCCTCCTTTTTAACGTACCCATTAAACTTTCACTTTTTGATCTATTTTTGCCTCCTTTTTCATCTTCATTATTGACTTCACAGCTAGCCAAATCTTTACCATAGCAGCTGCCAAACAAGGAGTCATCTTTTCCGAATTCACTTAATGATGGCTGCTGAACCACTACAAAGTCACTTTCATCTTTACTTTTATTTAAGTTAAAGGACTTGCGAATTGTTTTGAGACTAATTTTCTTCATTATGACAAGTTACCAAATCTGGCTGATCAGCAGTGCTTGCGGTGATATAGCCCTAACACACGAAGAGCAGCTTCTGCTTCATTTATGTGTTTTATCCAGCCTCATTTAACTTCAAGAGCCATTTCCTAGAAAGAAAAAAAAATAATTACATTCACAAAATAAAAATTTCAAAAATTATCTATAAGGGTTCCCCTTCTCCAAGCAGAACAGAAATTGCAGTACTTTAACAATGGGCAACACATAAAAGTAAAAATAGGTTGCTGACTTTGAAACAATTAGGCTCAAAAAATGAAACTCCTACATTTCCACAACTTCATTATGCTTTCAGCATGATAATTTTTGAAACATCCACACACCTTATATTACACTCACAGGCACATATATTTAACGCATTTATACATAATTTTCAATTTTCACATGAATACTCTTCTCTTTCCAAAGGCTCCTAAAACATCCCCCCACAAGTAACTACAGAAGATAAAACTACAGAAAACATTCTAATCAACAGAAATCCTACATCCAGGTTAAACTGAGATTGGTCCTAAAAACAGGGTCTTATAAGGTTATACTTTCTCTACACAAGAAAGTTGAGTAATATTTAAAAGGTTACATATTTAGAGCAAAACTAACTGTAGTGAAAATACAGATTTTCCTTAACAGCAAAGTAACATATATTTACAGCAAGTCCCCTCCTGAACTTCTGTGAAAGAAAGGATTTCCAATCTGTTTTAGCCACAGAAAACAAAGTCACAGCCTCTTATTGCCTAAAATTATTAGAACTTTTCTTCCTGTATTTCTGCCAAGATCTAGTGGACACAGCTGCTCCCACCCGGCATCTTACAGAATCAGGTACCCACAAAACTGATCTTTTGGATTGGTTTTTTCCTCGATTGAGGTTTGACTGTGTTTTAGGTGGGCTTTGGAGGGGCATGGTTTGTTTTGTTTTAATTTTAGCTAGACCTTCCAAAGTAAAGAGCTCTGCAAAGAGAAAGACAACGCATGAGAAAGAGAAGAGAGGGAAGTTGCTACTCTCACAGAAGTAGGTACTACAATTAGTAGTAACTGTTATTCCATGTACCTCCAAATATGTGTGATGTTAGCAGCACAACCTGCAGCAGCAAGCCTGGCTCCAGGCTAAGCATGGCAAGCTGAAGGAGTCTAAGAATCTTTCAAGAAATCTTCCAACCCTGGTGGACTGAGGGGAAAGTAAAACAGCCCTTATATACGCACTTCCCACTTTTCTCCCAGAGTATCACAATATAAGCAAACCGAGAAAAACAGTGCAACAGACTGAAATAAGTTTTATCAACTAAACAATACTGTTTTCTTAAATAAACATTCAAAAACTGCATAAAAGCATGGAAGGACAGTGATTACTATAACCAAAAAGCAGTCTACTGCCTATTGTTGTTGCCCAGCCCAACTTCTCTGGTCCTCAAGTATACAAAAGGTAAAGGATCACATCCAAAGCAAACTAAAAGGTAATGTGAAACATCTACGGATTCTGAACTTCAAAACACCTTGAAAAATTTTAAGTAAAACTGCTGCTAGAGGGGTGGACACTGTTCCATAAAAAGCAGAAGTAGTAAAGACTGATTTACGTGGATTGTACCCCAGTCCTATCTGCATCAACCTATTTCAAAGACTGGTTCTGTGTCATAACCTCTGATATTTCCCAAGTTCATCTTTAGAACACATTCAGGTCTTTCCATTTCATTTTCTTAGTTATCAAACTAAATAATACTTTCCTTTCTTTCAATGGGGAGGAAAGAAAAGGTTACTCCAGTCTCTAAACTGATTTGCTTTCTACCAGCAAAGAACAAACACGACCAAAACACTTTCTAAACAAAAGCCTAAGAATCAATAACTTGCTATAAGAGTATTTTAAGACTTAAAAAACCCGAACCAGTATTTTATGATATGTTCACTAGTTATTTTCCACTTTTAACAGGATACCTGTTTTATCAGGAGTCATGAAATCCTAAAACACCCTCCTCCAGTTACACAATATGAACACAATCCTGAGTTATGGGTATGAATTTTCAAAGGTTAAGACACTATGTTTACTTTCCTACAAGTGCAGATAAAGGGAGACTTACATGTCAATTAAAAGGAGGCTCAAAACGTCATTGACTTTCTAATCCTAAACCATTTGGATTTTGCCAGCTTTCCAATTTGCAGAACTCTTTTTGCCATATGTAACCAAATTAACCTACAAAATGAGTTAAAATTGCAACTTAAGGATTGCATTGCTTCTCCTAAACTAACAAAGTCAGAGCATTGATTCATTTGAAAAAATTAACTCTGCTTTTGTGCACATAGTACCAGAAACCTGGGAACTATCACATTAGCTCCACCTGTGAAATCCACAGTGTTCTCCAACTGCTTCTGACATCCACAAGCTGATATTATTTCCACTTTTCCAGAAATGTTCCCCCCTCCTTGTGGATGGTACTGCCTGCAGATACCAATCTCATCACTCTTATGACCAGTACCAGGACTCCAGGAAACAGCCGGAAGCTGAATCAGGGGATATTTAGGTTGGACACTAGGAAAAGGTTTTTCACACTGAGGGTGGCTGGGTACTGGAACAGGCTCTCCAGGGAAACGGTCACAGCACAAAGCCTGACAGAGTTCAAGAAGTGTATAGACAACGCTCTTAAGCACCTGATGTGATTCCTTGGGCTGTCCTACACAGAGCCGGAAGCTGGACTCGATTACCCTGAATGGGTCCCTTCCAACTCAGTATATTCTGGATTCTATAAAATGGTTGGTTTATTAGTTGTATTCTTGTAAAAACTCATGTCAAGGTATAAGAAAGGTTTGATAATCAACTGTAAAGCCCATAAAAAACATGCATCTATCCAGAAGCCCAGTTCATTCATGCATGAGAAGATGATAAAAATCTAGTGACAGTCCAGGTCAAAGCTCTTCAAAGTAAACTGAACACGCTCATGTCACGAGAGCAAGTCTCTAAACAAGCTGTCCATATGAGACTCACTCTATGATACCTCCTACACATATTTTATGCAGGACAGGAAAAAAAAAAACCACCCTGAAGTCAAATACCCTAATTGATCCCAATACTCCTCTTTCTTTGCACGTACTTAAAGAACACCAGCTAATTCTGCATTGCATATCAATGTGTTTATAAACACTGTATAAACAGCCCTCAATATATGATACACTCGTATGCTTGCAAGTATAGAATTCATTGCGGTCTTCATTTAATAGAGCTGGAGCAGAAGAGGCCAGACATGCACCCCTTCCTGGAATACATTAAAATGAATTATGCAACTTCTTCACGACCCTCAGCGCAGCAACAGCTTCACTAGTACTTTGCATGAATTACGGCCTGACTGAAGTCTCCCACTGATGTGCTCTTCCAGTGCCATCTGCTGAACAGTGAATTAGACAGCCTAACAAGAGACAACTCTAGAAATTCTTCTGGCAGATGTTTGCAACTATATACAGACTTGAACTCTACCAATGTATTCCCAAAGCCTGGTGACTATATGTGCAGAAACACCTGGAACACATAGACTGAAAATGAGATTAATCAAATCCAGAAAGAGAAGGAGATCTTAATGCACAGAATAATGTGAATGAATGAAATTTAAACTTATAAACTTTCATCACAAATTCTGCATCTCAGAATTTTTACTATTATGCAATTTTTACTATTTTTACTAATTTTTACTATTAACAAAATACAAGCCAGGTCTCTGGATGAAAACTACCAGCTTACTACACAGTAAACACCACGTCCTTTCTTGCACATAAAAATAATTAAAACTAAATTTGCACACCTCACTTGGAGGAAGAGCAACATTTATCAATCACATACAAATGTGAAATTACTAGTGAAGATAATTAGAGCTAAAAGTTCACTTTACAGACTGCTTCTTGGAAACATGAAAAGCAGGCGATGCAATGGTACATTAATTATTATGATGGCCAACACTGATGTATGAAAAATTATGGAAGTTTTAATTATATATTAATTTCTGCAAATCCGGTTTGAATATTCCAACACTTCAGAGTAGTTTCAGTTTGATGGAACAAAATAGTTTCAGTACATTGGAATCACATAGCTAACTCTAAGCAGTGTTTGCAAAAGTACACCAACAAAAAAAGTTTGATTATACTGTCTTTATTAATTTCTGATCTTTTTCACACTTTTATGTTAGGCATACTCATTTCCCAAGACAAATACTATAAACAATGCTACCAAAATGCACTACAATAGAAATAAACTAGGAATAACTTTAAGGAGCTAGGACAGAAAACATCATACTGGAAACACACAGCAAAATACAACTCATGTTTGAACAAAGAATTGTCCTTAAAAAGTTTAATAAAAAATTTTATCACAAAAATGACTTCAAATTATTAGTCAATGCTAGTTCAGAAAAGCTTTCTAAAATAAATGTTAATCTGCTTATTTATTTCCTTAAAGTGAAACAGTTGAGCATTGAACTTGATTTGTTTTTAGCTCCCATCATCCTGCATCATTCCTGAAAAGTCTGTCTTTCACTTAGAAATACATAAATCTTTATTCTTATACTGGTTCATCATAAGACTTCCATAATTTACAATTTCAATTTATCTTATTTTAACATAATTATTTATATTAGGAAAACAACTAAAAATACCTCAAAAGTGAAAAGTTTCTGCATTCCTGGGCATGACAACAACTAGGTTCTCATTACAGTCAGATAATGAATCCTATTCTAATCTTCAGAAGTGTAAGTTGTCATTCCCCAGCTTTCCCCAAATTGTCACTGAAATATATTCATGCATTCTTTGGAAGAGCATGTCAAACACAGAATCTTAAGGTAATGCAGATTTCAATGCTGTATTTTGGAAATTCCTAAGTGTCTGTATTTTCTCCAAAGTTACTAAATCTATTATTATGAATTATTAAGAAGTCGGTCTCCATATGCATTCCCATCAATTTTACTCCAGTACTGAAGTCTGTATAACTGGAAGTTTTTCTTCAAACCAGTATACAAAATACTGACTCGAGGTATTTCTTGCTATGTACTTAGAGCTTCAGGTTATATGAGTAAAAAAACTATGCACAAAATACTCAGTAAGTAAAGAGAGATTCAGTATCTACTTCAAACACCATCGGTTTCTAAAAGAACATACACACTACAAGGCAACTTTTTGCTTTTTCTCTACATGTGCCATAAGCACGCTGAAGATGGTGAGTTTTTTCCCTTTGCTGATCTTCAAGTAAATTCCTACATTATACTCCTTTTCAGTAAGAAGAATCTTTAAATTAAGCCATCTAAATTCCATTGCATACTCTTATACTTTGAAAACAATAAAAAAAGGTAAATGGTTTTAGTAGTGGCTTCCTTGCTAATGGATAAACACTCCCCTAATATGATCACAAATTTTATGAAAGCCCTTCTGACTCACACACACTGCTTTTCTAGTGAGTTCAGATGTACAACTCCACATAAAATTGTAACAAGGAAAAAACAGATGAGAAGCTCATCTGACAGCACATTACACTTATAACAATTCAAGAGTACTTAAAGCCTCCTATTTTTAAGCTAACTAATCAAACACCTGAACCATGAGTTATTCACTACAAATTTAAATTTATACCCTCTATGACTGGAGCAGCTGAGGAAAGTACCATCAACCTCTCTACAGGGCAATATAATTGAACAGGTTTTATACAGATTACAATTTAAAACCAACCAACCAAGAGTAAGTCACATCATTTAGTCATATCATCTTTCCTATTTTTTTTCCTCCTTTTACAGAACTTAAATGGGCAGTAGTCCATGGGCACTACTGTTCCAACACAGGATAGTGTAACCCTAATCACTACCAACCTTTAGCAGAGAATAACCAAGGTACACCTTTGGTAACACATAGAAAAGTGGAGTAAATTAATAATGAAAACTTGACACAATGAAATTTTTCTTTGTCACTTCTGATTATGGCAATTAAAAGTACGTAAAACCAGGAACATAGCCACTGGAAAAGTCCAAAGACCTTGACTTCTTTTCCCTGGCCTGCTGTTGAAAAAGAATGCCCTTTAACATTCAGATTTCCTTGATTTTAATTTTTTTATTCATTTTCTTTCTTTGAACACTATTTAATCCATGAGTGCTTGCAGTAGGTCCTGTTTTTTCCCATATTTGGTTGCAGAATGAAATATTTCTATCTGATTGGTGATCTTCCTCTGGGGAGTAACTTAATGGTGTTAAATGGCATCTCTATTATGGTTTGTATGTGTATATACAGACTTGTAACTATAATAATTTCATCACTACAACAGCCAAACCCAGTTACTAATATTAACAGTCCTCTGTCAAGGTTACATCTCTGTTACCCAAGGATGGCTGGCCGGGATCTGTATCTGCTCCAGAGCTACCATGGGCACACTAAATGGGGGTGTTAAACTGAAGTCGGCACCAATTGGTGCCGGCTCAAGAACACACAAAACATTGTGATACCGGAGCTGCTGTTGGAGGAGGAAACTCCAGGGAAGCTGGGTGGATGACAGCCAGTAACCACTTGAGCCATTCCTCCTAGATCTCTCACAAACTGAGAATCAACACTCAAATAGGGAAACAAGCAGACTGTACTTTGCATACATTTAGTAAGAGACAGACACAAGTACCACCTTTCATCACTTTCTTTTAAGCAAACATATGATAATAAAGCATACTGTTAACAAATTGTTTCAAGCATGTGGAAAAATTACCAGGAAAATGAAACCACAATTTGGCTCTAAGACCATGATTAACAGCAAGGGGAAAAGGAGAGGAAAAAAAAAAAAAAAAAAAACCAAATTCTATGTATGCCAAGGTGCTGAAAAAGAGAAAACATTTTTGATGGATCAGATGGGAAAAGTCACTAAAGAAATCTGATGTGTTCACGTGTTTCACTGCAGAAAATCCCATCCATTGACTGCAAATAAACTTTGGCTTTTAGTTTTCACACAGCTATGCAGAAGCAGATGAAGAGTGAGAATAATGCTCAGTCAGGCTCTGCTTTCATTTCTTACTATTTTACAAGAATGCAGCAGCCAGCCTTGGAGCAGACTGTCAGCAAAAATTAAGTACTTTCATAAGCAAAGGTTAGACTTACTGGGAGATAATGCATGAGAATTCCTTTCCAACTAACGGTCCATCCCTCATTCCATCCTTACAGAAGATCACATCAAAATGTTTTCCCTCCATTGTAAGGTATGGGGTAGCCTGAGCTTGATAATGAGGATTTATGCTTATCCAAGATATTTATGCAATCCTCTTAAACCATAACACAGTTTGTTAGGAGTCTGAAAAACTATAATGCTCTAAAAACAGCATTTCACTTTACAATAAAGACCAACATCACATTCTGTAAAAGGAATCAATTTTTAAACATTTTTGCTCTTAAGATGGCAAGGAACAGATTCTGTGCCTATGTATTTGAGGGCAACATAAGTGTTTGAAATTAATACCAGGAAAATGAAAGGAAGAACAGGAAAAACACAGTAAAAACAAAATAAAATTGCATTTCTGCACTTATTTTCATTGAGAACTATACATAAATGTCTAAATGCTGGAATATATGCTGAAAAGAACATAATATATGTAATTGTATGGATGCAGGTACTAAAACTTAATGCAGTTTGGTTTCTGAATCCTCAATTATGCATTTCCAAACATAATTTTAGAAATGCTATCCATCCGTTCAAAGCATATGCCAGAAAGACAGAAATAATAAAGCAGACAATTCTCTCAAAGTGATTTTTTGTGGTCAGCAATAATCTGACCACTCTTCATGTCAGTGACAAAATAATATAATTGTGAGAAACACTTTTCCAGCTCTTCCCAAAAAAGGAAAGAAAACACTCAGCAGACATGAAACAGCTAAATAGTACCACTTCACATTGACTTATATTAATTTTGGTTTCATTTTCAAAGTTCAGGCTGGTGCTTCTACAGCAAGCACAGAAACACTGTTACTGTGTACAGCTTTCAAAACACAAACCAAGACAGCTGAAAAAGGCCTGCTGCAAAAAAAATATTTTGACAAGGAGACATTAAACAGGTACCATGAACGATCTTTTCCTGCTGTGCTATCAGAACAGACATTCAACTTCTCAGGCCAAACATCTGTCACCAAAGAAACCCACAGTACGAGGAGCACATACCAAATAGGCAATACAGAAATATACCTCTCAGTTAACACCTCTAATGCTACATTACCTGTTTGTTTCCTGCTTCAAGGGGGAAAAAAATTACTAGGGAAAAAAAAAAAAAAAAAAAAAAAGGGAAGACATTGTAAGGAGAAAGAGGAAAATACAAGAAAAGTAATAGAAAGAGAAGCCTCATACCATATGGTACCATTACAGAGATGATCATTCTAGGAGGTATTGAAAAACATCTGGAGGACAACTCAGTCACTGGTCACAGCCAGAACACTGTCATGAGAGGAAAGTCCTGCTTGTTAAACCTGACTTCCTTTTATAACAAGGTAACCCACTTAGGTGATCAAAGGAAGAAAACTGATGTTATCTTTTTGGATTTCAGTACTTTTTGGTACTGTCTGTCATAGGATCCTTCTGGACAAAACGTCCAGCACACAGCTGCATAAACACAGCATGGGATTGGTGAGCAACTGGCTCACGGGTCGGGCACAAAGGGTTATACTGAATAGGGTGACATCAGACTGGCGACCTCTCACTAGTGGGGCTCTGCAGGGCTCCATCCTCAGCCCTGTGCTTCTTTCAACATCTTTAAAAATGACTTGGACACAGAACTCAAGAGATACTGAGCAAATTTGCAGATGAAACAAAACTGGGAGGTCCTGCAGAGAGACCTTGACAAGTTAGAGGGCTGGGCAATTGCCAACCATACAAGTTTCACAAGGGCAAGTGCCCAATTCTGCACCTGATATAGGGCAATCCCGGATGTACAGACAGACTGGGGAATGAGATGCTGGAGAGCAGTGCCACAGAAAGGGACCACAGGGTACTGGTGAATGGCAAGTTGACCATGAGTCAGCAGTGCCCTGGCAGCCAGGAGGGCCAAGCCTGTCCTGGGGGATATCAGGCACAGCATCACCAACCGGGCAAGGGAAGGGATTGTCCTGCTCTGCTCCGCACTGGGGGAAGCCTCACCCCACCTCCAGTCCCTTCCAACTCAAAATATTCTGCGATTCACGTTTCTATTGAAAATTTAAAGGGTTTATACAGCATCACTACATATGTCACTATAATACAGATTTTTAAATGTTGCCCCCTAAATTACGAGTGGTTAATTTGTTATAGTCATCTTTTTTTGCTTCTGCCTGTCCCAGTCACCTGACATGAAAATAAAGACAGAGGAAGTAGTTTTAAATTACTATAGCACCAAGCAAGCATGACTGATAATTTTGCTTTCTTTAAGGTGCAATATGGGATACTCTCTTCTTCAAGAACAAAAAAGAGAAAACAACAGGAAAGCTATGAAGTCACATTCACAAGGGGAAAAGCAAACCAAAAACAAACAAGCCCCAAAACACAACAAATCCACAACAAAGTTAAACCTAACTTTTAAACACCTCACTTGCCACACTATCTAGCCAACAGGTGGCTTCATAGCCCATGTTTGCAAAACAAGCATCTTCACCAGTAAGTGGCAAACTGCTCACCTTTCCACTTACATTTGTCATTTATGCTTGCTTATATGATGGACATCCAGGACCATATGTAATTGGCCTCTATTCTTACAAATAACATCCACCTGGCATAAAAGATATTAAAAAAAAAAAAAAAAAAAAAAAAAAAAACTGCACAAATTAGCTCCAGGTAATACAAATCCTTTCTAAATATCCAGATGGAAAAAAACCACCAGCCTTTTAAAAAGTATGCCAAAAACATAGTAATTAAATTCTTCAAGCAATAATTCAAATTTAGTTATCTAATGTATTCCAGCAGGAATAAAAGAAATGTTGTTAAACTCTAAAAGATAAATATATTTTATAGTGGTCTGTCTACCAAATACACGAGCTGAAACAAAGGCACCTGAAAAAAGTTTTCAAGATAGTGACTGGCTTTATAATTCACTACACAGAAAAAGAGGATTTTGTTCTTCTGCCATATGCAGCACAGTCATGTTCTGCAATTGGAGAATGTGTAATTGTAGGAAGACTCATTTTCTGATTTTTCAGCTCTTCTAGAAGGCCCGAACAAACAGCAATACACAGCAGCCTTACACCATCTTGTACCATCCTGCCTTGGATCTCATGACTGAGGCTGACTCCAAATTAACCTCCTCAGTACAGTATTTCATTGAGACTGAATGACCCTTTGAACTTGTATGACCAGGTAGAATCTCCAATGTTTTTACTGTTATCACCCCCACCTGCTTCATTCAGGGCATTTTCAATAAGAATAAAAGCATTCTTTCCTTGGAAGATAACACGGTCCTCTCAATTCAAGCTAAGATGCAGCAATTCTTTATGAGACAGTTAACCCTCTACATAAATGGAAGGATTAAATGAACTCATTTATGGTCTGATGGGAAAGAACACAGTGCCTTGATTAAAGAGAAATAAAAGTGGAAAGATCTTCCACAACATCTGTACAGAGTTCACACATGCAGAGAAATCTCCAAGCATGCTGAGGAGTAAGCAGCTAATAAGCACAATCCCCAGAATCACAGAGAAGAAAGGACTGACCTCTGTTTTGAGACTTTCTTCACTAAATTATCAGAGAAATACAATGTATTTGCTACACAGATGTCACAAAGGTCCCACTATTCCCCTCCAGACCATATAAAAATGCTTTTAGCTGAAGGCAGCAACATTTTTCCAAAGCAATAACCAATTGTCTTACCAAAATACATACATAACATACACATAATTTGAAAGTGTATACATCCTTTCAGTAAAATTCATTGAAAAGAGAAATAGATATTCAGTGAACTATGAAAGACCTGGGATGAAAAGGCATTGCCTACATTTCAGCAATAAGTATATTTAGTCAACCAAGGTCATTCTAATCCCTGAAATAACAACAAATACATAAAATACTGCAATAGACTGTCTCACGTAAAGTAAGAGGCTTCTATTCAAGAAGCCAAGTTCCCTAGTCACTTCTCAAAAGTTCAAGAAAAAAAAAAGCTCAAGAGTTAAACTCACATTCAGAGACTATTGTTTGTTTTAGCATTACTTCCCATAGAAAGAAAACTCAACCATGCAAGGTTTCTGTGTATGCCCTGAAGTCCCTCGAGGGCTGCCCAACCAAGTTTTATCAAATAAGTAGAAAGGCAGTGTCCCAACTAAGAGAGCAGCCATGGCAAAAATTCATATATTCTTACATATACAAAAATCCAAGGGCATTTCTAAACACAGGAAAAGCTTTATCTGGAACTCAAAAGTATTTTGAAAACCAAGGAGAAAAGTGACATGAAACATCTCCATTTCTCAGAGAGATGATGTTCACAAAAACTGCTTCATTGTAACATAAAAATGTTTACCTCTGACCTTAAAGATACCACCCACGTTCACTAGAAGTAAAAGTATTTTGTTACTGTGACCTGTTTTTCAATTCTGGTCAACTGTTAAAAAGCAGAAGGCTTAGGAGATACTTTTTATATCACTGCATTAAGAAATCAGTAGCGCAAAATATTAAACCTTTAAAAATTATCTCTAAGTTCCACTGACAATTTTACTTTCTTGAAAATCTAAAACATTATCACTAAAATAATCACAATCAACTTCTCTCAGCAAGTAAAATCCTTTGTGCTTTACCTCTCAAACAGCATAGTGAGAAAAGTAATTTTATATCCTTTATCTGAACCATTTATAGAGAAAACATTGTAGACAATTTCATTAAGGTTCCAAGTCTAAGAACTCAGAAGTTGAGAAAAGCTAGAAGGGTTTCCTAAACAATTCTCTTCTTTTTTCACACATGGGACAAAAATGTTTACATTAATGCTGCTCTTCAACATCCTTCAAAATGTATAGTCCTACCAATTACTTACAAGACACCAATTAAACTCAAAATTCCAGACAGAATTATTGACTTCATTAAGGACATTTTTGCTGTCTTCATGTCCAACATTTAAATGTTAGTGCACAGGCACTCAACGCTCTATTCAACACTTCATGAGAGTCAGAACATAGAGAGATTAATTTCCACTTTTTTAAGATGGATTCATAAGCTGAATACTATGCACCATCAGGCAAAACTAAGGTAGTTTAATTCTGAAACCTAAATTTGGATTCACGTAATGTGGAGTAATGGTGAAAACGAGTGAGAGCTGCTGGGGTTTTGAGAAAACACCTACCCTACCTAAATCTGAAATCTCCCACACTTCTCTAAGATGGCAGCAGAACTAA
Source organism: Onychostruthus taczanowskii (assembly GCF_017590055.1). Lineage (NCBI taxonomy): Eukaryota > Metazoa > Chordata > Aves > Passeriformes > Passeridae > Onychostruthus > Onychostruthus taczanowskii. The sequence continues at coordinate 1,296,781 of NW_024498795.1, forward strand.
ACAACAGCAGCGCCAGGAGTTGATTGCAACAGCAAATTGCTGCAAGAGATCACTTAAACTTCTGGTCCCTTTCAGAGGTTTGCTGACAATGGAGGAATAAGTATACCAAACCTTTCAGTAAACCTTCTATCACTGTCCTCTAGTCATGATCCAACTTCCCGACTTCCTTTAAAAGGTCACAATTCAGCAGATATTTTACAAAGTTCTTTCAGCCCAGTTGTTTTATTTATCAAAGCAGTAAGCAAATGCCCACGTTACAGTACCAAGATGTATCAGGTAGCAGGATGAGGAGCAGAGGATCCATCAGTGGTATGTAGCTAAAGATGTTAAAAAGATGCAGAAAGAAATAAAAGCAAACCACCAAAGTTACAGAGAACGGTAACAAAAAAATAAAACAAAGCCCCTTCTTCTCTTAAAAAAAAAAAAAAAAAAAAAAAGTGCAGCAAAACCCAAACACCTTTCAAGGTTAGTTCTAAACCATTAATTAAAATGATTGAAGTACAAACCACAAAGAAAGCTAATTCAGACTAAAAAACAGGCCAAGGCCCAGAGTTTAAGTTTTGCATGATACAAGCTCTGAGTTGGCTAAACTGGTGTCACTAGCATGGCACAAAGCATTCTCACAACCCCCACTCCATTCTGCTTGTAACAACAGATCTGAGGTTGATGGCCTGCTTTCCAAAAATACAATTGAAAGCAAAGTACATTTTGACAAACTACAAAGGTCAGAACTGCAACTACTCTTACCTAAAATAAAGAAATCTGGCTTTTGTCCAAGTTAGGATTATATTTTTTTCAGTATCTAGGCATAAGCAGTCCCTCTAAAAATCTACAGGAGTTGCAAGTACTTTGGGCATACTACAACAATCAGGTTCCTTAAAACTTTCACAGACATGCGGACCTTTGTTGTTCTTGAAAATCCTTCACATACAGGGAGAAGCTTAATTGAGGAAGCATCAGAATTTCAGAGATTTTTTTTTTATTTTAAATAAAAGCTCCTCAGTAGCCTTTAGTCTTATTTTTTGTAAAAGCAGAAGTACTTAGTGTTAAAAGAACAGTATCAGTGGCTGCCCTGTGGTTGACACCTTTATCTACATGTTTAATACTGTCTATCATCACCCAGAATCATGCCATATAAAGTTCAGTGGAAACCACTTCTTTTTGTGGACATCATGAGAAGTGGAAGCATGATCAAAGAATCCTTCTGGATCACATACGGAGCTTGCACAAATGGAAATCAAACTACATAGTCTAATTTACTTGGGCAGAGGTCCTAGACACCACAAAAGGAGAGTCTCACTTAATATATCCTATGTGCAGCAACAGTTTCAGATGCAGGATGAATTGGGAGAGAAAGTCAGATGCAGGTTTTCCCTCTCCAAATCAGTTGCTTACTCCACCAGGATGAGAAAAAGCACACTATCTAGATAATTCTCAGCTCTGTTAATCTTCTTCAGAATGGCTTTAGAAGAAGGAGTAGAAACCTTTTCACACTACAGAGCAACCAAAAGGCTGCTGTTCAGAGTAGTCCTCATACAGAAAGGACAGAACTGGAAAATTACTGTGGCTATCTTACATTCTGAATGAGGGCTCTACCTAGCAAGCTGTTATATCCTATATTTTTATATCACTGGGAAATGCAGCCTGTACTGCTTGCAGTCTGTGAAACCTATAAATGCAAATAACAAGGAAGTTTTTGCCTACATACTTTTGTATTTAATTTCATATTTCACTGCAGATACATTTTGTCCTTCACATAGAAGATATGCCCAATATCCACCTATTATCGATGGTCCTAAATAAATAACAATGACAACAATCCACTCACACACACTTGGGAATCCATTTAAAAGGCAAAGGAGCATTTAGTATATCAAGCATAAGGAACCCACTCCTACATAGTTGCACCTCAACTCTGGAACACACCTACTATTTCGTGATACAATTCAGCTGAGATTGTCATACAGTATCAACTACAGAACGATCAGTCTTTCATGGCCAGGAAAAGAGATCCAATCAGTGAAACAGAAAGTAAGGTTTATTTTACAGACAAGTCAGCACAACACAACAAACCAGAATGCAGAGGGTGAAGGGGTAGGAACAGAACTTCCTTCTCCTTTGTTAAAGACTGGGGGGATCTTGAGCCAGGTGGACCGCAAGGGGCAATCATCCTGAGTACCTCTAATTAAGCAGTCTCTCCTGGAATACGCTCCAGTAACACTATCTGTATCAGTCAAGCACCAAGCACTATGTGCCCACTAATCCCCTCTAGTGTTTGGCCTCGCTGCCCCTCCAAGGTCTTAGGACCCACTGCAGAGAGTAATCCAACCTCGGCATTTCAGAAAATGAGAATGCAAAACACAGCTTATTTAAAATATTTCCCTTCCCGATTTCCCTGGCAGGAGGCCAAATAAGAACAGAGTAAATGAATCATCTTCTTTATGGTTTAGAGTCTTTCCACACATAGGAAATAGGAGATATGGCTGCGCTTAAAGTACTGTCAAATACACCAGGTAAACACACCTGTAGAAAGAGTATTATCTGCAGCTAACATCACAAAATTACTTTAACACTCTGTTTCCCCTAAAAAAGAAGGTGAAACGTTAAATAAATTTCTAAATTCACCCTTTTAAATCCAAGGGTGCTTTTAGGAAGGCACATACCATTACACTGCACAACTTGCACACTGACCAGAATAGGAACAGAATTTTGACTGCACAGGCAAAGCTGTTCAGCCATCTTTTTCATAAAGTCCTGACTTGTCAGAATAAAACCTTTTTACAGGACTAGACCAGTTCTGACAAAACCTATTCCACATGCAAATTTTCTCATTTTGGGTCAAAATGAGAGAGACTCTTAATTATTCATGATTAAGATCAGGAAAGTCTTTCTTTCTCCTACACCTACACTCTCATCACCTGCAGACAGAAACAGCTCACTACTCCAACCAGCGAATCTGATGGCAAACATATTCATGGCAGTTTTTAGACAGACACTGTTTTGTCCTGATGCACGCTGGAAGATGGTTGGTTTGGGGTTGTTATGGGTTTTTTTTAAATAATTGCCAGTAGCAGAAAATCATTTTACACTTAGCCCTAAACTATCTGATTTTGCTAATATTCTGTCCTAACCCAACAAAGATTAATTAACTGTGAGCAGATATTTAACTCAATGGGACTCCTCACTGTACATTGTATTCAGCTTGCACATGAAAAAATTGGGCCTTACACTGAGCAACTTCACATCAGTGTATAAATTGTTATACACAGACAGGATCAGAGATAAAATTTTCACTGTCTGCATGAAGTAATGCGCTCTATCAGATTTACACAAACTCAAAGCCCTTAAGATAGCCATCTCCAGAGCAAGGTCAAATTTCTGCAGAGCCAGGAGTATCGAAGGCTGGCTGCAAAAGCTAGCTAAGCTTCAAAGTTCAACCACAAATAAAAGAGTCATGTACATGCACACTGACTTTCTTTTCTCCCGTTCTGACATTAAATTTAAAGACACACTATAAATAAAATGAAGGAAAAAAAAGTATTAGCCCAGTTTTAAAAAAAAGACAATCAAGGGGATACATACTTTTCAATGCTGATACACAGAACTTAAGTTCTTTTTTTTCTCCCATCAAAAAACATTTAAAACACTGCAGATTCCAAAAGCACTTATTTTTGTAATACATAGGACATACAAGTCAGTACTGATAGAACAACTTCTATTCAATGTCTTCTTCTGATCATCACTGGATTAGACAACAGCTCAGATAAGTGCAGTTGGTGAATAGAGACTTTTATCCGTGCAGTAAGGGACCATAGAATATTTACATTCACAGCAAGTATTTTCCCAAGTAACTGGATTTTTTGCACAAAATAATGCCAAAGGCTAACGGCTAGTATTTTATTACCTCTCAGTTTTACTTACTACTACTAACCAGCAGCTCCTTTCCTTTCAAAAGCCAAAGAGAGGACGAAAGTCAATGTTTCAGTGTGCATTGATCAGCACTGGTTTTGCTTTTTTTCCACTGAAGAGAGAACAGGGAGGGGAAGGAATAAAAAAGCCACCAGCCACCTACCTTACACAGACTGAGACTTAAGCTCTTACACACAACTCAGTGACTCGTACCTCTGAATGCACAAACCAACTATTCTAGAGCCGGTCTCCTAAGGCTAACCAAAATTCCACCCTGGAAAACTCCCCCAGCACATGTTTCACCCAAACCAGTATCCCTGCACAAACAGCTTCTGTTAGTGTATCCGGCAAGAATTCCTTTCTTGCCCAGTTCCCACCAGCTCCTGAAAGAACATCCATCCAAAAAGCTGCCTACCCTGTTTTTTGGAGTAGAGCTTCCACATAGCTCATCCTAGAAGGCACACCTTCTGTAATCAAAAACCTTTGCCCTGCTGACATTTGTCTCTGTTTCTCTATTTTATTAAAATGCATAATCTGATACCTGATTACTAACCCAAAGGGATTCCAAGGGTATTAAAACCCATTACTGAAGTCAAACACAGTCAAAATTACAGCTTGTAACTGCCCAGTCCTGCAGCACTTACTGAGGTAAAGCCAGGAGAGACAGAATTCTCTAGAGCAGAAGGAACAAAAAAAGAAGGCAAGTTTGACCACTGTGTTGTAGACATCATGGGAATGAAAAGAAACATTTGGAGTAGCCTACTATGTTCTCAACCTATTTGAGGAATGCAGACTGCTTTGGAGAAGGAAAAACAATCACCTACTCAAGACTCCTACAAGCTACTCTTTTAGCACATTTACCAGAAAACGTCAAGATTAATTAAGAATAAAACTACTCAAGAAAAAAACAAGAGATCACACACTGTAAAACCAAGTCTGACTGGAATCTCACTTTCAACAATGTTTTCAAAAGTAGCACTCTATGTACTGTTTTAAGCAATACAAAATATCCTTGAGGAAAAATGCAGATTTAATAACTTTGGTAATCTCAAATGCTAAATTAATCACTTTATCTCCTAACTGCATTCACCAGATGAACTCAAGATCATCAAAACCTAATACAACTGCTCTTACAGGTCAGTATCATATACATCCACGTTAAATGTACAAGTACAAGTACAGCTGCTGATTACATTCTGCAATAAGAAGCAAAGAACAATACCATATGTCTGTGTGATTTACTTAACAATATGCACAGGTTCATTTTCATGGTCTAAATTTTTAACTTCAGACCACTTAAACTCCCAGAAAAAATTACTAATATCTACTATCTCTACCTTCACTTCCAGAGAAAATGGCTCTCATCCAAAACTATTTTACAGCAGTTTACAGCAAGATTATTTAGTGTTTTCAACAAAAATCCCCACATTTTACAAATCTAAGATTTTTTTTAAATTGACAACCTATTGCACTTGGCAGATTACAAAAAAAGACTGCTTCCCAGAAGATAGAGCATGAGACACTATGTGCCCGAAATATACAAAAAAGGAAGCAATGTTAGGGGAGCAGCGCCTGGACAGAAATGTCTATATACAGCATTCTATGCTTTGCTCTACCTGCAAGAAAGATTTGCTTCATATTCCATCAATGGAGTTTAAAGTCAGAAGCAGAACAAGTCAGCCACTCTATTGACATCCATGCTAAACAAACACCTACGTTTAACTTGCATAGTTTTCTTGGTGATGCAGCAACCAAGAAAGAATTTTTAGGTAACATGTGGCCTCATAAATGAGGCCAACTGAGTTCCTCAGAGTCCGAAGTGTTATGTGAATGGTTTAGAAGACAGAAAAGGACCAATAGTTCCCAAAGTATTTTATCTTAATATTTTCCAGAAAAAAAAAATTCATGAGAGATAACAGTTTAATTAATCTTTTATAAATTAAAAATATGCAAAGATAGGTTCTTAAATCCACATTACAGACTAATGAGGAGCAGTTAGATTTGCAAAGCCAAACACCTCAAAGCCTTCTGAAATTGTCTGGAGTTCCAAATGCTTATTGTTCTCATGCCTGTACATGACAAAAGACCACATAAACTACCAAAACAAAATATCCAGAGTAACTTTTTTTAAGTGAGCTTAAGGACCTGAAGAGCTAAATTTCTAATGCTTTGATCTGAAAATTTTAATTCTCACAATAAGCAACTAAGCCAGATTTTGCTCCACATTGCCTATTCAAATTCAGTCTGTGTAGACTCTGGCAAAGTTTGTGTACCCTTTTTCATAACCTTGATGTATCAGTCAACACTTTACATAGAGTTAGCTTTCCATTTTCATCCAGGGCAATAATTATAGGCCAATTTTCTTTCAGTTTGGTTTTATGCACCAGGAGAGGCTGAAGTAGGCAACAGGTTTTTGTTTCAATAGTTTTTTTCAATTCAGCTACGGGGGAAAACCTTCTGCAATGAACAAAAACCCAAAGCCATGAGTTTCTAAATGTTTCTTTCAGAAGTAATGTAACTATTTTTAACACAGAAATTTATTCAACTTGCATAGTGCAGTGTTTTAATTCAGAAATCAGTTATTTCAAGAGGAAAAAATAAAACAATAATAAAAGAAGGAATGCACTGTGTACCATGAATCTTTATATTGTGCTGTATCAAAAATATATTTGAGTGGTATGATATGGTAATCCTGGACAATAAATATTCCATTACAAGCACAATCATCTTCTTTTCTACAAAAACATACTGTCATATGTAACTTGACATTTGAAATCATCAAGAATGATTTTTAAAAATGTTTTTCTTGAAGGATAATTCCTTCTCTACTACGACAAATTTATTGGGAGGGACCAGGACAAAGGTGGTAAGAACTTGGGACCTTTGTCTTCTGAAGACTGATATTTATTTCCAGAAAACGAAGTGTGCAACAAAACAGAATGCAAACAAATTTTGGAATAAACATAAGGACAAGGAACATTACAGATATAATTCTTTCTCTTCTGAAAAATAAAAAACATAAAAAAGAGTAAACTCAAATTTCTGTATTTGCTCTCAGTGTAATACTTTACAGTACAAAACATACAGTTACATGGCATAAGATATATCTATTCTGTTTTTCATCCTACCCAATTTATATTCAAGCCGTTTTAGCATCTGCATTACATTCCCTTTTATACTATTTGTATCTTATTTTCTTCTTTGGAGCATCAGAACTGCTTGAGCTACCCTCTCTAATTTCTTGCTAATACACATTTAAAGCCCTATCAATAAAACACTGAGGCACACACTAGCTGAGAACAGTCGTCTCCTTCCTATCTATTTTATGTTATTGCATTGTACTACCCAAACACTACTAAATTCGTGCTGTGTAGGCCCAAGAGGGCTGTAAAGAAAGAGAAAAAAAGGCACTGGAGTTAGGGATTACCCTGGACTATGGCCCCAGTTTTGCCAACAATAGCATAGCAAATATGTAGTGAACTCAGGGTAGCCCTACCAAATGAAGTCCTGCAACTCAAATTACTCTAAGACTATAAAAAAATCTTAAGAGCAGAAATAATTTACTTGCTTTGTATGAACAACTTTTTGTTAAAAGTTCACTCTCTCACTCCACCAATTGATTATGTTAAGGAGAGTCAGAAGTTGTAATCTACTCACAGAACAGTAAGAACCAGTTACCATTTCTTCAAACCATCCCTCTCCAAGAATAAGCCAAAGTTACTGACCAACTTCACAATCTAGGATTAAAGAAGTTAATAGCATAGTATAAATTAATACACAGCTGTTTTTTAGATTCCAGTACCTCAAGTTTTTATGGAACTTAGAATTATCCATCACATCATCTGAATCCATGCAAACACTTTGATGCTGCAATACATGCAGCACATTAAAGTGATGCTCATGAAACCCCTGGAAACAACACAGAGCTTCTCCCTAACTACTCCATACCCATGCAGCTATCCAGGGAGTTAGCTAACGTGGGTATGTCTGCATAACAATACACTGTTATCACTTAAACTTCTAAGTATTAAGGCTTAATTTCATTAAATTTTAACTTTTAAAAAAAATCTACCTAAATCTCAAAACTTGGGATAGAGGGAATGCATCCCTGATTAAGCATACAGGTGAACCTGTTTCAAGTAAAAGCTCAGTTCCAAACACAGTGCAATGCCACAAACTCAAGAAATCTTGAAGAGGAAGTGAAAATTCCCTTCAAGTACTGTTTAACACATCAGAAAAGTAAGCATTTGAAGAAGCTGAAATTGTCTTTCTTAAGTTACACTGTGAGTTATGACTACTGTCTTATTGCAGAAGACTCAAAAAATACCAACACATTCTCTAGTTGTTTAGAGTCTTCCAGCCAAGCTAAGTAATTTATTTTGTAATTGCACCAAAGCTTCCATATTTTCTACAATCCAAAGATGTATCTATTAGCACAAACAAAAACTAGAAACAGAACCAGTTCTGTTTATTTCCACCCAGAGCAGAAATGCAGATGCATTATTCCTTGAGTACTTGTGCAGACAGCAACTATCCAAGACAGGAGGCCTGCAGCAGGCATTTTTTAACTAAAAAGGAGTATTAAGAGGATAGACATGGCATAAACGTTCCTGGCCTGTAGGAAAGAGTGGTTGGGCCCTCACAGTGAAAGAGCACAAGAATTTTTTAAGGGGAAGTCAGTTTTCCTGACTAAAGCATATTCTACGACCAACTTCTTTAATGCAGTAACCTACTCCACAAGAAAAAAAATAAAAAAAAACCAAACAAACCTGTGTTCCAAAGTGAGATGATTTTGAAAACATAGGAAGACAAAAATAAAGAGGACAGAAAGACATAGCCAAAGCACCCTCACATCACAGAAGCATCATCCACTGCATCTCTCAAAACCCCGTTGTTTTGCAAAGGCTTTTTTCATAAGCAAACGGGCTGGCATGGGCTAGTTGTTTTCTAAGAGAAGTGGCATCATTACGGAAAGAGAGTGTAAAAAGCAGCTCGAAGAACAATGAAAGCGAGCAAAGTTTGAGGATCTGGTAATGCTTTTGTTAAAGTCAAGTTCTTAAGGGCTGCCTGTCACAGAAAGGAGCCTCTCTCGTTCGCCCCTTGGGGAGCCCTTGGCGCACCCTCACCTCGCAACAACCCGAGGATCCTCCACGGCACAAACCCTGACACCGGCTGCCCAAATCGCCACCTCCGGACACCCGCCCCGCCGGAGACGGGGACATACAAGCCTCAGCTGAAGGCGGGTTTCACGGCGGGGTAAAGGGAAATCAGCCCAATTCCGCCGCCCCCCACAATGGCACCATTAGGCGCGGGGTGCATTCGGGCAGCGGCCCAGGGTAGCAGCACGGGAGCCCGACGGGCCCCGCTGCCGCGACTGGCGGGGACGGGAGGCTGGCCTGGACCCCCTCCTGTCACGGCGGGGGCTGGGCAGCGCCTCGCCGGCCCGGGCCCGGCACTGCTTCCCTCCTGCCCACCCGGCCGCCTCGCAGGCCGCGCCGCGGCCCCGGTGCCTCCGCAGGGCCTGGCACCGCCGCGGGCTCGGGGAGCGCAGCAAACAAAGGGAGCGGAGGCCGGGGCCGCGGCCCGGGAAGAGGGCGGCGGGCAATGGCGAACCGTACCGGCCCAATCCACGGGCTCCCCCTCCACCGCAGCAGCCCTCCGCGCCCAGCGGTGAGGGGAGGGGGGAGCCGGGCCACGGTGCTCCCGTTGCCCCGGGGACGCTCACCCAGCGGAGGCCGCGGTGTCCCGCTCCCGGCGCGGGCCTCTTCCCGGGCACCTCAGCGGTGCGGCCCGGCCTCCGCCGGCTCCCAGGCTCGGCGGGGAGCAACCTCCGGGGGTGGCGGAGCGGCACTCACCGAGGAGGAGGAGAAGGAGGAGCTGGCTCTGCTGTTGCTTTCGCGGGGCCCGGCCCGGCTTCGGCTCTGGCTCCCTCCCTCGCCGTGCCGCCGCCTCCCTGTTCCTGGCGCCGCCGCCGCCGCTTCCTCCGCCTCCTCTGCCCCCACCCCTCCGTCCTCGGAGGGGCGCACGGGGGCGGCGAGCCCGCGATGGCCGCCGCCTGCCGCAGGCACGGCTACGGCTGAGGCTGCGGCTGCGGTGCCCGCGCACAGCCCGGCGGCGGCAGGAGGGCCGCGGGCATCCCCGCTCCGTCCTCCGCCTGCCCCGCCGCCCCCACCGCCCGACGGACACCACCAGCCCTCTGCGGCCCGTCTGCCCCGCAGAACCCGGGCCCCTTACTCGGGTCTGGGCGCCTCGCCCCGGGCTCGTTCCCGCTTGGCGGCCGCGGGAAACCCGCGGGGGGCGGCCGGGAGCCGCGCCGGAATGGAGGCAGGGAGGCGGTCTGGCTTTGTTAGCCCCGGCCCTTTCCTCTCTCCCCCATGCGCTCCGGTGTGTGACCTCTCCGCTGGGCTGCAGCAGCTCATCAGCGAAGTTCATAGGAAGCTGCCTCCCCCATTCCTTCTGACCACAGGGAGCTGCCTCCCCTATTCCTTCGCTGGTAGCGCCCGACCGGAGGGGTCCCTCAGCCGCTCCCCGCTGCCCCGCAGAGAGGCGCCGGCCATGGGCGCTCCCCGCCAGGCCCGCTTGTGCTGGAGAGGGAGCGGGAGAAGGAGGGAGGTGTTTTCTCCTCCGCTTCACCTTCCCTCACACCTCTCTTGGCGTGAAAGCGACGCGCCAGAACAGGCATTACTTTTGTGCTCAACTTTGCTTCACAGATCTCCTCGAGAAAAGTGACACTAAACTTCAGGCATATCAGCTGCGCTGCAGCAACTTCAGCTAAGCAGACTGCTTTGATTGCTTGTTCTCCGGTCTCTTTTTAAAAATAAAATGCTAACTCGAGAGCAAGAAAACAATTCTTAATTTAGGATGTGTGAGACTCATGGAAGTGACTAGCAGGGTGCGAAGGATTAAAATCTATGGACTATACGGCTCTTAAAAGTTGTTGTAAGTCGTGTTTGCTGACTGATGTGGAGCTAGTAAAATACTACCTTCGTTTCCTGCTTGTGGTGCATATAACTGATGCAAATCAACAACCAGATTTGCACAGATAAGTATAATTTGCTTACCTATGTAGTCCTATGACGGTCAGTAAGAGTATTTGTATGAGTTACTATGAAACAACTGAGTTCAAGGTTAAAAAGTATCCATTGAAACTCAAGGTTGTGAGACTATTCGTGCACATTCTGCTTGAATTCCATGAGATGTGAGGTGTTTGTGAGCTCAGGTCAGTGACTTGTTTAATTGCCTAGGTTATTTGAGGTCAGAGTGTGCCCTGATTGCATTCACATTTTTATATCCCAGGCATTTATAGAGTTAGATACTTTCCTTGAGTCTCATCCAAAGGTCGTATGCCTCCTTACGTGTCTGTTCAACCTCAGTTTCTGGCAGGCAGGACCATTTCAGGAGATGCTGACTCTAATCAGAGTTGCAGAAAGATTTTTTTTTTTTTCAAATATAAAGTTTAGCTTTTTCATTTATAAATAGAATGATTTATGTTTTTATTAAGTGTTTTAGATTAGAACTGTTTGTTTTACAATTATGATTACAGGTTATCAGTGGTATAACAAAGTTAAGAATCACTTCAAGTGGATCACATGAAACCTTATGGGTTTTAGTTTTTGTTTGTAAAACCAATATTGTTGATATGAAAAATACAAATTACTTTCTATGTTGGCAGTGGTGTTCAATCAAAGAAAGAAAATTAAACAAGTAATAAAATGCTAACTTTTTTTTTTTTTTTTTTTTTTTTTTTTTTTACAAGGTAGAGGGTTCCTTCTCCTAGATGAACTCTTGTAAGTTTAGCAACCTAGTTAAAAAAGGAAATAAGAGAGAGCAAGAAAGGCACTGATGGGGAAAGTTCTTCTTCATGTATATGTGTGTATGTCCTTACCTTCTCTCGGGCCTCCTTTTCCTTGGCATACAAGCATTTGAACAAGTAATTCTTTTCAGGATCCTGCTGGCATTCGTGCTTGACACATATATGTAGTATTAACTTAAGCTGGTTTAGTATTAACTTTTCAGCAGCAGCAGTATGTGAAGAAGCCAACTGGGCTTAAAATGTTTGTCCTTCATTTTGCTTTCAGGGAGCTTTTACCATAAGCCACCTTTGCAGCCATCTACATTGCATGTGAGATGAATGTTTTAAATTGTCTTAGAAATCTTATTCTACAGTCTCCCAAACTATTAAAAAAGCTGTTGAGTCTGGATGACGAGGTTTTCCAGTCCATGTGTTAACCAAAGGTTTCCATGTGCTTGAAACTGCCTCCTTGTTGGTCTTATGAATCAAAGGACTTAGCTTTTTGGAGAAATGGGGACTGATAGACAACAGGAAGTTTGAAGAAAAGAAATGCAAAACATTTGGTAGCTTTTTCCCCTGTGTCTTCCATACCTTAAAATTCTTTTCAGTAGGGATGATGTTAATTATGGTTTAAATTAGCATCACTACTCTAAGCACTCACCTTTCTCATTTTCTCTTCTCCTGCCCATGCACACCCCTCACTTTTTTCATGGTGGCTCCAGGCCTCATTGGTTCTCTCTAAGCCAGCTCAGGTGGCAAAATCTCTTGAGGTTCATTTTCCTAACAATAAATTGTGACGTAAAGAAGAACCAATGCCTTATTTCTCACATCTCATTCTTTTCCATAGGCTACCAGTGTGCTCTCAGCTTGTCTCAGCTTAACGTAGAGCTTCAGGTTTAGGATAGACTTTTTCCCATCAAAATGTGGCAGCAGGCAGCTGTATCCCAGTGAAAGCAACAGTTTATCACCAAGTCTGAACTCACGTAAGTGTGCTACTATGTTGCATCTTGGATGGCAGACAAGAAGAATGCAAGTGGGATCACTCAGATCAGTTTTTCTTGGCTTAAAAACACACATTGAACTAAATTTGGGCTGTTTGTACACTCATGCATCTTGTTTTGATGTTCTCTGTATGTATGACCTACCAGACTTGCCTCACAGTTGCTATTTTTTTTAAATGACAAGAATTAGAAATTTGGTCTTAGTAATAGGAAATCCAAATTTTTCCTATTTTCTTATTTCCTGATTTCCTTATATCTGGGGGTTTCTAAAATCAGTTTTCTACACCCATTTTTAATGACTTTTGGGTTGCAAGTTGGTATGTTCTCTATTTTGATATACTTATGCCTTTTTCACATTATATTTAAAACTACAATGAAATAATGAAAGTATAATGAAATAATGATTTCATTTTTTGAGATCAAACTGTGTATATACAAATCTGTAGTTCAGAGGGGATAGGTCAGAAATCTAAATTATGGGTGTTCATTGACAACAAAGCTAATAGTTATGTCCATTATATCTATTTCTTTCTTATTGCTACCTACCTGCCTGGCATAGGCTATCATCACCTTGTAACAACTTCCCTGGCCCTGGCTCTTTGGCCTGAATTGTGGTGGGAGGTTAGTGTCTTTGTCTTATTGTTCTTGCAGGCATATAACTGTGATTTTATTTTAAGGACCCAAATGCCTTCCTTTCCTGTTCTGTTCAGTATATTTCAGAAGGGGAATTTGTTGTCATTTTACTAAAATGTTTAAATTATTCTAATGCTTTACAGGAACTTGATGTTTTAGATTGTAAGTGTTCAGATCGCCTTGAAAATATATATTCTTTTAAGGAAAGCCATATATCCAAAATCACTAAATTGCTGGTCATTTTTGTAACTGTGGCCTAATTTTCTGGTTTTTTAATTCCCGTACTCCTTTTTTATTATGTGAATTTATGTATTCCTTTATTTGTGTTTTTAGATAATATTGTATATTTATATTCCTATGTTATAATATGTATTAGAAGTACTTAAATATCACATCATCATATATGGTTTTTAGACATTGTAGGTTGTTTGTTCCACTTCATTTTCTCTTAGGTTCTTTCACATTTTCTGTTGATAAATTCCATTTCTATTATAAAAGCTAATTTATGTAAATATTTTCAAAGTGGTTTTTTTTTTCTTAATTTTTGGAGAGACCTCCCCCTCCACCCAGTTTAATAGTATTGTTACAAAAATAACCCCACCAAAATGAGGTGAAGTATACAGGAAGTACTTTCACACAGACAAACCGTTTGTCTCAGATTGGAGTTAAATTGGCATTATTTACTGACACTGCTGAAATTAAAGGTACAGATGGCATTAAGACCTCTCACAGCTACTAAAGAACTATCATACATAAAAATGATGTGCTACATTTTAATCAGAGTACTGCTATTGCTTCTGCTTCTTGCTGTTGTTATGTCATGATATGCTATATCTCTTATGATTATGGATAAAAACCAAGTCCTTACTCACTTGGATGTTTTTCAAAATGCACCAATTTTGAGTGCCACTCCCATCTCTTTAATTTAACATCATTTTAAGATGAAATATAGTTCAAAATTATTGAGGAGCACTTCTGAAATTAAGATCCTTGCATTCATTATGAAGCCTTCTGCTGATGATAGAGTTTGTTCATTTTTTTAGCAGGAGTGCAGCTCAATATTTACTTTTACTTTCAAAGTTTTCCAACAATTATATTACAGTAGAAAACAGTGTAAAAAAAATGACATCTCTAGTAACAGCACAAGAGGACTAACTTCTGATCTGTTGAGTAAAGGAGAAAGGGAGGGGACATTTTAATTTTTTATGTACCAAAACCAGAATGGTTGGGTAAATTGAGCCTCAAAAATTGATTTCTGTTAATGTCAGAGAAATAAAATACCACTTTTCTTGTTGACAAAGATGCATAGTAAATCATGACTATAGCTGGCTGCAAATAGCTCTATACAGTGAGGTTAGCCAATGTATCTTATTCATTGATTGCCCATATTGCCTGTACAGTCACTTGTAATCTGCATTGAGTCATGTAGATGTGGAGATTCAGAACAAAAGGCAAGGTGGAGAACTCGTCCCAGCTCAGACCTCATCTGTGTAATCACTGATGACACAAACAGTCTGAATCTCTCGGCCCTGAGGACTTTGCCCTGGAGCAGGGCAGTAACAAAAACAATGTATATGAAGCCTATACTCTCAAAGCCAATGCGTTGGTGCACATATGCATTGTTTCATCTGCTTTCCCATATTACTTCATCAAAATAATATATATAAAAAGCCACAGTCATGTATTTCTCTTATAACAGTCAAGCAGAAACTTCGCATAGGCTTCCTTCTTCAATTTGTTTCTTCTGTTAAAATGTAAAGCATGTATCCAGTAAGAATGTATGTATCCATTTTTATGGCTACTGGTGTCGTGTTTTTTTTTTTTTTTTTTTCTTTTTAAGAAAAAAGAATTATGTTTAGAACATTATATTCTCCCCTGTAGCCAGATTTATTATATTCAATTCCTTTAATGTTCTTTACAATGCAGCTCATAAGCTTGGCTTTTTAGGCTTTACTTCAGTATTCACAGCTGGCCCAAAGAGTACACCTAAAGACAATCGTTTTGGAAAGCAAATGCCAAAGACAAATCAAAACAAATCCAAGTATCACTTTACTATACTTAAACACTCTGAGCTCTGGGTCATGGTTTTGCCATAGGTCTGGAGAATCAAATGAGATTTGTGGGATTTGACTGAGAATGTGACAAGGGTGTGTGTTGCTCAGATTTCTGGTTTCTCTTTTTGAGGAAGTGAAACTGGTCCAGAAAATGTTGAACTTGTACTGCTTTTTCAGAGTAGAGTTCATGACAAATATGAGTCCCAAAATTTTTAAATCTAAAACTGGTAATTTAAAAATAGGCAATTTTATTTTTCAGCAGTTTGTTGTCTTTAAGCAGGACTACTTAAAAGGAAAACAAGCTGTTGTTTGTTTTGTCATCTTTAAGGGGAAATAGAGGAAGGAATAAAAAAGGGGAAAATATTTAGAAGATGACTTACTCTTTCCTTTTACAGGCATAAATATTTTTTAAAACTTATGAGGTAATATTATTTTTGCATTTTTTCTTCAGCCTGCTCCTGTTAGAGTTATATGTGGACTAAGCATACAGCTGTAGCTAGAATTTTATTGAAAAATCTAAATATAAAAGTTTGTTGACATCATCGTACTTACTTCATTAAACCATATAAAAGGATGCAAAGTGTAGATGCTGGCTCAGAATGCTCACAACAGAAGATTGTATTAAATTTGAAAATGTCTGAAAACCCTAGTAGCAGGTGTGCCTTAAAATTAATGTTCCACTTGCTGTGTAACAACTAATTGTTCCTTTTGGCTTTGAGTGTTGCAGCCATTTCCTTAGTTATGAAAAAAGAAGGTCAAAAGGGTTCTTTTCCGTCCTACTCTTAAGAATATCCTTTTTAAAACATGCATAAGAGCACAATAAATACTCAGTTCATGGGCAGAAGCATATTAAAAACGAACAAACAAACAAGCCTGCCCCTAAAATGGAGGTAGGGTTGCAGGAAGTCATTTCACAATACCAGCTGAGCAGTTCTTGAGTCTTGATTGCCCTTCCCTTCCAGTTCACAGAAGAGATCCACATTTATCCCAACACTGCAAAGCTCTGCGTGTGATGCCACGAGCAGTTTCCCTTGATTTCTGAACTCCCTCTGAATTCACCTAGATCCATGGCTCCTCCAGTATTCTCATTTCTCAGGTGCTTATCCTTCCACTCTTAGGTCAAGAATGACTCTGATATTCTTGTTTCTCAAGGTCTTATCATTAGAGGGTGTACCTGCAGCTGCTAGTTTTGACATAGTTTCTAAATTATTTTAATCCCTATTTTTTATATTTATAAAGCAAAGTAAAATAAATTTTAAAAGAAGAAAACTTTGAGCTGTATCAATCAAGCAATAAAATTCACAGCATTCTGGAAAAAAAATTACTATTGTTGAAGAAACAATGTTTAAATCTAGATGGCTTACAGAGGTACATATGGAACTTCTCACATTTAGGTCACAAGTTCAAACATGGTCTTCATTAGCTGCAAATTAAAACGATCAATAACTGACATCTGTTACATAGCCAATATGGAATGAGTTGCTTTCTGAAGTGGATGGCTCAAAAGACATAATTGGTGAACTTGTTTCTAAATGCACTCTAAACATGCACATTTAAAGATGTTTGTTCTCAAAAATGAGTAATTTTATCTCTCAGGAAGGAGTCAACAGTACCAACCTCTACAATTTGGCACAACACATTTGTTACTTCTGTAATTGCAACAAGTAAAATACTGATGTTAAGAGCTCTGTTGTACCTGCAACCTACTTTCTCAATGAAGTCAGAGTTTTCAATTACAGTTCTTTACATATGTGCTGATCTCTCAGTAGAAGTGAAGCGGATTGGCAATGCAGGGTGGAAAAACCCCTTGCCTGCACTAGGGGTCTATTTTCTATAGACCTCAGTCCCAAGTCAGATCACTGTGAAATCCTGAAATGGCATTGTGTGCATTAGGAAACAGCCTACTGTGCCACTATGTATAATTTTCAAAAACACCCCAAGAACATTTATGAAGATGTCTATGCAAGTGTAGACCACACTGAGCCAGATGAAATTTGGGCTATTTTACAGAAGTAAGTTTGTCAAATTCACCACATAAAGCACACTGAACATTTGAAAAACATGAGAAAAAGATTCAGAAAAGGTGAAAAATTCTCATACAATGATTGGGTGTCTAAGTTGTTTTCAGTATGTAAAACAGTCAGGAAATACTCTGTGAGCTGATCTGCCTGCTACTTAGTGACCCAAGACAGAGTTGCAGTAATAAGTGTATGATCTTTTGTATAATCCTTCTTTCCCACAAAAGCTTTTTGGATCCCTTAAGGACTTCGCTGCTTTTTATTTATGAAGCAGTAAATTTTGTTAATGTTGATTATAGTGTAGCAAAACTCTTTTTAGTCATAATATTCTGTTCTACGTTAATGTAACTGGAGGCATCTTTTGGAAAACAATTGAAAGAAAGAATCAGTGACTTGGACACGCTGAAGATCATATCACAGCTTCCTTTCATGCAGGAACTTCCTAAAAGAAAAGAGCAGCGCTGCATATGCAGTGTGCTCTTCTAAAGCTGGAAATTATTACTGATGTAAATAACACTGCAGCATCTTCTTTCCACTGCATATGTAGTATACTTTAATGTGCATCTTACTACATGACAAAAATCAATGTTGGTAAACCGACCTCAAAGAATGACAGAATCCTAAACTCCAGATTGAATTATTTCAGCTGAAACTGATAATTAAGGCTATTTTTTTAGGAAAAAAAGGAGGCTAATATGTTGGCTAAAAATGCTAGCGATAGTGAATACACAAACACAGTCTCATTTGTGGGTAAAAATCAGATTTTAGCTGGCTATCAAATTTTGCTGCAGAAAAGAAAATGCTTTGATGGAAGAAATGGCATTCTACTAAATAGCATGCATTTAGGGCAAATTCTCAAAGACGTGAAGGGCACTTAGATATATCAGTTAGGTGCCTCATGGATCTTCATGCCTTTGAAAAAACGTCCTCTCTTGCTCTGTTAGGATTATCTTAATGCAGAATTTCTTTTATGACTCATCTCTATCATTTCTTTGCTGTAAATAAAACATGGTCTTGGCTTTATAAATATGTTGATGGGCAGCATGGAAAACATTAATTATTGTAAAGCTGAAGGATACTTAGCAAAAGTGAAGTGCATGAATTGAGAAATTTTGTTTGTAATTTGTTTGATTGATTTGTAAATTATATTCAATGGCTGCAAAAAGTTCTATGCAATCTCACTATTTTCACACCAGAAAGGTCATTTTACCATACAGGAAAAATAACAAAATTTCTATTTTTCTCATCTGAAAAAAAAGAAAAAGACAGCGAAACAAAGATATTTAAGAACATATTATTTAGCACTAATATTAAGAAGTTATAGAACACATTGACAAATATAGAATACTACCTTTTTCATAATGATACCTATTTTTCATAAAAATAAGAAAATGCTTTGATACTGGTAACATGTAAGTATATACCTAGTGGGAGCAATTTTCATACGTAGATAAGATAGATCTTTACATATCAATCAGAATTTAATTTTTTATAGGTAAAAATTTGAAACCAAATCTTTATTCTATGTGAATCCTTAGCAAAGTCGGTGCTCACTTCAGCATGACTGTGACTTCTTCACTCCTTGTTTAAATGCTAACTAGAATGGCTGTTTTATGTAAACTACTGAATGCTAAATAATTCCTGTAGCAATATGAAGACAAAATAATTGGGATTTCACTTTAAAACTTTTCAGCTTCAGAAGTCACACTACTTATATTTTCTGTTATTAAAAACAAAATTAAAAACCAAAATTAGCTAAATGAAACATCAAAAGCAGATTAACAGAAGTGACTATTTTTGTTGTATTAGAAGAGGAAATCTCTCAAAATTGCTCTTGTAAAAGTGGTCTCTAAATTTTTGAGAACTGTTTTAATATCACTGATCATTGCATCAAGTTATTGTTGGCTGTTGCTCATTCTTTGTTGTAGTGGTATCTATAAATATGTATTGTACAATTCTGCTTTTTTGTCCACAGCATTCAGGTTCAACACTGTAAGAGAAAAACTGACCTAAAATGTATAATTTGAATGGGATTTAATATACTCATTATCACCACGTTTTCTTTTAAGTGTATTTAATCTTAATCAAAGGCTTTTTTAGAACAGTATTATTACATTAATACTATTTTGCTTAGCAGGCAAACTTGAGATGCAAAAAAAGTTCAGTTAGTTTGATGAGACCCATGTGTCATTAAGATGTTTGGCAATTGACCACATTTCTCTCTTTTTAGTCTTCATTATCAAAACCCAGGCTAGTAATTTTCTACAATTTTTTTCCAGTCTTACTAAATACAGAGAGAAGTTGTGTCTGATAATATGCAACATGTATGTCAGTCAGAGAGGGGAAACTTTTCAGATTTCAGTTAGTGATGAAGGCAGAATTTTAGCATTATCTGTTTAAGTGTAATGAAATGCAATTTTTTTAATATTTTACAAAAATACTACTGTAACTGTGCCTTTATGGTGAAGTCTGTGGTGTAGAGTCTGCAGCACCTTCTTGAGCTTGCACTTGTCAGGCTGGGAGGAGGGCACGGTTCAGCCCTACATCAGGAGATGTGGTTAATTTAACTTCCAGCCCAATCCATACTTTGTGTAATGCAAATCCAAGACCCATAAGCAAGGCTGTAATTTTGAAACTAGTTAGAATGCTGGGTGTGATTTGTCAAATATATTTCAATTGGTCACATCCACAAATATCTCTTCATCCTCCATGCCAGGTATCAAGTCCCTGATACTTCCCTTGCACATAGTCAGATTATGCTGCTGCAGCATAATTGATTCTGCTGCTGCAGGATCAGCTCAATCCTTTATCCATACTCAGAGCCTGTCAGGGAAGGAGATGGGATAGTTTTTCAACAGTTCAACAAGCGGATCCAGCTCATAATGATGTATTTCCTAGGTCCAATATAAGCTTGAGAAGGAAAAGGCAAGTGCAGGACCACTGTACCCCAAAAGTCCATAGTCACACCAGGTCAGTGTGAGTTAAAACCACATCTTTAGTGCATGAAACCCCTGATTTACTGATACTACAATGTGAATAGGTAAGACAGCCAGAGGATGAGTGGAAGGCTTTGTGCTTTGACCAAAATTCAGTAGGACTGAAGTAGCAGCAGACAGCTTTTCAGAGTATTTTTTCAGCTGACTGTTGTTCTGGTTCTTGAACATATCTTCAGTTAAGAGCCCTAAAATATTTACAAGAAAAATCATACAAAGATTCTAGAAGGAACTCATTCATAAATATCAAAGTAATTACTCTAGATGACTCACTTTATGCCAGATGAAGATCCTCCTGGGAATGGCCAGTGATTTCAGATTTTCCAGTCTACTTGTGGCTGATCTTTGATGAAAAAAAATGGATTAATTTCAGTGAAATTACAGTAATTGGTACTACCAGAAAGTCTGTTTCTAGCCAATCATTTACTAATTACTCACTGGTGCAACAGAAAGTGAAAGTATCCCTTGCCATGAAAACTTTCAGGTTACTGGCACACAAGATAATCACTATGGTGACTTTATTTCTCTGTAGCAATTCACACCGCTTTGCATATCACTACCCTGTGAGTAACTAGATCCTTCCATACCATATTGTGACTATTTATATGCAGAGAGTTCTCACCAGCTCTCTAAGGACCCTCTTCATATCAAAGTTTAATTGGTATATGATAATTCACTGTTAGGTCTCTTAGCAAGATTGCCCTAAGCAAATAGGCAATGCATCTGAAAAGGGTAATTTTTCTCAAAAAAATTTAATAGAACATTGCTTAGACTTTAACATTCATCTGATAATCAAGACATATTTAATTCTTCTTATTTTTAGATATCATTAATTCAAAGGGGAAACTTGGATGTTTTCTCCAGTCTGTAACTCTCTTACACAGATTCAAAAGACAAAAGCTGTATTGTCTGTTTCTAAGGAAAAACTGCTGGAGGCAGTTCTTTTGTTTTTCTAATGAACACCATATGAAAACAGGCATAGAATAACTATTTACTTACATGTAGTGGTCTTCTAGGATCTCTTACATGATCTACTTTCCTCATCATGACACTGGTCAATCTATTTACAAGACTAGTCTCTTTTTCCCTATTTTTTGCAATGTAGCAATTTGTTTATTATTTTGACTTGAGTTTTTAATGAGGCTGCTCTATTTAAGGGTGAATGATATTATTAAGTATAGTTTACCAGACTTGAGCACATCAAAGTGCAATAGTATTTAATAGTTTTAAATGTTACGGAGTCAGTCTTGCTCACTTCCTTATTTCAAAGTTCAGATTTACTGTTCAATAACACCACAACTTTTATTGTTCCTGCTGCTAGAAGTTTCTCATTTGTCTGGTTAAGGATGATTTGGAGGGCATGTTGGAAGAGAAATTGATGTTTTTATAGGCTTTCCTGTATTAAACATTGATGGCTGGATGTGGTTTTAGTGATCAGCTATAATGATTTACATATTTGCTTTCCAGCCCAGCATTTTCTGCTGCATCAGTTCCATACCAGGCAGTTTGTGTATTTTCCTAAGCCTACTGACATAACAGCACCGGCCACGTTGTGAAATGTGTCGGACCTTGGCCTCCACCGTTCTGCTGCCAAAGAGAGGGAAACAGTAGCTGTACACTGCGATACTGTTGGATGGGGTTTTTATCCCCTCCCCTGTGTATGCAGATACACACAATGAGTTGGATACAGCACTCTGAAGAACAGCATTTCTTTGCAAACACAGTACAGGTACAGACATATATATTTCCCACATATATTAATTTCCCTGTGCAAGTTATTTTCTTCTTGCTGCATCATTAATTTTCTCAGAGAAGAAAACCTGATCTACTCATTTTAGCAACTATAACTGTGTTTTATAATGAAAAGTAACTTTTAGAAAATATTTAGCTAATAAAATAGTTGCCTATATAAAACCTTATTTGAGAAATAAGAATGCACAGTCCATAAGAGACAGGCTGAACAAAAGCAAAAGTATAGAAACTGACTTGCAATTTTCCAGTTTCTCTGAAAGTTTCAGAGCAGCTAACTACTACTAAAGATATATAGCATTCATTCAGTGAAGAATGACCTCTAGAAAGCATGCATCAAAAGCCAATAAAGTGAGGCAATGATTTATGTGCATCCCAGTATCAAAAGTGACTTTCAAAGGTAAGAAAGGTGTTCTGAAAAAATTATTGCCCCTGCTTGGAAAAAAAAATTTAAAAAAGCTTTTTTTGGAACCGATTATATTAAAGTGAAATGGATAACAAATATATCTGAAAGTAATTGCACAAATATTCAGTTCAAAGAAATCATAGGTCACTGGTAGGATCTGATGTGGTCAAAGGCTTTTTTTCTTGTGAAAAGCTTTGTAATTAAAACCACAGTTTGTATGGGATAAATATCCTACAGGGTTTTTCAGCTATAAATTGAGTTAAATACTTAATTTCTGTTAAATAAAAATACTGAGACACACCTAACACTATGAAATAAGAAATAGCACGTTGTTGGAAGAGCATTAGCAGAAAAAAACATTACAAGAAAGTTATTTTAAGTCTTGTTTCTCCCTACTTATACCTATTCTGTCTAAAACTGTAACTAATGGTGTGACATCTGGCAACCACATTACCTCAGGCTGTGACCTTGCCAGTTCTTACAAAACTGTGGGAAAAGTTTCACAGAGTAGGCATCAGGTTTGGATATCTTTTAACTGTCTAGAAGCACAGAATCAAATATAGATACAAGCTACTCAGATCTTTCATTTCTAAATAGCTATACCTGCTTTCCTCACAACAGATTTCTTTCAGCTTTTGGTCAGAGCAGTTCCTAAGTCATTACAGGAAGGCTACATTTTCCCAAATTAATTTATATCATCCAACTTAAAGAAATATATAGCAAAAGAGAGATGATTCTGAAAAATTGTAAAGTATTATCACAAAATTTTGTAGCCAGGAACTTTGCAAAGTTGTGCATTTTTCCTATCTGTTTGAAAAGGATGCTGTTTTCGTTACTAATATTAAGAATTTAGGTGCATTGTTATCTGACCATGTTAAAAATCATATTTGTAGTTATAATCACAAATATTTTGTTTTCCACCTGCTGTCAAGATAGTAATGAAAAGAAGATAAAACAACATCCTCAGTCTGCTTTCTGGCAGAGGTCACTTTCTGCTAGAATCTGATGCTCTTACAGAGTGAGTTTCTTTGTTCAGTCCCTGGAGAGCTTGTCACAGTATTTCCTCATTGCATGGCAATGATCACTGCAGAGCAGTTTTTCATTTCAGAGACCATCATGTTGCATTAAGCACTGTGAGGAGTGGTGTCTGGAGAAAGTCCATCAGTGTAAAAATGAAAGTTAGGAGGAACATTAACGTCAGACATGAGTATGAAATCATTGGTTCCACAGAAAAAGGAAAGAAGTCTTGGCTGAGTTGGTAATCTCCAGCTACCCAGAGACCATTCATTCTCTCTGTTTATCAGATGGCCATTTCATAGGTTTGGGTTTTGTTGTGGGGGTTTTTTTTGTTGGTTTTTTTTTTTTTTTTTTTTACATAACTTCTCATGGCTTCTTTAAAATTGCCAGAGAAAATAGTTCTTTTGCTGAAAAAGCTTTCTTAATTTCTTGTTTGCCCCACTGATAAAGTGCCTAAGGCACAAAGTGAGGATACAGCTTTGGAAGAATTTTAAGACAAGAACCATCAATTAGACAGGAGAAATCCTGTACCTCTGTACTTCTTCCAGTGTTGAGAACACAGCACCATGTTTTTTCTTCTGAAAATTTGTATAAGTAATTTAAGTAATATAAGTCTGTACTATGTTTGTCCTTTATCAAAGACATTATCTAAATGTTTAATCCTTCTACTTACATCATCACCCATTTTATTGAAAATTTCTGCCACAAACTGAAATTTTCAGTGCCCTTGTGTTTTTCTTTCTATAAATTGGGTGAGAATAAACACTGAAACAAATAAAGCATTTCTCTTTGCTCCTTAGGATCACATATACAGGGAAGATAAGTCTTTAACAGAATTTGCAATTCTCCATATTCAGAAAACCCACAGTTTCATCCAAGAATCCTTTTGGTAATGACTTTAATGTTCGGAAGCTACCAAAAATCTTCCTGTATTTTTTGATATCTAAAAGCCCATTTAAGCTCTACATGCTACTTTTGCTGTAATCATAGGTCTGGGTTAAGAAGTTCTACACATTACGAAAGATGCAAGTTACTGAAATAATGTTCATATTTTGAAAGAATGTTCCACTTTCAGGTAATGCGAAAAAAGCATCAGAAATATGTGCACCTAGAAGCTGCATATTTCTTCAGAAGACATGTATCTTAGCACACAAGTTACATTATATCTAGAATCGTAAGCCATTCCTGGATCTATGGGATAATTGTACAAGATACACAGAGAATGCTAGCACTGTGGCACTCCAGAAAAAAACTACAGTGGCAAAGTAATATCCAGCATTCCTGCAAAAAAATAGTTCTTAAATGAAAGTTAATAAGATGAGTTACTGTGGATACAGACTTCTCTGACTGCTGTCGTGGCTTGACCTTGGCAAGCTGCTCCGTGCCCATCAGCTCCTTTCTCACTCCCTCTCCTGGAGAGCACAGGAAGAGAAAATTAAATTAAAAAGTTTGTGGGCTGAGGAAAACACAGGGAGATTGCTTACCAATTACTGCTATGAGCAAAATAGACACAACTTGGTTATTATCAATTTCTTTTATTGCCTTATAACAATAAAGTAGAATTTTGAGAAAGAAAGAAAGAAAAAAAAAACATCTATCCCTACCCCTTCCCCCTTCTTCCCAGGCTCAATTCCTTAAGTCCTCATTCCTCTAGTCCTCCCCTGTTGCCAGAGGGGAGATCAGTACATGACAGCTCCTCTGCTGCTCCTCCTTCCTCCCACTCTTTCCCAGTTCCAGCATGGGTTCCCCATCATATGACATAGTCCTTCAGGAGTTTCTGCAGCATGGGTCCTTTCCAATCTTCAGGAAGATATTGCTCCAGCATGGGTCCCCTACCCAGGCTGCAGTTCCTGCCAGGAGCCTGATGTTTTGTGGGATCTCTCAGCATCCTTCAGGGTATTGCTGTCTTCTGATGGGGGACATTATCCACAGGGTGCAGGAGGACATTCTGCATCACCGTGGTATTCTTGGACTGCAGGGAATCTGACCTGGCACCTGGGACACCTCTTCCCCTCCTTTTCTGACCTTGGTGTCTGCAGGGTTCTTTCTCTCACATTTTCTCTTCTCTCTCTCACAGCTGCTGGACAGCATCTTTAACTTTTCATTAAACACGCTTTCCTGGAGGAGTCACTCTCATGGCTGTGGGACTGAGCTGTGCCCTGTGGTGGGTGGGCTGCAGCCAGCTGCAACTGTGTGTGGTGTGGGGCAGCTCATGTTGTGTTCTCACAGAGGCTACCCCTGCAGCCCCCCAGCTGCCAAAACATGGGGACCTACACCCAGCATGATGCTTCAGTGCTCTCTTAGCTGAAAGCAAGCACAAGCTGGGGCCTGATGCACATGGGGGTCAGTGGCACACAAGTGAACAGGTCAGCAATGTGACTGAAACCTGAGGAGCACAGCCATTGGTGGTGTCAGCTCTGCAGGTCTCACATGAGTAATGAAAGCATGATACTTGATAAGGGACTCCTCAGTTTGGGCATGACCAGCTTGGAATTTGGATAGTACTTGTGACCAGATTTGGAGGCATCTCTGAGCATCTCGGGTGAAAACAAAGGGAAGGACATGCAGATGTTCAACACCTGAAATTCAGACACAGGGAAAGTCAGGATAACCACTCACACTCGCTCTCATTTGGAGGTACTTATAAAAATATTGCCCTGGAAGAGGTGAAAAACAGCAACAGGAAAAAGGTTCAAGTCATAACACATCCATGGCTCCTGTAGGCCTGTTTGGGGTGGCAGAGAAGCAGCCAAAGGCTCATTCAGTCCAAGCTAGAGCATGAGCCAGCCTTTTGCCTCTAATCAGGTTGTTTCTCGTTCTGCATGTGTGAAATAATTCATGTCCCTCACCTGCCTCTCAGCACTATGGTACAACTTTAATAAAGAGGACAGCAAATTCATCCTGTGTGTCACACCCTTCACTATGATGCAAGTGCTCAAGTACCTGCTGGAAAACCTTGCCAAGGGAATCAGTGCCTGTGGTCCAGGTATCATTTCCATTATTAAACACTGATTTATTTAATGTCAGTATCAAATAGAATGCTAATAGCCAAAATTTGCCCAGTCATATTTAACATATTAAACAGATGTAAGCTTCCCTGTTGTTATCCTTAAATCCAAAGGATTAATCCATAAATTCAAAGTAAACTTGAAAGATACTCAGAAAAATCAGCTTTCATATTGAGGGATCTAAATGCTGAACAGACTGGAGAAGTCCTCTCTCCCTTTGTCCAATCTACATTCTCTGTAAGAAAACAGGAAAAAAAAGGAATGTCCACATACCTTAACAAATATAATAGAAAAATCTAAGTCAAAGACCATGGCAAAATCTTTGTAATAGTAATGTACAAAATATATTCCAACACTATTCATGTGAAATAGAGACAGATGATAAACAAAATGGTATTCTATTTCACTTATACAGGAAAAATAAGGACTTAATCAACTAAGTTACAATATATATATGCAATCTTACAAGCCTTGATATTCAAACTTAATTTTTTTATAACTGGTGATTCTTAACTAAATTTAGAATAATGGCCTGTAAAATCTTTAGGTTAAGCCAAAAAATTATTGAAAAAAATTTCACCTATTTCAAGATACCTTAAAGGCAATGTATGAAAATGAAACAACCTTTTTTCTTCTATCAGCAAATAAAAAACTATAAATTCAGTGCAGTTCACCAACAAATCCACAAATTTTTGAAAATCCAAATAATCTTTAGATTTGTTCTGAATTTTAAGTGACTCTCAGTCAAATTTGGTGCTAAGTAGATTAAAATTTTCTTTTCCTCAGTATTGATACGCTTTGATAATTACAGTTATGTCACTGACTATGTCCTCTGATGTTCAAATTCTATAAACAATTCTACAAACTGCAACTAGCTAGCTATGCTTTGAGTAATAGGGTTTCAATTAATATAAATTCAAACTAAAAAGTATTTTCCCAAAACTGGTCTGTAGAAATTCCTCTAACAATTTTGTCCCTTTTTTTTGTTGTTTCCTATTTTAAAATCTCATTTGAGACAGTTGTTCCAAGTTAGAGCAGATCTTGGTTGCAACTTGCACCAATGTAACCAAGTTTTGAGAAAACGGCTTACAGAACAAACAAAGACATAAAGAATCAAGTGTTCTCCATGTAACAGTGGTCTAACAATAGTTTCACTTTATGTGTAGAGCTTTTGTTTCTGGATCTGGGAACAGCATATGGGCAATTCCTCTTACCCTCGGAGGTCAGATTCCATTATATCTGACCTCCACATTACAAATTAGCAAACAAAGCCATTTGTGAGCCTTCACTGCTTGTTACTGTTATTCATGCAAATCTGCTGCAATGTGCCATTTAGGACAGTCCTTGTTGTAGCTCAACAACACCACGATCTATGCCAATGGCCAGCAGACTGAGATACAAAGAAAGAAACAAGAAGTTAGCATTGATTTTTCCAGCTGTCCGCACCTGCTGGTGTTAACAGCAGAAGTATCTAAAATGAAATGAGCCAGTCGTTGGTAAAGGAATGAGGGTCTTGCCCCCAAGAAACAACAGAGAGAGGCCTGCAGAGAAAAAGGAGGAAAAGGTGTGAATTCAGTTATCAGGAGGTTCAGAGCTGTTAAAGCCCCAGGTTGGAGGGGAAGAAAAGAAAAAAGATAAGTTGACATTGAGAAGCAGGTTTATTTCAATTCATCCTTTTTAGATGCTAATTCTTTTTTTTTTTTTTTTTTTTTTTCATGGACTGATCTCTATCAGATTGATTTATGTAGGTAAGGCATACTTAAAGACAATTACATATGATCAAAATAACAGCATTGATTGCTTTTTATTTAGAGTATCTTATTTTAGGTATTTTTGGTTCAAATGCTGTAAAATCCCAGGATCTTGAGAAAAGGTATGTGTATGCCATGAAGATGCCCATTTAAGCTATATTAAATTGGGGTAAGCATGTAGAGGGATGCTAGTTGTTTTGGAGTTAACCTGAAATAGCAAAATTTTAAGCGTGGTTATTATATCCACTTAAATGGAAAATCTGTAGTAGGGGGAGTCAGACTACATTAACTCCTCTTTTTGATGGTAACAAAGTGGCCTTTACTAGAGAGTGTAAAAAACAGTCGAGTAACAGCCAAGAGATGGGTTGTTTGATCTTGCAAATTCCTTCTGTATATAATTTACATAATTTTCTGTGACTCAGCAGTTGTTTATCAAATAGCTTTCATTACATAGGACTTCACAGATTCTGAGCCAAGCATCTTTGTAGCATTTATCCCTTCAAGTTTGACTTTAAATTATGGACACTTCCATGTAAAGAAAAATTAATCTATTTTATGTTGTTAATCATAAAGAGAAAAATTCCAAAATTTGATGGCACATTGGTGTGTGTGTGTGGGACATGGACTATTTTTACATAACAAATGAGTTACATAATCTGTAAGGAAACAAAGGAAGATAACAACATTTCTGTTTTCCTGGCTGTTCCTGTCCCCATGTTTTGATGTTTTTCTCTATATGTGTTTGGGAATTACTACATGTAATACGTAGCACCAGTTTTCTTACTGCCAGTGTTTTTATGTCTTCTTCTCCTTTGCTGGAAAAGTTTAAGGTAAAAATCAATGGGAACTTTTTCCTGTTTCAGTTATATAAATGTAGTTCAGTATAGTCCTTGGGATTTACTATTTAGGACCTTCCTTTGTATTTAGGATTTCCAATGGAGATTTTACAAATCATAAAATCGCAGGAATTTGAGAGTATTAAATTCTATGTAAAAAAAAAAAATAGGAAAAGGAAGAACAAACACTTGAGACTTTTGATTTTTAAAATATGTAATAAACAATTAGTAATATAAGGAAATATATTATTATAAATATGATTGATCATATATTTATCTCCTTTTCCTCTTTCTTATGTTTAATGGCCAGCCCTTCCAGTGTTTCAAGTCACAGACCCAGTAATTTCAGCGATGCATGGGGATAAACTCATCCACACAATTGTAAACCTGCCTCAGTGTTTTGGCAAAATATACATCTATAAAAGTATTGTATTTCACATCTGCATTTAGGGCCTCTTTCCCAGCCAACGGTCAGACCTTCTTTAAAAATTTTACCTTCTTTAAAAATTTGATCTGTATGCAAATAAAATAGCAATTTAGGCACGGACATTTTTTATCTGTTTTAGTTGTAATTAGATAGCCCACAATTCCTAAGAGGATATTTTATTTTTTCTCTAATTGTGATAATATTATAGCCAAACTACAAGTTATAATTGTGTAACTTACTACTATACAATATAGTATATCTGAAAATCCAAAGTACCTTGTTGCATCTTTTTACATTTTACAAGATTTTTTCCAGGCCATTTGCCAGGAACAAGCACTAAAATGCATCCTGAAATGCTGCACTGTTCATTGTAGCCGTTCTGATACACTGCTGAGTTAAACGATCTCTAATATCAATACCTTTTCTTTCCAAAACTAGTCACATCCGGGCACCTAAGAGTGTTTACTTCATCTGGGCCAGCTTTTTTTTTTTTTTTTTAAGTTATGAACGATTTTCTCAAACAAGGAAGTTCTATTAATATAAGTTTACAGGCAAGAAGCCCATGTCTATGTTCTTCTCTGACTCATCTGTTATCAAAAGAATGAGCATCAGCTTTAGAAAACTCTATTTTACAACTGCAGCCTGAAACTTCAAAACTGTTTAGAATCTTTCAAAGTCAAAAATTTGCAATGATAACAACTCAGATTAAACAAAGACTAACACAGAGAGAAAAATCCACTAGCTGTATTTGTGTCATGGAAAGACACAAAGACAGGATTTATCATACCTGATCAATATCCACGTGAACACCCTATCTAAACCTGGTAATCTATTTAAAGCTTTGCCCAGTGTGGGATGCTTCAACTAAAGAGGAAGTCTCACTACTCTCTCAAATTCCAAGTGAATTGTGTAATGCTGTTGAAAGCTTAGGACATGCAAGTATTTCCTAAATTGACCAAATACTGAGCTGAGCCCTGAGGCTTCCCTTAAAGCTCAGGAGTCTGTCTGAGACCATAGTCAGGATGTGGTTCCCTGGCAGGCCCTCAGTACTTGCTGCCTGTCAAATACACAGCCAACACCTGTATTTGACTCTTCTCAACCAACTTAAAGCAGAGGGAACTACTAAAACAATTCCTTTAAAAAAGTAAAAACAAGAGACAGGAAGCTTTTAATGAAAAGCCAGACCTAAGGCTGGAGGACAAGAAGAGTGCTGCTAGTATAAAGCACCTGTGACTCTGTGTCTGCACCCTGAAAGTTTTACTTAAATGTCTTCCACACTTGAGGATAAAGTCTGCTCTAGAAAGGGACATTTTCGTGCTGCTGGATGAGATAGCTTGCTGTGCTAACTATGAAAACTGTCACATCCATAACAAATAACTTGTGATGAAATATTTAAGTAACAGGATCGTTTCGGATTTCTAGTGGCACTGTTTCAGAGAGCACACAAGGCTGCACAGATAAAAAAGTCAGTGGAATTTCTTCAGTAGTGAATTACTGCTCATTTTCTCTGAAAGAATTGTAAATGTAGCTGTATATTTTATTGTAATATATCATTTTATTTTAGAAGTAGCAGAACAGCTGGGGTTATCCCGGTGTCACCCTATTTAGCTCTACTTTTTGAAGCTGGTGATTGTCAAACAATTTCAGCATGAATGTTTATCATATAAGGCCTCAGATCTGGAGAACATTTTCTAAATTAATTGTAAAATATTGCTTAAATTATTTCTGACTTGATCTGAATAAAATATAAATCAAAAATATTTTGGGACTGAGTTGTACTGAGGGATATTTTTCTCCCTCTGTTCTGAGTCCTAGCATTTTGATATGAGGATTTGACAGCTTTATTTTTCTGAAAGGCCAGCAAAATGATAAAGAGGAAAACTGAGATCCTAAGAACAAAAAACTAGGTTCTTTTTGAAAAATAACCAATATACACCTCAGGCTGGTACGTGATTTGCAATGATGTAAGTGGGCTTGCATTTTTATGTACTACAGCTTGAAAAGCACCTTGATTAATCCTGATTTTCTTTAGAGACAGAAAAGCTTTTAGAAACTGATGTTTTAAGAAAATGAATAAAAAGGGATACATATAGAAATTGCACAGGGGAAGAAGGTTTGAGACAAACAACATGCTACCCAGTGATAAATATATAGAGGGTGTTAGAATCAGAGTCTGTTGTCTGTCAGGAATGAAAATGTAAGCA
Source organism: Onychostruthus taczanowskii (assembly GCF_017590055.1). NCBI lineage: Eukaryota > Metazoa > Chordata > Aves > Passeriformes > Passeridae > Onychostruthus > Onychostruthus taczanowskii. The sequence goes on from NW_024498795.1 coordinate 1,328,579, forward strand.
TGTAAAACGGAATGCAGAGAAAAAGATTTATCTTTACAAAGAATATAAGAAGTAAAAAAAAATATTTCAGAATATTTACAGAAGTCAAAGAGTTGAAATAGGCTAAATAAAACCTTCATAAATACTAGAGAGTACATTTTTCTCTTTAATGCAAAAATGATCTGGAAGACTTTCTAGACTTTAATTCATTTGTAATTTGTAGGTGTGGATATTGAAAAACTGCCTAGCAACACTGAGTGTCCAGTCCCTTATTTTTAACAGGATTGAAACATCTAGCTCTGTTAACTTATGAACCCTCTGAGCCCTAATATTGTGTTTAAAACGAGGCTGAGGCTGTGTGATAAGACATCTATTAACCAAATAGAGGTTGATAATGATCCCTTTGTTTCTGAGTATCTTCAGATGTGACTGCTAAATCATGCTTCTACCTTTGCACACCTGAGTCTCCCATTTTCCCAAGTTGTGCTTCTGCTGTACTTCAGTCCTCAGGGCAAAGAAAAGCAGTCCTGTCCTGCCTTGAAAGTCCTTTGTGTAGTGGCTTGGTTGCCCAGAGGGGTGCCTTACATCTCTCAATTTTTAGAACATTACCTTTAAAAAACATAACCAACAAGATAAAACGAAACAAAAAATTAAATTTTTTTAATTAAAGCCTGTTTCCATTAGTTGGCATGCACTGAAAACCACATGTCAGCTGGTGGGTGTGTATAAACACAGTGGTGAGGCTGCAGCTGGTCTTCAGACAGAAATAATGCTGCTGCTGAAGCAGAGAAGGATCATGTCATTTTGGAGTGTACAACCTATCAAGCAGTAATTTGGGGCTAGATTGCAGTTTTGACCTCATGCTAGCAGTGAGGAAGATGAGCTATATGCTAATAGCGGTTCCTAGCACTGCTCCCTGTTGTGCTGGGAGTGCACACACAGCAGCTGCTGCTGCCCTCCCCAGAGCTGTGCACATCCTGTCCCACACCAGCCCATCTCTGCTGACATCTGGGTACAAACAGCAACATTGCTTGAACCGTGTCGAGGCTGCCACCTGCCATTAATCAAGTTTCTGTCATCACTTTTGTCAGGTCCTGATGAAACAGATGAAGTTCTGAATGGAGCAAAATAAGGAAACAGAAGAATATGCTATCCTTCTTCATTCCTCTGCATATATTTTTGGAGAAATGCTAGCCAACAGCTTGTCATTTCACTGAGACATAGCTGTGCAGTGATACAGCTTTCAGACAGTTAAATGGGCAGCTTGCATCTAAAACAGAATTCTGGGAAGAACAATCTGAAACCAAAAACCTCTCACTTTGAAGCATCACCACCTAAGTGTTATTTAATCCATAAATAGTGAGGTGATATGAACGCACAGCCATCCTTCTACTAAAGTGAGAGCCAGCAATAGACCCCTGACTTGTGAGAATTACAAGATTGAGATCTAAGAAAGTGATTTGTGGCTCATATTGGACACACAATTATCTAGCACTAGTCCCAGAGAATCTACACTCTGCTTTCTGAAAGGGTCACACAGCTAAAATGGATTCTTAGTGAAATTAGTTATTTTGTAATTGTACAGCTAATTAATTTGTAAAGAGAGACCTGCTGGCACTGGAAACAATATTCACATTCATCAGATTCTTATTAAAAGAGCTGTTGAACTACTTTAGGCTGGCTGAACCTCTCTACACCTGTCTAATCCAGGTGTCTCCCAGTGTCTATGGAAAATATTTGCCTAGCGGAAACTAGATAATTTCAAGGCATGTTTTTTTGACAAATGTCTCTCTTAGAGATAAGTATACATCTGCTTCCTTCTGCTGATGCCTTAATTTTAGCTTTTATATTTTTCAGATTCTGTACTGCTTTAGTGAATAATTCTGAGCTTCATATTAAGGGACAGTAAGCTCTCTTCACAGAGTAGGTAGACAAAACAATTCCTTTTTTAGCTTGTGACCAAGGAGAACTGACCCAAATCTCAGGCCCAAGAGCATAAACAATGTAGACTGAAGAGAGAAAAAAAGGAAGGATGGGACTTCATAAGCTAAAGCTATAGTTGGACAATTAACTCCAATATGCTAATGGACCAGAATTTATAAAAGTGTGAGGCCTCATGACTGGTTGTCCATTTTGTGACCATTTTGGTTCATCTTCGGTGTAGCCCTGGCTGGGGTCTTGTACTGCCCATGGTGTATCCATTAAGGTCTTTTAATAAATACCTACTTTAACTTTGTCTAGTCTCTGTTCTAGGTCAGCCTTCACAAGGAATCACAGGCAGTGAACAAAGCAATAGAAAAATACTGGGATACTCTTTCCTCTGCTCCTGACATTAGCAATGGGAAGGTATATATAGCTAAGTGGCCCTTTTGCTACACCTAAATTCAATATACAGGAATTAAATCACTAAAAAAACCGCAACCAAGAAAAAACCCAAACCATAAACCAAATGAAAACTAAAAAACAATGGGACAAAAAACCTTCAAAAATATTATCATGTAAGAAAATGCAGATTTCTCTTCCATAAAGTGAAGAAGAGAAACATTGTCTAACATAAACAGTGCTAGCTCTCCCAGCGGCCACCATTACATTATTCATTAAAATGTCAGTGTATTCTTCCTCACTAAATATAGGGGTTTGGAACATTTAAATACTACCTGTAAACATAATGACTTTTCTATGAAAAAAATTAAAGTTAAAACATCATATAATTTTATCACTGTTTCATCCCAATATGCATATTTTACATGAAATTTGCTACTAGTTATCGACAAATGTGTGAACTAAGAATGGTAAAGAATTCAGTACTGAATAAAAATATTTTTAGCCCAGCATATGTCATATATCTCGTATCTTTAGGATACTATTAATAAAGTGTTCCTATATGAAACAAAAAAAGGCATTGGTAAAGACTGAAAAAACATATTTTTTTTTTTAATTTACACTTTGAAAACCAATTCATTGATAATAGCAGAAAGCTTTCCACATTTTCCTGCTCATGAATACTTCAGATTATTAAGATCACTTAAAAGTGCCTATATTTGAAAAGAAATCCTTGGGCGATGCATGCCATCAGACAACTGACTCCTTTAGGCAGCACTTGCAAAATTAGAGTTAAAAGAAGGTGCAAATCAGAGACAGGAGAAGACAGGCTTAGTGGAAATATTTTTCTTATATTACTTATACAGACATGTACACACAAATAATAATAAAATTAAAATAAATATATGTATAAGCCTATAGGGCTGATGAAACACAAATGCGAGGTTAGTTTTGCCTTTTTAAGCAGCGTTGATAACAAAGCTTCAGTGTTCTAACATATGACCTCTTCTTCACTCAGTGCAACTGAAGTTTCTGTGGTTTACATTTATCATGTTAACCTGGTGAAATTATGATCAGAAAAAAGTAAAAATGACAGGTTGGCAGCTCTGCTGGGTGTCATTCTATCAATGTCTCATTTATTCTCTCAGGCTACACATGCCAGTACAGTAACAGAGTGCATTCAGCTACCTGCAAATGAGCCCATTTCCCCCCTGCTCCCTGTCATTCATTGCCTACTGCCACTGAAGACTGCAGACACTTCCTCTTGCTAATAATCAGCTCTGTGGTTAATTCTGGAGGCAGAATACAGTCCATCCAGCTCATTGCTTGGCAGCTATTCTGACTTAGCTGTGTGACATTAGCTAAAACTTATTTTTGTCAGTTCACTAAGAAAATATCACTAGGTGAAGGCATACATATGGTACATTTTCAAACTGACTTCTGAAAAACATTCTCAGGATATTTGGAAAAATGCCTGTTTTAAAGACAGAACTGAAGATTAGTACAGAAAATAGGTTTTCTGCATACACTATACAAGTGCTACAGGTGAACTTGAGTATGATGCTTCTGCAAAAGTGCTTGCAGGATCAAAAAAAAAATCTAAGAGTTGCCACTCAAAACACGCCAGCAGACAGTCTTCAATTTTTAGCAATTCAAAGGCTGGGTAGGAAAACATGTAGGGAATACAACTGAATGATTTTTATATAAAACAAATAAAATCAATTTACAGATGAAATCATCAGCAACAAATACCTTTAAGATCTGTAGTCATTAAAAAATGTACATATTTTTCCAAGACTGTTTAGTTGTCTAACAAGCTCTGAAAGCTTGCCAAGAAATTGAGAAGTCTCACATTGTTCATCTTACTGTCCAAGAACATTCTCAGGCAATTACAGCTCTTGCAGATGTCATGATGTCAGATTTGTGGGCAATGACAAGCCACGTGATTTTGTGCTGCCTTCACAAACACCAACTGATCAATGTGCAGTATTAATCTCCAAAAGTTACTGTGCCTATATAAAAGCATGCAGTAACAAATGAAACAGCAACAACAATACTTAGAGTCTGTCAAAGAATGGTATTGCAATATATCTAGAGTCCAAGAACCAGTTTCAAAGCCTAGGAAAATCACATGAGAAATTTAGAAATCAAATCTGTGTTAGGGAAAATATTTATAAGTCTATAAAAATTTCTTAAAAATAAGTCTAAATCTGCAATCTGTGCATATACCACTTCAAACAGTGTTTAAGATAGAAATACAAATATTTTTATAATTTTTATGATCTTGATTTTTTGCAGAAATTTTTTGCAGTATATTTATTTTGAATTGATCAAGAGATGAGAGCATCTAACTCCACTGTCAAATATTTCAACAGATAACTATTTTGTTTTCAACAGTTTTTCAAAAGCTAGAGAAGTTGAGAACACAAAGTATATAAATTCAATTGCATCTTCAGTCACTGCTGTTTAAGTATTACTTTTGAGAAATTGTACCCTACTCAAGCCAGGACACAATTTACACTACAATTGTTGCTTCAGTAATTTTCTCCTTCTTGTCGTTTCTGCCTGATGTGAATCTACAGTGTTTGAAGCATGCAAGCCCCATGCATGTAGAGAATGCCACCTCTCTTGTGTGATGAGAAGCATAATTTTAAGAAATGTGGTAGATTCTTGACAAAAATTTGGTTGGAAACAGAATCTCATTTCCTCTTTCTTTGGCACCATTTTTGGTTATTTATTAGCTCTAAAGGAAGAAAGCATTGGAGAAAAGCAATAAATGTGACGGCACTCTTTTTCTTCTGAAGTTAAAAACACAGAATAATGGCCAAGCTCGTGAAAATGACGAGGTGGCTGTGATGTGTAGGGTAATGACATGAGTTTGCAAAACTCACTTTCTGAAGTAAATAGAGAGTATTACTTATCTTGTGGATACTATTATTGCTAATTAACAGAGACAACATTCAAAATTATATTGAGCTTTATTAATGTCAACCAAAGCTTTTACAAATCCATAAATTAATGATACAAAATGACTCCATAAGTATTTTAAGAAATTATTTCCTGTTTTGACTGAGTCTTGGTAATTTCATTACAGTTACATCAGAATAAAAACAAAATGTCATAATGTGGGCTAAAATGTGAATATCTTCCAAATCCAAAACCTTATTACTTAAATGTTTTTATCCTTTGCAATGATGTACAGCATTAGTATTAGTAGAAAAGAGTAACCTCCATGAAAACTTTAGTTCTCAAGAATATACTGTTTCCCAGAACAGTAGAGCGTCTTCAGATGTTTAATATTTTCCAAGCAATAAACTGCAGAAGCAGGTCCCTTTAGAATAAACTGTCTTTATGAACAAGTGCAGTAAACCATGTGGTAAACTACATAAAAGTCGTAGAGAAGTGCCCTGATACAAACTGAAATGCTAGATGTTTTAATAACATCAAATATTTTATCAGCTGTTTATTAATTTTAAATGACATAACCATAAACTTGTCCATAAAAAGGAAAATATATGTGGCAATTATGTGCCCTGAGCCAAAAATCCCGTGCAATGCACTGTGCCCTCAAGTGAAGCAAAGAAGTTATGTACACTAGGCATTGCATTGCCAGCTCTTTCTGTGAAGTGGATGCAGATTCAATCCATGGCTGTTTAATCCAACCTTTTCATTTTGGGGAAAAAAAACCCCAAACCCAAAACATGCCCATGTGCGGTTTAATTTGGCTTTATATTTTGGAGGGAACATTCCTACTACCTGTGAAAAGGTAATTAAAATCAGATGAGAGTAAGAAATGCCTTTCCAGGGGGCACTGACCTTGTTGCCCCCAGGTGATGACCACAGCCACTGCTGGGGTAGAGTTGCCTTCTCCTATATGAGTGCCCTGTCCTGCCCAAAGACCACAACCCCTGCCTTGGTGGGTGAGTGGGCACATCCCTGCCTGTGCTTCCCAAGTCTATGGGCCTGTTCTCCGTTAATTTGCCTAATCTGTTGTTTTTGGCTTTCCTGTTATTATCTGCATCGACAGCCTCCTCTGCCAACAAATTCTGCAAGTTCATCACCTGTAAAAATATGTTTTTATAGGTTTTAAACAAACACCATGGAAGAAAGATTTTCTCACTTAGGTTTCTTGAAGGCCTTTTGTTTTGCAGTTCATGCTAGACATTTACATTGATATTGACTGATTCACCAAATACAATAATCTGTATTAAAATAAATTATCTAGCTATTATTTAGATGCAACTGTTTTTTCTGCAGTTCTCTGTAAGTCAATTGCATATCTGCATATGCAATTTAGCACAGAAGATATATCCAGTTAAATGGAAAATTAAATAGGAAAACAGAGAAATTAGAAAGTCTCACTAGGGAAGAAAATATAGAAAATGAATTAATAATATCATTAATGAGCTTCCAAATTTGCATCTGCTCTGCTGTAAATACAAACATTTGTAACACATATTTTGGTTTGGTATTTTGTACCTGATTTAGAAGCAGTGAAAATCAGAAATTTACATTAAAGTACCTGATGAGATCATGTCACAAACTTTAAGATAATGCAATAATTACATGCTATTCCTGGCTGCAGAAAGCACAAAAAAAAAAAAAAAAAAAAAAGGTTTATATCTGCGTCTTCACTGGCATTAAAAGAAAACCTTTACAAAATTGCTATCATCCTACTGATTTAGAATACAAATTTCAGGAACGTGGTAGTCAGTTACAGCAATAAACACACAGATACTTGTATATGTGCAGGCCGTCTTTACTGTGCATGTGCAATAGGTCCACCACAGCCTGCACAGATAGATAACTAATAGTTGAGGCTTTGTTTGTTTGTTTGTGCTTTTCTTGTTGGGGTTTTTTATGTGGTTTTTTTTTTTTTTTTTTTTTTAAATTTCAGTTACTGATGTATTTTTTTGCCAACAGTAGGTAGTGACAAGAAAAGGATGAGAAAGCTTGGGTATGAGCAAGCAAGGTAGGCCTTCAGGGCAAGAAAGGATACTTTTAAATGGACTCAAACAAACTGAGTCAGATGAAGAAAAGATGACCATACAAGGATAATTTTCTTATGTGGGGAAGATCTCAACTCTCTTGTCCATTTCTACCCCCTTCCATTCCCAATACTCTGATCTCTGCTTTCTCTCCTTCCTTTTGGCAATCTTCTTTCAGCTGGCACGTCACAAGGTTAATTTTAACTATAGCAGTCAGTGATGCTTGGGCATCGTAGTCCCTATTTAGAGTTACTATCAGAGAGGTACTGGGAATTTATGGGGTTTTTTGCATCTGACATGCCCTGATGTTTCTTTGTCTGGTTGCTGCTCCTTGAGATAGGTGAAAAGCCAGACAGCAGGAAATTCCCAGAGAATTGGAAGTTGCAACAGTTAAGCTCACAAGTACAATAAAGATATTATCACTAATGGTATCGAGGCCCTGTCAGATCGATAGACTCTTTGATATGTTGATCTTCAGAGAATTTTTGGAATGTAAAAGGACAGAAGTCAGAGCAGTAAAGAAGGAAAAATATGTTATGAATAGACAGCTTTGAAAAAAGGATGCAGAGATAATAAGACTTCATCCTGTAATGAATGAGTCACAGAAATAATAAATAAAAAGAAGACCAAAACCTTCTTTAAAACCTCAGAAAAAGTTTTTTCAAGCTCCTCTCTCTGTATGACATTTGAAATAAGGGAAATTTAAAATTACAGCACATCTTGTATTGATAGTGCTAAGAGATAGCTTTTGTAAAATAACCTCTACAAAACTGTGAGAATTACAAAACCATCTTAATTTGTGCACCTGCAGTTATATGCTAAAATGCCATGCACATAGACACACAGCAATATCCACTGCTTGTCCACCTTTCATCAGTTTATTGGCATGGAACCCACCTAACACACAGGATATAAAAAAGAAAAAAAAAGTTATTTGAATTATAGAAACCAAGCTTGTGAGGAGTCAGGAGTAGGCAGCTCTTTAAAGTTCATCTTATGCAGAGTGCAGTAAGGAAGGAACAAGGGACAATGTAAATGAGATCAGTGACTAATTTTCCCAGTAGTGGAACTCCTACACATTTCAACTGCAGATCGGTAAGAATATACTTGGAAGAAAAGGTACCCATGTTAAATAATGCCAATGGAGAGGAAAAAGTCCAACTGGCTTCAGAAGCAGCTATGGGAATATACAAGCTAAGGGGAACAAGCAGGTAAGATGGAAAGCAGAGCTGCTCACATTAGTCCAAAACAAGAGCTGCAGACACAGAGGGAGTCAGTGCTCCCAGTAATGAGAGACTAATCTTCCCCTGTTTAGGTTGTCTTATAATGCCAGCAATAATTATTGAGCCCATACACCACTTCTTTTCATTTTTAATATCCAGTAAACTTTTTTGTCTCTGTGTGTGTGTTTTAGTTAGTATTTTATGGAGACATACACTTTTCCCTTAATATATCACTCTTCTATTTCTAAAAATTAAAATATTCAAATTGAATATAAGTCTTGAGCCATGACAGCATAAAATGTATTGCACCAGCTGGTACAGCAGTCCTCTGGATCAGTTTTGGGTAAACAATCATCTCTTTTCTGGTCTAAAACAAGAGCAGCGGAACTGAAGCTCCTTTTCAAGGTTAGGAATATTTCTTAAACATTAACCTAATTAGGCCATCATTTAAGAAAATCTGACCAAAATGGACACAATTAGAGTGCAGAAGTATATTGGCAATGGAGAGTGTATGTCTCTTCCATGAAACGCTTCTGTAGCCACTAACACCAACACTCAAGACAGCGTCAGAAAACTTTTGTTCAATATAGATTGACCATATTTAAAGAGGTGAGAAGGACTCAGATTGAACACTCCCATAAAGGTGAACGATGTAGCTTTTCCTCCTGAAGAAATTTTTTTTTTATTTTGTGAAATGCCTGCTTCCTTAATTCTTTCTTCTTGCTGCAGAAATGAGATACAAATCCACTTTATTATCACCACAAGTATCACACGGGGTCACATAAAGTTCCCACCAGTCCTATTTGGGGAAATGTGAGTAGCCTAGTGTGCATCTGGTTAGAGCTCTTAATTTTTCATTGAACAAGTGTATCATGCACAGCTAAAAGGAATTTTTACTCAGTAAGTGACGCTTCTCATGTAATTGCTCTTGATAGATCCATGCGAGTTCAGCCTCCTGTGCTAAACAAACCCCTGTTGCAGCAATAACAGTACATTTGTAATTAGTTCAATAAACCTTTGTTATATTGTTCTACAGACAGAAATACTGTCCTGCAAAATGACAGACGCTTTTGAGTTGCAATTAAGAATTTAGCAAAATCTTGATAGGGCAGATGGAGGACATTAATATGAATTTACTGTGAAAGAGTAGCACAGTGATGGCGACCACATAGAGAAACAATTAGCCATAAACTGAGCGGGCAGTGATATATATATCCTTTGGAAAGCGTTTGCATGTGCTGCACCGCACCTTTACATTTTTATTGTGTGGTGGTAAAAATGTAGCTTCTTGTGCAATACATGGTATAACTCCTCCCTGGTAACTATTATAAGGCCATCTTCTTTTGTGAACCTGCAGTCATGTGCAAAAAAATTTACCAGCAAAAAAATGCACACAACGTGTATCATTTGTCCAGCTATCATCAATTTATTTTTTCCACTTATGATGGCAAGCACGAATTTTCAAAAATTGTATCTGCCCTCAGATCAAGTGACCAACAATGTACCATCCATCTTTAGTATGTGCTTAAGAAACTCCTTGTGAAATAGCCTCACATTATAGACAAAGCAATGTAGTCCTAGAGTCTAGGTTACATAAAAAACAAAACCCAAACCCTCCTACTTCACCCCCTCATTGCTTTGCTTTACACGAGTCAGGAAGGGCTGACTTTTCCAGAGTGTTGGCAGACATAATCAAAGTGACATCAGCAAACACTCAATTATCACTATAAATGTAAACTGTAAAATAGAACAATGATTTGGGTTGGAGGGGACCTTAAATACCATCTAGTCCCAACCCCACTGCCATGGGCAGGGCACCTTCTGCTAGAACAGGTTCCTCAAAGCCCCATCCAGCCTGTCCTTGAACACTTCCAGGGATGGGACATCCACATCATCTCCGGGCAACCTGTTCCAGTGTCTCACCACCCTCACAGTAAAGAATTCCTTCCTCACATTTAATATAAACCCACCATCTTTCAGTTTGAAGTCATTTTCCCTTTTCCCATCACTACATGCGCTTGCTAAAAGTCCCTCGCCACCTTTCTAGCTGTCTCCCTTCCGTACTGGGATGAATAAATCATCCCCTGGCGGAGCTCAAGGCTGTGTCCTCTCATCCTATCACTGGTTAGTCGCCTGAGAGCAGAGGCCGATCCAATCTGACTACACTCCCGCAGGAAGGCGCAGATACTCGGAACTTTAGGTCCCTCAGCCGCCCCCCGCCGCCATCCCGGCCCGCGGGCCCGGCGCGGGGCTTCATGGGAGCTGTAGTTCTCTGTGCTCCCGCCGGCGGGCCGCTGGGCGATGAGAGTTCCCGGCGTGCTTCGCACGCAGCGCCGGGCGGCGGGCTCGGGGCGGAAGCGGACGGACTACATTTCCCGAAGTGCTCCGCGGGCGCCTCCAGCCGGGCGGGCGGCGGGTCGGCGCGGCGGTTGAATGCGGCGGGCGGAGCGGCGCGATGGAGCTGTCGGCGCTCGTCAGGAAGCTCGGTAATGGCTCCGCTCCCTCCCGGGCCCGCAGCCTTCGTGGAAAGGGAAACTGTGGCACGGCACTACTCTGCGGGAGCTCGGCCGCGCCTGCCCGGCCTCCGCCGCCCCTCTGCCTGCTGCTGTTCCTCTTCGCCCCCCGCGGCAGGCGTGGAGGGGGCGGCGGCGCTGCCCTAGGGGGGGCATGCTTCCATAAGGAAATGCCAAGGGCTTCCCCTCCAGACGCGGTGCCTCTCGATTCAGTGCGCTTGGGTAGTTTTTTGTTCTGTTGGAGCTTTCCGCACCCACAACATACTCTGGTAGGGGTTCCGGTACCAGGTCAGATCAGTAGAGGCGCGTTTGGCACCGGATTGTAGCAGTGTACCTTATAATGTCTCACCGCTTTATAATCATGCCAACACACTTGATGAGGTTGCTGCTGGTGAGTGCTAATCGTATTTGTCTTCCTGGTAGGCATGATTCTGGCAGCTTGTAAACCGGCTTTCTTTCACCGCATCTCTGGCAGCATTAAGTTTCTCCAAATAAGAAAAAAGTTATGTCAAATAATTTTATTGGTTTCTTAATCACTTTTTTTTTTTTTTTTTTTGGGCAGGTCATGAACTGACAGAGATAAGAGAGCGATCTTTGAAGGCTATTCTGTTTAAACTAGACCACAACTTGATTTCCTATGCTGATCTGATCCACGAAAAAGCGCTTTTTCGGAACCTTTTGGAGTGGTTCAATTTCCCAGTTGTACCAATAAAAGAGGAAGTACTAAATTTTGTGAACAGTTTGATCAAGGTATGGCATATTAGCATTCATTTATTTTTAAACTGTATGTTTTTAGAATGCTGAAGCTAAATAAAGCTGGATAATACTTGACTTTGTAGCTCCATGTAACGAGATTTTTAGAGTATTTTACAAAGACAGGAATAATAAAGCCACTGTGTGTATACCAAAAGTAAAACAATTTCAGTGACTTCAAATGGGTGAGAGAGGTGAGACAAATCTTTTTTTCTAGGTTTCTGCTTCAGTTTCTCAGCTTCTTCAATTTCTCAGCTTCTTCAGTTTCTCCTCTAGTGCTTCATTTTTAACTTGGAGTGTGATTTGCAGCTAAGTATTTGGATTGTTCCTGGAAAGTAAAGATTGGAACATTGTTGCAACTAATTTGAGAAAATGTTACAGAAACTTCAGATAGCTCAGATTTGTACATTCTTGTGTTTTAATCACTGAACTGCAACTTTGCAGAGCTAAAAAACAACCCATTCTTGATACTGAAGGATGGATGTCAGGCTTTAACCCCAGCCAGCAGCCAAGCTCCACACAGCTGCTTGCTTACACCTTACCAGTGACACTGAGGAGAGAATGGATTGGTGAAAGGCCGAAGACTCATGGGTTGAGACAAAGGTGTTTTCATAGGAAAAGCAAAAGCTGCATGCACAAGCAAAGCAAAACAAGAGATTAATTCACCACTTCCCATGGGCAGGCGGGTGTTCAGCCATCTCCATGAGAGCACAGCACCCTCACATGTAATAGTGACTTAAGAAGTGACTCCAAATGTTCCCCCTTCCTCTTCATTGCACTCCCTTTACAGACTGAGCATGCTGTTGGAACTAGATGATCTTTAAGGTTGCTTCCAACCCGGTCTTTATGTGATTCTGTGATATGGAATATCCCTCTGGTTGGTAGGGGTCACCTGTCCTGGCTGTGTCTCCTCCCAAACTCCCCTGTACTCCCAGATCCCTTGCCAGGACAGCAGAAGAGCCTTTGGTTCTGTGTAAGCCTTGCTTAGCAGTAACAAAAATATCTCTTTATTATCAACCCTGGGTTCAGCACAAGTCTAAAACACATCCCTGTGCCAGCCACTGGGAAGAAAATGAACTCTACCTCAGCACAATGGTTTAAACGAATAAAGGCAAACTATAACTCAAGAATTTCAATTATTTTCTTTCTTCCCCCTGCCGCTCTCTATTCCCTGCCCCCATCCAGAGACCTTAAGACTCTTCAAACTAACTGTCAGTTATTTGTCTTAATGTAGCATCCACCTGCTGCCCAGAAAATGGTTGGAGTTGGTGCAGTGGAATTCTTCTCTCAGCTCCGCTCTGACGTCGATCCAAATTTGCAGGCCATAATTGATGGGATTGTGGATAGATTGTTCTTTCTTTCTTCTGAACTCCCTTCTAGTTCTTCAGTATGTTATCAAGCTCAGTCTCAGCCTTCAGCAGATCAACCAGGTAAATTACCTCTTTTGAACTGTAATTTATTTTATATTAAAATAAAGCAAATGAAAAGGCTATGAGAAGCTGATGTTTTCTGGCATTGTAGGTGAATTATTCCTGAGTGATCAGTGAAGTGTGTTTTAATCAGATTCTGCCAGAGACAGTGTGACCTTAGCTAAATCACCTGGCGGCGTTCCTGTAATGGAATTCCGTATCCATTTCCTCAGTGTATAATATCTGTTTTCTATAATGTACAAAGAGCATGACACAACTTCCAAGGACAGCTTTATGGCAGCAAGTGTGTAGCAACTTCAAATAAATCTGTAATTTAGCCAGTGTGCTATGCTGCTATTCTTTGTATAGTAGTCTCTAGCTTGGAAAGCAATTCAAATCCTGTGAGAAGTAAAAAGAAAAAGAAAAACCAATAGTTGATCCTAATAGAATGATTTTTGAAACTACAGTAGCTGTATGCTCTATGTACTTGGTATTGGATAACCATTTGTCGTAGAAGAATACCTAAACTTTCTTTAAAATGTCGCATTATGTGTGAAGTGCTATTGCTTGCATCTGTTACCTAGCTCATTATCTGTCTGTTACAATGATTTACATTTCCTCCTAGATGTGGTCTAACCCATTTGGTTCGCCTCTTCTGCTTTAAAAATTTTGGAAGAGAGATTGGAGGAGAAAATTACATATCGTATTACATTACCTCCTGCTTATTGTGGGAAAGACAGTGCTGTTACACAGTGTGTGTAGCACTAATGACCACACCTCTGTCACCCATGCTGTGCAGTCACAGAGATAAAAGTAATTTTTTGGTGGTTTCTGCCCCTCTCTAATGCTTGGAGATTTAGTTCACTAGAACTATGTGCCTGGTGATTAATTTTTAATATTTTTCCTTCCTATGCCCACACAGGGGCAGATTTTTACGTAATGTTTCTACTGTATGGAGAATAATAGTCTTCTACATGTGCATTCTTAAATTATATCTTTCTGAAACTACTCAGTTGAAGTTATTTATACTGTAAATTGTATGCATGTGTGGATGGAATAATCCTAATGCTTTCTAGCAGGAGTGTTGTATTTTTCTTTCTGTTTCAACTTCAGTTGCTGGAAAAAATTACTGTAAACTAATAACTTGGCATTATCTAGTTTGATCCTTTGAACCATATGTTATGGTCTGGAGAGATTGCTTTTCATGTTAATATTTCTTGTGTATCTTTTTATATACAAGAGTTTGCATATGAATGATACGGGGCAAAATACATTTATACAAGATGGCAACTTTCTAGGTGACCTAAGAAGACAGCTGTTAGGTAGAAAAAGTTTTAAAGTAATTAATTTAAAAAGTTAATTTTATTACTACAGAGGTAGATTAAAGGAAAGCCATTTATTTGGCTGCCAGTCCTCCATCAGGCAATACATTTTGTGTAATTGTTTTTGCTATTGTTTGGATGGTAGGCTAGTTAGTGTGAAAAAATGGAGAAAAATGCACCCTTTACAGTTGCAGAATATGGTTATAAAAAAATAAACACTGTCACACTGTTTTTGCTCCATTTTTCTGATCATCTGAGACTCTTTTATCCTATTAAGGAAACTGATTTAAAACTCAAGGGCAAGAGAGAGGTAGTTAAGGAAAAGCATGAAAATAAATTGAGGGATTCTTTTGTGTGCATGCATTTTTTAAACTTACCCCTTTTTTCATTTTAGTTCTGCCTCAAGAGGAATTATTCACTGGATATTTTTGTCAAAGTAGAAGTCATCTGCCGCAGTTAGAAATATCTCCCAAAAGAACAGTTGGTATGTGTAGTTATAAAAGAATATGTTAATTACAGAAAGAGCTTAGAGTAGTAATTTAGATGGAATTCCATTACAAATGTGGATAGCAAAATTGGCTCTTCTTTTTCCTTTTGTTATTCCGTGAAATCTAACACCACAGAAGGTACAATTATAATGCTTATAAAAATTACATTCATCTTAATAGGTATTTCCCTTTTCTAGTAAATAGTGTAGCCCTTTGGAATATCTAAAGTACATTGGAAGGTGGTGCAATTTTAAAAATTATTTAAATTGCCACTGTTTTCAGATGATCTGTGTTTCATAATCAGAAGTGGCTTAAAGGATTAAGTACCTTTCATTTCAACAAAACTTAGTCTGAAGTATCTTTCTACTTTTTAGAAACTGGTTTAGTTGCTCGGGGAATCTTTGCTTTATATTTAAATGAAAACCAGTGTTATGCTTTGATTTTTTTTTTGTCAAATGATATGAAGTGTTTCACTGACAACCACAGACCAATAATATTTTGGCAAGTCTTTGCCTCTACCAGTATACTAGTAGCAGTTCACAGGAGAGTTTCTTATTTAAAATACAGTATGGTGCTGAGATCTAGATTTTAAAATAGGACTTTGCAGTTATTGTAGGTGAATCATCAGTTAAGTTTTTAGAAGAGTATCAACTATCTTAGGAATTGCACAATAATTATTACAAACTTCTAAGTTAGAAATAGCTTTAAAGTTATTTTCTTTAAAAAGTTGTGTCATAATTTTGTAAGAACAATAATTTCTACTGCTTGAAGAGTTAAAACCATGAAGTGAATTTTCCATTTTTAGACATCATGCTAATGGATAAAATATTCTTTAGCAGCAGATAAAAAATTATAATTTGATTGAAAGCATGGTGTGGCAGTTTAAGTATTCTTCCACTAATGCTGTGTTCATTATTTTCTAAAGGTTTCTTCTATAAACATATTTCATTTGGATTTGATATGACCTTAGTGGTGTTTTGGTATTTCTGAAAATTCTAAAAGCATTTGAGTTTGTGCAAGCCTATATTTACTAAAAGATATTTCTGTATAAGATAATATATGTACTGTTTATAAGTTTTTTACTTTGCCTTAAATGTATACAACATAATATTTATATAAAATATATTTCAAGACATCCGCTCTGGTTTTTTTGCAGTGAAATGCTTGAAATTTTCCACCTTTCCTTGGCTAACTCTGACTTCCACAGATAGACATGTTCTTTCATCAAATGAAAGGTGCAGTAATAGAAACATTACCATTTCCTTGTAATTTCTCATTTTCGGGAATAGTGGCTGTAAATTTCTGTCCTTCTGCATCATGAGGTTGTTATTGTAAATGAACAATGATAAACCAGATGAGCTAGCTTTGATAAATGAACTGGGCTAAAGCTGGGCACTGTCACTCTCCATTTTTTCTGTTTAAATCAGAGTGTCTTTGGGTCTTTTGTTCATGATACTTTAGTCTGTATTTTGAATTTCTTAAGTTGATCAAAGATTTCTTTCAGCTAATAATAGAACAAGCTGAAATAAAATCATTATTTACTTTACCCCCATGACCAGTTGGTAGGAAAATCCCCACTATCAGTAGCAGCTTTAGGCCAGTAAGTTTAGGTACAGGGCCTTATCCAGGCATTAAGTCATTCCAACTGTCTTTCTCCGGTGACTTTTTTTTTTTTTTTTAAATTTAGAAAAAGTGTTTGAAGTGCCCCAAGGGAGAATTCTGTAGTTGGGATTCCTTATGAGTTGTTACAGAGCTCTGATAGATTTCTAGCATAGTTTTTTTTTTTTTTTTTTTTTTGTGTGTGTTTATTTTGTCCTTTTGAAAGATTTCTGAAGCTGGAGAACTTGTTTAATGTTTAATTTCCTTTATGCCAGAGTAGAGAAGAGGAACACAGATTTGTAATGCTGGACATATTTGATTTTTTACAGTGGTTTCAGAAACAGTGGTTTCTGAAACAGTTGGAAAAAATGAAGTAGCATATCCTAAAGATTCTTATAATTTACTAATATTCATCTTAGAGAATTATTATTGCTAATATTCATCTTAGAGAATAAATTTCTCCCTTTTATGGAATTTCCCTCTTATGTAATGCAGGTGCTTTTAGGTTATACATGAACCTTAGTAATGAAAAAAACTTTCTTACTGGTATGAGTTATATTACTTGCTATATACCACTGAGATGATCACTAGCTTCACAGGGAATTTCCAGTAGTTCTTATTTTAATTTCAAATTCAGAATCAGTAGTTATTTCTCTTTTTGTAATCAAATTTTACTTGTAGGAATTGAGTTTGTTCTTTATTGTGTATAGGATTCATATAGCTAAGGAATAATGCAACTGAAAAAATGATATGGCAATAGAATTACAGGGATTTCTTTTTCTTTAGATTCTTCAGTGTTGTGATTATAACTTTCTTGTAAAGACTTGTTCAGGCTAATAATTGCTGGTTGGTTTTTATTTCATTTTAATACATATTTAAATATGAACTTGTAGCTCTTTGAGAAGTAACAACCAAAGTTTAATTTGGAGTACATGTGAGCTTCTTCAGGATGTGATTATGCAAGATTTTCCTGCAGAGATCTTCCTTCAAAGGCCGAAGATTGTACAGGCAAGAATTCACATAAAGTTTAAAGTTTTTATTGATATAAACTTTGCCAAGGATGAATTGATGCAAATGATTCAATTTGTTTTTAAGCAAAATAGTTAAACAGAAGTGCCTTCATGCTAACTCCAGGTGCATAGGAGAGGGGACATTGGCTATATATTGCAGTGTTAAAGTTTTTTGCTTGTAACTATGTATATTGCTAATCACTAATGAAGTGTTTTCTGAAGTAATACTTTGTTTCTTCTGAATTAGATAAATTTGTGTGGCTGTTGTCTGCACACCCTCTAATGGGCTCCCATAATGAAAGTGGTGACTTTATTGGAAATATTATGTGAAACTTGGCTTCTTCTTTAGGCCTGGTGGTCTTGCATTCAGTAATGAAACAGTAATTGAGCCTATTTATTCTTTGCTGTGATTTTGAAAAACACTTGGAAACATTTTTGAACTATATTTAGTGTAAGACTTGGTGGCATGGTTGTTCATGACAATTATTAATATTGAGGTCTTGATGTTGGTGGTTTTGTCTTTTCAGAGCCTTTTGTCTCTTCTAAACTTGGCTTTTGGAGGAGATGGGAGACACCAGTTGGCTTTGCAGGCTGTGTCATGCTTGCAACAGCTCTGCATCTTTTTGAGAAGTAGGCTTAACTTCCATAGAGATCCAAGTTTTTCTTCCTCAGAGCAAGGTAGGTGTTTTCAAGTATTTGAGATACTGTTGTTTTTACTACAGATAAGATTGTCTAAAATGGCAGAAAAAAAACCCAAACCAGAACCTTATAGCAAATTTAATCTTGTGAAATTATTTTGGTGTTCAGTGCTATTAATATTAATTAAAAAAAATTTGAGTACTTGCATTGTTTTAAAGTACTTATTCAGTTTTACTTTCCTGTTATTCCCCATTCATGAACTTCTCCCAGAATCCAATTGTTTGTATGTCAGCAGGGAAGGGATTTTTAACTAAAATGAAATTAAATCTGTAAAATAAAAGTGGGCAAAGTTTCAAAAAAGCTTTCAAGCTATTAGTACTTAACAATGTAGTTACTAATTTCATGAGCTATGTGAACTTTTTTTTTCTTATGCTGATGGCTAAAAATAGTTTAATCATTGTTTTGAATTTTGCAGTCATGAGGTCTTCTTCACAATGCTCTTAATGCTTAACTGTTGTAGCTTTAATGGTCTAGATTACTTATAATGGTCTTCTTTTTTCTATTTTGTCCTCTGAATTGAGTCAAAGCTTTGTTTCCATAAATTGGTAGTCTGGTTCTCTTCATAAGATTGCCCCTATATTTGGTGTCTTAATAAATGGTACTGGCTGCTAATTCAGTTATAACATCAAGTCCAATAGCCTTATCCAGACACTGTGTTTCCATTTTTAAAACTCAAGATTTATGATTCAGCTGGAATCTTCAGTGGTGTTTGCCTTGGAATTTGATTTCCGAACTCTGCTACTTGCCAGTGATCAGTTGTTCTATGCCATCAGTATTTGCATGGTGTTTTTTTCCATATCCTGCCTTAGTTACTTTTACTGTTTACTATATAGTATCTTTCAGAATAATGGATACTTCTAAGGGAAAATATGTTCTTTGTGTTACATAAAGGCACAGCTTCCCAGAATTCATCTATATCTTACTGTCAAGAAGCAAGAGGTGCTCCTCATTCTCAGAATCCATCACCTGGAAGCAGTAGTCCTCGGCCCTCTGTAATTGGACGGACGGTTCAGCGTCCTAGAGGAGATGGTCAAGATTGGGATGCAGTATCTTCTAGGTGAATGAAACAGGAAATAACTTATCCTTCAGTTAAAAACATTTTAATATAGGATTATATTATCAGCTCCTTTGTCAGTGTGTGGATTGTTGCAATGGTTTTGGTAACTTGTGAAGATTCAAATTGTGTTTATGAATTAAACCTTTCTTGAAGTGGTGTTCAGAATACATAAAAACACATCTATGTTTTGTACCCAGCCACCATTTTAAACAAATTCTCTTCCTATCAACTGTTGTTGCTTGTGCATGTATTTGTAAGACACAGAAAAGCATTTATTCAGTCTATTGCTGGAAAGTCAGGGATTTTTCTTTTTTTCAGCAGATGACCTCATAAGTTCTTTTAAGTGGAATGGCCATCCTGTAGGTAACAGTATTTAGTGTTGTCAAAAATGCTATGCTATATAAAGATTTCTATTGAAGTCTTTAAAATTTGTTGTTAAATGTGACAACAAATTTCAGTTCTATAATATGTAAATATTTGACTCTTACATGAAATTATAAATTATCTGTGTACCCTCAAAATGTAGAAGTTTTTGTGTGTGGTTTTGTGACTTGTCTTGACCCAACTTAAAGACTTAAAGCTGCTGTTCAAAGTACCAATGTCTTCTAGAATGTGGGATTTTAAAAGTCCCTGTAAATCTGTGTGCTTGTTGGTAGTTCATTTGAGTCCCTGTGATGTATGGGCTTAGTGACTGAGTACTTCCTAGGTATTTAAATAGACTGTGATGAGAATAGCTCAATTGTAAATACATCTTGACAGTCATATTAAGAAGGTATTTTTATTGAAGTGCAATATATTAATTTTTATCATGTATCTAATATGGCACTGTCAATGAATTCCAGGCTTTATGCCTTCTAGACCCTGGCCGTTTTCTGAAGCTGAACAGTTAACAGCTTAACAGCAGCTGATGCATATTGTGCAAGAGAGAGTGATGGCCTGGCTGTCAGTCTAGAAATGAAAGCTGCATAAGAATAAGTACCTGTTCAGGCAGTGATGAGACTTCTAGAAACCAGGGAGTGCTAATAGGGTCATTTTATGAGCTGCTTATGACTGTACACCTTTATCTTCTTGCATCCTGTGTGCTACAGTAGAGCTGCTCACTGCCCACAAATCTCATTTCTTACAAAAATTTAATTTAGCCATGTGGTAGCATAAAGAACAACATGATGTTGAATAGAAGATATGATAGAGAGAAATGACAGTAGTGTTGCTCTGATATTTCTGATTGTGATAAGGAAGAGCTTCTTTTAGTGAATCTTGTCTTTTTCTATGTAATTGTAATGTAAATTTGTTTATTTATTTGTATATTGTTATTCTATATGTAACTCTTCTTTTCCTTCTTCTTTAATCTTGAGACTCTTCAATCTGTCTGTTTGTCTGTTTCAAATTCTGCCTGGAAACTTAACCTTTCCCCTTCTGAATTGTTTTTGTGATTGATACCTCTCCTTCCTTTTCCTCTGGTAAGTGCAGCCATACCCAAACTACATATTGGTGAACTCTTGTGTTTTGCTTGTAGTTCTCTGTTGACTTTCTTAATCAGTCAGCATTTAACTTCTTATAGACAGACATCTTTTACATTTAATTGGACAATAGAATGTAACACAGTCATGCCACAATTCAGTTTCTTCAGCTTGTTTAATGATAAAAAAGGGAACCAATCAAAAGCCACTTACAAGTCATACAGGTTTTTAAAGGAAATCAAGATTGCTAAACATTGTTTGGGATAAGAAAACATTAAAAATATGTTCTGATTTTTATTAATTATAATGCTGATAGTGGAATTAGATTATTGTTGAAAACTAAAACAGTTATGAACTATATATTGTTCATAATATACGAACCATATATACTATATTTAATGATATATTCATATATCATAGATAAAATACTTAATAATTTTAAAAATGTCTTTAATAGCATTCTGTATACTTTGTTGTATATACTTGATAACATTTAAGGGTTTCTTGGACAAGGAAATACTTTGTGCTTTACAGTGGATAAGGTAGTCCTAAGGAGTAAACAGAGCTCATGCTTCGTAATTTTCCTTCTAAGGATTCTAGAATGGTTTCAATATAGTGAGTATAATTCAGGCTGAAATTTGATTTATTAAGTTGTGTTGCTTCAAGCCACTGATAGATTTTGTTCATCAAGAAAAAAAAAAAAAAGAATTTCAAATCAACTGCTATTTCTCATGCAATATTGTGTCTGTTGAATGTGTATTTCTTCCAGTACAGAGTGCTAAGTGATTTTGAAGATGATTGTCAAAATATTTGGCATTCACTTGTGATGCTACCTGTTCTGACATTAAAAAAAAAAAACAGCTAAACAAAATCTCCCTCTTCTTGCAACACTGGAAGATAGCAGAGAAAGTTTGGGATGGGAGGAAGGATATGCTTAAGGCAGGAGTCATGAAAATACTTAATGCTGTTTTTAACATCTCTACATATGTGTTTTCTCTTTGCAAGACTTAATTATATTTCTTTATTTTTTAATTTTTGTTTTAAGTGGAAACAGTACTCAAGCAAATGCAAACTCCAGAATCTCACTGCATTCCCCATTTGATGTAGGACATATTGACCTACCAGATACTGAAAATGAGGATACTTTGGAATTACAGATGAAGCAGCTTAGCCTTCCTCAGTTCTGTGTTTCCATCTTGGAAAATGCAATACCTCTTCTAAGAATAGGTGAGAAATTTTTGAGTTAAGTATTTAACTTGCGTATCTTTCCCATCTTTAATACAAGATACTCTTAAAAAGTTGGTTGATGAGGTGACTGCCTCAAACAAATAAGGCACAGATGACTACTGATGTACTGTGGCTAGTTGCAACAGGTCTTTACTAGGGACTTTGTTCAGGTCACAAAGCTTGAATCTTCTGACTGATTTCCAGAATTGCTGCAGAAATTTTAAGTGTTTTTTACTGACAGTGCCAGGAAGTCAGTATATGGTGGAAAAATGGTGTGTCAGGATAAAATGGCATTCAGGAAGATGGAAAAATAACCACTCTTAACCAAAGACGTTCTCCAAAGAATCTGTTCAAGCATGGAGTTTTCCTCCTGCTCAAGAAATAATAAACAAACAGTCTAGTGAAAGGCTTGTTTTTATTCTTACAAATGCAGTAAAAATGGTTTAAGGAACATAAGTAATGATAGTCTAATTGCAAATTTTAATTTATAGAGGTTCTAAATTGCAAAGCCCTTTTGGGGGACAATCTTTTTGCTCTGAGGTTGTCTAAAATGGTATTTAGCTGTAAAATGTAATATAATTGAAAACAGGTATTGGTAAATGTGGTGAAGGTTTTAAATATAGGAGATGGAAATGTGCATCTATGTATGATTAGGATACTAAAAGTTAGAGGCTTCTACTTATAAAAATTCTATGAAATGTGTATGAAAATTATTCAATTCTTTTTTTTGTTATAAACCAACGAAAATGAATTAAAGTTTGGTTTCTCCCTTTCATAATAATGGTATTTAAATATTAATTAGTCACAAGCACATTCATGACTTCTAGCATCTTTTATTTATAATGTAAAACTGCAGAAAATATATCTTCTATCTTTTCCATTTCTGGTGCCTGTCATTTCGAATCTGCAGAGTTAAAAGTTTTTCTACATTTCAAGGTTCTTTCAATCTTATCATAGAATTAAAATAGTTTTACTTTCTGGAAAGGTGGACCTGTCTTTGTTTATCTTTCCCTTAGTTTTTTTACACTTCTTTAACTCTCCTTGGTGATAGTTCTTCATTCTTCCACTGTGCTGTAATGAGGCACAGATTGTAAGGAAACTAATATTTTTATCCTGTTCCTGTTGATCTGAAAGCCTGTGATCTGAAGGCACACTGTGAGACAGTGTGATATTGTGAGACAGTAACACACAGTTTCTCATGTGGTTATATTTTTGGTTGTTATCTTTAGTAAAATCAACAGACATTTTAATGAACATTATTATCGACTTATATGGTATAGTGTAAATTTTAATCTAGATGTTTAAATTACTGGGTAAAGAAAAAAACAGTAAGCTTCCTTTTCTTCCTTCCTTTTCTTTTGCAATATGATGTGTATTTTAGTTAAGCTTCAATTCTATTCTTTGTGGAATTGTTCATTGGAATTTTTCTTCCTTTGTGCTGATCTGCCTTGTAAGCAAAGTGATTGCAGAAATCAGTAGTGGTGTGGACTTGTTTTGGTTTTGTGGGGGTTGTTTTGGGGGTATTTTTTTTTTTTTGTTAAAATGGAGAGATTTATTAATTTAAATTGGCCTAAAACCAATGGAAAACAGAACTTCTGTGAGATAAGTAAAACCAAGCTTTCAAAAAGGCTTTGTGCCATTTTCTGTCATTTCTCACCCAAAGCAGATCACTGAAGCTACAAATTGCAAAAGCTGTGGTCATTATCACTACACATCTAGGCACATAGAGAGATAAATTTTTTTTCCTCTAGTATATCAACAAGGCTTCTGCAGTGTGTAAAATTTACAAGAGATAGAAAAATCCACAAAGAAATAATTGTTTAGTTATAACAAACAAGTACAGCTTTATCTTCTTTAAACAGATTTTGTTTTGAGGATTTTGAGGCATGCAGAATTTTTATCTTAGTTAAAAGATACATTGAAAATTCAATGCTGTTGTGTGAAATCCATCTATGACTTTAAATAGAAACATACCATCAACAAGTAACTAAGCCAACAGTTGCACTACATTGATTATTTAAGGGAAACTGTCACCGTATGGTTCCTTAAGATGTCAGACAGTTTTGGCATCTTCACTTGTGTGAGGTTGAAAATATTTGGTCTGGCTCCAGATATTCTGCCTTGTTCTTCACAAAACCTTCTAACTCCTCTGTTTTCTCATTATCTGGGTACATTAGGAGGAGGTTTATATTTGTAGTAAATGTAGGCTGTAGATTTCTAAGCTCAGGCCAAGTTTCTTTGTGGCCACATATTCAAGCTTAAAATTGTACAAAGGATAAAAGTAACTAATGGTCCAGATTAGCCTTGTTATTAAGAGACATTCAAAAGAATAAATGAAAATTAATAAAAACCAGCCTACAAGCAAAGGGGAAACAGAGAATTGTGCAAGTAGCTCAAGAGGGTATTCATCTCTATGTCTTTCAAAATATCTCAAACAAAATAATCGTTGAAGAAAGGCACTCCTATACCAAAAATGCAGGTCAATGGGAATAGGTAATATATACAGAAGATTTGTAACACTAGAAGAATAAATGAAAATTAATAAATACCAGCCTACAAGCAAAGGGGAAACTGTTACAGAGAATTGTGCAAGTAGCTCAAGTGGGTATTCATCTCTATGTCTTTTAAAATATCTCAAACAAAATAATCAGTGAAGAAAGTCACTCCTATACCAAAAATGCGGGTCAATGGGAATAGGTAATATATACAGAAGATTTATAACACTACTGTCTGGCTGGGGGCAATTAGTGACTTTATTATGAACTTTAAAAAAGTCTGTAATCAGACTTACAGCTGTAGTAAAGTTCATGATTATTTTCCTAAATAATTTTGCGATAGGTTTTAAGGAAGTTCAGGTTTTTTCTAAGTATACAATTGCTTTAATCTATTGTGACTTTGGCTGGTTGTTGTCTTCTCTGATTCAGAGCTACTAGTTGTTGAGGACAGTTAGCATTAGTTTTGTAGAAGCATACAGGAAAACTAAAATACCAGAATTTCATATGAGTAATAATCTTTTGTTTATTTACAGTGGTGTCTTCTGAATATCAAAACATAATATTTTGTCTATATTTGAATTTATCCTTTCATTTGTGTTCGTAGGCAGTAGAAGAGTGACAATGGAAGTTCTTGAATTGCTTGTGGAAGACATGTCCCTTATTGGTGATGCTATTTCTGATAACGTTTGGGAAGATGACAGCCTTTTTGCATTGGAATTGGTAAGATTCTTCAGGTTTTGATCAGCCATATTTGTCTCCTTTGTTAAGCTTCTGACATTTTCTGCAGTGATTTGTATATCTAAGCTTCTGCTGAGCTGTGTATTTGAAAATTTTAAGTAGTTTATTACTAGTTCTATTGATGGCATTTTTTAAAATGTAAGTTCTTTTACCAGACAATATGTAGAGTTTCACTTCAAGCAGCCATTGAGAGAAACATGTAGGGGAGGGAAACTGAGGGAAAAGCGGTGACTACAAATGCTGGACACCAATTTGATGTACATAACAACTTTCCCTTTCTTTATTCCTTATAAACTATCTGTTTAAAATTAGAGAGATGTTCAGATCCAAGACTGGAATTCTAAGATACATGCTATCCATTTCTTACACAGGAGCTATAGATCCCTGCACAAATTTCAGGTATCTTAAAAATGTTGCTTAGCTGGGAAAGAAAGGAGAGGCCTTTTTGGCCCAGTGGAGATTCAAAGTATTAAGGTGCTGTTGACTAAATATTTTAAGTTGCTGAGCACAGCTGAGAGTAGTTATATACATTAATTATAAAACTAGTGAAAACAGATAAAATTATTATCACTTGCTTTTTTGAAGACAAGTGAAAGGTGAAGCATAAGGTAGCATGGCTCAGTCATGTAACAAACACACCAGAGTTGCAGACTGAAAATTGTCTAAAGACTTGAATTAAATGTACTGTTAAATGCACTTGACTTGTTAGAATTCATGAAAATACTGCTGAATAAGAAACAATAACAGCTGCAATATTAATTAATTAAAATATTGCTTTAGGCTTTCGTATTCTCTATTTTATAATTGTTAATATTTAAATTTATAGGACCTATTCGTGAATGAGATTTTTTTCTTTTATTTTAATCTTCCAATCTGTGAAAATCTGTTATAATTGATCAACATCACATCAGTGCTGAAGATTCCTTGCAGAACATTTAATCTCAGAAGCTTAATATCTCTTCATCTACTTGTTTTATGATCTGAATCAGTATATTTCATTACTTATGAACATGTCAAACGACAGTAGAATATATTATATATATATATACACACCATACTGATTATTATTAGTAGGATAATGTTTGTTTCCTGGCTACTAATAAACAAACCCCTGCAAATAAGGTAGGTAATGGTGCACAGTTATATTAATCTTTTTTTTTTTTTAATGGGGGGGGGGAAGAAAAAAGTTTTGCTTTTTCCTTTGAAAATCAATGGGGATAAAAAACTCTTTGATGTTTTCAAAGCTACTGTGAATTGGTTTGGGGAGGTTTGTTTTTTTGTTTTGTTTTGTTTTGTTTTTTTTTTTCAATTTTAAGGTAAAGCTTTATTAGCGGGTTCAACTGAGGACTTAATATTTCCTTATTAAGACTGAACTTCAGGTAAAATTTCAGAAGGTAAAATGTGTAGTGAGCAGAAGTAAAGGTGGTGGGGGGAGAGAGAAAAGTGGGAGAGAAAAGGGGAAGGAGCAACCAGGAATGGGTAATTATTGGGCAAAGTATTTAGAACTAATAGTGAAAGTAGACTGAGGTCTAGGACTAATGCATAGGTGACAAAAATATTGCAATGTATTTCGCAGCATTTATGCAATTTTAGTTTATGTGGCATAATTTTGCTGATGATACTGCAGGTGCTGTGTAAACACTGTAAATAAACAGTGATGATTCATTTTTTTCTAATTATTGTATTTCTGATTTTGTTTTCAGAAAGACAAATTGCTTCTGGTCTTGGGTTTGCTTGGAGAAACTATATTATATCACAAAAGCAATATAAGTGCAGAACAGCCCAAGGTGATGCTGGTGCATCACAGAATGGCATTTATTAGTATTTCACTCTTCACTGTTAGATTGCTCCAAGTACTTCTCCCTGTAGAAAAGGTATGTCATCACTAATTATGAGTGATTGTCTCTTGATTTTGCATTTTAAGAGGGCAGCAAGAGATACCTTCCTCAGGGGTGAATACTGAGAAAATAGCCTCTTGAACAGAGAAATTAATCTGATTTGCACTGGGTGATGTATGATCGCAGATGGCAATTTTGTCTGTTCTTCATTTACCAGTGTATTCTGCAGATTACAAATCTTAAAAAAAAATAAAATAAACAGAACATTTTTAATACAGTTTTTTAATGAAATTTGAAATTCAGTATTCTTTTTTTTTCCTGTAGTGTTTTTTTTTTCTGATATGATGTATGGTTTGCAAGGCTCTGCTGCCCTCTGCTCGTTTGTAGTATGCATGCAAGTAAGAGTAGGATTACGTAACATGTAAAATCATCACTCTTATTCTAATGGAATGTAGTAATCAATTACATTTTGTAAATTGGAGTGATTTTAATTGTTCTTTGCTTCCAGTACTCTTTTAAAATTCTGTTGTACCTCTTGGTTTTTTTTTTTTTTTTTTTTTTTTTTTTTTTTTTTTGACTCTTTTAATATTCTGTTGTACCTCTTGGGCTTTGTTTTCTTTTTTTTTGTGTTTTTTTTTTTTTTAGTGTGGAGGGGATTTTTTTGTTTATTTCAGTTGGGAAGGTCTGATGAAGTTTTTGTGTGATGGAAAGTGTTAGATGTTTAAACCTGAATCAGTTGTAATTTTGGACCAGTTTTTAGTGGATTGTAGCTTTTCCTAAATATTAGTCCATCGGATTAGAAGATTTCAGTTACTGGGGGTTTGTCACAAATATTAAGTCTTGTACCTGAAAATAAGTGTAGATGTACTAATCTAATGACTTTTCACGGTTTTTGTCTTTTATGTTCTTGTGTGCCTAATGCAAAGTTTCCATTCTGTGTATAACAAAGTTACTGTGTTTGAGGTCAAAATTTAAGTTGGAAGCATGTTCACTTTTAATTAAAAATAAAAGAAAAAACCCAAAGCAACAAGAAAAATCCCAGTCCTTAGTTTGTAATATGACCATGTTGAATTGTGGACAGCTTTTTAAATACAGAAATAATTGTGGTTTGTGTACTCTCTGCCATCTCGTGGTCAGACAGTGAATTGACTCTGGCCAGCAGTGTGCCGTGCCTGGATCATACACAATTTCTGTGACTGGTTGCAGGTCTGATATTAGGAGTGACATCTAAATAACTATCACTTTCAATGAAGAAAAAATAATTCTTCATATAAAACTCATTTAATGAAATGTGTTTTCTAAATTTTCAGTAGCAGCAGTAATGATTGTATTTGTTGAATGACTGCAAGTGGTATTGTTGGTTTTACTGTATTTTCAGGCTGTTATTCTGACAGTTGCTTTCTTTTTCAAAGGCGAGTAAAGTTACACAAAAGAGTTTGCTGAATGCTTTGTTCCTTCTCTCACTGGATATGTCATTCTCCTTGGAATACCCAAGCGTACACGAATCCGTTGCAGCCTATCTGGAGCAGATGAGTACTGAGAACTACAGTATTTATAAACAAGTTTCAGAAGCTGCATATTCAATTGAATGCACTTGTACCTTTATGGTTGAAGCTCATAAGGAGGTGTGAAACTTTATTATATAAAATATTTCCTGTTGGCAAATTTCTTTCCTCACTTTCTTTTCTCTCTAGTAAAAATTAAAGTCTAACATAGCAGAGGAAGATCCCCAATATGAGTATTCTGTATGATACAAGGTGTAGTTAATTTATATTTGTTTTCATTAATACTAGTCATGATCTTGGTAAAAAATCTTATCTGAGGTACAAAGAAATAAACAATTAGAAATTGGAAGAAGGCACAGGACCTCTTATGAGCAAAGAAAGGAGCAGCAAATACTCTGCTTATTATATACATATACATATACCTGTATATCAATATATATCTTTATATATAATATGCATTTATATATTCATACAGTACACTATTTATTTTATATCTATTAAAATATATAGTGTGGGTGCATGTGTGTTGTTCAGGAGTTAAATATATAGTTCAGAAAATTTTAAATCCCTAGTACTTTGGCAATTGCAGCTTTAGTAAACAACAACTAGACTGGCTGAGGTTTGTGTTTTTCTTTGTTATGAAGACAACGGCTTTATTAATTAAGAGATTCTAGCACAGTACTGAAATATACTTCTCCATTATCCAAATGGATAAGCAATTTTGCACAATGCTGGTTCTATTGATACTAATATAGGTGAATATCATACAGAATATAAATAGTGCTCTCTTAAATCAGAGTTAATCTATCCTTTGTCTAGTCAAGTTCTGAAGTTAATAGAAGCATTACTTTGCTCATAAAATGCTCTTTACAATGAAATTAACTCCATCCAATTTAAATGGCTCATGTTTAATGTATTTCGTTACCAAATATGATGAAGACATATGCACTTAAATTTAAAAAAAAAATCTAACTTGCTTATTAATAGTGATATGTTAAAAGTTTAATAGTTAAATCTTTTATTATATTCCTCTCACATAAAATGCATATTGATAAAAAAATACTGATTTGAATAGTGTTAGTGTTCATGCTTTAGACACATTATTCCTACTGAGTTTAATTGAAGTTTATTGGGACTCAGCAGCTGAAGGACTTTCAGCTCCCCAGAACAGGTTCTAATTTTTTTTTTTGTTGAAATGTTTTGGATTATTTAATTATAAACTCTGTGAAAGACTGGACAAAAACCTACTTAGTATTCAATTATGATAAATTTGAAAATATTATGCAGTAATATTTGATACTTTTAATTTTACTGATTTTGTTAGTTTCATTCTTTTTCTTCATTTTATTTCACAGGGGGACAAGAATCTTTCTGAATTACTAGAACTGGCAGATCAGGCTTTGAGTAGTCTACCCTTCCACCTACACTTTCCCTTGCTTCAAGAATGCATTCACATATGCTCAAATATGTAAGTATATTACTATTTAAAACTCTGCTTGAGAAAATGTGTTTTTTTTTGTTTTGTGGAAAAGGTTTCTCAAGTAGGAACTCATTTCTTTATTCCTTGTAGGAACAATTATTTTCTTTTAGCCATTGAACAGACTGCTTTGTGCCATTCTCTGGATTTCTTGAAAACTGAATTTCAGTTCCGAAAAAGTTAACTATATTCTATGTGATTTATAAGGAAGCAGTCTTAAACACTTTGACTTGCCTTTCAGATTTCTTGAAAATCCTTTGTCCTGAGTATATTTGTATAATTGACTTTTATTTTTCTTTCAGAAATCCTAAAGGACTTTCTTTATTCAAGATGCTTTATATTACAACATGGCATCTCATTTATTAAATAGCATATTTTTATTGCTTTTACGATTTTTCCATGTCTCTAGTTAGAGAATAAGTTACGTTATGGTGCCTGAAAAAGTTATCGAAGAACAAAAATTTAATTATATACTGATTCAGAACTTGACTTTAGGGATGTTTTTCAAAGGAGACTACATTTAAGAGCTTTCATGTAATTGTTCTAAATGATGAAATGTAAAAATGTTTTTCAATGTTCTAATGCTTTTAGAATTTATCATCGTTTGATTGATGTTTCAGGCAATAGGAAATTCAATTTTTAACTAATACCAATTCCCATCATGATAGTGAGATGGACTTTAACCTCTATAATGAAAAAATTCTAAAAGCACAGGTGGTTTTCATAATCATATATATGATCAAAGGTATCTACTGAAGCTCAATAGAATTTTATGTTTTCAGATGAACATCAATTTTTTTAGGCTCTTAATTTTGATCAGAGAGTTTTGAAAAAACTATGGTCTTTGATTACCTACACGTTTAAAAAAATAAAAATATACAAACACAAAGATTGATGCTATGAATTTGGCAAATGTGTTGTCATCTCTGAACTTTTTACTGTTTTCCAGAATGTATACCATTACAGGAAGTATTTTTCAGAGATTATCCTGAAATTTAACGAGAAAATATTTGTAGGAATCTTTAGGTACTGTAAAATAAATTGGTTTAATTAACTATTTTTTTATTTTTAGTTGGAAGTCTGCTGAAGCCAACTCATTGCTTCAGGTGGAGGGTCAGAAGTTGCTTCTCCATCTATTGTCTCATCCTTTGTTGAATATAAAAGCTGAAGCCTATCTCTGCTGTTTGGAAGTGGTTAAGGTTTGAATTAATGCTTACTTAACACTCTTGGTGTTGCACTCAATAATGCATGTTGTATGGTTTTGTCATTAGAAGCATTTTTAATACAAATTCTCTTTACTGTGCTATATGCTGAAAAATCAGCATAGGCCTGGGCTTGCAGTTTGCTGTTACATTCTTGATATTAAATCTACTTGGTTAGGTTAGACTTCAGGTACTGCACTTAAAAATGATACGTAAAGAACAGGTAAATCCTTTTATATACTAAAATACTCCTAATGTTGTTTGTATTTTGTTTTCTTTGGGGTTTTTTTCCCTGTTATGGAGCCATGTTGTGTGTGTTTTGGGTTTTTTTACATGGGTATTTTGTCATGGCCTTAGTTTTTTGTAATGATAGCCCAAGGGATAAAGAGCATGAACTTCCTGAAAGTATGGCTGTACTCTATGCTGGGAAATGGCAGTGTCATATTTATCGGGTCATTTTAGGTATTCAGTAATATTGGCTCAAAAAATAAAAATAATTTTTGTGTTTTCATATAATACTTGATTGGAACTTTAATTTCTATTATGGACATAATCTGCACCTGGTGTGCTTGTAGCACAATCCACTAATGTATTGATATGCTGGAACTAGTCTCTCTGAAAAAAACCCTTATCTCTGCTGAATGACACTTGTCTCTTTTTGCAAGATTTTTACCAGCCTGTTTTAGGTTTTTCTTATTGTAATGTAATGCCAAACATTGTCTTATTTAGTGCAATATAAAGTTTTAAAATTTATTTTCATAATTATTCAAAATAAAGCCAAAATTATTTTCTATTTCTTAGTCTTGTGCAGTAACAGGAGTTTCCAATCAGTGATCCAAACAGATTGTGTTTTTTCCAGGGCTGTCATGTTTAGCTTTCAAAACTAGTCCTCCAAAGGGCATAGAAAAAGTCTTTTACTGCATGACAACTTTGGTCTGTCTATAAAACAAGACGTGATAGTGGAGACTGACTTGAATTTTTAAACTAACCAACTTTATTTTCTCTGAAGGACTGTCTAGGTATCCATCATATTGCGAAGCCCGTGCCTTCAGTCTGCCAGGGAATACATTTTCTTCTGCACCCTAAAGTGTTGTATGAAATCTGCACATTTGGCCTTCAGGAAGATAAGAATGAGGTACGGTGTTTGCTAGCTGCCTTTGTAAGTTGGTGTGCATGCAGAGTAGGTGTTGATATTCTCCATAGTGGTCTAATGCTTACTTGAAGTTTTGACCAAATATGGTTTCTTGCATACAGGAAAGCTATGCAAATAGTAAGCTTGTAGTAAATGGAAGGATTTTTTATACAATTAATTCAGAGACAAGATAATACTATGTGCATAGGATGCTAGTAACTGTAATAAATACTAATGAAAAATGGAATAAGCTACCTTTTTACTTTTTTCCTGTAATATTGAGCCCTAGTAAAATGTATGTATGATGAAAAAGTATGTATGGTACTTCACATTTATGGGAAACATGAACTTTGAAGTCTCAAGTTTTGTAAAAGTGGGGTAACCTCAAGTTTTGTAAAAGTGGGGTAACCTCTGAAATGGCTGAGAAACAAAAAGACACTTTAAATCTGCAAGTCTCTGCTATATAATTGTATTTCACCACCACAAACATCTGTGTTTAAATATAGTTACCGGAGTATTATAGAATTGTTCTATAATGTAGGATAGGACCAAATTTCCATTGGGTTAACTTATATGTATGACTGCTTAACATGTGTCCACTGGCCTATAGAGCTAAGTAGGGAGTTGTGAGAGGACATAAAGTTACCTCTGTTCTTTATAACAACTCCTTTATACCTGAGCAATAACATCCCTACAGTCAGAAAGGATACTGACTAACAAATTATTTATATATTTTTAGCTTCTCTTCTGGAATGAGACTTTTTTTTAAATTCAGTATTAGGCACAGTTCCATTTAAAAGTGATTTTTTTAGATGTGAGCATTTTAAAGAGAGAAATAAAATGTCTGAGAATGTGCTATATGTTTATGCCTTGAACGTAATTTATCTTTTGCAAGGAAAGCATTTATTTTGGCTACTCTATTGGATATGTTATTAAAAAGACTGAGAGTTTTCTGTATTAGTGG
This sequence comes from Onychostruthus taczanowskii, assembly GCF_017590055.1. Taxonomy (NCBI): domain Eukaryota; kingdom Metazoa; phylum Chordata; class Aves; order Passeriformes; family Passeridae; genus Onychostruthus; species Onychostruthus taczanowskii. Next base: position 1,361,979 of record NW_024498795.1, read on the forward strand.
TTGTTCAAGCAAAAGAAATACATTTCAATTGATGCAGAATTTAAGAAATCAGAGATAGTGCCTATTTACAAATTTGTCACATTTTGTTTCCTACCTTACAGTGCATTTTTATTATATTTCTAACAAAATAGATGAAGGACATTGTATCCAAGTATTTTTTTAATTTATATTACTTCTTGCTGTATAACTGCTGCTTAAGTGTTCATGAAGTATCAGTTTAATCTTTTAGGCATGTGACATTGAGAAAAAAATTGACAAAAACCTTGTATTTCAAGTTTGGCTTGATATTTGCTATATGATTCTGTAAAGCCAGTCTTTCTCTAAAGATAGGCTAGAGTGATATTATTAAAGGCTATCCTTGTTGCCCGGGGTGAGAGCATTTTTAGCTCTGGCATAAAATGCACGGTTTTAGCTGCTGAAGGTAGGTGTTTTCACACTATGTAAGGACTAATTAATTATGATAAGCTGGGCTTTTTTCCTATGTTCTCATTGCATTAATAATTTTAGCTTGTAAATACTCTAATATTACATGTTATGTAGATTATATACTGGATATGTTAATGCAGTGTAAGTGCTGTATCATACAGCTTTTTTGGTTTTGATAGAGAACTTTAGATTAATTATGATACAGCTTGAAATATTCGGTAGCCGCCTTAGTTTGACTCTTTGCCTCAGGAAAGTGAAATGGCCACGTAACACATAACTTAAAGCCACATAATGGCTTTAAGTCTCTTGTCTTTCTTGTATTTCAGAAGCATATAATAGACCAGGAATAAAATGCCTCAGAAGGCAAGGTCAGGAAAGAAGAGAAACAGAATTGCTTTTACCTGCAGGATAGAGGGACCAATAGGTGTAGAAGTTTTAAGTAATGATTTATTTTATTTCGAAAAGAGAAACCAGAGTTCTAAGGAGAAAATAATTATGTGCTGTTGAGGCAGAACTATTTGTGTGTTTTCTCTTGGAGGCTTTTCGAACAACTTAATATGTAGTTGAACTGGCAATTAAGTGTAGTATTCTGCAGTAAACATTTTTTGTCTTTGAGATGTTTTTGTATAACATTTCCAATTACAGCATTGACAAACTGACTTAGACACATTGGTGGTTGCATTAGTGGATTGTTTTTTTTCTTATTGAGCAGGTGAACTCTACAGCCAAGGCCATTCTGATACATCTGTTGCAAGGACGGTTAATGATGGAAGTAATGACTTGGAACAAGTTTATTGAGGCCCTCTGTCCTGTAATTCCTGTTTTACAGGTACTTCTAAGTGTTTTAATCTGAATTTGGTGTATGCAATCACATATATCAGGTTAAATAACAGATAGAAGTAGCAGATGGAAAATAGATAAACAGTAGCATACATACAGATTTGTTCTATCAGGTGTCAATTGGAGAAATATTTTATAGGTGTCCTAATATAGGTGTCCTAGCCTGGTATTACTTGTGCATGAAATTTGAAATATTGTAGCACAAATAGCCAGTACTGACTGGGGCTTAAAAGTTTTGAAGATATAAGTGGATAATGCAATGACAGATTAAAGCATTCATAATTACTGGAATGTCTCCCATGTCTTAAATTTGAAAACTGTAGCTCCTCTGTAATAGTTTTCTGATCAAATACACACTCAAAAAATAGCAATCAGCCTAAACTATTTTTTATTGGTTTTTGATTTTTTTTTTCAATATTACAGAAATATCTCTTGAACCTTAGTTTTCATGTTTCCAACAACGTACAAATTTAATTTTCATTATTTTTATTCTCAGCTTGATCTAAATGGAACTTTTGCCTTTCTCAGTTGGATTTTCAGCGTGATTACTTCATCTGGATTCTTTACTGTTCTTTTACTAGTACTTGAAATTTCCGTATTGTGGTCTGCTCTTAGTCTTCCAGATTAGATATTTTGCTGCGTTTGCTTGGTATCTGGTTTTTTTGCTTTATTTCTCAGCTAATAAATTCAAGTATACCTTTTGTCTTCATTTTCTCCAAAAAATCACACTCAATATTTATACCTACTTACTTGTTTCCCTGCTGTGTGTTCATTAATTGCCTGCACCTCAGTATTGCCCTATTTTGAAAAAGTAGCTTATATAACTTTTCTCTATATGCAAGTTGCACAAAAATCAAGGCAAAAATGAGGAGAAATTGCAAATAAGATGGGCCGTGAAATAGATGGCTAAGAAAGAAAAATATGTAGAGGAAATACACTGAGAACTTAAAGGAGAAGGGAGAAGGGTTATTTCAGAGCTTTCTCAACCAGTCATTAGAACTTTTTTATGTTACCTGCATATATATTTTACAAGTGATTGACATTCAAGATCAAATAGTTGGGGATATAATATAAGATGTAGGCTAAACATGTGAGAAATGTTTGTGAGTAGAATTTCCCTCTATTCTGTAGCCTGTAGTGGCTTTGTACAATAGATACCACAGTAGGGTATACCAGAGGTCTGTGTTTACCAGATGCATATAAAATGCATTGTATTTTGCTCTACTTTTAAAAGTTTGTAATATCACTACTTGATATAGCTGATTTCCTTTTGTCTGTGTGCAAAAACGCTTTGATGAAGATCTGAAAATAGGTAGAATTTAATGTTTTAAAATAATTTTCTTGTAGGGACTAAATTTTATTTATGGGAATGGAAACTGACTTTATAGAGCAGAATCATGTTAACAGATTGAAGGGTGAAGATTTGGTTCAAAGCACCTCCGACCCATGTAAAGAAATTTTTACTTTAATTTATATACAAGATGATTTATTAATTTTTTTTTCACAGAGAAATATTAATCTGCAGAATTTGAATGTTTTCTTAAAAATAGCTGCATAGTTGTTTTTTTTTTTTTTTATGCTGCTCTTTCCACACTCTCCTTTAGCCCCTAAAATGGAATTAATTACCTTGTCTAATTTGCTAAGTTAATAAGTGGATTTTTTCCAGTAATTCTGGAAATTTCTGTTTGCTGTTTGTTTCACTTAGGGTTATGCTGACACAAAAGATACTTTAGGTAAATGCATCCTCTCTTTGAGTGAAACAACGACTGACAAAGGAGAGGGCATTCTCCCGGGAACTCCCAGACTACAGGCTGCTCTGCGCCTTCTCTTCTCAAAAAAGCAGCTGTGAGTAATGCTCTGGAGTGTTTCAGCACATCATCTCATCTTGATGACAATAATGTCTTCTCCTAAATGTTGATTTGAAAGATTGATTAATGAATTCTGAATTTGGTACTTCCACCACATATTAACTTTTAAAATGAATTAATTTCTAACTATATGGCTGAAATTTTCCAGTATGAGTGCTTTATATATTTATTTTAAGTATTTGTTCATTTAGGGTTCGTTCTGTGGCTGCTAAACATTTAGCATTCCATGTTCTTAGTGAAGAAGGGGCAAACCTGAAACGCCCGTGCCTGGATGGTAATGTCCTTTCCAGCATTTCAAACTTATTTATTATAGAGGGAGCTATGGAGCTAAAATTGGATGATAAAATGAACTCAATAATTAAGGTTGGTAAACTCTCTAATTTTGCTCTTCTACCTGTTTAGTCTCTGAATTTCCACTTTCAGAAGTTGCAATTTCATACAAATTGCCTTGTTTCATAGAAAGAAATCTGTTGATGTATTCTTTCTGTGTGCACTGAAACAGTAGTTCTTATGCTACCATTTGCAACACTAAGAAAAAAGTCGTTCCTCTTTTTGTTCTCTGCAGGAATGATTTAATTGCAGAGAAGACAGGCTTAGTCTCTTCATAGCAATTTCATTCTGTGTGGATAGATTTTTCTCACATATTTTTTCCCCACAAAAATAATTTTTACTAAAACAGGTGCAAATAATTTTTAATATGAAATATTTTAAAACAGATTGCAAACTTATATCTGTGTTTACTTAATATTGCTGCTGTTGCAAAGTTTGAAGCAAATAATGAGTTTATGACTCAAGGGAATACCTCTCTTTTTTTCTTTCTGATTTCTCATCTCCCTTCCATTCTCCTTTCTTCCTTCCCCTCAATACTTTCTGATTAACAATATGATAAGCAAGTGCTTAGATGCTTGACTCTATTGCCATTAAAAGTCAGTCCCCTTCATAAACTTAAAAGCATGTTCTAGCATTTCAGCATAGTGTTAAGATTTCCGTAGGCCTACATAAATTAGCCATTATTTGTTAGAATTCTGCAGCTATGATGCACTAGAAACTGGTTTTCATATTCCACAGATGTTATTAGAGATTTATTGCAAAAAGATTGTAACCTAATCCATTCCTCTTACATTTATGTAGGATTTAATCAAATACATTCTAATAAATAATTAGGATATTTTTCTTTTCTACTTCCTGTTAGGAAATTTGGCTGGTATCTTTGTTTCATGGTAGTATCCTGGATGCAAATCTAATATGGTTTTACTTTTAGGCAGAAACTGTTGAAAAGCTGTATGACATTTTGACTTCTGATGCTGTTGACCTAGTTTTACGGAAGTCTGCAGCTGAGCAGCTGGTTGTTATTTTAGAAGGTAAAATTCTTCTGAAAATTTGTGTTCATGTGCTGGTCATTTGTGAGCTTGAAGTTTTGCTAGGTTGTCTGCATGCTTGTGCTAAGGGTCCTCTTTGTAATTTTTATTATGTGAATTTTGGTAAAAAGAAGTGGTTGAATTACAATGCAAGTAAGCAATCTAAGAGCATTATTTCACTTGGTGCATAACTGTCTTTGATGTCTTTACTGTATATACTCAAACTCTAATTCAAGGAATTTGGATTCTAATGAGAGTACATAAGTTCTTTACAATGGAAGGTGAAATCTTAGATAATATTAAAAATACTGTCAGAAAAATTGACACAAAAATAGGGAAGTGTATCTCCTTTGTCTCATAAAACATATGTAGTTATGACTGCAAAAATTTTCAGATGTCTCAAATTTGAAACAAAGCATAGGATGAAATTGTGAAGGAAAAAAATGCAGTTTTATCAGGACAAATTGCATTTGAAGGATCACTTTTAATTAAAAACAAACATTTTATTAAAAAACAAACCAACCCAACCAATTCAAATGTCATACCTTTCTGCAGTTTATGTTGTTGAATCTTCTTAAACCAACTACTCTAAAGGGTAATATCAGTGGAAAATACTTTCATGGTGATTAAGTAAATACCATTTTCAATTCCATATTAAACTGTTAAAGTCTTTTAAAATATTTGAAGTGACATCCTTGTTTGACTAAAATTGAGTTGCAGTGGGATACCTGTAATTTTTCAACATAAAATTCTTGTGGGAATTTATGTAACATATTTGAGAATCTGGTGTTCAAGAGGCTACTATAGTCAGGTAAAAATACTTTGAGAAGTCTTGCCTTGCTAGAGATCTGTATTACTGTTGATTGATTGGCAATATTAGAGACTTATTATAGATAGCAAGAGTTTGTAATCACATTAAACAATATTAATATTAACCATTTTGATATTAAATGCATGCAGAACCAGTCATTCTTGCTATCTTTTGCTTTTCCTACAGATACCAAAATGCATGACATTCTGAAAAAGTTAGGTGTGATAGAAAAGATATTGGCCTACCTTAATGAGTGTGTACACGTGGATGGCAAGGTAAAAGTGTTGTTAGAGGTTCTTCTGCAAGCATTGCACAGCATGACAGTCGTAGAGTCTGCCTTTTTCTGCACTTGCAACACTGGTCTTCATGCATTGACACAGCACTTGATGCAAGTGTTCAATAACAATTATAATTAAAATATGTATTTTGTTCTCGTTTTGATAATGCTAAGATTCTTTTAATGAGAGAAGATCGGTTTCCCTACCTGTGAGAAAAGATTTCCTGAGAGTTGTGTATGCGAGGTTCCGGAATGAACCAAAACTTCCCTGAAAGCTTTCTCAGTAGAGTACAAAAAAAGTTTAATGATCATTAAAAAGCAAAATATTATGTATAATAGTCTCTAAACTTAAATTTTGAAGCAAATTGTAATTAAAAATTGAGATGTAATTGTATGATGTGCTATTGTAAACGTGTCAGATTGAATTTCAGGTATAAATAATTTTCTGACGAATAGAAGATCACTTCACCAGGGAGGGTCTCTTGGCATAGATGATGGTGCTTTCTGTTTTTGTAATATGTGGGTAATCTGATGCTTGATTTTTTTTTTTTTTCTGGAATTCATTCCTTGAAATCATTTCATGCAAGCACATTTAAGCTAGAAAGTGTTCAACGTGACTTGAGTGGATAAAGATTTTTGGCTTTCTTGCATAGTATTGTTACTGCATTCCAGCAGTCCAAACCTTGAGTTTTTTTAAGAAACCATGAGAATTTTCATGTAGTAATGACTTTTTTTTTTCTAAAAATATTCTAGAGAAAAGAGCTGCTTGATGTTTAATGGAATTCTTTTTTTTTTTTTTTTGTCAAACTAATGAAAGTTACTTTTTCAGAAATAGCAGTTTTTTCCCCAGATTATCACTATCTAAGATTATCTCTATAGCATTAAAGAATGTCTTGTCCAATTTACGATCTCTTGTATAGAAGTACTTCAGTAAACTGTTCTAATGCAGTTGAAGAAATTGAAATACTGGGTTCCTCAGGTTTCTGAATATTGGGTTGGTTTTTTTGTGTCAGTTTTATAGTATCTTCTTTAGAAAGAGAAAGAAATGAAACTGTTGTTTTGGTTTGGGTAGTGAGTAGATATTACTCAATAATAAAGAAGGACAAGCATGGGAAATATATTGCCCTGAGCAGATTCTTCATAATCAAGTAAGGGTCTGGGATGAATTTTATAAAGGGCTAAAAATATTATTTTAAAGTTTAATCTAATCCAGGAAGGGCTCAGGCAACAACTCTTTGGAGTCTGTGTCATTTGGACACTATCCTGAGGGAATTTAGTCATGATCCTTGGTTCTCCCCTTGAATGATTTTTAAAAATTTCAGAGTCAATATCAAGGAAAATTCAACAAAAAATCTTACATGTTCTTAGAAAAGTGGCCACTGAGAAAAGAAAATGAAAGAAGTAGTAGAAATAAAAGTCAGCATCTAAATAAGGCTTTATATATAACTGTGCAAAAGATTTTTTCCATACTAGATAAGTAGGGGCTTTCATTCTTGTGGAATGAAAATAAAATTTATTTGTTGATGCTGTTTACAAAACAGATTTTAAAGGCAGAAACTCATAGGCAAAGTAATAATACTGTGAAAGAAATACTCCCTTCTCATTCTTAGGAGTTGTGACTTTGGTTGTATTTTTGGCCATTCATTGGTACTTTAACTTTTAGCAAACTGCTTTCCATTCTTATGATCTGACAAGCTGGGATCCAGAAAATTAGGGTGATATAATAAACTATTTACATTTTTTTAAAATAAATAAATTTAGATTGTTGCAAATACTTGATTTTTTTAAAAATCCTTCAGCTTACATATATCCTTTTAAAAATTCTGTAATTTGAAAGCAAATGTTACAATTCTGTTATGAAGCCAGAGACCAATAAAATTACCATCAATTAATAATAAAATGAATCAAGAAGTAAAAAATTTTTCTGAGAATATGCAGTTGTCATCTAGCTGAAATGTGCTTGTCTAAGTAAGTTCTAGACTTCTCTTTTACAAATAATGGAATTTATTGCTTAATAGTGGGACAGTATTAGTCTATGTTAAGTGCATCATAATAAATTTTACTGATAGTTTTATTTATTTAATCTTTTTCTCTGTTCCTGCAGCTTATGGAATCCATAGTGGTACCGTGTCTGACACTCCTACGCAAAATTGTGTGTGCTGACCCAGTTGTTCGCCTGTCCCTAGCACAGCAACCTTCTCTACTGCTTTTGCTATTCAGAGGTGAGAACTGTATTTCCATTGTAATACCCCTGTCAAAAGATGGTTAATGTTTCATAAAATACCTTCTTAAGAACTTTGGATCACTTCATGATATCATATTCTGATATTTAAAAGATAAATCACTGTGTGCTAGTTTTCCCATGTTGTGGCATGTGTTGAAAGTGTTGGCAGGAAACTGTGGAAAGCAGTTGCTTTTAACTACTTTTCTTCTATGTATTATTAGGTATCAGTTTTTTCCTAACATATCTTTAAATATCTTTGTTTTATTCAGTTTCCCTGATACTCCAAAGCGATCGTGCTGTTTTAACTGAAACCACAGTATTGCTTTGTCTTCTGTTGTTTGATGAAGTAGCAAGAACAGAAACATGGTATGAAAATCCACTTATTTAATAGCATATTGTAGAAAAATTTAAGTTTTTAATAGAAATAAATTTTTATATCTCTCCAGACAAGTTATACCCCAAACTTTTATAGATCCAAAATTGCATATTTGTAGTCCAGATTGTTTCAATAATTGGGTTACATGCTCTGGAGGCCTACATGGTACAATTTTGCACTATGAATACCTTAGTGTTAATTTTAAGTTTATTTTTCAAAACCCTTGATTGGTCTGTAATGCATCTTTTCCATTAATGAAAACTACAAAAATCAAATAGCTAGCTGTAGACATGTTTTTTTAGCTTAATTAGAATTCTTCTATTTACTTTAGCTTTTAAGTGTAGCAGTTGTCTTTGAAGCAACAGACCTCATCTTATGATATTGTATTTAAAACCTGCATGTGCATGAAAAATATGCTTTTAGAATTCACACACGTGAAATATACTGAAAATACTTATGTGTGGTTTTTCCTCTAAGAGAAAAAAGGAAACAAGTATGTGGAGTTTTTAATGTACAGTATATCTGCAATAAGTATTCCATTATGTGTGTGATTTCAGAAATATCTTAATGTTGGATAATCTTGACAAAATGTTGTTTATTAATACAAATTATTCACCAATGGGTTAGTAAAGATCTAGCTAAATGGAGAAATAATAAGGAAATAACATATGTAGCATTAGGAGAAAATCAAATCTTAAAATAGAGCGTAATAACTATGACTTAATCTCTTGCAGGGCTGGTGGCATAGCCAGTAATAATACTGAGGTACCTGCCTTCAGTTTACCTGTTGCTGTTGTTAGAAGGTATGTGTGGGTGCTGGCTGCTTCGTTGGTTCATTGGTTTTGATTGTTTTACAGTTAACTGCTGACTTCCATTTGCTGTCCTTCCTGAAGTATGGAAGTGACAGAATGAAGGGGAACCTTGATCAAAGCATTTTTATGATGATGACATCAGCGTTTTTACATAGGGAATTTTTTTCTCCATGCCTTTGTTCTCTGTAAAAGAGTTTCAAGAACTTTATTTGCAAACTTACAAGCTGGTTGTAATAAAGCACTTAATTTAAAAATGAGCAGACAAAAAAAACTCTCACCAACCACTTCCAAAAAAATTGTTGTTGTTATTTGGATATTTTTAGGTATCATCTCCCAGTCAGGATCACTGCTCATCATGTAGTTAGCCCTAATACTGTTGTGGTGCCATTGTCTTCTGAGTGCTTGGCTATGAAACCTGTGGCAGATATGCTTAAAACAGCTTGGAATCTGTCATGGTACCATGGGATTGAAAACCTACTGCAGCTGGTAAATTATGAGAAGGAAACAGAAAGGTGAGCCATTTTACCTTTCATTTTAAGTCCCAATATATCTCAATTAAATTAGTGTTTCATGAAGTTTAGATAGGTTTTCAACTTCAAACAGCAGTTCAAGCTGTTACTTGTTTGAGAATGCTGTCATTTAAACGTAAAGGATTGCATCCCAAGAGGATGAAGGTATGTTGTCACAGCTAATGTTTTACCTAAATTGCATTTTTACATGATGTCTAGAGCTTGATCTAACATTGATAGTCAGGCTAATTCCAAACAATTTTAAATGAGCTCTGTGGCTGTTTTTCTTTATAGTCATTAGGGTTTCTTAAGGAACTGACTATCGTTTTTTACTATGTAGACCCCCAGATGTAAAGTTGCATGACTTTCTCTTGGTTTTCTTGAAGGATTAAATTTCAAATAAATATTCTTAATGGTAGTACTAAGAATTATTTTTTAGGTATCATTTTTCCAAAGAACTCAAAACATCTCGTGATTTACGTGTGATGGTGTTGTTTTTGGTTTTGTTTTAGTTTTTTGTTTGGTTTGGTTTTTTCGAAGGTTTAGTGAAGAAAGAATTGGCTAACAAAAATAATGTTTTAAGCCAATTTCCCTTTTGTCTTCTCAGTTAATCAGGAAGGGGAAGAAGTCAACACTCTGAAACAGTTTGTCAAAATGCTGACTGTTAATAACTTTTCTCTATGCCTTTTCAGATTTTTAGACTCTCTAAAACTTTCCTCAGAAGACATTCTTATATTGAAAATAACTCACACAAACCATGGACTGCAGGATTGTCTTAGTTTGATCATTCAGGCAGCATCCCACAGGGATGCTAGAACTGCTCTCACTAGGCTTAGCTTCTATGTCCTGAATGACAGACTTGCATTAAAATGCAGTTCTGGGCCTTGTGGAACCACTTTGAAAAGCTTTGTTTGGCAGAAAGCAATGAACAGGTAAGCTATTGACTACAAGAATGCATTAAAGGTTGTTGTACTAAGTCGTAACATTTCTATTTTTTGTATTTTAAATTTAGGGAATTGATTGTCAATGCATCTCTGATTCTGATATATATGCATATATGTATATATATACACAAACATGTCTATCTATCATATGTCTATATATTTATATATTATATATGTGTATATCTATATCTGGGCTGACAGGAGCCTTAGGCAGTTGAACAAGGGGTAGTGCAGAATCCTGCACCTGGGGAGGAAGGAGCAAGCCCATTCCTCTGGGGTGAACCAAGCTGGAAAGCCACTTTGCAGAAAAGTATCTGGGGGTCCTGGTGGGACACCAAGCTGGAAATGAACCAGCAGTTTGTCTTTGCAGTAAAAAAAGCAAATGTTATCCTGGGCTGCTTTAGGAGGAGTGTTAGCAGCAAGTTGAGGCAGGTGATCCTTCTGTTCTATTCAGCGCTGGTCTGGAGCTCTGCGTCCAGTTTTGGACTTGCCAGTATAAGATAGAATCATATGGAGCACACATACTGGAGAGAATCCAATGAAGAACCACAAAGATCATGAAAGACTGGAATATCTTTCTTTTGAGTAAAGGATGAGAGTGCTCGGACTGATAAATGTGGAGGAAAGAATACTCCACAGGAAAGAATGAGGTTCTTATCAGTGTGTACGAGTACCAGAAGAGAAGGTGGGGCCAGGCTCTTTCCAGTGGTGTCAAGTGAGAGAAGGAATGGCCACAAACTGAAACACAAGACGATCCCTGTGAATATCAGGAAACACTATTTTACTGTGAAGGTGACCAAACACAGACACAGATTGCCCAGAGATATTGTAGCATCTGTATCCTTGGAGTTACTCAAAAGCTTCCTGGACCCAGTCCTGAGCAACCAGCTGCACATGGCCCTTCATAAGCAGGGTGGCATGACCAGGGGACCCCTGCAAGTCCCTTCCCATCTCAAAGATTATGTGATCTAGCAATTTACATACACAAAAACATCAAATACTTCAAATAAGGACTATTTGAAATACATAGGTAAGCTTTGCTATTATTACCAAATGCTAGTATTTGATAGATAATTAACTTTTTATTTCCTGTACGTGACCCAGGTCAGATTTCTCTACAGTTTATGAAACAGAATTCCATTATTACCATATACAAATAGATTTTAAAATATGCATAACTATTTTGCATAACAGTAATAATATTAACATAGTATGTTGTATATATTTGTGTCATTGGCTAATACAATGCCATATTTGCTATATGTGTAATATACATATTTACTCCATATAATTTAACATTTGCAGGTGACTTCAGTCCTATTAGCCTGAGGTTTTAAATGCTCTTTTAAAAAGGTACAAGAATGAAAGCTTTTATTTGTATTGCAGGTTTCTTCAAGTGCTTCCAGCTTCAGTGGAGGATGAAAAGCTTTTGGTAGACATCCTAAGATTTTTAAACAAATTGCTTAGAGAGCAGAAATCAAATCTGGAGTCAGACCATCTAAAGTGGATCTTGAAATCATTGCTTAAAAATGTAAGAATGGGGTTCTTATATATACTTACATGATTTGATTGACCATATAACTGTACTTGCACACACGTGTGCACCTGCAGAGCTGCATGAGAGTGTGCTTAGCTACATAGCTGCAAATGTATTACCTCTGTAACATGGAAGAGCATCCATTGTCTTACAAAGGGTGTCCTGTGTTAGATACAGTCTGCATGCAGTTACATTTTCCCATCTGCAAATACAATGTAAACATTTGTGGAAAAACGCTTGTAGACTTAATTTCAATTTCAATTACAGGTACTTCAATTTATATCGCTGCTTGGGAAGCCTATACATTTTTTTAGGTATGGCCCATTTGATACATTCATATAAAACCTTAAAGCCATTTGATATGAAGTCTTTCAAGCAGCTTAGAAGTCCAAACTGCAGCCTGAACTAATTTTGTTACTGTGTTTTGTTTTTTTGTGATCTATTTTTTATTGCTGGTTATACTTTGAGCTTTCTTTCATCCTTCATAATACACTTCCTTCTTAATGCCAGAATATTTGAAAGGCCTTAACACTAGATTATTTTATGGCATTTAGTAGATTCAAGATTCAAGTTAGTGGTATGATTTTAGTAATTATAGGAATTTTTCACTAAATTTTTTGCAGTTACTTCTTAGTTAAGTAATCATGGAATTTCTGGTTTATAGTGTGTGTGGTTTGCAAGTTTTCAACAGAAAAAATGGCTTTAACGAAGGCATTAAAAGAAGATTTAAACAATTAATTATGTGACTGTATTTTTTATTCTTTTCTTTTAGCAGCCAAAATCCCTTATGGGCCTTCTGGTGCGACCAGAATCCCAAGTGCAGGATGAAGTGGATGAAACACAGGCTGCTGTCAGGCAACGACTGGATAAAGAACTCGTTCGTCTTTTTAACCTGTTGTTAGTTTGTTCCATGTCAGTGACTGACAGGTACAGTGCAAATGGACTTGCCTCTGTCATTCTGACTGGCCATCATAACACCTATTGCTGCTGAAATTTTGGTCACCATTTGAATGTTGTTACATCATGGCTCAGTTGCTCTGAACCGTGAAGATACACTCTTGAAATGAAAATCAACATTAGATATTCCTTTTAACAGTAAAATTATGAAATTAACCAGGAAATGTGAAAGAGAATGTGCTAGTGATCACTTAGCAAACAGATAATTAAATTGATTACATGGAGAAGATGGGCTATTTCCTTTTTACTGCTGCAAATTTGCATGAGCAAATGGTAACTGCATTGATTTTGTAGCATGTATTTATAGCAAAGTAAAACATTGGAATGTTGGAAATAGCAATAAATGTTTCTTTTCATTGAACTCCTTTTTGGCCTATTTGCAACTGCTACTTTTAGCATGAAGCTCCAACCTTTTTCTATCAGTTGAGCAAACACAGAAATTAATTTACATTATTTTTTCTTTACATTTCTCATAAAACCTTTCCCACACTGAATCTCTCCATCCAAATGTATCCTAAGAGCTACTAAAATTTCAGTTTAAGGTAATTTTTGGTTATTTAGTGTCACAATATACCTTTGTGAAAATACTTTAAAAATGTTATCTTTTTCATTATTTTCACTTGGTTGTTTTTTAGCAGTTTTGACAGCAGGGAAAGGGCATATTATAGAAATCCATGCTAGTTATGTATTTCACACTCCTGTATTTTTTATCTACTTAATTCTAGATTTATTGTTTTTTGCAAGAAATGTTTTTAAACTTGTCTCTTGAATCAGAACGAACATAAGTGTAACAGGCCATACATTTAAGAGCTGGACTTGATAATCCTTGTTGGTCCCTTCCAACTTAGAATATTCTAGACACTGTGTGATTCTGGAACTACTGAGTTTTGCAGCTCTTCTCAATGTGTCATCCATTGTCCTCAATCTCTTGCTCTTTATTTAACATGCTCCTTAATAATGAGATATATCTCATTTGGTTTTTTTTAGTTAAGCAACTTCATTGTAATCAGATGCAATATTTTCAGAACCAGGGAAAAGCTAGAAATGTCAAATCTGATTTCATATTACTCTTTGCTTAATATAATATTAAGTAATTGAGATGCTGAGCCTCACAGGCTAACAGTAAGAAGAATGAGGCATTGGCCATTTTCAAAATGATTCTTTGTAACAGCTTCATATTGATGGATCATCTATTTTGTTTTTTACAATTAAACCAGAGAGGGCTTGGAACTTGCTGGCTCGTTCAGAACAGAGCTGGCTCTGAAGCTGCTTCAGTGCTTAAGGCTAACAGATGCACCACATTTTTATGGACTCCCATCACTGGAGAGAACATTGCAAGGAATGGTTCATATTACTGCTCTTCCAGGCTGGAGTACCTATTCTGCAGCAGTTGAACCTATCACAATTTGTAAAAAGTATTTAACAGGTCTTCTTGAGGTGAGTAGCTTATGTTCTTACTTAGCTTTTGGTTTGAATGCAGGTAAAGAACTGTGTAACTAATGATACTATGCTTTTTACAATGTACTTTTAGTGAATGTCATCACTATAGCAATATAGGTGTGGGAAAGATGCCTTTTCCTGCTAAGTGAATAGGAATGATATGGAGACTAGACTGATGTGTATCTGTAGTTCTGAAGATTGGTTGTATTGCATGTGCTTTCATCATTGGTTTAAGAGGTAATACAAACTGACTTAGTTTTAAGGAAGATAAAATATATATGTGGTGTTTTTAATAACTGGAACTCCAGGAGGAAAAATCCAAGATAACTTCCCCCAGGCAAAATCCACATATGAAAGGTGGTCTGGGAGAAGATTAGCTTGTTGGGTAGTTTGTTAACACAGAGAAAGCAGAAAAGAGGTAATTCAAGCTGCTGCGGTTGTTTAAAAGACAAAATTTCTTTCTTATTTTTAGTGTTCTTCTATGTTTGTCAAGTCTGTGGATGTGGTAGACAGCTAGCTTTTGCTCCTAAAATGATATCTTTTGAAAACTCCAGTCTTCTTAAAAGGAAAAGCATAATGCTGACTTTCTGTTTGTTTAACACATATTCAGTAATAAAATTCACTTTTAGAAGTTTTTAGTTCAAATACCAATACATCTGATAAAGGAGAGATATAGTGTTTTAGGGGCCTTACCTTGCCCAGATTTCTTGAGTAGAAAGAAATAAGCATTTTAGATCTGTTTGATTAGATGAGCTCTGTCATTTGAAGTCTAGGATAAAAATAGCACTAAGGTTATAGATGTTGTCATGGAAAAGAAAGATTATTACTGGAAAAAATAATAATAAGTATTATGGCATGAAATCGACTTGTGATGCATATACTCTTGTTCAGAAGAATTAGGCAGTTTTATTTGGCCTAAATATGAAAGTAAATGTGGGTTTCTTTTGGAGAAGAATGTGGAAAGTGGGTATAAAAAAACTTCTGTAGGCTGGGACACTGAAAGAAAGAGCAACAGCACAAATGCAGAGGTTTAAATCACTGTGTTTTATGGAGAAAAGTAAATATAGAAGTGTATCTTCTAAGTTTATTATTTTTTTAAAAAGTATTTTGGGGCACATTTTGTTGAAACCAGCATGCCTTTTAATATGCATGGTTACTTATTTGGTCAGACCGTTTATTTTATGTTAGGATTCACTGACCTTTATTTCTGTTTATAAGTATTTTGTATAGAAAGCTGATCAATTTCTTCAAATCACACCAAAATATATAAATGACACTTTCTCTTGAACACTGAATTTTGAAAAAAAAAATTATTTTTAATTCCAGACATAGCAAAAGAAACCCTGGGTACAATAAATGAACTTCCAGGTCCGTGGAAAGAAACTTTCAGGCTTCTATTCAACTTAGAGCTTACTATTTTAAGCTTGATTGTATTCTTCATTTAAACAGAAAACCAAAAACCACATATGCTCAGAAGTTTAAATATATAGGAAACCATCAGATAATCAAATAACTCAGAAATAAAGAAATTCTTACAATTCAGCTAGAAATCTATCAACTTTTCATGGGTTTAAATAATGACTTAGTGTGTCAAACAGTTTGTGTGCAGTTTGCCATAAAGCTGTTATGAACTTGTACCCCTGCTCTTAGGTCATCTCATCATTTTATGTTGAGTGGGGGGGAAATGCCATGTCCTTCATGGGAAAAGGTGTGACAAAAAGCACAGTCCTTTGCTTGCTTCACTTATCTCACGAAATGATGGCTCAAGCCAACGATATGGTGAGTGCATTCCTATTGTCCTTATCTCGTCGCTGGTGAGGGCTATGCAGAGAGATTTTTACTGCTGAAGTTCAATGATAAGTTTCTGTCATGGTTTAGGAATGGTACTCCAACTGAGTAGTCCTGCTAAAACCACACCACTGCTTACTCTTCCTTCCCCTCCAACTGTAAGCACAAAAGACAAAAAAACCCCACATTGATCTCATTTGGTCTATAATCTTAGATAAATGTACAGGATAGAGCATATTATAGAAAATGAAATTGTTTTGTAAATGATTTTGTGGATTTTGAAAGGCCTTCTTTCAGAATAAGTATAATTTCCTTTTTTATAAAAAAAAATGAAGCATTGGGATTTTTTGTAGGATGAATAAATATAAGAATTTTTAAGATCATTATTTCTTCAGCCTCACAGACAACAGGCTTTCTAACCTGTGTTTAAACATTCATGTACATTGAGCTTTCACAGTTGTGTGTGTGTATATATATATGTATATGTATGAAAAAATATGTATATACATGGAAAAAGGATTGCTAGATAAAAGGAGCAATCATTACATACTAGCAAAATACATATTGTGCTTTGTGTCCATGTACATGTTTGAGGGCTAGATTTGTCAGTTTAGTTATACAGCCTTTATCTTGAAGCAGTTGAAGCAAATTCAACAATTAAGTATTATTTAAAGAATTAAAATCCAGTCTTAGTAATATCTGTGATAGCCACAAATGAAAACCTTTCTTTATGATCAAGCACACATGTAACTAGTAACTGCTAACATGTAGCAGTATACCTGCTTCTCCAATTTCCAGGTTTCTCTTTCTTCAGTTCTCTGCTCCTTTTTCAAGATATTAGGTACTGAGTTTATTAAAATTGGAAGGGGACAGAGCTTTAAGTACACTGCAGGGAGACAGCAGCCTCCAAAGACTTAGATCATAAATGCATAGATGAAGGTGTGGACTTGATTTTTTTAGTATCATTGTTAGAGAGTAATATGCATAGTAGCATAATGATAAGTTTAATTTTCTTGTGTTTCTAAGTCATACTCTGTGTTTATGACAGTGTTACAGTTTAGACTGTACTAATAAATTTTAGTCTCAAAGAAATTTTAAAACCCGGCTGTTGTTTACAATCATGTGATTTATTGTCAAATCCTTATGGAAAGAGAAATACAAAATTATCCTTCCTCTGCACAATTAGTGCTATACAAAACTGTTTTAGTAGTTGTTGGTAGCTCACATTGTTAGTACACTAGCATAGATTGAAAGATTTATAAAATAAGTTCTTAATTTGTTTTCTGTTTGCTAATCAGGACTGGATATCTCTTTGGTCTTTGCCGTATGATAGTGGTGAAGAGCAAGTTCTGTCTCATCTAGGCCTGGCATGGCTGGTTCCTTTATGGGTAGATAGAGATCCTGAGGTTTGTTACTGTGATATTAACTTCATATCTTATTTTTACCCCTAAGCATTTGAAAATTTTTGATTCATTAATGTATTTAATAGTAGAACTGCTGTTCCAAATTATTTAGAATGTTACTAACTGTATCCTAAATAACAGTAATAATACAGTAGGGAGAGTGTTTCCATATAAACATCATCTAAGAAATCCTTCCTTATATCTTCTGTCTTCTATGCTTTCATTAGTCACTCACTATCATGATTCATAGGCAGTTTTCCTTGTCATTGTTGTAACTTAGCTGCAAAGCAGAAACATTTACATGAACTAAAAATTCAAAGCAAATCTATTTAATGGGAATCTGTTAAATTATGTGAGTTTGCTAAATGGACCTATTTTCCATGTGATAAAATATGAAGAATATTAAAGACTATCTTTCTTAGTTTTGAATACTTAAAAATAATTGTTTATTCACTTTTTAAATAAACACAAAGTGAAGTTAGTTTTGATTGTGAGTAGAAAGCAAGAGAAATATAGGAAAAGAGGTTGTCACTTTTGAAGTTATTCTCTTAAGCTCCAGATTCAGTTGATACAACTTAATATTAATAATAAAAAAAGTATTGTTAATTACTGTAAGAAATACCACTTTCTGTTGTGCTTATGTGTACTAGGTCAGATTTACAGCACTTGGAATAGGATCAGCTCTTACATCTCTTGAAATAGGATGCATTGCTTTAGCAGAAAGCTGCCAGAATATTTCAGGAGGCCTGTGGGGAACGGTGATAAATATCCTTCTGGATCAATCTGAATGTAGCATGGTACGCAGGGAGGTATGTTTCTTGTGTCCTTCTGCTGTTGTAGATTGTCAAGTTCTTTTTGATTATGGCGAAAAAAGATTTTGTATTTTTTATTGTATATATATTATCAATTATCTGATGCTGTTCAACATCTGCTGCTTTGTAAATTAAACACCACCTGATTAATATAAATGTTTAGCTGCTTATTGAGGAATTGCATAAGTAGGAGCAAATACAGATCAGTTATTTGAAAACAGAAATGACATAAACAATACAAGTGAACTCATAAAAACTGCTAAGGCTTACTCAGTAAGATAAATAGGTTGCTAAAGCGTAACTAATCAGGCTGATTTTAATTGCTGCTTTGTAACATTTATGAATGCTTTGGTACAAACTCATCCCCTGATCTGCAGTAAATATGTGTTCATTACAGACATGAAGTAATCTAATTTGTCTAGGCACTAAGGTTTACTGGTGAGAACTGAAGGTCTGTACTATGGTAGAACAACACATAGAATTATATATTGATGAATTTAAGGTCTGTACATTTTATTTTCAATTTTTTTACAGCTCTGTTGCAAGGTTTTCCTTCTGTTCTAATCGATAAGAAATAAAAGCTCTGACACTCGGTGACTTGTTTTTTTCCCAGCTCTACTGCTTAACTAATATTATTTTCCAAAGTAATATTTGAAATTATATCTCAAAATGGCTTTGATAATGTGTCCTTCATTATTTTATTTAACTCCAAATTATTGTCTCAATTACATTCTCTTAAGATTCATATCATTGACAAAAGATTGACAAAATATAAAAAAGGGATTTCAATCCATGCACAGACATGCAAAATATGCATGTCTGTGCATGTAATATAAATTAGAAAAACAAACATGCTGTGTATTTATAAAGGAAAATATTTGAAACATGTCTCTGTCCTAATGGGTTCATCACATTGTCCCAATTGTTATTTAATAATTAAAAACCCCAAAACACAAGAACAATGGACTGACTGATCATAAACAATTATCTAGGTTGTTCTGTTCAGGAGTTTTTTCCGCTAGTACGTGTAATGCTTGTTCTGTACAATTGACTGTACTGGAACAGTGATGAAAGTATTTTATAAATAAATTTGTTTCCTTGTGGTTTCTAGTCCATCTTTTCCTTGTCTTTTTTATATCAGCCTACTCTTGTGCCATGCTCTAATGACATCTCTTGTAAGTGAAGTTTGAGGGCTTTGAAGTTGTAATTATTTTTTCTCAACATGAACATGAGAATTCTGTGTATTTCAGTGTATATCTGAAGCAATATATAGACTGTACTCTTCAATCTGATGTGGTTTTTTGAAGTGTGATGGCTAGATGGCAATATTGTTGCTTTAATTTCTTTCAGGCTGCTTTTATTCTACAAAATCTACTTGTGATTCCAATCCCTACAGAAGACACTAAAGATTGTATTTGGCAAGTGAGTGACTATTACATTTGATAACAAAAGTCATAGTGTCCCAGAGAGATGTCATTTGATATGAAAAGTTGAGTCAGAATAACTATAAAATATGAACTTAAAAAATTACATGTCTAAGGTTACGTTTTGGAAATAGAAGTAAATGAATAGACAAACTTCTCTCAGACTTTTGGCAAGCTCAGTAAAACAAGCAAATTTAGATTAAATATATGTTGCATTTCATGAATGTAGTATCTTTGGGTTCCCAGGAAACTTGCTTACTTACATGGTATATCATTAATATTTTAGGATAGAAATTGATAATTTATTTTACTCACACTTGGAATGCAGGTAAAACATGATTTGAGGGGCATGAGGAAGAGGATTAAATTCTGTTAATGCGATGTTTATAAAATGTTTTGAAAGAAAGATGAAGCAGTTTGTCACTTAGGGCAATTTAAATGCTTTCTGAAGACAACCACTTGCTCAAAGCAAAGTGAACTAGACCAGGTTGCTCAGGGCTGTTTCCAGCTGGATTTTGAGTTTCTCCAAAAATGGAGACTCCACAGTCTCTCTGGGCAACTTGTTCTAATCTTTGACTACCCTCAGATAGAAAGTTTTTTTCTTAGGTTTAAATAGAATTTCCTGTATTTTAGTTTTTGCTCAATGCCTTTTCTTCTGTCACTGGATACCAGTGAGAGGAGTCTGTCTCTCTTTTCCTTCTCTTATCAGATATTTATTGAACTGATAAGATACCTTGGAAACCTTTCCAGTTCTGCTCTTGAGTCAGTCATCTTCTTTTACTCTCAGCAAGTCTGGTTCATTGTACATCAAGATACTTGGATCCTAGCTTGCAATTTTTAATTTTTTTGTAACCTTGATATCTGCTCCTTTCAGTGTGTGAGATTACTTATATGGGAACAGTGTATATTAGTTTTTGAAGAAATTTGCAGATGCAGCAATATTATTTTTAATCTGTTCCTTTCTGCAAAATATCAAGTTAGTGCTGAAAGGCATTCCAGCTGTTTCACTAGGATAAGTTATCTGTGATTCATCTGTACCCAAAATCGATCATGTTATTTCTTGAAGAGTTGAATTGTACAGAATGTCTCATCTTTTCTTTACAAGTAATCATAAAGGAAGATGTGGAAGCAATTTTACAAATCTGGCCCTTGTTTCAGTCTTACTACTTCTAATTTATCAATATAAATAGTAAGTGTTTAAATTCATAATAGTAGGGGGTTAAAAAGGGCAGCCAGTTTAACTTGTCAATATAAACTTTATTAAAAGATGCTTTTTAGTCTTTTATAAAAAAATTCAATTACTATGGTGAAGTGACAAAAATTGAATCCAGTTGCACAATTCTGGATGAATTCCAGTGCAATTAAAAGAAGCTTTGAGTCAATGTGATTCTTATTAAGAACTGCATTTAGTGGAAATTGCTCATCACTTAAAAAGTGTTCATGCTGAAAGATGTTATCAAACAACACTTCATGGTTACTGGTAAATTAAAACTGCTCAAAATAAAAACAACAATTAAAACTGTAACATACCACCAGGATAAAATTTTATATCTCAGAGTAACTTTTTTCCCTTGCACTGAATAAGGTAATTTGTTTGTTTCCTTTAGTGCCAGGAAAAAAAAGGAGGGCTATTAAGTGGATCTTGGTGAATAGTAGGAATACTGTGCCATAGCCAAATTAGACCATTACCATTTTGGTAGGTAATGGTCCTACCAAATAGGACTGGAAAAAGAAATATAAATAGAATTTGTAGGCCACTATCTTCATAAGAATGTCTCTAGTGTTACTTTTGTCTAGTTGATCTGCTATATAATATTTCATTTTGCTATGTCATTAAAAAAATTTCCTACACCACTCTTTAGTCATGAGTAAAGTCAACCTGTGTAAAGTTGCACTCTAAGAGCGCAGCAGACTGTGTTGTATAAAGATTGCTGAAGTCAGAGCACTCTGTCAATGTAATTGATGAGTAGCTCTTTCAAGGCCCCCATTTGTACTGTAAGGTATCTGACATGGCTTTTGAAACTGGCAAAGATAATCCTGGGCAGTAAAATTTGGACTAAATTTATCAGTATTTCCTAAGTTTGCACTTGCTGTAGTCAATATGGTCTAAGTCTATTGCTGACAGTGTATGAGTAGAGTTTTATAATTCATCATAAATAGTTTACTTGAAATGCTACATTCTGTCTCAAATTGTTTGTCATATCTCATTCTCCACTAGCTGGTGTAAAAGGCAAATAGTGAAAATAGTTTCTGTATTACAGAAACTAAAAAGAATGAGAGTAACAATCTAAAATTTTGGTAATTACTTATCTGGTAATACAAAATAGTATTACTGCTTCTACTGTATCTGGTTTTGGGTTTCATTTTTTTAAAATTGGGAGATAAACTTGTATTCAGTGTAAATGAAGGGGTTGGGGGAGAGTCTCTTGAGGATAAACAGTGTTTTCAAATTACTTATTTTCAGTTGATCCAGCTCTGCTCTCTCCTGACTGCCAAAGAAAATATCTAATTAGCACTGCAAGTTTTTCTTTCTATAATTTCAACTAATTTATTTTTTAACTACTGCAGTATGCCCTCTAAAACTGCCTTTCTGAATGTAATTGATTTGAATTTCTGAGTTCTTCTGCTTTTGCTTTTCTAATTTTTATGGTCAGTCTAAACCAGATTATGTGTAGCTTAATAAAACTTTTTGATTTTTTGTGTTAACTTGGAAAACACTGAAGAAACATTTAACAAAGGTAGTCAACTTAAACTGTTTATTTGAAATATGACTAGAATCCATTATTTTAAGGTATAAATTCACTGCTCTAGGAAGTTTTCCCTGATGTCAGTATTTAAAAAGAAATAATTGAAAACCACACTTCAAAGAGAATTTTTTTTGATTATGTCTTGTTTTCTAAAGTAATCTTTTTTCATAGAAGATTGACATAGCTAGATGTAGCATAATGACAGTATACTTTAGGGAAGGATGACTTTTTCAGGATATTTAGTCTTATCTAAGTGTGCTTTTTGCCTAAGGAAAGCTTTTTCATTGCTTAATATCTCTAAGTAGAAATAATTGAGACATTGAAATTGTAAAGTGTACTGATACATGTACTATCTTGAAGCCACTCATTTACAGATTTTCATGAGTTCTTACTTAACTGTTAGCACACTTCTCAGGAGATAAATATCTGTTTGATTTTGCTAAGTCATGACTGCTTTTGTAAAATGCTACAATTTAGCTCAACATTACAAACTACATTTCATTTTTGGAATTTATTAGTTACAGCCTGTAAACCAGTGTGCACACATATACACAGCATTAGCCTTAGTTAGGGTGAGTTTTTCTGACAGTTTATTCTATGTAAAATATTTCTTTAAAGTAATGATGTCTGTGAATTTCATGTCTTCAGGGTCCTTGTGTACATGATGAAGAATCTGGCCTCTCTCAGACAGGAATACCTGCGCTTAAAGCCCTTTTGTATCACTGCCAGTTCTATGAACATGTGAATCACATGGTGAAACACTGTTACCTAGGATGTTACATGTTCGATTTGAATTCTTACAAGGAAGACAAGCTCAGCGTTGAAAAAGGTGGTATTACTGGTAAGTGATGTTGGTGTAATCTTCTGGTATTTGAAACCTACTTAAATAAAGTGCAGTTTTGAGTAACTTACCTCCAGTAATTCTTAATAAGAGGGGAACAGAATGTATATAAACCCTGCACTTAAATATGTTTTGAAGTCAAAAGATTGCTGTGAGGATTTAAGTAAATAAGTCTCTAGTTTAACATAGCTCAGAAAAAGTTCTGAGCTGTTATTGAAGTCTTCAGAAAGCTGAAAATGGAAAAGACGTAATTGGTTCTGCAGTAAATTTTCTTGCAAAATATTGGGGGTAAAATACTTTTAACATTTTCCACTTTATGACATCCAGTCAACTTTCATACAAGGAAAATTTGAGAAAAAGAAATACATTAACTTTCTTTAGAGACCTGTTTCTTGATGTGTTTAGCTTCAAGGTTACATGAGTAGGAATGGACTCTAATAATCTGAATTGAGCTGCATTCTAAGACATTCAGATATAGTATAATTCCTAGGCTGATGAAATGGAATAGTCAGGTTGGATTTATTTGTGTATTTTTAATTTGTATTCCCTTGGAATACCTCAGGTCTAACTTTTATGTTTACTAATAATTTATTGAACGATATTTCTAAGGCTCACTATGATGCATAGTGGGAACACACTTCCTTGTCCAAATATATCTGATGATGATAAGTTTAATTTTTCAGAGACTTTATAACAGACCCAAAGAAAAGAAGTGTGCTTAGTAACTAACTGAGAGAAATACCTCACCAGTACACAAAATTCCAGCCATAAAAATCCTCAATTTCTTCAGTGTCTGCTTTTTTTAATCTATGAGTGTAATTTTTCAATCCAACACATTTTACTGCTCCCATGGTCCTCTAATATGTTCCTTTTGGTAGTTCTGTTAGCTCCTGCAATATTGTATCTAAGAGTAACTCAAAATGTAGAATGGTACAACTTTTCAGTGAGCAATTGGGATAAATTTTATTCAGTCTTTGCAAGGCAAAGCCAGAAAATACAGTATTTTAGGAATAAGAAACAATATTTTTGTTCCTTTAGAAAGGGAAGAATGGGACCTAAACCTTATAGGGTTTTTTCCTATGTAGTTTTCTTACTTTCTTTTTATATATTTTTTTTGAATGTATAAAAGTCATCTGCAATGTAATGATAAAATAGTTCAGTTTAGTAATTACTGAGGATACATATGGGACATGTACTTTTGTGGGGTTTGCATTCACAAACTGTGTAGTCTGACTTTATTATTTTTTATTTTCTAAGCATATGACAACTTTAAAAGTATTACTGTCAGATTTGTGCTATACCATTTTTTGGTACTTTTTATTCTAAAACAGATTTAAAAGTAATTCTACCTTTGTTATATTTATGAATATGGGTCCTTTTGAAACTATTTTTCTAAAAATGCGAATTTGAAGTTTTTTGAAGACAAACTTCAAATTTGCATTTTTAGAGAAATAGTTTCAAAAGGACCCATATTTTGAAGACAAGGACATCCGTTTACTATGTGTGTTCTTCGAGACCCTAGTATAGTCCTTCAGTACTTTTGTACTCTTGCATTTTAACTAAAATGAAATCTGAACTGTTTGAAATGACTGAAGGCTATGCAACTGCAATTTCAGTGAAGTGTAGTTTTTTCTAGACTACTTTATGTTGACCTGAAAATTTTTTGTTTCTGTTTATTCGGGGAATTTGATGTGTAAGATTTCATAGATACCATGTGTGAAAACTTGTGTTCTGAGATCTTCAGAAGGATAGCGGTGGTTGGCTATTTTTTCACTGAAACAGTCCTTTAAAAAGCTTGTTACAGCAATTTTGATTCTTTTTTTTTTTTTCCTCTACAGATTTTGATGATTCTCTCAATCTTTGGAAGGCTCCACCTAGTCAGAGAAAATCTTCACATTCTCACTCAACATCTGAAACTATGGTAACTTGCAGAGTAATTATTAATTTAAATATAAAGTTGTTTGTGAACTGCTTTCAAGAAAATTAGCACTCTTAAAATTGTTAAAAAAAACTCCAGCAAAACTCAAAACCTGAAATCAATCAGAAATTAGCTGTGAAATTGAGTTGAAATTTACTCCAATGTAGCTTTAATATGCTGAAAAAACCCTTTTGTGATTCTTAACCTGAGCAAAAATAAATAAGGTAGCTTGTCTTGACTAGCTAAGTGCATAAGCCAGTACTGAATTCTGTAGCTTCCCACAACAAGACATATTCTCTAGAGATTACTCTGTAATTGGCTTTATTGACAAAATGCAGTTGTCTCCATTTCTGGTTGTCACTTCTGTTGCTTTTATCCAAATTGTTTTTCAGAGTGAACCTGTGTTTACACAACACAGCTACAGAACTGGATCAGTCAAAGCCACATAAATACATTGGGTATTCTGTGCCGTAATAAACTCTGGATTCTGAAAATGCTTTTGTAGAATTTACAAGTGGCACAAGTGCTTGCAGACATGGAAAACAGAAAACGGAGGGCTGCTTGAAAAATTTGTTTCTGACTATGGCAATAAAAAGCTGTACACATGTGCCATCTTTCAAGATGGCAAATGCAGAGGAGAAATTGGAAGACATTCTTTTCGTTCCACAATAGATTTGCAGTATCAGTTCTGGCTGTGGAGGAAACTTCTATAACATTCATTAGTTACCTGATAAAAATAATGTATTTTTCAAAGACTGCAGTATAGAGCCAAGAAAACTGACATGTTGCACTGAAATTTATTTTTTAGTTTCATATTTAAAAAAATTTCATTTATGAATGACCATTTAATCTATTACTGAAGCCAGAATATCATTGTTTAGAAGTTTCTTTTCTCTCAAACAGATGCATGCATGGAAATGACAAATGCTGATAAATCACAAGATCCTGTATGTTTTTCTTGACAAAAATTTCTATGCTCAGTTTTCCTGTGTAACATGGTAAAAGTAAAACCAGAAAAATCAGTATTGAAATTTTGTCTCAAAAGTATTGCACAAGTACACTTTCCATGTTCTTTGATTCTCTATTATAAATTTATTGCTGTCTAGTACTGATAATGTTATCTTCCATGTTTTTAATAATTGAGGAAAAAGTGCACTTTAGTTGTAAACTGATTTCGCATTTTCAGAAATTTTATTAATTAATTTCATTTTCACTAATGAAGAACAACAAGCCCCCAGCCCTTTAGGGTTATTTTATACACAAATATTCAAATTTGAAGATCAAAACTAAAATAAATTAAAGTGCATGTAAACCAGGAAGTACCTGCAATCATGATTGCTCCTTAAAAAAACATTTACATAAGAATCTCATATTTTTTAAAAGCGGTTGTTCCCAGATCACTTTTTACTGAATAAATTGAATGCTGCTTACTTAGAGGAGTGAAAGTTGACCAAATTTCATCTTGTTTTGCTCACATTACTTGAAGAAAAAATTAAACTTCAGCAATTCTTATCAAGGCTTGGTGTCTAATTTACTTAAAATTGTGCTTGAGTTTTTATGAAGAATTGGACAAGTTCATAACATTAAATTTCTTCAGCTTCAGTAGTTAACAAAAAAGAAAAAAAATGTGGAATCTACTAGATCAAGTTAATGTGTGATAATTATATATGTAAAGTGGCATCATAGTTTAACACAAAGACTTAGCTCTACTATTCCATTCACCAGACACACAACTAATAATTAACAGTGGAAAGTACAGTGTAATGCTAAGCTATACTAATTTATATCAGTCTTCCACATATTGTAGACTTCATACTTGTTAAGATTAGGCTCTTACAGCTAACCTTGTGAGTTTTACAGAAGTTTGTGTATTGTTTTGTTTTCATTCTTTCCCTGACACCTATGAAGATGTCACACTAAGACTTTGATTGTCATTTCTGGATGTTAGTTTAATTTCCATTTATCCTTCATGGATTTTTTTTTTTAGCAACTGTAAACTTCTTTTTTTATTAACTAAGTTTCTTACCTTTAAAAAAAGCTTGTCCTGGCATGTTGTATTGAAAATCTCCAGCCACAAGATGTAGAGGTCTGATGTTCCAATGCCACTATTAATTGAGAAAAAAGGTGGATGAACATAACTTTGATGGAGGCTGATTGCAAATTGTATTTCAGAGGGCAGTTATCTGAAGTGTGTATCTAGTGAAGTTAGGAAATACTTCTCAAAATTCAAACTTGTCCTGAAATCTCAGGTATTTGTAATTTATTCCTACATAACTTCAAATTTGTGGGTCACAGTTTGGCCCAATTTCCGTTTTGATGTATGAATAAGGAAATATGTTTATGAAGGCATTACAAAAAGTTTGTAGAAGTTTATTGCTAAATGTTGGATGTTAATGGTGGTGGAAGACACTGTTATTCCAAGCCCACGAGATGGCGTGTTTTCCCCATCACAGATGGAAAGGAATCTGCAGGTCTCACTGAAAGGACAAATGTGTTTTAGGTGCATGGTGCAGATTTGATGAAAACACCCACAAATACTTGAGAACGAGCAATCAAACCAAGTAGAATTTTTTCTATTGAAAACTCTTCTCTCATATTTTAATAACATTAAAAAAAATTGATCTAAATAGGTCCATATTGATTCCTACTGCTAACATTCTATTATTTTTCTCTGCTTCCAAGATTTCATGTAACCAGTACTTTATTTGAGCTGTCTGCTATCATGAGAATATTTTTTCATAGAGCCATATGACCATAACTGAAAGTTGCAACTAAATTACTTTTTGGCTTCATTGTTTTTCCTCCATCCCCGATTATTTTCCCCAAATTTGCAGAAAGAAAATTGAGAAAATTAAAAACAGAGTCAGAAATTTTGCAGAGACCATAAGTAAAATTTTGTTCATTTTATAAAGAATAGTTGTGTGGTGATGAAATCAATGATTCAATGTAATAGAAAAAGACAGCAGAACTGGATTGTCAGTACTCTGTTAACTCATATGCACTGTATTTTGTGTCTTTAAGATCCTAGTGGATTACAGATTTTTGTCAAATTTATTTTTATTTTTCTGTGAACTGAAATGTGGATACTGCAAAAAGGCCAGTTGTGAGATAATTAATAATCCTGGTCTTTTATAGAATAAATAGTTTAAACATTAACTCAGGTTATCATTAGAAAAGACGAATCCTTACTCTTGTTTTAACCAACATGTTTGGTTTGTGTTTCGTGGATATGATAAGAGATCACAAATCTGCATGGAGATACCAACTTGCTTTACACTGCATAAATATGCTAGGGCTGTTCTGCGTCCAGGAAATCTTAGCAAAATGAGCAGTTATTTAAAAACTTGAGCTAAAAATGTTGTGGGCTAAAGAGCTACAGACATCTCCCAGACAGCTTTAAGTCATGGCTATTCTTTCCTATGAAATCTTCTTGCTATTTTGTATGAAAATGTGTGCTTTATTTTCTGGAACTGTGGTTACCAGAGTGCTATACAGTTAAGTGATTTAAACGTTTGAAAAGGGAACTGAATAGAATTAATCACTGCAAGCCTATTAAAGCAATGCCAGAAGGATTTTTGTACTAGAGGTTAAGAAAAGACCTTTTATTCCTATCTAGTAGATAAATGGCAAAACCCTCACATTTCTCCTGTATTTCCACTCTGACAATTTTTGTATTCTTTTGAATTGGTTCTAATCTGCAGTTGTCATCTCCCTCTCCACACACACAGAATCTTTTCCCCTATTACACCCCCTTCCAAAGTTTCACTGTTAAGCAACGCAATGCTTCATTGCTCTCAGGAACAATATGGTGGCAGTAGTAAATATCCTTTACTAAATACTGTGTGCCAAACTTCCAGTTCATCCTTATCAAAGGTGATTTATAGAAGTGGTAATATTTTTTTTTTCTCCTGGAAGGCAGAACAGTGTGGAAACAACTTCATTGTGTTACTGTGTGTTTTCTGTTATGACAGCAGAAAATTTTGGGGTTTAACTGATTTCCCACTGTGATGCAATTATCAATAAATGTTCCATTAGTGCAGGAAGATGTTATTTCTCTAACCAGCTTTTGCTGATTTTTTTTTAATTTATTTTTTTAATATAACTGAGAATTACTTGTTTTCTTGCCCAAAGTATTTAGAGAGTTGTAGAAGATAGAGGGAGAACAGTTGTATGAGGTAGCTGATACTTTTTACTAATATGTGAAAGGTAGTGTAATTCATAATAATATCTGTAGGATGACTGTCAATAGAGTTAAAGTCCTTTTAGGGTTTCACTTGTTTCTGAAGAACCGTATGGACTATTAGAAATTACATTTTTGGTTTGTACTATTTAAGGAAAAGTGTTATGGTTTTTCTCACCTATTAGAATGCTTGGAATTGACGTATAGTGCTGAATAAATGGAGAATTGCCATGTGTCATGATAGATTAGCTTAATAGAAATAATGGATTTTAGTAATTATTTAAATTAGCAAGCATAGAACTTCAAGTAAATTTTTTAAATTGGCAAATATGCTTTTTAGTTGTGCAATCAAAATAGACTTTGAATTTCAATCACTCAGTACAGCTTGGTACTGCATTTTGATAACAAGAAAATAATTTAGCCAAGCATTGTCCTAGTGTTTATGTGATCCAAACTCTGTGTGTTTTGGACACTCTATGTGCTCTATATGCTTTATATTTTGGACACTCTGTGTGTTCTGAGCTCTGTGTGCTCCCTGTGTTTTGGACACACCCCCAGATCTTACTGTAGCTTGTTTTATGTGTTACAAAAATCCTCTGACTTTCCTTGAGGAACAACTGAGCAGGCTTAAGAATAAAGACTCATGATTGTAGGATGAACAATAGTGGGAGACCAGAGGAAAATGCAGGAGAAAAGGAAGTTACAATGTGGAGGTTGCAAGGATACAATAACTAGGAACAGAGTGATCTGTGATTTCCTTCCCTGCACCCGTTTTGTCTGTTGCTTTTAACAGTCACTTTTAACATTTCCTTGGGTAAAAATATATTCCAGCTGTTGGAAACCTTTGCGATATTTCAGTCTTCCTTAGAAAGCTCACTGTGAGGAAAATTCTAATAACACCCTTCTTCAAGTTGTAATTCTGGGATTTCGTTGGATTCTCCAACATTGTATATTCTCTGCTTTGTATAGTGACACTCTTGAAGAAAATTGTCTAGTGTGACATTTCCATCTAGAAAATAAAAACCAGAAGTGAAAGAGTGACTTGACATGATAGTTACTTGTCCTGTGCTCTGAAACAAGTTGCAGGTCTTGCTGTGTCTCAAAAGCACATCATTGAGATGGATTCTGGGTCTTCTGATCTCAGGCTTGTGGTTTTGAAACACCGTAGCAAGAGCATTAGGAACTTTTGAAAACATGTGAAATTTGTAATGTAAATAATGCAAAATGGGTAGGAGGAGCGTGGTATTATGTCAGTAAAGTTATCTGCTGCCATTTAAACATCTTATATCTTCACTATGAAATGAATAGATTTAAGGATCACAGGATTAAGGTTAAGAGACGTACCCAGAGTTCAAAAGACTCAGGGACAGCAGCTTTGACTGATGACAAATGCACTTGTGATATTTTTATCTGAGTGTGTTCTGGTACAAAGGGACAAGTGCTGATGTTCTCAGTAGAGCAAATAGTCCATGAAAAATTTAAGTGCTTCAGTAATGTCTTTCTATCTTTATCCAAATGTAGGTTGAGTCAATTATATGGATGAAAAAGAAGGATGAAGAGAAGGAGTTTCTAGTAACATAGGCATTGATCAGTTTTTGACTAAAATGTTTCAGACTGTTCATATTACCCATCTTTTAATAGTTTCAGTTATTGGGTTTTTTATCATATATATACACACATAGTGGACAAAATCTAATTGAATTGATTTTGAACAATAATATTTATATCGTATTTGATTATGTTGATTATGATGGGTTGTTCCCCCTTCTCAAGCAGAATATAAAGAAAAGACTAGTCTGTAAAGGCTGGAATCAACTAGTTTCTCTTTTTATGGCTTTCTAGATTCTGTCTGCATCACCATCACTGGGGAGTGTTACTGAGCTTCAGGCAACAGTTCCAAGTTCAGCCAGTTTTATTCCAGAAACTGTGGTTGA
Organism: Onychostruthus taczanowskii; assembly: GCF_017590055.1. Lineage (NCBI taxonomy): Eukaryota > Metazoa > Chordata > Aves > Passeriformes > Passeridae > Onychostruthus > Onychostruthus taczanowskii. The sequence goes on from NW_024498795.1 coordinate 1,393,405, forward strand.
TCGGCTTACGGCACAAGGTAACTCAGGCTTGAGTCCTGTACCTGATGCTAAATACGGTGTATTCACCTGTTCACATTTCAGTGTTTGTCCATGCTCTACATTGTACAGCTTGCATGTTGCTGGAGCAGTTGATGCTTCGAGTAGTTGTTTTAGAAGACAAATATTAAATACTTCCTTTAATATGAAGTTTGACAGAAGCAAGTGAAAATGGTACTGCTTGAAATATTACTCGAGTTGGGTTCTCTTCCTGGCATCTAGTCATGCTTTCAACACATCAGTCATGGCAGAGCTGTCATATACATACATAGGAGTGTGTTTGCACACACATACACAAATATGTGTATATAATTATCTTTATATGTAGAAAGATAAAAACTAATATAATGTAAAACATATATTTATAATCATGTATGTAGAGAGAGCTGTGTACAAATAAAAATATTTTTCTTTTAAATAAAGGACTGGTAATTTGTGTCTTTCCAAATTTGCTAGCTATCTCTATTTAATGCCTGGTAGAGGGAGAATTTTATTTGGGAACTATTTTCTGTATCTGATTTCATTTTTTTTTTCCTCCCCTTCATTCCTGAATATACAATTTAAATGTGGAGAGGACTTGGATGTTTTATGAAAAATGCAAATAAACTTGGTTTATGTAACTGATGTAATTTAATCTTTTGGTTGTTTTGGTTTTTCTTTTTATTCAACATACTCTAGGTCAAAGTGATACAACCATAACAGAATCTCCAAGTCAACATGATTCTCCCATGTCCGCTGCTCTGTCTAAACAGCGTGCTGTAGTTACACCTGCCCTTTTGTCAGCTGTTTGCAGCCTTCTGCACAATCTGCTGGTTGTCATGCCAAAGGATACTGGAATTGCCCTTCAACAAACACATTTGCTAACAACTCTCAGCAGGTATGAGATCAATAACCGTTGAACTACAAACAAGGTGTAGCAATAGATGTTTAAAAAATCTTCGAATGAGATCTTCCCATGTTTATTACTAAAACTGTTAAACAAATTGATCACTTCTTGCTCCTGAAGTGTTCATTTTTTTTTTTTTAATAAAAAATACAATCAGTTGAAGAACTGAATCAGAATTACTTTTTTTTTTCAAAGACTAGATAGTCATTGGTGATTCCATTTGTGGTGGATGTCTTAAACAAGACTACTGTGTTCTTCTCGTGATGTTTTAGGGTTTTGTCTGGTATTTGGAATTGCAGATCATTTCAACTCATTTTATGTTTTTCTTCTTTGGATTGTATCAAGTATTTTGAAGATGGGCCAAGGATTTTCACACTAAAAGAGAGTAAATAAAACTTGCCAAATTTGGATGATGGATCCCAGTATTTTACTTCCTTTTAAAAGGAGGAACCACTTCAAAGAAGTCTTCAGATTGTGTGCCATGTTTCCATTTCCATTGTAGAAAATTCTTTTGTATGTAAAAAATGCTTGGAAGTCGTGAAGTGTAGCATGAAAAATTAGTTCATCTTTTGGCAAAAGTTTTCAAGAGCATTTTTAGTTGCTTTTCATAGTGCAATTAATGGAAAAAACTAAACACAGACAAACAAACATAAAACCCCAACAACCCTGGTGTGAATACAGCTAATATTATTGCAGAGCTGTTTATTCTTCTAGGGGAAAGAAAATAAGAAATCAAATAGAAAAAATTGATTTTTGCCAGTACAGTAGCAGCTATTGGAATTTATATTAGTCTAGCTATTTTGAAACAACATACTGCTGCTATAGTTGCCATTGCACTAGACTTCCTTAAACTAGTGGAGTTTAGCAGTAAGTGCTTCTTACTTTATTTCTACTTGGTTTATTTATATTATTCTCTTCTATGCAATGTTAATAGAAGGTTTATTTACTTAACTATATTTTTAACCAATATATTTTGTTTTAGTCTTGTAAGTGCTAATCTGGTTGAAAGATGCATCTTGGAACTGAAAGCTCCATTGGGTCATCGATGTCATATAGAACATGTAAAAGCTCAGGTTAGAGAAGCATTTGTTACTTACTAATTTTTTTAAGTTTTGAATTTAATTATGCTAGTATAATTTATCTTCATTAACATAGTCCAGACACACTGTTATAGGCTATATTCATGTGAATCTGTGTGCTTTTGACAAAGCTTAAGTGAAAATAAACCATTTTATTCAATGTATAGAAGGATTAATTTCTTTGTTAGGACTATAATTGGAATGACCACACTGAAAATGAATTGTCTTTTAAAAGTGTAAGTTAAATTCAGCCATTGAAGAAATTATGTAATAGAATTTTTTGTATGTTACTGAAGTATGAGCCAGATATAGTTGCTGACACATTGGATGTTTCTTGTCTGTAACAAACCTGGCTGCTATTCTTTGCCTCTGATCCTGCAGACACTTACATAGCTCTCAGCTGATTTTGATGTATGCAAACCATATAAGGTTACTGCTGATAAAACTACCTTTTTATCAAATTTAACTCTGTAAATACAATGTATAGAATATGCTGTTTCATGACACGGCCATTTCGTAGCTTCTGCTGCTCTGCATTCAGATTTACTTAGAAGTAAATTACTCTTCTAATTAAAGAAATGCGCTTCTGCAGAATACTTATGAGAATAAATAAATGTTAGCTTCTGTTTCTAGGAAGACACTTGTATTCCTTAGTATTAATAACCATTTTTGTGTTTTCCTTTGTGACTTTCCAATGAGTATGTTGCTGTAAATGTAGTAAGATTCATGACTTTCTCACAAGGAACTTTTGCTTTGCTACTAGAAAATTGATTGCACACGTGTTTCCAGACTAGGGATTCTGTTTCATCTTTTACAGTAAAAATTAAGAGAAACATTTTAAATTCATGTCCTGTTATTTAAATGGTGTATATTAAAACATTATGAATCAGTTAACATAATGTGAGTAAACTTACAATAATGTGGAAGGTGTAAATATATGGCTTTATTTCATATCTTTCTACAAACATTTAACAGGTCTTGTTACTACTTCAGTACTTGTCATCTGTGTCCAGGCTTCTAAAATCATGTTTATTGGTGGACTCGCAGCTTGTAAGCCAGGATGAACTGCTGAAACCTCTCTTGGGGAATACCTTCAGGATTCTCACCATACGTCCCAAAGATGGCTTAGGTAATGAAGTACTTTGTTTCCTTTATAACAAGACAGAGGCAGCTCTTCATTTAGGTACCACCTTGAGGTAAATGGACAGGTATGGTCAGGCTCAGCTTTCCAGGTTTGTGCACATTTGTAAATGTTTTGATTTTTCTGTGTTATCTTTGCAGATGCCGAGTTGACATCTGTACTTCATGAAACATGGGTAGACTCTTTCGGCCTTCTAGCTACATTACTGTGGAAAAGTGGCCAGATATCTTTTCCAGCTGTGACAGCAGCCCTTGCAAATCACTGTACAGCAGTAATTGGTAATGACTATTCCAGCATGGTTTTTTTTCCTAGCAACTAATAAACAAATAGAAAAGACAGTCATTGCTCTTTAGATGCTATTAAGTAATTGCTAATGAGATATCCACAATGAAAACCAATGTGTCCAGAGCTTGACTGACTTGCTTTGTTTTCTTCACAAGTATGGATGAATGATTTCAGTTGTAAACCTGAACCAAATGTGGCATTTGTTAAATGATCCATTAGCACTTAATTTTTTCCCCTTCTTTCTTTTTAAATATCTTGCATAAAAGGAAAGCAAAGTTTTGAGAGGAGATGAGAGATATAGAAATCCAAGGTTATTATAAAGGAGTTTGTTTTTTGTATTTTAATTATTCTTCATTAGTTACTTGCGTAGTTAGGCAAGAGTCAGTGACGTGCTTCAATACTGAAGTATGAACATAGTCCAGACAAGCTTGTGCCTGCTAAGAGATCTACTGAACTCAAATCCAATTGCAAATAAAGCAGCTAATGCATACTGTTTGTTTTATGATGTGAGCTGTTGATAAAATGAGGAGAGTTCAAAAAATTACTGGACAAATGAATGATTTGAGTGAAATGGAGATTGCTTTTTTTGTTTTATAGTCAAATGAATGCAGAGCAACTGATTCATTCAACCATTATAAAACTCAAACTTTTCTTTCTTAGATTATTTTGAAGTCTTATAAGATGCATAGAATTTGTAGAATTCCTTGAACAGTGCACAGTATAACTGCTTCTGGGTTCACGTGCTTTCTTTGCTGAGTCTTTCTGTGTTCTAAAGTATACTTGAGCTTTATTCATAATGAAATGTAAAAATATTAATTTTTTTGTTTAACCTTTTAGATACCATTTCTGATTGTATTCATCTGTCTAGCACATATCCTGCTTTATATGTGGCTAGTTTACAGTTCCTCTCTGTCCTTTTGAATGAGGAAGGAAGAAAACAGCTCCAGGATAAACAGAGTGTATGTCAAAATCCAACTATTAGCTTTCTTCTGGATCACACTGAAGAATGCCAGGCACCAGTAACTCAACTTACTGCTTTAATTATTCAGGTATTTAAAATTTGACAATGGGATTGCAGGATATGGTTTTGCATTTTTGATTCTTTTACTTCCTTTGTATTTAATCCTTCCCTTATTTACAGCTTGGTAGAAGTAAGCAAATTATATGTGAAATTTGCATCTTATTTGTTTTCCCTCCAACTTAGTTCTTTTATCCATATTCTTTAATTTATGTGCAGTTTCTCACTGTAACAATCATAGTGATCTGTGATTAGAAGTGTAGATTTTTTTTCTGAATGATGCACATTATATGAATGTCACTTATGATTTCTTTTGTTCTAAAGTCATTGTCTTACAACTATTTTTTAATAAGTATCTTAGTACTATTTTGCTATGTAAAGCATATTTTTTTGACATTTATTGGCCATATATTGGATGGTGTGACCAAAAGAATGCTCTCTTAGTATTCATCTCCCCGCTTCCTATGGATGCCGAATTCTTGTAGAATAACCTTACTCCTACCAAGACTTGTCCTGGTTTCTGTCACAAACTTTGTGCTCCTTTCCTGCTCTGTTGCAACACTGTGGCTCTGTTGTATTGGGGCATGGTATTCTGTCCACTGAGAACCTGCTGTCTTTCATGGAGGAAAAACTTCCCAATAGGGTCTTTCACTCTACAGGCCACATAACCAGAATTCTCTATGTCTTTGGCAACTAATTTCAGGTAATTTCAGGGCACAGCGTTTTCCTGTGAAGACGTGATTTTCAGGGACTCAAGCAAAGCAGGGGCACTTTGTTCAAATCCCATAGTTTGCTGAATATCCTGTTGGGTTTTTGTATTAATGCTTGCATATGTGCCTGAAACAAAACTCCTTGGCTCTGACACAAAAAAGTATGCATGAGAGTATGTCTGATGAAGACATGTTGTAACATTGGTCTGTTTTCATACAAGTGTGCATAACTGTTTATCAATCTGTGTCAGCAAAAAGGGGACAAATCCTATGCTGAGAGCAGAAAAAGTTGATACAATGGAGAATGAACTGCAGCCAGGTCAATGAAAGGACATTAGACATAGTTTGAGTATTGTAAGAGACATCAGCTTTTAACATGCTTTTTCACTGTTCAGAGATGAAGACAGACGTTGCATTTTGTTCATAAAAGAGTTCAAAAGTTAGCCTATGCTCTTTAGGTCCTTACAGGGCTGCTATGATCCCCCAAAAGGATAACAGAATTAGGAAAGAAACAGCTTCAGTTTCTTAGATCAAAGTACATATGTTTATTTACACCCCATCGCAGTGATCGTTGAGAGGACAATGGAATAATAAGCACATGGGATGTAAAGTAACCTATTGAAACAACAAACACTTAAACAAAGCCACCATTAAAAATGAAAAAACAACCCAAAAGATTTTGGACTTTCTTCAGGAGAAGCACTTTTAAAGAGAAGCAGTCAAGCAAATAATTGGCTAACATAGAGAGGATGGGAGACTTTACAAACAAACAGTCATCTCAATTAATCATCCTAAATACATACAATCTACAGAATACCTGATATATGCAGTGGCAAATGCTAATTTAGTACCCAGTGTACAGGTGTGAATATTGTTAGACCAGGTCTCAACTTGGAATTCATTATCACATATAAGAAATCTAGTAAGTGCACATGCTGACTTTGAAAGGCTTTGGTTGTTTTGTGTATGTAAATGTTATTTCTTGTGTACATGTGCTTAAGATCAGAAATAAAATTAAGAAGGAAATCATAACCTATATATAAACTCTCAAATTTTGGCCCTAACATTATTTTCCTAGATATAAAGCTTACCGTATAATAGAAAGACTGTGGTCTCCCCTGCAACTAACTTACAGTAGGTGAAGAGTAACATAGCCAGATCTGCTGTGGATTTATGGGACATCTTAAATTTAATATGCAACAAAATAAAAAAATAATAATTCAGGATCCATTCTCATTTTAATGCTTTTATTATAGTTTAAAACTATAGAATCTTTTGGCACAAGGTATTATAAATTTCTAGAGTTATTTTTTCCATTCAACTGGTAGTTAATCATTAATTAATTCTTAATTACTTGTGCTCCCTATGCTTGACATAAATTTTCTTTTTTTATTATGAACTGCAGTTCTTGATGGCAGAGTAAGAAAAAATGCATAGAAGAGCATGCTTCAAGAAAGGACAGAATTTTACTAGTGTTCAAGATAAAATGTAGAAAATAGTAAGAAGAAATTAAAACTTTTGAAAAAGTTATGGATATAAGACAACTCATCTTAATTATTGGATCAGTTCTACTCTACCACATAATACTTACAGAGGTTGATAGGCAAAATACCCAAGAGGTTGATAGGCAAACGTGTTTTGTATTACTAAAGTATTAATGAATACTAAGAAAAAGTAAAAACATTTAGCAATTTAATAGGGCAAAAGTCTTTGAGTGGATAAGTCATAAAACCTACATCTTAGGCTATGCAGGATTACTGGAATTCAACAATTTTTTCTTTCCAGGCTTGTGTTAATTAGTTTTAGCTTTTAAGCTTTTAAGTACTCAAACATCTAAATTTTTTAATTTGAAAAGAAACCATCACCCATCAGAACAGAAAAACAGTGAAGTTACTTCAAACATTCTTGTGTTGCTGTTAGATTTGAGATTTCACACCAGATCTAATAAGAACAGTTGTAGTCTAAATGTAAAGCTCTTTTTTGTTGGTTATAAACACAGAACCCAGTCCATGCTTCGGTGCTTTGATTTGGTGTCAGTTGTCCTTATCAATGTGGTGTTGGGATTTTTCTGGTTATTAACTTTCTATTCTTTATTCTTTGGCCTTCTCACCCTTGGTTACAGTGAACACTTCAAAAAATGATGATCTTCGAGCATAAATTGATATTTTATTGCGTATGAAAATTTGAAAAAATTAGTTCATTAATACATGGTGTATGTAGAATTAAAATCTGTGAGATCATATGGATAGGTACTCATGAGATTTCTGTCTAAAATATTAAGATTTTCTTAAGATGTTGTATTTTTGGCTAGCTTCAAAATACGTTTTTATCTTTACTAAGATCCAGCAACTGTTCTTATTTTCCTATATTTTTCTATTTGCAGTGGATGGTGTTTTCTGTTATCTTGGATGTCAGAACTGGCATGGTTTTGTAGGGAAAATTGCTAGATAGACAAATTCTGTAGTGGATAATATATGACGCACAGAGTGCTCCTTGTCTTTCAACTATCTTGTTATGTGATTCCAAATAAATATTCCTTTGAAAACAGAGATTATGCCTAGGTTATTAGAATTGTGGTGATGCTCACAAAGACCTCACAACACTAAGAAAAGCTACCATTTTTCACTGGTTAGTAAGAGTATCTAAGATAACTCTCAGTGATTTTTTTAAGGAATTTCACTGTATTTAATCTCCTCATCATCATTGTGTAGAAAGAAAGTGAGATTGCACTAAAGGCATATCAGTGAGTTGTCTGCAATACCAAGCCTATTCCTGAATATGAGAAAAATAATGGAATGCCAGGATTTAGAATCTAGGCCTTAGAAAAGTAGAATATTAAGAAAAGAATAAGAGGAGTGGGCTTAGGAGAAAAAAAAAAAAAAAAGAAAGATATAATTTTAAAAAATCAGTTTCAAAAAACCCTGGAACACTTCACTGCAGACTGACTATAAACATGAATATAGAGAGGGAGAACTCTATATAGGGATAGAGTTATAAATCATCCAAATGAAAATATAGACTCTGACAATATATTTATAGCTATGAATACTACTTTTAACATGGTCACTTTTTAATTTCAGTAATGAAATTGCATTTCTGTAGGTCTGTGAAAGAAAATCTTCAAAGGATGTGCTGAAAGAAGCTGCTACAAATGCACTGTTGTCTCTGTTAGCTGTCAGTAAAAATGCCCAGAAATGTGCTTTGGAAGGTGAGCATGTCAAAATTATATATGAATCAAATAAATTATATATGAATCAAATTAAATTATATATGAATCAAATGCTAGCAGGTGTTTTGCATATTACCTTGAGACTAGTTTTTTTTTTCAAAGCAGAAGACCTAGGTTTCAATGGCAGGGGTTTTACCAGATTTTCACTAAGAAATCTTAACTAATAATTAAAGTTTTCAGCTGCAGATGAAACATTATGTTGTAGCCAGTTTAAAACTCTGTGGTAAAGTCACAGGTCTGTGTTGGAGTAAGAAGAGACCTGTTAGCTTTTTACCACTAATGGCATATTCATCCATTAGAAACTGGAGATTTTTCACTGGCAGTATCCTCCAATGCTTTGGTAGGTGAAAGTATGCCCTGTGTTTTCAGTTGTGGCTGTACCTGAAATAAGAGGAGACTTCTTTTTCTCAGCTTTGTTCTTCCCTGGTTCTTTAGTCACATTTTACAGTTCAGGTAGGACTTTCTTCCCTTCACACCTTCTAATCACAGGCTATTTGTGCCCTCTAGAACATGGGAGAATGGAGAATTTGCATTTTTCATCTGGCATCATGTGTTTTACACCTTTTGATCTGGCCAAGTATATTTTGTCTTGGGTGCTTTCCTGTAACTTTCATCTGTTTTTTCCACTCTGTAAACCTACCCTACAGTGACATTGATAGCTTAGACAGATCCTACCCTACACTGACATTGATAGCTTAGACAGATCTGCTCAGTGTCTGATCCCTTTAGTAACAGAAAACTCAACTTCAGGTCTTATGCTTTCTGCTTTTTCCCAGTGTATTGGTTCTGTACTCAGCCCTTACTTCAGTCAGGTTCTTCTGTTGATGACTTACTAGATCATCTAATTTCCAGCTTCCTGTGAAGGCACTTCCACTGCCAGAAGTGCATCATTCTGTGCTACAGCAGCCGTCAAGTCATCCTTGCTGTTGTGCAACACAGACCTTAGAAAAGAGGAAGACAATTTCTGGGGCTCAAAGCATAAAGATACATGTACCTCTAGTATCACCTGTTGAGCTCTTAAGGGATACTTTAAGTTAAAAAATGCAAAGTCCTGCGCCTCAAAAGGTACAAGCCCTTACAGCAATAGAGGCTGACTGGAATGCTGAAAAAAGGAGCTGGTAGGCAGCAAGCTGAATATGCGAAGACTAACACCATCCTGGGCTGTATTAACAGAAACACAGCCATTAGATCAAGGGGAAAAGTTTCTTTTCTCTACTTTCCACTTGTGATTAAATCTCTAATAGCACATCCACTTTTAACCCAGTACAACAAATGTCAACAAACTGGAGCAGAGGGCCCCAGATGGGCCATCAGGGTGGTTGTGTTCACTTGTCATTAGAGAAGAAGCTGAGGGAGCTGGCTTATGTTCAACGTGGAGAAAAGAAGGTTTTGGGAGGACCTATGAGATTTTGAAGAAGTTGGAGGTGAATTTCTTACGGCAATGCATTGTATAGGAGGATGGAAAGAGTGGGCATAAAGTGAAACATGATAGGCAAACTGCCTGTAAATAAATATTTGCCCTTTGAAGGGAGTAAAGCAGTGCTAGACATAGTGTGCTGTCTCTGTCTTTGGACATTTTCAAGACCCAGCCGGATAAAGCTGCAGGCAAACCTTGCCTGCTTAGAGCTTGCTCTGCTTTGAGGAGAAGGTTGGGTATATGATCTCTGGAAGCCGTCTCTTCCAACTTGAATTGTCCCATTATTATGGAATCATAGAATGCATTGGAAAGGGCCTTTAAAGACCATCTAGGTCAACACCCCTGCAGTAATCAGGGATAACTTCAACTTCATCAGGTTACTCAGAGCCTTATCCAACCTGTTTCCAGGGGTAGGGCATCCATCACCTCTCTGGACAACCTGTTCCAGTGTTTCACCATCCTCATTGTAAAAAATTTCTTCCTCATATCTAGTTTATTTGTCTTCTTTTAGTTTAAAACCATTACCCCTTAAAACAGGCCCTGCTAAAATATTTGTCCCCATCTTTCTTAAGGTTTTTCTTTTAAGTGGAAGGCGACAACCAGGTCTTTCATTAGCATTCTCTTCTCCAGGCTGAACAATCCCAACCCTCTCAGCCTGTCCTCATAGATGTATTAGATCCTTTATTGTGATCTGCCTCTGGACCTGCTCCAACAGGTGTTTTCTCTGCTGGGGACCCCAGAGCTGGATGCAGTGTTCCAGGTGGGGGTCTCACCAGAGCAGAGCAGAGGGGCATAATCTCTTCCCTTTGCCTTGCTGGTGATGCTGCTTTGAATGCAGTCCATGATTTACTTGGCCTTCTAGACTGTGAGGTCTTATTGTCTGGCCATGTCCAACTTTTCATTCACCAGCACCCTAATTGCATCTTGTCAGGGCTGTTCTCAATCATTTTATCCCCCAATCTGTATTGATACTTGGGATTGTCCCAACCCAAGTGCAGCACCTTGCACATGACCTTGTTGAACGTCGTGAGGTCCATCTGGACCTTAAGCTTGTCCAGGTCCTCTGGCTGGCATCTGAGATCTCAGTTGTGTCAATTACACTCAGTTTGGTGCCACCTGCAAATTTACTGCAGGTGCACTCAATCCCATGATGGTACTGATGAAGGCATTAAACAGTATTGGTCCCAGTATGGATCCCTGAGGGACACCACTTGTCACCACTCTCCATCTGGACATTGATCCATTGACTGCTACCCTCTAGGTGTGACCATCTCACCAATTCCTCCTCCATTATCCAATCCACCTGTCAATTACTTAACTCTCCAGTTTGGAAGGATGTTGCAAAGGACTGTGTCAAAATCCTTACAGAAGTCCAGACAGATGATAGCTGTAGCTCTTACCTTCTCCACTAATGTTGTCACTCCATCGTCTTATAGTAACTTAAAGGATAGATCCAAAGAAAAGAGCCTAACTCAACATTTTGCCCTTTAAGTCACCTGAACAGTTGCTTTCCTTTGTCTCACCACAGATGCAGCAAATCTGCTGTTAGGAAAAGGTTGGGTGAAATAAATGGATGTCCTAAGCTCTTGAAGTTTCACACTTCTAAGGAGCATTGTTGAAGATACCCTGAAGAGTTATGAGTTATTATCCTCCCCACCCAAATCATCTTCTCTCAATCTTACCAGTCATTCCTTTGGGCATTCCTCTGATGGGACTTTGTTGCAAGAGAACTCAAATGTATTCTTGCTTCTTGAGAGCGTTCAACTAGATGCGCTTCATCTCAGAAAACATTTGCTACTTCCTGATAACAAGCAGATCATTGCCAGAAAGATACTTTGGTTTTTAATAAAACATTTTTGATTTGAATGTAATTATAAATGTTACTGGTTTTTGTCTTCCAGCTGACCTGATAGACAGCTGTATAGAAAACATGAAGCACATTCACGCACAGCTGAATTTGGATTCCCTAAAGCCTGGGAAAGCACAGAGAAAAAAGGTAGCTATAACAACCAGAACATTGATAGGATAAGGCACTTCCTAGCTTTCTTTTGTTTGTTTGTTTTCTTGAGGCAGATACTGCTTGTATGTGTCACGGATGAGACAAAGTAAATGACAGCTTGTGGTGGATCCAGATACTGGAGCTTCTGTAGAATTCAATGATTTTAGAACTTTTACCAACTTGATTATCTCACACGGTCTTCCACCTAGAGGTCTCACTAGGTCTCATCTACCTTTTCCAACACAGAGATGACTGCTACTTCAGTATTGTCAGGCAATAAATCACCTCAGTTCATACTTTGCAGCTGCCTGGTCTTGGTTGTTCATTGGACAAAGTCCCTGGGCATGTCCTGGTAGTTTTTTTCCAGGCCTCTCTCTGGTCCTCAGGATCTTCTCCCATTTGCCAGATTGTTCCTCCAACCAGGATCTTCACATTCTTCTTTTTGGGCCCATTTCTTTCTGTGAGGGACAGTCTCTTTTCAGGAATCCTTCTTTTTTCCACTATTCTTTCCAGAACTTCAAGCTTCTGTTTGCCCAAACTCAGTAATCTACATGTGAAGTACAACATGATCATCATCTGAATTACTGGTTTTGTCTCATGTCTTTTCATTAATTGGAGGATTTGGGCCTTCCCACTTTTAGTCTAGGTTATCAGAATTAGCAGCTAGTCCATCCTGGCTGAAAGCAGGAAATAGCAGGCTGATTGATAGTGCAAAATTCATTTTCAGACATCCACTCACATACACATCTCATCCTTTTGTAATCTGTTGTGCTTGTAATTTATGATATTAGTCTTATAGCAATATCAGAGTATTGTTTTCAAACTTAGTTGGACTTTCAGTCTTGACTTTATGGCCCTATCTAATCCAGCTAATTTTTTCCATCTTGTTTCCACAATAATTTTTTGTTTTCTTAAGTTGTTTTTTTTCAGTGTCTTTCAACCGGTGCTAGCTGTTTTGGTTTTGTCTGTTCTTGTATCAATCTCCCTCCCATCCCAAAACTAGTTCCATTCTGCTTGTGCATGTAAGTCATAGCTTTTTTACTTTCCTATTATCTGGCTTTCAGTTTTGTTTTGTTTTTTTTCTTCTCTTCTCCTTTGAACTTGGTCTGAACATCTCAGTTTCTTGTCATCATACTCAGTTGTCCCTGCTTTCTTAACTTGTTGTCAGTTTTGGGTCTTTTTAACCTCATACTTGTGGTCCTTCCACTGCCTCCATTCCCAGTAGCTTCTCTCCACTCAGTTTTATTTATTTAGCCTTTGTTTTTCAACCTGCCTTCCAGTTCTTCCAGACTGTCATGTCACCCAAGTCTTCTTTACCACATTTAGATATAAATTATGTCTTGCCATCATACAACATTTCATAAGATTTTTGTTGCAATCTGCTTGTTTTGTGCCACTTTGATCTAAGGGAATTAATAAAATACAGGCAGTAACCTCTGCTGTCAAGTTTGATATCTTGTCCACTCCCACGTAAATCAGAAATTGCAGGAAACACCTTCCTGTAGGGTATTTCTGCATTTCTTAGTAGTATTTATTAATAGTATTTTAAATAGTATTTTTTCTCTGAGATTTTGATACAGACATTAGCCTTGATTTGTGAGAGTATGGAATTATGTTTTATAAAAAGGAACTCTTAAAAAAAATTTGAGTTTGACCCTGAGATGTGAAGGCTATCATATTTTTTCTTGAGATCTCCTAAAGACATTAATTTTCCCTTTTCAAGTGTTGGAGGCTGAAAGGTGTCCTGCCCTAGATATGTCCTAAAAGGTTGAAGTCAGCTGATTCTTTGCAGTTTTTGGGTTGAGGAGAAATTTAAAACTTGAATGAAATTGGAGGAAAGGAGCCTCTGAGAAAGTTCAGAAAAACAGATTATGTTTAATTGAAAATTCTTTGAAAGATTTGCAAAAGATTTTGTGACAGATTTCCTGCTGAGCTGGGACTGCACGTTACGCATCATATGAAAGTGTGCTCTTCATCATATGTGGCACATAATGACAGTTTCATGTGGGGGACACTGAGATATTGCTCTCATGGTAGATTTATCTGATCATTCACAAAACTGCCCCTTTGCCCACTTCAGGGCACAACTCTCAGAGGAAAATCACGACAGCTTCTTTTCTTTTTTAACTTTCTCTGCCTCTTAATTATTGGGGAAAAACGTGTTTTACCTAGCTTCATTCTCAGGTCAGCTGAGGTGTTTTACTTGATATTCCTTTTCTTTCACAATAATTAGCATGATGCTAATAAAGAGCATGAAATGTATTTAAAAGTAGTCAAGCTTTCAAAAAATCATGTCAAAATGTTATTGTAATAAAAAAGCAAGATATCCTAAAATAAATAAACAGTGTTATCAATGCAATCCATAACTTTTTCAACTTCCTAGAAGTTTGTACATTAAATATGAGTTGTAGTTTGTGGCATTTTAATGTTATTTTACTTATTAACTAAATTAATGCATACAGAATGCCTTGAAAAAATTCTTGTCTTAAGAGTCTTGCCTTAGTGTTAGCATTTTATTTGACTAGAGGTGAGACAAACCAGTTATAAAATGTATTTGTAATAATGACTTGTATGTTTCTTCCAGACCTACTACACCTGGCTTTCATTAACCTTCTTGCAGTAGGCTGTACTGCAGAGTACTTTGTCTTTAAAAGTCATCAAATACATGATTGATGATGTATAAGCACGTTATGATTTATAAGCATGCATTGTTTCTTCACCTTGTCTGAGATTAAGTATGAATCCTATTTTACATTTTTGTTTCTTTATGCTTGATAAGACAGGAATAGTATCCTGTGGTGAACAAGCTTATTGGAATTTGGTAATCTTTCAGAAGTAGTTTAGTGTGTCACCTTATAGGAGTTAGGTCAGCCATCACTGCCCTGTAGTGTCACAGCTCTGTCAAGAAGATAGATTATTTTGTTCACTTTTAACTTGAATCTTAAGGTAGCACCTCACTGTCCAAAGGTCTGTATTTATTTTTCTAATATTCCTATCAGGTTGGAAGTTATTTATAGCTTCTATATTTATGGTTAAGGATAGAAAATTAAGATCCTGGGAATATAAGGATGGATTGGCCTGGCCCGCTATAGAGATCACAGAATATTCTGAGTTGGAAGGGTCTCCCAAGGATCATCAAATCCAGTTGTTAAATGAATAGTCTGTATAAAGGTCAAACCCACAACCTTAACATTATTGGCACTATGCTCAACTGAGCTCATCTCAGGGTCTGAAAGACAGAGCTAATTTAACCTTGTTTTTTTCCAAGGAAGAAAAATAAATGCTTCTAGGCAATCATTCATTTGACTTGTTTTAGACATGTGCTTTAGGATGGAACAAATACTCATGAAGGTTCCTCCTGTTCTTTATTAGTTGTAAGAGAAATGGAGCTCAACATTGTAGATTTCTGCATTTGGTCACATTGGTGCCCCTAGAAATAGTATCTGTGGCTTATAAAGAGAGATAAGGATAATAAGTTACTGGTTATAAATATCTTTAGTAAATGTGCTTGAAGATGAATTCTGCGTGAAATCAGAAGAAAACTGCTGAGCAGATGTGACCCAAATGTTGATACCTTAGATTTGCACTTCTTTTGAAATATCTTTCCTCCTTTTACAAAATTCATTCTGGTCTTACACTGATGATGTTCAATTATTTTTCCCTGGATAGGAGGATAACCTTATCAAGGAGTTAAGGTGTTCAATGCAGCTCCTTAGAAACTGCCTCTTTCAAAATGAAGAATGCAAAGTAAGTATTCTTATACTGAAGTAATATGAGCACATTTAGTTACTGAATGAAGATAAATTTTTTTTCTACTTTGAAGTTATTTTCAAGAGGGCTAAATTTAAATTTGATATTAATGGCAAGAAATACTTCATATTTCATTATTATTCCCACTTCCTAAGAATACTTTACACATCTATTAGGAACTTAGTGTTCGTATGGAAACATCATCTCCCAATGGTTTCAGATGGCTGTTATCTTTTATATCCACTTCTGCTTTTTGTATGTCAAATAATTCTAATTTTCAAAGCATACAACATAAAAAATGGATGTGGAGAAAAGTGTGGGGCCACCAGGAAGGTGCATAGTGATACATTTCAGATCTTAGAAAGTTGCTTCCTCTCCTTACTTTTTTGCCCTTCTGAAAGACAAGAAAACCCCAAAATGACCCCAATGAAACAAGCAAAACCAAACAAAAACCCAAAATCTAAAAAAAAATTTGCTATGTTTTTCTTTATGTGACTTAAATTGTACTAATCTTCCAAAACACAATTTGGTTTTCATATCCATTTTTTTATAGAATCATGTTTCTTGCTCAGAATTTTGAATGCCTTTTCATTTTATTCTTGTTTTTTCTCTGTACTTTTCAATTTCTTTTCAACTTCCATTCTGCCTACCTGTTTTTTCCATGGGGAGAATACTACATTACTTGTTTTCACTTTTTCTTATGTTTGTTCTTTCTGATCACTGCTTTTCCTCTTTCTTATTGCTGATAACATTTACAGATTTATTTCCACTTTCACAGTTTAATTTTTCTTGGCATTGTGTTACTTGTGCTATTTATACAACTTGGGCTACTTTTAGCAAATGCAGTGGTAGAGCTACAAGATTTCCTGAATTTCCAGGAGTACCCCTTTTCCAGGGCATGTATTAACATCCTTTTTGTATGCAGAACACTTGGGGCTGAATAAGGCATCTGATTATTCCTTAAGTCTCCATAACTTGGTTGTGCCATAATCTCAGCTAAGATTATTGTGGAAAGTTTTTCTTCTTTTGATCAGGATCTGCAGAAAGAATTGCTTGGAGGATTGAAGGAGGTTGCTGTTGATAACTGAAGATTTCTATCATTTGCTCTGTATACAACTGCACTCTTGTATTTCCATGTTTTTTGAGTTCCAATAATTACTTTAGAAGGAGTTGAATAAAACTTTAGAGAGCTCTTGAAAAAGAACACTTGGAATGAATAAGTCTTTTCTTTTGTTTGCATACCTTTCAGTAATTAAGATATGTTGTGGTTTTGACTAGTGTAGAGTTAAATTCATTAGTGGTTGAAATGATGGTGTCAGTTCTCCATACAGTCTTTTAAACCATAAGATGAAAATGTGGTTTTCTGATTCTATATTTCATTTTCAAAGGACTGATTGCATTTGAAATTCTTCCTCTTCTTGTTGTAGATGGCAGCACTCAAAGCTCATCTTGTTCCTGTTCTGCATTCTCTGTGGCCGTGGCTTTTAGCAGATGATTCCTCAATGCAAATAGCTCTGCATTTGCTTTGTGTCTACACTGCAAACTATCCTGCAGGTATGAAAGTCATGCTGTGGTGGAATACATCAAAATATTTTACCAGAATAATTAAGACAGAAAAGCAAAATAAAGGGAAAAGAATGTTTATTGCTACCATGCTAGGAAAGCGTAAAAGCACTGGTCCATCAAAGTCCATCAAGAGTTTTGATTTTATTACTTTCCAGACTTTTGTTCAGATCTGGTTCAAGCTGTTGGATTTAGCAAGAGTAATTGTACTAAAGGATTAAATAGCATTTAATTCAAACCATTATGTTTGGAGGTTTTGCTGAATGTCCTGCCAAGCTGAGTAGTATATTATAGTACTGTTCTAGAAATTCTTTAATAGAGAACAGTGTACCAGTACTTTGTATGGATTGTGCATCAGTCCTTATTGAGGACATTCTGGTTTTGAAATAGTCAATCAAATTCAATTTTGTATTAAATTTCTTCAATTTATTTATGCCTTGGACTCAGTAGCTTGCATTTGTATATTTGTCATAAGGAATCTCCTTTTCATGTGAGCAAACCTTTTATTTCCATTGATAGTTATCTCCACTGCTAGAAGCCTGAACTTTCTTCTAGCATGGATTTTTCTTTCCATATCCTGGTTATTTAGATTTAGCAAATCATAGTTAATAATTTGCAAGTAGCTTGAAGAGGCACAAATGTGTCTGTTCCTTTCTCCCTGTCAGGATACCATAACTATTAAAATAGTTAATGGTTTAAATATGACTTTTTTTACGTTGATGTCTCCAGACCTTAAATGAATTTGCAATGTTTTTTTTTTAATAGAGAATTTTTTTTTAATATGGGCTGAAGAAAGGTGTATATTAGTCAGCTACAGAGTCTAGAATAAAAATGTGCTGTCCTGTCCATCAAGCTGAAGTAACTCTAGGCTGCATTTTTATTGTCCTTGCTGATAAGAGCATGTGCTCGCTGATCAATCACGTTTTTTTTCTTTCTGTTCAGAATAGCTAGCTTATTGAGGTGTCCCAAATTCACCTACTCTGAACTGGTTAACCGCTCCTCCTCAGTATAGTCAGAGAAATGTATGTAAATATTTGTCACAGTTAAACATTGTCTCATTTTTGTTTACTTTGGCCATGTAAGAAATTACCTGTTGTTGCTGATGGCCAATGCCACTAAAAAAAAGACATATAAATGCCTTCTGTACAAATATAGATATTTGTATTAGATCGGTAACATAGCTGTTCCCTGCTGCTGTATTAATTCAAACTTGTAGCTCTGTAGCATAGGATTGTGCATTCTTCTGTTGTACAATGTAATGACAGCTGCAGACAGCACTTATATTTCTTAGAAAAATATTCTAAGAAACTTACATTAATCCTTTCAAATTATACAGAGACCTCTTTTTCTGAGCCAGTTTCAGAGAATCCCTTCAGATTCAACCTCCAAATAATTGTATAATTAGGTATATTGTTCCGGTTTTTAAGGAGAGTTTCTGAGATGGAGCAATGGCTTCTATTTGACAGCAGAATCACCTCTTACATTCTAGAACAATAGAACAGTAGATGCCTATTCCAGTAAAGTGCTACATTCAGGCACAATTCTATTCATAGCATGTCTGATTGACTTCATTGGGGTTCAAAGAAAAGATACCCAACAAATCATTTGGAAAGTTCCATCTCAGTGTTTGGGCAGTTGCACTGTTCTTTCTGTACATTTTTCTTTTAAATACATATCTGCATTTCTAATATGATAAATGTCTCATTGCTTTAAGGTTGTACTTCACTTTGTTGGGCCAGTGGTGGGCAATCATCACTTCCATCTGGACGAAGTGCAGCTGGCAATTCATTAATGCATTACATCTTGAAATTGGCTTCCTATGTGTCAAATGATAACAGCCCAGTTCAGCAGGTGGTCTTTTGTCTAATATCTAACCTTGCTCTGTCTCATGACTGTAAAGGCATTATTCAGAAGGTAAGTAAATGGTAACCTGTATTTTAGCAATGGATGCAGTTTCCTTTTTAATAAACCCTCATATTTTAATATGGAATGTCCTATGATCATATAGACATGCATCTGTGGGAATCAAATCCATTGTGTCTTCTCAGATGTGTTACTGTTCCCTAAGAGAAGAGTGTAATTCAATTATCTTCATGGTCTGGACAATTTTTGATAGAGCTTTTTGTAACCTCTCTGTTTCAGTGGGTTGTAACGTTTTTTAATACCCATATATATTGATAGCAATCAGTAGTGGATCATGCAAGTGAGTATGCTGTAGAACAAACTGCACGTGAATGAACAAGAAATTAAACACTGTAAATCATTAGGTATGCTATGGGAAACATAACCTTCGCAAAAGTTTTAGGAAAAAAGCAATAATTGGATGTTGGATAAAAATATTTTCTTATTACACAAATGTTTGTAATGTCTTTTCCTTTTTATATATTTTGTTTTAGAATGATCCTTACTCTGTTTTATGAAATGTGCTTTGAAAAATCTGTTTCCCTTAAACTTTGATCATTTAAATAAATTCAGACCTTGAGAAAAGAAGACGGACCATGTAGAAAGTCAACTGTAGTAGTGACATGATAAGATGAGCTAACGCAGCAGAAATTATAAAAAGTGTGCTTGTTTCTAGCATCTTTTATAGTAATTTATTAATTGCAAAATTTTTTTTTTTCATTAACAATGTTCTGCTTTTGGACCTAATTACCTGTTAGAAATGTAGAGAGAAATAGATCTTTTTGTGATGCTAATTATGTAAAGCATGGTCATACCACTGCAAAGTGGCTAATACTCAAACTTTTTGATAGAAACAAGGAGTTTGGGATCTCTTCTGTAGTAGCTGTTGTATTCTGTGAATTGTTTTTGCTTTTAGACTTTTAGAGTTTCACTCTAGTGTGGTAGTACTTTCTTCTGTCTCTTGGGCTCTGCTTTCATAAGTGTAAGCAATGCTGTATAACCAATTCCCTCTGAAAATTAAATTACCAATATTATATTCTCATAAAGAAAATCACAATGAGTTTGTATGCTGGATTGCTTGCTTTCAACCAGATGCTTGTATATATTGTCAAGATTCAGTGAGGCTGGGAATATTTAGTAAAGGACTTTTTCATTAGAGGAATTTATGTTAGAACGCCTCCCTCTTGCAACTGGGGAATTGATTTTCGTCTTCTCAGAATCTCCTTAAAGTGGAGGCAAAGCCTGAGATGGTGTATGTCATATCAATGTACAGTTCTTTTTCTTCAATGCTTACAAAAATAGAGGACATTCCTCTGGCTGGCAGTGAAGGGAGGAGTAGGGAGGAGTGGTGCTCTAGGTTCTTACGACTCACGACCAACTCGAGACATTTTATGGTAACTTTAACATTTGTTACTAGCATGCAATAATAAGTAAGGAATCAAGAATGCATTTTCTAAGTAGTGCATTGATTCACTTAAAATGTCACTAGCTTATTTATGGGTAGAAACAATGAATGCAAAACAAAAAACTTATGTAGTGGTGGGAATTAGCCTTTAAATAAATATATTGCGTTGGATCAACTTTTATGTATCTATGCTGCATAAATTATTATAGAAGAAATGTATGTTACCATATTAACTTTTTAACCATGCAGCAGATTCTTTTTCATATGTAATTATTTTCAAAAATCCTTGGCTAATAATGGGTTGCCTTTAATGTCTAAATTTAACAATACTACTACTGTCTGGTCAAGTATGTAGATTGGAACCTCAAACAACAGCAAACAAGGCATGGAATAAATTACTATAAATTCTAAAACCCTTTTTCTTTCTTCTAACAGAGTAACTTCCTGCAGAACTTTTTATCTCTTTCATTACCAAAAGGAAGTAATAAAAATTCTGGTAATGTATCTACTCTCTGGCTAAAGCTGCTACTGAACATATCTTTTGGAGAAGATGGACAACAGATGATTATGAAGATAAATGGCTTTTTAGACCAGATCATTGAAATGTGTAAATACAAGCACAAGAGCAGCCAACATCTAGCACTTCTTATTCTACATAACATATGTTTTAGTCCAGCTAATAAACCAAAGATATTAGGTAATGGTAAGTATCTGAAGGGTATGCAAACTATTGTTCCCTGAGAATATCATGGCTTCCAGACGCCTGTATTTTCATGGCAGTTTGGGTTACTGACCAAGAACTCAATGTTGTTTTTTAGAAGAGCATTTTTATAGAAATTAATTCTTAGAAGTAATTACAGAATACATATTTTGGCAGAGAGAATTACAGTAATTCATAATAAAAGGAAAAACAAATAAATAGTTCTCAAAAGAAAATCAAGATTCATTGTTAGGCAGATCATTTATATATAATAACAGATTATGAATGAAAGAATTTTTGCCGTTTTCTCAAACAGCTAGTTTTTCAGGGAAGGTTAAAGGATTCTTTGTATCAGTCAGTTTGAAATAACTGAAGTTCCTATCTTTCAGTTGGACAAAACTTTCTTGGCTTGTGCAAATCATGAATGTTGAGACAAACCATTTTATGTCCTATCATGTACAGAAAATGTTTACAATAGTGATAAAATTGTCATAGCATATATATTTAATGTAACAATATGTTCAGAACTTTTTTATTGGTTGTTTGTAGAAGGTATGTTTCTTTCCCTCATTTAATTGCAGAGAGAATGCTCCTGTCTTTGTTTCAAACTCTCAGCAGGTTTTCCATAGTGTCCAGGCTTTTTATTTTTCCTAAGATGTGGATTTACTGCCTTAATTAAATATACATTATTTAGTTACATAATCTATGAATTTTTGTTGTGACGTGAAGAAGCAAAGTGGAAGAGTTTGGCTTCAGAACAATGCTAGAAAATTAAGGCACCTACAGGGGGGTGGTAAATATTTCTCATTGGTTGCAAATCATCTGCATAATAAGTATGAAGGGAAATAGAAACATCTTAATATCCATCCTGATGTGGTTCTAATTGTGGCTACTGGGAGTTATAAAACAGTTTCACAGCTTACTTAGTCCCTAAGCATAGCTGATAGCTATACATAATGTTCATGTTTTATTACTGGTGGCTTAACTTTTTAGCATTTACTTGGTTTTGTTTTGCTATATTGTTTTTAACACTTCTTTCAACGTACTGTGATTTTATGAGCATATTGAAATTTAATCGATAATAAAGTTTCTGTAATTCCTCTGTCGTACCAGTACTTGTCATAAAAATAAGTATACTCCAAGCATCAATCTACTGAGGCATGTAAATATATTTACATTGTTCTTGATTATTTTCTAGATGCATTTGCTTTCATGTATTTTATTTGTCTCGTTAGATCAAGCAATTGCAGTACTGTCTGACTGTTTAGAAAGTAACAGTCCTGCTGTTCAGAGAATAGGAGCAGCTTCGCTTTGGGCTTTGCTTCACAACTATCAGAAGGTTAGTATTTAAGAAATCTATGAAAAAACTGTAATGTTATACTTTTATGCTGTAAACAATACAGTAATCTCTAAGTAAATAATAATAAAGTTTACAATAGTCATTCTGTTTTATTTTAATCACGTAGCTGCTGAGGCTGGGAGATTAAACAATGTGGTATAGAAGCAGTTTGTCCTTTGTAATTTGTGACTACTTATATAAATGTGGTTTAAATGGTGATAGAGTTATATTAATTCTAAAAATTCCTACATCTCATGCTCTGATGAATTATTGCAGTTTTTTTTTTTTAACTTTGCTGTTAAGGTGTGATCATATGGGTAAGAAAGCTCATTGTGTTTTGTGTGTGCTACAGGCAAAAGTGATCTTGAAGAATCCATCCATAAGAAGAAGAATAGATGAAGCTTATTCTTCAGTGAAGAAAAGTAGGTCTTACTTGTACCTAACGCCAATTTTTAATTTTTCCATCATTAAAGCATTTCAATTTATAACATCATAGTAAGTTTTTGTTATGCTACAAGTTTTTGAAAGGATACTTTTGTCCCTAAAATCACAATTAGCAATGTGGCTTATGGTTAGGCATCTTATAAATAGAGATGGAGAAAAATGCCTCGGGTGAAGACCTGAGGTAATTACCAAGGTTAGTTTTGAAGCATAGGTCTGATCATGCTTGCAATAAAAAGCCTTTTCACAATACAGTTCTGTGAATCTTTAAATCTTAAATTTAGTGATAAGAAAAATTGTTCTTTTAGCAATGACTTTGCCTAACCGTGCTCAGCCTCAGGGTGTTGAGCCACACAGAGAAGGGATCAGAACAGAGCATTGTTCCCACATTAAAATATCCTGGCATGGGTTAGTGGGATTCTGGAAGCTTCAGGTTTTTGCTTAAGTAACTGAACATAACTCTTGTTTGAATGGCTGCAATACAATAGGATCAGCTGAAGAACATTCAGTATGGAAGGTGCTCAAACAATGATCTGGCTCTTCAGTAGCTAATAATGGGTTTATTGATTGTTAGTCACATCAAGTTAGGCTAATCTTGAAAGGACATGATAATGTCTTTTTAAGCTAATGAGCTTTCCTACTAATTTAAATTGTTCTATGGATGTACTCAAACAGGTTTATTGATTAAGGGCTTTATAATACAAGGTTTCCATACTATTTGCATAACATATTTGCCACAAACTTTCTCTCTACATTGGCCATTGCTGGTATCCTAATAAGGAGGAGGTATATTTTTCATAGAATATCTCATCATTTTTCCTGTGCTGTCACCCAAATTCATTAATTTTGTGAATGTACTGTTGTTTCAAACTCAGCCTTTACTAAGTCAATCCTTAAACATAACAATACAACATTTCATATGCTGACAATATGTTAAGTCTGTATTGTTCCTTATAGCAGAACTACCATGGATCAGAGACTTTTCTACCTTGTTGAATCAACAAAGTAGAAATATGTACTTTATACGTACAATTTACCTTTTTTCTTTTATAGACTCATAACATTAATCCCCATTTGTTTGTGTACTGCTATAGAACATGAAAAGTCCCCAACTGAACTATTGATTTCTAATTCAATAAAAATTTACATATTCAAAATAAGGGATATAAAAGATTTTATGCAACTGTCATTGTTACACTTTACAGTTGTGTAATATATCATCAATATTGTCACTAAAACATTCCTGCATTTAGGGTCTCAACTAGCCTGTGCTTATAAAGCTTTGATCACTTAACAGTGATAATTGGGCTAAAATGGTAGATTGCTATTCTGAGTACACGTGGGGAAATATTTCAACATGGCCATTGTTATTTTACATTTCCTGCTTTGTCGTACCCAAGGGTAAATCCAAAACAGACTTTGCAACGTAAAGTAAAAGTATTTGATTTGCTACTAATTAATACAGAGGTTAAGGTCGTAAATCAGCATGAATTCTTGCAAGGCATTTAATGCAATCGTTGGAAAAGTAATTTTGTATTAAGAATCAACTAGAAATTCACATCTTGGATTTTTTTTTTTTCCTTTCAGGTTCTCCCCAGCCAGAAGAAAATGAACTACATGCCTACCATGTAAAATGCTTAGAGAATGTAGTGCAGCTTCTTGATTGTTAATGGTCATCAGTCGACTTCTCATGTTGAAATTGAATAGCTTATTCTATGAGAGCCTGAAATTTGAAGAAAGCACTTCTGATTCAGATTTGTGGCAGCAGCAGATTTGCTGTGGAAGAAATTGATGAAGCCTTTGAGGAAGGAGTTCATCTCTTTGAACCAAAGAAATTGCACTGTTTCTGGTTCAAACTGTTTGTACTGTAGTCCCAATGGGAAATTATAATTATGCTACTATGTAAGGCGTTTACACAGAAGAAGGAATGTACCGGGGAAAAGATTTGAAAAATGAGTTATTTTCTTAAATTATGCATTGAAATTGTTACTGCAAAGTATTAGAATTTCTGGTTTGGATTGTTCTTAATAAAGGGGTTTTTAACTGAGATCAGCATTTGTTGTGAGTGAAGTGGAATTTTTAAGATTGCAGGTGTACACTGTGTATGCTCAGATGCAAAAACTGGAAATGTTGGCAACTGTGGTGTGTTACGCATATTAGATGCAGAACAGCAAGATATGTGTTGTGGTTTTGAAGATGATTTCCGTTCAAAGTGCTGGATGCTTTTTAAGATGCTAACAATTGAAAAAGAGCTCTCAATTGCTGATATTAGAGGTGACAGTTATTTTAACACAGCAGTTTATTCAGGATATGAGGTGTTTGCATCCATTTTAGTCACATTACAACAATGTAGAAAATATCTGAGTCAAAATCCTTGGTTTCTAAAGACTTTGAATCTTTTGCTTGGGGCAAATTCCTCCCTTCCCCCTCATTATCCGGGCCTGTGTTGCCTTTGAAGTGCTACTATGTAACTATTGCTCTAAGTTTTCCAGTATTCTATGCTGACAGAGTTTGAGAAAAAAAATACATTGCTGTCTGAGCACAACTGTTTTTCTGGCCGTGCTTCTGGAGTATCTAACAGGGTGTTTTAATTTCCCTCAACACATAAAGCTTTTATTTTATGTCAGAGTCAGGTAGAAGTGAGCTAATTCAAAGCAAAACCCAAATAACATCTCTAAGAATTGTAGCAAGGCCACGTCGTCTACCTGTAATTAGTGTTTTCTTAACCAGGTGATGAAAGTATTTTCTGCTGACAGAGGGGATTTCGGTTTATTTGTTTAGCAGTGCTTGTAAATTATGTGTGACTTGATATAATTCAGCTGACCATAAGTGTGATGCTTATGGCTAGGTTAAGTCATAACTAGAAATGTAATTATTGGCTGATCTCCCATTCCTCCACCAAACAAAGAGCAAGGATGGACCACCAATAACTTGATTCTTTTCCACTCACTCTATTGTGTAATTACTGTATTTTGCAAAGCAGTTGTTAAATGCTGTCATGCTCATCCCACGGTATTTATTGCAGAACACTCAGCTGCAGGGCAGGAGACAGCTCTGCAAGTCAGCATTTGCTGACTGGGCTTGGAAGTTTGAGGTCTCTTCCCCTCAGATTACCAAGTGCTGACTCTCTTCAGAGACTTATGTTGCACCATACTCACCCCAGTGATCTTTCTCATAAATCAGTCACTAAGTCAAAATGCAGATTGTTTGCCATTTTTTCTGTTTCAAAAGGACAAAAAATGACAGCACTCAATGCCAAATGAATTGTAATGGAAGTTACCACTCCTGCAAGGAGGGCAAGATCTCATTCAAAGCATAGAAATACACATGGATCTCATGAGGAGAATGAGGGCTGCAGTTTCGTGACTTCCATGAAGTGCAAGTACAATATAATAAGGCCAGAGAATATCTGGATGCTTGTTTTCTATTAAACATTTCTATTTTACTAAGCTGTGCTTGTTCTTGAAGAATCTATTTATATTGAAAAATCTGGGCAAATTGCTAATATATTTGTTGTTACAGTAAGCCTCAGTGCTGTGCTTATCCCAAGATGAGTTATTTTCTCAGTATTCTGCAACACTTTACAGTTGTGGGAAGCAATTGTAGCAATGTCATAAGTAAATACTTATGTTTGGTGTTGCTATTCTGGAAAATCAAAACAATTTTTAAACTCTAAGGGCTAAAGTCTATATTCATATTTTAAATAAGCTTTTCTCCTTGAAGATTAAGGAAAGGGGCTTTATGTCATTATTTAAAGGACAGCATTTCCTTCCATCATGGTTTCCCTTGAAAACTGGGAACATAGAGTGGCTGTATCCTGCCTTCCTGCAGGTTTACAGAGTGAGTTATAAAATATAAATGACCCTATATTTCCTGTTCACTGACACTTAGACTGCCATAAATAGCCTCACAATAACCTTTATTCTTCATGAATTTCATGAAAAAAGATTTACATATTTAGACTTTTTTCACAGTTCATTTCCAAAGTTTGGAGATCATCCATCTATCTTGAAGGATGGGGTATTTGTCATGTTTGTGTTTTCAAAGAAAATTAAAATCTTAAATACCTTCAATTTCTAATAACATAAAATAATTTTTTACCTTACAGAGGAAAGTGCAATTAAAGTGGAGATGGATTTCCTGAATAAGCTACAGAGTTTAAAAGGTAGTATTCAACTTTCGTCTAGTTTCCCTAATAAAAGGCACAACCATGCAAGCTAGGAGTCTCTTGAAAATCCTTATCCAGGAGAATTCAATTACCATTTGCACTAACTGCAGATATATCATGCTCTTACTTGGCTGCTTTATCTTTTATGATAAGCTTGTAATCAGAGAGAAGTTATTAAATTCAAAAGAGGTAAGTGCATAAAATCCACTAATAATGAGGCTTTCAGATTCTTTTTTAAGATGGATGTGTCATCTAGTGCATGTTCAAAACTTTCACAGAAATAATTTTCACTTAAGTGGAATAATATTGTAGATTAAGCTTAAATAATTTCATTTTGATTGTGTGTGTTCATGCAAATAGAGACATTTAGTCATGACTTACTGATGAAGTTTTCAAACCTTTGAGTAATAGGTTTTCAAGCCTACTTAAAAATCCTCAGGAAAAATACTTCATTTATGAGAAAGGGACTATTTTTTGCTCTTCTAGCAATTTTGACGTATGGATTCTTCTCACTCAGCAACTACACATCCCTGGATGATGTTTTTCATTGATTCCCCTCCATACCAAACCTGCAAATTACAGCAATTATGGGCTTGTGGCAGCAGTACTAGCCAGACTGGGGAGGGGAGTTTTCTGTACTTGAGACTTCAGCGCAGCTTTTTTAAAGAATTTCTCTTCACAGTAAATAAAAGCTGCTGTGACAGCTTCTCAAATCTGCTTTTCCTTCAGAGAAATGTTTTAATGTCTTCTAGGGTAGGAAAAAATGGTTAGCAGCCGCACAAAGGTTGCTGTCCACTGGGGAATCTGGGGGCACTCCACACTTCACATGAGGTTTCTTATGGTTATGCAAAAAACAAAGTGATTACTTCAGCTCTCAAAGATGGCTCCTAAAGTAATCACTTACACCTCCCCTGCTGAGGTAGCTGCCATTGCTTTGGGATAGAGAAGCACTTGTGGTAAATACAATTTCACAACGCTGCAGTCCTTGTAGGCTCCTCTCTTGCTTCCTGGGCTGCCCTGTGGAAGATGTGCATTCTACATTTATCACCTCATCATCATCATCTTTTTGTGATTACCTAACTTTATTCAGGAATTCTGTGTGGCCTCTGAGCATTCCTAAGACCTGGTTAGTCTCCCTGTGTTGTAACCCATAAGGGTTTGGCTTCATGACTGAAGGTCAGTGTGTACCCTCTGGCCTCAGTTCCAGCTATTCTTGGGCACGTCTTTATTTTTATAACTGGTATTTTAGGTGCTGAACATTAGGTAGTAGGGATTTTATGATTCAGTTTGGTATTCAGGGTATGTTCCCCTCCACTCCTCCTCCAATCAGCCACCACAACCTTTAAAAAACAAATAAAGAGAAAATGGAAAAACTGGTTGCATTTTCACTGGAAGAGGAGAATTCTTACAGCACCCACTTTCATGCATCCAAAATGGAGTGTCAGTCTGTGTTGAATTTCAGTCAACCTATAGGTTTAGGCTCAGAAATGTCCTCATTCCTCTTAAGCAAAACACATAGACCTGCTTTGAATGGTCAGTCAGGATGTTTTGTCATCATTCCAGCTTCTTGATTGCTTGCCAACAGGCCTATAAGTTTGTATGTTTTTAGATCCCAGTCCTTAGCATTTACTACATACATGTAAGTCTTTGCTGAGCAGAACACAGGATGGCAATTCCCTGTGCTTCACATAACGTAGGTAATATGTTATTTAGCTCACATGTGACTTGCAAATTTCCACTGTTGTTGCAGATATTTCTTTAAAAACTCAGTTTCAGTAATGCTTCCTAATTGAGAATGTCTTCAGAATACTGACCTGGAGTTGAAATACAAATGAGGTCAGCAGCAACAGGGGGAATGCATTTAAACCCAAATATTCTCCCTCACCAAAATATCCTTCACTAACCGTAAGTGGCAGTGCAGAGCTTCAGAGAGATAGAGCAGAACAGGAGATTGGGAGGATGTCCTCAGCCTGTGGCCCGCTCTCAAACATACTGGGAGTTGCAGGATCACCTATGTTTTAGACCCAGGGGATAATTAAATGCATGTTTTTGAGACCTTTCTGGCCAATCTAGATATGTCTGCTAACCGAGTTTAACAACAAAGTAATAGTTTCTCAGTTTATTTTCTGTGTTATGCTGCATCACAGGCTGCCACTGACTTCAGACACCAGTTAGTTATCTGAACAAAAAACCCCAATAAAACAAACAAATGAGCCCAAAAATAACTATTTTGAGAGAATACAGTTGTTATCTGTATTAACATGTAGGTGGGTTGAGAAAGAAGCACTCCCAACTGGGGCAATACCAATCAACATGCAAGCATCAGCATAGTAGCGTTCATCATATAATTACAAGCTTAAAGTCTTGTAGGCAAGCTCAAAGTAATTACACTCTGAGGTGGATTTCACTAAATCAGGATAAGGAAAATTGTCTTTCTTCTTGGTTTCCATTCTGGGACTCTGTAGCTGAGGATTTGCAGAAGGACTTTCTTGCATTGCTATGGCAGCTGGAGAGTGACTCACTCCTTCTCAGCCAGAGTTTTTCTTGCCCATTAGGATATTTTTCCAGAAAGATGTCTTTCACAGTTGAGTAACAGTACCTGAATAAAAACTTTTAGTTGCTTCCAATTAAAACTACTTTATCTGAACTTCAGAGGCTTCCTGAATCTCGAGTTTGGTGAATGGAGGTTGGACTGCATGAAGAGATCTTCATAGGTCTCTTCCAACCCTAATAATTTCATAATTCTGTGAGTCCTGTAGATCTACTAACAGGCTTTAGTGCCTATATGACTAAATGCTCTACAGTTTCAAAGTTTTTCATAAATGACTAATAACTGTGAAGTTTCAAGGGCTAACACAAACTTCTCTTGCAGGTAGCAGCAGTGTTACTGGAATTCTCATTTTTTCTGAAAGTTTTGGTGTGATTTTTCATCTGTTTGTGTAAATTAAGACATCAGCTGCTCATTAGTCCACAGCTCAGGAGACTGTTCCTCTGGTGTTGTTGCTTCATGCCTGCAAGATCTACTGTTTCCAGCATTAAAAATAAATTTAAAAAAGGAATATTAAATTTACTTGCTTGCTGGTTTCTGACCTAATAACTGCTACTCTGGAGTGAAAAATCTTGCATTGTTCAAAATTATTCTGCAATAATTAAAGGTTGGCAAAGCATCCCTGAAAAAAATACTTATTAATACAAGAGAAGGAGTGGAGCCATACAGCAGGAAGTTGCCAGCAGCTGGCACAGCCTGTGGGGAGCTTTTGGGGCTCTGTGCTGCCTGTGGCTCTCTGTCTCAGGAGATTTATTGGAGAAAAATTCTCTCTGCTCACTTTTGGTGTTTGTTGACAGTAATTTGCCATTTTATTGTTTCTATTTATTACATTTATTGTATAATGACAGCAATCCTCCCTCTCCATTTTGAATAAAATATTTTTACATAGTTTTATGGGGCAACATGATTGAGGTGTCACAAAAACACCTTAAATACTGTTCTTAAAACTAACTTTCTTAGCAACAGAAATTTGCCTACTGTAAAAATAAAATTATAAAAAAATTGTAGGACAGCAATGGATTATAAGGATTTGTATTCTTCTATGAGTATTACTGAGTTTCTGTGTGATTAAACATGCAGTTCAACATTGTGAGGTTTCTCCAACATGCTTTTCAAAATATAGTATGACAAACAGTGAGTGTGGATTTTTTTTTTTTTTGAAGTAACAACAACTGATTTTAAGAAGCAAATGACCATAAAATCAATAGAAAAATCTAATTTTAGGTGGTGTTCAACTAGGTCCAGCAGGAGAAACGTTATTGTATGGACAAAGTCACTAGGGAATATAGCAGGAATTGAGGTCAAAATGTAATCACCCAGAACACAGCTCTTCGGGGTGGATTATTTTATTCTCTCTCTGAACTGAAATACCTTTTAATGGTAACAAATCTCCTTATCCTGTGCAGGGAGTGTATTTGCCATAATGTGTTAGAAGAAAGATCCTTAACAGCCTACGCACTTTTTCATCTAATTATCAAAAATGTTCTCTGCTTTCCCTCCAACATGCTGGAATAACTTTATTTACAGTTAGAGACAAAATGGCCACTTGGAAGGAGTGGTAGGTGGTAAGTGCTAAACAAAGGGTTTGAAATCTAACTAAAACTGAATGTTTAAAGAAACAGAAGAGAAGAAGTAAGGGAAACAGAGAAAAAAAAATTGAATTTTTTTTTTTTTTTTGTGTGTTTAGCAACAACCTAAGAGATGTTCCACGGCTGCTGTTCTAGAAACTTTTGTTGGCTCTTTTTCTAAGAATAACAGTTTTGTGCCAACCTCTTGAATGTTGCATCTTTATATGCCAATGTCGTTATAGTAAGTTAAGGTGTTTTTTTTTGTTTTTTGTTTTTTTTTTTTTTAATACCAGTGTATTAAAAAAAACAACAGTGTAACATTATCAATAGTGACATTCTTACAAATGTACCACAAAGAGGTGACTTCCATGTGTGTGCTCAACTTCTCATACATGAATGAAACAGCGAGCCAGGCTGGCTCCTCATGGCTGATTCTGTCTTGTCATCAGTGCATGTTATTGCTGCATTCCAAAGGAGTTCATTTCTTCATACAGAAATACCCCCTCCCCCACCAGAAGAAGTATAACCTATGTTTTGGTGAAGTTATTGGAAATTCTTACTTGGTAATGTTGAGGGTAAGGTTTTTTTAGTTTCATTTAATTTTGATTCCTGGGATTTTCCTTGCATATATCAGTACACCAACCATGACAGCCTTTTTTTCAAATGCAGCAGAAGGTCATGTAAGTGTCAGAAATTTCTGTTAGCAGAAGTAATTAATACTGTCAAAATCCTTTCAGAAAAGCAAACTGAGCTATTTAAGATGCTTTTAATGCTACCCGTCCTGTACAAAGAATGACTAATATCAGAATGAAAGAAATTTGTATTTTTGTTCTCAGAAGCACGTATTCACCATTTGCTGAATTCATTCAGCAGCCATTTTCTATATATTATTTTATATGTATATATTTGAAGCAGTAGAATTTCTACTTCAGTGAAAGTGGGACACATATGTATTCGTCTCAGGCTTGGTAAAAAATGCAGTTGATTCAGTTGTGTAAAAAAAGGTCCATGGAGACTGAGAAATAATGTCCAGGAAATATAATTTACTGTTATCTACAACAGAAACAACAAAAAACAGCGCACAAAACTTTAAATCCCAGGAATCCAGGAACAAAATTCAGCTATGAAAATACACTGCATCTTTCATTTTATATTTTGAAAAATAATAAAACAAAAGAGTAATTCAATATAGCCACATTTCCCATTGCAAAAAAAATATGGTTTGCAATGGTTAGAAACACTGATGCAAGTAAGCTGAAAAATGCAATTTTGATCTTGGACCTCTGGATCTGGGATGTTAATGTGAATAAATCAAAACCTGAATTTATGTGGATGACAGCCCACTGTGTGCATGAAGAGCCTTCTCCCATAAGATATTTAGGAATTAACTGCCTGCTAAGTCAAGATCTCTGGTTATTTCTGATCAAACTAAATGCAGAAAACCAGCTCTTTAAAACTATCCTAGTAAGGTTTACCTCAGATAATCTGTTGAAATTCCTGTCTGTCTAATGCATCAGATTATTCTGGTAAGCCTTTGAACACTCGCACATCATAAATTCAGATCACTACCTTTTAAAAAAATCTCTTTCACTTTAACAAAAAAATAACAAAAAATCCACTAAAAACAGAATGTTGAAATTGTACAAAAAAGAAATATCTGCAATTTTTCCACTTTGAGTGATTCAAAATCACAGAATCACAGAATCATTTAGGCTGGAGAATATCTCCAAATCATCAAGTGCAACCTCTGACCACCACCCCATCAATTAGACCACAACAAGCAAGTGCCACGTCCAGCCAGTTCTTGAACACTTCCAGAGATGTTGACTCCACCACTTCCTTGGGCAGTCTGTTCCAATGCTTAACAAGATTTTGCAAGAAGAAATTCTTCGTGATATCCAACCTGAACCTCCCCTGGTGCAGTTTGAGGCCATGTCCTCTCATCTTGTCACCTGTTACCTGGGAGAAGGGGCCGCCCCCCACCTGGCTACATCCTCCTTTCAGGCAGTTGTAGGGAGTGATAAGGTCTCCCCTGAGCCTCCTTTTTTCCAGGCTAAACACCCCAGCTCCCTCAACCTCTCCTTGTTTGGTTTAGTCTCTAGAAGTCCCGTGCTGTATTTAAACTGGCAGGAGCTTCGCCCATGATTTTGACTAAGGGGAGTTCAATTCAACCATCAAAATAAGAACATAATATTCGTCTGATGGCACCAACAATATGTTAGGATAGTTATGTTGGGATAGTTGAGGAGCATTTTTTGAACAGATATGCTACTTCACAGGCATTTTATGACTCCTATGGATCATAGATGTAATTTTTAAAAAATGTGTTCCAGATCAGTGCCTCTTGTTGTGAACATGCCAGTGAAACAAAAGATCTATGCAGTTACAGTAATTCAGCTTTAAAGTTAAATCTGCCTAAAATAACTTTTACTTATTTTTCAAGGGGTGCTCTGTAGCCCTGTAGACATAATTAAACTTTCACCTTCTTAGAAATCGGTGAACAAAATTACAGGCTAAATTTTGGAAAATCAAGAAAAATCTCTGATATTCCTTCTCAAAACTGAAGACACTAATTGAGAATATGACTCATCACAGCTTTATGTCAGTATAAATATCATTGATTTCTTTGGAACTACATTAGCATGAAACAGATGTAGTGTGTTGCAGTGGATAAGACAGGAGTTTATGGCACAAGGAGTTTATGGCACAATTATGCTACTTCTACTAAAACAAATGATTGCAGCAGATATTCCTTGGCTCCGTTTATTCACAGTTGACTGTGATACCTTTCTTGTAAAAGCTCTGCTGTTTTGTTTGGCTTTGTCTAAACAAATGAAGTTCTGCAAAGCAACAATATGCATAAGAAATATCTGTTCTGAATCTTAGTAGGAAAGAGAATTTTACTTGAGGAATTCTATTTAGCAGTGTTTTGGGGGTGGAAAGGTAAAGAAAAGCCCAAACTAATGCCAAAAATATCCAGTTTCATTCATAACAATAGAACAGAAGTTTATTTCTTCTTTAGATTTTGGTTACTTTTTCATTTCATTGTATATGAAAAGATTTGGTAGGATATAGTTGTTTTTGCATACTTTCTGTGTCATTCTTAAACCCTTTCCAAGGTTTAGACTGGGCAGCATTTAGTTCATGATTCATTCAAAAGTTTGCTAGCAAATGGTTTTTGGTTTTCTGTTTTGAATATCTCCAAGCAGGACAGTTTTAAGAGAAGAGTTCACTTGTTTGTTCTGAAGAATGCCTTTTTACAAGGTGCAGTTTGAGTGATTGGGTTTGTACCTTTTCCAACATTTAAAGCCAGTAAACTGTTCCAAGATCAAAAAGTGGAAAAGAAAGAAGTGGCCATGCATTCTGACAGGGCATTTGTGTGGAAACCAGGATATTTGTGCTTGGCATTTGGTGTCTGGGGTGGTCTTATTTGCTTTTAGTTTTCTCTGTGTGTGTGGGTTTTTTGTGTGTAGAGGGGAGATTTTAGAATTGTCTGCTTGAGTTGATCTTGGAGGGGAGATGAGCACTATCAGAAAATTAATAACTGTCACTTTGCTGTTTACCAAGCTTTTTCCCAATAAAGGGCTTAAGAAAAAGAAGATGCATGAGATAACTTTGCTACAAAGGTAACTTGTCAGGTCCTGGATGCATCAACAAAAAAGGGTTAAATATGCCATATAGGAAAGATGCATTGTTTGCTCTCTTTAACTTTCTGGCTTGATTTTGAAGGCCATTTAAAAACTCCTAAGCTTCTTTGCCTTATAAAAGTTTGAGGTCTTTCTTGGAGAAATTTCTGAGCTGAAAACATCCTATAATTAAGGATAGCCTCAACCTTAAGTGAACTGCCTCTGCAGGAAGTTTTCACATTCAGGCTGTGTTTGAGGACATTGTTTAGGAAACAGATCTGTAAGCCTCTGCCAGAAAGAGAGAAAAAATCCAGCAACACTCATTTCCTTAAACAGACTTTTAACAGGGTTTTTTAGCAGTGTGATGGGCATAGAAAGAAGAGTTGAACTAGGAAAAGAATAATTCAGGAAAAATAATAGGTGTACTCTGAAACAGAAATTTCCATTTCCTGCAACAAAACCAGATCTTTGTGAGAACCTTGAAGCCTTTCTGCTTTGATTTTTCTTTCATTAAAATAAAACTTTCATGTCTCTGCAAAAAAACATCACTTTTTGCAAACTAATAAAATGAGAGATTTCAGCAGGAATACAAAAATTCAAGTTAAAGAAATAAACATAGTCAACTACGGAGAATTAGTACATTAAGCACTTTGAACCCAAATGTACTTTACTTTCTTTTGTGAATTAGGTTTTTTCATGTTTTTCAACTGTTTTCTTTCATGTTATTACTGGATATAAATGCTTAGACTACTTGACAATATATTTTGAATACAAATCCAGTACTATCTCCCTATTACAAAAATAGAAGAATTCATAAAATATTTCTAAGGAAATTTCTGATACCTTATTGACCTAATCAGTAGCAAACATTCACAGCCAAGATCACTGAACAGAAAAGGCTTAGATTGATGAAAAAAGTGTTGTGATAATTTTTAATATTAAGCAGTCATGTAAATAAAAATTAAACAAAATAAATTAAGTGGATAATTTATTTGGTTGATTTGTTGGGATTTTTTCTCCCTTTTTTAAGTAGGTTAACTTGGTTTTGTTAATTGTCTTCACAAGTATCTTCACTTTTCCCCCTTATTTTCACTTTTGTTTTATATAAGTGCAGAGGAATAATCTGAATGGCTGCTTTAAGGGTTTTGCCGTCACACTCAGAGACATGAACTTCACTCAAGTTTGACAAGTCCTCATAGACAGACACTCCAGCCATGAACACATCAAAGGAATGTTCCTTACACATTGAATTTGAAAATTCCATGAACTTTCTGATCTCCTACCAACACACCTTTCACTCTAGAATCAGTAGCAGTAGTGCTTTGTGGTGCTCAAAAATTGCTCAGCAATGGTGTTTCTTCCTCTGCTCAAATCAGAGGTTTATACCATTGGTACATCTCACCATTAGCCATCTGCTATTAAATGTATCTTTTACAGGTTCAGATGATGCCCATTACACACATATAATCTCCCTGAGAAAGCTGTGAAAATGCTCTTCTCTTAGTGCCCTCTAACCTTGACATCACAATGCCATAGCTTAAACCCCATCTGGGAGCCCATCCCCACACAGCCGCTTGTTCATTCCCCAGCCAGTTGGATCAGGGAGAGAATTGGAAGGGCAGAAAAGCTAGAAAACTTGTGGATTGAGATAAGAGAGTTAAACAGGAAAAGCAACAGCTGTGTAAGCGAGCAAAGGAAACCACAGAGTCCATTCCCCACTTCCCACAGCAGCCACGTTCAGCCACATCCAGGTGCATTGGGTCTGGCTTAGATGAAAGCAGTTTTTCCATAGCAACCTCACAGTGCTCTGAGGGACTGATGGTGTCTCCACCCACCAAACCACACCCTCTGGATAGATCTCTGGGCATACTTGGAACTGTAAATTACACTGCTGAGGCAGGAGCTCGAGATGACGTAAAGGTGCTGCTATCGTCTGAGTGCTGCCTCAGACCTAGGGGAAGGTGCACTGTGAGAATTTGCACCTGAATTGCTCACCTCTCTTGTACACTTTTGCTATTAATATTGTTACTGCTATTCTTTGTTTTCTTATCTCATTGCTGGTTCCAGTAAACTGCTCTTATCTCAACCCGTGATCTTTACCTCTTGTGCCTCCAATTCTCTCCAGCCCTATGCAGGGGAGAGAGGGATGAGAACATGAAATTGGAGAATACATTCCTAAACCACAACACTGACACATTGAGGTATTCAGTGTTATGTTAGGATGAATAGCCAAAAATATATGTCATATATGCAAAAATGCAGAAGCATTAACACTTATTTAAGATTCCTGAATTCATACCTTCTTGCAAATGTTTGGGGTTTTTTTTTGTTTGTTTGGGTTTTTTGGGGTTTTTTTTCCTTTGTTGTTGTGGGTTTTTTTTTTTTTTTTGGTTGAAACATATTTCATAAAACTATGATTTATATAACATTACCTCTTGCAGCCCAGTGTGTTTAGGAATAAAAAAAATTATTGAGAAGTTGAGCAGGTAGATTCTATTTTCTTTACTTTTCTACATTTAGAAAAGTCTTTGAGATTCAATTTTTTCCCTCTCTGGATCATCTTTATCAAGATATCCCCAAAAAGTGACCATAATTAATTTACAAATATTTTCTTTCTCTTTGTAGGAATGTTTAATGACCATTTAACTTATCCTTTGAGATAAAAAAATACATACAGAAGAATCCTATCCTTTATGTTACTGAATAAGACATGCCTATAGATTAATCCAGTTTGGGGTGCTTGATTGTTCAATTAAATTAGATGCAGAATAGGAAAAAGCAAATTGAATTATTGTGCCTTTACCCATCTGTACCACTCAGCCATCCCACTTAAAGGAGCAGAGAATCATGCATGGAAAAAGAAGCATTTTTCTTGATGGTGGACCCTTATCCATAGAGAAAAAGGGACATCCCTTGTCACTGAATTTTTGCTCTGGATTAGTTAACCTGGC
Organism: Onychostruthus taczanowskii; assembly: GCF_017590055.1. Classification (NCBI taxonomy): domain Eukaryota; kingdom Metazoa; phylum Chordata; class Aves; order Passeriformes; family Passeridae; genus Onychostruthus; species Onychostruthus taczanowskii. The sequence continues at coordinate 1,431,166 of NW_024498795.1, forward strand.
TTCTACAGGGTCAGAGCTAAACTACAGGGGTTCTCGCAGCAGCTGTGAAATTGCTAAATCCTCCCTCCTCCCAGCCCACTTGCTTCATTACCTTCACTGAAAATCATTGCAACTAATGAGCCTTTTTGTCCTGGCCATTTTCCAGTTGGTCATATTTGCTGGTAAAGAGGTGGTAGCTGGGATGGTTCCCCTTCTGGCTGTCTCTTGCTTCGCTGCCCCACTCAAGGCCTTCCTTTCTGGTGGTAACAGCCTTCTGCAAGAATACTTGCCACTCTTTCTGCAGTATTGCTACAGGCCTATCTGTTAAATCTTAAATACTAATGAATCATTAAAAAGGGTATTAACATATTTGCTGGCCCTTTATGTGTGCCTTATTCTTCAGAGTTTTACAGCAATTTCTATTAAAAACCTCATTACAGAGATTATTGTGACATGCTTTGAAACAGCAACATTCATTACATATTATCTATGTATTGGAATTTGGGAAATTAATGCACCAGGAAATGAAATGACTCACCCAGGGTCTCTGAAGATGTATGTTCAACTCATGATTAAAATCCAAGCTTTAGATCTGCTTTGTGTTTGCTGCACAATCTTTTTTGCTGTTTCTCTTTTTTTCTTTAAACCACATCAGTTTTTCATTTAGATGGAAAATTCCATTGTGCTGCTTTTGTTGTAAAAAAATTACTGGCATTTAGCCAATTATTTTAGTTAAATGTGGCTTGTCTGTGGGCATTCCCTCCCTCTACTTGGGGGTTCAAAGCATGGAGAGAAATGGGATAACTGGGAAAGAAGAGCCAGGCTGTGGGGAAGGATGGGCAGAGAAATGGAGAGGCAGAGACCAAAGAACTGCTCAGGTGATGGAGTGACTGTGAGATGTGCTGCTGCTGTTGTGAGTCTTGCATCCACAAATGGTCAGTGTGACATGGATTTTCCAGTCTTTCAGTTTGGGTGGGGTAGGGAGAAAAGAGGGTTAGAGGTAAGGGAGGAATGAAGAGAGGCTGTGAGGCAGCTGCACCTTGGGTTTTTCCATCCATTACCTGCTCTGGTGTGTCCACTGCCCAGGTGGGTAGTGTGGAGATGGTAGATATTTATTTTCACAGGCTACATCTTCTGTAAAAATACGATGCTTTATGTGTCTGCTTCCAAACTGTATGAGTGGAATCAACTCTCACAGTGCCTACAGCTTTCTGATTTGTGTCTTGCAGACGTGTTGCCCTTGTCTCTCCAGGGGACTTGTACTGGTGTCCAGAGGGGACTTCAATTGCAGCCTTTAGGGGGGAGACCCAGCAATGCCCTGGCTACAGGGTATTTTTTTAGCAGGTATGATGAGGGATCCTGTCCTTGGGCCCAGCTGCCCAAGAATTCTTGACATTTTCAGTAATTTTGTCTGTTGTAGAGCAAATAAATGTCCTTAGACATCAACATATCATCAATACTTAGTCATCATAAGGAGTTAGAAATTTATTTCTTAACTTCTGTTTTCCTTTCAATGCCAGATGGAGAGAAATGAACAAGAAATTCAGAGCAATAAAATTGCAATTTTCTACACAGACAGATAAGCGAAGAATAATTTTCATTTAAGGGAATATGTCTTCATTTTGGAGATGTCCTGAATGTATCTTAGCTTTGGTTTGAGAAAACAGATGTGTGAAAAAATTCATTTGTAATAATAATCGTAAAGAAATTAACATATGCTTATATTTTTCATTCCACTTTAGATTTTGTGGAACACCACTCATCTGTAAAGTACTATATGCGCATGTATTATTGCATAAAGAATAATATTCAGGTTAGAGATGTACTTTCTTTTTTATTTTTTTTTTTTTTGCCTCTTCTGCATCTGCAGTGTGAGAACTGCTAGCCAGAAGGTGAAAATTTAAAGATGGAATCCATATAGTTCCAGTGCAGCAGATTTAAAGGCTGTAATGCCACAGAGCATCCAGGAATCTGACCAATTTATCTCATAAATCCTTTCAAATTCAAAATCTGCAGTATAGTATCTGAAACTTCCAGTTTCCTGCTTTTCTTATCAGTAATGCTTCTGTGTTTCCTGAGACAAGCTAAATATAAGTTAATCTTTTGATCTGTTTGAAAAGATAACTTTGTCATGCAAATAAGACTCGGTCTCCAGTTCAATTCTCTTCCATTTAGATTTTTATGCTGAGCATCAGAGGGACCACTGACTATCTAGGTGTACTTTGTGAATCCAGATTTTGGATTGTCCATGACAATTTCAATTGCTTAATTAAAATGTAAGTAAGTAATACTCTTAGGAAACAGAAAGCTACTCAAAAAAATTGTGTCCTCTCCAAGACAGGACAGGACAGGTCCAAGACAAGAATTCTTATGTTCAAGACTTTCTTAATCCTCAAACCTGCACTTCTGTGAAGTTCCAGTACTTGAGGAAATTCCCAAAATACTGAAGTAACTGCAATAAAAACAATACACAAATGAAGAAACAAAGTCAGTAACAATTTTAATGAGGGGGTGGTTGTGTTAAAAATAATTTGGAAAATTAAGCTCAGGCTTTTAATAAAATATTTTGCATAAAATATTTTTCTGTACTTAAACAATTTTTTTTATTTGTAACATATCTGGTGAATCTGTGAGTGTGGTGAGGCACAGGAGTAGTTCTCCCTGAAAAGTTGTGGATGTCCCATCCCTGTAAACGTTCAAAGACAGGTTGGATGGGGCTCTGAGCAACCTGGTCTATTGGAAGGTGTTCCCGCCCATGGCAAGTGGGTCGGAACTAGATGGTCTTTAAGGTCCCTTCCAGCCCAAACCATTGTATGATTCTGTGATTCTATGGTTCTATTAATTCAAAGTATACCACTTCCTCATAAAACAAAACCCTGTTTAGAGGAATACAGTATCTGCAACAATTTAATTTACCTGCAACAGTGAACATGATTTCCCACACAGGGGAAAATAGAAAATCACTAGAAAAAGCAAATAAAATCACAAGGAAAGAAAAAGGAAAAAAAAAGTCAAGGTTTATTGACATCTCACACTGAAACTCAGATTTCTTCTTCCTCCCAGGGTTGCTCTCTGTAAGAAGAAAATTTTTAAAATACTTGAAATTTCTGTGAAAATTTTTTCAGATAACAGGAAGACAAGAATTATGTCAGCTTAAGAGATTAAGAAGAGTATAAGTTTTTTTTCTAAATTTTGACAAGACGACACATTACTAATAATATAAGTATAATTACTAATTTATATAAGTATATTAACTTTTATTTATTTCTAAAAATAAGTAAATTCGGGTAGTACAGTTTTTTGAGTTAAAAAGTTGTATAGAGTAGAATTTTCTTGTTCATCATTTGGTGGATTCTCTTTGTTGGTAAGGTGAAGTAGAAATAAGTGCCCTGTAAGAATGTGAAATTACAGTGGCAAAAGGGAGTAATTGGAAAAATTGAAAATCATAGAGTCATTTATGTTGGAAAAGAACTGTATGTTGTATCATCCTAAAAGATGCCTAGTGTTATATAGATACATATATTCACATTCTGATTCCAGTCAGATTGTTGCATTGTGGAAGATGTTTTGAGCAGCTGTGGTGACGAGTCCTTCTCTAGCTTGTGTAGGCTATTATTCACCTGAAATATTAACTTCTGTTGTCAGCTTTTGTTCAAATTACACTTATTTATTCATTAGAGAATTTTAATGGGTTGATTCAAGCTTACTTTTGACTTCAAATTAGTCATATTGTTCCAATTTCAAGCAGCTCCATAAAAATGTGGTTTGCCAAAGTGCAAAAATACTTGCAGCTGTCCCAGGAAAAATCCATTAAAAATGTAAGAGTGAGGCTTGTTTTGACAAATTTCAACATGAGTCATGAATACTAAGGATTCTTACACCTTTGAACATGAATTTTCAAGCTGCATAATTTTGATCCCAAAATAATACCTCATGACATATTATCACAAATAAATCCTCAGACCTCAAGATGTTACTTTTTATAACTAGTCACCGACTTATGACCTATAGAAACTGTCTTATCTTCTCTTTAGATGTTTTTAATCCCTGAATAATAGATAAAGGTTGAACTGTGGTGTCTGAAAAAAACCAGTTCATTTTGGATACATAGCATGGAAAAATTCTGGTTTTTTTCGGTGATAAGCCCTGAAGACCCCTGCTTCATCAGTTATTATAGTATCCAAGCATATTGCAATATATTTATTGGTAATGAAAACTTTATTCTGAGATTGAATTTGGTGGAAATTTAGACAACTTCTGATGCAACTGCACTGCATCAGAACTCCATCTTGGTGTTTCTCAGAATGTGAAAGTAAAAAGCACATGGTGTTTTTCATATTCCAAAAGTGAAAATATCCTGTTAGGGGGGCACTAGATGTACAGAGGTTGAATAAAATCATGTCACACTGTAGTCACTGGTTCCATGTTCTTTGAAAGGGACTACACAGTTCTTTTTATTATTGGCTTGCAGCTTTGTGGAAATAAGGTTGCTTTCTTATTCTTAGTTAGAATCTTTTGGTTTTTTATCATATTCACAATAGATATAATCAAAATTCACTAGTGGGGCTTGGATAAATTTTAACACTTCAGCGACATTCACAAATTAAAAGTAATAATAATTTGTAGGTTTTGGGGTTTTTTCCAGCAAACTTTTTTTTTTGCAGTGCTTTGCTTGTAGTGCTACCAAAATTTTTTCTGAGTTTCTCTATGAATTTAATTTTCAGTTATGTTAATACTGAAACTGAATTTCTGTGTGTGCTTTAGCCAACATGGAAGCATAGTTTGCAGATTCATCTGCTAAGCTTCTGAGAAAGTGAAAATGCAGTGCATATATCCAAAAAAAAAGCCGTGATAATCCAGACATCCCGGATGAAACTTAATGTAACTCTTAGGGAAAACACAGCTGTCTTGAATCCAATCTATGGCATACATACCAAAGACAAATACAATAGAAGAATTTATTTTGAAAATAATGCTCTTCATCGAGAGCACTTTGGAAGATCATGGTCTTTACTATAACCAACATTTTCTCCATTGTAACTAATCCAGAAGAAATTTTGAAAAAGGTAATAGAAATAACTCAGGTTATAAAAGATCTTATTTTTTAAAAATTTCAGATATATTCAAGACAGAAATCTATGCCAATTCAGGGAGCATCTGGTATTGCAACTTTTTCTTTAAAAGATTTTTTTTTTTAAAATGGAAAAGGGAAGAAGGAGAGAAAAAGATCTAACTATTCCCATGTACTTTCTGTGTACAGAAAGTGTACTTTCCAAAAACCCTGTAATTACCTGAGCGCTCATCCCATTTGGTTTCCATTTCAGTCCCATGACTAAGAGGAGAAAGAACTCTTTTCTAGTAATTTTCCATGCATGCCTAACCAACATGGGTCAACTGAAAACTGAAAACTTAGAACAATCATGTACATATGGCAGAATAGCATTCAAAAATAAGAAATTGGTCTTCTTGTTTTGTTGATTTCTTAGTCACAATGTAGAAAAATCATACTCCTCTTTCCCATTCCCCTGAGTGAAAATAGATGCTGTTCAACATTTGATTATATTTCCCAGCTAGGAAATAAAAGATCAAAAGGAAATTTCAGTTCCTAGCATTTGAAAGATGGGAAAACAGATGTCTTATTTGGTTCAATCCCACCTGACTTCTGGCAGTGCAAAGCCCTTATACAAAATGGGTCCGTTTTCTATATAATTCTGGAAGTTAGATGCAGTAGAGATCTGGAAGTTCTTGTAGTCCTTTTTCTGGCCAAGGCAGCAGTGATACCAGCGGTTTGTTCCTGGATGTCTCTGCTAGAGTTAATCTGAAATGATGCAAGAAACAAGGCAGTCACCTTCATGTGCAATGATCCTCTTCTGTCCAGCACCTCTGCTAGGCAATCACCTTACAGATTTGAGTACCCTGTAAACCACAAAAAAAGTGGATTTATACCAGAGGTAAGTTTTTTGGAAATGATTCTATAGCATTCAGTGTTCTCAGTGCGTGGGATTTCTCTTTGGTTTGAGCACACTAAAAATGAAACCTTAATCAACAGAAGACCCTTCATGTTTCAAGTATGTATATTTAAAATCAACTACAAAGGTAGACAATAATTTTGAATATAAATGAATTCTTTTACATTTAAAGAATCAAGATTTATGAGTACAATCTTGTTCAGCTCCTGGTAGATATGTATAAACATGATCTGATCTGAGGAAAAAATGAAGTGTATTGCCAGCAAAGATAAATATTACAGCTTTAATCTACACTGCAAATTAAATATGTTATTAAAACCAGACTCTAGTGAATGTATTTATTTATGAAGTAGTCATAGTAGAACAGTTTTCAGTCAGACTTCATCTTTACCAGCATCTTTGTCAGTACCAAGTATTTTAACTCCTGGATGACATGTTGCTGAGACTAAATAAACAGTAAACTTCACATACATGTAGAGAGAATTTTAGCTGGTTACTGACACCAGATACATAGTTTTTCATGTCTTCCAAACTGTAAAATTAGGACATTGATGTTTATCTTTAAAGTGGTGGGGGTTTGTTTTGTTTTGTTTTGTTTTGTTTTTTTTTTTCCTTTCTGCACCACGATAAGAGTATTGAGAAAGCTGAGTGTTAGTCTCATATTTTACTGAATATGAATCTTGTTGTAAAAGATTCACATAAGACATAATGGGGGTCCTGGTATAGTAAGTGCTTTTTAAGATATCTTTTTTTCATGGAATAAAGAAATCTGGCCAACATACAAGAATGATAATTTTATAGGTAATTAAACTTTTTTTTCCAATTACAGTGTGGTGTTTTTTGTTTGGATTTATAAGTTATTGATTCCCAATAGACATTACTTTTCTAAAAGCGTTAATTTATCTACAGTCCCCCAGACAAATAAACAACTCACTGCAAAATCCATTTCTTCTTCTTCAGCTAATCAACAAATATTTAATAGACTAATTTATTTTTCTGTGATTTGTGTAGTGTCTAATGCTTTGTAATTCATGCTTTTAGTTTTAAATATTGATTGGCTGAGCTAAAGTTGTGAAATGTGTGCCTGTAAAATCATGCAACTTTGTGGACACATATATTCAAAATGAAACTTAAGCTTGCTCTATGAATTGGCATAGTGAAGTTAAGTAGACATTATTACGGTTTTTGTGTCAATCAAAACTGAAGCCTGGTTTATAATTTAAATCATTCCACCAAGGCATTGAAAATTGTTAGGATTTATTTATTTATAATGACCTGTTACTGTTGGACACAGAGACATTCCTGCACCAGCTTAAGCAGGTAACTATGCCATTGAGGAATTTGCAGTGCATGCTTCAATGAAAGCTGACAGCAGACTACAGATGTAGAATATATGATTGGCTTTCAAAATTTCCATTGAAAGGAAATAGCAGAAATAAATAGAAATAATGCCATATGGCATTATGCTCATGATGGAGATTTCTTAACTAGAATAAATGTGAAATGTTCTTCACATGTCAATCATATCTGCTGGCATCTACATAAATTTGAATAAAGTATCCTGGGTTAACTTTTACTATCTTGCAAAACAATGAATGTTTCTGCACTCAATCTGTTCCAAGTTGCTCTAACGCTTCATTCCTGGCAATCAACAGAGGTCATGAGTCTGATGCTGCTTTCCCATGTGCTTTGTATAATTTTTAAAATTTCTAATACAAAGTGTGATGCAATTTAGTGTGATTCTGATCTGCATAGTTTGAATCCTTGAGTGCTGACCCTTAATGAGTAAAGATTTCAAGGAGTATCTAAGGGTTACTGCAGTGTTACTAGATCCAGAAACTCAAGTGGTAGCAAAACTCTGACACTACAAGATCAAGAAGTTAAAAAAGGTTGGGGATCATGGCTTGCTTTTCAAAACAAAAACAGAAAGAGAAGAAAGAAATCAGGTATTTGAAAAACATTAAGCATGTTTTTCTTGGTATTTTGACAATATCTCTATTTTCCTTTAGAGTAAAGGTGTCTTTATAAAAAGAATGTGGGTGATGGTTGCATTCTTTCATGTGTGGTAAAGATGTATTGAATAAATAAGAGACCACAACAGATTTATAATCTGAGGTGTCAAAATAATACTGGAGAAACTCTGTTCAGGACTCTTCTTGTGGCTCAGTCTCTGGTCACAGAACAGCAATTCACCCCACCATGATCTGAGTGGGGTGAACACAATTCTTTTTCAATCAAGGACAAAAGTGAGGAAAAAAAAAATTATGGCTGAGCTGTCATAAGGACCTGAGATCCTAGTATAGGAGTATACAGCTCTCATTACAGAGGTTTTCTCTCGGTGTACTGTCCTCCTTGTTGGTAGATGGAAGACCCTAGAACTGGTGATAAATCACCTCTTAAATAAAAATTTTGATGCAATCATTCTAGTGATAGATATATTATTTTTTTTTACTAGATGTGGTCTTAACTTAGTCCTGGAGATTTATCAGAATATATAATAAAAATCTTATACATATGTTGCTCCTTTTGCCATGAATTTTGGCTGAAGGTTTCCTGTGGCCTTTGTGAAATAGGTGAGAGAGGACTCTTGCAGACTGCACAATGTTAACCATGCTTTCTTTATGCCCAGTGACTGAAGCAGTTACTGAAACAGATTGACAGAAAAGAAATAATATTCAGGATATTAAATCAGAGTCTTCACAGGTTATATAGCTACAGGATATTCTTACATGTAGATGCAGTGCTGAAATCCTGCACCATAACTGCAAAGAACTTGAGAGTTGGTGCTGCCTCTTTTACACATGAATGTATGGGTAAAGAGCACTCTAGTTATCCCACAGGAAGATACTTGCCAGCTGGGTGAATCTGAGACTTCTTTTTTTTTTTTTTCCTCCTTGCAGAGTGAGCATATATCCAACAGTTTTCAGAACTGAGTTCAAGGGACTTTTTTTTTATCCTCAATGTTCCCACATTATATGAGTCACAAATCCTCCTGCACTAAGCAGACAAAACACTTTCAGAGAAAAATTCTTTACATATTTTCTAAGATACACTGATTATATAAGAATAGTCAGTATCTTTATTCCATCATTCTTAATTAACAGTTTAAAAGTGATCTGTAGTTTCTTATGTACAATGCTTAGGCATGTATGTCTGGAAACTGATTTCAAGTTCAGTATAAAATGTAAGGAGCTGAGATTGAAGTCACTATTAATAGAAGAAGCATTACAATTGAAGACATCACACAGGAATTGTTGATCATTGAAGAGATGTTAATTCATGCACTTGCTGACTGGAAGAAAAGGTATTTGAAGCTGCAGGTGTTGAAACTTTAATTTCAAATGGAAGAGTGAGAGAGAGCAGTGCACTGGGGCAGTCCATTGGACAGGGCTTTGTGGAGGTGCATCTTATACTTTTCATCCCAGGTGACCACTCAAAACACATTAAACAACTGCGACATTTCACCAATTGCCAGCCACATACCTAACAGCAGCAAAGCAGCAGCAGGAATTCCTGCAATCCTTCTTTCTTTTGTTTTAAATATTAACTTTTGCAAATAAATGTATACAGAGAAAAGATATATCTGCAGTCTTTGGAACATTAAAAGGAAACATTGAAGGATATTAATTTATAAAATTGTGGACAAAAGTATCGGGAAAATTCCTTTTTTCTTTATATGATGTGCATTGTCTTTTCCTGGTTTGTCTGGTGTTTGATTACCTTTGGCCATTTGAGGTATGGATACATTTATTTACTTCATCATTTAACCTATGGTTAAACCTTTGGTTTAGTCCTTTGGTTCTTTTCTGCTCTGTTAAAGCCATCAGTACAAAAGCTACTCATCTGTGATGGTTTTTTAAAAGTATGAATAAAGTATCAATTTACAGAAAAAGAGTTGAAGGAATTATTCTGGTCGGGAAATTCAGGTTTTGTCATGTCATTTACATATCTGCCTTAAAGTTCTTAGTCTGTTGTTTTTCAGCTTTACTTGACTCCACGGAGCATTATAATGAGGGTGTATAAACAGAAAAGCTAAAACGTCAACAGAAAAATACTGGGTATAAAATATGGTTTCCATTAATATCTGTTCATCTAGAACTTAATAATTCTCAAACCTGAATTGTATTTCTGTCTTGTTCCCAATCTAGCAAAATTAATTAGTGATAATCTACATGTAAAATGTCTTCCAGGTCCTGGGTTCTGCTGAACTTGACGGATATATTTTAAGCTCCCTGTACAGACACTATGCAAAACTTTCTTCCTCTTGCACTCTCATCCCTGTGATTATACATTATGTACCATTACTGCTTGGTTAGAACTTTCTGTTGTCATTGCCCATAATGATGATCTTACCCTTTTCTGTCTTGCCCTTATTGAAAGCATGGAGAATTTCTTTGTTAGCTGCTGTTCAGTGTAATCATTTTCCCATTTCCAGACCACCGTATTAATGCCTCCAACACACCCACAAACTATCCTCTGACTCATGCTGCATTGAGAAGTACTGGTAGCAGTAGGCCCTGAATTGAGAGTTTTAAAGTTTTCATTGAAATGTAATTAGAGTGTTGATTATTTCAAATTTAAGCAGAAATGTCTCAACAATTTGCAAGGAACTTTGTGATGCAGAACTCAATCAGCTAAAATTGGATCAGAAATCTTATAATGGATGATGAGCAAATTTACAATGCAAATTTAACTTAAAATATAAAATATAATAAATATAATTAGAGAGATCATAAACTGATATTGATCTACTATGCACCATGCCTTTGCTACACATCTAGATAAAAAGTTGAAAGTCTTCAGTAGTGAAAAATTATATAATATATAAACTATTTAATTAAAAACTAGCCTTTATGTCAGAACAGTGTTATATGTTTATTAAAAACACATGAAGTTTATAATTAACTGGAATATTTTTGTCCTGTGTTTGTATATTTGCTTTTTCAGAACTGTTAATTTTAACAAGAATTTCTATATATTTGGAAAACTGTTTATTTTCTCAGGAATTTTATTTTAGTTAGGTGTTGAAATAGTGTTAGTTTGACTTTAAATATTCCATGCTATGCTCTGAGTAGAAAGGGAGAAAATTATTTAGATGTAGTGCCTCTTATATCCACAGTGTGAATTCAGAATTGCATAATTTGTTGGGTTTTTTTTTTTGTTGGTTTTGAGGTCCTGAGGGATGGGATCTACCTCTTTTTTTTTTTTTTTTTTTTTTTTTTTTTTTTTTTTTTTTTCCTTATTCTTTTCCTGTTCTTTAATTGGCAATTGTCAGGTGTGGGGTTTTGGTTTTTTCTTTTTTTTTTTTTTAATTTGTGGTGAATTGTTGTTTCTGTCAATCAGTGACAATGAACCATTTTCTCAGGGTATATGTTTTGCTAGGAGCTCAGAATAAGAATAGAAGTTCATTAATAGAGTATTTAAATGCCAGATGTAGCATGAAGTACTCCAAATTTTTAAATAGAGTGATCAACCTCTTCTGTGATAGCAGAGACAGATCTTTTCTATTCTTGGCTAGTGTGATGATATCCATGCCACTCAGCACTTACTTTTATATTAATGCTCTTCTGCCTGCCAAAAGCAGCACGTTGCATAGCTTTTTTTCAAGTCCCTATTCACCTGAAATAACTTGCTTTCTATTTATCTCTGTCTCAATTTAGAATGTGATTCATAGGTCTACAGTGAAAAATTATCAGACTTTTAAAACACATGGAAGCAAGAACTAATCCTGAGGGACCTTCATTCTTTGGCTCTTAGATGCTGAGCTCCCCAGAGCCAGAATTATCTCTGTATCTTACACGGTGTCAGCCACACTGTCAGCACCTAATTAGAAAGCAAGAAGATAGAGACAAGTGAAGATGCCTTTTTCACACTTCTGCTGTGATTATTGACCTTTTAAATGCTGCTTTTCTTACTTTTTATCTTTTATGATGAACTAAAGATTGGATGCCTCTTCACTATAAAACGTTGAAAGGAAAGAAACCAAGACAGCACTGTTGGGACTACAAGAGATATTTCCTCTTCATTTCCTAAGGAAAAGCTTGGATCAAAAGCAGTTATAGAATTGTGGAAAGCTCAGGCTGGAAGAGATGTTCCAAATTCATCTCATCCTTCTCTGCTTTCTGAGGCAGGAGAAGCATATCCTTAATGTGTCTGAGAAATTCCTACGTTGGCAATGCACACATAAAACTCTTGTGAGGGCACACTACAGCACGTAACCAGCCTTACAAGGAGATTTTTTTTCCCATTATATCTAACCTAGATATCTCTTGGTTAATAATGACTTTATTATAAGTTTATTGCTGGATATTGCTCATGCTTTATTTGTGTGAAAACTCTCTTTCTTCCTCACAGAAAAACTAAAACATGGGAATTTCAATTTAAAAGGTCAAGTCAGTATTTGTTGCCTTTTAACTACAGCTTTCTATTGTTATTGTTCTCTGAAAATAAAAGAGAAAGAAAGTGTCATGTTACCAGCCTTAATCCTTCATTTTTTTGCCCAGAGAATTTGTGGATGTCCCATCTCTGGAAATGTTCAATGCCAGAGTAGTGGAGCTCTGCAAATCTTGGTTCAGTGGAATTTGTTTCTGCCCACTGCAGGGGCTTGGAACTAAACCGTTTTTAAAGTCCCTTCCTACCCAAGACATTTATGATTCTATGCTTCTGTGATACCTCTGCACTAAACACACACAGTTCTTTCAGCTTTTCTTCTCTGTTCATGATTCTAAATTTAATCAGTTCTTGTTCTCATCTGAATTTTCTCCCATTTGTGTAAAACCTTTTTTAAATAAGATAAATAGTATGAAATCATTTTCCATTTAAGGTCTTACCACTACTAAAGGAAGCAGAAAAATGCCTCCTTTGTCTTGTGTGTAACTATCTCTTGACATACCTGAGAAAATTTGTCTTTTGGAAACAGAAAACGTGATAACATTTTCAATATTATTTTCCTAGCAGTGAGAGCATCTATATCTTTTTATTCATCTCTGGGGAGGTTTTTTACTTTTTTTTTTCTTTTTCTTTTTCTTCTTTTTAATTCTTAACATTTTGAACATTCAGGTATTTACTAAGAATAATGATGCCATTAGGTACTCTTGGTTACTTTGTTTGCATTGGAATGAGCTATGTTAAGGGAAAAATTGTAACATTCAGTACCTATGAGGACTGCTGTGCTTTTACCAAAGTAAGAGAAAATTAGAAAGCATGTTTTAGATGTTCCATACGAGCACTGCTTTGGTGAACACGTGTCAGATGGCTGCTATGGCTGTTACCTGACCTTTATCTCTTTGGTGACAGTTTGGGGATGACCCTCACGTCTTGTCTGTTCACCTGCTGGCACATCCTGCTCTATGGGGAGATTTGCTGCTGCTAGGGTAGACTTTAGGGTGCTGCAGTGAGACTGCTGAGGCTTGCCCTGCTGCTTTTTCACATGTACACCTAAGATCAGTCCAGGAGAGATCTGGAGCACATCAGGCACGATTACACAGTGCTGGAGGGGGTGATCAAGGACATAGACAGCTTAGGTGGTGTCTTCTTCTTGATTCTGTGGAAGGGAAAAGTCCTGCGAAGAGAAGGAGAAGTCCATGGGCCAGGACTGAGTTGCATGGCTGATGTCAGCAGCAAGTTGCCTTTTATCACCATGGGCTCTTTTATTGATCAAGGATTGCTAGAAAGAGACAGGATCTGCCTGAGGACAGAGGAGAAAAACATTCCTGAAAACAGATTGGTGAGGGGAACTCCAACAGGAAAGGGAAATGACAACCCGCATGCGAGCAAGGAGTGGACTGGGCTGACAGGCATAAGGTGTGCAATTATATTTGGTGCGCATAAGTTGTGCAATAATTTTCAGGAAACACCTTGAAAACAAGAAACCAGGGTACAAGGGTGACCACTCCAATTATGCCTACACAAACAGGAAAATGCTAAGGGGGCACAAACGGAATCTTTTTTTTTAAGGGCAAGTATTCTGCTACCTCTATATCCAAGAATACTTCATCCTCTCAGATACTCTTCCATAATTTTATGCCACTGCAGCCACCACTTGGAAATTCAATTTAAATAAAGTATGATATTATCTTTACTATCCAACATAACTGCTGTTACATCCAGTAGTTAAATCCAGATTCAAACATTTTGTAACTTTGGTTTTTGTTTCCCATATAGTAAATGTGATGGATGGAAGTTTGAGATAATGCAATTTTGAAATCATCACAGGATGCAATTAATAGGAAAATAGAAAATATACAGTGACAGCTTTAAAGTATCCACAATTAAAGGAGATAGTTTTGTCTAGGACAGACAGAATAATATTTTATTTGTGGAAATACAAGTTAACTTACTGAATTAACATAGGCAGATAAAAAGCAGAGGATAAAAGAAATTACCAATTCAGATATTTAAACTTCCAAATACTCTAAAGGAAATCACTAACAGGTGATTACTATTTAATGTCTGAAAAGTTCCTATCTGCAAAAGCTTCTGCAGCTGCATATATTTCTGATGATGAACCTTTCTTTCAGCTGGCTTGTAAGGCAGAAATAGAATTTATAACTTAATAAGGACAACAAGAAATGTGAATAAAACTTTTGTTAAAAATACTGATGATATATTGATTTTTTTCTGTTTTCCTACCAGGTACCAAGCTGCATACCAAACTTATTGTGAAACAAATTAGGTATTTCTTTCTTCACCCGTATATTTTCAGTCCGTAAAATAATCCATTCAAAGGATCTGAGAAGTGAGACAGTGATTTTCCCGTAGTGTGTCCTCATGCTACACTCCTGTTGTCGCCCTGATTTTGTAAGACTTTGTTAAGCCTTCTGATGTTTGCATTCTTTCAACAAACTTTCTCACACACAGTTCTGTAAATAACCTATGTTTTGCATTCTTTCATGGAGGTGGAGAGAATTGATGGCCCCTTGGTCTGTCCAGTGGCATTGGAGAGGTGGCACTGTCACCCTCCAATCCACTGTCACCTTTGGAAAACTATAAATGTTGGAGTCAGAAAATAAAGGTTTTTTTTCTTCTTCTTTTTGTTCCCCTGCAGAACAGCAGTGTCTGTGTCATCATTTCGTGTCTTATCACAACATCCTGTCATATAACTCTTCTGGGGCTGGGCAGCTTGGGTTTGTACCCTATCCATTGCCTTGGCATCTGTGGCTTTCACTCTTGAGAAACCCTGGTTCCAATAGTCCAAAAATCATGGTTCCAATAGCTGCTTAGGATGCAGGCTGATTTTTCCCTTCCCTTCCCTTCCCTTCCCTTCCCTTCCCTTCCCTTTCCCCCCCTGTTTTCTTCCCTTCCCTTCCCTTCCCTTTTCCCCCCTGTTTTCTTCTCTGTGGCTTCAGCCGTGCCATGCCCTGCTCTGCCTGCTGGGCACCTCTGAAGAGCCTGGTGGCAGGTGTGAGTAGCTGGGCACAAATCCACACACACACTCACACAGGCTGTGACATGCAATGCAGTGTCCCAGCACAGCATTTCTCTCCCTTTTGCCACTGTGAGACAGCACAGGTGAAGGCTGAGCACAGTACCCTGTGTTAACTCCTGTCTGCTCCTTGAACTCCTGTTGCTGGTAAAATTCTTCTTCATCCTGATCCAATGAAATTGCTGTATGGGATGAAAGTCTGGAAATCTGACCTCTCAGATCTTCAAGACTCTTCTGCAGGTAAATGTTGTCCTAGTGCTGTATGATTTTAACAGATGACTTCTTCCCCAGCAATCAAATTCTCCTTGCTGGAAGTTCATTATTATTTATAGAAAGAATGATTTTCTCATTCTTACTAGAACTGTACTCTTTCTCCCTCCCTCTCTTTGACTTCTCCCTTTCCTTGCACTCTAGGCAACTGAAGTTCTGCTTACAATGGGAAAAAAATCAACAAAAATGGAATATATACAAACAAACTGCAGTTGGCAGGTGAATTACAATTATGCGCTCAATGTTTAGTGTACAGTGCAGTAATAATGAATAATTCGTACACGGAGGCACCAGATTTTTCACAATATAGTTTAATATACATTTAAAGGGATGTATTAAGGATATAAGAGTATAAATACTTCATTTCAACTTTTGTGATCTGAACAACTGTTTAGTTAGATGCATTAGTAAAATGCATCTTCAAACACAACAGTACTTCTGGTTTCTGGTCTAATTGTAGAACTGGTGTCAGTAACTCATTAAAACTAAAAAAAATTTCTAAAAACCTGTGTTTTTGGAAACTTAACCAAATCGTGTAGCACGGCTAATGCAGTTGGAAGACATTAGTTTAGAAGCTAAATATAATGTCTTATTTAGTCTATTCAGGAAGGATGAAAGGGTCACTCAAAATATTTTCTCTTCTGAAAATTGATTTACTTGATGAAGAGCCCCAGAAAAATTTTTTTCTTCCTAAAATTTTAAGCCTCCTTTCCATGTGCAATTATTGTCTTCTGTCACTGCTTATTACAAGCACATGAAGAAAACTGTATTTGTGCGTGGAGCTTCAGCAAACTGAGTGGAACCTGGGAACCTGTCTATGCTGTAGAGCTGTGTTAGATTTGTTAAGATTTGTTTTGAAAAGTTTGCTAAGATCATTAGTTATTTCTGATAGAGAGCATTACTTTTTAAGGGAATGAAAGAATCTCTGAAGAAACAGTATCAACTTACACTATCAGAGGCCAAAACAACAACAAAAACAAAATAACCAAACAAAAACAAAATCCCAAACCAAGTAAAAATGAAACGGACATGAAAAAACTGAGAAATTCTGAAAATCTCTAGCAATGAATGGGGACCAAAACTTTTACATATGAGTTATTTTGACTTCTAAGTGCTTATAGCAAGGGCAGGCGGGGATGGTGAAAAATGATACCATTATTTAATTATTCCTTTAGAAGATTTTCTCAACTTCAACTATTTCCCTGCTGCAGAATTTTAATTTAGTTGCTTGATTTTTTAAATCTCGGGGAGTTCCTTTACACTCTTCTGTGCCTCCATATTCCTGATATTTGCTTTCCAAGAAAAATATTGAAAGATAATAAATTTTAAAAATATGAAATCTTGCAATTTTTTTCTCCTTTAAATACCCAGTATCAGATAGGCGTAGGTACAACAGCAAAATATGATGAGATAACATACTGCCAAAGAGGTTGGTGGAGGTTAACAAGCATGTGAGCAACTTCCTTACTAAGGAGAGTCCTATGGACCTATCCTGGGTGCTGTCACCTCCTCCTACTTTCTGTTCAGGAAGCAAGATGATGTGACAATGGGCAGAGCAGACAGCAGTGGCAGTGTCTGGCATGAGCAGCAGGAAGGCAGAGCCTATTTTTAACAGATGCAAGGATAAATTTTTATTTAACATTTCTGAAGTGCTCACACACGGTGTGTCACCCCGAGCCGCGCGTGTGCAGGGGTGAAGGTGTGTGGGTGTGCTTTTTTCCCGTAGAAGGGATTCTGGGAGAGGGAGGTTTTCATCCCACACGTACCAGGCTGAAAGCAAAGAAACTGTGTTTAGAAAGGTGCTAAATAAAGTAAGTGATTGAACAGAGGAGAAGGAGGATGAAAGAACTATGCTGATGCTGCTGTCAAAATAAAAGGGGACAATTGCTTAAAACAAAAGCCTGGAATACTCTAGTGTACTTAGAAGATTTAATTAGAACTACGTAGGCCTGATTTGCCATTGTTTGTGCCTTATATAATCATATAAATTGTTCAAGGTACCATATTGTAATAAGGGGAGATACTTACATTATTCATAAAGAGTGAAAATACATTAATGTTGCTGCACACTTTCAAATAAAATATATATGCAAACAAATAAAGAAACAAACAAAAAAAAAAAGTCATGACGTCTGTATTTGAAAATGGTCATGACAGAATGCAGAGCAGCCAGAAATCTCCAAACTGTTTCTATTTTCATTTGGCTGCTTGTACCTTGTTCTCATTATCAACATAACACTTTTATTTGTATCAATGCAAACTATATGCAGTTGTATCAAGATTTCTATATGGAAAATTTTCACTGACTTTGCAAGGCAACGTTAGCTTTGTAATGTATCTGTTATAGTATATTACAATGTTGCAATAATATATATTATCAAGCAACTGGGATATTTTGTTTGGCAAATATAACACAGAAGTTAACTAGTAAATTTTAAGACAGAAGGGATTTTCATCGTTTGGTGGAAATGTTTTATCTCTTTATTCCCAGTTGATCATACGTGCAATGTACAATTTTCTAGCAAATACATGGCAAGCAGGGGGAATGCTGGTTGTTATAAGGTCCTATCACTTGGGTCAGGGGGAAATGCTCTAGAAGGTGGGAGGTAGCATCATCAAACACAAAATTCCCTATTAAGCATGTTTACATAGGAGAAACACCTGGAGTTCAGGCTGGCACTGTAATGAAATAATCAGGACAGTGAGGAGACACCCAGGAGAAGATGGGGAGATGTCAATGCTCCTGAGGAGAATGTGGGTAGCAGTAAGGCTTGCTCTACTGGTGGAAAACCAGACTGCACAATGAGGCAAGACTTCTTTGGCAGGAATGTGTGGCTTATTGTAAAGCAGGCTGTTGCTGGAATTTAGCAGTCTGAAGAAAGAATCTGACCTTTAAGAATAGTGTTCCAGAGAGAGGACGGGTTTTGATCACTTTTTCATTTATCCCTCTTCCCTAGCAAATCTGAATGAACCTGCAGATCTGTATCTGCAAGGAATATAAAAAAACCCTTACCTGATTTAATGTAGTAATTTTGAGGGACTGCACTTTAAGGAACCTATTTTGTAAGGTTAGAGTCCCATCAGAGCAGTCATTCAGCCTAATTTGAATAATACTTGGACTTCCATGAGTAAATTCTTGCTGGAATTTGCATCTTAAATGATTATCCGGCCTTTGCAGTCAGCTTCAGTAACAGAAATTTAGCTGTCTTTGGCAAGCTGTGTAAAGAGTTAATTAACTTCACTGTGTTATACCTTCTGTTTGGTTTAGTGAATTTATCTCTCTTCTGTCCTTGGCTGTCATTAACTTTCAGTCTCCTTGAATGCAGTCTACATGGATCTTCAAGTCCTTCATTAATTATTTTAGGTAAACTCATTAGACAGTGTTCCTTTTGTCTTTCACATTTCAACATTTTAATCATATTTCAAGTCTCCAATGGTAGAGGGAACGTAATTTTCTGTGCTGTATTCCATTGATAAAAAATTGCTGGCTAGACCTTTCACAGAGACTGACAAGCTCTCTGAAGTTACAGATTCCCACAATGGAGTCTCCATCCTGTCAGCATGGATGGAATCACTTATTCCTAGCTAGCCTACTTACCTTTCAGTTGTTGCCACAGAGCGAGACAAACACGTAAAAAATATAGTGTAGTGACTTTTTTTTACTTAAAAACATCTAATTAAAAAAAAATCTCATTGAAGAACTTGAAAGATTGATCCTTTTATAGTGTAAGAAAAACAGCGTGATCATAAATCTTTTCCAACATTAGTGTTCAGCAAGGTGACAGTTCTCATCCTAGCTTATGGGATACAGGCATTACAAAACTGACTTTAGAAATCAAGTGGCTCTGATTGTCAGAGAAATTGGCAATCTTTTTATTGCAGACTTTTAAACATTTATTAAGTAGAAAACAGAAAATTGTTTTAATAAAAACAATAACTCAGACTGATTCCAGTCAAAATTATTTAAGATATATCTCTGGTTTCTATGTGGTTAAAGTCTTGAATTTTTCTAGAAGTCTTCTTTCATACCACAGACAAACAGACCATACAGATTTTCCCCAAGTAGAATGTATGAATGGAAAAGATTTTTTTAAAATTTAGGTGGTGCGAGTTTTGTGAATGGGAGAATTGCAGCTCTTAGGCTGGAATGCCTTTTAACATAATTTACTAAATCATGTCCTGAGGGTCACATCAAACCATTTTCTTATTATAACTAGTGTGAAAGAAGAACAAGATTACGCCAAGTTTAATTAGATTGGCCCCATAATTTATGCTGCTGAGTATTTGCTGAAACTGTTAACAGAACATTCATGTACTCAAAGTTTACAAAAATAGCTTTCTTCCAATGTCATCACAGACTCAGAGTTCCATAAAGACTGTTTTGTCTAAACGTGTGCAAATATATAGTCATAGATAGGTATAAATTATATTTTTCAGCATTTCAAATTATTTCAATATCATTCTGCTGTAAGTCAATTTTATAAATATTTGCTGTGCTGGAATTGTGGATACTAAACTTCCCTTGAATTAACTATAACCAGGTTTTTGCTGGGTTTGTGTTTTTCAACAGATGCTTTTGAAGTGTCTGAGAAACAAAATAATCCCATGTTTACCAAGCCAGGAGGAAATGTTGCTTTTACTTCCCTGATAAAATTGGAGATTCAGTGCAGCAAGCGATGTGGGAAAGGATTAAAGCAGATTGGGTAGATATTGTCATTCTGTGCAACTCATCAGGAAAGCAAAGCTTTGGTTTGGGTTTCAAAGAATGTACACCAGTGGATTGCTCTGATCAGGAAATCTCTGGAACTGTCTTTCAAAATGTTACAGCCTCTGACTTTGTGATGTACTTCTGTGTATCTGCTGGGAGAAACAAAAACTATATGATGAATTTTACTGTGGCTGTTAAGTAAAGGAGAAAATGGTAAATGTTCTAAAAATAGAACCTTCTGAGGCATTAACACTTTTACACAAATAAAATAACTCTTCAGTAACAAGTGAGGATTTATTTAAATAACACATTCCAATTAGCAGCATGTACAAGATAGCTAAGTTAACAATAAATCTTATTTTCTCAAAAATAAACTGGGTTTAAGCTTGTCTGATCTTATTGCAGGACTTTAGACCTGTTTGTGAGAAACTGGTTTGATATCAACAATCACAAAATAGAATAGAATAATGGAATTATTTAGACTGGAAAAGACCTCCAGGATCATCAAGCTCAAACTTTGACTGGACACCATCTTGTGAACTAAATAATTCCTGTTGTTTCTTGAACACTTCCAGGGACAGTGACTTCATTACCTGCCTGGGCAGACTGTTTCAGTGCCTGACCACCTTTTTCTGATGTCCAACCAGAACATCCCATGGTGAAGATTCAGGGAGTCTCTTGTCCTGCCACTGGATGCCCGGGAAAAGAGACCAACCCCCACCCGGCTACAACCTGTTCAGGTGATTGTAGAGAGTGATAAGGTCCTCTCTGATCCTTCGTTTCTCCGGGCTAAACAACCCCAGTTGCTTCAGCTGCTCCTCATATGGCTTACAGGAAGGAGATGCTTTGGAAGGGGAGCCTGAATTTGCAGAAGAGGTGGGCATTCTGCCAAAGAAGTCGAAAGGAGAATTTCCCATCAGCAAATTGTACTGCAGGGTCCGTCTCTCTGGGTGCCTCCCAGTGACCCCCGGCCAGCCCCGGGTCGGCAAACAGCGGGGGGGCAGCCCCGAAGTGACCGACAGCGGGGGGACACTCTCTGGTGCCCCGAGGGTACTGAGGGCAGCTAGGCTAGTCACCTTTGCAGCAGAAGAGACACTGGAGACATCAGTGGAGGGTAAAAGGCCGACTCTGAACAGGGGGCCAATCCAAGGTTTATTCGGAGCTCCCCAGGGAGCCCCACACCTCAGGGTGCGCCGTGCTCAGAGTGAGACAAAGGAATCTCAAGGTTACATTTAAAGGGGGGGAGGAAACCGAGGGTAGATACATTTGCTGACCAATAAAGACCCTCCAGGGATGCAGCCTTAGGGGATGGACATTTGGGATAGCGTATAACATCATCCTTGGAGGGCTGACCCCTGGCTTCGGGCTAATCACTCGACGGCTTTGACCGAAAGATCTAGATAGAAGGGATGGGATGCTGAGTGACTGACAGAGAGCCAGGGCGGGGATTTGGGGATGATCTCAACACAGGAGAATGGTTACACAGGTAGAGGAAGGGGGTACAAAACAGGGGACATCATCGGGGGGGAATAAGGGGGTACAAAATCCAACTATTACAAAGTATTACAAAGTATAAAAGCACGCTGCAACAGCAGGGCCTTGGGGATGAGACCTGTCCTCCAACAAAAGCAAAGAGCACACTCACAGTCATATTTGTCATGTAGAGATTTGTGAACTGGGCTCCACCTTATTCAGGTAAGGGGTTTCCTCATGGAGAGCTGAGAAGCTCTCTAGATTTTGCTGTTAATATTGTCACAGCTTCCTTATAATGGAACACATAGACTCTTGAAATTTCTCGTACTGTGGGTTTAGTTCCACCTTTACTTCTATTTTTTGTTATGATCTATCCCACCCCCCCCAAAAAAAAAAAAAAAAAAAAAAAAAAGGAAACTATCCCCCCCCCGCCCAAAAAAAAAAAAATAAAAAAGAAAAGGAAAAGTTTTGCTTCTTCTCTGTCAAATGCATTTTGAAGACCTAATCCTTGTACCACCCAGATCTTCTTTTGCAGCATTCGGTCCAGCTTTTACTTCTCTGTCCTTGCTCCTGGTGATACATGCATATTTGGCAGAGCTGTAGCGTGATCTAAAACTACAGAATATGTTTAAACTGTGATATTGTTAATTGAGAAGAGGAGAATATGCTTGGGGAAAAAACCATGATGACCTGCTTTACTTTGAATACTTGACCACAGAAATCCATAAAAATTGGCAGAATGTGATAAAAATACAGGAAACAGGACAAAAAGTCCACACCTCTGACAATTTTAAACATATAAATTTCAAAATCCTGACTATATTGATATAAGCAAGTATGTCTTAATTGTGAAACAATAGAAATATTTCCTTCTAACTCCCAAATGCAGTATTCTAACACCAAAATGAAAACATATAGTTGCAAAAAATACAGTAACCTTCAGAATGATCAGTTCTACCTATACAAAATATTTCTTCTCCAAAAGTAGAGTTTAGTTTCCATGCTTCTTTTGCTCTTGAAACAAATTCAATTTCTTATTTTAGTCCTAGCAACAGTAGCATAGTTGTGGCTGTTTATTGGAGAAAAGAATATGAAAGCATTGAAGAACATGAAGTACAATATGAGTCAGAAAACACTCCATTGTATCCTTTTTAAGCGCCCACCCTGTATTATTAAGTGCACTTTGCTGAGTTTTCATTAATTTCAAAGAAAGTGAAATATCAAGGATTTCCTATTATTTCTCTTCAACATTTGGAACTTTTTCATAAGATACAATCAATATTGCTGGCGTGACATGGAAAAAACAGTAAGTGGAGAGAAACAGCAGGTCAGGCATGAGCTCCCACTGCACCCTTTGGCACAGCAGTGAAGTCTCTCACAAACTCATGAGTGACTTACTCTGCTTGATCCAACAGTTGTGGCTAGAATAAACAAGCTGCTGCCAGAAACTTGCTGCAGTATTTTTTTTTTTTTTGAGTATGTTCTACCAGTTCAGTCATGTCACTTATTTTGGCTTAACGTTACAGCTAAGCCATGCTCCAGCTCGGATTTTCTACCAAACTCTTCCAACGCTTTAAGCCTGTTGGTGTGATTCTGCATGGGTGAAGCGATTCTTCTCACCTTGCCCAGTTCCAGAGTTATTTTGAAATACTGAGTCTAGAAGGTGGGAGGAGAGCAGGAGAGCTGCTGTTTAGGTTTTAGGTTGAGAGAGTAAGAAAAAAAGATAAGAACCCCCCTTTCATTTTTTAAGCTGCTGCTGAGAGGAGCTCAAGAACTTTTGAAGAGCAGGAATCTTAGGTGAAAGGCTGTATTAAGAGCACAGGATTATTTTCAGAAGAGGCAGCAGTCCAAAAACTGCTGATTCCGAGAGGTGGTATGGTAGAAAGAAGCAGCTTGCTTCTTGTCTGGAAGTGAATGAATTTTTGCAAAGAAAACACTGTGGAATTATTGTTAAGAAAAAAGGGAGAGAGGAATAGATATTCAAGCATCATGAAAACCGTTCTTTTAGTTGTATCAGTAGAAGTCAGCAAGCTGCATTTATTATTTTTGAATACTAGAGAAAATTAAACCATGAGATTAATTCAGTATCACTAAGTTTATCCACTCTATCCTACTAAATATTGTGACTGCTATTTTCCAGAAACAGGAATTTACAGGTTAAATTGGACTTCTGCAAATATGTTTTGACCTCAAAACATGGAACATTTAAAGCAATCTATTTGTAAAGTAGTGTAGTTCTTGTTGGATGACTCTTACAGAAACAGCTGAATATTACATATTTATATAATGTATTCAAGAGATTTTGAATTAATTTCTGATGTATTCTTCACTATATCTCTCCTTCTAAAAATTCTTTTAATTTGCAGATCAGTCATGACACCAGATTCCACATCTGAACCCATTTTCTGTGCTTTTCTTACCATGCTTTTTTCTTTGAGACAGTCTTTGAAGAAAGGAAGCAGACTTGCAATCCACATATTATTTTGGTAGATGATTGGGAAAGAATGGGACATGCCATATGAAAAGACTGAAAAATTAGCAGTGCTGGAACAGAAGTACTTATTCCCTCCTGAAGACACAGACATTTCAGAGAGTTTACAAATTAGTTCTCACTTTAGCAGAAATCAAGGTAGCAAGTTCTCTTAGGCAAAGTAAAACAGAAACATGTTTTTGTGTGGTCCCCCTAGATCTGAAAAATAGGTTAGTGGTTGTATTTACATTCATGTTTAGGGGGTTACATCACAGTTCATACTAGGCCTTTCACCAGCTTTGTTCCCCTCCTCTGGACACATTCAAATACCTTTACCTACTTCTAAATTTCTGGGGTCCAGAACTGCACATAGTCCTCAGGGTGAGATCACACCATGGCTGAATAGTAGGATAGTCTTCATTAGCATCCAGATGAAGAGCAGGGAAGCACTTGTACAGTCGCTGGTGTTTATCATACATTCCTTGAGAGCTGGAAGGAGACAGCAGTGCTTCTGGGCCATGGGAAACAGACAGAAAATAAGAACTGCACTAAGGGGGTGAGGAGAACCAGGATAGGAGTGAAATTATCTTCCTTCCTCCTTCATGAAGTCATTCAGTATGAACACTTGGTATCAAACCATCTCTGTGGGTCTCCACACAACCAGCCAGCAGTCCCTGGGCTTGAATGCATTCATGCTGGATTTCTGCCTTTCAGCTATGGAGTAAATCAGCTATGGGGTAAACGATTTCAGTGATCCCCAATCATGATACCATACATGCCAGTCCATCAAGGCACGTGACAAAATACATGAAGGTCCTGACAAAGCAGCTTGAATCTCTTGCTAAAATAACTCTCTGGCCCATCAATGCTTCCTCCTCAAAACCAAAGTTGGAGCACTGAGGGTTGAAAAGTGTCCCACAAAAAAAAATTCCCAAACTTGCAGAGAAATACTAATACTTGACAGAAGTTGTACTGATGCTGAAAATATACTTAATAACCTCCTGTCAGCATAACACCTTTGTTGAGAACATAAGAACTAAAGAGACACATGACAAGCCTCTGACATGTTTCTGCAAAATCTTGACTGGGATGTTAAAGTCAGTAATTACAAATGGTTTTGTGTAGTTAAAGAAAACAAATGCCTAAGGGAGGTTTTGCTCACTTCAAATGAGAAAAGGCACGCAGGCTTTCAGTTGTCGTTAGTTAAAAGAAAAAGAATCTAATGATTTTTTGCATCCATATTTAACTGACAGCTGATAATCTCAGCTCTCAAACTCATTAACTCAGAGATTATAACCATGACCTGATAAAACTGAAGGTGAAACTTCAGAAAAAAAAAAAAAGTAGTCTGGAGCAATTAAACTGAAGGGTGGGGATGCTGCTGAAATCCACAACTCTATCCAGAGTCACCCATGCTTGATGACAATCAAATAAAATATTTAAATTTTTTTCCCCTTGCTACTTATAGGATGGGGTTTTTTTGTATTACTGTAAGTACTCCCTGGCACAGACAACGGCTTTCTCTGGTGGTTAGAAGTAAAAAAAGACATTATAATTTTTCCTGAATTTGGAGGTAGGTATATGAACCATCCTGCCATTTAAAGTACGCAGGAGCTGAAAACATTCTGTAGTAGAGTGATTTCATATGTGGTTATGACACAAAAGGTGTTGGTTTGTGTTATCAGGCAGCTTTGTCTATAGTGCCACATACCTTCACCAGTGTAAACTTCTGAGAGAATTTTCTTTCTTTATTCTTTCCAGTAAAATAGCATTGGATTCAAGGATAAGACTCTTCTGTAATCAGTATTTTTTGTCATCCTCTCCAATGAACACATTAATACAAAAGAGGCGTACCCGAGCAAGTGTCAGGTGGGATTCAGGACAGCCAGGTAAGATGTGAAGCTTTTTGATCCTGGAGAGGAAAGATATCTGGTGATGCTCAGCAGCTGGTTAGCTGGGATTACTGTCATTAGTGACACTGGTTGCTTTCCTTTGTCTATGAACTAAGCACAGAACTTGTCTACCCCAATGGAAGCTGCACTTTGGGGCAGCTGTGGTTTCATTGTAGAGTGAGCAGAACATTAAAGAGGGAGTACACTTGAAGACAGATTTTAGCTCCCATTCACCAATGAATAGCTGAGAACTTGAGCTGTGGATTACCTGTGTGACTTTGATAATATTACCTCTGTTCTTTTCTCCAATGCTTTTCACCTAAAAAATAAGTACCTCACCACAAACTTGAGCACTATAAGAACAAATCGGCTTATACCTTGAAGCCATTTTCTTGTCTGTCTCTAGTTATTACAGGTTGTTATTGAGTTTCATTTGAAGATATGACTCCATTCCAAAGAAATCAATGCATTTCAAGCAAAGTTACTACAAGTTTAACTTTTTCTGCCTAGGTTGCAGTTTTCAAAGAAAGCGTTTTTGCTTAGGCTAGAACAAATGGGGCAGGTTTCTTGACATCTGTCATCAAGGCAGGTACAATACTAGGTGGTTAAAAAAGTGGGATGATAACAGGAGAAATTTTAGTGACTTTTTTTTTTTAAAACAGATTTCTTTTTGAATTAAAGCAGAAATTAACTGATGCCATTGCGTGAAGTACTGAACAGAAAATCTCTTGAGCATTGAGATGATCTTCCTGGTACTCTGAAAAATAATTTACTGCCCATGGAAGTATTGAATGATTGTTTGGTATCTCCTGTGGGACAACCTTTACAATCACAGAACCACAGGTTCAGGTTGGAGGAGACCACAGTGGGTCATCTGGTTCAAACCTCCTCGCTCAGACAGGGTCATCCTGGAGCACATGGCACAGGATTTTGTCCAGATGGTTCTTGAATGTCTCCAGTGAGGGAGACACCACAGCGTCTCTGAGCAATCTGTCCCAGTGCTTGGGCCCGTACACAGTAAAGAAGTTCTTCCTGACATTCAGGTGGATCTTCCTGTGCATCAGTTTCTGCCCATTGCCTCTTGTTCTATTGCCTAGCACCACTGAGAAAAGCCTGGATTCATTAATCTTCTTGGCATCTTCCCTTCAGATACTTATGGACTTAACAGGTTGGACTTGATGATATCAAAGGTTTTTCCCACCAAGCTGATTCTGTGATTCCATGACATTGATGATGTCTCCTCTCAGTAACCTCTTCTCGAGGTTGAACAGGCCCAGCTCTCCCAGCCTTTCCTCATAAAAGGGACCCTCCAGCCCCTTGATCTCCTTTGTTTCCCACACCAGTAGCTCCATGTCTCTCTTGCACTGAGGAGCCCAGAACTGTACAAACCACTCCAAATGTATCCTCACTAGGGCTGAGTAGAGGGGCAGAATCACCTCCCTCAACCTGCTGGAATGATCTTCCTAATGCACCCCAGGATCCCAACAGATCCCTGATCTGCTTTCCAACAGATCAGCCCCAGCCTATACTGGTGTGTTGAGTTATTTCTCTCCAGGTGCAGGACCCTGCATTTGACCTCACTGAATTTCAGACAGTTCTCTGCCCATCTCTCCAACCCACTGAGGTCCTTGAGAAGGGCAGCTTTCAGACAACCCTCTGGGGTATCGGTCACTCCTCACAGCTTTGTGTTAGCCAAGAACATTCACTTAAGTAGACTGAGGACTTTTATTAACCATATATTAAGTAACTTACATATGGACAGCTTTCTCACCAGGGAAGGAAGGAGATAGAAAAGGATGGTACAAAACATAGCTATTTCTTTTTCATACTGTGCTGTATTCACTCACCTTTGGTCATCCCAATCACAACTTTATTAAGAGCTGGTTCAGCATAACAGAGGCTTTTTAGAAATGAGGAAATTGCTGTTAAGTCTGAATATTGAGCATGAGCTGTCATGGAATAATGTCTTTATATAATCACTGATTTTTCAGCTTAGTTTGTGATAAAAAGTTCATGCTGATTTATATTTTTACAAATTACCAATTGTATTTATTGCAATAATATTTTAGCAACTTGGGATCACAAATGGTTTATTACCTACCTAGCTGAAAGGATTTCTGCTGCTGTTTCAATGTTAGATTTCCTGCTGATCTTCATCACTACTGCTTGTCACAAAAAGGGGAGTAATAAATCAATTTGCAAAACATACTGCAGCAGGTAAGGATGGATGTGTTAACAGCTCATCCTACTATCCCCCTCATAACAAAAAAAACCCTGGTATCCATAAATAATTGAATTTTCTCACTAAAATTTTAAACTTGAAAAATCCTATCAGTTCTACAGCCTATGAAAAAGTGACACCCTCTTGGTTTTTTTTCGCTTTTTTCCACATTAGGGAAACAAATGGCTTACTCAAGTTCCTTTGTCAGCTAAATGCTTACTGTGGCATTGTTGTTACACGTTAAGGGTAATTTGTCAGGAGCAACATCAAGCTAGGCATTGCTATTCCTATTTTGAGCACAGAGAACAGGTGATATCTTGAAGTTTTCTACATGTTCTAGCATTTTTTGTCCTCTGATTTCATGTTCCAGATTTACAGCTGGATCCAAATTAATAGTTTAAACCTTATCTAAGGTATCTTATCAAACTTTATCTAAGTTTGCTGCATTCCCTCCAAACATCTCCAGTGGTCTGATCAAGAATCTCTCTTCTTCCAAAGGAAAAAAATGTGAGCAGAAAATGTATTCCTTCCCCTACCGCAACATATGATGCTGCTGGAATTTTTGGGCAACATATTCCCCAAATAAAAAGGCCTTTTCAGGGTTTTATGACACAGTGCTAATCTCATGCATGTTGCAGTTTGCAAGTCTACCTGGATTTTTATTGTATTTATTGGTTTCAGTGAGAAAGTCAGTAATATCAGCATTATATTGGAATTAGATATTTTAGACTATACTATCATGTATGATGCAGTTTCCACCGCTATGTTTCTGACTAAATCTATGTCTTCAGAAAGAAGAGGAGGGTCACAGAGGCTTTATCAAAAGCTTTGTACTCTACTCAGATCTGGGTAAGGTCACCTGTTGAGATGAAGATTACTCATGGTTTGTACTGTATATTTATTAAGAACTTTCTCTTCTGTGTCTACTCTTTATATCCCCATAATCTTGTAGTGTAATCTTAAACTATATAGACAGGAAAAATTGAAGATTTTAAAATATGATTACTACTACTCATTATTTTTTGATGAATACCCCTTAATGCTCTACATACAGCTACATTTAGAGACTACTCTGGGCTATGTTACTAACAAATTACATCTTTTGATTTGATAGCCTTTTTGTTATTTGTCTCTTTGTAAATGTCTTTTTTCCTCAAGTCATCACTTGTAAAACTGAGGCAAAAAATCATATTGTGTGATACTCTTTCTCTAATCTGTTTTTTCCAGTTCAGCTTCACTACAATTCTTTAGGATAGATGTTTCTTTTTTTTTTTTTTTATTTTTTTTAATTTTTTTTAATTTTTTTTTTTGTTGTTGTTGTTGCTTTTTTTTTTTTTTTGTTGGTGTTGGGTTTTGTTTGTTTTTTGTTTTTTGTTGTAGCAGTCTGTGTTTTGGAACACAGAGTCTTTTTTTTCCCCCTTAATAATCCTATTCAAGCCCTGAAGTTTAGAAGTGGAAAGACAAGGAGCCAATTTCACTGCTTCTCTCTTGTCTCTTGACACCCTTATTCGGGGGTGTGTTTAGGGAAATGAGCGTTCATGGTGGATGTGAGACCCCATTTTCACAGTGGATGTGAGACTGCCTTTCCACCTATCTCCTCCCAGATCTCACTCCTGTATGATCCAGTGACAAGCCCCACTGTCAATGTCACTGTCAATATGTCCTGATAAAGCCAATTTCTCTCATTCTGACTGTTGGGTCACTGTTTGTACCGGGATGAAGCTCTTCCTAGAGTGGCCATAGGTTAGGGACCAGTCTTTTGCTTCAGAAATCACCTTTCCTCCATACCAGTTTACCCAGGCATTGTAAAATTTAGTTGTCTTAATGAAATGGCTAATTCTTAGCATAGTCAATAGCTTCAGAATAATTAATGTTTTAAGATGGGTGTAGGAGAGACCGCATCAGTATCTGAAGAGTGTGTGTGTGGGGAAGGGGCATTTCACTGGTGCTTTATCAGGGGGCCAATGTGAGACAGCTGGGAAACATATTCAAGCTGCAACTTCTTTTTTTCATATGACTTGGATATGAAAAAAACTATTTGTATTGATGGTTTCATACTTCCCAATAATAAGTCAGCATCTGAAGAAAATTTTTTCTGCTTTTTCAAAGCAGCAGTTGCTTTGAGAAAAGACCTTCAACTTTTTCTTTCTTTCTTTTTTTTTTTTCCTTTTAATGTTCTTCTAGCCTCCTTCTAACAGTTATGGAAGATCCAATTTTCATGGCATACACAGCAGAGAAAGAAGAGGAGAATAATCATCACTCAGGCAGACAGAGGAGATTTATGTCAACTGCAAAAATGTCTCACAAAAACATTAGAAAAGATCATTAGGTTCTTTCTTAAGAATGAAGCAATCAGAGCACAGGCCTTTTATTTACAGAATAGACTTTATTTTCTCTGTGCTGGTAAGATGTGGAAGGTCAAACTGGCTGTGCTGGTAGGGCCTGAGCTGCTTTGGCAGGACAGTGATGAGACCCTGGCTCTTTTGGTGTTGTATTGCAGCCTATCCCATAATTCATATGCAGGATTAGAGACTATTTGTACTTCTGCAATAGAAACACTTTTACCTAGGAGGTGGACTCTTAAGGATCAGTTTTAGAACACTCTAATATGCAGAATGGAGCTGCATACGTTTACATAAAGTTAATTTGGTCTGAGAAATCTATGTGTATGAGAAGCCTATGTGACAGTGTGAGAAAGAAAATGTGTTTGATGTTGTCTATGTTCATGGTTTTTGCATCTCAAATTGAGAGCTCTATGGAATAATAAATACCCATGATTTTCCACACAGGAGGTGTTATTTTGCTGCTGGGCAAACAGTGCTATTCAGCTGACAAAAGCAAATGTATCAGGGCTCCTTGAACGTAGATTTAAAAGTATGAACAGCAGCTTGGTATCTGACAGCTTTGTGGTTTCACAGGCTTCTTGCCATTCACCACAGTAATTTCAGTGTTTTCGTTTTGGGGATGCAATTGAAGTGTAGCCCCTGCTCTCCTCCCCCACTCCTTCACGCCCTTCACTTCTCCCCATGCCCAGAAGAAAACAAAGCAGGAAGACTCTGTCACTGTCAGGTTATATTTAATAATTTATTATAAGGTTTAATTGAGCAAAAAATAAATGAGAACATGGAAGGTATATGAGTAAATGGTGCAAAGCAGAAGAAAGCATGACTGAGAACATTTACAAAACAATACACATACATATGTAGTTGTATGTGCGCATACGTATATATTCTGCTGAAACCTACAGAAGAAATCACACAGAAATTGAACAAACAGACAAAAAAATCATTAAACAAACAGAACTAGAAGGCAGACCTGAGAATTAGGATCTATGCATCTTTTGGCCTTTTACAAATCTGCTGAATTACTGAGGACAGAATCCCAGTAAATGAAAGTGTGTTGTTACCACGACAGCTGATAATCATCCATGTCAGCATACTGCAAACTGCATGCCTGGCCCACCTATGCCTGATTCCACTTTTCTCTTGAAGCATACACAAAAATGTTGCTGGATATGGTGTTTGGGGTTTTGTTTGGATTTTTTTTGAAAGGGGTTAGTGGTGGAGGCATCATGAGCCTGCCTACAAATCAAGTACCGATTTGCTTGGCTGGCTAGGAAGGGCATCACAGCCTGACAGTGAAAAGCACATTTTGCACACCCTTCTCCAGTGAAAAGCTTTCTTCACGTGCACAGGAAAATAGGAACCTAGTTTCTTCTGAGAATAACATGGACACAAGGCTTTTCTTCACTATTTGAGCAATAGGAGTGGTTATCCTACACTTCAGCTAAAAATCTAAAATCCTAAACTAAAGCGTCCTTTCAAATTACACTGAAGACTTAAATTGTTTACAATGTCATATACCATTAAAAACATCTTCTTTTGGTTTTCTGTACTCCTGAACAAGGACATGTTTCAATGGAGGGTTTTTTTTTTAAATTTCACTTGCTGAAAGTTTTCAGATATATAAATGCTTTAATGTGAATTTGATGAGGATACACAGAACTGTACTACTAACAAGTTGGTTTATTTCCTGAGTTATCAAATGTCATAGCAGTTAATTCTAACTTGGGCACAGCCTTATAAATGAAACCTTGTAGCACTGGGTCATTTCTTATGATCCCCCGATAGTAAAATGCCAAAATAACGGTGTAATGGATTTGATTACAGAGAAGGTCTCAGTTGGAGTCCTGATACACAAACATCCATAAGCTGAGAAGATGGTATTGTTTTACTGCTTTTAGAGACTGTCAGAATACATCCCTGCTTTACTGAGGGTAAAAAACTGGGATAGGTTGAGATTAAATATCTGGAATACCAGATTGTTTTGATTATTTGTGGTACTGCCCTTATTTCTTTTCTTGGCACTTTCAGCTTGTATTTTTGAAAAAATTGCTTATTTTTGTGATTTGAAGACAAAACAAAATCTATAGTGCACTCCTTTGCAGGTATGTAATCTGTTTTAATTCAAATTCCGTAAACATATTAGTTCTACCAGTAGGATAATCCACAGGGAAAATCACATCACACATAGCATAATAAGAACAATATGTTATTTTTTTTTTCAAAAACAATCCCAAAACAACAGCTTCATTTCTGTATCATAGTAATATCAGTGAACAGCAGCTGAACAAGTGACAAATTAAAACCAAAAAGAAAACAACCCCAAACTTATCAACATTCTTATTGGTTTAAAAACTAGCAAGATACACACAAGAGAAACTTCCAAAAGCTCAATTTGAAATGCAATATTATAACTCTTTAAATATTTTATGAGTCTGGCAGGTTGGGACCCAATATTTGGTATTTGGATTATGTAAACAGACTTTCCAGCATAAACAAACCATGGTTTATTGCTGCTTAGTTTCAATATTTCCCATAGATTTGTCCTTTCCTTTTGGATTTTTAAAAATTTCTTTTGAATGAACTCCACCAACTGCAATTTGGAAATTTTATTTTTAACAGTTACTGTGCTGTTTCATGCTATATCACTCGCTCAAGTAGTTAAGAGGGAGGAAAAAAGAATCAATGAAGCAAAATGACACAACCATGGATAGCAACTAGCTCAGCATACCATCTAAACTGCAAAGTAGTTCTGCGTTTTTTTTAAAAGTCTTAGAAACTTTGCTGAAAGGAAATAAATGTAATAAAATATATTGTCATTGAAAAACTGAGTTTTGAATACCTTGAGGGGTATTATAGGGTAACTACCATCTGTGTGATTTGAAAATGAATATATGAGATTAAAGAAAAGTAAAACCTTTTCCATAATAATAAAAATAATTTTTTCATTGGGTCAAAACCAGAAATGTTTAAATTCAATCTTCAAAGGAATATTCAATGATCAATAGTACAACTAAGTCTTTAAAGGGCGTAAACTCAAATCTCTTTGAAAAAGACTTATGAATGTAGGAAAGGCAGTCACCAGAGTTTGAATCAACAGGACAAAAAATAAACTCACAGTCTATGAAAGAATGTGAAAGTTAGAACCTGTTATCTTCTTCATTAATTTCAGACACATTCCTTTACCTTAAAGAACTTCTCTGACTGTAATAAGTTCATGATACTGCTCCTTCTGCTAGTCTTCTGCTCTCCCTTGGCTGTGTGTCTTGGGGTAAAACAAGATTTCAGTGAGGAAACAGGCTGTTTTAAGGGCTGGACCCACCAAGGAACACAAGAAGCTGGATACCCCCTCTTTTGGAAGGGTAGTTCAGCAATTAACCTTCTTTATGACCTTCACCTGACCTAAATTCCCACCCACCTTCTCTGTTTGAAGAATGCTCATACATAGCTTGTTCTAACTATACTGTGCAACTTAACCACCTGCCTCCTCTCCAGGTCTTATTCCAGGACTAGGGGACAGGAGGAAAGGACCAAGGATACACAGCAGACAGAACAGTTGAAGTATAGCTGCTACCAGCACTTGCTAGTTTACTCCTGAGAGTTCCAAATAAGAAACGTTCCTTCAGAAAAAGGAAAGATTTAATATTCAGAGGCTTGTTCAGAGGATTGATCTCACTACTGGTTTCATTTCTAGGGTGTTTTTTTGTTTGTTTGTTTGTGTGCTTTTTCGTGTTTTTTTTTTTTTTAATTTTTTTTTTTTAAGGGCGATGATTATTATTTTTGGAATCATAAATATATCAGGGCACCAGGACTCTGATTTTTCAAATTTACTTTAAAATCTTATGTGCATCATGCTCCTTTAAATATACTCTGTTATGGAGCTCTGTGAAAACCCAAATCAATGGTATTTATTTACAGAAGCTGAAACTCTGCCTCAGTGAGTACTCCCTAGTGCAATTTCCTTCAAAGCTGAGATGCTCAATAGGAGTTAATCCTCTGAACAGCTTTGTAAGTCTGACACTAAAGGTTATTTCCAAAACCAGCCTGTCTGTCTACAAGATAGGTGCTAAAATGTTCTTTTAGGCTGCAGACCCCAGAAGTAGAAGCTGTCCGCCAAGTTCTCAGACTGTATTGTTCAAGGTGTAAGTAAGGCAACATAAAAAACATTTCCAAAACACATTCCTGCAGAACCTTGTTGGGCTAGAGCACAAGACACATCTTCACAGCTGTGCCCTGCTGGGCTGTGCTGTCAGGGTATGTGTGGGCTCAGGGGACCACTGCTCCTTTGATATCTCAGGCAAATGGTTCCACCTCAGGCTAGAGACCCACAGCAGTCTTCCAAACTAAACTGGACCAGGCTTTTCACTGCCACGTGAAATTCTGGTTCATCCAGCATCATACCTGCCAAATCACTCAGGTGATTTGGGAGACCCTTCCCAGTTCTCTCCCAGCCTGCATCAGACAAGTAAGCATGGTCTCTCCCCTGCCCTCTGAAGCTGGACTCCTGCACAGAAACAACTCATATTTTTAGGATGAAGAAGAGCCTGCAGGGCTTGGTAGGACACTCTTCTACCAAGAGGGTGCTTGTCTCTGCTTTTATCCATATTTTTTTTTGTTGTTGCTCTTTTCTAATAGTACAATGCATTGAGAGTTATGAGAAGAGGACAAGCATCTGGATAACCGTGGGATAAACGTGTGATGAGTTTGCCAACATTTTCTTTAAAGCAGGGGAGCCTCAGGAATACTGAGATAGCCTCAGCTGTGTGTCCTCAGATATTACTGGGGCAGGCTGCCACCATGTCACAGGACTGACTAGTGCCACTGCTTTGACTAATTTCTTGGCCCTGATTAGGCTTGATTTATAAATCTGTAGATTAACCTTACTATCTGTGCTATACAGTTAGAGTTAAATATCCTTACATATAATTAGAATATAATGTTTGAGCTAGAAATATCAGAGGAAATGTACAAAGCTATCCAACACAAACTTCAAAAGATTATTTCCGCACTATCCACATTGTTAGCCTGTATAGTTAGATAAGATAATTAATATGAATTACTAGCATGGCTGACATATTTCTTCTAACCTTAGGCTTACTTAAAAAGACAACTTTGTAATTTTACAAAAAATGCATGCCAGTGGTTCTAAAGGGTATTTAACACCTGTCTTAAGAGTTTATTCAATTAGATTGTTACACTAAGTAATTAATTTGTAGCATTAACCAGTAAATTTTATAAAATTATTTAAGTGAACAATAGGTTATCATACTAAGATATAAACAAGAGCACAGTATCTTTCTTTTTTCTTCAATATTTTCTCTGTTCATGCTGATGTCTATATGTGTATTTGAAAAGAGGAATGTGTGTTAGAAATATTTGTATGTATTAAAATTAATCTCTAATAATTAAATTAGTCTTTATTAAAATTAATTAAAATTAATATTTAATACTATTTTTTCCTACTGAAATAAAACTGTCTTTAGCAGACATTTATTATTTTCTTTGAAATGTCTATAATTTACTCAACAACATTAGAATGGGAGGAACCTTCCTACAGAACTCTGTCAGAACATTTTGAAATTAGAAGCAAAAAGGTTGAGCACCTCTGTATGTATTTTTATGCATCATTAAGGAAGATATCACCCAGAATTCAATGGGCTGTGAAATATTCTAAATCATACTTTTGACAATACCTGGCTGCAGTGGGTTCCACAAAGTTGTGTGATGACATCGGTGGTGCGTTGTGCAAAATACTGTTTTTCTGTATTGCATAATTCATGTCAGGCAGGCTGGCACTTGGTTCTTCCAGCCAGGTTAGGGAAAATGAACCCATCATGCTTTGTACAGAGTAATGTAGAGCTGTGAATCAGACTGAACACACAACATTGTTTCCAGCTCCTGATGAAAGAGAAGAATAATTTGGGAATATGAATTTGGACTATGGGAAAGTGTTTTGTGCTCAACACGGCTCACTGCTGTGTGCTTAAGTCTTTGTCAATTTCTCCTAATCTTTTCAAAGATTACAGAATCTGGTTTTATTTTTTTTTGATTTCTTACCACATTTTTCACTTTCATAAATTTCTCCACCTTTCTATAATGATGATTTTCAAAGAAATAAAAGGGTGTGTCATTCTTTGGTAAGATGTCATAACACTTCTTTTTTCCATGTATTTTCTGTTTTTCCTTGCAACCGTCTGAAATTAGAACAATTTAAAAAATGCAGTTCTGGATATCTCCTGTCACAGCCCATCATTTGTGGAAACTCAGGAAATGTGACAATAAACATCCACAAAGAAAATTTTATTTTATGTAATTTATTCTGTTTTAAGTATAGGAGCAATGATGAAAATAAATGTTTAACTGAAACCCTTATCTTGGTTATTGGTATGGAACTGCCAAACCAGCCAATTAATTTTGTGCTGTTTTCTATGCCCACTCTGACTTGCTATCACAGTTTTTTAAAAAGACTGAAAACAATGTGTCAGCTGATTAAAAATTAACTTCATTCATGTAAAATAGTCTCACAGGAAAAAAATTACTGTAAAATACACTAATGTACTTGACAATTTCAGGATTGTAAGAAACCATAGTATATCTGTTGAACCTCATGAAGATCTCTGTATCAAAACAACAAAAAACCCCAATGAAATTCATTTTTTGGCACTTTAAATGTGATTTTAAAAAATAATAACTTCTTCATATTAGAGAGCCTATTACTTTTTGAGCTTGCATTTAGTTTAAAAGGAAATACTGTCTCCATTACAGCTAGCAATATTCATAACGATATGGACATTTTCAAATGCTTTAATTATATTTAATCATACTTAAACCTCAGTTACTTTCATGGGTTTTAATTGTGTCTGTAAAAATCTTTCGAGTTGCATAAGCTTGTAAAAATCCTTGCAAAGTGAAACTTCCATTTTCTTCAATAGCACCACTTCGCCAGCAGATTCTAATATTTAGGTTTCTAAGCACAATGCAATTTAAATAATTGCTGAATACACAAGACCTTCACCCATCACCTTTTACTGTCTTTTAAGGACCTGGACAGGGAGACAAACTTCTTGTTACAACAAGACAGTCAATATTCTTTGTGGTTTCTTTCATTCCGCCATAAGCTTATCTTTGTTTCCAACATACCTCACCTTTTTATCTAAAATAAAAAGTGAAGAACATTTATTTATAATATCAAGTACAAACACAGCCCCCTTCATGCAGTGTAAGACTTTATATCTGCAGAATTCATACATCCAGCCCTTTGATTTTAAAGTTATGTCACTACAGTGGTGTTGCACAGTCATTACCTTCTACTTACAAAACACAGATGGGCATTTTGACCAGTTCTCTGTGGTTAAAAATGTAAAATTCTAATATATCCTGTCATGTAATAAGTGTGTTTGGAAAGAGTCACAAGTATTTGAATGATGTATGGAAAAATGAAATTTTGCAATGCTGTTGGATCTATTCTCATAATCAAAGAGCAGCTTTTCACACTTTTTCCACTGTTCACTCCATTCCATGTGTGGATAAAAGCCACACTTATTCCTTTGCAGCAGGTATAAAAAAGAGCCAAAATACACTGATGTTAAACACTAAAGCAGATATTAATTGGAACTCATTACTCCTTCCTTTTTAGTATTTCATAAATAATTCTATATTCCATGCTAAAATGCACAACCATTAAGTTATATTTTCTAATGGAAAACCACCCTGCATTTTCTAGGTTACCAGATGGAAACTAGCACATGTGGCTGCTGAGCTAAGTCTGAGTAGAGGTTTATATGCTACAGGCTGATAGTCTTTGTCAGTTCTAGAGATCAAATATCTCAAAAAACCCTACTCCTCATAGTATTGCCCTTTAGACTGAAAAGCTGAACAAGCATGAAGTTAATTCCTTTTCTGATAAATGCAGTACATAGATATGATTAACGATTGACCTTTTTTTCTCTTTGCCGTAAGCAGGTAAGGGTCGTCACAGATTGCCTGCACTTTAGCAACTTCTAAATAAATGGGTGCCTGAAGGCTGTATTTTGTACTTAAATTATTGCTATAGAGAGCACTTTAAAACACTTTTGCCCTCAGACACTCAATTTCAACCCCTCTTCCAGCAAAGTCTTATTAACTTAGAACAAAACTTGATTATAGTTTTCTGCATCCCAACAGGATTACTATACATGTGTTGTGGAATGAAGTATTTTTCCCGAAATGTCATGGTAGACTTTTGACAAAACAAAAAAGAGCAGCTATTGTCAATGTCTCAACAAACTTTGGTTTGTCAATACATTTTCAAGTTTTACTTGTAGCTTTTGTGGAACCAAAGAAGAAGAAAACAAACACAGCAAAACCTCCCAAGGACAGAACTTGATACATGTCTGCCACAAAAAGTAATGTCTGAATATTTACGCAGTAAAACAGCAAAGTCCCTGCTACAAGAGATTCCCTTTTGTTTTTCCTTTACATGGGCAGAGGAAATTGTTTCAAAGGAGTGTACTCATAGACAGTTTAAACTATAAATAATGACATGTGGCTGTTTAAAAAAAATGGGACTATTCAAGTTCCTTAGCACCATGTGATGATTTATTAGCAGTCTCTTTAAATTTCACCTTTTCTGCACCAAGTGACTTCAAAATCAAAAGTACCAGCATGCATCAATCTATAATATTCACAGTAAAGATATATTAGTAACTATATTTAGTAATGCCATGTGTTATTGGTTCATAGGGGTGAATATATTGTTATCAAAGGGTGATTTCAAAAAAAAGTAAATCACAGTTACAATTATATATTCATATCACACCCTCTGAAACAGAAATAAAAGCAAAAGCTTTACTTTATTTCTTCTATTTTATCACGTACTAATGCTAAGTTCCATTTGTACCAGCTGCACCTGGTTACCACTGAAGACATTTTGTTGCCCTCCATTCCTTCACAGCTCATTAGCTGAAAATAGAGAGCAACTCTTGGGTCAGGAGTAGTCTGTGTGCCTCGCACAGGAAGAAAGCCGAGACTGGAACAGGGTCCCATGGGGTCCCTGGGTCTATTTAAAGGCCGCTGTAGTCTCTAGGCAGGCAGCTCTACCATGTGTTCCAAAAGAGAGTTTTCCTTCTGGTGGAAGCACTAGGAGCTGTACAAAGTAGTCTCAGTGGTCATCAGTTAGGTTATCAACATGCATATGCCAGGAATTAAAGCAATTCCATGAAAACAGAATTTTCTGGCACACTGCTGTCACAGTGTCTGCCTGGTTCTCATGGAGTTTTTCTGAGGAACATTTGTGGAAGCTGTGTGAATACATCAGCGTTACAGTGATATCATCTGCTGTTCTGGAGTGGCACTAATGGCAGCATCCACTGGCTCCTGAATACTTTTGTGCTTCAGATTACCAGTTGCCTTAGGCTGTGTTAACAGCACATTGCAAAGTTGCATCCTTATTTTCAAACTCTAGTGTGCTTGTGTTTGGTCTCTACAAGAAATAGGTTCCCAACTGGTCAGATTTGCTATAGATTGGTTGTGTTCTGCAGCTTTGTTCAATTTTCTGTGTATTGTAGGAGAGAGACCTCACAGATATTTAATAAATGTATGAGTTGAGAAGATGGTTGCATTATGCAATGAATGCAAAAATTTAGTAAAACTGCTATGTATGTCCATATATATAGCCAAAACTGCTATAATGCCCCCTTCCCTCCCTTTTTTGTGTGTTTTCTTTGAAAATAGCATCTACATTTTCATTAACTTGGCAATACTCAGGTACTGCATAGGAAGACAAAGCCACAAACACCAACTGTTCCCCAGGAAACAAAAAGAGAACATTATACAGACCTTATGCTTTTTATAGAAATACAGTTGAAGTACTAGGCTGAGGAATTAGATAGGTTCTTAAAGTATATGGACACTGGAACTATAAAGCAGTTATGTGTTCCTGTTTTGCCTTTTCCCCACTTTTGGGCTGTGTAGAATATGTAATTATTAAATGACTAGTATTTTAGTCACAGAGGAAGAAAGGTACTTGGATACGGCATTGAAAACTGTAGAACATATTGAAAACTTAATCTAAGGAGTTTCAAAGAAAATATACATAATTTTAGGGCAAGTGAATGAATCCCAGTTGCAAAGGAATAAAAATAACTGACCATTTCCCCAAAAGGCAAATATTTGGCAAAGCTGCACTGAGTAACAGAATTACACCATTATTGTTTTGTATCAAATTTCACATTTAAAGTTTGAAAATTGGAATTTTTCCCTAAGCAAAATGTCAACTGAATCTTTTTCTTAAAGGAAAGTGTGAATGAAGCTTCCTTGATGGGTACAGCTCTGAGAGTACCATAGGTACAGTGCCCTGACAGCGTGGGAGAGCAGGTTTTCATTTCAGCTCATCAAAATACTCTCTGCAGGGAGCCACTCTATTCCTGAGTATGGCAGCACTGTGAGAAGGAAAAGAGGTAGTGAATGAGACAAGAAAAAACGGGAAAAAGTAAATAAAGGTGGTTGTGGTGGGGTAGAACTGTTTCATTCAAGTGGATCACAAAGCTTTTTTATTCAGCAGCCATTCACTGAAAGCTCTAAGTCTGCAAGGTCTCAGGCAGGAAAATGGTTGGAGAAAAGCTGACCATACTGTATTGGTGAATGTTTAATCAAAAGCAGAAGTTTCTTCCATACCTTTTAATACATTTATATATATATATATATATATATATATATATATATATATATATATATATATATATGTATAATGTGCATATATAAAACAACCCAACAGCATTTTTTCAGTTAAATTATAGTACATAAAACCAATTGTTTCATTGGAAAAGAGTCTATGTGTCTCCTCCTTGGTACATTTCCTCAACCTGTCCTGAGAAACAACCAATGAACTGAATGCCTCTGGTAATCATGGCAATAGTTTCACTCTGGGAACAGAACACAAGGTTCCTCAGATCATACAAGAGGGCAAATTTTTCTCCTCACAATTTCAAACATTTCAGGGCATCACAAGGAGTACATAAATATTCGATAAGAGTTACAAAAATCTAAATATTCAGGATAGATAAAATTCATTTCCCACCTACAGGTATGCCTTCCAACTTATTCCCTCATTACTGATTACAAACATCTACTACAGTTTGTTTTTTAAAGACGTCTTCCAAAGACAGAAAATTTCCATTGAGAGGTACTCATCCTCCTTTTAAGAGTAAACAGGTGCTTGACACATGATCATACAAGATACAATGTGCATCTAGAACAGAAATCTGAGAAGGAAACACAGAAAATCAAAGTAACGCTGACCAGAAAGACAAGACCAGAGCTCAGCTCTACCATGTCTGGCCCAGCTGTGGCATGGGCAGTCGCCAGCTGGGCAAGTGGCCCACTTTTTTTTGTTTGAAACAAAACAGTTTTCCCGCTTTTTAAAGTTCGGCTTGCAGGCATGGTTACCTAAGTAATTTGCGAACAAGAAGACTTTGCAGCAGTTCTGAGGACTAGACTGTGCTGCTGATAGGGATGTTCACAGCTCTTAGGGGCATGGTGAAAATTGCATGTGTAAGGGATGAATTTGTGCCCCGGGAATTTAAGATTAGAGCTGGACCAGGCAATAACCTTACCGTAATGCACCAAACCCTATTCCCAACAAAACATATCAGCCTGCTGCTGCAGTATTTGTTGGTGTCTGGCTCAAAAAACACCCAACCACCCTCTAGGGTAGTGAGTGAACCCGCTCGGATTTGGAGATTGAGTAGGTGACATTGCAGTGCCTCCAGCGGGAATGTAGGCTGTGGCAAGGTGACCCCTGCAGCACTGACACCGCAGACTGAGTAGGTGACATTGCAGTGCCTCCAGCGGGAATGTAGGCTGTGGCAAGGACCTACAGAGGTTGTGGGCGAAGACAGGCTGTCCTGCTGGTGGGAGCGGGAAGGAAGGCCCCAGCGTCAAACGCGCCATTGCAGTGGAGCCCCAGAAGGGACCTTCTCCGGTCATGCAGAAACCTTCACACCAACCAACACAGTTTCATTTGTTTCCACCACTTTCTTACAACACAGACGTGTCCCCCTTCCTCCCTCCCCCCAACCCTCCAACCCTCTCCTTTCTGAACATATCGACAAAAGGAACGGCAAAATACAAAATAAATAAATAAAGACTTAGCCTCTGCTTCGGGGAAGCCGCCTCTCCAGGTTTCCGCATCGGCGGCGCCCCAGCTGGAGCTGGTAGGCATCAGTTTTCACGGCAAATGGTGGGTGCAGAGGGGGCCAGCGGCTCCCCGGTCCTGGCGGGAGGCTCCAGGCTCAGCTGTCCATGTGGGCTGGAA
The DNA here is from genome assembly GCF_017590055.1 of Onychostruthus taczanowskii. Taxonomy (NCBI): domain Eukaryota; kingdom Metazoa; phylum Chordata; class Aves; order Passeriformes; family Passeridae; genus Onychostruthus; species Onychostruthus taczanowskii. The sequence goes on from NW_024498795.1 coordinate 1,474,206, forward strand.
GCCCCCGGCTGTCATTGCACCAGCCCCGAGCCGTAGCTGAAGGCGTAGCTGCTGGCCAGCGACAGCGGCTGCTGGTGCTCCTCGCCCTGCTCCGACGGGTAGCTGGGAAATGTCTGCGCCCGGGACACCTTTGCTGAGCCGAGGCTGTGACCTGGAGCAGGGAGAGACATGAACACTCAGGATGTAAGTGGGCTTTGAAGATTTCACCACGGACACAGACTCCAGTGGATTAACTTCCTACTGTCCCATGGTGCCAGGTTGCCTGGAGAGCAGAGTGCTTCATCGGGCCCTTCTGCGGCTGCAGAAGAGGGCATTCCCTGTGGCTAAGGGCACACGTGACTGATAGATTCCCAGCCAAGGCAAAAGGCCCCAGAGTCAACTCAGGTATAATTTAGGGGCAGAATTATTTTTCAAAATTTCAGAGTGTCACATTTGTGTATTTTCTGCTTAATAAGTCTTAGTTATGTCAGTTAGGGCTCACAAACAACTAGCGCACATCTCTTTTACCTGAAGCGCTGCCCATCAAGGTAATACCATGGGTTTCAAAGGGATTAGTCCCACAAATCCCATTTCATTTACGTACTGTCTTTGAACATGGTGCCAGTTTGTCAGGTAAGCATAGCACCACTGTAATTCCAAAAGGAACTGGCAGTAGGATATGGTTCACATGGGAGAATACTCTTTGGGAGGAGAATGTGCACTTTTCCAGATGGGCTTGTAAATCTCATATAACCATTGCTTTAATCAGCAAGATGGGAAAGCACATGTGAAAAGCCAGTTATGAAACTGAGGTAACCCTAATGACCCAATTCTATAACCTGATAGTTTTCCTACCTCATATTTTCTTTTGAAATTGAAATTTAATAGGTAACAAAAAACAAACTTCCAAAATGCATATCTTTGTGCAATGTATCTTTTTTTTTTTTTTTTTTTTTTTTTTTGGAAATGTATATTGAAGCTTGGATTTAAAATGGTTTTACACAATGCTTAAAAAAATATCTTAATACACTTATTACCTGTAGGAACACAAAATCATATTTTTATGTCAACCACAGAGATGTTAAAGAATAGCTGCAATGGTATAGACTCAAATACTAAAGAATTCAGCTCATGCTGGCATGTTTCAAAACAGTTAGCAGCTGGCCCAGTAGTGCTGGAACCAAGGATGCTGTTCACCGGACTTGGGAAAACTTTTCTTCACTTGCATTTGGAAAAGTTTGATCATAACACATTACTGACTTCCTCACGAAAAACCCCACGGCTCCCCCTGAACATGAGACTACCAGAGCAATGCTGGGACCAAGACAGAAAAAAATCCTACTAAATGAAAAATGGAATAAAAGGTACATCTTAGTGACAACGAAGACAATAAAAGCAGAATTCCGAGTGGCATGTTAATGATCATAAAATCCCTCTCACAGTACAAAGCAGGATGAATTTTTAATGTGTATTTTTACTCTTCATTCATTGGGTTAAATTAACATTGGCTACCAAAACTTGACTGACATGAAAGGTTTAAATGTTTTCTGCTTCAAGAAGATTTTACATCAAACTGAATTAAAGTTTATGGTGACTGTGAGCTCTGAGCTACACAGTAGGTGATAATGTTTGTGAACAGTCTTAAAGGTTTTATTGCTTTGAGCAACTTTTAACCATGATATTAAATAAGGCCTTTATTCATGTTTTACTTTTGTTTGGGATTACATCACAATTACTGTCACTTTATTGCTTAATGTAATGCAAACCTAAACATGAGAAGATTCATGATTCTAGATTTTAATTTTGTGTTCCAAATCTGCCTCATTTCCTTCTCAGGAAGTAAGATTTTGCTTTTCTTTTACCCAGAAGAAGAATCATATGTCTTTTAAATGCCGTAAGGAACTGCTAAACCAGGCACATGATTTCCTATGCAAAATTTTTCTCTTTCCTACTAATAAAGATAAATAAAGTATGTCAAGTTATAACTTTCCTTCATTCTCTTCATGTATTTTATCCAAAGAGTATAAAACAATCCCTGTGACAATGAGCAGGAGTAAAGAGACTTACTAACAGAGTTCCGTAAACTCAGGCCTATTTGTGTCATCTGCTGTATCTTGTACTATTAATTTTAAATCTACTTTTGTAGAAGAGTGTAGCTTTAATACAGTGATGAAGAGTGCCCCTAATACACTAATTTCTAGCTAAGGAATTTAGGCAGTGTCTTAGAAGGTAGAAGATGAATTTGAACCTATTAGGGTTAAAAAGAAAATTAAATTCAGGTCTTTCATTTCCAAAAGCCAACACATCCCTTGCTGTTCTTTAAAGGAAAATTTGTAGATGCTAAATGTCACAACAGGGCTAGTTTTTGCCATTCTGCAGCAAAGAGTTTAAGGAGGAGAGTTTTTCTCTCCTAACTGCTAGGATATGTAGTGAAATAGAAGAAAGACAGATCGAAAAGATTAAGGTACACATAACAGAGCCAAGAGGTCTAAGAGGTCTGGTTGAGGTTCAAGCTGAACAGTGTAACATCAGCCAATGAAAATAATAGCAAATAGAGTAGAGGACATTGGTGCAAATGAAATGGGAGAGCTATGGGTAATAGAAAAGTTACAAGTTTGGGAAGAATGGATCTAGGCAATATATTTACTTTCAACATATTTTTTAAAAAAACCAATTAACTATGTTAATATACTGCAATAAATGAATAAGAAAATGATGGTGGCAAAATAATAAAATAGCCCAAAGGTTCCAAGTTGACTCTAGACTGCTAAGCAGTAAATTTCCAAAATTTAGGTTACTTTTCAGATTTTTGTTAAAATTCAGCATATCACATACTGGAAATTCTATATTATAATAGAGTCTTTTATTTTCATTCCTAAATATTATTTTAAGATTCATACATCCGATCAATCTTATGGAGCCCTAGGTACTGCAGTGTCTCCAAAGTTACACTTTATGTCAGCAGTAAGGATTTTGAAACTAAAGATACAGGTAAAGTATTTGCAGTGAAAGATTAAAGTTGCACAGCTTTCTAAGTTTCATGCTTCAGTCATATTTGGGCCTTAAGAGGTTAAGAGAGAAGAAGAACAGTACTGTTTGTGGATTTTGTAGCTCTTGGGTACCGCAGCGGCTTTTAAGAACACAAAACTAACTCTTCCCTACAATTTTGAAGTCAGCACAAGATGAATTTAATTCACACAGATTTCATGACCTGAAGACACCAGTGGAGCTGGGGGAGGTTTTTTCCCCTATGGCTTACAGAGGAAAAGTTGGGGTTTTTTTTCTGTTCCAGGACAGGACCTTGGAAACATAAGTATTACTCAGCCTGCTTCATCCTTTATTCAAATTTACTCTCAGGATTATAGAATGAAATGAAGCTGCAGTCCAAAGCAATTAGGTATGAATGATCCATCAAGAAAATTTAATGTAACCCAGTAAATTACATTAAATTAGATTTTTCCTGATCTTAATTATGTTGGAAGCGAAGGCAGTATACTCAAGGATCTTATTTCATGGCATGGTGCTTATTTATAACAATTCTTTAGAGGAAAAACCCAATGGTTTCCTAGTAACAGCAGTGACTGATGTACATATAAGTAGATCGATCACAACTTCTGAGAGAAAACTTGCAGTACTAAGCTAAATGAAAAGGAAAAAAAAAAAGAAAAGAAGAGATCCAGGGATAAGCTTTAAAAGCTTCCTTACTGCTGCTTATTGGGAGATATTTCTGTTTTAGATTCAGAATTCAAATTCCTAACTAGAAGGCAGGTGCCAACCATTTTTCTTTTCTAAATGAAATAAAGGTCACTCTTCTCTTTTCAAATACAATAATTCAAGGGATTCTCATCTGATGTTCATTGGTTAGAGCATTCATCTCTGATGTACAAGTCCTGTGTTAAAATTTCCCTCTGCCTGTGGGTAAGGTTCAACATTACACTTTCTGTGGAAAATCAGCTGAAAACGTTCCCTTTCTGCTCTGTACTGACACTGCTGCTCACTGTCCCTCAGTTGTGCCATTGAGACTGCAAAGCTCCTTTGCAGACTGAAGCACTTTGGGCATGTGGTTTGCAAGAGCCCTACAAAACTCTGTACTGGCAAAGCTGAGGAGCAGGAACAAGCAGCCAAGGGCAAGAGATGGCAGGTTTTTTCTCAGGCTGGTTTCCCTGCCAGATGGTTTGTTTGGCAAATGATGACCTGTGAGCAACGTGCCACCAAATGCGGGTGAATGCCATCGCCACCAGACTGCTCACAGCTCTGATGCAGGAGCACTTTGGAAACCCCATGACTAAGCTCTTCCCATACAAGATGTAATATAAGTTTATGTTTCTGCAGTACAGTGATTAAAAATTAATAGAATCAGAGACTCCCATGTTTCAGCTTCTGTTGCAGGCCTTTAATTACCTTATATGAGATAGCCATTAGGTAAAAATAAAGACATTTGCAGCTGCACAGCAAGCTTTCATCTGGGATTTCTTTATCTCTGAACAGATGACTTTACAAACAAAAGGCTGTACTTCTAATGCATTTATATTTTTCTAGGTAAGAATAATAAATTTATTTTTGAAATTAAAATTTGGTATTTCCATTTCCAAGATTATGAGCACAAAATTGAAATAATTAAATTAAAGCCAATTGGATATCTTTATTAGTATTGTGTTTTGTATTTGGGAGTCTCTGATAGTACGATTGCAGGAGTTCTGCAATTGCTATAGTTGTTTCTTTAATGCTATAGAAAAACGGTGCTCAAAAGAAATTTCTATGAATCAATCAGTGCAAGCTAAGAATAAATAAAGTGAATCAATTGTTCCATTGTAAAGCAGTTGTTTCTTTTTAGAAATATTAAGTGGAGAATTCTGTTGTTCACAATAAACAGAGCAGTCTGGGAAGCAGGGAAACTGAGATGATGAGATTTTATCATTGCACAACAGGATAGTGCAAGAAGGTGGAAAAAACCCAATTAGCTAACAGATGTTTCAAGAATGAAACATTAGTAAGAAGGAGTTAGCTCTATGTTGTTTCCTCACACAATTCTCCCTGGACAACATAAATGCAACTCTTGAGCCTGAAAAGTTCCCAAAACTAGTACCAGTCTTTAATCTAGATTTGTGTTCTCTAAGGACTTTCCCAACAGCAGTGAAAGCTCCTGTTTATACCAGAGGAGGCCCAGAGATTGTACTGAGGTTATCGTTTGAATGGGGAAGCTTGTCGCAAAGTGCTTCAACCTCTGATACTCTTTGCAGTATTTTTGTCAGGACACAGGACAGAGTGGGAAAGGCACTGTAGGTATGCACTGAAATCCCACTAGGGAAAATTAAACTCTTACTGAAAAGAACTAAATTTTTATGACTGCTTATTTCAGATGGAAGCTTTTATCCTCTAAGAGCTTTTGTTGCAAAGAAAGAGACTTCATATTTTATTCTGGATAAAGAATAAAAAAATTCTCCAAAAAACCTTTGGTCTCAAATCAGTTAAGTAGCTATTATTGCATCAAAAAGGATACTTTAATTTAAGGCAGAAAATAAATGATTGCTGCTATCCTATTTATAAATTGATACTAGTTAAAATTCTGCCAACTCTCTGTATTGAATATACAGTGTCTTCTATTGAGCTACTGATGACAAAGCAGCTTTTTCTTCTCTGCTGTTAGATGATTGGAAAAACTAAAGCAAAGTTTCATAGCAGGACAAACTGCTACAAAGCAAAACATTTATTTTGCAGTAATGATGCAGTTGGATTGGAAGGGCATTAATTGGTACAGCAATTATTATGCTGTCACTCACAAAAAAGATGCAATGGAAGGCAGCAGATGGAAACTGAAAAACAGCATAAACTACATTAGAGCATATTGATTTCCATATACTTATTGAAAGTGAAACTGTGGGCCTGTTTCAGTTCCAAATAAAGAAATACAAATTTTCCTTTGAATTTAACTGCACTTGGAAAAAAAACTCCAGGGAACACAGCTGGGCTCCAACTCTCATGTATTCTAAAATAATTTTGGATTTAATTCCATCAGATACATATATCTTTCTGAAGGGAGAAAGAAAATCAAAAAACCTAATTTTTGGGACAGATTTTTAAGGAAATGGTTTAGTTTGTTTATTATAAATACTTTTGAATGAAACTAATTTAAATTGAGAATGAAATACATAGGAAATATATGAAGAGAATGAATGACAAACTCTTAGCTTCCCCCCCTTTCAAAATATTTATTTTCCATTCTTAATTGAAAAATAGTTTAATTTTCCTCAGAATTTGAAATAAAAATAGTAACTTTTTAACTGTACAGCATCAAGATTAGTAAGTACTTGAGTAGATACATATTTGTTACAGAGCCATATCACTTTCCAGAATTGGAAGACTATTATTTAACTTAAAAGTCTTTGGCACTGTCATCAAGTCCTCCTCTAGAAAAGAAGGAGCTTTACATATGCATGTAGAAGAGACTGCAGGATTGCCAGTTTAAGACCAACAAATTTACAATATGCTGATTTTCAACATTCAATTTTGACACAATAATTCTGGAGTTTTGTGAAGATTGTGTCTACACGTCAATATTTTGAAACACAGAAAAATTGTTTCAATACCTACAATGTGAATTGCTTGTAAATATTATGCACAGGAAAAACAAGCATTATTTCATCTGTACCCCTACCTAAAATAGTAGGTATTTAAAAGCAGTATCTTGAAATGTGTAATTAAAGGCACTGTATTGACTGAAGCTCAGGTCGGCCTAATTGCTGCTGTGTTTTTCTGGGAAGTGTTTTCAAATACTTGCTGTCCTGATGCACTTAACCTGTGAAGCACCTACTTAGACTATCACAAGTTGATGTAGCTCCTGTGGTAGAAATATTAGAACATCAACCACAACTTTCTCAAGAATGAGTAGATTTTATCTTGATCTCTACTTTTAATTGATTTCCATTAATTTTTTTTCCTAATAATGCATTTAGGCGTGTTTATAAAGGGAAGAGACATATATAAATCCATGCTACCTAACATCTCCACCCATGGCAGGAAAAAGAAAATTATTTACACGTCTCACATTACCCAATAGTTTTTTCCATTTTTGCTCATGTTTCTGCTGCCAAAATCTGACATGTATTTGGAAAAATGGATCTATTTCACATATTATATCTCTTTGACTGGTGCTCTTCTATTTATTATCTGTAACTGTAGACCTGTGTGCCTGAACTTCAAGGAGATTAAATAAAAGAAACTGGAGCAGCAATTTTTGTAGTTTAGTGCTCTGAGCCAATGTCCAGGTAGGCATAATAAGCTTGTAGCTAGCTTTCTTATATTGTCTTCCATATAAAGACCACACCAGTCCTTGCAGAGATTAATTCATTTTGTCTTTGCAGCTTTCTGCACTTGCGCTAATGTTGGAGTATAAACCAGCCCCCTCTCACCCTCTGTCTTGAGTCCAGCTCTTTAACTATGCCAACACAGTCGAGAAAGGTTCAGTCATGTTCCCACTTGACACAAAATTAGGCTGAGGTCCAAATTTGCTACAAAACAAACACCATTTTCCAGCTGAAGACTCTTGGAAAGAAGGATTTTGAGTTTTGTTTCATGGATTCTATGGAAGTGAAATTTTCTGCAGTGACACTTTGAATTTTTAGTTTATTGATTTAAAAGTATTTTTCAGGGAACCCTGATAGCCTGGCATTGACCAGCGTCATATTGCAACCCAAAGTATTCTGTAATACAATGAAATACTTTCTTTTCAGTAATTTTTCTTGTGAGAGTAAAAAATCTTCTATTAAAAAAAATCAATTAAAGAAAGTATTGAGCTGCTCTTCCTGACTTGCTATAAGTTAGGAGCGTTGCAGGTTTTTCTGAACCTCTACACAGATGATCCAAAATTGATGTGTACGGAGAAGTTACTACGGTCAAGGATTTTGTTTTGTATTGAAAGATACAGGCATCACGACTTGAGGAAAAGCTTTTGAAAGGAAATGTGGGCAGTTTAGCACTAAAATGTGCCAAAATGTCAGCAAGTTAATTAACAGCAAATAAAATCTTGAATGAGTGCCCTAACAAAGCTACCTGAAAAGACTGAGTACTTTGTCCAAGGTGGCCCAATTTAGTCTTTAAACCACAGGCTTAGTCAACCAGAAACCAATATAAAGCCTAATATAAAACATCCCCACACAAGTTGCAAAATCAGGTTCATAATGAGAATACTAGCTGTTTCTGAACTTGTGCCTGTGCCATGTAAATTTATTTCATTCACCACAAAAGTAAACAAAGACTAAGCATTTTTATAAACAATGAATATAGTTTCACTTTCCTATTCAAGCTCAAAACTCAATGAATTTTTTAACAGAAACTTCACAAAGCAGACATTCCATGTTGGTAATACTAAGGGAAAAAAAAAAAAGATAGAGGAGAAATTTCTGTAAGTGACAATTTCTTTCACTTCAAGGAATGTTTGAATGAGATCCAATTGCAAAATGCAAGAAATAACAAGAAAAGAATGCTCTGATCCTAAGTGCATACAGGAAAGGCTAAAGTGGGGGGAAGAGACAACAGCTAGGGAAAACCCAACAAGGAAATTATTTTAGTGTTTACTTTGTATCATGGAGATATAACAAACCAACAAAAGAAAATATTCCAAAAAAATTAACCTGCTCCCAGAATAATTGAAAAGCAGGAAGAATATAAAGCTAGTGAAAAAACCCAAATGTGAAGGATAGATGAAATTGTGTGGATTGAGTTACTTTTTCTTAAATAATTTTCTGCCGTGTCTAAGCAAGTAGAGCTCCACACTTGGCTATCTGCTTTTGACCCCTGGGTAGAGCATGAAGTCATTATGACAGTCTACAGCTGGTAGATCTCTGGGCAGAAATTGGAGCATAATTTAATTTTACATCCTTGCAAAGTACATGTACCAGAATAATTTAAAGCTAGTAGCTATGTATGTAGTGTCATCATCCTGGTTTAGCAATTTGTTAGCTCAGTCCACTTTTCCCTTCCTCAAAATGTTTGTCATGTTTTTATTACAGCCAAACCGAGTGCCCCTTCAAAAGAGAGATTTTATCAGATACATTGTTAAAAAATCAAAGCCTAAATTTATCTCTGATGTAACAGAAAGCATCTCACTGAAAAATTCAACGTAAAAATGCAAATTTATACATTGTATATCACTTTGATGATAGGAATATGTCACTGTTAAATATTTATTGCATTTCAAATCATGTTGACATTTCCCCTTGGATACACTATTCCAGAAAACTCTATACAGGCCTGATGAAATTCAACTGATACTACAGACAAGAAGTGAAACAGTGAATTTCTAATTTAATATTAGAATATCTAAAGTGAAATGAAGGAAAAAATTGCCTGCATCCATACAAAGTGTGTAATGTGGAGACAGTATATTGCCTTTGAAAAGGGGGTACTATTGCAGGAACTATTGATTGATCAGTACTGTTTAATCTTGTGGCTGTTATAATTCTGCTGATCTTTATATTGACCAGTATTTCCTGGCCTGGTAGTATTTTCATTATAAACACTCCATTCACAAAGATTTATCACTAGCCTATAAAAAATATTGCCATAAAATGAAACTCAGCACATGAGGTCTGAGAACACAGTCAGAGAGCAAAGTTGGTCTGACAGAATGGAGGGAATATGTTTTTCACCACATTTTATGTAAGTAAAATACAGCCTTGATTGGAAAAAAAAAAAAATAGAGAAAAATTGGCAGACAGTATAGCTTACATTGCTTAACATAGGGAAAAAATGGGGATAAAGGATTTATACCAGCACAAATGGATATTTATTCTACAAAAACAATATTTAAAAGACAATTTTATTATGTGAGTAGAACATGAGAACTAAACACATGTAAAACAAAGTCTAAGACATGCAGGTGGTACATCTGAGCCCTTTCTTTTGCACTGCCAGCCAGTTTCTTTGCACACCTGAAGAAATAGGGAGATTAATGTTAGCAAAACTAACCCTTATCAAAAACAGACACAAAAAAGGCAAATCAAATTGCAAAACATGTTTTATGCATGTTTGGTTTCCACTGTGGAGTCAGATCTGCTCCACTTCTGGGCCTTTCAGAGAGGCAGGAATGCCTGGCTGTTGGAAATGGTAGTGAGGTGTAACAGGACCATCATTTTAGCATCAGCTGTGCCTGAGATGACCTCAGCAAATGGTTGCAATGCAGATTCAGCCCTGTTTGAGCCATGCTAGAGCTTCTCACTGCACAAAAGCAGCAGAATTCATCATCTGGTTTTGATCATTTTCCTCTACCTCTGTTACAAAACTCAGAGTCATCCTATTACTGCACTTCCACTGAAGGAAGTTCCCTGAGGACAAAGTGACATTCAAACTGCAGACAATGTTGTCCAAGAACAGGAAAAAGCCTTGGACTCTGGTAAAATGCCTTTCCTTCAAGGAACTTTGTATTTATGTTGTAACACAGGGATTAAACCTTGCTTGTGTGTACTTTGCTGGGAAGAGAAGGAGGAGGGTGGTTTGCGGGAGATAAAAAACACCTTTTCCAATTTGATAAAATGAGCTATTTAAACTGACTAAAGATTTTCCACCAATGAGAAAAATTCAGAGAAGATCTCACATTAATATATGCAGTGATGAAACACAGCTTTCAGAATTTCTCCCTTTCAAAGTCTACTTTTTTACCCATATATTAAAAGCATTTATTAAACCATTTGTTATTCAGATTTGGGGTCTCTATGAAATAATTTTCTATGAAATTGTCCTTAGAAGTATTCTTTAGAAGATCTTAATGTTATTTCAAGCTGCAACTAGATAATAATAATAGATGCCATGTAAAAGTGAAATATTGTATTAGCTGATAATTTGCTCTCTGGAAATGTTAAAAAGTTTCCTGAAACACCTGAAGGCAGGAAGACATACCTCTCCACCAATTCTAAAGGAGAAAGGACTTTTATTTTTTTTAAGTGCAATTTGAAATTATAGACTGTCCTTAATAAGACTTGAGACAACAAGCACAGTACACAAAAAATACAGAAATTGATTTCATGACATATATTTGAGGTATATTTTGAGGTGCTTGGTAGTAGCCATTGCAAGTGGTGGAAGAGTTTATGAAATGGATGGAATAAAGGAAAGGTCTCTTTCTGTACTGAGTGTAACAGCACTCTGAGTTCTTTTGTTCCTTGCAGAGATTGCATATATAAAATATGTGGCAATAAGGCAGTTCACAGAGAGGAAACAAATTATTTTCCTTTATAATTTATTCTCTAAAATAAAGAAGTTTATTGATTTTTAGATTATAGAAGTTTAATTGGAATAAAGTAGATGTCTAAAACATCAATGAAGCACTCAAGAAAGTTAATCCATTTTTCATGACTCTATAAATAATTTCTTCTAGCTGTAAAAGCCTTCAATTACCCACCAGGAAATCAAAAACAATGGCTCTAATTCACTGAGGGATGAAGTGATGTTCTTTTGCTTTTTTTTTTTTTCCCTGAAAGGGAATTCACTGTGATTCAGTGTGAACAAACTGGACCATTTTTATCACACTCGTGTAAAAGTAGAGGAAATGAGTGGAGGTAAATCTGGTAAGGGGTGTCAAGGAACTTGATCTGCTTGTTTCTGGAGATGGGAGGAGTCACTTTTCCTTTTTTAGACAACAGAAGAAACAGCTTAAACCGAGGCACTTCCTTCCACACCCATCTCCCCCCCACCTCCCCCCCAGTAAGCAAATAAACAGAATATGAAAACCAATTATAATAGTAAAAACCACTGAAAGTGCCACCCACGTGCCCTCCCTGGAAGATCATTATTAAAATTGTAAATATTCTGTCCTGTGTTTTGTTTTTTTTTCCCCATTCTTTAGCTGAGGATGTTTTTTTTTTTCTGTTAGCATTCCTTTTGTGGCCTTTCAACTCACAGAAGCTGTTTGAGCAGCTCAGCAGCAGTCCCTTCAAAAGATTTCCTCAATTCCAGCTGCTGGGAAGAGAGTCCTGACAAACCCAATTGACTGGTCTGCTGAAGCAGGAAGGGGTAGAGAACTATCACTATCTTAAATGACATTCATCCTGTCCTATCTCACTGCCTGTTAGTGAAGTGTTACTAAAGCAAGCCAGGAAATGACAAAAAAAGCATGCCCGCAGCACAAGACAATAAGCAGCAATCATATCAGAACATGACATGTACAAAGTAATTACACTTCCTACAGACATTTAGAGAAAAGAGTGTGACATTAAAGCAAGGCACTTTACTGATGGCGATTTTGCCATTGGCTTTGACTGGGAAGAATTGTAACACAGATTTTAAATTCATTATGAATGTCTGCAGTGGTAGCACACAGGTAAGAGATGCTGAGGTGAACAAAGATGAATTAATCTTGCAGAAGGGTTGAATGCTGCCGATATTGGTGGTTGGTAGCAGTTTAGCTAACAGCAAGACAGATAGCATAGACCCATCAGCAGTAGAAGGGAAAGAAAAGTTACATAGAGGATCCACTTCACAGTTCCTGAATGAAATCTCTGGAATTTTTTACATGTGGCTAGACCATCCAGTGCTCCAGTAATTTTCAGCTATTGGTGATCACACAGTGGCATGTGAAACCCAGAAGCTGCAGCTCAGACACAGAAGAGATTCAAACCAGCTTCTGTCACCACAAAAGCCTTGCTGCCTTTTGTGCTATTATTTTTCCTTTCAGTGCCTATTACAGCAGAGCAGCACATAATGTGGAAGCATACAGTATGAGACAGTATTCCTGAGTTATGGTACTACTTCTCCATGTACACTGCAAAAATTATTACCTTGCATGTAAATTTTTAGGTTTGCTAGTACAGCTCTAAGAGGAGAGAAGTAAATAATAGAATACAAGTAGCTTTCTGGCTGGACAAATGAATAGGAATTTAGGGAGCTGAAAATCAGCTGTGACTTAAAAGGAAGTTAAAGTATGAATTCAGCAGAAATGACAACTCGGCAGGTACCATACCTGGTGAAACATGTTATCATACTTTTACACTAAGGCAAAATGGCAGCTTGCAAAACTTCGTTGTACGAGGTACTGACTTCAGGTTGCAAGAGTAAAGCCAAACTAAAATTAAACATATATATTCTCTATTTTAAGAGTAGAGTGAGGACAATATAAAGGGCAACAACTAATAAGACAAAACAAAAAACAAACAAAAAAAATTAAACCCCCCAACAAATAAAAATATAAAAAACCCCCCCAAAAAAGCCCCAAACAACCCAACCCCCCTAAAAAACAATTTCATAAAGCAAATGACTTTTACCAGTTTTCCCAATTTATGACTTTATAGCCTACTCCTCCCTGGAGCAATAATAATTAAAAATTAGAAATTGTGAGGACTTTTACTCATTACTTTTTAAACAGAACAAAGCAGTAATGTGCATTTCTTAGCTGAGTCCTCAGGCTGAGGTGTGGGATAACTCTTATAGAAAAAGGTATGCTATTAAAAAAATATAGATGGGTATTTATTCCACAACCAGAAAAAGAGCTAAAATCTTTTATGTTATAGCTCACACCAGTGATGACTGCACTATCCTGATTATTCAGGACACTGATTCTGCATCACAAAATTACCATATTTACATCCCATTGCTAGAACTTGCAGTTAAAATAATTTTCTTTATATAGTGTTGCAGCTGCAGACATGAGCACTACTAAGGCACAAAAGAGGGAGCATTCCGTGATTCTTGGAGAGCTTTGTCTCTCACATGATTTTTGCATTCTTTTAAGATTTTATATTTTCTTTCATAAGTTGGAGAATGGGATCCAGTTAGTTACTTCCACTTATGTCTCTTTGCAATGAATATTTAATGAAATACAGCAAAGGCTAGAGAAGCCTCTAAAGCAGCTCAAAAATTGAGGTACTACCTCTAAATATCTGCCAGTCAGTACAACAGTACCTGGCTCCATAAATTCACTTTGAAAAACAAATGAAACAAGCATTTTTTTTTTCCTTTTGAGAACAACCATATGTTATAAGAAGAAATTTTCTGGGATGTGAAATCTGTCTGTCCATTTACCTTAGAGGATAACCTGGAACTGAATTTAAAATGTGACTGGGGAGCTATCTAAATTTTAGAAGGTATTCAGACCTGCTGCTGAGGGCTGTGAACCATATCCTTATAAATATGCCTATAAATGTGTTTCTCAGACAATACCTTGGGATTTCCATAGAAGCAATGAGCAAGGGGAAATCCAATTTTTATGTCTTTGGTAGAATGACTAAATAGCAATGACTCAGGCAACTGGACCATCATGATCCATTACAGACTCATCCTATCCATACTAAATTGCTATTTTAAGAGCAAAAATGAGGACGCATTAGCAGCAAGGAACTCAAAATGCAGTGTTGCTGTTTGTACCATTATTTGTCTTCATTTTAAAAATTAATTGCCCTGAAAAAGCAGCAGAGATGTATTAAAATATCTTGAATTTCCTCCCCCCAAAAGCAAAGAAGAAAAGAAAAGAAAAGAAAAGAAAAGAAAAGAAAAGAAAAGAAAAGAAAAGAAAAGAAAAGAAAAGAAAAGAAAGAGGAAAACCTCTATAAGACATGCTGTTTTATGCGACAGCACCTTTGCCAGAAGTGGGTTGAGGGAAAAGGAAGCATTATCTTAGTATTTTAACTTTGAACTGAGTAAAGCAGGCAAATAACATTCTTTGCTAGGTTTAAGAACAGTGGCACCATCTGAGAGAATGCTTTTCCTCCTTTCCTCAAAGCAGAATTCAGTTTTTGATTTACTGAGTATCACCTTTTGATCAAAGACTTCACATCTACTGTAGTCACTTCAGTGATTTCACACAAAATCCTTTCCAGTTCTTTTGATGCCCTATTTTTGCCTAACAAGAGCTTAATATGCACATATCTTTAACTTACCAACTGGAAGCTATGAAACCAGTGAGAATAATTTCAAATTATGATCAATATCAAATCACTAAGACAATCTGTCCCTTGCTCAATCCACCTGTGATGTAGTAGGAATAGGGCTGGGAGGATTCCAGCTTTCTAATCTTTCTGCCTGGAATGCCATGCAGAGGGTAAAACACTCTTTTCATTATTCTGCAGTAGCAGCAGTCACTGTGCTACCTGCTTTGTGCTCAAAGGTAAAAGCACATGGATGGAGTACAGTCCTTTTCTAGTGACAAAAGGGAGCACCTCTTCAAACAGAACCTCTTTTATTTTCCTCCCATTAGCATCATCTTGTAATGGCTCTGACTCCTGCCTAGAAAGCAGAGTTCTTACAGTAGGACTCTTCTGTAAATTAAATGATATTAAATGTGCATTTCCAAAGAGAGGTAGACTTTGTGATGATTTTTTCAAAACATGCTAGCTGACATAAAGCATTTATTATTATTTATATTTATTAAAGCAAATTATTATTATTTTAAATTTTGTTTCCTGTGTCTCTCTAAATTCTGCTATTTAATTTATTTTCATCACTATATGCAACATTTAATATTATATATTAAATTAGGAAGGTTAGTTTTGTTTTTAGAAAAAACTAAACAGCAAATAACAAAATAACCTAGCCACTCTCCCCAGCAAATATTATTTGTAGATGAGAGTCTTTTTACAAATAATTTTAATTTGATAAATTATAAAAAAGAGATATAGTTGACTTTTTAAAAATTTGAGAAATATTAATTTTATTATTAAACTTAAATATTATTTTTATTTAAAAAATATTAAATATTGTCAAGCAATAGGTGGTGGAAAACTTTTTGATGAGAAGATCATATATAACTTTTCAAAGGCTTCATACAACTTCTATTTCCATATTTCCATATCATGTTTTTTAAGTTCATCAGCAATATCATGCATAAATGTTTTTCATTAAGCATTAGAGAATAATTTACAGCAAATGCAAGATCTAATGTCACAAATCTTAAAAATATTGTAGTAGGTCTTGAATGTTGTTGAGGTTTACTATTTAATTATTTTTTGCCATAGAAGGTAGGATTTATTACATACACCTAGGCTGTCTCTTTCTCTACTATGTGTTCCTCAAGAGCCCATACATTTAAAAGGGGACTTGATAAAAAAGGATGCTTTATAGAGCATGTACTAAATATTATTGAGGGAAATGAAGAGAAATATATGGAAGTATAGTAAGCTGTGACACACCGTTAACCATTTTATCACCTGTAATGTGTCATGCTGGATTCCTTTGGCTGTTTACCCGTCTTAGAAACTCTAAATAAATCCATTTTTTTAAACTGGCGCTTTATCAGCTGGAATACCATTGCTGCTTAAAAGATTTTAATATCTCAGCTCCATTTATCACAGCTGCTGTCATGTCACAGCACTTAGCAGAACGTCCCACTGTCATATGAGAAGTTAGCACACCTGCTGCAAACTGTGAATATTAATTGACTGTATCACGATGCAAGTTTTTTTCATGCACCAGAAAAGTTAGATATAAAGCATCTGGATGAGAACGGCCTGGTCCAACCTAAAAACTGGAAATTTTTTTCCCCCAAGGGTTTAATTTCCTGATTAAAAAATACTCTATTTTATTTCACATTGTTGTGCTTTTTGCCAGACTGAGTTTTGCTGAGAAATAATTAGCCAAAATCCCTCTCTAGTTTAAACATTCTTGATGTGCTGAATTACTTTTTTAATTACTTTTGCTTCCTCCCACCACCAAAACAACACTGAAGCAGAGCACAGCTTTTTGTGCACCCAGGCATCACTCCAAGCTCCATCACTGTCCAGATATCAGCTGCAGACATGCAATTTCACCTCCTTCTGGGGGATTGGTCCTGAGCACAAATAACTTTGTGCTTTGAAAGCAAAGGCTGATTGAGGTCCCAGTGCCTTGTTCCACCCCCAGGGAAGGCTCAGAGCTTCACAGTGCTGCAGCCACACCTCGGGACCCCGTGTGTGCTGGGGTCTCTGGTGCGCAGCGTGACAGCCGCATACAGGGCCAACGGCACAAAAAACCTCCTCAGCCTCATTCAGTAACTGGGGGTCTGGCTGCAGATTCACAGAGCTGCAGCCAGTTTTCCTTACACTGTCCACTGCCCAGATAATTGGTGTGACGTTTCATTTCTCCCTTCGCCAGGAGAAGACACTCGGGCAGAAAGTTCTCTCTTCCAGCCTGTGCCTCTGGCCCCGAGTAAAAAGGGCAATTATGTTTCGTGGTTCAGAGGCTGACACCTTTTCCAGGCTGGTCAAGAGCAACCTTCCCCTTCTCTATCACCCTGCTGACAACGAGATATGATAGAAAAAGAGACCAAATGTGTTTCCTGCAAATTCATGCTGTTAGGTAGTTATATGCAGAAAAAAACCTGCCAGTTGGATAATTAGGGATGATGCCTGTGGTGCCTTTCCTTCCTGCCCATTTTGATGCCTAAGCAGAATTTCTTGCCAAATACATGGCCCGTTAATTTAACTATTTCAGATAAACAAGTGGATTAATACTGCCCTTCTAGATTAGAAATTGTAGCTGTTTGCTGTTTCTCCCTTTGTAATTTTTGCTGTTTGTTAGTCCTTGGGGAATGGGACAACTTATATAATTGCATTTCAGTTTCATATATTGGTTTATATATTGAATTTATGAGAATTTTCATCTCTCTTTCACTTTAGGATAATCTCTATATTCAAATACAAATGTAAAGGACTACATAAATTCTGAAAACAGAGTTAAAATATGAAACACAAAAAGTTATTTTAACTTTGTACATTAGATTTAAATTACAATAACATTTGTTGGACATGAAACTGCCATAGTATTCCTTTTTTCAGCATTCACTGGCTGCAACAGAAGAAAAAGATTATATCTTCAACAAGACAAAAGATTCAACCCAAGTAAGAAACTTAGGAATATTGTTCCAACTGAGCATTTTTACAGTCAAGACATCATAAGAATGATGTGATGAAATTAAATAAATAAGTAGCAGTTAAGGAGTACCAACTTTTTGGGAGCTGCTGCAGTATTGTCTTTCACACACAGCTTCCCTCAAATAAAGAAAGAAGAAATAAGGGGAAAGCCTTTACCCTATAAGCTACTACAAATTGTACAAAGACAAGCTAGATTCACAAGAGGGCAACCCGGCACTTTCCACCATGGTAAATGTTCTGTTTTATAAATATTTATATATCTATAAGCCAGCTATAGTCAGATTCTCCAAAGCTCATAAAGAGAACAGCAACAAACATGGCAGCTAAGCTATTTCCAAGTGAAACAAATTGAGAGCATCTCAGAATAAAAACAAAGACCAATAGGAAATGCCTCTAAGTTTTAAAACAGCATAGCAGCATTTAAAGACTATATTTTCTTTATTGTTGCAGATATCTGTAAGAACAGATGGTTTCAAAAAGATGTGTTTCCATTTAGGCTTCTGCCGTACTGTATTTATGAGAATGCAGAGTCACAAGACATATGCCACCTGGCTTTGAGCTGTGATTCGTTCAGCTGCAGAACAGCATTAGGTGAAAATCTTTTGCAACACTGAAGAGGTTGCTGGAATTTTGTAGGAATAACAGTCCTGCAGTTTGAAGCATTCTACCCTGTTTCAGGAAGAGTAACTATACCTGATATTGTGTTCAGAAGAAAAAGTAAGGAAGAAGAAAGAATAAGAGGTTCTTGTAGATTGAGGAACTAGCTTGTAACTTGGTTCTCATTGACAAAGACCCGGGGGAAAAAAAATCTCACAATCCATATAAGCAATGAGAAGAAATGAGCTCATAAGCTCATGAAATCTAGTCCTGAAGTCTCTAATATCTAATATCTAATGCACGATCCATAAAAGTTACTTCTTTCCTTCTGAAAACATACACTTAAAATGCAAATGTAAGAGACTGCAAAAGCTCTGGAAACAAAGTTAAAAAATTGACCACACAAAGATATTTTAACCTATACATTAGTGTTGGCATTCAGTCACAAGAAGATTTGTTGGATGTGAAACTGCCATAGTACTCCTTCCACTACAGCTCAGCACCTGCTCAGTTGCTTACTGCTATTCTTTATGTCTTATGGTTATCTTCTTTATGTACTTTATGGCATTTTAAAGCCATGTTTTCTCCTTTCAGCTCTAGGTTTTGAACAATCTTTGTGGAACATATTAGTTCTGTTTGAGTCCTGGAAAAGAGCAGAAGGTGGCAGAGAATTAATCAAAGACTTCT
Organism: Onychostruthus taczanowskii; assembly: GCF_017590055.1. Taxonomy (NCBI): domain Eukaryota; kingdom Metazoa; phylum Chordata; class Aves; order Passeriformes; family Passeridae; genus Onychostruthus; species Onychostruthus taczanowskii. The sequence continues at coordinate 1,493,300 of NW_024498795.1, forward strand.
CTTTGCATTAATCCAGTCAGGGGCTGATACACAATTTCTAAGGGCTGAAGCATAGACAGCTACATGAAGTAGCTGCAAGGTAAGTTCTGGATGGATACAACCACACTACCTACAGAAAAAAGCAAAAAGAGGAAAGTGAAATTTTACTCTCAAAAAAAAGCTGCCAACAAAGCTTTCTCCCCCATTGTGCCCAATGCTCCTCGCTGGGAATCCTGTGATCACAGCCAATTTATGGTTTTGGAAATGTGTAATGTAGCAAAAGAAGTTTTTAAATTTCTGTATTCTAATGAAAGTTTAAATTTGATGACACATTTAGACAAGCACAGGATTTCACCTCTGTCTATCCCACATACTCAGTGCTGTGGCTTAAAGAGTCAAGGAAAGCAAACTGTTGGGGAAATCAAAACAAGCTGGAAAGGTTAAATGCAATGGAAAATATCCTTTGCTTATTAAAGAATGAAGAGTCATCCTTCCATCTGAAACAGCTAGAAATAAAAATTTTTCTTTTATATCTGGCTCATTTGTTCTGGTTAATTTCCTCAGTCTTGCAAAAGATTTCTGCCTAATATGACTGTGAAATTTAACAAATCACAGCTCAAAAGGGGGAAGATGTACTGACATTTTTGGTCATTGTTAAATGTACTTGACCACATTCAGAAGTGAAGAATGTTTTCACTTTAGAAATACTTGAAGTCATACTTCTTTAGAAGCGTAGCTTGCAGGAAAAGTGTAAACAGTGTTTTGAGATTCAGCAGAGATATTTATAGCCATTGTAAAACAAACAAAGAAGGCCAAACCCCAACTTGTTTCTATTTTGATACCAAGTAAATGTACAGACAATCTCCATGGAGTTTAATGGATCAGTTATTGACAAGGTGATTTGCTTTGACTGGTCAGTTGTATAGGCAGGTCTTGGCAGCCCTGGACTTTGAATTCTTTTCTAGATATATCATAGAAGTCATATTCAAGGAATTAGATAATATCTTCCCAAGAGAGGTATGCATATTATTAAACAGTTGTGTTATTATATAGAAATTAATTTATTTTTTTCCTCAGTGTTCTCCCTGTGAGCTGGAAAAATCTCCAAGATATGTTAGTAAAGAACACTGAATAAATCTACTACTGAAGGGCATTTCTCTTTAAATGCAGGAAGACTTTTAAAAAGAAATTGAACTGTATCTTCAAACTCTTTTCAAAATGTTCATTTATTTGCCCAGACTTCCAGCATATACAACAACTACTGCAGATATATGTCACACTGATGTATCTTGTGGGAATTTTCACTTCAGAAATTGAGGCGAGCAGTCACCTGTATTTCACACAACTCACTGAATGCAAAGGAACTCCTTTTATTCGCTCAGCTACTTCATGCTCAGACTACTAGTGTAGGTGCAGAGGTCTGTTTATAACAACAGCATCAGCTGGACTCAATGCTACCCTTCCATCAGGAATAGGCTAGGGAGAATGGTATATCTGAAATAATTCTGGAATTTCACCAGGCGAAAAACGTACAGTCTGAAAAAAGTGATACATCTGTGTGCTAAATCTATGCCAATGCAGTGGCATTGCAGCTGGCAGCTGCCCAGGGATCCAGTTTAATGAAGACTCCCTCAACACAGATAAGTAACAGAACAGGGAACTTTTTACTCTTTCCCAGCCAGATCTGCTGGTTCACGGAAGAGACAGTGCACTGACAGTGCTACAATTCAAGTTGCCATTTTCCTAGCAGGTTAAATAGTGAGCATGCTCAAAGATTTGTGACCATGCAGAAAGAATATCTGCCATTTACTCATGTGGTAATTCCCAAAATGCTGGTCACTGCCTTGACAAAAAGACAAAGGGCTTGAGCATCCTTTATTTCTGTGTTCCCCCATTCTAATCACCACTTTTTGTGGCATTACTTTTACCAAACCTAACTCACACAAACTGAAATTGCACGGGAGTATAGTTTCTTGCTGTAGGATTGTTTTTAACGGCAGCAGATGCTGTGCTCCAACTTTTGCTTATGTTAAGGATACTTTCAGATCCTTTCATTGTATGTTGTACTGAACAGCAAATCTTAATTACTTGGGTCTGAAGCCACACCACGTTTAGTTGGATCCATTAAAAGAAAATAAAAAAGGTATAGAAATTGTTCTTTTTTTGTCACATGACAGAGTATGCCAATTTAAAATATGTTTATGTTTCTAGGACACACTCTCTCATCCAGGCACATGCAGATTCATCCATCATGCATATGCCCAGAAAGCTGTTAAAAAGTTTGAAAGTGTATTTAATAAGAAGGACATTTAAAGCCACTTCTCTAGTATTAATATTATTATAGTATTAATATATAAATTAATATTTATATATTAGTTACCCCGTTTCTAGTGTTAGCAATGAGCAGCAATTTGGCCATATGACTTCAGATAGTGCATAAAAATACAGACTGAAAGCATAACAGCATTTAGTTTTTACTCTACCATTAAGCAAGCAAGAAGAACAATTAGAATGAGTTGTGTAAATAGAAAGTAATGAATGTTAGCATAGATGCTTTCCCCTTACATACTTTGCCTTAGAATAACTCTGAAGAAGGAGCACCGTATGGCTACATATACAAACAAAATGCTACAACAGTGACACTGTCTGCTAACAGCATGGGAATAAAAAAACCCCAACCATTTAGCAATTCATGTGAGAACTTCATGACAACTAAAAGAAATCTAATACTAAGAAATTAAAATTATCACTTTTATGCTCTGTTTTTCTGAATTTAAACCAAAACATACATTTGGATTTAGACTTACAAACGGTGGAAGAAAGAAATTTTAAAACTTCTGAAGGTTTCGCTAGCAAATTAATGTCTCCACCCTGCTGTTATGCTAAAATTATGGAAAAGGAACACAGCACTGTAGGTTTAATTTTGCCAAGAAAATAACAGTGCTCCAGCTGTCAGGACTACATGCAGAACTATGATAAGCCTGCTTTAAGAAATGCTTACTTTCATGTAAAAATGCACAGCAAATAATTTCTTCAGGAAATAGGAATTTGTGCTGCACTTTAGACCATCACTGTGTCAAAGAGAAGAAGAAAAGTACAAAGATGCACACTGGAAATTTATTCTGAATTCTAAAAACATAAACAGCCATGAGACACAGCCCATCTCAACAGATACTCTTGTTTCAATTAGCTGAACTGTCTGGATGGAGTTTTGTTATACCAGTTACACTAAAAACTCTGCTCCTTTGCCACAACATTCTGGAAAGACCAACCTAACTCCTCTTATACAGTATCCTTGTGCTAAAGCACTCCTTTGAAATTTCCTTTTGTGGTTGGGAAGGGGCAGACAGAAAAATTATTTGTATGCACTCATCACCACTGTTTTTTTTTCAGCATCCTAGATGGACAAATCCAATCAAGTTCATGAATTAGTCTGATTAATAATGATTAATATGGAATCAAAGTAGAAGTTGCAGAAGTTTCTGCACTGCAGTATCTCTACTGCTATGTAATAGATCTAATTTGTGGTTTGTATTTGCGTACACTTACACACACAAAAATCTGCTATTTTCCCCCTGGCTAATCCAATCCTGTTTTCTTTTAAAGAATTTGTGCCTAGTGGCACTAAGACATGTCTGGAAGAGTATTTATGTCACTCACCTTTTCCTTTAACTCTGTCTAGGGATGCACCTAAGTAGTCTTATAACTGTTGTGCTTTCTGACCACAGAATGGCATTTGGTCAAAAAGCCAATTAATTTTACCAAGTTATGCTTCAGAAACTGTTTCATACATTGTTCTGGTGGCTAAGATATTTGACACTACTTAGGACTCTGCCTTATGAGCAGCTGAGAGCAAATGAAACAGCTATCACTTATTTAATAAAGTAATCTTTAATGAAAAGCTCTAGTAGAGAACTGAGATCAGATGAACTGGTGAGAGGGAAAATAAAATCTCTGAGAAAAATATATCCTTCTTAAATATGAGAATGAATAGTCTACCCTATTGCTAGCAAAAGTAATACGATAAACTATAGACTAAGAAGTTATACATTTTCAAATTTCAAATATCCTGCATTTTCAAATTTACTCTTATTACACTTCTACAGCTCTGATAGAGATTATTCCTTCTTATTCCATCAAAAATCACAGAATTCTCACCCAAAGTATGTATATTCAGGTCTGACCTAATATTGGCCTTTTTCCATTCACAGAAAATCTGGTCTCCTGAGGGCAAGAAACATTTTCTTGCAAGGACAGATACTTCTTTGCAATTTAATGGCAATAATTTCAATAAATACAGCTCTTAAAGTCCTTTAATTGTAATCCATAGCTACATACTGTGCACAGGACAGTGAAACTAGAATGCCTCCTGGAGGTGTTCAGGTAATTTCAGCTAAAATGTTCCTTTTTCTAGAAATAATTCATATCTACTGGTCTCATGGTGAGTGGAGAATGTCCCTGTCCTTTAGGTAAAACCTATGTGCCACTTGTTTCAGCCATTGTTTCAGCAGTATAATCAGACTTAGTGATAAAAACTGATGTTCTCATCATATGCACTCTCTATATTTTTGTCTGAAACCACAGAGATGTTGATGACAGGTTGTGACTCTATGACATTTAGGAATAGATTGGATCATCTATATTATATTTAGAATGACAGAAATGTGAATATAGCAAAATAATTAGCTGTTTCTTGCATAGCTCCTTAATGTGAACAACAAAAAAAAGTATGCTTAACATGAAGAAAAGGCAAAATATTAAGATAAAATTTGTACATAAACGAGCATGACTATTCCCACCTTCCTTCACCCTTTTATCTGGGTACTTTTCTATTTCCTCTTTAAAAGGGCTGAATGTGCTGTGGCAGTTCTAAGGTTTGTCTATTTGTATATTTTTGCCAGTGTCTTTGCCTGAATTTTCCTACACACAGTGATGGCCTTTGCTAACACAGTGGACAGAATTATAGTTCTGTAATGTATTATATTTTTACTACAGGAAATTACAGAATAGATTGGTGGACCATGTGTCTCAATTGATAGTAAGGACATATGTTGGAGGTCAGTATGACTTTTTCTCCTTTTTGCTTGGAAATTTCAAGTGGAAAGCAAAATAATGGAAGTATTTAAACCAAAGCTGATTAATGATCCAGATGTTCACTAAAATCTATGTGTGTGATCTAATCCTTTAAGAATGATTACAGATAAGGTAATTTGTTCACAGACACAGTTAGTTGCTCTTGTCTGATAATAGTGCTTAATCTCCTTGGCATGGTAAATGCAATACTGAAAACAACAAAGCGGTTATCACCAGAAAATATACTAACAGAAGATTAAGTATATCCATCTGTACAGAGGGCCAAAATTGGTTTTGATTGCTGTTGCTAGAAGAAATGCAAGATAAAAAATATGAATGAAATCAAAGCAAAATTATACAAAGCCACTCATATATGTCTCTCTTATGTCAACAACCAACAAAATGATGGAATATAAGTCTAGTCAAAAACAGATGCAGAATTGAATTATTTTATGCACGCACTGTGAGAAAACAAGGTTATGAGCAGGTATACATACACAAAGTTTCCCAAGTTAAAAAGCAGTTCTGAGCAAACCATCTTAAAATTTATTAATTTTATTTTTAAAATTAATAAATGAAATTTGAGTCAAGCAATCAAATGGTATTAATAAAAAATATTTTCCTTTTTTTATCTAAAATAAAACATTTTAGAAAAGTAATATATCATAACTCATCACTATCTCATGATATCAACACAACAAATTAAGGTCTCCCAAACAATTAGGAAATTTAAAATTCTAATTTACTGGAGTAGATCCCATAATAGTTTTTAATACTCAAAACCTTATATCAAAATTAATCAATTTAAGAGTGTCTTTAAAAAGCCAATTTCTTCTTTGGCACCATCTATATTATATACACACATTAAAAAACTACTTAGTATTTAGACAGTGGATATAAAAATCAACATCTCTGATGTTCTTCCTTTTCCTAAAATCTACACATATGCTCTAGAAGATGTTTTCTGTTTTTATCAGTTTTGGTTTTGGAGCTGTTAAATTAAATTTCCTATATTTCAGTACACAGATACCATGTTTCTAGAAGCATTGCACATACAGATAGATTTGACAGATAAAATTCCTCACCATTGTTCTTGCCAGAAGGCAGAACATACGTTTCTGTTCCTTCCATTCTGGAAAAGGCTGTGTTATTGTCACTACAGTGCTTTTATTAACATTCCCTGGCAGAGAACAAGATGCTTTGTTTTTTTTTTTTTTTTTCTTTTTTGAGCCACTATAAAATAGAACCTCATCTTCTTCCCTCTTTATTTTCTATAGGATTGGAGGAGTCTATGATATTAAACACACTTCCTCCTCTAGGTCAAATAAATAAGAGACAATGTAGCCCTGCCACAGCAGGATCAAAAAGTAAAGGTGCTCATTGCTAGTATCCATAAGATAATCTGTAGGTACAATGTACTGTTTTTAAGTGAGTGATAATCAGAAGAAGGAAGAGTTTAACAATTTTCTCTTTCTCCTAAAATGCTCAAGCTTAAGATCAAACTGAAACTCTCAAGCCATGAAAATACAGCAGTTATTTAAAACAAATTTAAATCCTGGCACACAGCTTTGGTGGGAGGGACACACTACAATACTGATTATTCACTTTTTGAAAAGTGACCTTTCCTGATAAGAATCTCAGATAACATCCTTTCTCTCCCACCCTCCCACCTCAGGTATCTATAATTATTTTGTCTATTTCTGGCTTCTTGAAAGGAAACAGATTGTCAAGTAAAATGATGAAACTGAGGCTTCACATTAGTGAAAGAAGTGTGAATAGAAAAAATGAAACAGCAAAACCATTAATATAAACCCTTTTCTGAGGAATTATGATAAGAAATTAAATAATAATTATTTGCTTGATTTCATAATCAGACATTAGTAATGTTTAATAAATAACACCCTTTATCTCAGTCATGTACAAAAAATACATTGGTGGTTATGTGTAATATTTTTTCAAATCATCCTGTCTCTCAGTGAGGAAAAAAACTAATTTCAGAGATAAAGTAGCTATTCCAAAGAATTTCCCTGGGACCATATATACCACTCTCTCCCATAATACAAGAAACTGTTTTATGTCTGTGCCAGTTCAGTGATCCTGCTTCATAAGATAAGCTTTGAGAACCGAGAAAGAAAGGTTATCACAGAAACCCCTTATTAGGAAAAAAGAAATCCTACAAAATTTTTTTAGGTGTTCAAATTTTTCTGGACATGGTCTGTAAAAAGCACCCCATAAATATGGGTATCTGGAGCTACTCACATTTTTTTATGAAGACTTTGCTGAGACACACGGTCTCAAGAAGGACTGAGAGCTGTGTAGCAATACTTAAAGTTTTCCTGTGCTAACAATTCTCATAGCTGGTGCAAATTCCAGGCACTTATCTGCTTTCCCAGGAGTCACACCTTCAGCTTGCATGAACTGCTATAATCATATCAGTATCAGTGCTGACTTCTCTTTAAGGGCTTAAAGCTTCCAGAGCCCCAAGGAAACATACCCCCTGCAATACTGAGGAAGAAGTAATCTGCATCTGGAAGGAAGACTGACGGATTTAGGCCAATTTAAACGTTAAATTGGTTCAGAGCCAGGATCCAATTACATTTTTATTCCAAAACTTGTGCGTCGGCTCTTGCATCCCTGCTGGAGGTCTCGTTGCTGAACACTGACCTGAGCCCCACAGCTGCTACAGCAAGGAGAAAAATTCCAAATGGAGATTTGGGTCATGGTGCCATTGAGGCACAGATGCACCAGTCGATCACACAGACTGAATCTAGATCAGGCCTCAGAATATGAGCTTGTTTACAGTGAGCAGGTAAGAACAGAGCAGGGTGTTCAACTTGGCATTATGCCAGAGACTGGAAACCAGACAATGCCTGATTTGTTATTATGTCCAAAGGATACCTAACTTGGCATAAAGTTTGCCCTAACAAAGCTACCTACCAAAATATATTGAACAAATGTAAACTATTTTAATTAGCAAGTCCCAGCTCAGCATTCTGAATCACAGAGCCATGGCATTTCTTTTTAAGCTGTGGCACTTTCAGACTGGACTTAATGCTTTGTCAAATCACAATTGTCCTATTCCATGCATCAAGATGATCATAATGAAAAAAGGTAACATTTTAATCAGGACTGCTACTAATTATAATATATTATATGTCTATGTTATGCATCAAAATCCATGCAGAGATTTTTCTCCTTTTACAAATGAGCAAGCAAAAAATCCCAGACACAAAAATCTTTCATTGAATTAGAACTTGAAGATATGAAGGCTTTCAACTTAACAACACTCATTAACACCACTGAACTTGGACTGCTAGGCAGACTTTCCTTTCTTCTTGCCCTTCATTTCAATTTTCAGTGTACTGATAGTCATAGTGAATATAAAAGACCTGAATTGCTTATCACCTTATGAAAAACTTGTAAAAGGCATCTACATTTTGGTACAATGGTTCAACAGTGTGCAACCATAATTCCTCCATTGTGACCATCCAGGCCAGAAACGGTTCCTGTATGTCTTTGTGCCCAAAGTGCCTGTCCTCAGGAAAGAAGCTTCCAGTTATTTTGTGGCAGCAAATGTGTCTATTGCACTTTCCAAAGACACTAGATTTAGTGCACAGCAAACATTAGTGATATTGTTTTGTACTTAGCCCTAATGCCAACATAAAAAAATGAAGTCAAAGCTTGGGATGAAAAACAAAACATCTCCTAAGCAAAGGAAACTTTAGAATGATAACAATTATCTTCAAATGACAACCACTTTTAGCACATTAAAATGGTAACTATGAACTACTGAATTTATGATATCAGATCTTAAAAATACAGAATAATAACTGTAGTGAAATAAACACTTTTGATATCTTATGTAGGATAGGTATAAAATATATATCTCTTCAGCAAAAACACTTTGAGGTCTCTTTGTCAAAGCTAAGCTGACCTAGAACAGATTGGGATCTGGCACTCATTTTGTTCTGACACATGATCAGGAACACTGGACCTAATTGTCACCAACTCTTTGTATATCAGAGGCATCTGAATAATAGAGAATAATAATCTCGTATGATCTACAAGAAATGAAAACAATGTTACACAGGCAAGAATTGAGAACAAATTTTAACAGAAATATAATGTTCATTGGGCAAGTCAAAAAAGACAAATGTGTCACACAGACAGTGTAAGGAGATTTACAAGATGCTCTACATGGTCATGTGCTTTACAAAAATAAAAATATGTGATAATTTGATAGGTAATATGGCTTTCTTGTTGAGTCCATTTTTGATTGAATAATATTTTTTGATCTAATACACATTTTTGTAAGGAAAAAGTCCTGGATATGAGTTATTTAAGTTTGCAGACATTTAGAACTGAATATATAATTTACAACATATATAATGAACACATGCAGGGTTTAGCACATTTAGAGGCATTTCAGGTACAAGTTTAGAAGAGATTTCACTTTGAAATAACATCTTTATTACAATAATTTATCCAAACATATTGCATAATAATATATGAAACTCAAATCTTATCTATGATTATATATTTAATTGTGATCCATGTAATATTTTTAAAGTTTTTCAAGGTTTAAAAAATCCTGTTAATAATTTTGCACTACCTTATTGTATAAGATGTTTGGGGTATACTTATACTATAATGAGTGGTATACTTATGTCCATGAGCTTTGTATTCAGTTTCTGTTAGTAAAACTCCCAACAACCTCCCACCCCCAACTGTAACTATCTGGAAAAGTGGAAAGTCCTCTAAGTAAGTATGTGTCAGCAAAATGCATAGAAGTATCTCCATTTCAGACAAAATGTTATGAACTAATTCTGCATAATTTTGTCCCAGAAAAAAATCTCCGGAAAAATAACTCTAGGTTGATGGCTTTAGTGGCCACTTAAAGAAACAACAAATTTCAAAGAGTAGGTACATAAACTGTAGCATCCTGTTTGAAGACCAATGCTTGGTTGTCAGATGAGAGCTGTCACGATAATTGCCAGATTTCAATGATTCCTTCCCAGGTAGGTGAAAACTGCAAGTGCTGTGCAAACAGTCAGACAGTGAGTCATGCTGCCTCCAAGTGTAAGGTAATTCACTCCTCTGAGGTCAGCAAAAACAGGGTTCAAAGCTGATTCTATCTATCACTTCAGGATGAAAAATAGCTTCAAGCAGCAACTCACAGAGTTTGGCGTTAGAGCTCCTACTGACTAGGGGCTGTTTTCAGGGAGATAAGGGCATCATGACTCCCCTACTGTTGAGGCTGAATATTGCTTTACTGACAGTCTAAAGGTATAAACCCATTCTCTAGTTATTAATCTATACTGCAGTGCTATATGTTGGGACAATTTCATGCTGTGTGATGGTACTGAGAAGTCTTTATTAAACCATTTAACCATTTCCACAGCTGCAATGATATTGTAATTTTTTTTTTTTTGTCTAACCTCACTGGTGTTAAAAAGTAAGACAAAGAAATGTCTTTCATAAAAATAATTTTTAAGGCCAAAGCAAATGTGCAGATATTGTATCCCATAAAATGCACCAAGATCCATAACTATTAGGATAAATATTGATTTCCATCAAGAAGGCTCTACATAATTACGTGGGTCACTGAAGAAATGCTCAGAGGTGGGGATTCAGTTTATGCTACAGTGCTTGTGGACATGAGACATAGAGGAAGGTTTTCATCCTGTAAGGTCTGCAGAATTTGGCTGTTTTTTTTTCATGAGCAAGAATGATTTGGCTATAGTTAAGGACCAATGCCTTAACAACAAATTAACTTCTCTTTCTTGTCTAGTTGGGAAGGTTTTCTTTTACATCTTACATGGTTTTGAATGTTTAAATGAAAAAAAAAAGGGTAAGCATCTTATATTCATAGCAATGATACTATTCAATTTCTCTGTACATTTTCCCATTTGATAGCACCTATGCATTGACATGTCATTCATGTCCCTGGCAAGATTCCTGTTTACTGTAACATAAGCAAAAAACAAGTCACACTATGAAGACAGAAGCTTAAATTGTCCCCCTCTTTGGTGTTTTACTGCATGATAAACACCATTGAAAAATATATGACTGATTCCTACAGTTCTGTACAAGATTTGAAGTTGTCTGCTTTGAAATGCTGGCCAGGAAATCAAATAAAAAATGATAAAAAAGCTCAAGAAAAAATCTTTTTCCTCATTCTTATACTAGATGAAGAGAAGATCTATGGCCTAGAAGTTACAGGAATTTTGCAGCCATTGTCATTGAGAAGAGATCTTCTCACTGGTATCCTAGAGAGTCAAAATGACTAGCTCATGAAAACCAGTACTTATTAGGAGTGAAGAAACACACACTAGTACAGATAATGTCTGGCATTTGCTGGCCATGACACTGTTCCCAGCCCTCCCCCTCTTTATTTGTTAAAATTGGGTTGTGTTAGTTGACAGGAGACATGGTGACAGGAGAAAAACAAGACTCTCCAGAAACAGATTAAACCAAAACACACATGTTTGATCAGAGGCAAGTGTCTTTATAAGAGGCATGAAAGGGATGAAAAACTGCTGAGCTATGTCTCAGAATTAAATACCTGCTCTGATGAATGACGAATAATGAGACATTTGACAAGACTGAATGAAACACATTTCCATTTCCTAACACAAGACAGGTTATCTTTTCCATCATAAAATGCCTGTGACTTCAAATGTTTGGTGATGATAGAACTTTCACCTCACAAAGAGAAACCCTGCAGACCTGCTGAAATGTCCTGGAACAGCATAACAATAACAGATAAAAATAAATGGCCACAACCTGTCAACAACCAATCATTTAAAATTGATGCTGCATTTACAATTACCATGAGAATAGGATTATTGAAGTTAAAAGGTTCAACACATGTAAACTGACTCTGAAACAAATTTTCAGCAACAGCATTACTTGTGATTATTCCCTAAACCTGAGATGTCCACATATTAAAAGAATAAATAGAAAGCACATTTGGATACCTGAATTCCTGCTTTGATGCCTTCAGCTCACAATCAAGAAACTAGGAAATCTGACAACCTCCCTTTAGAAACCATAGCACAGCATATAGAAACTTAAGAAAACCAAACCTCATTCCTATTTTAGCAGAAAGGCAGACAAGTGTATGGAGACACAGGTGCTATTCTGGCATGTGTGTATCAGTATTTAGGAAGAAAAGGTTTTGTTATCTATTTATACAGATGTAGAGAAAAGTGGCAAAATAAGGTAAAAATGAAAACTTGCTTCATGCAGTTTTCACTGACTTTCATGGATAAGATCCATACCCAGTAATAACAACTTTACAGAATTTCAGCAGAGAAAACAATAAGGCTGTTAGTTTAAATGCTTAATTAGTGAAATGCAAAAACAATGAGCAGTGTTGCAAGCCAGGAGAAGAGAATTTTTCTTGGAAGCTGAAACCAAACAGCTGATAAAACTCCTATTTTAATTACATTTAATTCAGGAAAGATAAAACGTGGTATAGCTATAGCTAACTAGCCATGTGTCTTTTTCAAGTTGAAAACACAGCTTTGCACAATTCTCAGCTAAATATTCAAGTGATAAAGTAGATGCTTTACCCCGAGCGCATGATAATAGTGACTATAAGCAAGTGGCACCAATTCAGCTCATATCAAGCAGCTTTGGAAAATCCTGCACTGGCTGTATTAGGCTGAACAGAGTTTAGAGAGGAAAAAAAAGAATCATTACCTACAGCAGCAGTCCATACCAAGGACTGCCCATCCCCAGGGGCAGAGATGGGTAGGACAAGACCTTGCTCTTGCACTTTCTTGCTATCCTGACTGAGCATGAAAGCACAAGGAGGACAAGTGGCAGATAGAAGATGCATCCTTAGCCTCTTAACCAACACACCCAGGGTAGAACAGCCTCTCAGGCACACGGCAACAAACTGTGCCTCATCACCACAGGCTGCTGGTTCCCTCCATTTCCTTGTGCTGGGCTGAGCACACGGGAGGAGACAGGACAGTGATGGGAACACAACCACACTAGCCATACTATGTCACACTCACTACAACCAGCTCAGAGTAAACACCAATGGCACTGTCCCTCTGCATATAAACCTGATTTACCAACAATAATGTAAATAATTGAGCCTTTAAAGAGAGTAGTAGGAATCGTATAATTTTATCTTCACTCTGTTTTGGTATTTATCATGTAAATTCCAGAGTATGCAACTCTGGTTTGCACCAAGTCCTTTATCTCTTATCTCTCTCCAGATCTGGTATTGTATTTTTTTCCATGTAGCTTTTATAACAGAATATTTCATTTGTTCTTAAACTCAGGGAAATGAACTTTTCATCAAAATCATTCCCCAAAAGGAAATGTCAAAGAATTTTGAAAGATAAACATGTATCCAGCAGCTAAACAGCCAGCTTGCTTCTAGTATTTAAACATAGAACTGCAAGGAGCTGCAGACTTCAGTTTTTGAAAAGATAAAACTTTTACTTTGTTGCAATCTTGCTAACTCTGCATTGGCAAGATATTTCCTTTGTTATTCATAGTTCTTACTTCTGTGAAATTTATCTTAGTTTCTTACAGTGTATCATTTTGATCAAATAAAAAGTTGGCAGGATATAAAAATTCACCAAGATGAAAAGGCTTTCTATAACAAATAGAAAATGAAAGACATTCTAAGATTTTTGAACATTTTTTTTGTCTCTACTGAATAATACTATGATTTTTTAATCAGTTCTGCGCAGCTCAAATGCACTATAGAGTTATAAGGAACATATTCTTATGGCTTGATTAAACTGAACATACTGAGTAGGGCATTCATTGTGCTTAAATTGGCCTTACCAAGAAAATAAATAGTCCATACTAGCAACAGACCATATGCCATGTGCCACAAACGCTGTCACCACAATTTTTTTTGTTAGTTAGCAAAATGAGATACGTGTAAAATAAAATCTTATAGAAACCTAAGGTTAATGTATTTGAGATCTTATGATGCCCCTTCTATAAAAATATGTTTTTCAAATTTCATAACAACCAAACAAGAGTCAATGTTATGTCAATTTAAACCAGCCCTTAATCATACATTTATAGATTCCTATTTTATGTTGTACAGTTTATAATGTGAAAGGAGGATTTTTTTTCCACTGAAAGCAGAACACAATCAATTGTATTTAACATCCTTGGGCCTGGATTCTTTCCTTGCTGCAGCTGGCAAAGCTGGTATTATTAACATTCCTCCATTCTTCCTGTTACCCAGCCTTCAAGTTTACATTGTTTCTGCTTTATAAAACATTTTATGAACATGTTCTATTGAACTGTCAATTTCAATAATTTATTTGCTTTTTGTAAAAATATTTAATGAAAGAAAAAGAAGTATAAACTGTTCCTGCAAAGAAATACTAAAGAAAACACATCTTTTTGCCAAGGTATTGTTTTCACAGGTGCTCAGGCTTCCCCTCACCCCAAGTTGTCTTAAAGGGGCTTTAATCATCCATGGCTTTGAGTAAAAATTTGAGTGATTTGTCAGCATAAAAGTATTTCAATTTTTCTGAAATTACAAAAATGAACTGACAATCTTTTGGATTCTAACCATGATAACATACTTAACACAAAATCAGATAGTCACAGCTAAAGCAGTCCAGATTTATTGGTGAAACAATTTAATAGAAAAAAGCAATTTTCACAAAATTGATCTTTGACAAGTGTTTCAATTTTCTCTTTGATCTAACAGTGCAAACCCTTCTTCTCCAGAGAACCCAGTACCAGCTGAAAGCATCCATGGAGCTGGTTATGCCAATTCTCCCTGCGCACACATTCTTTCATTGCACTGCAGCTCTCATGGCACAGTGCAACACTTGAATCTTACAATACAGCAGAGAGATCAAATTACTGTAGCATAACTGCAATGAGTCTCACGCAAAGTCAGAGTAAAGATCCCTGGCATCACTTATGCAAACCTGGGGGCAAAGCTTTGTTTGCTTCTCACATTAATAGTGAGTGAGAAGCTATTGTCATCACATACTTATGAAGTCATTAAGCTAAGACATAAGAAGAGATTTATACCCAAGAATCTGTAGTTTGCACTGAAGAACTTACATTTGTTGGGTTTTGGAGGGGAGAAGAGGCATTCAGCCAATATTTAATTGCTCTCCTTACACCATTTGGGCTTTCAGCTTTAAGTCAAGAGTACAGTGACTTCTGTGCTTTCTGATCTGGCACAGAACAACTCCATTGACAAGTGATCTCACTGAAGGACCATCTCCTGAGAGAAAGGGCACCAAAGTATTGGGCTTAAATGAAACCAGGAGGTCTGAATTTGACAGCAAAATATGCTTTATTAATTGTATTTGGCTTCCCACCTTCCTCTATTTTTCATGGCTCATAATTGAAACAACCTCTTAACTCAGCAATGATTTATCAGAATGAATGGGAATGTGTCAAGATACTCTTTAGAGCTTGTCAGTAATGCTCTTGGTTAGAGGCAGCAATCACTGTTGAGCAAAATGAAGTTCTTTACTGGTTTCTGAGTAAGACATATCCCACTTCCAATATGCCATTTTAAAATCAGACTAGTGATGCACTACTTAGCAGAGAAATTCAAAGCTCAAAAGGAAAGGATCAAATCTACTGCATAAGACTTGAGAAGACACGTAATACAGTCATTTTAAATAATGTAGCTCTTATGCAGTTTCTACTCAGTAAGTATCTTGTTCCAGGTGTCCTTTATTCATATCTCAAATTTTATAGGCTTCATTTACTAATGTGAAGGTCCTGATGCAATTCAGCAAAGGAAATGGGAATGTGGAAGGCTATAAAGCATTTCAGCTTTAGCTGCTGGTAGACAGTTACTGAAAAATTACTGAGCGATCAGGTTTATATAACAGATATATTCTAACATTTTGCGTTATTCACATTGTTCAGGCACCAAGATTAGATGGGGAAATGGATTCCGTACTCTATTGCTGGGCATATGAACAAACAATGGAAATGCCAAAATGACAAATGCTCTCCCATTCATTTTACATGCTTTAATTTGCAGAAAGCTGCAGAAGCCTACATCAGAATTTCCTGCAGGATTATCTTAAGGAAGGTTGAACAGGATGATTCAAACCCCTCTAAATATTTAGCAACCTGAATATTCTCTGATCATTTTTAGTGACCTATCAGAGTTTCTGCTTCGATAAGGTTGGAAAACTGTGTAGACAGTTTTTTTTTTATATGTTACTTTGTCTCCCTTTTATGCACAACACCTTTTAGCTGACCAGATTAAGACTACATGTTACCCTGCTTAAAATATTAAAAAAAAAAAAAAAAAAAAAAAAAAAAGAAGGGTGAGTTCTCACCTAACAAGGCCAAAAGACAATGTGCATTGCAGGCTTGCTCACCAAGGCCACAGAGGGACCACATCTTCCTTCCATTTTGGTTTGCAAAACCAACCTTATGTTTCTTGCATTTTTATTGTGACATACAAAAGGTAATTGTACATTAACAGCAAAATTCCTTCAGACTCCATCGGGGCCATTTTTTATTTTGGTCTGCTTATGGATTTGGCATGTGCTTACAAGTTGAAGTCCTATTTGTTCAAAGATGATAGTTTTATTTCTCAAAATTCCTCACTATGTTTAAAAATATGACTCTTAGCAGGCTTCTTAGTATTTTTCCATGTAATTTAATTGCTTTGATATGAGTTTACAACAAACTGTGGCAATAATTTGTGATATAGGAAATAAAAATAATTATAAACAAATTGTGATAACAATACTATGGAAAAAACCCCCAACCCTTTAGTTTAGTTCTCTTTTTGGAAGAAACATGTAAGATGTTACTGGTGTAATTCTTATACAAGTATATGCTCTTTCACATAAGTACTCTCACTGAATGAGTAGCATTGCCTTTGTGGGTAGGTGTCCATTATTTTGAGTATGGATAGCAAAACCCAAGTCCAAAAAAGGAGGACAAACCAGATCAGAAACAACAGGAGTGACTGAAAGCATTTCTTAATTTTGAATTTCTTGGAGAAAGGCCAGGCTGTAATTAGATTTTCTGAACATAATTTCCTCAGGGATTTCAGCAACTGCAATACAAAAAGCTAATTAATGTTTCAATACCAAAATTTTATTTGGCCCTGTTTATACAATAATACACAAACTAAGTGTGTTTAACATTCGTATCATCCAAGCTCTAAAGGGCAAGAACTAGAGTTCTTCAGATACCTGAAAATTCAGTCTGCAATATTTTTTTTTTTCATTTTAAGCAAATTTAAAGCCCTAAATGAAAAATATAAAAAAAAACCAAAACCAAAATCAAAAAACCCCCAAAAAGATGAATCCTTGTTAATATCTTTTCTTGTATAAAAATTCGTGTGTTTTGTTTTTTGATTTTTAATATCCTGTGTAACAGCGCTAAATTTCATGGTAGGTATAATCAATAAACACTGAATTACAAGAAAACATACAGGGTATTTTTTACATGCTTATATGGGTCTTAGAGTTTTTCCTTCTTAATCATGATTTCGGTTAATAAGATTACTCTTGGCTTCTAATTTTTAATCAATTTTTAGATCTTGATGTGTGATAGCATAACATATCAATGAATGTTTGTCTTCTTTTGGGCTCAAAGTTTTTTTAGAGCTGTCAATTATTTATGAAAACATACAATTCATGTATGTCATACTCATGTATGCACAAAAATGGTGTAGAGGTCTTTTTTCTCTGTTATTTAAATTACTCTTTGATAGTAAATATTAAAGGACATTATTTAATTTCTGAACTGTAATTGAAGGCAAACTTGGATTATCAATATAAACTAACCTTTTATAATATTTTGTGCAACTTGTGTTACTTTAGCTCTATTATTCTATGTATTAATCGCTACAGTTCTTTATATGCAACTACTTTCATGGGCTAATGGAGCATAATAGACCAAACACTCATTTATTGAAGGGCCTTTTTTCATCTGAAATGTAGTTTTTAAAAACCAAAAATCACAAAACCCACTACCTTCTTACTCCATAGAATATTCATTAACAGATCAACACACACTACTAATTAAGTTAAATTTGACTGCTAAATAACTCCCAAAGAGCCAATTTATCTAAGGTAGTATGAGCACATATTCATTTCTCCTTATACATCACCAGCTGTTATTAATTAAATTCTAGTCACTTCAGACTGCAAGTTTGAAATAATTGCCCCTGTGGAAACACTTGCATTTAGCATTGAGCCCGACTACTACTACTGGTATTGACCATCACCTGGATATAGGTAGACACCACTCTGTTTATTTCACTTTAGAGTCTCTGAGATATTCAGAAATATGTGAGGAATTTTCAAATTTGTTTCTTGAATGTTCAAAGCTTTGTTGTAAATGCCCATGAAATGCAGAGCTAAGTTCAATGTCCCGTTCTCTAAAGAAAACATCTCTCCGAAGGTGCAGCACACCTTTTGAAGCTCAGAGGAGATCGTGGCAGAAGGTGATTCTTCCCTCTGCAGCAGCTCCTCTCAGCTGGCTGCTCTGCTAAGGTGAGGGCTGAAGTGATGCTTGCAATCTGCTTCCCTGCTACCCAACTTCCACCCACATCTACGGAGCTTCCGTGGGCTGATGCTTTGACAGCCCTGCAGTGCCAAGGCTGTCGCTATGACAAGGTATGAGGAGGAAAAGGTGTACTTTGCACCCGCTTCACTTTCTGCACAAATTCATTGTTTTTAATTAGTAATTGCAGCAGAAGGTTCAAAGAGATTTTCTTTACAGATAGAGAATGGTAGTCTTGCATGGAAAAGTTTTGCAACCAGAGTCTTCTGGATGCACTTCCTTGCCCACTGGCAAGACTGAATCAGTCTCTCCTGAAACCAACTACATTTTCTCAGGCTTCAGTCATCATAGTACATGTAGGAAAAATGAAAATATTAAGTTCTGAATAATTTATTAACCCCATGTTTCAGTGGAAATGTGAATAAAATCTGCATATTTCCAGAAAGAAAAATTCTTACATTTTTAATACACTTTCAATACGTTGAATCCTGCACAGCTTGATGGTATAGATATTTTAATTGTTACTTTATATATAAAGTTTTGCTTTCCTTTATTTTGAAGGCCATTTATAAGGATTGTTGAGACTGAATATAACACATTTACTATTTTGCTGATGAAGAAAAGACACATCAAGAACACAAGAAGAAGAAATCTAACATCTCTACAAATAAATTTCTTTTTTGCATTCTTATTGTGTCCATGAAAAAATATCAGTGATATGTAGGGTGATGTACAAGTATAACTTTTTTTTACAAACAGCTTCTGAAAGATTATTTTCTTTTTTCCATTACTGGTATTTAAAAGTAAGAGTATAACCATGATTAAAAATTAACTTTGCTCTATGGAGAATAATGGGAAACAAATGCTTGTACCCTTTAATGACTCACCCACTGAATGCACAGTTCACCTGCTGATTTTAATTTATGTGATAATTCACAAAACAAAGCATTTAATGTCCTTCATCTATATACTGTATTTCACTTATATTAATGAAAATATGTACTGTCTCCTTGCACTGGGTACTCTTGTTTGTAAGCAGTTTCTAATCTCCTATCTAAATGTAAATTGTTTATGCAAACAGATTATTAAAAGACAACTAAAACGAAATCCTTGAGGCCTTTAGAAATAATACAAAGTGAAATGTTCACAAAAGACTATTTTTAAAAGGTCTACATTTTAAATGTAACAATAATTTCATTTTCCTAAAAGATACAAATCAATTTCAGCTTAAGAGCAGTGAATCATCATCATCAAGTTGTGCTAATTATAGCATTTAAAACCTTTAGCAAATCCAAACATATGAAAGAAAACCATAGACAGAAGATGATTTGTTGAAGGTCTGTGAGTTAGTTGAGTCAACAGTTCACATATATGATTTGCCAAGCAAATTTACCAAGAATAGCTCTTCTTCCTAGAATTACTCTGTTTTAATCTTGCAACTCATATAGCCACTTTATGTAGATTTAATTAGGCACCCTGAGGTTGCCCAAATACTTGCCCCATCTCCTTGGTAGAAAATACTAAAACAACCTGACATTCATTAGCTACTGAGAAGCTACATTGAGCCAAATTGTCTATCCAGCTTTATGTGGTGATTCTAGAAATAATTTTCACCATTTGTTTACAAAATGACTAAAAGAAACCTGTTTTATGTAAATTTGGGAACCCTGCTGAGGTTCCTGACAATTGATAAAATGAAATGGAGAGAAAATAACCAGTGCAAATAAAAAGCAATTTGCATGAATTCTGGTGAAATGGAAAGAAGCTAATGGATATGGCATTATAAGCAACTTGCCTTGTAAACTGTAGATTTCTCCAACGCTGTTCTGCCGGGTGATGTGATGCCAATATGCACTACGAGGAAGTGAGATCGACTTGGATAAAGTCATTGGTTCAGACAGACTGGTCTGGAGCTAAAAGCCAAAGCAAACATAAATGGAAGGTCACACATAAACATACTTGATAAATAATCTCAAAACTGTAAATTGAATCTATGTTGTCATGAACATACCATTTTCTAAACCACCACAGGTTTTACACTATTATTTAATAGTGTAAAATTGTGTTAATTGTGTTACAAGCATCAGCACTGTGAGTGCTCAGGAAAAAGCTGCAAAAGTATGTGTGGGTCCATAGTTTCATTAGCAGAGGTTAATATTAGGACATCAGAATATGTCCCTATTTATCTACAGCTATTCTTCTTGCTGCCAGGGTTTTGTTATTTTCTTCTTTAACTCTACGATAACGATGGATTAACATATGCCTGAATTCTAAAACCCCTCTGCAATCACATTGCCTTTTGGTCATTTAGCCTGCATATTGGATTGAATACCCAGAAAGATGCTAAGAGGGAATCTGAGCCAACCAGCAGAGAATTAGCAATGGAGAGTTATTAATCTCCTAATCCTCCTTTGAAAGGGAGGCATCTCATCACCAGTAGCAGGCTCCAGCTTCAAGAGCAGATTTTCTTGGTCTGGGGGACTTTATGTGACTGAAATTGGGAATTGCATGGGAAGTGTTCCTGTGACCAAGAGCTACAGCACAAAAACCTGACAGGAGGAATGTCAACTTTATTAAAGAGATCTCTATCTCCAACAAACTACTGATGTGAATGAAAGACAAGACAACACCACAGAGAAAAAAGAAAGATGAAGGATTGAGCATTCTGGCAATCTCTTTGGATATTCCTGTTATGCTTTCTGTGTCTAGAAGAAAAGAGAATGCACCTGCAAATATTTTGTATCTCTGGCTTTACAGAATATAAAATGTGATCAATAATTTTTGGGATCTAACAAATCACCATAACATTGTGAGCATAATTTTCTCAGATGATGTCTGAAAAGATCAATACTGAAGGATCAATTATGTCTGAATATTTAGAATGAAAAACCTCTTAGTTTCAGGGGAGGCACCAGGATGGCACTCTGAGAGGGTGTGCCTCGAAGCTTATTTGCAGAGAATCCAGCTACAGAGCAGAAGGTATTCAAGGTTTGGATCATTTACTGCAGGTTTAGTCATTAGTTCTTAAGGATTCTTCATTGAGAATCACAATGCCAAATTTTAAAAAAGCCCTTTTTAACTGTACAAACTCATATTATTCTGTAATTTAAATCTCTTCCTCAACCCAAAATAAATATATTTAGAGACAGTATCCACCCAAATCTAAAACTATTTAAATTTTGAGTATTAACACAAATGAATGCATGGAATATATTTTGCTTCAGAACAATCTGCTGTAATTACTTCCGTTGTTGTTTTCTTGTCAACTGTCATCAAAATAACTCCCAGTCTACAGCTAATATCTTTTTTGCTCATTTACAGCCAAGTATTACATTTCATTTGTCAGTGGTGCAGATCATCACTAGAAGCTATTTGATATGAAGTAAAGAGCTTGCAGAAGCATTCAGTTCATTAAAAGAAAAGTTTGAAAGCATTATCCAAGAATTCCAATTTTAGGGAGACTTGGGGGTTTAAAATTTATTGATACACAGAATTTTCTTTATTGTAGAGATCAGGACAGTAACAAACCCTCTATATTATTTTACCAAGTTTCTATAGCAAGGGTAACAAGGGTAATTTTGCCAAAGAAGAAAATTACATAAAATCATCTAACTTTAGTTTACCAATGATTTATGAATAATTTATTGACTCAAAGGTAAATTAAAGGCAAAATCTTTTCTTAGTATGCATTCTGAAATAAATAATTCCAGTAAACAGAACCACTTTGACTGCAGTTTATTATCTCAAAGCTAAATCCAGGGACTGAATGGAATATGTCGTTAAATGTATCATCATTCCTGATCTGAGGTGATTAACTCCTGTCTGATCTGACCAATTGCGATGCAGAAGAACTTTATTTGCACACATTAGAGATTTAGGAGAATAAAAAAAAATTGTTCTCATTATAAAATAAGAACTGCTTTAGTGCAGAAGACTGCACTGCAAGCATTCACAATACTTTGTTTCCTCAGATTCTCTAACTAAGGAACAACTTCTGATACCACCTTTTGGGTAAGAATTATCACCATATGCTAACTGCAATAGGACCAGATGAACCATATTTCTTTGGGGACTCCATAGAGAAAAAAATGCAATTTCTAGTTTATTACAATATCATCCTCAGAAAAAAAAACCAGCCTACTTTAAAATAAAATATCAATTTTGTTTTTCGTTTGCAACTTTAAAATAGAAACATAAACCTTTGGATTTGAAGACCTTATTATCTTGTATATCATATAAAGGACAATAATATTAATTTATCCATGAAGTTATTTTTACTGAATAGTAGACTACCATCAGCTATAATTTTTCTTTTAATCTGTTTTATCCACATAAAACTCACATTGTTGATCAAATATAATTGACAATGACAGAATGCTTACTTCTACAAACTGCTGATAGTAAAAATATTCCTCTGTTCAAAGAAAATCAAATAATATATTGACTCAAACCCATTTTCTCTGAAGAACATCTTATATGTTACACTGTGGGTGTTTCAGATAAAAAAACCTTGAAAACCAAAGTGAAGAAAACACATGAAAACATCTATATAATCAATTGCTCATATACTCCTAGATTGCTCTTTGCTATATTAATAATTACAAGCTAAACTAGTATTTAAAATACAGAGATCTACTCTTTCGGAATCCCTTATTCATAGCTGTAAATTAAATTCTGGCAGCTAATAAAGTTAAACTAGAAAAACAAAACAAACAAACAACTTGTAAATCAGGGAAGATTTATAAAACTGTCTAACTGTTAAAAAATTAGATGCTCAGGTTCAAGACCTCTGGTGTTCCAGACCAGTGAAAGAGAACACATTTATAAGTTCAGAGACTTTGCCCTCCATATCCTTCCCTTTTGTCTTTTTACTATGCCTCATTAAAAAACAACTGGCTTCTCCTCTACACTTTTTTGGAAGTAGCTAATGCAAATAGAGAACTTTTCACTGTGGAAAATCAAGTAAATCACCTTTAAATTTTCTTCTTTTCTCAAAGCAGGTAGACCATCCTGCACAGATTTATTACTGTCCCTAATTTAACAGAAATGTAATGGTTAAAAATATATTTAAAAATTATTTCACCTATCTCATTAAGCTTGTTTACCATGCAGAAAATTAAAACATCTCTGAGTCTGGGTTTCTTCTTACATAAGAGGCCAAAATTCAGCTGTTGTTTCCAACACTGACACATTTTTCTCAGGAGCTGGCAAAACAGGCTCGGATGCATTAGCATCAAATGTACAGAAAGGGCCCATCATGACAGCAAAGGTAGCAAAGACACAGGGAAGAAGTAAACATTTCTATCTGGGAGTGAAATTGAGGTGAATCTGCCCCTCTGCTTCACTCTGGTAAGATCCCAGCCAGAGTACTGTGTCCAGCTCTGGGGTCCTTAGCATAAAGACAGGAATTTGCAAGAGCACATCCAGAGGTGGGACTCAAAAATGATCAGAGGGTTGGAATGCCTCTCCTGTGAAGACAAACTGAGAGAACTGGGATTCAGACTGGAGATGTTCAGGGAGAAAGATGTTTCAGGGAGACCTTATTGCGACCTTTCGGTACTTTAGGGGCCTGTAAGAAAGGTGGGGCAGACTTTTTAGCAGGGCCTGTTGTAACAGGACAGGGAGTAAGAGTTTCAGATTAAAAGAGGGTAAATTTAAATTGGACATGAAGAAGGAATTTTTTGTGGTGGGGCTGGTAAAACACTGGCATTGGTTGTCCAGAGAGGTTTTGGATGCCTCATCCCTGAACACATTCAAGTCAGATTGGACTGGGCTCTGAGCAACTCGGTCTTGTTGAAGATGTTCCTTCTCATCGCAGGGGGGTTGGACAAGATGGCCATTAAAGGTCCCTTCCAACCCACAGCATTCACTGATTTCACTGAGCGTTGTTTTGCTGTGTTGCATCTGTGTTCTGGTCTTAATAGAGGAAAGTAAAAGCAATATACCAAATTAAAGATGCATCTAGAATGACTTGGCTACAAATATTTCTCAAATCTGATGAGACTTCACGAAATAAAACCCATAACTAATAACCTAGACTTTTTTTCCCAGTTTATGAGGTAGAAAGTGAGAACAGAATTAGAACTCAGGTGAAAAGTAGAAATGCACACATCAAAACCATATTAATTCAGGGAATTTTGTGGTGGGAATATAAAAACCCCAAATATCACTGAAGCATTTTTGTTACCTGACAGGAAACATTTTTGTTACCTACAGGAAAGTAGTTAGGCTTCATCCATTTCCCACAGAATCTGTCTGATAAAATACCTTTTATACAGTGAACGTTACATTTCTTTCCTGTATCTAAATCTAATATCCAAAGCCATAATATCCAAAATATTGAGCTCTATAAAGTTTTTGTTTTTCCAGTGACAACTTTATTATTCTTACAGGTCTATTTGATTAAATAGAAATTAAAAAAAAATAAAGATAGAAGTCTATTAATGTCACTGTAAGAAGTTTCCCATATTTTTCATTATTGTTCTTTTATGAAAGTCTTAAAGAGTAAATTTTATTTTAATTCCCATAGGCCATCTCCATTGACTTCAATAGATTTGTTACTCTGATACCAGTAATGAATACAATTCTAAAAATGAAGCCTGTTAACTGTATTAGGGTTCTGAGCTTTGATCTTTTTAGCATATTATTCTCTCTGTTTTATTTTTCTCATTAAAAAGTCAAAACACTGAAGGTGACAGAAAATACATTTGGCTTGAGGAGACAAACTGAGCAATTTATAGTTCATTCCATATTTTTTTTTTAGTCTACAATAAGGACAGTTTGCTTTTTACAGATATGCTCTGAAAATAGGTTAGTTTATTATGGATAAAACCCTCTGTCTCATTTCAAATTCTCATTAGTGCCTTTAAACAAATAGCAAGAGAACTAGGTCACAGAAGACTAACGAGAATTGTCGTCTAGAAATATGAATCGAATATCATTATTTAGATTTTTTTTTCTTTCTAACTCCAAAGAAAGTTACTTTGTGTGTTATGCATTGAAGAGAAAGAGGGCTTAAGAAATATATTTCACCTCACAAGTGTCAATTAGCTGACATAGACTCATTTCACTGGTATCCACAATAAAAAATTACTAGAGCTTAAGAATCACACAATCTGGTAGGCAGCATTAGCTCAGGTATCACCTGAGTTAGAGAACAAGAAGGAGAAATGTTTTCAGGTTTTTTTAAATGAGTTTTCTCATTTTCTTATCATGACCAAAAAAATGGTATCATGTTTGTCTTTTTTGCAAAAGCAGCAGCTGGTGTCCTGGATTCAACTTCTATACTATGACACACAGATCTATTTGACAGAAATCAGTTCTCATCCAGCACTGTAAAGCAGGCTGTTCCTTCATCAGCAAAGGTTTGCCCATGTTTCTTTTTAAATCAATTCTCCTGCTCCAAACAATTTTCCAATTTGTCATTTTGAATTCTGTCTCCATTGATCCACTGCCACATTGTTATAAATGTAAGATCTGGAGGTGTAATAACTAGACTGAGCCTTGATCCTTCTTCGAAAATACTTAATAAAACTGGATGCGGGATACAGTCCCATGAAATACCAGTGAGAAAATTCTTTCCTTTTTTTCTGTAGCCCTTTTTTCACAACCACTTAGCTTGCTTATAATACATTCATTTTTATATATGTTACTTGGACTGTGTTAATTACTTAAATATGTCTACTATTAATATAAACATTTATAGATATCAGCAAGCTATTTATTTGCCATGCACTGCTTTATACTTATTTTTACATTTTTATCCAGCTTGCTGTTCCTCATGGAATACATAATATTGGCAAACCTCCTACCAATATATGACCTTAAAAGTCTTCTGAAAAAACTTGTAGAAAAGCTACCTGTAAAAGTAATTTCAGCCTTTATAATATATTTCTAGCATTAGGGCTTTCAATAGTGATTCCAACCTTGCTTTTACCTTTTGGAGAGTATGGACCAAAAAAAAATTATGGACCAAAAAAACAAAGTAAAACTAGTAACACTGCTTTATGGTGACAGGGTGGATGATGATTATTCTTTGGTGGTGGAATAACATTGTGAATTAATAATAAAGCAAAGGTGGAAGAAAAGTATTCTGAAGGAAGATTCAAAGGGGCTGACTGTTTTTTTATATTTCTTGCCACACTATGAAAAGAGAACTGTTACGCTTTGCTTTTTTTCTGGTGGAAGTGTATTGGGCTTTTTTCTTTTATTTTTTCTTTCCTCTAAAAGAAGCTCATAATAGATCAGTGTTGCCAGACAGAAGGGATTAATGTTGGAGGAAAATTAGATACATTTTACAGCACGTTGGGATTATATTTGTCAAATGTCAGTAAGGTGTGTGTCTTCACCCATATTCCATCACAAAATTGTGGGGTTTTTCCTTTTGTGAAAGAAGTTTCCTGGAAACTAAAATAATTAGTGTGAGGGTAGAAGCTCAGATTCTTATATTTTTCAAAGTTTTGAGCCATTTTACTATACATAAGAAATACTTTATCCATTTTTCATTGCATTAAACCATTCACTAATAACATAGGAGATAATGCCAACATGGAAAGAGCTGAGACTATTTCAAGTCTGGCTATACTTCAGGTTTTAGTGGAAACAAACACAACTGAGTTAATTTTTTTTAAGAAATGCATGCATGTGTGTGTATATATATATATGTATATATACATATATATATACATATGCGTGATAAAGAATACAATATTGCACAGAAGTTATCTGCAGATATTGATTGTCCTTTCTGTTGCCATGAAATAGGAGCCAGCTATGTATCCTTGCAGCCCAGAATGCCAGCCACACCTGAGGCAGCAGGTTGAGGGAAGTGATTCTCCCTCTATTCTGCCTTGTGAGACCCCCACATGGAGCACTGCATCCAGCTCTAAGAGCCCCAGGACAAAAAAGACAGGGACCTGCTAGAGCAGGTCCAGAGGAGGCCATGAAGATAATCAGTGGGAAGGAGCACCTCTGCGGTGAAGACAGGCTGAGAGAGCTGGGGTTGTTCAGCCTGGAAAAGGGAAGGCTTCATCTCATCAATGTTTGTAAATACCTGATGGGAGAGTGCAAAAACAGAACCAGGCTCTCTACAGTGGTGCCCAGTGACAGGACCAGAGACAACATGCAGAAATCGAAACAGAGGAGATTCCCGCTGAACATCAGGAAACACCTTTGCTGTGAGGTTGAATAAGCACTGGCACAGATTGCCCAGGAAGGCTGTGAAGTCTCTCACATTGCAGATATTCAAAAGACACAAGGACATGGTCCTGGACAACCAGCTTCGATGGCACTACTTGAGCTAGGGGGGCTGGACAAGCGGTCCCTTCCATCCTCAACCAGTCTGTGATTGTCATTTCCAAAATTATAGAGAAGGTTTTACTGAACATGGAGAGTCACAGATCTGTCTCCTGAACAAGTAAGTCAGCTGAGGTGGAAAAGAACAAACTGAAATGCATCAGTTAGAGAGATCAAAGAAAGAGACCATCAACACAGACTTGTCCTTTTCACTTGGAGCAAATGTTTTCTGGGTAATTCAGCCTGAGAGTTATGGAGTTCCAGAAGCGGCTCTTTCATGAGGTTTGTCAAGCCAGAGCTAAAAATAGTGAGGCTTGCTATCAGTGCTGACATAGAAGTCCTTCCTCTGTCCTCATTCTCCTCTCTGTTTTTCACTCTCCTCGCTCTGCTGAGTACTCCTCTCTCTTACTAAGCTACTAGAGTCTGACCTCAACCTGAAATGCTCTGGCAAAGTCTTCAAAGTATGAGATTTTTTTCATGGGATTACTTGCCAAAAGATATGACATATCTTAGACAGATATTAGGGACACTTGAAGTCTCAGTGTTTTACTTGAGAGTACTGTAAGGACAGCCTTTCTGACCACATAGAAGTTTGCTTTAGAACTGGTATGGTAGAAGCCATGGTATGAAAAATGTCTCTTGGTGGAGAACAGAATAGAAAATCTTTCTCTAGCATGTAGCAAGGAAGGTGAAATAGGGATGAACACAGACTGCCCCCAGTTGGGAGAACCCCACTTGAATAAAGTTGGGCCTGAAAACTGGATTTCTAAAAAATGCTGTAATCTATATTCACTGTTCACTGCACAGTTATTTGGCTTCCATTACTTCTGATAAAGCAAATTACTTGGACCTCCTGAGATTTCTCAAGAAGTTTTTCTTCTATTGTCTAAAACAAATCAGTAGTTTCCAATTACACATATTTGTGGAAATCACATTTCTTTCAGCTTCTTTATTTTGGTATACAGAAATTACTGACCAGTGAACTTTAATAAAACAACAGGAAGACAATTTTCTGAATACTTTGTGAAACAGTAATCATCAATAACTTTTCATGAATATTCCTCATTAAACTTATCAGTGCATGACTCAGGTATTCAGTAACACAAATAGCCTGGGTGACCTCTACTTTCTGACATTTTCGGAAGTTAGTTTTATATGTCATCGAAAGACATTTCAATTAAAAACATGAAATAGCAAATCTAGAATACATTAAAATTACTACTATGTAGTAAAATCTTCTCAGATGACTCTTCAATATCTTCCAAAAACCACGATTCCTTCCTTTTAACTAGTTATTTTTTAGACATTTGAAATGCATCTTGAATCACACATACTAGGGCTAATTATATATATGCAATGTACATGAATGTAAATTATTAAGTTTTAGCTTTGAAACATACTGCATTTTTTTTTGGGAGGGGAGGGAGGTACATGCCTGTACATATGAACACACAAGTAAACATATTAATTTCGTAAATTTAAGAAAATCTATTCATTAATAATTAAATATTTACTTCCAGAGCTGCATGGCCTTTAATGAGTTTTTTACAGATCTTAAATCAACTGAGAAGCTGGTATATAAAAATAAAGGGCTATTCTTTTCCACTGTGTGTCCTCACACACAGGGATCACACCATGATCACGTATATAGATAGATACAGACAGAGATTTCTTGACATTGTTCTTTTAAAATTGAAATAAGAGATCATTAAAAAACAATGCATACACTTCTAAATAAAAATATACCATATACATTTGGAAGTATTTGGGGTTTTGTGGCCCAGAAACAACTTGTAGTGAGAGACATGATTCTCTGAATTGCAATTCAAATTTCTGCTTATAAAAGAAGCCCGTGAAATTTTTGCTTCCTTACTGATGTGTATTTACTAATATAGTAGAAGTAGCTTCAAATAAGGAATTCAGTTTGAAAAGGTGGGAGACAGAGAAGTGTTCATAGATTGCTTTATCTTTCCATATACTTGCATCAGCCCAATAAATCCTACCATTAGCAATCTTTCTTCACCTAATTTTGTTTTCAGACAAAAAACAGGTGGTTTTTTTTCTGCTGGCAAAAGTTGCTTGGCACAGTAGAAGTTGTGCATACATGACCACATGCCATATAGCTCAAGCTTTTTGAAATTCATAGTTGCTATTTAATGAAACAATCCTTTGCCTGTTTCAGCTTCACAAAACAAAGGAAATAGAATTATACCCGTTGCCATGGAAATCTGTAACTCCGTTGCTTTTTTTCCTTGTAAAACAAAATGTATGGAAAACTGAACACCAAAAAATATGTAACACATCACAGAAATGCCATAATTTTACAAAGGATTCTACAAAATCTCTCATGTAGTAGCAATTGCAACTTTTACTATTATATTCTACAAGGAAATGATTAAGAATAATGAAGAGAAGAACCTTTGCTGATTTATCAATGGATTTTGAATCACAAAGACTGTAGAGATGTGCATTCAACAGCCAGTCATACGAAACCATATGAATCTTGCCTGGCAGCTGTCTTTATGGAAATGGATTCTGACAGACTGAATATGTTATGAGACTAGCAGCTTTTACCCTGAGACAGTCATAAGAAACAGAGAAATAGATACTTCTGCCATAGCATGGAAAACCTTCATTAATTCCTTGCTGCTGAATGCTGCAGAACTGAAATATTTTTGAAAAACCTATTCCTGCAGTTGAGATGGAACAGCACTTCATTACATTTAATATCTTCATCACCAATGTGGGCAGTGGGACAGAATTGAGTCTTAGCAAACTTGGGGATGATATCAAGCAAGGGGGAATAGTCAAACACCCAGACAGGAGGGCTTCTATTCAGAGGGATTTCAGCAAAGCAGAGCGAAAGGCTGACAAGATTGTCATGAAGTTCAGCAATGACAGATGTCAATGCTGCAACTGGGCCAGGGCAACTGCACACAAGCACAGTCTGGGGACTGACTTGCTCAATAAAAACTTTGCCAAAAGAAACTAGCTGTGCTGGAGATAATGTGAATGATCAGTGTATCTATGCAGTGATAGAGGCTAATGACACACTGGACCACATTAGCAAAAGCAAGGCCAATACAACCAGAGAAGTCACATTTCCCCCTGTTTGGCAATTGAGAAACTACGTCTGGAAGTTTAGTTATGTTCACAAAGTCTTCAAGTCTGGGCCCAGGTACAAGAGGAATATCAAACTGGAGAGAGCCTGGCAAAGAACCTTTAAGAAGCAGAATATGATCAGTGACGCTGGATTAAATGTCTCATGCTTATTCACCATGAGAAAGGAAAGGCTAAAATAAATCTAAACCCATTTTTTTCTCTCTCTTCTGAAAAATATGTTTCAAAGAAGACTGTTACCAGAGATGTACAGTGAAAGGACAAGAGTCAACAGGTCACAGCCTGTGGCACGGGAAATTTGAGACAAACTTAAGGAAAAAATCCTTCACAGTGAGAGCAGCCAAGTGCTGGAATGAGTGCCCACAATCTGCATCATTGGGGGTATTCAAAACTTGACTGGATAAGACCCTGGGTAATGTTATCTAGTTTTGATGCTATGCCTGCTTTGAACAGGCAAGTAGGTGAGCTGACCACCCTTCCAATGCCAGTATTTTTGATCCTATATTCAGTGGGTTTGAAAACTTGAGAGCTAATGAGATGTGCTGTGCCATTGAGCCATACTGACATTTTGCTGACTGTAATAGCTGCTCATCTTTGTTTAGCACAGCTGCTGTGGTCAGTGAAATAATGTCAAACCAACAGCACAGGGTCTACAGTCTCTACTACTGCCTAACAATTCTCCTCAACTAGATTCCTGCACAGCCGATAAATAAAAACTGTCATCGTATAAGGCATCAGTAGCATAAGAACAACAACCCACAGCTGAGAGAAAAAAAGAACATAACCAATCTGTATTTGGATAGACTCTGATAAATACATATTAAAAGACTGCATGTACTTGCAGTACAGGAAAGTTTCTCTATATCAGATATGGCTTTTTTAGATGCTCGGTATCTCTTGTCTTCAGTGTAAACATAATCAGAGAGATTGTAAATAATTT
The DNA here is from genome assembly GCF_017590055.1 of Onychostruthus taczanowskii. Classification (NCBI taxonomy): domain Eukaryota; kingdom Metazoa; phylum Chordata; class Aves; order Passeriformes; family Passeridae; genus Onychostruthus; species Onychostruthus taczanowskii. Next base: position 1,525,209 of record NW_024498795.1, read on the forward strand.
TCATGTTAAAATCCTTGTCATCTTTATAAAAAGGAATAGAAGCAGAGAAAAAACCGCAAAATTAAGACATAGGGTGAACTTCATTTAATTTTTGTCCTACCAACAAGTACCTGATGAGGCAAAGCACAAAAAGCACAGGAGGGAATTACAAAGTAACTTTAGGGCTGTTACGAGAATTTTTGATCCCTTCTCAGATTATTACTTTCTATAATTCTCCTGTTCTCTGAAAAGCATGATGCCCCTCTGTAAATCATTGATAAAGAAGTTTTCTATTGATCAGAGACAAAGCCTTAACTATTCCCTTGAGTGATATAAAGAATTCCTAAACATAGTTACAGCAACAGAGGAAGACCTTGCTTGACAAGAGACACAAAATGATGATATAATTCAAAAGACTGATGAAAACCATGTGAAAAATACCTTTTTCAGGAGATAATTCTTCTGCGAATAAGCAACTGACTATGATTCAGGGTTTGTTTTGTTATTGTTTTGTTTTTGTGCTGTGCCTAGCATACAGCTGATTATTCTGTGACCTTGGGCAATTCATATACAGCTGAGTTTGGCCTTAATCTTTCTGTGCCTCATTTTACTCATTACTATTAATATTATAATAATACCTGTCTCTTGAGAGCACTGGATAACTTCATCAGCTATTATTTTTGCTAATAATAATAGAAGCATAGAAGCTCTATAGTTACTTCCTTTTATAAGAAACAGTTTTCTGAAAATAGCAGATATGAGATTAATACTAAATTAAGTCCCCTGGTGAGGTGGTTTGAGGATTATTTTTTAGTAATACTTAAGTCAACATAACCTGCTTCTCTGTTGAGAGAGTTCAATTACGTGAACCTACCAGCTCAGTTACACAAGTGTGCTTGTTTCAAGGCACACAATACAAAAGAAAACTTCCCTTCCATATTAAATGCTTCTCTGAGGTTAGTTAAGGAGAGGGCTGGGCTTCAGTCAGACATGCAACAACCACCATATAATTACAACAGCCATTCTAATTTATAGCTCATATCACCCACAGCTTTAGCAAGCAAAACTGCTAAACAAATCATCAATTTTGATTAGAAAAAAGTTCTTTGGCTCTTCATTTCCTGAATTTCTGGAAACAAATATGAATTTTAGCCTGACAGTGCCTTTCCAACTACTTTGTTATCTTTGTAAATATGCAGTATTTTGCAAAGCACAAGAAAAGTGAAAAAAAAATTACAAATTTGCTCATGTCTCTAACCTTCAAATCCTTTTATATTGAAATGCAACTTCATAAAGTTGAAATAAATGACATCTGACTTTTAAGAAATAGCTCTTTAACAAGAGTCCAGAAATGTAGATAGGTGGCTACAGGGATTTTCAAAGTGCTTACATGCTAAATTCTCAGGACAGTTGGCATCTTTGGATACCTTACCATGAAAACATCTTTGCCCTGTTGCATTCAAACAAGCTAACCAGACTGTGGTGACCTAAATAGAAATGTTCACAGTGCAGCCCAGCTGCATGCAAACATGTAACTGAGGTGAACAGAACAGGAAAACAGTGTTCCCAGGCTTCATGTATGCAGCTTCAGGATGGATTCATAGGATGGAGCGGGCTCCATACAGATGAAAAATTGTACCATCTCACTTGTGAGACACCTTTGTGAAGCTTTTCATGCAAACTTTGGCCGAGCTCATAGTTTATATTAGCAGGAAGGCAGATTTAAATCTGAGTCTTAGGTAGTATGATGGACAAATAATTAAAAGAACATGGTAACAAAATATTGCAGAAATTTTTAACGAGAAAAGAATGAGAGTAATTTCTTGGTAAGGATACTCATCCGTGTGTTAAGGTACTTGGGGTTTAGTCCACAGGAGAGATTTAAAATACCTTTTTGCATTCAAGATCATCCAGTCCTATGGCTATGCATAAGAGAAATTTCAAAATTGTGTCAGACAAAGGAAGAATTTAATTTTTCCCATCATACTCTGAATGAAAACCCTCATGATTACTACCATCTCAAAAACATTCAAAACTCCAGGGCAAGTTTAGTTTCCAAATGGCAAAACAGATTTAAATTACATCACCAGCTACCAAAATATTTGACAGACTCTTATGTAAGGATTTCCCAGCTCTGCTCTTACACCTACCCACACCACTTACCTACACACCCCACAAACCTTTATGTTGTCTGCAGTGTTTGTGACATGAGGAACAGCTCTGTCCCACCCCCATCACTTTGTAGGAGCAGCTGCACAAACCCTTCGTTGCCATAGTAAAGACTTTCCCTATTCTGTAATTTCATTCAGGCATACAGCAAAGATTCAGGAATGCCAACCACATAGAGTTCTTGGAGAATCTGGACTTTACAACTCATCTTTACATCTCTTGCTGACTTGTGGCAAAGTGCCACATAGGGGCACAATGAAACCCTGCAGTTCACAGAGGAAGAGGGGTAAAAAAGGTCTTGACTCGGTAAGGAAAGGATAAATGGGTGACTAGTGGCTGTGGAAGTTTGAATTTCTTAGTGGGATGAGGTATTTTCTTTTAGAAAGTGAATGACACCTTCTGCATAGCTTTTGAACGCTGCTGCAGTATTTGGATATGACTACTAGTCCCTGAAAAAATGCCAATGAAATAAGTCTACATTCAAGACAATGTTTTCTTTAAAATCAGAAAATAAAAGTGGTCCAGTTGAAAGGATCGTTAACTGTCACGCAGCCTGAATATCCACAAATCTCCTGCTTTCTTATGAAGTGGTGAATGTTGAAAATAGACTTCAATGTAAGTTTTGGGATTACTTCATCTGAGTACACACAGTTTTCTGAGCCTGAAAGCTAACAAAGAGTCTGGAAAAATTCTAAAAAAAATTCTCATAGAAATCAGAGTAAAGAAAAATGTCATTATATACTTAATGAACCAAGAATCCTATGGAAAATTACCGCTACCTGTGGGAATTCAGTTTAGAAAACTAAAACCAAAAAGTACACAGATTCTGACTTATGAGAAAAAAAAAAAACCAAAAACAAATTCAAAATTCTTGATGTTGTTAATCTTGGCAAAATTTATAGATAGTCTCAGACAGACTGACCACTGGAGTGTTCCACTGTGGAACACTGGAGTTTCCGCTGTGTTAGGGGGGGCTTAGACTGGACACTACGGAGCATTTCTTTTCTGGGATGATGGTCAACAATGGAAGAAGCTTCCTAGAGAGGGAGTCAATGCCTCAAGATGGTCAATCTTTAACAGGCATTTGGATAATGTGTTCAAAATTCTGCTTTAACTTTTGGTCAGCCCTGAGGTGATCAGGACTATGTGACCATTGCAGATCCTTTCTAATAGAAATATATTACCCTATCCTATCCTATCCTATCCTAGTACAGAAATAAGCTTCACAGCACCCATGAAAACCAAGTAAGCAACTGACCAGCTCTGTATTGCAATAAAGCAGCCAGGTTTTTACAGGGTTATAAAATTTCTAGGCACACACTATAGAGCCACACCATACATAGTTTCAGACGGGAACAATATTCAGCTAAGTATGCATGAATAGCTGACCTGAGGCTATGTTTTAACTTGCATAAAGTACATGAGGTCATGAATCATCATATGCATTCAGAATCTCAGTACTTGAGCTTACACATAAATTGGCAAGAGAAGAAAACATACTAAGAGACCAATGTGTCATGACATGGGATAATCTTTGGATGAACTGTAGAATTTTCTTCTCCTGTTTCTCCTACATGATTTGAATCAATTAGACACACTTAGGCAGAATTACAACATAAAAGATTTTTGTGATATTAATTATAGTGGTGAAATTAAGCCCCAAAGATATAGAAAATGTATTTTGCTAAATATTCCATATACTGATTGGGTCAGCAGCAGCCACTAGTATCTCTCTGAAATTCCCCTACTTCACAGCTTGAAATAGTAGGTGATAGGCACACCATTGCAAAAAGACACCAATAAAAACTGTAAACCAGTCAAAGCTCTGAAGATGCAGTGGCAAAAGTAGAATACTTCAAATTGAAACCATCATGTTAAAATCTAGAATATTTGATGTGTTTGTTGATATTTGATCCTGCAATGTTTGATGAATATGCATTTAGCTTGTGACTAGATTTGAAACACATAAAGATAGTACAGACTTACAGAACAAAGAAAAATTAAAGGTTCACTAATTAACTCATGCTGTTATTTCTTCAGCCTCACAGGTTTCATTTTCCCTCTTTCTAAGACAATTTACATTAAAACTCTATTTAAATTTTTATTAATACTCTGACAATACTGTAATATATATTTATCAGACCAGTCTTGTGAAATACCTTCCTCATCCTGTTCCTTATAAGAAAAATACAATTACCCTCAGTCTTATTTCTTAACTACCTTCCTCTTCAACATCTTCTTAAGCCCAGTTTCATTGCCTGATATTTGTCTCCTTTGGTAGATTCATTATTTCCCTGCTAATAACATATTTTAAAGCAATAATACATAAACTCATTGATATGATCTTTTTTTTTTTAAATAACAGAAATCTATCATGACGACTCTTTCACTTATATTGAATTTTAAAGACAAGACTTGTAAATAATGAGAAAAGAAATATACCGATGCAGTGTTTCATAAGGATGTTTATCTTCTGGGAGATGTTAAAAAGATCACAATCTAAAATGGATTTTAGCTCTGCTGTCTAAAGTAAAATAAATGTTATAGGAAACTTCCAAAGATAATAAGCTATGAAATTTGGGCCATTATAATTTATTCCTGCATTTACACTTCAGTCTTACTGATGTTTGATTAAGTTCAGCTGGCTAACATCAACTTTAGTGCTATCTTATTTAGGCTTATTGTTTTACATATTGTAAATTTTTATTCTTTTGAGAATACAAAATAAGTTTTTACTGGCAGCTCTTGAAAGAAGTAATTTGTAGAGTTACAAAGGTATAAGTATTTCCTCAGAATTCCTCCCTCATATGTGTAGTCCTAACATAGGAAATCTATAGCTCTTAACCTCCCATTTTCTACCCTTCAACAACAGTGAGGGCAGAAGCTATATTAGAAGTGTTTTCATTGGAAGTTAAATGGCAGAAGATCAAAGCTGGCATTAGAAAGGAAAACCAGAGATTAAAATTCCAATGCCATATTGTCATCCTGGTGTAGAGGTTAGACAGACAAGTGCTGCTGAGAACAACTGTTCATATGCTCATGTGTAAAAACCATCCGAATACCAATTCTTTAAAAAAAGATCACCAAACCCAGCATCATCTCCAGATGGCAAAGAGATGGACACTCAGCCTTCTTTTAGATGAAGCATTTAGGGAGGATGATTTATTCTCTTTTTTTTTCTCTCCTCAAGACAGGACAACTGAGAAGATCCAATGGTTTGCTGCTGCCTCTGTAAGCCAATTTGGTAAACCTGCTTCTTTTAGGTAGGTATTTTTGGGGTTTTTTGGCTTTTTTGCCAAACTAGCAAACTGAATTGACTCAGTCAGATAAGCACCTAGGTTAAGAGAAAGGAAGTGGAAGGAACTTGCAGTCCAGTCTGGGGCTGGGGAGGGGTGATGGAGCTGGCTGTTAGACACCCAGACGTGCTTCTGCCATGTTCAACATCAGACTACAGCCAGTGGGGGGACACAGGTCATTCCTGAGGATAACACTTTTGTTTGCACAGTAATTTCAAAACCAACAATCCAAACAGACTTCTAAATGCTACAGAGAAAAAAAACCCCAAAACAAACAAGGGGTCAGAGAGCGGGAGGGACAGAGGAAAAAACCAGGAGGTTTGTTCAGGTGATAAAAAGAAAGTTACTGACACTGTCATGTGGATACACAACAGCACAAAATAAAAGCATGTAAACAGAAAGACTGTCATTGTTCTTTTTAATTTATCTTCGAACTAAAATCACTAAAAATCACTGCAATATTGCCCTCTCTCCCACAATAAAATGACAAAACAGAATTATCATCTCTATTACAGTGATCCATTGAAAAATCAAAGATTGAAAAAAATTAATATAGAGGTAACAATTTCCCTGAAAATAATTTCAATTTAAGTACTAGCATTGGCCCAAATTTTTTATTGTCCCAAACAAAGCAAGCATAAAGCACTATCACTCTGCCAATGCAACACTTCAAATTCAATCAAGAAAACCACCTGAGCTAAATTAGATCAATGTCCACTTTGCTGAATTTTTTGAATAAAATCCAGTCTGCTTTGATCTCAGTAAAACCAATAACCAGCTCAAATCCACAGACATGCCAGTGACTACTGATCTCATATTTCAGGCCTTTCTTCCAGTGTTATAATCCAAAAGGAAAATGGGCAGAAGATGAAAGTGTGCACATTACTGCCTGCTTAAACTGACTTGGCTTCTCCTGCTAGAGGTGACAAAGAGGCAGATTTGGTACTGTACAAGCTGACACAGAACATTTTTGCTTCCAGCCCATGCACTTTCAAAGGTAATGGGAAGAATTACTTTCCTTCTCATGTCTCTCTCTTATTAACAGTTTATCCAGCATGTTGCTTGGCCTGAGCAAAAGATTTTTTAGCATAAAAATGAATTTATTGTTTAGCATTCTGAAAGAGAATTTTTAGATGGAGGGACTTCCATAAATAGTGTAAACATGTCCTGTGGCTCAGGCAGAGGCCATACCTGCAATTGCCCAAAGGCAATACCTTTATTCTTTTGCCATAATTTGCTTCTGGGTTGTTTTTTTTTTTTTTGTGTGTGTATTTTGTACTTCGTAGCTTTTTTTTTTTTCCATTTTTGTATTTTCATGGTCATGTACTTTGTATATTTACTGTGAAAGGTAATCATGATCTATACAGTTTATCAAGGTTGCTCTGGTAAAAAAAATCACTTTAATTTCTTTTATAATCTGTATTCATTTGTTTATACTAGATTGTACTACTTTTTTATACTAGATATTATAATCTGGTAAAAATTAAATGAAACTTCAGTGTATTCATTACTTAAACCTATTAACATTTAGAACATAAATATTCACAGGAGTCCTTTTTAATAAATGACTTCTAATGACTGGAAGGAAGAAGTAATGATTACTGTTGCATAGCTTTTCTTTTTCTGATCTGTACAATAATGCATATAGCATTCACCTTTACTTTTAAAAATGATCTCATATATATATATATGTTTATATATGAGATTTAATTCAACACTGTTAAACTTGAGCTGTTCATTACAGAAAGGGCCAGGAAAGAGCAAAATTCCCCAAGTGTAGTTCTATAGATAAAAAGACCTACTGTCAAGCTTTGGGAAGATCCACTAAATCCATGATTTAAAATATTCTTTTTCTTGTATTAAAATTTCAGATCTTATGGAAAAAATACACATAGGTGTTTGGTAAAATTTTTATAATTAGATACAATAACACTTGATAAATGGAATGTAACATGTACTTAGTCTATTTGATATTTTAGATTTTGTTTCTAACACGAATAAAATTCAGATGTTGCAGATGTTTAAATGTTCAGCACCCTACCAGTCAGAAGCAGCAGAGTTTCCAGATCCAAACTAACATTAGTTTATTAGCTGAAGCATAAAATCAACAGGTTTTTCAGCCTCTTTTACACAGCAGCCTTTGTGAGCCTCTCCTGATCTCCCTGTGCAGATCACAGTGCAGCCTTGTTCAGGAGACAAGTACATCACACGCGGTGTGGCTGATGAGTCATTTCTGTTTCTCAGCCTGCTCTCACTCAGAGTTTGATATTACGTACCATATGGCCACAGCCTTCATAAATATGGTTTCAAGGAAGTCATCTGATGGCAGAATGGAAATGGCTTTGTAAAGCAGCAAATCTGCTAATTGATGGGTGGAAGAGCTGAAAGTGATGGTTCTGTAAAAGGAAAATCTTGTATGATCCTGGTCTAAGCATTTATCACGGCAGCATGAAAATGTTCTAATTTCTGTTACTGGTGTAGACACTTTAACGGCAAACACATTATAAAAAAATGATGCATTTTTCATTTTTTCCCATTATTTAATCATTTTCTGTCCACAAGAATGAAGTAGTTTTTTGCCAGCAGACCTACTTTTTCACATTGCCTTCCATTTATTCTACCTTGTGTTGGACTTTCCAGCAGTTGCTTCTTATTAATTTTGATTGTAAACTCTTCCTGCATTTCCTGGCCAAAGTTTGTGCACCTCTACTATTATGCAAAGGCTCCTGCTTTGTCAAATTTTATGGAAAAATCAATCTTCTTTTTTCATAAAGCACCAAAACCAGGCCTTTTTTATGGCTTCCCAGTTCAGGTTTTCCTAACAGACATTCAAAGTCTGAGAGGAACATTCAACACAGCAGACTTTTGACATGGAAATCTAAGTATTTTTCCAGTTAATTTTTTGGTGAATAAGGAAAATTGTGTCTCTGCTCATGGGGGAAGTTGGAACTAGATGACCTTTAAGGTCCACTTCCATCCCTTAACATTCTCTGACTGATTCTCTGACTTCTCCGAGGAGTAATTAAGAAAAGTTGAACACTGGGGGTCTTAGGTTGGTCCTTACAAGAGCCTTTGTCTCAGCAGAGTGAGAAAGGTATTTTGACACTGGTGGAATGTGGGGGATAGATCCATATAAGTCATGTTTGCCTGACTGGAGGCACGTACAGTGTGGATGAGGAAAAGAAGGAAATGCCACAATTAATCTGAAATCTCTGTCTAGGGAAGAAAATATGCAGAGAGTCATGGTCATCTCAGAAGAAAAGCATGCAGACTAAGTTCCCTGGCCTAAAAGTCAGCTTTCCAGAACAACCATTAAAGACCATTTCTACTTCTAAGGAAATTGGGAAAGCTTTTTTCTTGCTGCCTTAAAACAACTCCAAATTTTTCCACAGTAGTCACTTAAACACAACTTGTCCAAACTGTAAATTTTGAACACAAAACAATAAAATAGCTCTATTTGAACTCAACTGCATTGCTACTTATAATGTAGAAATTATAATTTCTTTCAGGGGTTAAGAAAAAACAAAACATGTCTGCTGTCACCTAGAAGTGTTTATACTGAGTTTTTTTCCATCTGTGAGGCCATGAGGAGCAATTAAAACTCATTCATCAGTAGTCAACACAACAGCTAAAGGTTTAATCTTTGAGTAACAGAGCCCCAATTTCAGAGAAGGTGACCAAGGATCTCTTGTCTAATGGTATCCCCTGTTCCAAAAAATCACCTACAAAAGGTACAGAACACACCAAGGATCCCCGACCATGAAAGTACATGAATCTGGAATTCTATTTTGTCTTAGCCACACAGCTGATACTATCATTACAGCTGAATTCAACGACTTTGGTTTATTACCAATTTTTATAAGTTTAAAGACTTTTGGTAGAAGGACCTTACCCTTGCCTTCTGCTCCATTTCCATCATTAATCTTTCATGCTGCTCAGCTATTGCCAGTGTTGCAGAATGGACCTTCTGATATATCATTTCTCCTTCTCGTGTTTGAAAGGTGAACAGCCCTTCTCCTGTGTCACACATCCTGCAGGGAGATTTAAGCAGAACGGGAAGAAAAAAAAATGAGTATTGTGTAATTTTTATCTAACTATTATAAAAAGTGCATACCTCACAGCAGCAAATGCCAATTATAGAGATATAGTTAAACTCTGAAATTCCAAACACCAAACATCTGAAGTTATTTTTAACATCGGAGAAAAAGATATTCCAAGAGATGGGCAGAACTTCATTAGCATATTTTTTAAATTCAGTTTTAATCATCATCTGGATAGTGAAAAAGAAGCTTTAGCATGGAATAAAAACTTGAGGTATTAGAGTCAGTTTTTTCTGTCATTTTTTCTAAATGTCTGCACCAGTAAGTGGGACCTAAATTTAATTATCTTAACCAATTGATGCCAGAAATACATAGTACATAGTGACTTTCAAAAGCCGAAATTTTAAGAGAACACTGACCAACAAAAAATGCCATTATGGTTAATCACTACAAAGATGATGTATTGAAAGACAGCATTAAAAGGGTTAAATTATTACTACCTCTGTCAGTATATTTATGTGAGGCAGCATTCAAAGTTATCCTGGTAATCACAAAAGCCATTCAGTCCATTTGAGAATAGGAACAGTTGTAAAAGAAGATTAAATACTGAAAAAACCTCTCCATAAATAAAATTTACTTTCTTCTTTTGAGGGAGCAACTGCTGTTTTCCTTATCTGTGATATCAGGGCAGCATTATTCAGAGAAAGAAGAGTGGTGCACAGTAAATACAATGACAAAAAGGTCTGGGAAATACAGGAAATAGGAATAGGAAATAATGTTAGATTGCTGTGTGACCATTACTTGGAGGATGTACATGCTGTTAACCTGTGGTGCAATTCAATGTATTTATGGTAGTAGTTCCATTATATTATCAGTATCTGATTTACATATTTTTTATAGACTACTTGCAGCGTCAGAAATTGAATTTAAAAAATCCTTTTTATTTGGTCTGATACCTCCTGTAAAGATTTTCAGTTATCTGCAACAGAAAAATGTTGACTTGAGTCATTGATGCATAACATGCAGCAACAATAGAGAGATTTTGATTTGCCTTAAAACATCAGATTCCTTTATTGTTTTGGATGTTTACATTATTTTTAAGGAAACCAAATTTTGTTAATATCCCAGCACCTTCAGCATGGTCCCAGAAAGCCCAAAACTTACTGAATTTAAAAAAAAAATTAGAAAAACACGTCCCACATAGTTCAACATTCAAACGGGTTTTTAAATATTATCTTTAGAATTTGCATCCCATGTTCTGTATGATTATTCATGTATTAAATTTTACCAAAAAATTTTCCATCAAATGAACACACAGATCTATATTATTGTAATTAAATAATAATTTAAATATATGTCCTACTATATTACATGCACACACACAATTATACTGCAGCCTTTTGAAAAGACAGTACTTTTTTTCATGAGAGTTATCTTTTTGTCAAATTAGGATATGGCTCCCTAAACAATTTCATTTAAAAAATTGTCTGAATAGGGCTGTTGTGCTATATAAGGGACTGGTGAGAATTCAGCAGTTGCTTCTGCTTTCAAGGTTGACCAGTGAAAAAAAAAACCTTATTAACACTTACAAAATCTTTTCCTGTTCACTGGAGGAGACATGCTACTGTGAGCCTTGTAGAAAGAATTTATGCATGTCTGTGTTTGGGAAGAACAGAAAGTATCAGAGGCAGAAACAGTAAACAGAGGTGTTTCTGGAAAATACTTGGTGAAAATACTTTCTAATGATCAACTGAGGTATTGAAAACAAAATTCATCATCTTAAGAATACATGATTAACAATATTATCCATAATTCTGGAATAATACCAATTTTCTTCATTGAAAAACAGAAATAAAATCCATTTTTATAGATAGATATTATTTAATTGATGTTAATGGGATGTGCTAATTAAGAGATTTTAAAAAGAGCTTTTTGTATTAAATTCCAGTGGAGATCAAGATCCCTGTTGTAAACATTTAAGACATATTATATCCTTAGACAGAGTCCTCCAAAGAGCTTCTGGTGGAAATAAAATGTCCCCAGAGTTTTGTGACATTATGGCAACAGTCTTTCAGGTCCCTCAGGGCATCATATAGCCAGTACTCTGCTTTTGTGTAAAAAGATCTTAATAAAATTCAAACAGCGTGAAATGGAAAGTCTGGAAAAAAGGATGGGGTTTCAGAAACTGAAGGAAAATATGATCTTTTTGTTGGTTTCAGAGGCTGAAAAATCCTTCAGCGATAAAAACAAGGAATTGAGGAAAAAACAGGCAATGGGGCATAATTAACATTGTTGGACTTAGCTGCCTGTTTTCACCACACAAACCCGAACCATCCCCACTGCCTGCCAGAGCAGTCTGTCCCTGGCTGGAGGAACCGGTGTGGGCTGTGGCACTGCCACGGCCCCTCACCCCCTGCACAGGACACTGTCCTGCCTCCAAGCCTCAGCTGTGGTACACATGTCACACCAGGGTTGGAAAGCCATTGCCACCAGCCTCCCCATAAGGGCTTCCCTGGCTAATGATGGATGGTGTGCATACAGCTGCTCAAAACTGGAGGAGAAGGAGAATTGTGGGCATCATTTTTTAAAGTGCTGAATTCCCCTATCTTGACTTAAAGTTTAACAGGACTTAATGCCCCAAAGAATTAAGTAGTTGGCACATCTGAAGAAAGTGAAAGCAGCAAAAATGGTTAGCATAAAACTTTCTTTCTTCCATTTAAACTTCTTATGAATAATCTGTCTCCAAAGGAGATGAATCCCTTTGCCCCAGTAAGGTTTTCCTCTTTGTCTCTTCAGAGCATTGTTCCATTACTCTGAAGTAAAGTGAAAATCTGAGTTTAAACCTTCTAGTTTAGTCTAGTCCCATCTATTATTCTATTCTATTCTATTCTATTCTATTCTATTCTATTCTATTCTAGTTATAAACCAAGATGAGTAGCCTCATTAGGGTCAGGTTCAGTCTTTCTGGAACAAGGAAACATAGACCAAAATAGAGGCGCTCCTAAGAATGATGAAGATGGGGACAGGGAAAGGGTGCTCTCCAAAGCTTAAGGGTTTTGCCATAAAAGCAAAATCTTTACATATCTGGCCAACAGGAAGAGACAAGCCCATGAGCTGAAACAAAACTTGTCTTGTTCTATTTATAGTCCAAACAAAGTCAGTAGGACAAGAAGCTGTTATCTCTATAGCCCTTCTAGATGTCAGATAACTGTCCCTATAAAGCTCCAACTTAGGAGGTTTAGCCTTGCTAATGTCTTGCTAATTTCTCTATGTTCAAAGCATACATGGTTGATCAGTTGCCAATTCAATAACATTTTCATAACTATTACATGCCCTAAAATCACTTTCGAGAAAAGGCAGCACAAAAGTTGGGGCCTCTTTTTTCCTGGTACCGTTGCAGTTAAGCAATGCAGTCCTATCAACTCGGTATGACCTTCACTGTCAGAAAAATGTCGCTGATTTTGTATACTTCAATTTTTTTATGAGATACTTGCAGTCTGTGGGTGCTTGAAAAATGCCGATCTATTTCTGTGTTTTTCAACTTTGAAACAGAGATGTCATTAACCTATGCTTTCAGATATTTAAAGATTCAATGCATTAAAATGTATGAAGTGCTTTTATTGAAATAGGAAAGTGCATTTTTTTTCATGCATTATTACAGAATGATATAACTGGACAGACAGTGACACCACTAGATACACAGTTCTGCAAATAGTTGCAATTTTAAAAATTCTTTAAACACTGCAGCAGCTTTTCACAGCTATCACCATTAGCAGATGTGGCTCAAGAACCAGGAGAGAGAATAGAGAGGAATGTGGGAGCTCAGCTTTTGGCCTAGGACAAACTAGATTCAGTGATCAGCAGTGAAAGTTCTTGCTTTCATTGAAGGTAGAATTTCTGTTCAAGTTTAAGAGATTTTCCCACCACTATTGCCAGACATTTTTCAACATGTTCCAAATTCATACAATGGTTCCCCACTGCCTTTGCTTTGCTCACTATGTAATTTCTGCCTTTTAGATAAGATTCAATACTGTATATTGACCATGTAGAATTCCCTTCAAAAAGAAAACTTCATTGACTTGACCACCATTTATAAAAAGTACTTTTTCCCAGATAGAAGTTCATGCTGTCATGTCACCAGTGAAATATCTTAGAAGTTTAATAGTGCAGTATTCAGCAAGTGCATGAGAAGACAAGAATTTGACATTTCAGCTTCACTATTTCCATTAGAGGCAAAATCTATTTTCACAAAAATGAAGGTTGAATGAAAACTGAAATGCCCAGAAAAATTATTCCCTTGTTTTAAAATAAAAGATAACTTACATTTGTAAGTAGAAAAAACTTTAGCTCTTCATGTATCTTCATTTAATTTTTAAGGAGTTTTAATGATTTCTTTTTATCAACAAATAATTTAGGATTAAATAAATAATGGCAGATTTTTATACCCAAAAGCATATCAAATTACATACAAATAACTAAAAAGAGGTAATCATCCTCAAATAGAAACTGAAAATACTTCATAAAAAAGTTTACTATTAACTAATTGCTACTAATAACTATAAATATTAATAACTAATAGGTAAAAAATAACTATCTTACTTTAGCATTTCCAGTTCTTGAAATAGAAATAGACTTTAAATTCTTAAATGAGAACAGATCGTGAGCACGCAATATCCAGTAACCAGTACCAAACTGTATGTAATTGTTGTTGCGCACTCCACAGCTAGAGTTTGAAAAATGGTTTCATTAGAAGTGTGGAGCTGTTTACTCAGACATACTTCAAGGCCCAAAAATTAAGTTAATAAAATCACAGAATCACAGAATTCTTAGAATTGGAAGGGACCTCTGGAAATCATCTCGACCAATTCACCCTTCCAAGGCAGGGTCACCAAGAGTGGGTAACACAGGAATTTGTCCTGGTGAGTTTTGAATGTCTCCAGAGAGAGAAACTCCATAACCTCCCTGGGCAGCTGGTTCCAGTTCTCTGCCATCCTCAATGTGAAGAAGTTCTTCTTCATGCTGAGGTGAAACTTCCTGTGTTTCACTTTATGACCATTTTCTCCTTGTCCTGTCACTGGGCACCACTGAAAAGAGTCTGGCACCATCCTCTTGGCACCTGCCTTAGAGATGTTTATATGTATTGATGAGAATGCCTCTCATTATTTTCTTCTCCAGACTAAGCAGGCCCAGCTCCTACAGTCTCTCCTCATAAGAGAAATGCTCTAGACCCCAGATCATCTCTGTGGCCTCTGCTGGACCGTCTCCAGTAGCTCCTTGTCTTTCTTGTACTGAGGAGCCCAGAACTGGACACAGCACTTCAGATGTGACCTGACTAGGACTGAGCAGGGCGGAGGATCACCTCCCTTAGCCTGCTGGCCACGCTCTTCCCAATGCACCCCAGGGTTCCACTGGCCCTCCTGACCCCAAGGGCACTGCTGGCTCGTGGCCAGCTTGTCACTCAGCAGGACTCCCAGGTCCTTCTCTGCAGAGCTGCTCTCCAGCAGATCAGCCCCCAGCCTGCACAGGTACTTGGGGTTATTCCTCCCCAGGTGCAGGACCCTGCACTTGCCCTTGTTGAACCTCATTTGGTTTCTCTCCACCCAGCTCTCCAGCCCATCAAGGTCCCACTTCATGGCAGCAGAGCCTCCAGCTGTATCTGCCACTCCCCAGTTTTGTATCAATATCATCAAACTTGCTGAGGGTACATTCTCCATTTGTCCAGGTCATTGATAAACAAGCTGAATTAGGCCAGACCCAGAATTGATCCCTGTGCAATGCCAGTGACTGCAGGCCTCCAGCTGGTTTCTACTCCTCTGATCGTGACCTCTGAGCTCTGCTTTGATCCACCTCACAAGTGCTTAGCTAGGTAATGCTCATTTCCAGCATGCCAAAGAAGCTAGTCAGATGGCACATATGGGACCAGGCCTGTTACTTCTAAGAAGAGTAATAAATAAAAGTCAGCCTTTCTTTAAAGCCTTGAAGATGTGGCTGTCAGTCATGAAAAAGAACTAATTGGTATGCACTATCTAACTCTGAACTGAGACACTTATTTCTGGTGTTGCTACAGCTTTGATTTTTTAAAAAATCAAAGTGGTGGAAACTAGCAATTTTTCCTCCAATTTAATTAGATTATCAGTAGAGACACACAAACACTATCTCTCTTGTGGATATCTAACTTTTGTTCTTTTCTTGTTTGTTGTTATCTTAACTTGAGCTAAGCCATTTTGACAGAAATCCTATTTCTTCTTTGTGTGCAAGGACGATACACACAGCATACACTAAAGACAGGCCAGCTAAGCAGCAGACCTCACTACAAAATGAATGCAAAGCTTCCCTGAGGGTCCAGATTCTTTGCTCATTCCAGCCTTCAACACATGCTAGCTTGCCTCCTGCCAAAGTCGGTCTTTTCTGAGAAAACAAAACAAAACAAAAAGTAATGAAAGCAAAGAAACTCTTTGTGGCAAGAGCATATTAGATACAAAGCTCCCTTTATGCCTAGGAATGCTTATCAAGACAACTGAAAAATAAACTACGCATGTTTTTTATGAAATTGTAAGTCAAATTCTATGTTGAAAGGATAGAAAAACAAAAGCAGAAAAAAGGAAATCCTTATAAATATTTCTAACTTACTATCAAACAGGCAAAAATTGGATACTTTGCAGGGGGAATCTATAAGGAAAAAAGGTATCTTCATAAACAGGGTATGTATGGGACCTAGGAAAGTTCTATGGGTGAAGCAGAGAGAAGACAATTAATAGAAAATGTGCATAAAGTGTAAATGATTCAGGTATGCAACTTTGGCATCAGACATGGTCAGAAATACCCAAGGTTGGGAAAGGTTGGTGAAAACAGAGAAATAGTCCTGTGAAAAATCTGTGTTTGGGAAAAGATCACCAAGGTGAAGCACAGAAATGGTGCAAAGTGCAACATCCAGAAGGAGTAAACAGAGAATCTGAGTGTGTTCTGTTACACATTCCCTACGGGAATGAAGAGTTAAACTGCCATGCCTTGCTGTCAGCATTTTAGAGTTTTATGTGGAGTGTCAAAAGGATAACCTGAAAATTTTATGATCTGAGAAGCAAATCATGAAAATGTTCTGATATATGAAGTGTCTGCCTGGCCCCCTTAATCATGGTTATTTACCAGCAAGAAAAAGCAAGGAAAAGCAATTATGCATGCTATCTACTAATTGCCAGCCATAGACATTCCTCCATTACACTTATTGTCATGTTTTTGCACTTAAGCTGAGGTGGGAAACTTTACACTGCTCTTGAATATGCTTATGAGATATAGATAGTGGAATATCCTCGAATTTGGCTGGAGCTAATACAGGGAAGTTTGAATATTATCACACCTCTGATATGGCTCAGTAACTTGATCATGGAGCTTAGCCCTGAAGATTTATTCAAGGTCAGATCTCGTGCTTCTTGAGTCATCCACAGTGTTTTCAACTAAATGCACTAAGGGATCTCCACGCTATCAGTGTGGCTTTCCTACTAAGGCCATTTATAGAAACATTTTGCAATTCTGAGAAGGAAAACATTCACAGATGGAGTGGAAATGATTGATGATGATTTGCTGCCAGATAGGTGGAACTCCACCACTCAGAGGAATCCAGCAGTCCTTCTCTAATATTACCTAGAGGATCTTAATGCATTCTGAGTTGCAAATCTTTTAAAGACCTTATATGCAGCCATGGTAACAAAAAAATCTTATGTGCTAGTCTGATGAATACACTGCTAGTCTTTCTGAGCAGAGATGTGATACCCTAAAAATTTTCTCTGTTATAGGGAGACTTATAGGGGGATTAATTTTGTGAGTGAATAGTAAGTTTTCATTATAAGGTTATTTATTTTTCTGCCTAAACCAGAAACAAAAATTTTCTCATGAAACTGTTTTTTATTTTTTTAAGGACACATATGACAGTTTTCTCTACAGTACTGGTGGTAATTATGCCTCTTGGGATACTTTTTCTTTCATTAACTGTGCTGCCTCTACAGCCACTGTCTCTGTGATGCCCCATGTAATAGCACATTTAGACTACTGGGGCATATGAGGGGTACCAACCTATTTCTGAATGCCAGATATTTCCACTTTTTGCTTAATGGAAGTGCAGAAAGTGGGCTGTGACTTTGTCTGGACTACATCAATGATTGTCCACTAGCACCATAATCCTCTATTTCATTTCCACAGGGTTTACCCCTGTATATCATAGGGCACAGTGGAAAAAGGTGTACTTTGGTTTTTTTCCTGAATTTCAGTTTTGATAAGAAGGAGGATTCTATTTGGGGCTAATTTCAGACCACTTTTATCTGGTTGCTACCAAGCCATGAGTACTCTTATCATTAAGATGTTCTTGTTTATATTAATTACTTTGATATATCAGAATAAAATTAGTGCTGAAGAGTTAAAGATAGTAAATAATTCTCAATACTGGTTACAGTATAAAAAGCAGCAAACTGGACTCAAAGTCATGCATTAAAGGTGGAATGTGGAGATTGACGTGCAATTATGAAATATGTCCATATGTAATAGCAAACATTCTGTGCAGAGGCTCTGCTTTCTATTTCCCAGATTCTAGAAACTAAGCTATGATGTGAAGCCAGGTATCCACCAAGGCTGCTCTATCACTCCTCAGCTGGACATTGCAGAGAAAATATGAGGGAAGGTGTCTGAGTTGAGATAAGGACAGGGAGAATTCAGTCACCAGTTACTGTCACAGGCAAAGCAGACTCAGCTTGGGGAGAGTATTTGAATTTATTGCCAATCAAATCAGAACAGGCTAATGAGAAGTAAACCCAAATCTTAAGAATATCATCCACCCACTCCTTCTTTCCTGGGCTTAATTTTATTCCTGATTCTCTACCTTCTTCCCTCCAATGGTGCAGGGGGATGGGGAAAGGGGGCTGCCATCCATTCATTGTTTCTGCTGTTCCCCTCCTCAGTGGAAGGACTCCTCAAACTCTTTCCCTGCTCCAAAATGGGATCCCTCCCTCAGGAGACAGCCCTCCATGACCTTATGCTACGTAAGTCTGTCCCACAGGCTGCAGTCTTTCACAAACTGCTCTGGCATAGATACCTTCCAGAGGGTTGTCCTTCAGGAACAGACTGCTCCAATGTGGTCCCCAAAGGTCCTTCTAGCCAATGTGTTCCAGCATGGTCTCCTCTTTTCATAAGCCCACAGGTCCCTGTCAAGAGCCTACTCCAGTCCAGGTTTCCCACAGGGTCACAGCCTCCTTTGGCATCTACCTGCTCCACTGTGGGATCCTCCATGGGCTGCAGGTGGATCTCTGCTCCACCATGGACTTCTACAGACAGCAGAGGCACAGCTGCCTCACCGCAGTCTGCACCACTGCAGGTGAATCCCAGCTCCAGCTCCCGCCCTGCCCCTCTTTCCCCACTGCCTTTGGTGTCTGCAGGGCTGTATCCCACATATTTTGACTCCTGTCTCTGGCTGCAGTTGCTGTTCTTCAGGGTTTCTTTCCCTGCTTCACAAATACATTATCCCAGAGGGCTACCACTGACAGTGATGGGCTTGGCCTTGGCCAGCAGCAGGTCTGCCTCGGAACTGCCTGGCACTGGCTCTGTCAGATACGGGGGGAAGCTTCGGGCTTCATAGCCACCTCCATAGCCCCCTTGCTACCAAAGCCTTGCCACACAAACCCAATACACCCAACACCCAAGACATTACTCCTAACTACTGGAAGCTATACTCTGGAGTCTAAGAAGTAGAATCCAAATACTTTACCATAACTACATTTTTTGTCTCTTTCTACTTTATGGATTACTTTCATAAAATATGACATAGATATTTTGATGGGGGCAACTGAACCATGCTGTTTGTGCTTCCATCACTTCTAAGTAAGAAATATTCTAAGTTGCACATGCAAATTACCTTCTTGCTTTAGTATTCAGTTCATATTATTTAAGAAATCAGTGCATGTAATTAATGCATTTAAAAATATACAAAACAACCCACTTTATGGAGACTTTTGACACCGCAACATTTTCTTTAAAGAAAAAGTCACATTTATTAAAAACAAAGGGAGGATAATAAAGCCAATTGTTGACATGTTCTTAAATACACAATATATTTGCACTTTTCACAGTTTATGTAATAGAGCAGACATGAAAATGCTGTCAGATAATTAGCTCTGTTAATTTGAACAGCTCAGATTTTGTTGGTAATGATGAAATACTATTTAACACTATTAATTAATACTGTCTTTCTACTGGACAAACATCTATTCTTACCAGCAAAGCAAGAGCTCATATATTACTATTATTTTAGTACAGAAGGAGCAGTTATTGCTGGCTGTACAACACACTAATGTAAAACACTGGTCTGATAAAGAGGTTGCAAAGATTACCATAAGCTAAATTTGTCTGACTAAATCTTTTCACTCATCATGGTTTGACTATTATTTTTCATCTCCCTTTTGAATGAGAAAGATACAAGTTCCAAGTGCTGGAATCTGGGATCATATGCAAGTACAGATATTTCTACAGGACTTCTGCAATCCTGTTAAGAGCTATTATTTCCCAACAAAGACAAACATCCTATAACAATAGTGTTCAGTTTCTTTCTGTGTCTTTAGGAGCAGTACACAGGGGAAACAGCATTTAATCAACATGAATACTGTTGACTTTGACAAATATAAAGTGTTAAATATAAAACCCAAATAAGGTCATTACTGGTTAAAATAAATGATAGTGTAATAGTACAGGGGCCCTGTGGCAGCACATCACTACTTGCTATAAGAAAAGCAATAAAACTTAGTGACCCAAGATCTTTATTTTCTCTTTTTTTTTTTTTTTTTGGAGCCCTGCAGGACTGTTATCTTCAGGACTGTTCCTCGCCCAGGGTGTTGGGGATGGAAATTCTGTCAGATGATACTCCCTAGAGTCTGCATTAATTCCAAACACAATGAGATATAATTCTGAAGTTAACTCAATCCTCTCTCAGGAAGGAACTGTATTTTTAAGAAGACATTTGCCAGGTAACAGATGTTAGAACAGTAACAGCCAAGGATTAAATTTGCATAGGTGTATCTGTTAATTTTATTTCATCTTTGAGAAACTTGAGATATTTAGAAGCTGTGACCCTGCACATAATATTTGGAATACCTGATGATGCTCAGCTTAAAGTTAAAAAGGGTAGTTATCTCCAACTTCTCCCATTTTGTGACCCTGGGATTCCAATTCTGTAATAATCCCCAGTTTTGCACCTGCACATACCTATAAGTAGGATACCAATAACTTAACATTTGAAATAATCTACAAGTGCATTTGTTCTATAATGTCTCACTGACCTTTCATCTGTGGATTGAGTGGTATTGGAAACAAACTGTGCCTTCCGTGATGCAGGCAGATGCTGTGTTTGTGCCATTTTATTTTGACAGCTAGCATGTAAAGTAGGTATTTACTGATCAAAGTATATCGACATAAGGAGAGAAAGAAAAATTTCTGGAGGGCTGAACAGGAATGGACTAATGCAATTAATGTTTTTGATTGATGAATAATAGCAGAGAAATAGAAGTCAAAATTATGAAGGAACTAATACAGAGCCACGTTTAGAGCCATAGAAACAGGGGAAAAAAGGTGAAGTAGTCATAGGCATAATTTTAACATGCATCCAAAACATCAATTTTCCCAGTTTATAAAGAATGAATGCTGAATTCTCTCATTTCAAAAGTGGGACACAAAAAGTGTGAAGAAATGATGAAAGAAGCACCCTGAGCATTCTATGTTGAGTTTATTTAGTACTTCAAAGTAAGCATTTCAAGTGTTCCTCCCACAACTTCCCCATTTAAATGCACCATCAAGAGACATTTTGGCCATTAAAGCATTTATGGTCAGCCATTTCTCTGAAGCTTTCAGCACGTTGTGATTTTATTGTGGTGGGGATTTTAGCACTGTTGTCCTCTCTCAATGTCAGTCCACCTTCAAGGTATGAAAGATACTGCTTTGACCATTGTGGCCATTGAGGAATTTTCAGAAAGTCATATGCAAATATTATGGGCACACACGGCCATCCACTCACCATGCTATGTACACACTAATGAGTAACTACTCATGAGTAATTGACATATGCTAATGACATCCAAGGACTCATCAACACTAATCTCAGAAATGGTATGTTGTCAACTCCAACAGCAGCAACCCCAGGGGTAGGCAATAGCAACAGATATGAGACAAGGCAGGGATTTGGTTAAAAAAACCCAAAGCTGTATCTGTCAGCCACTGAATTAGAACTGAAGATCTTGGCTGAAGGCCATGGTTCTGGCCTGAACTTTAGCTAGACATGTACGCTGACACCAGTGGTCAAATAATGCCTTCAGTGGTAAACTGAGTGTGCAATAACATCAAAAAGTAATCACAGAAAATGTACAACCCCCACCACAAGCACTAAAAATTCACTGAACTTGCACCAACTTGCTATGTGTGGTATTTAATTTAGTGAGGAAACATGACTTCACTCCCACTTGCTTTAACTTTTCCTCTTTGACACAAGCCAGGCAGAAGTGAAGTAGACAGATTTTCCCTGTTCTCTCAATTGCAAACAGCAGCAATTCTGTTATGGATCAAACAACTCCCACTGCATTCACCTGGCATCTCTGACTCCAAGTTTGATTGTGTATAAGACATTCTTGTGCTAGTCCTTTCCAGTGGAAAAAAACTCTTTGTACGGTTTTCTCATTAGCCTGATAGCTAAAATAAATTTTAGTTTGTGTTCAGGTAAGTGGCAGCATGATAACATCTTGAGAATCCTCAAAATATTTCATATCCTCAAAATAGTTACATAAAATTTCATTCCACAAAAACAGGGACTTCTTAGAATTACCCAGCTAAGTGGCAAGGAAAAGGTGTAAGTGGATAAAACAGGCGTAGAAACAGAGAAATGGAAGAAGATAGTCCTGCAAAAGAAAATCATCCCAAATTGTTACATAGCTTAGATCATACTGGAAAATAACAGGAAAAGAGTATAAAAGGATGAAAAAAAAAAAGCAGAAAGCATTATTTACAGTTTATAGTTACATACTTGGGCTCCCTACATATTTTCCTATAGAAGCACATATAATATCTCCTGTCTAAAACGTAATGGGATGCAATGGCCATTTTCTGATGTTTTGATAAATGTTCATTTCCACATGATTAATATCAATCAGTTATTCTGATTAGATCCTTTTTGTTGAGTATCTACTAGAAGTTCTGTGTGAAATTACTGATGCTGTATTGGCTAAAGACACATTTTATGCTATCTTTAGTGAGGATTTTGTTTAAACTGAAGAGGTTTAAGCAAGAATAGCGAGAACTGTGGTCATTGTGTTCACATGCTACCATTTAATATACCCTCAGACCAGTTCTGCAGAGCACTGAGATACTATTAATTGACAAGAAATGCACCTTAACAAGTCTGTCAGAAAAGGGGGAAAACAAATTTGGGATAGTATAATCTAAAAGGATGAAATCCATCTTGTCTAATGCACAAAATTTTTAAGCACAGCATGCCTGCTCTCTGCCCAGGGAACCTGGGGCATTGTTTGAAAGCAAAATGAAAAAAGCAATCATCCTCTGCTGTGAAAAAAAAAATAGTAACAAGCTTCTTTTACACTGGAGTTTACTTGTCTAGTTCAATATTCCAGAGTTTAGGCTTCTACTGCTCTACACCGATTTAGCAATACTTTTATAAGAAATTTATAACA
Source organism: Onychostruthus taczanowskii (assembly GCF_017590055.1). Lineage (NCBI taxonomy): Eukaryota > Metazoa > Chordata > Aves > Passeriformes > Passeridae > Onychostruthus > Onychostruthus taczanowskii. The sequence continues at coordinate 1,548,399 of NW_024498795.1, forward strand.
TGGAACTGCTCAGAACACTGCATTGTGCCAATCCCTTCTGTCTATGATTCTGTATGCCAGGTTTAAAAACCTGATGCACTATAGATGCAATACCTACTGCTTCACCAAAAAACTTTGTATATACAGTTACCCAAACAGAAATCAGTATTAGGGGCAAAAGACAAGGGGTAAAAATCCCTGATGTGCAGAATGATACATAATGTATATTCCTTGTTCTTATGTAGCAAAAGGTGACCTTGCCTTTCCCAGACACCTGCACATAAAAGCTAGGGCATGTTTGTGGCTATTCCACATATGCCATTAAAACAACTTTGAATATCCTTGTAACACTGGAAAATTATTTTACAGAATTTCCACATTTTGTCAACCTGGAACATTTGTATTATAGGTATTCTTTATATCATAGACATAATCTTAGTCTCCAGATGAATGCTAATATACATTTTCATTTCTGTATATTGTTATTTCTGCTTTTATTACACTGATGGTCCCTTTTACCAGCTTTTGACACTACTTCCACGTGCACAGAACACTTTTTCTTGGCTGTCCTCCATTTCATCTGTGCTTCTAAAGCTGAGAGCTAATCATACTTTTTGTTTTTTTTCCCTTCCTCTCTGAGAAATTGGTCTCATGGGCCCTAAAGAAGCATCTGGTAAAAAGGGCAAAGTACCTGTGAAATGAAGTATTTGAGGTTGTTTTGTCAACATCTACTAATGACGAAAACTTATCCTGGATGTGCTTACTTTTGCTCATATCTTTCCACTTTCTGATTAGATACTTCTCCTTAAATGATACACATTTCCAAACCCAGTTGCTGTCTGGATTTTTTTTTAGGAAGTCTCTCCCTATCAAGTTCTGTCTTACCAACCCATTTTTATTTAATTACCACACTCCTATTTCCTATTCCACGTGCTTAGCCCATTCTGTTGTGCCACCCCCATAAACTTTCCCTTCCATTTTCACCAATGTTTTCCGTTTCTCTTAGTCCCAGCAAGCTGGTCCACTGCCTGTTTTATGCTGCAAACCAGCTTCAGCACACTCCTGCCCAGATCCACTTCAGAGGTTGGTTTGGAATGTTGCTGTTGCTCTTTGTTCTCTGGTGGCAGTGGCAGCGCTCTTAGATGAGCAGAGATACACATAATCCAGCCTTCCTATCATTAAACAAAGGCTTGGCACCCTCATCTGAAAGAACTTCAGGGTTTTCCACTGAATCGTCCCCAAGACTATATAGTTTTCTGCCCTTTATCCCATTCCTGACCCTAAATGATACTTATGGTAAGAGTTTCAAATGTATTTGAGTTTTTAAGCATTGCATACTAATAAATGCAATAAGTGATGGTAATTTCTATTTATCTTTATAATCAACCTGATGAAATTCCAGCTATTTCAGGTAAATAAAATCCCTTCTGTCATTCATCTCAAAATGCTGTTTTCAGAAAATGTATCTGGAACCATTTAAACTATCATTTTAAAGAGGGGTTATTTTTCAAGTTGGACAGAGAATTATTAAAAAAACCAGTAAGGAAATGTGAAAATCTGCTGAGATATACTGGTTCAAGCAAGCCATGCGAATACAATGTTATATTTGACTTTTTGGCCACTGACAGGATAATCAAGTAGATGAAAGATTACAGTGAATTATAGCACTGACTGAGTTTTCTTCCAAAAAGTCAGAAAGATCAAACGATGTTTGGAGCAGCTGAGATTGAGAGATTCCATTAGATGCTACTTCTCCCTCCCCTCTTTCTAATAAGATGGAAGCTTTTTAGAAAATATGTGACAAATGACCACTCACAGCAGAAATAAATCACACACCACAGAGTACAGCATTATTAATAGTGCAATAATAGTAATAACTTACTGTGATAGCAAAGAAGTACCATTAAGAGGGACACAGCAGCTAATAGCATTTCCTCTACAGGGGCTAAGGGGCAAACCTTCCTTTGGTACCTTATAAATAAGTGGAAGATTAAAGGAGCCAGTGGGACCAAACAGCCTGATTTTTCCAGAATGCTACTGAATAGGCACTGCCTGTAAAGTGCTCTCCATCTCCCTTATGTGACAATATTTTAATATTTCTTTAGTTAATTTAAATTAGAGTGAGAGGACATTTAGTTGCAATAAAACACTTGAGGGGGGTATAAAATATGGTAATGCTAGGAGGGCTGTGACATGGTTTTCAATTATTAGCCTTGTTTTCTCCTCAGCGAAGTGCTGTGTGAAAAAATACCTTGAAATTTAGCACATGGATTTGTATTCAGGCACTATGTAAAAAATTAAACAATTAATCATGAATGGTCAATTGGATAATTCTTTCAGGTCTTCATATTTAGTTATATACATATTTTGGGAAGAAAACATTTATATTACTTTACACATGTTATTAAGATATTTCTCTGTGTGTGTGTGTGTGTATTTGTCTTAGTAGTAAAAGGTCACAAAAAGTAACTTGGATTTCACTAATGGTGTAGCTGTTGGGAAGTTGTGAAGAATATATATTATCAGAATTATTTACCATGTTTTAAATGTTTTAACAGAAACATCCTAGTTATTCACCAGTTCAAGAAAATTTTCTGGTTTGCAAACTAATGTTGTCTCAATTTGTGTTTTTTTCATTATTATTGTCTTGGTATTAATTATCAATAGCTTTTTATGAAAGAGCAGATTTTTTCTAATCAATGACATAATGAATGAAATTGATAATTAATTAATCAATATATGGAAATATTATTTTAATGATTATTGATTGGTTTTGAAAGCAAAAAATGTAAGCAAACCTGCACCGATTTAAAAAAAAAAAGTTAGTAACCTCCACAGTTACTGATACATTCCAACGCAGCCTTGGGTGCCATGAGATCACATATACCATAAGTATGTTGGGAAATGTGTGTATATATAACTTACATACATATAAAGCTCTTGTTAAGGACATTCAACTTGCTAATGAAAAGTTAGCACACAGCTACTGAAAAAAAGAATCACCATGGAAATTTCTAAGCTAGAATTTCTGCTTTTGCACAATTACTATGTCCAGAACACAGAAGTATTTCTGGAACTGCTATCCATCTGTGACTGACAGTAATGGCCAAAAACACTCTACTGACCTCTTTTGGAAGTAAAGAAGTTACTGGGTACCCACATTTTCCAGAAATGCATCTTAATAAAGCAAAACAAAAAGATGCCAGTAGGTATTTTATAGAATAATAGAATATGCTGAGTTGGGAGGGATCCATCAGGATCATAGAGTCCATCTCCTGGCCCTGCACAGGACTCACCATGTGCCTGAGAGCAGTATCCAAACTCTTGAACTCTGTCAGCTTAGCGCTGTGACCACTTCCCCGGGGAGCCTGTTCCAGCACCCTCAAAGTGAAAATCCTTTTCCTGATATCTAACCTAATCCTCTCCTGAATCAGTTTCATCCTGTTTCTTTTGTCACTGGTCGTGAGAGTGAAGAGATCAGCACCTGTCGCTTCCCTTCCCATTGTGAGGACGTTGAAGACTGCAAGGAGGTCTCCCTTCACTTTCCTCTAAGGCTGAACAGACCAAGTGGCCTCAGCTGCTACTTATAAGTGAGTTTATTATTTCTGAGAACAATGAATAAACACTGCCTGAAAAAACAAGAGGAACCAGGCAGATATTAGGCAAAACCTTCCAAAACCAGCCTGCTAAAGCAGCTTTCTCAGTTCAAGAGTAGTGAACAGCAGTCAAGATATACTCAACATGATTTCATTGTAATGAAGACTCAAGCCTGAGAGAAGAATAAAACTTCCATTGCAATTGCTTTTGTATCTGACATACAAGAGAAAATTGTTCAACACTAAAATGACCTTTGGAATAAACCTACATGCCAGCAGAGGAACCAGAGTTCCTGACAACCAATGAAGGCCACAAATGTATAAAACTGTGTCCCTTAATGCTTCTCCAATGTTCCACGTGTGCTCGCTGTGCATGTGCAAGCACGGGTTTGCACGGGGTCCTGCATATTCATGAACAAGGCTCTTTTGTTGTGCAAATTCCAACTTTTGCATTTTGATTACTTCCTTCTATGTTTGTACAGTACACAGCCCTAGCATAATGGATATTTCAAACCTCCTCCTCAACTGATGATCCTACATTCATAAGCTTTGGAGAAAAGAAGGATTTATTTGTGCTTAGCATTCTTGCTGGCTACATGGTTCTCCGTGCAAAATCCTTCTGGATTGCCCTTTGTGAAGCATTTAACACTCTTCCACTGTCTGTATAGACAATTAGGTGTCAAGTTTCAGCATTTTTAATTAGCTCATGCAAATAGCCTTGCTGGGGGAGAGTTGCAACAGTATTTCAGTGCTAAAACAGACACTTTTATTGTAAATGGTATCTATATATTAAATGAAGAACATTGCAAAATCTATTAGTATTTTGTATTTAAAAGCTTTGTTTTGACATACTTTTTTTTTTTTTTTTTTTTTTTTTTGACTAAATTGTTTTGGGTTTCAAATCTGAGTTATTTTTGCCCTCCTGTATTTTCTGGTAAGAAGTTAAGGGTTATTATGCCTCTTGGAGATAAAAGGACCTGCTGCTGGGATGTTTCAAGTTATCCAGACCTGCCATATGAGATTAATTATTGCTGTTGCTTACTGTGTAATTCAAAGGTTAAAATGCAGAGTCGAAACAATAAATTAATCCTAATGTGATTAAGAATGTATGAATTATTTTGTCTGCTTCTTCTGCACTCATACATTACACAGCAATAACCTTGTTAGCTATATTCAGCTTCAGGAATATTAATTCAACAATGCATGCCTACAGGACAGCATAGGTATGAAAAAGAGACTATTAGAATATGGTAAGTAAATAAATCTTTTGGGCTCACACATGGATGTAGAACCTCTTGAAAGCTAAATGGTGGCTGGTCTCAAAATATTTTCAAACAAGCCCTAATTCGACTGTGATATGAAGGGAGAAAGCAAATTAGGGAGAAAGGTACAACTCATGTTATGCCAAGATCATAGGAGGAACTTAACATGCTATCTGCTAATACTCTAGTCAAACACAACACCATTCTTATTGATTCCATTAAGAAGTTTTGCAGCATTTGAAATAAACAAATGATATTGGACAGCTGGTGATGAGTTGACAACTCACACTGATCCCTCTGTGATCTGTAAATATAACCCACTTCTACAGACACCTCAGAGATGATGGCTTTCCTTCTGAGATGCATATCTGCTGTGTTCACTGGACAAACTTTGGGTGATTGTTTTTCTAACTGCATGTCTTTCATACAGTACAACTTCATAAGGAAATTGCTTGGGCAGTGCTGAATTTAATTAGCTAGTGATGTGCTCATTGCTATCAATTTAGTATTTATAAATTTATTTATTATTATGCTACACAATGTAATCTATGAAGCTTGGTGCTCTGTCCTAAGAGTCGCTGACTTTTCAATCTACATCTGTTAAAATTAAAAAAGGGAATTCTCTCAATATAGTTCTTTTTAGGATGCTATTGTTTTTCTCATAAAAATTAGCTTTCACAGTGAAGTGAAATGGCTCAGGCATTCTTTGTCAGCTGGAGAAAATCTTTTGTAGGTTTGTATATCATGAGCAAATTTTCAATAAAAGGGTTTCGAAAAAGCAGAATGCTTTAGAAGGGACAATGCAATCCTTTCTTCTCTCTGCTTCCCATGGTCAATTATATGATGAAGAATTTCATTGCTATGTGAGTTTTGGTGGAACTTGCTCTGACTTATCAATGCTAGAGCAGTCCGAGAGGAGCCTTGGCAGGGAGAAAATGCAATGAGCACTTTATAAATCACTTACAATGAGCTATATTAGCATCTGGTAGTAAAACAGTTCTTAGATTAGGTACCATGATCAAAACCAGAGTAAGAGTCCTGTAGATGAGTTAAACACTCAACTCCTTTTTAAGTAGCATTTAAGTGAATAAAATGACTAACATAGAACTTATTCCAGGTCAGGAATTTGGCAAGAGACAAACTGAGAGCTGGAACGGAAAAAAGTAGGAATGGAACTACAATTACAACATATTACAGTATAACCTTGGCACTGCTAAGTAACAGGAACTAATGAAACCTTTTCAGTACTAAGAAATGCCACTTTCTCTAAAATTAGAGCTGTGTCATTACTGAGAAAAAAAGCCATGGTAGGATACATAAAAGAGGTTAATGTTTCTTTTTCAAGAAAGTTTTTTATTTTCAGATTTTAGAGATATATGCCACTTGTGGAAAGGATATGAGAAAGAAGTGAAGGGACCATGAGGAAACATAAAACCACAGAAAATTTATATCATGGGTAATTTGGCTTTTTGAAAATATCACAAAGGTGTAAAAGAAGGAAAAGATCATAGCAAACTTAACTATTTAAAGTCTGGGATACTGAGAGCTCTGAGCTAAGGTTTATGTGAAATGATAAATTATCTACTGAAGCTGCACAAGTGCTCATACTGCTGCTCAAACCAAAATGACTCACAAATTCTATCACAAGCTTATGATTTTTAATGATATTTAGAATGATTTAAAATACATGATTTATAATTCTATCATAAACCCAGGATAGATAAACTTAATCCACTATTTAGATAATCCACCAGCAATCAGGAATTGCAGGCTTGTCTTCAGGGAGGTTCAGACATGTACAACAGTGTATGAAGTCCCATGACAGCAGTCTCACAAGACACATGCATAAGGGGCCTCCTCCCACATAAGGAAAAAAGAGCATGTTCCCTGTGACTGAGATTTAAGGGTTAATTGACTAATACATTTCATATTAAAACCAAAAACCACCACAGAGGACTGACAGACAAATGAAACATTTCAGTCAGATGTAGTGCCTGAAGCAAACAGTGAACTCTCTGCTTCAGATAACCCTAGCATCTGTGTATGTACCACAGAGAAAATGAATATATCAGTCTTGGGAAAAAAAAATCTGAGAAATTCTCATGTCACCACTGTGTAATGCTTGAGCTTAATATTTTTCTTAACCAAAGAAACAGATTCCAGATCTTAGAAGTGATAGAGAAGACCATATTTCATTAAATTTTCTCAGATGAACAAAAAATAGTAAATCAAAGGCAAATGAAGGAAAAGTTTAGTGTGGTTCAATGAGTTTCTTTGAATACACAGCATGAATTACTTGGAAATACTTGAAATTGTTTAAATTTCAACATCTCGTCTACAAAGTAAAAGAAAATCTATTTCAGAAAGAAAGAGTATGTAATAGATTTGTGGCTCCTTCTCTCAGAAATCCAAGAAAAAACTTCTACCTCAAAGTCTCTGCTGGAAACTCACAAAATTTGACAAATTTTGGCTGGAGCTTCCACAGCTCATCTCCTCATTTTCTCACCATGTTTAACTTGACTTCAGCTTTTTCTTTTTTTTATACTTCTGGCCAGTTAATACACTTGACCAGACAGCTTCCATACATAGAAAATAATGTAAAAGACAAAATTACAGTAAAGTGAAAGAAAAAACATTTCAAAATGAACAAGGAGTCCATATGTGCTTAATTTTCTCTGTGTCTCAATTTTGAATTTTTAGGAGTCTCCTCTTATGGTCCTAAAAAGATGCCTCAGACAGTTGTTTTGCTAAAAGCAAAGCTTGGACAATTGCCTTTTGTAGTTACCAGAGAGTGGAATTTAAACATTGTTTATGGTCTTTACTATGGTAAGGACTTTTTTTTTTTTTTTTTTTTTTTTTTTTTTTTTTTTTTTTTAGTGGTGATTGGTTGACAACATCAGCAAAATGAATCCTGTAACTTGGACAAGAGACTGAAAAAGATGTCTTCACACCTGATCAGGACGATGAAATGTCTCACCTGTAGCTGTTTTACTACTTTTCTGGCCCGTTTCTTAAATTGCATGTACTTAATGCAATCCCCTGCAAATTAAGAGCAACTTCATCTGGACAGTTAGGGTGGGCAGCTCCGTAAGGACACACCTCCTGTTTCAGAGGCTTAAAATCAGAGACAGTCAAAGACTAATTTAGCCCATGTATATGGAGCAGCACTTCCAAAAGTTTGAAGAGAAGTAAGTGCCCCCATGCAGGTCAACTCCATAGTGCCTCCAATGTATCCAATATTCAAAAAAGGAGAATGAGGTGTCTGAAAACATTATATACATACATAAGCTAAGGAAATCCTGTGAATCATTGATGATTAAACATTGAAACTCCTGTTGTGGTTTATTCTTGGCTGTCAACAAAGTATCACACAACCATTTTCTCACTCCCCCACTGGGATGGGGGAGAGAATCATCAGGGTAAAAGTGAGGAAAGACATTGGAAGAGGTATAGTAAAAGCCTTGTGCACATGCAAAATGTCACAAGGAATTAATTCACCACTTCCCATGGGCAGACAGGAACCATTCCCAGGAAAACTCTCAACCACACAAAACAATGACTTGGGAAAACAAACGCCATCACTCCAAATGTCTCCCCCATTCCTTCTCCTTTCCCCTGCTTTGTACACTCAGCACGATGCCATATGGTATAGGATTGTCCCTTTGGTCACTTGGGTCAGCTGTCCCAGCTGTGTCCCCTCCCAACTCCTTGTGCACCCCCAGCCTGTTAGCTGGTGGGGCGGAATGAGGATCAGAAAAGTACTTAACTCTGTGCAAACTCTGCTCAAACTCTACTCAACAATAACTGAAACATCCCTGGGTTACTAACCTGTGCCCAGCACAAATCCCAAACTCAGCCCTATACCAGCTGCTGTGAAAAAAGTAACCCTTCCAAAACCAGCACAACTCCCAGATCCAGAACAAGACTGATTAGTAGGAAAGCCTAGATGTTAAAAACATTAAAGCTATGCTCTACCTTATGTGCATGTGCTCTGATCCATTTACTGTGTTAGATAAACAGCATTAATCCACACAAAACTATTGTAGTGCCTAATGGAGTTGTGAATGACTGCTTTCTGATAGGTGAAGAGATTTCATGGGATTAGCCCTAATCAGGTACTTTAGGTAATGAGAATCTCTCCATCCAGCATTGAACAAAGCCACACAAAATGGTTCTTTCCCCATATCTCAGCAGGGTTTGGATAGACAAAAACACAGATTAAGGTAAGTCTGAGCAAGGAATACTTACTTTCATTGGTTCAATAAATAATTAAAAAAATAAGGACAAGTCTAACTTCATAGATAGTGCAAAGGCACATTTACTCCAATTCAGTGCAAAGCTAAACAGAAAAATCTGGCAGATTAAAATAATCTGAGTTAATTCCTCCCATATTTTAGACATTCTTCAAATTGCGCAGTTGAACAGTTCAGTTTTATACATCCAAGTTCATATTCCATTTAAATGAAAATCAATATATTTATTAAAAGATAAATTTGTAAAAAAGCTTAATTCTGATCAATTTATTTAACACAGTATCTCTTTGTGAATATGTCAATTTATGTTATTGAAGGGATTTATTTTTTTAAACAGAGTAATATCAAAACTCAGGATGTAATATAAATATATAAAACTGAGCTTCAAATGTTCATGCAAACCACATACACATCTACTGGATATCTGCTAAAACACACTAAAACATAATAACCTATTCAAAAATATTTCCTTTAAAGCAATTGCCTACATTTAATATTTAAGCCTTAGGGAAAAATTAAAGCAACAACACTTTTACTGCATAACATTCTCATAAAACATGGATGAGTGCTTCACTTCTGATAAAACAACATGCATCAGGAATTTATTGTATTAAGGTACTAGCAGATCAGGGGACAAAGAAAATAATGTTGAGAAAGATGAGAAAGATGATTTGTTGATTAAAAAATAAAATAAAACCCCAAGCAAATCAACAACAGATTTTAAAATGAGTGCTATTATTGCCCTATATAGCCTTCAGATGTTATTGAAGATAAAAACTTTTCTCTAGCCCTATTTTTTACCTCTATGCATTTTCAAATCAGATAGATAAAGTACTCCCAAGCAAGCAAAAAGGGAGGAATCAGATCAAAGACAATAAAGCATGACAGATAAAGGCAGAGCTATCTCATAATAATAAAACACAGGAAAACAATCCACTTTTCATCAGGTCATATGGTTCATGGGCTGTAGGAGCAGATGATATTCAGATACTAGCATAGAATTATAATACTGTAGGAGGCTTGAAATGGAATTAAAATACTGTAGGAGGCTTGAAATGCTAATTCATGCTAAAATTGTATATCTGAATAAGCCCCTCAGCTTAATCATTGAAATCAAGTTGAAACATGGGTCAACTTTTGCTATTTAAAAAAAAATAAATGAAAAACTCCAGTGATGTCTTCATGTGAACTCATCACAGAAAACTAACACAGAATCAAAATGGTCTTGTGACAGCATTCTGGATATACTAATTACTGGTAAAATGGTAACTCTCAGCTATAGAAATGGCAGAGGAATTTTGGCCACTATCCCCTTAGACAGTAGGGTCCATACGATCCATAGTTTTGTTTCTGATCTCAAACTACTTTTGTGAATATTTGTTAATCGTATTGAAAAAGTAAACATAAAAAGATTTTTTTAACAAGACAGTGGTCTAACCTAAGAGTGTAGAGATACCTGTAATTTCACAGATTGTTTCAGAAAATTCAGGCTCCTCATAAAGGAGTATGATGACCCACAAAAAAACCCAAACCAAACCATAAAAAAATAGTCTAGAACCATAAAATACAAGTTGAAACACCACCAGAGGGAGAGTTAAACGCAGAATTATTTTTGTGCAGAAATGCAGAAAAGGTAGTGAACCTAATGGCAAGATATGAAACGCATTAAAGAGAGACAAAACAGAGTTCTATGGAAATTTAAAACTGATCTGAGGATGGAAATGGCAATGAGGATTAAAGCTGCAGGCAGGAAAATGAGCTAGCCTTTATATCAGTTCACAGTGTTCTCTGTATTCCTGATTGTAATTATACTCTAGGGTGGCAATCAGTCATCAGGAACATCCAAAAAGAGTAATATCCACAGTAATGGAAGTTATTCCATTCATACTTGTGTGATGAGCCATTTCCATGATCCAGAATTAATTTCTTCTACATCAAAAGTACTCAAATCATACCACACTAGTGTTTAAGCACAGTGAGACTCATAAACCTTAAGAATGACATTTCAATCACAGTTAAATAAAAGTCAGAGGGAGCTTAAGCTCATTTTTAATATGAGACATATTAACATTTATTTCAAACACTGGCCTGGATATATTGAAAAGTAATATTCAGCAAAGGGAAGTCTTTGGAGAGGCCATGTGTTCTGTCTTGCTTTATAAGGAGAGGCATATCTAACTTATCAGACTGCTTATTAAAAAAAAAAAACAACATTGTTCATTTATTCCTTTTTTTGCATCTCCTTAGCTCTTACCTTCCAGACTCAAATGTAAACCACGTTGAGTCACGTCCATATCTCCTCAAAGAGCTCAGAGGCCACATGACCAGCTTGACCTTGGCATTGTGGATGTCCCAGAGATAGATGTTTTCATGTGTGATCTGCATTGTACATTCCCCATAGATATCTAAGTTTGGTGTAGGCATAAGGTATACATTGAATCGTTCTGGAAAAAAAAACAAAAAGTAAGACATCACAGGTTAAAGTAAGATTTTATACTGGGAAAAAACCAATGAAATAAAGTCTTTAGTTCTGATGATCCAGAAATCAAAGCCAAATTTCTGGCTTTAACAGAGATGAGGATCCACTGAGATACTGAAGCAGTCCTGCTAGTGCATAAGAGAGGAGTAAGAGGAGAATCATCTTCATTTTGTTTCCCTTATAAATGATGCAGCAGTGTGAAATATCTTTCACAGATTATCTGCATAGTCCTCTTGGACATATGCTCCCAGCAACATTACTGAAGTCCTTTTTTACCCTCACATTAAGGTCCATGAATCTTTAAAAATCAAAATCCTCAATGACGAGAACTCTGACAGAGACTCCTCTCTCAAAGAACAGAATTGAAGGTATCCTGGCAAAATATGTATGTGCAGCCATTGCCTCTTAGAAAAGCTGTCCTAGAAATTACAAATCCAAGTTTACTGGTTGAAGCTTGTAAATAATTACATTTCTTACATTCAGTTTCTGTTTATTTGCCAAAGTAATTCGTATTTTCAAAATTAATAACTATTTTAATAATCTCTTGCTTTCTTGAAACATCTGATTCAACATGATATATTATTATGGTCACGACATCAATCACTATCAGCTGCACTTTGCTTGCAAAGTGCACTTATTGCAGTAGGAGGTCAAGGGCATTAATAATTTTCTGAAGTGCCTGGATTGCATGGGATTTAATAAGCAATGCAAAAAGAAAAAAATCATAAAAAAAGGAAAAAAAAAAGGAAAAAAGCAAGGTGATGTAAAACACCATTAAATCATATGGAATGAAGTAAACATTACTAGGAAGAGAAATTTAAATAAAAATGCAATTTTCTTTTAAGACTAACTTATGTTTCTATGAGTTGCTTCTACAAAGAATGAAAAATTCAGTTAAATTTCTGGTTGTACAGTTGGAAAGGCTAGCCTATATTTCAACACTACATGCATTGCAATATTAGTGCTTAATAGCATCATATGGGAGAGTGCAGTACATTCACAACTTTCCTGTCACAGTTTTTTTTCATCTTTGAAATGGGTAAAAATGCAAAATGTCAGTTCTACTGCCTGAAGGTGTTGACAAAAAAAGGTAAAAACAAAGTATAAGCATGAGCAATGCTTATACAATAACAATATTTGGAAAATGTTCTTTAGAGGACAACTGATAGGAAAATTGTCTCTAATTACTTGATAAAGTGAAAAGGGTTAAAGGGTAAAAAGGGTGGATTAAATATTTTTAATCCACCATTGGAACTGAATTTTCTCACAGTATCCTCACAAAAATTAGGAAGGAATTTAAATTCAAGTGAGAGAAATTTACTGCAACACTCAAAATTAGCTTCCTGTTCTGTTTGAAATTCATTATAATAGGCATTGTGTCTCTAATTTTTAAACATTTTATATATATATATATATATATATATATATATGTTTTTGACATAACAGTTAAAATATTGCAAATGAGTTAATATAAAATATGTTATGAGTGTGTGTGATTTTGTGTGTGTGTGAATGAAGTGGCAAAAGTTTGAGGAATTAGAGGAAGCAAGGAACTGCTGGCTGAGCAATAAAAACTGCTGCATAGCTATAAGCAAACTTGCCATCCCCAATGTTGCTCTGTTTCACTCAATTTAATTCTGTCCTATTAATGGCTCCTCAATTCATTCATTTAGTCACAACCTCTTCTCCCAGGCCCAAGTTCTCATTAGTCACACTAATGGATTTTAGCCCTAAAAGTTTAATTTTATGACTAGGATCCCATGTGTGAAACCCCAGACATTTTGTGAAAGTCTTGTGACACACAGCAAGGTAGATTAGCAGAGGCTGCTGAGATCCCTGAGGAGAATTTCCCCTAATGCTCAGAGGAGTGCATGGGGCAGGGGTGTAATGTAATGCCTACTAAACTAAATGGAAGGACTCACACTTGGGAGTAATGGGTCAAAGACCGTATTGGGAAGGGAATGGTGGTGAACAAGATAACTTTCACTTTGCAATGCAATTATATATATATATATATATATATATATATATATATATATATGTATATACATCCTTTCAGTATCCATATGTCATTGGGATCATCAGGCAGAAATTCCTTGCAGCTGGGCAGGTGTACTTTTATCATGTATTAGCTCCAGCTTTGCATTGCTGGGCTGTCAGTTATTGCCACTTCCCTCATCTATTTGAAAGCAAGATGCAGTAACTGGCCTGTCAGCTCTTTCTCTCTTGCATGACACGAAATAACACAGTGTATCTATGGGGGATGGGGTTACTATGTGAGAATGAAAATCTTCCCCCATCTTCACCAACAGAATGCCTCAGACAGCAGAGAAAATGAAAAGGTACAATTATTTTTTGAAGTTAACATTAAACTGCTGTGTGGAAGGCACAAAATACTTCAACTTGCTTTAGATGTTATCAGGTTAGTCATGAAATGCTCAACTTCTCTGATGTGTTTGAGGATATTATTGTATGAAGGGCATTCAGGACATATGGTATCCTCAAACTGTCAGGAGACATTTGCTGACTTTGCATGGGAGGTCAGTGTCTAAGGTGAGATGTCAGGGATTAAAGGAAGTATGTCTGATTAAAGTGAACATCAGCTCCAGGGCAAAACGTAGCACCCTTGGAACTGAATCAAATTGGCAAGAAAAACAAGCATACAAACATATGTGCTGGAGAAGACTGAGGATGGATAGATTTACTTTTGGAACAAAACCGACACTTTTGAATAACGGGCAGCTGAGGACATGGAAAGGTATAGACTCTATTAAATGGTTTTATTAATTAACATGCAGGGTCAATTTTTTTCATTTCATTAAATATTTGAGCAGGTATCTAGTTAATGGCAATACAGTCATTCCATCTTTAGTGGCATGTTTTGCCCTTAAACTTATCCAGGCAAAACCAAACATTCATCATAGTCCAGATTTGGGAATCCCAGCTGAATTCTGACACCAAATCTTCTGAATGACATTGAATAGGTTATTTTGCTTCTCTTTGGTTCAGATACCATCTGCATATGAGTAGGATGAGATAATAACAATCTTTTGACTAGTAAAACTCAGCAAATATAAGTTAATAAGGGACTCAGAAAGCAGGGAGATGGAAGAAACCAAACAAGTAGATGCAATGTTTTGGGCAAGATAAGACTGGGACTGAACAGGAACAATTCCTCAGCACCCAGGATTCCTATTCCTATCACCCTTCTCTGAACAGGTAAGAGCAAAGTTCAGGGAATAGGGGAGCAAGGATGAGAAAAAAATGTTGATATATTGCTACACTTATTATTTCACTCAATGTGACTGCTCTTTCCCATCTCCTTGAATAAACAGAGCAATGCTTCATCATACACTTAGTGCATGTAAAGGTGTTTAGCATTTGGGCTTTGGCAAGAATACGACATTTAATAATGCTTTCCAGGCCATAGAAGCATAAGAGTCTTTATGAAAATGAGCATATTGACTGAGACAGAGACTTGGCAGCAACTCCAAAATGCTCTCGGCCTTCCAGCTGTACTGGGGGGAGCACAATGATGGGAGCCCAGTGATCCTGATGGCTGCCATTTTATCAC
Source organism: Onychostruthus taczanowskii (assembly GCF_017590055.1). Classification (NCBI taxonomy): domain Eukaryota; kingdom Metazoa; phylum Chordata; class Aves; order Passeriformes; family Passeridae; genus Onychostruthus; species Onychostruthus taczanowskii. The sequence goes on from NW_024498795.1 coordinate 1,563,542, forward strand.
TGGATTCCATTGGTTAAATCATCCCAGATGGAAAACCGACCAGATGACATTGCAGTCTTGCAGTCCAGATGCTTGGTTTCATTTCAGCTTTAATGATGGGTAAAAAATTACTTATAGAAGGTGACAGCCAAGTTGGTAGCACCTACATAAATAAGTAAAGGACTTGAAAGCAAATATTCAATTTATATGTGAAAGAAACTCCTCCGCCTGTGAAACTTTTGCTGCTGACCAACCGCGGCTAATTTTCAGGTGAAAAGAGAGCTTAAAGTCTGGAAGGTGCAGCATTTTGTGTTTATTCATATCTCAGGGCTATTAGAATGTTCCCTTCTGCTATATACAGTGAGGAACCAGGATTTCGAAATAAATTTTTTTCCTTTGCTTATAAATATTCTGCTTTGCATTCATTAAAAATGTAAGCATCTCAATAAAAATATAAAGGTAGGTAAAAACTTCAAATTGTTTCAGTGGTAAGTAGTAGAAGAATCTGAAGTCTCACTGGATTAACATTAAAACTGTAAACACCTTCCTTTTCTGAATAAAATTGTCTGTGTTTCACTGATTTAAAAAAAAAACAAACAAAAAACAAACAAACCTATTGTATAAAAATGGATTAAGGATAACAGAAGATGAATAAAAAACTATGCAAAGTGCTTTTATGTATTAAATTATAGATATCCTACAGACCCTGGAAAATGCCCTAAAACAAGTCAGCGCTGTGAATGTAATTGCAAAGTCTCTATGCTTTGGCTGTCGTTTGTAATCTCAATATGTAGCACAAAGAAATGCCTCATAATCCTCTTCTGAGGATTCAAGGACGTTGTTCACTATGAAAAGCTACATTTTTACTAACAAGAATTAATGAATTTCTTGCAATTAAAATCCAGGAAGCAAGACTGCTGCTCCTGTGGAAGACCAATGAAAGAACAAAAACCTTACAAAGGAAGTAATTTTATTAAATACTAATTTAAATATTAGGCAGGGAGAAAAGCAAAAATTCAATTATCTTTCAAACTTTTCCAGACTTTGAAAATAAAAATTAGATTTATCATGGAGTAATTTTTTTTTAAAATTAAAGCCTCAAAACACATAATTAAAAAGCCTCATATTGATATCACAGGACTGAGTTAGGAGTAAATAAGATATAGCAGCAAAGGATGGATCTGGCCTTTTCTTCAGTTTAGAAATTTGCATTTTAACATTTGCCCATTTTTTTCAAGTTTTACATCAAGTTTACAAGTAAAGTTTAATAGAAAATGTTTTAGTACAAGAAACATTTAATAGAAAATTATTTAGTACAAGTATTCAACTATTTTAGTGCTATTATTTAGTATTTAAAACTGATAGAAATAGAATCTTCCCCAAAGAGATGCACCTGCTCCTAAAAATTGAATTTATTAATAGTCTACATATAATGCCTTTTTAACCAATATTATCTTGAATATTCTGATTTCTTTTTCACATTAAATATAGTCTGTTATTGTATATTGTCCATTTGGATGACATCTTTCAAATTGCTTCCTTTTATAAAGAATGAAAATAGTATCACTTTGGACATACTATCCTTTGTGAGAATGGAGAAATTCTAGATATGACATCACCTGGGATAATATAAATTAAAAAAGAACCCCAAAACCCCAAAATTTGTTTTTGTCATTACATTTTGGGGTGTATTGCAAATGCTTCCAAATGCATTGAGAGCTGGAAAGGAAGCTTCCAGTTCTTCCAAATGAAGTCAACACTCTACTTTCACAACTTCTTCTAGCAGCAGCTTGAGAATCCTAAGGATTATGAAATGTGCATGAAAGAATCACAGCATATTGCTTAGAAGACTTGTCAACAGTGTAATCAAATCCAACTTAGTCCAGATTTTCTTTCATGGAGTTATAACTGTGTATTATTACTTTTCTTATCATTGCATATAAAGCTTCACTGCCATTATATTAAATAAATTACCTGAATAGGATTCTGAAGTGAGGCCTCTACTGCTTTTGCTTTCATACTGTATTTTAATTTTTCAGCAAATAATCTAAAGGGAAGTTACTAAATGCTAGAGACCATGTCCAGTGTGAAAAGAAATTTGAACAGAAACAAGGTTGCTGCTATAGGGCTGAGGTACACAAACAAATCACTTAGATTTGCAGGAGAGAAGGTAAAATGGCTAGAGAGCAACAGAAGCTTCATTTCACATCTCAATTTAATTGGAATTTGTGCATCATTCCAAGCTAAGCAGCCATTAGTTGTGAGCCTTAAATTTCTAAAGAAAACCACCTAATAGTCATTTTCTATGCAGAGTTTGCACAGCAAGAGTTGTGGTAATACTTCTGGGAAGCAATAATGGAGCTGAAATCCAGTGAGAAGCTTCCTGTTACTGATGTGCTTTGCGTAAGAGTAGCTTAGATGTCTTCTCTATCCTTCCTACAAGACACAGCAGCAGAGCCCTCTGCTAGAAGCAGGGCAGCTCTACAGTTTGCCTCATTTTGCTGCCACCATTGCAGAACTGCTCGGTGCTGGAGGCTCAAACAACACCTCAAATATGCTGAAACAGACCCCACTGGCACGTACTGACCAACCAGAGCTATAAAAGAATGACTCTTTCAGGTACCTTAGATTTCTATTGTCATGTGACAGGTCTGCCTTGTGATTGTACGGCCTTTGCACACCAAACAAGAGTTTTGCCAGCCTTTGGAGCAATTTTGTTTGCAAACCATGTTGTTCCATTCCTGCCACAGAGAACCAAGTGTCTTCCCTTCTCAAATCTAAAGCTCATCTCAGAAGGTAAGTGCGAGACTGGGGGGATAAACAGGCTCAGAAATACTAAAAAAATGTATTAAACAAATGTGAGAAACCGTGCAGATTTTCTTTACCAAATATTTTCTGAAATTTAATTTTTTGTGTATAAAAATAGAAGTAGCAGGTAGCAATTTTAGTGGCCCCAGGGCATAAACAATAGCAATTATGAGAAATTATTTCAAATGTTTCAAACTGAGGGTAGTGGCTTTGGCGGTCACACCAGAAACTACAAATCTACACATCAGAAAGTTGGGGATTTTTTTGAGAGACAGCCAATTTATTTATCTGCTATGTTTGGTGAACACCCTTACAGCATTAAAATGTCCTTTAAGAACAAGAATGGAGAAATAGTGGAACACATGAAGAACACTGCATATTAAAAGTATTATCTCTTGGAAAAGGTAAATCAGTTAATGAAAAAAACCCCACCTTATTAGGTTAGCTTTTCTAGTCCAAAGAGGTATCTTTACCAAATTTTACACGTTTCAGAAAATCTTTAGTGAAACGTAACTATTTGAAAAAACCTCAGTGGAATGGGATGCAATTAATGCTTAATACACCTGTTCTTTTGGGATTAATGTATTAACACCTGCTATATCATAGAGATCTGAACGGTATGACACCATTATTCAGGGTCTTTTAGCCTTTAAAAGTGAAAAAAAAAATAAGCATCCAAAACTGAAAACCCATTAGCACTATAATATTTTTTAGAATCTATGGTCTTGCTCAAACAGTAAGACATCTTTTGTTCAGTGACGTGAAAGAAAGCCTTTGTATGGGTCAGGCAACAGAACTTGCCTAAAACTATATGCTGAGGCTGTGAGACTCTGTTACATGTTTTACAAACTGTATTCTCACATCTCAGTTTCAATAAATTGGCTGACTCAAGAGGACTAACTCACAGAAATTCTATGAAGTTGACACACTTGCAATATGTTTTAAAGAAATGAAAGGTAGTACAAAGGTAGTACTTTGGTATTCAACTTTTATGTAACACAAAAAAATAAAAATTACCCAGAGAGTGACACAGATTCTATTTTCACAAAGAGCAAGATTTTAGACATTTCATATACATAGCCACTGTCCATGAAGTCTCAGTTGTAAAATTAACTTTGACCTTTCAGTTTCAGGACAACAAAAGCTCAACAAGAATATTTATAAGCAAAAGTTCAGTACACTTTCAAAAGTTTTTGAGGTATCTTTTGAACTACTGTTTTTGATAGCATGTGTGTGTAAAAGCTGCATATGGGGAAAATGCAAGGAAATAAACTAAAAATCTGAAATAATGTCACCCAAATCAACAAATGATTTCACCCTGGAACTAGCCACCTTCTCAATAACACTGTCATGTGGGGAATGACACTGCCAGGTTTGCAGGATAAGATAACCAGTGTAAACTGAAGGCATGATTCCACTCAACTGAAGAAATCTGCTACAGGAATTTGAGCGCAACTGCAGGTTCTTACAGCACAGATAAATGAACAAAATGTCAAATTTCATACCTATAGTAAGAATCTCTGCACTTTTTCCTCCTTCTAAGTTGATTAAAAGACATGCACAACAGAATTTGTTTTGCCTCTGAACAAGATAACTTTGAATTTCAAACATGCTTTATTAAAATGCAAAGTTGTGCATCAAGGGGATGAGGGAAGGATGAGGATAGGTATCAAAATTACTTGTTTGAGATACTGTAACTAATGATTTAGCAGAGGATGCTCGTCAAATATTGGATTATATGTATTCAGTCACTTGTTTTAAAAGAATGCAGCTAATGATACCCTCCATGCATTATTATTCATGTGATTTGTACAACAAATACATGCTTTGCCTCTTTGTTTCCTTTCATTTATTTACTTAGAACAATAAAGATGCTAATTATGGTCACATATGCTTGTTGGTAACACAGCAATTAATTTCTAGACTAAGGCAGTTGAATCAAGACTAGTTCATACAACAGAACTAATATATGCCTCCTGGAGGTCATGTGTCAGATCTAACTGGATCTCTTTCAAGAACATGATAAAATGTAATATTTGGCATCTACGTCCAAAAGCTGCTGGAGAGTACATGAATTCACTGCAGAAAAAGCTTGACAAATTTCAAACTACTTTTCTGTTCACATCCCAGGCTTTTTGACGAGGTTTATTTCCTTTCACATTTGTGAAAGACCTCCACCTGTTCACACAGTTCTCTCTTCAGCAGCATGCAGATGAGTTTTATACCTATAGCCTATGAACATACAGCAGATGGGGTGCTTTGAGTGCTGTCTGATCATTATCACTTTCCTACAACATTAGTAGCTCTCCCTTTGTTAAGTAGTTTGAGACTACAAATTGAATTCTGTGTCTCATAGCAGGTAAACAACTTTATGAACATTTGAACTTCTTTTAAATCCCATTTCAACATGTCTGCTTTTTGAACAGAATTCCTTGCAGATTTCTGTATATTTCATGCTGTGTGCTATTAGGTTCAGAGAAATAATATAATAAATACAGTGCCATACATTCTATAATTTAATTACGTAATTTTGTTTATAATGATAGCTGGCTTGATATTTTATGACCATTGAGGCAGGGTGTGTTATTACTTTGTTGAAAGCTATTGGATCTTATAAAAGCATCAAGACAGTAATAATCATTGAGAGCTGTAATTTAGGGAGGACTAAATGAGCACATTTTGTGTTGCCCTCGTGTTCATTAATAGGAATTAAATGACAGGGTAATCACAGATTTTCTTTTGTTATTGCCTATTCCATCCACTAGTATTCTTCCTGTGCATGTGTCTAATCCAAATAGCCTTTAGATGAAGACTTACAACTCAGGCTTAGTGCTGACTAACATCTGTCACTGCCCTTTTCACCCATATTTGACAGCATTTAGATGATCCCGACTTCAATATTCAAGAGGGGTAGGATTTTAAAGCAAATATGTGTTTTGCAGTTCAAATTGCTGTTGGTATGTTCATCACTGTCCTTAAAATGCTGCAAACCAACAGCTGCTGCTTTATTCCTCTGCACAGAAGCCATCATTTCCAGAAACAGAAGGATCATGGCCATCATTTCCCATGACAGGGAAATCTGAACACAATGAAGATAAAAAGTCACTCTATATGTATTATTTGGCATGGAATTTAATAATCTTTATTTGTAAAAAAAAAAATAGGCTTGAGCTTCAAAAGCATATCCAAATGTTTAGTTACTAAGGATGTGCTTTCAGCTACTAGCAAAAGTCCTCACAACAACAAGCACAAGCAAAGATGAAATGGGATATCATCTAAGAATGGACCTAGGAGTAAATAAAAAGTTACTTACCATTTTGCTCTCTCTGGACTCCAGCAGCAAGCAAATCTGGTTCCCCAAGACTTATGTCATTGAGCCTGGCCCCTAGACATTCCATGCAAAGATGCTTGCACCACTCCTCTGCCTCTAGCTCTGAGGAAACAGAAAGAAATCCATTCATGTTGATACTTAAAAAAAAAAAAAATATCAGTCAGAAAATATTGATGTAACTTCACAACTTTTTAGTGTGAAGTTAAATCAATACTTTCTGACTGACAAGGTTTATCACAATATTTTTGTGTTGAAACATGAGTTATTAGCATAAAGTCCCACAATAATTTCTTTGCCTCAATTTGTAATCTTTTAAAATGGGTTACACTATTAGGACTGCATCTTCCATCCTCAAATTTGAGGATAGGAGGTGGAGCTAACAAAGAAGAGGAATAGTGAATTTTCAAGGCAGTATATTTCTAGTGAGCCCTCTTGAAAGAAAAATGCAATTTACAAAAACTTCATATATAATAGCTGAAATGTTCTTTACTGCTTTTTAGTAGAATACTTAGTAGAACTCTGAACTCTTAAGGCAATTTCTTTTTCTAAAGGTGTTAGAGCATTTTTCTAAGACCAAACGAAAAACAGTTATAAAATGCTCTTCAAATGCCAAATTTCCCTCTCTGCTGTAGTGAAAGACTATGTCTGTCAAGGTATTCTGAATAATTAATTTCTTCAGTTCTGTTCACCTTCTTTTGGTCTCAGGGCAACTTGGTGATTAGTTGAAACATTTTTAAGAAGACTCAAAACCTCCCAATCCTTTCTGAGTTGACTTTCCCATCGATGCAATATGAGACCTCTGTATCTGCCAGTCCACCAAAATGTGGACTCCACAAGGCGTAATTCCCACACACAACACAACATCCTCCCAATCAACTTCAGCTTCATCCTATCCACTTCCCAAATTTAACATAATGAAATCCCTGGCATCGGTCAAACATGCATAATCTCAAGTTGGAGCTAACACAGTGTGAAACTACAACCAAGAAAAATCATGCAACTACCCTGACTGTCTTTTATTTACAGGAAAGACTTCACCTAAGGGAAAGTTCTTGGAGAGCAGGCTCAGCACCACACACTCACTGAGCCTCATGGTCACAGTCAGTCTCTATCTGATCATCTTTGACAGTGAGGGGGATCCAGTCATCTAGAAATGTTTGCATTAAACTGCCAGGTTTTCAGTCCTTTTTCTGGGGACATTGGGAAAATAATTTTGTGACAATCTCTCCAATGTACTGCTGAAACTGGGAGAGAGAAAAATACTGCATGCAAGCCCCAAAGCATTTAGTGATGATGAATCATTGGAATTAGTGAATTTTTTTTATCTGAGAAAAACTCCTCTAAGCCGAATTGGTACAGTCCTCAAATCCTTGCCTGGTTAGACACAGATCTCATACAAATATTTGCTGGACAAGAAAGGGAGACAGGCATGCAGTTCCAGGTCTCCAAGAACCTTTGGATACCTTCTTTTGTTCAGCGTCTTGAACAATCCTGGAACAGATCCATATTGTTCCTGAGTTATTCTGACTATCAGCTGACAAAGCTCCCAGCCAAACAGCTGAAATAACAGAGCCTATTTTGGAATTTTTGAGAACCATATATGGTTGGTGTCACAAGACTTTGGGGATGCTTCTTTAGAGTGTTGTGAGGAAAGTGGTATCCCTTAACCCTTCCTGCTTTTTTGCAGTCTTTGTCTCAGGACACAGATTCCCAAAGTTGGTCGTCAACATCCTCACCTTCTAGTGGTAAGAGACAGAACATTTTATCGGTAACATACAGAAGACATTGAGCTTCATAGGTGAAAAGAAAATATTGAGGTAACAGGACACTGTTTTTTCAACACTGCTATGGATGCAGCCTCCCTGACAGAAGCAAGGAGAGAAAAGGCTTATCTCTGGACAGCTGTAAATTTTTACAGCTTTTAAAAGAAGGAAGATGAGTTTGTTCAAACACCTACTTCCAAAATTATTCTACTCATACATGAAGAAATTTCCTGTATATTTTCCCTTCCCCTCTTTCAGCGTTTGCCATTTCCTTGGATAATTCCGAGGTCTTTTGAACTGAAGCCACACCTAATAATCCCATTTTCCCATGGAGACAGTTTCATGCCAGGGACATAGATGATAGAACTGGACCCTAAGCCACGCTGCCCTATTCTGGCAGCATGTGGATGGGGCAAGGGAGCAGAGCACACAGGTAAGAGAGTTGAGATGCCATTGAGTTACCCAGCATCTGCTTCCAATTATAGATGAAGGCAGGGCAAACAATGGGCAAAGCTGGTAGCACAAAGGTGACAGTGCAAATCTCGGCAAGTTCTCCCATGTTGGTTTTTTTTTTTTTTTTTTTTTTTTTTTTCTTTTCTGCCTAAACTGTGTCACAGAACAATATATATGCTGACAGAATGCATAGCTCTATATAAAGCCTGCAATTTTTCTTGGAGTGTGGCCAGGATATAACATTTTATTACTTTTTTTTTATTGTGCTTGCACCCAGACTGAAAGGGCTTGTGCTGAAAATGTAGAATGAGATGATGGCAAACAAACACTTATGTAACCTTTCTAATATTATGAATATCTGAGAAGAAAGTGATTTTTTTTGCTTCTTTTCTGCCTAAACTGTGTCACAGAACAATATATATGCTGACAGAATGCATAGCTCTATATAAAGCCTGCAATTTTTCTTGGAGTGTGGCCAGGATATAACATTTTATTACTTTTTTTTTATTGTGCTTGCACCCAGACTGAAAGGGCTTGTGCTGAAAATGTAGAATGAGATGATGGCAAACAAACACTTATGTAACCTTTCTAATATTATGAATATCTGAGAAGAAAGTGAAACGCACTGGTAAACCCATAAATCCAGTTTAACATCAATATATATTCAAAAGAGGACTCACATAAAAGCTACAAATTCAACTTATATGTATTCTCACAGCAAATTTCCAGTAGATGTTTTTGGAAACAAACAAACAAATGAAGTGCTTTAGGAAGCTGTTTCTTCTATGTGTTCTTGTTTTGTCTCACAATATACTTACTTATCTCTTTTACAGGAACATCTAGGTCTTGAAAGTTTGGATCCAAAAAACCCCTTTCAGAGTGTTCAACTGGCAGTTTAATTCAAGCTGCTGCCTTATTGCTGCCTGACACTGATGATTAGGCTCAGAGTAGACCATTCTCCAACTGCCATACAGAAGAAACTTATCTTGGTATGAGCATTCTAAGATCATGGCTATATTTTGCAAAGTGTAGGCTATAGCATGCATTGTACTGCTGTATAACTCAAAATTTCTGTCTTACAGAAATGATTGACTTGATGCTACGGGAAATATAGTTTCAATGCAGAACTGAAATATCTGCCCACAGAACTGTGAGGATTTGTGTCTGCTGTCAGAAGAATCAACGTTACCTACAAATGTGTGTGGAAGGTCAAGGGTATGAAGGTAGTGCATGAGTTAGTCCTGCCTAATGCATTCTGATAGATATTGCTTACTTGCAGGGAATTGCCTTCTACCTTTTCCTTGATGGACATGTGAAACCTTTTTTTTTAGAAGCAGGTGAGTCACTTTTCAACACCAAAACCCTGATTCTCCTTTCACCATGCGCCTTAATAAAGCAACCTGCCATTCTTCTGTAAAATGTCTACAGAATGTCTTGTGCTTCTGGGTAACAAATTAAATATTATTTATGATACAAAAAAAAATTATTATAATTTACAGTACATAAATGTGTCATTGCAGCAATCTTTAAGAATGCCAGGTACCACGTCAGAAAACAGAGATATCTCAATTACTTCTTTATTTTGATTACATGCATATACTGAAACAGATGAAATATTACTATGGAACCAAGTAATAAAAAAGTGTCAGCAAAATTGTCCTCTTTAATGCATGCAGATTAGATTTATTGGTGGTAAATGCAGAGTTTTTAGTCGTAACTGCTACTTGTCATTGAAAAATTTATTTTCCTTTTAAGATAACTGAATTCCTGGACTGAATGATAAATTGTAAAGCATGCTTTCACAGCTATAAATAAAATCAAAATACCTGCATTATTATCTTCACTGTTATTTAATTATAAAATTCTACAATAAAAATCTCATGAGATGAGATAAAATGCAAAGAGATGAGAGACCTTAAATAGGAACTGTTTACTGCACAAGAAACATTACTGGGAGCAAATTTGTAAGCTTGTTACTCAACTTGCTATTGGCAATGTTTTCCTGCAGCTGATCTGAGTTTTAGGTCGTGCCGGAGGCTATGTGTCATTTCTGCTTCAGTTCTCAGGTGATTACAGTGCTGCTGTACCTAGTCTGACCACTGTCTTGGACATAGGTGATACCACAGGATGCTGTTGGTTTGTTGATACAACAGCAATGATGGAATAATGTCGGCAAATTGTGTTAGAGATAGGAATTTGTCATAGTAAAAGTGTTCTTCTGCTACTTACACTTTAAAATAAATCATTATACACAACATTCTCTACCAAGAAGGGGTGAGGGGCAATGAAACATATATAGACCCATTTCAAATTCACTATTCAGATTTCAAATTCACTGTCTAGAAACCCTCTAGATCTCTTTCTATCTGGCCTCTAGATCCTCTAGATCTCTAAGGCTAGAGGAGGGATGTTTTCAGACTCCTAACTTAGGAAGTATTTTGTGTGTGGACTTAACCAAACACCTTCTGAATCCTGGTAACTCCATGGTCTTCCACGTTTTCCTTCTGTGTTCACATGGCACAACCCTACAGCAGCATTCCATCTCCCACCACCACAAGCTGCCAGCACAGTTGGATGCCTCTAGGCTGAGATAAGGCCCCGAAGTGCTGACCCCTCCTGCTCAGTCCAGTGCCCTCCATTTCGGGAGATCCACTCCATCACTATAAGCATCAGTTTATCGAATTTGTAAATAAAAGGGCTCAATTTATATGCACCTCCTACAGACAGGCCTCTTCCCCTTCTTATGCAGACCACATAAAGTGATGAGGTTAAGAATTTAGGCTGGAAATAGCATGTCTACAATTTTAGAGGGGGATAACAAACATAGTCCTTGTGCAAATAAAAAAACCTCACTTACATCTTCATGTTTTACCTGATGTCAAACTGTATAAATCTGAAATGTTAGTTTCTTCATTTCTGAAACATTTTTATGTGTTTGCTGTACAAATTGTTTAGCTCTTCTTCCTTCCAAATTATGTCTATAAGAGGAATAAATCCAACTAAATATTAGTTACCCTGAATGAAACTGTAGGGTCTTTCCTGGCTAAATTAGTAGGATTTAGACCTGATATTCTCTACCAAGAAGGAAAGATGATACTGAAAAATGTGGCAGTTTATCTCTTCTAAAAATCACTTGGGCTTAATTAGAAGTTAATAAGAAAAAATATTATAGAATTCCCACAGGATTGATGTGCTATTACACTGCACCACATAAAATATATGAAGCAACTTTATTCTTTTTTTTTACTAACAAATAATACTACTGCCAGCAGGCATGTAATTTCTTATCAAAATCAATAATACCTTGAAAACATCTCTCCTTTATCAGGATATAGATCATCCTTTGATGATTTGAAAATAATTTTATTTTATAAATATTTAAAATATGTTATTTAACCACGTCTCTGTTACTTTGGGTACTTTTACTAGAGCACATCACACACACTCAAATACAGATAGAAATCTAAAGCAACGTGGTTGTTTCATATCTTTGCCCAGAGGAACAGAGGGATCGAGCTTATTTTGTATAATCAAGTATTACTGATTAACACTGCCTATGCATGAATTTGGCAAATTTTCACTGAGTGATAGCTGGGAAGCAATGAAGGGGACATACATTCTATTTATTGTGAAAGAACAATAAATAGTATTCTGTATGTAGACTAAAACTTGCTTTCAAGAAGAAAGGAACAGAGATAATGGGCTGCAACTCTGAGAGTGACTGGTTTATTAAGATTATTTTTTTATTAACCAATTATATTTGAAGGTATCTTATGACATGTGGAACTCATATATAGAATTTTTCCTTGTGTTTCAAATAACACTACTTCTAAGGAAACTTTCTCATATTTTTCTTGAATATTTCACCTGGAATAAAGTGTTTTGCTATTAAGTGTAAATCATTGAACCAAAAGACAAAGGAATCTCATGATGGAAAACCACATATGCTGTTAAATCATATTAACTTACTGAAAATGCTATATATTCTAACAGTGACAAAACGTGTTAAAGGAAGTCTGAAACTATTCTTTGAAAATACTCTTCGTGAGTCATGTTCCTCAAAAACTTGTCGTTTACACATTTTAATACGATAACACCCTTACTGTTGAATGAAGTACAGCTATTAAAAATCATGCATATTTTTGATTATGCTATTAGTTTAAAGATATACACACCTTTCATTTCAGCAATACTTTTTATTATTATGCAAGTATTATACAAAAAATATATACAAAAAGAAACTTTCATTTCCTAATTATGTACTATTTTAAACTTGAGTTGGCATAAGGGAAGTACAGTTAATTGCAATAATTATTAAGGACATTTATTAGCTTTTAAAACTTATTCCTGCCACACTTATCTGGAGATGCAAGATTTATCAAGAACAGGGTTCTGATAATTTATCTAATTACGTACCTATATTTGCAAATAGCCAGCTGCATATGCCTGTATTTATTGAGATATATCAAAGCTGACATTTTCATGAAAATACCCTATTTGTTTCTGCAGGTCTGATAAGAGGTTACATATAACCAGCACACAGCTACTAGTCTGTCTATTGTCCTGTCTATAATATAAACATGCACAGTGTTAAGTCAATAATTTTGAAGGCAAGAAAAGTATTTTAAAACATTTGTCATATTGATGTCACTGTCTATTAAACTCTTGTCCATTAAAGCAGCAAGAAGCAAAGTTCCCCATATGCAATGCTGCTTGAGAAAGTAGTTTCCATACAGAAACAGAACTCTGACAACTTGTTTGAAAAACGAAGAGTCTATGGGAAAATGAATAGCCTAGAAGGAAGGAATTTCCTTTGCTCCATATTACTGCCAATGTAACTACAGGACATTTGTCTTCCTTTTTTTTCTTCATGAAAATGGCAATTTCTGCTATTAATAAGAAGTGTATATCACCTTAGTCTGTGATTAGTCCTACAGAAATGAATAATGCCATTGCAGGAAGAAAATGTGATTCAGTGGATAAATTAGTCCTTGAGGGTAGAGTTATAAATATTCTTAAAAATTATGTATTCTACTTCATGCTGGAGACTAGCAGCTCTCATTATACCACAAATGTTTATCAAGTCTTAGTATGTCCAACAGATCAACAGTGAACTGACATCATTACTCAAAAATATGCCTGGCAAAATTTCACTCTCAATTCAAACTTTCTTTAATGTTCAAACTTTCTTTAAATTGCAAAGAAAGAATTATGAAAACCTGCCTAAACATAGAAGAAACATTTACATTTTGTCTGAAACTAATGGGCCAGTAACAAGAATCTGACGTGGGAATTATACAGTTCCCCAGGACTGTCAATTCATACATGTTTCAACTGTTATTAATGTTAAATTGCAATGGCATGAAAGTAAAATAACCTCAGGCAGCGTGTCAGTAGTGGGAATGGCATAAACACCATCAGTCAAGTGTCCAGAAAAGGTCTGTCACCAGGAACGTAACACAAAGAGGATGCTATCACATCAACTTTTGCTGCTACCCCATTACTGGCAGTCAGCAATAGACTTTTTCTAGCTTAAAAATTGGTAGCATTTCAGATTTAGTCTACTCCCACAACATTTTTATTCCTCTTGGGAAAGTTATAGTGCTGGTTTTTAAATGAAAGGGAAATTTAATACCTCTTGTGCAAATGCAAAGTATGCCTCCTTTCCATTTTCAAGTGCTTAAGTTATGGTCTAGTAAGGGAATCCAATACCCAAATAAACAAATTCTAGGTACAAATCCTAGGGTTCATCTCACTTTTCTTTTTCAATACCCTAAATATTCAATTTTATCTTTGAAGTATTGACAAATCTTGTCACTTGAAGATTAGAAATATTGCTAGATAACTCAAGTAATTTTAAGAGTATTAGTCTCTTTTACAAAATCAAGGTGAAAAGGACTATTTTCAATACATAGAAGAAAAACTACATACTATTTCCACTCTATGCTTCATTGCCCTTATGCCTTTGAATATATAACTTTCACTCCAGCCATTTGAATATCCTCTGCATCAAATCATTAGGAGCAGACAGCAACTAACACACTTGGAAGTTTTAGCAATCTCCCTTCTTTTCTTTGGCTAAGCATGCCTAATTAAAGCAAGACTCAAGTTATGAATACTTAAGATTTATTAAAAGTTGTGCAATTTTGGCCAAGCACAGAGAGCAGTGTTATTGTTGCCCTCTTCCAATGTAAAAAAGTTAGGAAATTTTTCCTGGATGATACTATACATGACTTTCATAATAACAAAGAAAGAATAAATGTTTTTCTTTCTGTGTTTCCATTGCCAATGCAAATGCAAATTTTTTCCCCCAAACTCTAAAACTATTGTTTTTGAATATGTGAGTCCTTGCTACTATGAGAGTCAAGAAGGTTTTTATGGCACTGGAAGTGTAAAGAAGCTCATTCAAAGCAATTACTGACTAAAATAATCTCTGAGATCATAATGCAGTATGTCCTTTACTTGATTCTCAGTTGCATAAAAACTTTACTCCGAGGCAGAACAAAGTATTAGTTCAAAATGACTCTGTGTCTTTCACTTTATTCTTGGGGGTTTTTAATGTGGTGCTACTGCAAAGAAATAAATCTTAAAAGTTCATAGTCTAGAGTTAGTACCAAAGGAAATGTAATTAGAAAAGCCTTTCTCAAATTTCACATCTACAGAATTTAAACCCAAAGGAGATTATTTTTTCATTATCAATTTCTTACTCTCATTTTAAACTTGTATCTTTTATTCCCAGTATAAAGTGGAGTTCTACATTTGATATATGTAAACATTATTTAAATTAGAAAATATTTAATGACAATGGACATTCTTTGAATGTTTAGGAAAATAGATGATTTCCATCTATTTCCTGTAAATAACAGTCTTCCAAAAAAATTGTATCTAAAATAGGAAATTTTAGATTACTGGGTTTTAACTATACACCACTGAGATCTCTACATCATGATCAATAAGTAAGAGACACAAATGACTACCTGAGAAGATACAGATGCTTGAAGCTGAAACTCATAATCCATACTTTCATTACTTAATAGGATATTTTTTATTTTTCTTTTTTAATTCAATAGACTTCTAAGATTCAGAAAAGTAAAAACATGTCCTTTGCTGAACCATCTTCAGTAAATAGATCCATCTTCAATTATGTGTCGTTTTCTTGCAAGAAAATAAGTCATGACAAATGCAATCTTACAGAAAATACCAAGATTAAATCACTGGAAACTTCAAGAGCTCTGCTGAAATGGTTTAAGGCATGTTAACTGGAGACTCACAGACGAAAGATTGCTTTATTTAAAATCTTTCATCTTTATTTAAGGGTAAACAACTCATCATGAAAGTATAGAAAATGTTTAAATTTAATATTTTGAACCATATAAAGCAAGAACTGCAGCAAAAGATTAGGATTTAGGTCTGTAAATCAGAGGGGCTGATTAGAGTGAGAAACAGTATCTACAGAAGATGTAGCTGTAATTAATGCACACTGGTGATCAATTGCCCACTAACAGTTTACTTGTGAAGTGAATTTTAGGCACACACACAACTAGAGGGGAGGGGAAGGATTATCCTTTCCTTGACAGAGGAGATGAAGTCACACACTGGCAAAGACTGGTCTTCTGTGCTCCCTACTGAGACTCTAGGCAAAAGATCCCAATTTCTCATGACTTAGGCTAAACTCAAATCCATGGCTGATACCTTTCTGTGGAGAAAGCAATCTAGAAAAGTCTACAGAGAAATGAGTTTTAATGGCAGGGACGAGAAAATTGATCACTGTCATTTGAAAAGGAGTTACTCAGCACCATCAGCACACTCAACTAATGGGCAAAAGTATAATTCTTATGCTGCCATATGCCTTTCCTATTTTCTGCATTAATAATTTTAAATGAGAAAATTGCTGACTTAAATGCTGCTCTTCCTTCTGCTTGGAGTGGCTTCCTCCTAAGTTTCACTGCCTTAAAAAAAAAAGAAAGAAAAAAAGCCCTTCTTAGTTTTGAGGTGAGTCTGAGCAGGGGTTTACTAATTTAGTCAAAACAAGTAAGTATGACTTTACGTTTTTTTTTCCTGCATCACAGTCTTACAATGAGATTATAATAACAAGCATGTAATAAAGAGTTACTATACACATAATTCTGTCCTTTTTTTTTTTTTTCTTGAATTGGATAAGGCTAGGAAGACAATCATTATTCTTTACATTTTCACAATAAACCTTAACATATGTCTTTTCATGGAATTATTATAAAATATATAATTAAAGAAATTAGTTTTCATGACCAAAACTAGTATTGCAATATAATAGATTGAAGCATGATTGAAAAAAAACTTGTTGTACAAATGACAAGTAGCATTTTGGAGAAATAACGCTTTACTGAGCTAGAAAGAGAGAAACCTTTTCTTTTTATATCAGAAAAAATGGACAACTCCATTTACTCCCTTGATTTGATCTCTCATGAAGCCCAAAGTTTATATCAACAAATACATGTATAATGTTTCTAAGTACAAACAGCCAGATCTGAATAAAGATTTTTACAAATATGCTACCTCGAGTTATAAATCTGTAGTTTTTCATTGTGACCTCCATCACAGAAAGCATTCATAATACCCACTAGAATTCAAAATAGCCTTCATCAGCATACATACAAATTTTCACATGCTGCCAACTATTTGATTCACAAAGGAGATTATAGCTTAAAAAAATAAAATTACTTGAAATCTCATAATTCATGGGCTACCACTATTTTCTTAACTTCTCAGGCATGCAGTGACAAACTGCCTATAAAGTAGATCAGCAAAACAACATGCAGAAACATACAGCTCTCCTTCCAACTTCTTCCTCCTCACATTTCTCCTACCATGATCATAGACTTTATAAGTTAGCCTTTAGATATTAAGATGTTAAGTTTTTTTCACTTAGATTGCTGTCTTGCACTATAAATTCTTATTATAATCATGTCTGCATTTTAATTAAAATTACACATATTGATAGGATATGAACCCAAGGATATATCCAGACATCAAGAAATGCATAGCAGGGCATTGCATTTGAAGGAATAGTTAATGACACATATTATTCCTAGAGTTCCTTTCCAGCTGGTTCTTAACCACAGTAAACTATATCTTCATCTAAATCATATTTGTACAGAAAAATAATAAACACTTCCCAGAAATAACAAACTCTTCCAAGAAAAAACAGGATGATTGCCGATATGAAATGCCATATGAGAAGAAAACTATTTATACCCAGCACACACTGGAAATATTGTCAGACAAACATAAGGTAGGGGTTATGTACATATCTGAATATTGCTGATTTCTACTTTATTGCTGGTGAGCATGATGATACAGCAGCAAGGACAGCATTTATTAGCAGGACAGTACTGCTATATTCAGTGACATATGCTGGGAGCACTGCTTCTTGCATCACACAGATGTCATGGACATTGTACTAAACTTGGAAAAGATTCACACTGTCACTGAGCAGCAACATTTTGGAATTACATTGGCTTTTTAAGTTTCCTGCATTAATTCATTTCCATCACTAGAGAAAAAAAAGCAGAGATAAATGTCAGGCTGTCTATTTAATTCCCTTCTTATTTTTTCAGCAAGGTGATTGCAAGCTATAGCAAGGTTTAGGCTACCCTCCTTAAACATTTAAACAAACTTACCATGGTAATATTGTTGATGTTTAAAATATAAAGCAGAAGCTACACAGCAAGATATTTTGCCATTCTTACTGGATTCATTTTTATAGAACATAACACATTTCTGTCTTCCTAGACAGGTTAACTTAATTATCTAGAGGCTTGTCTGTTAAGCACATTCAAATTATCTTTAATTTTACATTTATTATTTATATTTATTTCATAAACTCACAGCAAATTCTCTGATTTGATTATTTGAATTTCTAGGTCCAGTCAAAATTATCAGTAACAGATGTAATATTGATTTCATGTTTTATTTATAGAATATAAACTTCAGAGACAGGATTCATTTTTTTCCCCCTTGAAACTGAAACCAAATGCTAAACTACTGACAGGTCTGGCCAGTGAAGAACTTTGTAAAGGAGACAGCCAAATTCACACTGCCACTGAGCAAGTACCATTCTGAAATGGAGTTGATTGTTTTCCAACAGAAGCACTCCAAAGGGGTGTCTTTGGGAGATACCTTATAAAGTCCTTCCCATTTATGAAACAGAGATAATTTATTTTAGTGAGCCATTGCTCTTATTTAGAAGGTGATGAAATGGTCCTAATTCCCTTTTCCTATTCACTAATCCTAAGCTTGCTTAATTTTTCTGCTAACCAATAGGGTTATAATTTTATCCTAAATATAGGAATATTTTAAAATATGTCTAGTTTACAAACAAATGATTCTATATAATTGGACAGTTAATATTATTTCATTATTAGGAAAATAACAATAATATGTATGTATTTTAACTCTAAAACTACACACATTTTTAAGGAAAGGCTTGGGTTTAAAAACAAACAAGGAACATTAGATTAATTTTTCAACTTTGCCTTACATGATCATGAAAATGCAGGCTAAATACTCCTTAATGCTACCCAATAAAATGATAGTTTCACAAGAGCTACTAGTAATTTTATGTTGCTGGATTAAAAAAAAATTGATTGCAAAATTAAGTCCACATCCAGATCCTTTTTCTTGAAAAAATAAGAAATCTCCCACATTTTTAACATGTACAGCTGTCCTGAAAGTTAGCAGACCTAATGTTCTATCCTTAAGAAGCAGACAAACATTCCTCATAATTCCAGTTAATATGCAGATTTCATTTCAGAGTAAACCTCTAATCATCATAAGACATTAGAAGACTAGTACATGTCATATAAATTTTATTGAATATGAATCTTAACCCTCTAACCTATGCCAGAACACTATATGAATGTGTTATTAATATACTTGGATACATTTAGAATTATTTGCATTACTTTTGTGACCAGAATTGTTGATTCTGACTTCACTATGGCATGAAGTGAGTGATCGGTCAATTTGAATTAAGAAATAAAGAACTCCATCTAACATGAAGCAACTCTAAACCTGCTTGATTTGTAGTAGAACTGCCACAATAGATGGTCATCAAAACCCATCAAACCGCACTGCAAGTTTGATCCACCAAACACCTGGAAAACTCAAACCCAATATGATGTTTATTTTCTCTTCTGGAACACTTACAAATTGATAAAAACTGAATCTCCATTACTATAAGAATTTTTCATAG
Organism: Onychostruthus taczanowskii; assembly: GCF_017590055.1. NCBI lineage: Eukaryota > Metazoa > Chordata > Aves > Passeriformes > Passeridae > Onychostruthus > Onychostruthus taczanowskii. The sequence goes on from NW_024498795.1 coordinate 1,583,109, forward strand.
CAATTGTAGCTGTTTCAGCAGGAGGTGGAAATTAATATATTTGTCATCATTAACACCTCACTTGCCTTATTTTCACATTAATACACTATTTTATACATTTGAAAACAAAATGAGAAACAAAGCTCACTAAATGACTGAGACCTCAAAGACAACAACAGCTTCTCTATGCTTGTTTTCCATTGAATTATTTCAGTTTTAAACTCAGATTTTGCAAGGAAGATTTAGAAGCAGTTTGAAGCAGTTTAAATAATTTAAAACTTTAAAAGTAGACCAGCTTTAGGAAAGGTATTGGGAAAAAAGAAAGCTTTTTTAAAAGCAAACAGGATAATTTATCTACATGGATTGTGAAAACATTGTATAAGTGCTATTGAACATTCTGCAGTTACAGAAAACACACTGATATTTTCCTCCTTCATTGTAATCTACATATAGAGAAGACTGAATTGCTTTAAATGCCATACTGATTTGAAGAAAAGCAACATATTTTGGGGCACTTTTTAAAGCCCTTTAAAACTACATTAAGCAATGATTATGACTGATAAATTTGGATTATTTAATTAAACTTCTTTGGACATCTGAAGCTCAATTTGCTTCTTGGCCTTACTTAAAAAAAGAATTCCAATAATTTAAGGCTGAACATCCCAAATTGACTCATTCAGTAAAACTGACACAGGAAATAATTTTTATTTATTTACCAAGGAAAAGGACATGTCCTGTCTGAAAAATTTATTACTGCCTTGCTTGAAATTGACACTCAGGATCACTAATTACTGTAAACAGAAGAATCTGAGCTGTCTGGGAATACACTGGTTGGTAACTGGAATATCTGCAATTGGTGTACTAACGATTCATTTGCATATCTACCATATCCAAGGCAGTCTTCCAAAATCCAGGAAAAGTGAACAACTTGAATTTTTGAAATTTGGACTTATTTCTATCTAAAATTTATTTACTTATGTTCTTTAAAGTAAGTCATCGTTTAATATGTTTTCCCCTTAAATATTAGCAGAGAGATTAAAAAACTGAATGGGCTGTGGCAATGCATTAAACAGCTTTGCTCTGCAGGTATAAAAACTGGGACAGCTTTAGAAAGATTTTACAAGAGTCACATAAAACCTTGTCTTTGCCTATCACTACATACCTGCAGCAGTCCAACACATTGCTCAGCCTTAAAATTGCTTTAGTTCTCAACACTAGACAGCAGTGAAATGCAGATGTAGAAGCTTTACTGATCACCCTGGCTGCAGTGGCCATTCTGATTGCCCAACAGCCCATGGGGCTGTGCTAATGCTGGTACCACTAGAGGTTGGGGCAAACTCTCAAAATGAATGATGGATGGACAGCGAACACTGAATGCTTACCTTTAGTTTGTTTTGTTATGGTCTGGTTTGATTTTTTTGAATGTACACAAATTTGTCCAAGGTTTCCATGCTTAGACTCTATGTGAAATAGAATATCCAATGCTGAATACATGGTCAAGTGCACATAAGTAGCACACAAAAATTTCTGTGCTCTTTTACACATACTACTCTTCTCAGGTTGCTTTCATTCACTGACAAAAGTGTTTCAAAAGACCTTAAACTGTTAACCTGCCAACAATCCCATATACCTTACACACCATAAGTAGCCAAATGTAATGCAAGCTGAATAGTGACAGAGAATGAAAAATAGATTGTGTGTTTTAGGTTTGAAGCAGTAAATTACCATGTTCTTCACTGAACTCTCCCCAGGCTCAGCCAACCATACATCATTTGTCAATACTTCAAACTCAATCTATAAATTAATGCCATGAGTTTTGTGCTGTCACTAAATGTATGCAATTCTCAGGAGAGGTCAGGAACTGCAGAAATAATCTAATTTTATGAGTTGATACATTTTCACAAATCCCAGGAGATCTGACCTATATTCCATGTAGATGATCAGAAGCCTTTTTATCTCAGCTGATACCTGCATTCCACTCCAGTGTTAGCAAACTTGTGGACATCAAATGGGGTTTTACACTAATCCCAAAGGGAAAGGAACTATAAATATGCTCAAACACAATAGCTATAAGTTAAGTAATTGTATCTTCTATTAGCTTTAGATAAATTTTTAAAATGGAAAAAAAAAAAGTGGAAAAAAGGAAACAGACTAGAATTTCACCTATGTACATCTCCACTGGCATATTAGTACCAAGTCAGTAAGGTCCCATACCAGTACTTTCCAGAAGAGAAGACTGAAAGGATTAGGAGATTGAGTGAGTGATAACCAAAGTACACAGATACATTAAAAACCTGAGAGCCTTAGTACTGCTATTCTGAATAATAAAAGAAAAGCAAGAAGGAATAATGGAAGGCAGGAGGAAAGAAAAGAAAAAGAAAGAAAAAAAGAAAGAAAGAAAGAAAGAAAGAAAGAAAGAAAGAAAGAAAGAAAGAAAGAAAGAAAGAAAGAGACAAAGTCATAATAATCATATCATTATCTTAAGCTTGCTAACAATTCCTTGATACACTAATATTTTTTTTTTATATATGTAATGGGTTTATATGGCAAGATTTTTGAGGTGTGTTGGAGAAGTGGTTTCTGTAAGAAACCAGCACAATCTGCCCTAATGTTGAACAGAGACAATTCCAGCCAGCTCCAAGGCAGACTTGCTTCCAGACAAAGCTGAGTCTATCACCAGTGTTGATGGTGCCTGTGTGAAAAGACATTTAAGGAATGCTAATGTATGATAGGAAAGAAAACATGAAACAGCCCTGCAGACACCACTGTGAAAGAAGGAGTGGGAAGATGTGCTCCAGGTGCCAGAGCAGACCCCTGCAGAGACAAAATATTATGAACTGACTGCAATCTTCATTCCCCATGCCCTTGTGCTGCTCAGGGAGCAGCCGGGAGTTAAGTTGAACCTGTGATGGAAGAGGTGGTGGAAAAGTGGTTTCAGATATTTTTTTTGCTGTTCATTATCTTACTCTGTTGCTAGTTAGCCTAAGTCTGTTTTGCCTGTTTCACTATCTCACAAACAACTCCCTGTACTTACCTTGACTCATTAACTTTTTATTGTGTCTTCTCCTCCAGTCCTGCTGAGTAGTGGAAGTGAGAGAGCAGCTCAGTGGGCACATCCAGCCAAGGTCAAATCACTACAAGATAACCACATAATCTACTCTCTGCATTCTAGACATGAATATTGGAAACAGAGGTAATGCAGATTTCTTTTACCTAATAATACAGCCTGGATATTGCCATTGAAATGCCCTGCCTCCTTGCAGGTCTGTCGTCCTGTTTCCCAGTAAGAGCAGGTGATGATGTTTTTGTATTGCCTCTACTGCAAACCAGAGGAGAAGCATGGGGAATTTGCAGAGACCTGATGCTTTCCTAACATAAAGCTGCACTATTTGCAGACTAGAGCTGGCTTGCAGCCAAGACTGGTTATATCTAGGCATGAAGACATAAACAAAAAATTCTTTATTGACTCTTCTCATCATCTGCCAATGAAAACTACAACCCTTTGCAGATGACATACCTTAACAAGATGCTAACATTTCTTCACAGTTTTAAGAGGTAAGTCTGAAGACAAGTGATGATTTGCTCTAAAATGTGTTTTTCTTAGAGCTGGTTGAGACTTTTCTGAGCAAATCCAGATGCATCAAGACCTAAATCACTGCCAGAAAACTACCCATCTGCCTGTCTGCCTGGCAGGCTGCTTAAGAATCCACAACTTCAGCATCAGGTGCAGTTGTATCACGTTGATGGGGGTCAGAAGCCTAAAGACTGGGGAAGGATAACTACTCTGATAATACAGCTTTATAGCCTTGGCTGAATTTTGAAGGAAAATGCCTTGCTTGAATTTCTCTTCTACGAGAACATTCTTAAAATCTATTTTTAAACTGCAGTATTTAGAACACAGGAAGTTATAGATTTGAAAGCATACAAATATACACTATTACATTTTGTAGTGCTAAGTGCTAGAAATTAACAGTGTAGGAAAGAAATTAAATCAATTTGTTCTGGCTTTACCAAAAAAACAAAAAACAAAAAAACAAACAAAAAAAACCCCAAAAAACAAACAAAAAGAAATACCAAAAAAAACCAAAAACAAAAAAAAAACCAAAAAAAAAAAAAACACAACAAAAAAAACCCAAAAAAAAAACCCAAAAAACCCCTACTTAAAATACTAACTCTTATTCACCTTTTTTCCTAAGTACCTATCACAGCAGAGGCCCTTATAACAAATTACTCAGTTAAAGAACACCACATGGGACAGACTAACCAAGATGGAAAAGACAGACTTTTGTTCCAGCTTCAACTACATACACTATGCCATTCTCTTTTCAACCAGATATAAAACTCCTGATGTACTTTTGTTTCTTTTAATTATATTAAAAAAACCCAAAAGAAGAAAGGTATAATCCACCAGGAAATGCCCTCAGGTTGCACCAGGGGAAGTTTAGATTAGATACTAGGAAAAATTTCTTCACTGAAATGGTGATCAGGCAGTGGTATATGCTACCCAGGGAAACGGTGGAATCACCATCCCTGGAAGTTCAAATGTGCTGTTTGTTAAGAATTCACTTCTATGATCAGCCTAATAAAATCAGGGTGAGGTAACTAAAAACCTGAACAGCATGTGGAAATAGCAACCTTAAGTACAATGATGATGGCAATAAGTCTTTTAGAAAATCCCACAGCCTTTTATGTTGTGGAAAGTAAGAAATTACCTTGCCTCATGTACAGAAACAAATACTTATTGTATCTGTTCTACAAACATCAGAGTGTTTAGTAACATGGATGTTTAAAAAGTAATTTTAAAGTGAGGACATGAAGTTTGCTTGTAAACTTCATCCTTTTCAAGCACAATGTGTTGTTTCATGGCGTGACTCAGTATTACAACCCCATACATGGATATTTTAGTAAAATTAGATTCTATATCCACATATATATCTATAGTCAATGTTTAATATAGAGGAAAGTTCTCTGCCTGAGATTTTTTCCAAACTTTGACACATTCATTTGTCATCCAGTTAATGAAGTTATCCGAGTCCTTCATCTGCAAACTACCAATTACAACTCAGAATATGAGGAAATTTTATGCACAAAACTCATCAAGATTCTCTGACTGTTTTCTGTAATCCTTTAATTATTGCATGTGAATGCCTTTTGGCAGTGTAGAGCAGGCCAATATTTTTAAAAACCAGGTGCAGATAGCATGAAGGCATGTTAAAATAGGTTGTGTCTTATTGCTTTACCTTCTAATAAAATGTGTTTACAAGAGAGGAAGTACATTTGGACTTTCACACTTACAACATGATTAAAAATTATTCTAACTTAATTTATGGCATGAATTATACAAAACGGTCTCCATATCTTTGTTTCATAGGACCAGAAGATATTTAAGGCACAGTACTTTTATCAAAACCACTAAGAATCTCAACATGAGATCAGAAAGAAATCCTGTTGTACAGAGATGCACAACATAATAGCAATTTCAGATTTCAGTTTAAGGTAAACAGCCAGAGGTGAAGGAAAACCTTTTTTTTTTTAGCCAAACGTTAGACCATGTTGTTCTGCATTTTTATGGGCTTCTGTCATCTCACTGACACATACTTTGTTCTAGTATAAAACATAGAGCTTGCAGATACTAAAATGTTCATTGATTTTAAACAGCTTACAACACTCTCTCTCCAGTGCAAAAATCCAAACCAAGAAGTGAGCAACTAAGACACTTTCTATTAAAGTCCAACAAACTATTCTACAACTTCACATGCCTGAAATCCTAGACTTCAGGATCACTAATCCACCTCCATTCCATGCTTATTTGGAAGGGCAACTGTATCTCTTGAACTTCCAGGGCAGAGGCTTTGAGACTCATGAATTTCTCCTAGTAACTCTAAATTCACAATTCAAGACAGTGCTGACCTTGCACCATCTACCAGATGAAGCTGAAATCTTCTTGATCTTCTCTCTTTGTCTTCTGAACTTGCTGCAGAGTTTCTGCAGGCAGGAATTTTTTTTTTCTGATCTTTTACTCTCAAGAAGTTCTACATGCACTCTAAAATAGATAATTCATCATTATCTTAGCTATCTTCTTTGTATTTTGTTCCTATGGGAACAGTTTATATTTCATATAAATTTCAATACCTTCAAGTAAAACTGTAATAAGGAAAGAACTTATAGTGTCTACACTTCAATATATTTGTCCAGGACAAAATAATAATACTCCTCTACTTAGGATCATAGAATGGCTTGGCTGGTCAGTAGCTACCAGGGTCCTCATTTCTACCTTTTGGAAAGATGGACACAATATTTCTTTACTCCCCCAGTCACCTGAGACTTGAATGCCATGACTTTCCAAATATGGAGAGCATCTATCCAGACCCACTATGTTAGACACTATTAAAGCATCTCCAGACAAGTTTACAGTATGTGAACAGCGAGGGCAACTGAATCCTTATCACCTCTGCAATTTACACAACTACATAATCAAAATTCAGGGAACCAAAACAAATTTCAGGCTCCAAAGGTTTTGATTTTCAAAGTCTAAACTTTAGGGTTTCCTATATTGAAGTTTAAGAGCAAGTTTATCTTCCTTAATTCCTGCATTTAGGAATTTACAGCTTTCCTACTTATTTTTTCAGAGCACCTGTGCATGCTCCTGCTGAAAGTTGACCTTATTTCCTTCCTGTGCCACATTTGCCCTATAAACTGAGAATGCAGCAGTGTTCCTAGCTCAGGGCCCTGCATGGAAGAAGTGCGGAAAAGATGGTGTGTCTACTGTTTTCAAATTTAGCATTTTACTAAAAAAAGTTGAAAATATGAGTTTGTCTTCCCAAAATATCACTTAAATAATTTTAGAACTAAGTCTGCAGTCAATTAACAACCTAGAAGTGACTGAAAAGGATGGAAAGCAACAGTGTAGAACCTGTTCCATCAACAGCTATGCGCTGAAGATGAAGCATAATTTTCTGCATTCATTCCATTTACCAGTAGCACGTATTACCAGTAGGTGTCAGAAAATTGCAACACTGAAGTTCAGATAACCAAGAAAAATGAGGATCAACTGGCAACAAAGATCAATGAAAGGCAGAATCCAAATATTTCTACTTTACATATGTTAAAGTCAGAACAGAGATGCCTATTTATAAGCAAAAAAAAAAAAAAAAAGAAACTCAAACTCATCAATACTGAAAAGGAAACTATTTGTCCAGAACAAAAGAATATGTATTCTAAGTAAATTTTAACATTACCATGACTCAGACTGAATTTTGCCCTGAAAGTGGATAGTGTCCCAAAAATTGTGATAAAAAGAATCCAGAGCAACACATTTAACTTCATGTAATGCCTGTCTTTTCACTCTTTTTTAGATCTCAGACATTGTGTTACGGAAATGAGAGCATGCTTCTGATCTCCAATGAGCCATGTGCTTTCTGGAGAGTGCAGGTTCCTTTCTCTCTCCGTATAAGCAAACAAAACCAGAAAACAGAAAAGCTGGGGTCATAAATTTTCATATAACAATCCTTGACACCTTAAAAGTGAAATATACTATGTTTCAGAATAGTTACAACTACTTGGGTTTATTTGTCTGCATCCAAAATGTGAGCTTTGTATTCTTCTTTCCACTGCCCAAACAGTATTTAGGAAGCTGTTCTTCACTTTCACTGCCTCCATGATCCTGGAGCTTCAAAGTCACAAAAATAACGGCAAAAACAGGAACTTCAGTGTGGTTATTTTAAAATGTCAATATTAATTTTATGTTTAAGCTTTATTTTTAAAGCTTATATAGCCATTTGTATTGTTGGTCATAACAGCAAGTATGAGCATTGATGCTTCATCTCAAAGTCTCAAAGATTCACAGTAATTTTAATGCAAAAGATCCAGGCTTCTCAACTGTCAAAGGATACAGTAATATGAATTGCATCTAATCCTCCACTGATATCAGTTAAGCTCTTTTAGCACATAGTGGTTTTGCCTGTGAAAACTATCAAGGTGAAAAAGCCCATGATTAGTAGTAGTTTGCCAATAGTCCAAAAGCTTTTTCAGTACAAACACGTAATAAACTTGTTCCTTTTCAAATGATACCACCACTGTATTTTTTTAAGACAAGAAAGCAACAACAACAAATGGCAAAAACCATTTAAAAATAAAAATATGTATAAACCTAGAAGAAACCCACATTGCCACTTGACACCAACAGACTTCCAATTTCAACAAAGTAAAACTTTTTTTGGAGAGCTATGACAAAACTTGATTATCACAGCTTGAGTGCACTCAAAAGAAACAAAACCAAGAATACAGGAGAAAAAGCCTGTTTATGGTGAAGGTGTATTAAAAAAAGAGTTTTATCAAGGTAACCATCACAGAAGCAAGACATTCAAGAAATAAAAATGAATTGAGCCAAAACAACCACATGAATGCATAAATCCCTCAACCAGAAGTTTCAAATAGAGTAACTGATAGACACTTTGCAATAACCCAATTCTTCCCCAGGACTTGAATAGCAAAAGTTTTAAGGAAAAGCCAAGGTATAACCTCTTAAAAATAATGAGGATGTTTCTTGGTTGTAATGACTCTAGAGCTGCAGTTTATGCATGCTGGGAAGAAAGAAACCCCTTCAATTAATCTACTTCTATACAGAGTGGGGGATTGTACTGAAGAGAACACAGGCAAAGGTCAGTATCCTAGGGGGTGTCTGCTTTGCTTAACAGTGGCAGTTTTAAGATTTCTCTTAATTTTGCTCCTTATGTCACAAATGTGATTTTGCCTCTTATGTAACAACTCATTCTTTTCTCAAATCACCAGAATCACCTTTCAGCTCTATTTATCTCTATCTCCATAATATTTTTAACTCCTCTAATTTTTTTTTTTTGTTTTTATTTTTTAAGAACTAGGTTTAAAAGTTCATCAGTTTTCATCACATTCTGTCATTTAGACATCAGAATAGATTTTACACAAACCTGTGCTGGAGGGGCCACTTAAGCATAAAATGCCCAGGGACTGGTATCATTTAGTATTTTGTGGTCATCACTAAAGGAAAAATCAAGCCCCCATATGGTCTGTCCCTGACTAGTGCAAATCAGAAACAGCATTCCTTAAAAGCTAGCAATTATTCAGGCACAATCCTCATCATGCTAGCAACTTCCAAAACAGCACCATAAAATTCTAGATTAAATCAGTACTCATGCCCTCCAATTTCATTTTATTGCTGGCCCTGCACAGCCACCATTGCTCACTGCATCACATCTACAAGTTTTGTGAGAGTTTAAAGGGCATTTCAGAGCACCTGTCTCAGTTCAGACACTAGTCTTACAGTCACATTACAGATACCAGGCTTGCGGGAAGAAAAGCATCTTTAGAGATACATGCATCCAGGCATGGCTGTAACTACACAAAAAGTGACAGCATACCTACCTGAAGGAAAAAATTCAACAACAATAACAAAAGGTCCCCAACCAAACAAGACCCAAGGCAACGACTTTTTTAGCATAGGTATCAAGGAAAGTCAGCATATCAAACCCAGCAGTTGGAATCCAGAGCTAAAATACCTTCTCCACTTGCTTGATTATGCACTTCAGAATGAAAACAAAGCCACCCAGAATTTCATAATTCTTTAATAAAAAGGAAAAAAAAAACCATACAAAAATTCCCTTAATGGCAATAACTTTCACACAATTTTCAGGAAGGCTCAAATTGAAATCATAGCATGTTCCTTGTTAGGGCAGCAGCAATTTCCCATGGTTTGAAGAAGAATTCCCACGCTTTAAAGCCTGTTGTAGGTTCACTGAGTTATAGACTACTTTTCATGTTAGTTAATCAGCCCTGACTTCTCATTAGTTTACTTTCACTGAAACAATTCTCAATGGCAATGGAGAATTTGAAAATGTTGCTTGCTAATCACCAAAGTCACAAGTTTCTGCCCCTTAGAGAAGATGTTAGAAACAGATATAGCGACAGCAAGGAGCTTCCATTTCTTCCTGAAGAGGGATAATTCTTCTTTAAAGACTTGTTATCCCATGCTTTTATTCAGGGATCTGTAGTATTAGAGATTGATTTGCTTTCAAAATATTTCAATAGGGCTTCAGAATGGAAAACATTTCTACAGCTGTTCTGGATGTTGGGAGCAATGGTGGTAATGCTGGGTAGGTGATAACAAAAGCATATGGAGGATTCTGATTTGTTTTTCTATGGAATGTTTTCATTAGCAAATGAAGATTACCAACAATTAGATGCATCTCAGATTACTAATTTGCTGAAATTCTAATGGAAATACAGGGGTTACAGCCCACCCAGAGCTCATATTTGCCAGTAGTTGCCTCGAAGACAATAAGCCAAATGAGGGACTAAAAGCTGCAGGAGCTTAGGAAAAAACACAGGCTCTGAGCCAGCACACCCAGTGAGCTGGTATCAGCTCTCAGGCTTTCTGGGGAGAACCAAAGTGTATCTTTAGAGACCTATTTTAAAACAGAATAGTATTTTATTGTGCTTAACTCCACAATTAAGAAAGCCATGTGCCAGAAAAATGTGCTGCTTTTTGGCACTTTAAGATGCACTTTAAGGTGCAGAGGAGAAATCATCAGCTCAGGCTATCAAAACCAAAATGATACCATTATTTAAAATCATTGTCTGGTACAACACTGACAAAACCCCTACCTCACATTGTTCAGTCCCTAAAATCAACTCAGTTTTGAGTATTCCTTTCTCCTGATCGCCAAAAAATTGTTGACTCTATGCTCAGCACACCTTTTGCAAGGGGTTTAATGTTACTCTCCTTCCATCTGCCTCTGGAAGTCAAGATGATAAGAAACAAGGTATCTGCTTCTGTATATTCAGAGGCTTCATGATAGAAAAATGTCCATGTTATGAAATTCTGGGGTCTTAAAAAATTGAAGACCAACCAGTTATGATTTTAGAAGATTTTTGCCTTTTGTCAAAACCACTTTAGTGTTTTTTTTACACTGAAGCCACCAGAAAGAAGAGGGATTAGTAAAGTTATTGTGTTAACCAAAGAAGTGGCAAGATGATTTGCCAAAACAAACAATAAATACAGTGTGTGTACATCACTATACACTGTGAGGCTGTAAAAGTCTCTGCATTTTTCCATATAAACCAGTGCCACTAAACAAGAGAAGAAAATTAATTCATTTTAAATAAGAAGTAAGTTCTTCAAACATTCCTTAAATTTTGTTAAGTTTCATACAGGAAAGCCAAGTACTTGGCACATTTCAACAGCAGTAAAAATGGTAACAGTTCCTTGTGAGAAGACAGAACTCACTGTGGAAATGACTTGGGAACTAAATTTGTTTTTGGACCCTATCTTCCTAGAAGAAAACAAAATATTTGGAGTTAAAGAGAGTCAGATTTTAGTCCAACAAAACTGTGTATCTTTCTCATCTGATAAATGTGATGCAGTCTATACTGCTTAGGCAGACTGAAGGCATGGAGAAAGGCAAGCTGATTGAAACTCCACTATGCTCACAGCTAAGATTTGTAGTCATTCAGAAACAGCCAGGTATTTGGTGCTTTTATAGCTCAATCTTCTCTGTATTCTCAGATCACATAAACAATAAAATCCTCTGAAATATTTTTTCTCCAGGCTGAATAAGCCTTCAGTCTCCCTTCATATGTCATGTGCTCCTGACTCTTGGTGCCCTCCCCTGGATTCACTCTTGTATGTCAATATTGTGCTGAGTGCACAAAACTGGACATGGCAGTCTAGACGTGGTCCTGAAAGTGCTGAATAAAAGGGAAGGATGACTTTCCAGCACCTGCTCTGAAGACCCTTACTAATGCTGTCCAGGGCATGTTGTGCACCACAACCCCACAGCCTTTTCTGCAGAACTGCTTCCAAACAACTGGCACAAAGCCTGCCTTGTGGTTGGGATTACCACAAACCAGGGCAAAAAGCTTTTGTTCTTGCTGTACTTCAAAAGATTTATGTAAGCCTTCATAAAGTTTATGTAAGCCATTTCTCCATCCTGTCCAGGTCCCTCTGACAGCAGCCCTGCCTTCCCAGTTTGGATCACCCCTGCTTGGTGCCACCTGCAAACCAGCTGAGAGTACCCTCCACCTCATCATGCAGATTATCAATGAAGACACTGAATGGTATTGGTCCCAGCACTGACTCTGAGGAATCCACTCCCTCCTGGCTGTAAGCTTGGCTTTACAACCTTGCTTTTTTAAGTCCAGCCTGTTTTCTGTCCACTTTTTAGTGTCTTTATCCATCCCATGCCCCACCAAATTTGGGGGCTATGCAGGAAGCTACAGAGGGTGTCAAAGACAATTACAATTAAGATATATAAGAACCACTGCCTTTCTTCTGCCAGACACCTCATCATGTCAAACACGATTTGCATATGGGAAGTAGTTTTTTCTTCTCCCATTCACCTTGCTGTCCTTCATGTGTCTATATGTGATTTGCTCCAACAGTGTTCTCAAGGACTGAGGTGAGGCTGACTGGAGTACAGTTATCTGGATCCTTGCTCTTGTCATTCTTAACAATCAAGCTCCACTAAATTTTGTATGAAATCCAAGTGATTTAAGTGATGCCTCACTATGCCTTCCTCTGCCAGGGATACTTCATCATGTTCAGGGGCTCAGGGACGTTGGAGGCCTGAGGACAAGCCTTGCAAGTGAAAACCACAGTATAAAAGGTACCTTAGCCTTTCTCATGACCCATGTCACTATGCTGACTGTTCCAGCAAGCAATAGGGCCACGCTTACTTAGCCTTTATTTTACTCCTGATGTACTTTAAGAAATCTTTTCTGTCTTGCACTTCCCTGAGCTGGAGCTTGCTGAACTCCATTCCTATGTAAATAGACAATGCCTCTGTATCCCTCCCAAGTAGTCAGTCTCTGCTTCATGGTAGGTCTGTTTTTGTGTGTTTGAGCGAGTCAGGAGCTCCATATCCATTCATACTCATCTTCTGTAAAGCTTGTAATCTGAGAATGGGGAGAACAGTTCTTGTGCTCAGAGGATGCTGTCCTTGCAGATTGGATAGCTCTCCTGGGCTCCTTTGCCCTTCAAGGATCCACAGGATCCTGCCAAGCACGTCCCTGAACAAACATCTCCCCTCATCACACTATTGATCATCTGTATCAAGAAATTGTCTTCAATCTGTTTCAGAAATCTGGATTCCTTGTGTTCAGCCTTATTGGCCTTCCAGTAGTTACTGCTGAAGTTAAAGTCACCAAAGAATTCCAATGCCTGGGACTATAAGGCTTTTTCCACCTGCCCTGAGATTGCTTAATCTGCCTTCTCTTGTTGATGAGAAGGTCTAAAGCAGACACCTACTACATCAGCTATCTTGGTCTGAACTTTGTTCTCTGTCCACAGGCTCTCCACTTGTTTGCCACTTCACCCAGGGTTCTGTCCACTCAAAACACACTTTTGTACAGAGCATAAAGGGAGAGCATCTCATACTGACACTCTGCTAGCACCTTACAGTACCACATGTGCCTTGTATTTACAGCTGGGTTCAAGCTTAAGAAGAAAGGGATGAGTGGGCCAGACATGCTGAACCTCCTTAGGTTTGTCCCTTCTTTAGTGAAAGGATTTTGAAGTCATGACTTGCTGTGACTCTTTTCAGATACACCTGAACCACAGTAATTCTAGGGAAGGAACAATTTTTTTTTAGGAAAGAAGGGGAATGCATGCATAGGCAAATGGAAAAGTTTCCACAGGACTTACTTCAGTGCTGTTGGCTGTAATTAAAATGTTTATATTCAATTATTAATCATAAAATAGAGACAATTCTACACATTAGAATTCAAAATGTGGACTAATCTAATGGTCTCTTAAAACAATTGTAGACACAGAATTTTCTATGTGTGTCTTTAAACTTAAATTAATTAACAAAAAAAGTCAACCTATCTTTCATGATGGAATATACATATAACTGTTTGCTATATCTGATCTAAAAGTTACATAATAAGTAAAAAAATGCATGACCTTGCACACTTTTAACTTCCTCCATATTTCTCTGATTTTCTTTCACTGTATTTAATTTATTATTTAGATTGTACATGTGTACATGATGCAATGTTTATATGGTAATGTTGATAGAGAATCACAGAATATCCAGAGTTGAAAGGGATCCACAAGGATCACAGAGTTGAACTCCTAGCTCTGTGCAGGGCAGTGCCAGAAGTCACACCATGTACCCAAAAGTATTTTCAAAATGCTTCTTGAACTCTGTCAGGCTGGTGCTGTCGCTACTTCCCTGTAGAGCCTTTTCCAGAGCTAAACTATCCCCAGGATGAAAAATATTTTCCTAATTCCAACCTAAACCTCCCTTGACACAATGTCAGGCCATTCCCCGGGGTCCTGTCCCTGATCAGGAAAGAGAAGAGATCAGTGTCTTCCTCTCCTCTTCCCCTCAAAAGGAAGTTGTAGACTCCAATGAAGTCTCCCCTCACTTTCCTCTTCTCCAGACCAAGAAACTTCAGTCACTTCTCATATGGCTTTTCTTCTAGGCCCTTCACCATACATACATAATGTTACAAAACCAACATATATATATATGTAGTATTATCAACATAAACTTTTAAAATGTAAAGTTTCAAATATGTCACTAAAAAAAGCATAAACTTTATCATTAAAGAATTTCCCACTATTTTAACAAATTTTTTTTGTTAAAATATACCCTAGGAACAGATGTGTACAATTGTACTTTCAAATAAAATGGTGCACTGTAATTGTGCAGTGCTCAGCGTCTCACAAGTAACTGCCTGCCATTGTGTACTCTAATGCCCAAGTCATGTTCTATGCCAGTCTAGTCATTATGCTATGGAGTCATTCAAACCACAGACTGCTTGACACCCTGCTTTAAAATATCCTGAGGTTTTAGCTGGTATTTGCCACTTATTTGCAACGGCATGATAATTATTAGTTTAGTAAGTGCCTATAGCAAAGCTTGTTAAAAAAAGAATGTTTCACATCTTGACTTAATATCATCATACAGGTTATTTTTTAGTAGGATTTAAAAGTTTAGCTGGAAACCTCCAGTCTTTAGACAATCTGCATGCAAAGAAAAATAATGGAAAAAAGAACTCCGTAACACCCCTAACACCTCTCATCATATATTAAAAAAACCCTACCAAACCCCAAAAGACCTGAACCCCAAACTCCAAAGTGTTTTGTTTACCACAAATTTCTTTAAGCTAAGAATTTCTATCTGGCATTGTGAGTTAATTCATCTGAGCCAGACTTTGATGTGTACCTTGATTTCTTCAAGCTAGAGATGAAGCACCAATTACTTACCTGACTCACACGCAAATGTCTTTGATGTCTCATCATGAAAGATAATTGCCACTGCATGCTTCTTTGTCTCTCGAGGCAATCTGGTTATATTTTTGATATTGTGCAGCTCAGTTACCTTAAAATGAAGAAAAGCATTTTAGACCAGGGTATAAATAGTACAAATAAAAATATTAACCTTAACTGCTCAGTTTTTACTATAAACTGGTTTTCCCCTGTCCTAGTTTCAGCCAGGACAAGGTTAATTTTTCACAGTAAGCAGAAGAGGTGTGTGGCAAGGCCCAGATGTTATTTCACTCCACCTCACTCATTGCCAGGGACAGGAGTAAGGAACTCTCTCTTCTTCCACTGGGGAGAAAGCATGGTGGGGAAGAGCCAGATACTGTTCCAGGCTTTTCCATGTAAATTGTTTCTTTGTCCTGCTGGTACCGTTCATTTTTCTGTCTCATTGCTGTTTCTAGCAAATCATTCTTATCTCAACCCATGATTTTTAGCTTTTGTGCCTCCAACTCTCAACTCCATTCCAAAGGAGTGGGAAGGGGAGGGGAAGGGGGGAGTGAGTGAGCAGCAGTGGGGTTTTGAGTCTCGCTGGGAAAACTAAACTGGGGAGTACCATTCCTAAACTCCTAGGGTTATTTATATTTATAAGCTTGGTAATTGGTTAAAAAACCCACATAAATAGGCAGAGTCTTTAGTTGCAAAACTTAACTCTAATAACTCTATCTCTTTATTTCCACAAAACTCTGTTTCATTAATAAGTCCTACATGGAAATAGTTTACAATGACATCAACTCAGCCTTGGGATTTTATATAATCTATTTTTCAACTTCTATACTCATACAACTTGGATCAGTTTCAGAATCTGCATCAAATAGAAAACCTACTGTTGGAAGAACAGTGTTTCCTTAGTTAAGGAAGGTAACTCAACTAGTATGTCAAGTAGTATCACTACATTTGTAAAGCTAGATCCTCATGTATCTTTAAAATGTATCTGTCATCCTCAAAAGAACTCAAACTTTCATTTTATTTTCTAAATATTTGAAAAGCTTATCAACAATATAATACTCTTGCAGCAAATTTACAACATAAAAAATTCAATCTATTTCCATTTTCTTTGGATGCATGTATATAACTACAATTAACAAAAATGGAAGAAAAATATGTTATTCCAACCAGACCTAGTGGCCCAGCCTATATTAAACTGATTAACACTTCATATTCTGATATATTTTTCTCAGTTTCTTGGAACTCTGGGAAGACTTTATCCGTTTAGAGTTAGTTTTTCTCGGGCAGGACATTTGCCTCAGGCAGAATTAATTTCCAGAAAAATGTCAACCATATAAGTTTGGACATCTATGACTACAGAAAAAATGGACTGAATGTAGGTGGAGTTTTTTTGTTTGTTTTGGTTTGTAATTGTTATGCTACTGGTGTACAGTTCCAGCATTCCTTTTTCACATGCTGAAAATAATTTTAAAGCAGAAGATATTTTATACAGTGCAGTAAAAAAATGGAACACGTTGGGGCAAAGACATTTCAATAAAATATTGATAGCAGACGAGCAGTGAAAGTCATCAAGCCAACAAAAGAAACTGAGACAAAGCGTAAAGAGGAATGTGTTATGTGCTGACGAACTTGAGACCAGAACTGAAGACTGTTCTGGAGTCTGTCTTGACAGCCTTCAGCAAAACTCACTCCAGCTCATCAATATCTTTGTTGTAACACGTGGGCCAAAAACGGATGTGGTACTATAAACATGGTCTAATGTGTGCTAAACAGGAGAATCATTCTCAGTACTGACTGATACAGTTCTGTCCATACAGCCCATGGAGCTTTGCTGGCTGAGGAACCAAGATCCAGGGCCCTGCTGCAGGCCTGCTCCCATGTTGCCAATGCCAAACCTGTGCCATCTCAGGGGCTCTTCTATCCCCAGGCTGGCACCTGGTTTTTGCCCTTATTCAATTTAACGAAGTCCATGTCAGCCCATTCGTCCAGCCTGTTCAGGCTGCTGAAAAGGTAGCTTGACTCCCAAAAGCCTATCAACTGATCCTTCCCAACTTGCTCTCTGCACATGGGTGCAGTTCCCTTATTTCCTCCAGGTCCCTGATAACAATATCAAGAGAGGTTCCAGTACAGACCACAGCAGTTCCACACTGGCTACCGTCCTCCAAGCAGGTAACCACACTGACCACTTTAATAACCAACATAACCACATAAAAACCAATCCATTAACCACAACTTTCTGGGAATGACTATCTGACCATCTTTACATCATCTAGACATCCACCTGCATAAATAATAATGTCCCTACTTCAAACTGAGGATGTCATGGGAGAAAATGTGAAAAGGCTTGCTAAAGCTCTTCTTATATCATAGATGGTGATCATACTGCTCAGGCATGATTTACCCTTGGCAAATCCATGCTGCCTTTCCTAAATATTATGTTTACTCTACAGTTCTTCCTATAGGCAGAAGTAAGACTGCCAGAAATTCTCCAGGTGGACCTTTAGTTGACTGCCAGAATTCTCTGTATTCTCCAGGTTGACTTTTTGACCTTTTTTTGGACAGAGGTGCATTTCCTCACCATTTGGTTCCTAATCCCTTATAAATTTAACTTTTGTCATGCATTTTCAGGGCTTTGTAAGAATCCACATATTTCACTACTTTTTGGCTTGGGGGAAAGAGAAGGGCTGAATAACACAAATATCCCTGTCCCATTAAAGTAGTTGCTAAAATATCTGTTGATTTTCCTTGATCCATGCATGGTAAATGAACTAATGTGTGAGAGGGCTCTTGTAATCTCCAGGAAATCCCCCAAAAGAGAGGAAAGAAAGCATTAGTAGGCAGAGGAGAGAGCAGACTCTAGAATTCAAAACCTGAGGGAACAAGACCAAATCCATACGTCATTAATGAATTTTGAAGACACAGAAGGCTCCAAAGTCAGGGGTACAAATCTACTAGTCTTGCTAAAGACAGGGTACAGATCTAATAGTCTTGACTGGGTACAGATCTAGTAGTCTTGCTAAATAAAAAGATATAAGAGCAAAATATTTAAGATAATTTGGGACAGAAAAATGTTCAGATTATTATTAGAGAAAATTTTAAAAATAGCTGGTGGTGCAATAGGAAAGGGAAAACATTGATAGGAGGAAAAGGCTCCAGTGATTCTTACACAAGCAATTTATATAGAAAGTGACATTTTCACATGTGTGCATGTGTGACACTGCACACCATGCAGATAAAAGTGCCTTAAACCTTGTTGCACTTAAAAGGGAAAATTTCGCTCTCTGGAATAGCAGAAAAGGAAATAGAATTGCTTTGAATAATGACAACAAGGCATATTAAGCCTTCTTCTAGTCTCTGTTATATAGTAGAGATCTACTCTTTTTTCTTAATGCTTGAGTGCTGCAGATTACTGAAAGATCCTGCAATGCTTATAAGAAAAGATAATAATGATAATGGAGCCAAAAATCTTACATTCCTGGCACTAAAGCTACAAAATTTTGATAGTAATTTATGTTTGAAACATAAACACAAAGATACCTGAGTACACACATATGGCTATATGTAAAGATGGTTTTTTGAGTCCTCTTATTGACCAGTACATTAATCCTGCCTTGTTTAATATAGTCACATATGCAACATTCATCACACAATTAAGAATACTGTCAGCAAAAAATGTACATACAACAGAATTCTTTTTATTTGCTGGTGGGAATTTAATGTCTGAAAGAGACAATGAAAACACTGCCAAATTCTTATGTGCTGCTTTTTGGTACCCATATGAGAGATTAAGTTGAACAACATACAAGGCAAGTGAAGAAATACAGTCTCCATGCAGGAAAAAAAAGGTATTTGTTTTAAACACATTTCGATTTTCCTTTGACTCTGAAATCACAGGACCTCCCTAGACAGCACAGAACTTCTTATAACTCCAATGTGACAAAGTCACATGAATTGCCTCTTCCAAACTCCTTGACTTTCACCTTCTTTCTTTAAGCCGAACTTCTTCAGCCATTTGTAGTATTACACAGAAATCATATTCCTCTTGTCTATCCCACCTTTCCATAAAAAGTCAGTCACCTTTTCCATAAAAAATCATATCTTACCTTTCCATAAAAAATGGACCTGTTTGAAACTACTATAAGGGTATTGTGAGACACTTATATCCTCATCAAATACTTTAGTGGTTTAACATGTGTGGCCAAAGCATTTCTGCTGGTTAAGCCTTTTTTTTCAAAAATCATATATTTCTCATTGGAATGCTTTGCTTTACAAGAACTGAAGGAAATAATTTTAGCTACAACATTTTGAGGACATAGGGAATTTATAAGAATTTTAGGAAGTATAATTTTACTGGGCAAATTAACAGAAAAAGAAATGAGAACATTTCAGGAACACAAATTTACACTAACAGCTAGAAAGGCCATATTATCAAATAAGCCCCTCAGTATTTCTATTGCTTATATAATTTTCAATATCAAATAGAGATGAATATTTGCTTCAATGTTCATCTTTTCAAATTGTACTGTATGCTTCTCTCCACGCTCAGAGATGAAAGATAGAGGCAAAACTGTGAAAGTCTATCCTCCCATTGATAAAGAATTAAGTTAATGAAATTCTGAATTCTGGATTTAATGCCAATTAAGCATGAGTCATTTCTCTACTTGCTGAACATGTGCAATTAAAAAAACACCTGAGAGTACATTATCTTGTATGAAGGAAAAGACGAACTTTGCCTTGGCAACCTGATTGCTTTATCTCAGGGATTTATAAAACTGTGGCTTAAATTTTACCTATTATTAAAAAAAACCAAAAAAAACCAAAAAAAAAAACCCCACAAAAATAAATAAGCATTTTAAAAAGGGAAAAACATATCAAAGATACTGAAAATGCAAATAGAAAACTTATAAAAATCATGCTACTTTGAAATAATTTAAAACATCACCTAGAAGATTTTAAGAATGTTTTAAAAGACTAATAAAATTTTTTAAAGTACAAAAAAGTCCCCATTTTTATGAGTAGTACATTAGGTAAATCTACTTTTTTAAGCAAGGAACATTATACCAAGATTTGCTCCCTGTGGTATTATAATGGACTTGTTTACAAAATTCAGTCTAATACATTGAAAATATTTTTGTACTTCACAACAACAAAATATCATTCTGAAACTACCTAGACCATTGATACCCTTGCATCAGTAAGAGAAACGTTAAAAAGGAAAAATTTCTGTGCTATTACATATGTAAGAATCTTACCTAGACCTTCCAAAAAAACAAAAAAGAAAAAAGTAGAAAAGAGCATTTTCGAATTATGGGATTCTGCTTCACCTAAAACCTTGTTAACACTGAAAACAACCCAAAGCAACAAAAACCTTGAAAATCAGTTTTCCTATTTCCCCCATTTGTAACTCTCTAGAACAAAAATAATTTCAACGATGAATAAAATATTGCCTCCTTAGTGAGCAAACTTGCAAAGAGATTTTTTCTAAGTTTTTATCCTTTGATTTATTCCAGTAGGTGAAATAAATCCTTTTTTATTAAGCTATGATTATGTAGTATACAAATTTTCACTACCATTAGCATGTTAACTTAGACTTTCTTTTCTTTACTAGACATTTAGTGCTGTTCTCCATATGTTGCTCAGTGTGGTATGTGCTAGGGACACAGCACCTGGACCATTTCTCAGTTCTCCTACTCCCCATCAATAATTCCTGCTTCATATGTCCATCACTCAGCAGCCCACACATACATTTCCTAGTTTGTTTTTTTTTTTTCCTACTTCTTCGTTTTTATTTTTTTATCAGTCTTTAAAACCAGTTTTGCTTTTTTTCTAGAAAGACAATTTAACACTGATTGATGAAAAGATGTGGAAGAGTTACTAAGCTTGCATGTCACCAAAATTTGCCAAGGTTTCTTTATTTCTTTTAGATTCTTTTTCCTCTATTATACAGGTTTTTTTCTTTCTTGGTGGAGGTGGGATGGGGCTTGACATAGCTGTATCAGAGACATCCAAGTCCTCTACTTCTCATTAATATTTGATAAAGAGGACATAGCCTTGAAGGGCTGCTAGGCAGGATAATTTCAAGGATTGGTAAAGGCATAATCTCAGTCTTGCAAAATTATACTAGGCTAGACTTGCATCAGGGTCTCAAGGCTACACATCAGTGTTGGTTACTGTAACTTCGCTCTTCTCACACCCAGAAATTTGCTTCATCTCAAAGATTACTTTTAAGCACAGATGAAGAGAAATGCACTTGATCTGGAAACAAATTTTTTTGCATGTTTGGATTGTTCACCAAAATGCAATACGTTTTTACAGATACATCAAGCACTGAAAAGAAGGCGAAAGATCCTGTAATGAGTTTTGTAACTCTATTGCTCATTTATCTTGACCACTCATGAATCATCTAAATATTGATT
The DNA here is from genome assembly GCF_017590055.1 of Onychostruthus taczanowskii. NCBI lineage: Eukaryota > Metazoa > Chordata > Aves > Passeriformes > Passeridae > Onychostruthus > Onychostruthus taczanowskii. Next base: position 1,604,754 of record NW_024498795.1, read on the forward strand.
CAAGTAATGCAATGCACTTCCTCTCATCCTTATTGTTTGTCTTTATCTTGGTCTGGAGATAAGCCCAAAACTTTAACTTGTTTTGCATTGGTGTAACATCTCATCTTGAAAAAAACACATTCAGAGCTTTCACTTGCTTCTTTTAGTAAATGTTACATAGGAATAATAAAGCCCATAACTATCAACACCTAGTAAATACTGTCTAGCCACATATGGATAGATCAACCATCAAAAAAAACCAAAACAAAACAAAACAAACCCCCCCCCCCAAAAAAACAACAACCAAAAAAAACACCAACAAAAAAAACCCCCAACACAGAGCAGTGCATCAACCTTGAAAACAAGAGAAGAAACTCAGAAGGACTCCTCTGAAGGAATCAACAGTTAACAAATCTCATGCTATATGGCCAAAAAAACACGAGGATCAGAGGAAGTATTTAGCTTGTGCCCTCACTTTGAAAAAAAAAAAAATCTTCATTTCCTTGAAGTCTTAGCTTGAGAGGTTCACAGAAACTTGAAGTCACCTTTCTGCATGAAGATCCTAAATTTGACACTAATACCAAATTCCTTCAATTCCCTGCTCCCTACCAGAATGCATAAGCATTGTCAGATGCCAGGGGACTGAGCTACAAGCAACACTAAATGATTGGTCTGTTTCAGTTTTATTGCATGTCTGTGCCAAGAGACTAGGAAACCATCAGAAAAGCATCCTGATAGATTACAGAAGTCTAACTCCACTTGTCTCTAGCTACACCAACTGTAATTTAATTCCAGTAAAGCCATGCTGCAGATATCTAGTAAATAATTCAAGTTCAGGAAAACTACTAATGTAAGAAAGCCTTCAGTGGCAGGTAGCCATAGCAGGATACACAAGTATAGGCTGATGATCAAGGAAATTATTTAGGACTGTTATATGGGAAATAAAATCTCTGAAAAGCACACCCAGGTCAGTTGCATCTGTCTAGTCAGAAAAGATCAGATAATAGATTTCTAATAACAAACTTCTGGTCTCTCTAAAAAACACTTTAGCCCTTGCCTGTCTATCAACCTTAAGTCTTCTTTTTAAAAGAGCATTTGTTACCCAGGTAAATAACAGGAAATAATTATAAGATCACAAATTTGTTATACTAGCAAAATATTTTATATTATGAAACTGTTACTGTCAATGTATCTTAAAACATCTATCCTTTAAAATGTTTGGGTGTTTTGTTATTATTTCAGTATCTTAGTTATACAATTAGATGTGAAAAGCTTTTAAAGTCCAAAAGACATTAAATTTAAACAAAGGCTCATCTTAACTGAAATGCATTGCTTCAGAGTAAATGTGTTTTTCCTCTTTTCTGATTACTTTCGTTGGAACTATATTTCTTTCAAAGAGGAAGGATTTTAGGAACAATTCAATACACTTTCTCTTTAATCTACAACACTTCACTATTGACAAACACTGGATATTTTTTATTTGCTTCTTGTACTAAAAATCTGTTCTAGTCATGCAGCTGAAAATGTAGGATTTCCTTTTGTATTACATGGGCATGTAAGGACTGTACATATATAACACATTGTGGGGTCTGGTGCTCAATTTGTACATTTAAATAGATAACTCTTCAACAATTACAGAAATGTTACTTCCAAATCACTTATTATATTTGCTTCTCTACAAAAATTACAATTCCGCTGTAAATAAGAAAGGAGGTCCAAAAAATATGAAAACCACAAAAATCATGAATAAAACCTTAAGTGCCCCATTCTGGGTTATGTCTTATTTGTCTTCCAGACATGTGCCTCCCATATGAAACTGGGAGGGAAATGATTCTGCAATTCCATCTACTGAATGTTATTTCCACTGTGCAGAGTCCTGAAAATTGCCTGGGCAGAAGAAAAGGTCTGAATTTACATAAATGGATTTCTGTTTTGCATTGCACACTACCTTCCTGTCATTTAAGTCCTAACCAGAAAAAATAGAAGCGGAAGAGAATGCTATAAAATGCAATAATTTATCCTCTTATTTCTTAATAATGGCCCACATACGACCATCTGTTGTGTAAGACCACTCAAGCAGTAATGTGACAGAGCAAGAGCCAACACAGGGGCAAGGAGCAGGGACTCCAGTGAGGGATGCCCAGACAGTGAAGAACCACCCCAAACCAGAAACAGTGTGGCAACAATAAGAGAGTGATATAAAAAGCAAGGGTCATGTCAACTATCACAGCAAGAAGGAGGCACCAATATGCTGCTTCCAGTCTGCAAAGGGAGAACACAAGGTGTTGGCTCAGTACAGATCAAAGGACCACAGACAGGATCTCAAAGCATCTAAACACCTGCCTCTATCTCAGCTTTCAGTGACACTATCTGCAGCTAGCAGTGGCTCCTTTGACATTGCTAAATCCAATTGCCACAGAGTAGAAGTTTTGTTACAGCTTTGGATGGAGCTGGATGTGATTTAAGCTCTTAAGAAAAGGCAGTGTGCTGTCTGAAAAGGACAAAGACCTTTGAGACTGGGGAAATGGCTGCATTAACAGAAGCACAGGCCATAAATCAAGAGAAGTGACTTTTTTTTTTTTTTTCACTCAGTATTCATTAGATCACATCTATAATATCCTGCACAGTTTTGGGACTCCAATGAAAAAGTGACTCCAGTGACAAAGTGAGTTCAGCAGAGGGTCCCCAGGACAGCCAGAGCTGGACCTCTTTCCCTGTGGTGTGTAGAAGTTGAAGGAAGTAGCTGCTCCATCCTGCAGGACGGATGGCATTGGGAGCATCTGACTGCAATTCCCCCAGTGCCAGCAGGGAGATTTCCAGGGAGACAGAACCGGCCTCTTCACAGCTGTGCCTGGGGGCAGGAAGATGAACAATGGGTATAAACTGAGACAAGAGATTTCAGGCTCCATATGAGAAAGGATGTTCCCACCATGAAGACAGTCCAGCAGTGGGACAGGCAGCCCAGTGAGGCTCTGCAATCTCCATCCTTGGACACTCAACTGGACATTGCCCCATGCAGCCCTGTTTGCTCAGACCTTGGACCTCAGAGGTGGCTCTGCTGTGAGCAGGAGTTGGACAAGAAAACCCTTCATAAGAAATAACTTCTAAGTCTAAGAAAGGGATGCTAACAGACCTGCAAGGATATTTGGACCTCTGTGGGTTTGGGCTAACTCTTATGGTATTAGGTCATTCAGAGTATGTAAGATGAAACACATTTCCATGACATCAGCATATAATGCAAAAAACCACCAATAGGACAAGGAGATGCAAAAGACTGGAGAATGGGACTTAAAGTTAAAATGTACTAAGAGGCAGAAAAAAAGGAAAAAAACAACTATTTAATGAAAGAATAACAAATCTTAAAGCATAAGATTACAAGAGAAGCATAATAAAGGAGAAGAGAAATCCCAAGATCAGAGAAGTGAAAGAATGGATAATAAAAGAGCAAAAACAATTCAGAAAGAGAAGAGAAGAGTATTCCCCATCTCTGCATGTGGATTTACCCTTGGAAAATGAGTTGTTATGGTAACAACACTCTCCAGGAGTATTGCCAAAGAGTGGCATATCAACCTCCACATTACGCCTCTAGGGCAGGTCTCCAGCTGCTATTTCAGAGGAGTAAGTGTTTAAGAAACTTCTACCAAGTATATGTTCATTCCTCTAAGTAATAAAGGGAAACCACGCCTATAACAACAGTAAGAATCTTGTCTGTTAACTGAAAAAGTACATCATAAAAATAATTTAAAAAACCCACCAAAACTGGGCAGAATTAATTAATATATTTAAAATAAATCAGGCTAAGTATAAGGGAGTAATGTCAGGGCAAAAAAGAAAACTTTCATGGAAAGAAATATGTGTAGATCTGATAGTAGAAGGATAATGAATAATTCCTTCTTATCCTCCAGATAAAATTGAGATTTAAAAAAATGCATAAGTTTGAATTTTCCAGCATTTTTAGAAAACCTAGATGACATGATGCAAATTTAGACTGAATACAAAATAAAATAATTATTTTAATTTCTCAAAATTTAAATAAATGGAAGAGAAATAAAAATTAGTACTATTTACAATTGTAGTGGGTTGACTGCTGGCCAAACTCCAGTGCACTTATGAAAATCATCTACTCACCTTCCTCTACTATAACTGGAGCAGAGGAGGGGAAAAATGCAGTTAGAATAAAGCTCATGGGGTTGAGATTAAGATTAGGAGAAGGGCAAAGCAGGCTCAAAATTTTAAAGGGTATAAAGAAAACTTCTCTCCATTCTTTAGGTCTTAACTCTTTCTAAGTATTAGAAGTATCTGACTTTCATATGGGCTACAAGCTGGGTACCCAGTTTAATGGTGTGCTATAACTGATCACTTACCACATAAGCAGTTACAAACTCTTAATTTGGTCTCAACGAACTCTAAAAAAATTAAGGATGGAAAACAATCTTCCTCAACTAGCTTTTGTTATGCTGCTTTAAATGCTAAATTGGTTGACAATGTTGGTAAATCAAACCTACCTCTGCAGGGTAAGTGTATTAAGGTCATATCAGCTGCCTTTACTAGGCAAAGATGTAGGGATTTTTCCAAGCCAAGTTACTTTCTCTCAAGCCATGCTGCTGTAATACTGTTAGGATTGAGCTGCTGCCTAACCCATAAAATCAACCAGCCCACTGGGATTATTCTGGTTCTGGCTGGTAGCCTCGTGTTTGAAAGCGATAGTTGAAATCTGATCAGTTCATGTGCATATGGACCTATTCCCGTAACAAACATTTTAATTAGGATTTTTAAATACATACTGAAAAAAATGCAGTCACACTTCATGGGGTAATTGTACAGACAGCCATTGGCAGAACAAAAATCCCATTCTCCTCAATCCCATTTCCTTGCTATCCTAAAGAACCTTTGAAATATGTTTTCCAATCTAACCTTTCATTTTGAAGAGCAATCTGAATACCAGGCTACTGTGCATACATTAAAATAAAAGGGGAAAAATACAGCCTTCTGTAAAACTGAGTGTTAACAAAATTTAAACTAATGCCTTAATACTAAAACAACACAAATTTTCTAATTTGCAACCCAGGTGCACACTTGAAAAATAACATCATGCTAGAGAGAGATGGCAGAGGAGGAAGATGATTCACAACTGAAATAAAATAGGTTTCACAATTATCCATTCAAATTTCAGCTGCAATTAAAAAAAATGCTTTCAATATCAAACTTCCTGCTAGAGTTAGTATGCATGCAAGCCATATTTATGCAATATTTCACTAAGAACACTAGATCATTACATGAGTGCTAACATCCTTGTGGGATGACTAAGATACACTGGACAGTTAGAAGCCGTTTCCAGTTTTCAGAGTTTTCACTTTTATTCCCAAAGTACACGATTATGTCCAGATCTGTTCTATTTTTGACCCAAAGATATTGGTTAATTAAAAGGAATATGCTACTGGTCTTCGAGTGGAAAGAAAAGGAGGAATATATTTTTCCAAAACTTCCTTTAAATTTTCCTCTCCGTTTACTTAAATCAGCTGACTTGCATTAGTTTCCAAAATTATCTTGTTAGATCAGCTCAATTAAAAATAAGTGTTTATTAACACAGACTAAATTTGAAAACAAATCACTTAAATGCAGTAATCACTTGAATGCAGTAAGTGATGTGTATATATAATTCTTCCTGCTGAACTGCAAGTTAAACCCTAACCACAAAATCTCTCACTGCATTGACAAACTGGGTCAGGAGTGTTGGAGGATCCAAGTAACCGCAGGCTTTCCATGCACATCAATTATTATGCCTGTATCCATGCTGTACATGATGCCAGTGGCCGAGCCCCAGGTGTAATTCCTCTTCCTATCTGTTTCAATCTGTGAAAGCCTTTACTTTCAGCTGTAGCTCTCTTTAGCCAGATCTTGAAACCATGGGGGAGGCTGGGGTCAGAAGCAGGTGACAAAGGCGGGCTTACCTCTAACATAACACTCACAGAGGAAAAAAATCACAGCTGAGAATAAACTCATGATGCAGATTTTAAGGACCTCTAAAATGCTGAGTATCTGCTGAACTATCAAGAGGTTTAGTCAGAAAAAAATAAATTACATTAGCCAGGAAAAGAGACATCTTTGTCTTTGCAGTCCTTATCCTTGGCTTTCTCACCTTATGCCATAGGGGAGAGATACACACACAAGCACAGGACTCAGCTGGGGGCTCGGGCACACTGCTGGCCATGGACACACATGGGTGCAAGGCCATGTGTGTACGTCTACAAGCACAACCACAGACATTATCCACTAGCTGACAGTTCCTGGCTTGTCTTGTTTCTAGAAAACACTAGTAGTTACACACAGACCACAAAATGGTATTATTTAGAAAAACTTACCCCTCTGTTCATTTCTAAAGGTTGTAGATATGCCTCAGTGTCTATGAAAATAACTCCCATCCCAATCCAACAATGCCAAAATTGGCATTTTGGTGCTGTTCTTAAATGTAAAGATATATATTAGAGCCATTTCAGATATTCTTGAGGAAGTATTAACAGCACCAGTCTACCTATGAGATCCTCATCAGAAAAATGCATCAACTACATGAAAAACTACCAGGTATAGAGGGAAAATGAGTTTAGTTTAATCTAAATTCAGACCATGTCTGTACACGTGTGTGTACACATACACTCAAAGTGGTCCAGACATCTCTGGGAGAAAAAGGTCAAAAGAGAAAAATGTGATAGAGAGAAACTGAGGTAAAAGAAAATTGCGAGAGTGAAGTAAAGTGCACAAGAAGAAAAGGAATGATTCTAAACAGAAATGTAACCCTTCTTTAAGGAGTATTTTAAAATAGGTTTGATTTTTTGCAAATTTTTTGAAACATTTTCATTTTATTTGTTTCTAAGATTAACTGAAATTTGTTAGCTGATAATTTGAAAATTCTTTTAGCTTAATTGTCATTTGGGATAAATTAATTTTGAGTATCTATTATGACACTTACATACAGCTACATTTTCAACTCTAATGCATTTTTAATAACCTTCATCAGCCAGTGATTTGAATTTCAAATTTCCCTCTATGAATAAGTAAAAATTAGATGGTTTTGTGCTAATTTTAATAATAAATTGCCCTTTATTTACATTGCAAAGCCTCCCTTACTCCAAGTAAACCATAACCTTAAATGAAACTTAGTACTCATAAGACTTATGATATTTCATCTCCCTTTATCAAGGGAAAACAAATTACAGAGACAAACCTGTTGGCCCTCCCTCATACACCATAACCTCCTGTTTGTACCTGTCTGCTTCCTTTTGTAGCAACTGCAGAAGGGGCCACACCTCTTCCCATTTCCACAGCAATATGGTAAACATTCCCCAGCAACACAGACACATAATTCAGTGTAGCTTCAGGGGAAAATGTTGTCATTAGGGAAAAAAAATAAATCCTCACATAACGTATTTTTTTACTAGTGTTGTAAACTGCAGTCTAGATAATTAGGTCTTTAACTTTCATCTTGAACTTGCATTATTTATGTAGTATACCTACTTTCTACACTTGAATAGTGAAAACAGATGCACAAACTATTGGAAAAAAATACAAATGCAGAGTCAAGTGCTGAAGGCTAGGATAGGAAGATCTCAAAGTTTGACTGCTAGTTCCATAGGCCTAGTTTACCATTTTCCTGTTGTTTACGGCAGTGGACCCCACTGGGTCTGATTTATGGCCTTCCTACCCTGTGTCTTATGACAAATAAATATCCTTATGCTTATTGGTACCTATTCTACACTTATTATGATACACATTGTCATAAATATATGATTGCATTTGATTTTCCATAACTATTTTTCACCACAGTCAGAATAAATTGTGAATACCATTCTGCTAAGTAGAGGCTTCATAAGTTTGTTTGACTGTCATAAATTCATAATGTTTTTTCTGATTTAATGGTATGACCTGACTTCTCAAGATTCTTCTATAATGGTCATCACACAAATATATTTCACACAGATGGTTTCACAAATATTAATTTTCTTTTACACCTTCCTTGCTTCTGAGATGTGTGGATTATATTGTCAGGGAAGAAACAAGGAATTGCATGGTGAAAGCAAAAGAAAGTAAAAAAAAAAGTCCTTTAAACTTTTGATTTGAATTTAAGATAGCCAGATTTCACTTTTCACTTGCATTAAAAAGGGGAGTTTGGTTAGTGCAAATCTCCACAGCAAGCCCAGCTGTTTTATACTCTAGCTCAATTCTTTCTTCTTGATTTCTCCCCCAAGGACCAATAAGGACCTGCTTCAGAGACCTCAATTCCAGTCTCTCCCCTCTTAAGTGCCTATCCCCCAGCTTCATCAGGGTCTCTGCTACTGAAACCCTCTCTTCCAAACACATGCTCTTCTTATTTTGGAGCTGGCCTCTCCTGGGCCATGTCTCAGAAGTGAATATCTCCCAGCTGCTGGAACAAATGAGGTAGTGTTATTGGAGAGCAATTTACTTGGGTGTAAAAACCTGAACAATCTCTCCTTGCTTTCTGTTAATGTGCACCTGCCCTGCTGCACAGACTTTTTTTACCAGGTATAATCGAGCTGAAGTAACAGACCATGTCTGTGCTCTTTGCTTCCTTGTTCACCTCCCTCTCATTGTTGGATTGCTATCTCTGCACCACTCTCCCTGGCTTTGTGCAGTCAATTAAAATGGATTTATTACTTTTAGTAATATATATTTTCTTCAAAATCTCCCCATCCCATTCTTCACTTCAGCATTTCTCATAGCAATTATTCGAGCAGCCAGCTTTCCATTGACCTTCAAGTCTCTCACAGCTTTCCAAAGGACAAGGTGCTTCACAGAGTGCCAGAACATTTATTCCTTTATTTTTCTCCCACACTCTAACATTTGGTCTATTAGTTCTCTTAAGTTTTAATTCAACCATTTTCCTTTTCATGTGACCAAGTGCCAGAGGAGATACATACAGAGAATGGCACCATGATCTCACCTCAGACACCTGTCCCTGTACTAGTCTATAAAAATGACGAGTAGTTCTTACAATGAATACCAGTCTTTAGCCCTGAATGAACTGGGGGAAACATATTCCATTACTCAAGAGGGAAAATTATCTGAATTTCCATCATATTCAGAGTTTTACAGATGACATGAAACATTTTAGCTGTCAAAATCAGAAGTGCTTCCAAAAAATATGCACAAAATACAGGTTTGCAAGGCTTTGAACTTTGCCAAAACGTGGCTAGGTTTCCATGGCAAAACTGGAATTTACATAGCTGACACACAGACCATCATATCCCCTTCTATAAAGCAATAACAGCAGAGCAATTCAAAGAAAAGTTCTCCTGAGACTCTTTTAAGAGACACTAGGAAGATTAAGTATATTTTCTCCACCACTGAAATACACTCAGGAGAGGACATGACCAGTTTGACACAATACATGCAGCACAGAGATATACCAAGACCTATAGTAGCAACTTTAGTGACATAAACTTCATAGTTCACAGAAAAGTCTGTGTTGGATACAAACCCTGAAGATCATCTGGTCCACCTTGAATGCAGGCTCTTCAATTAGGTTACAAAAGGCCTTGCCAAGCTAGGTCTTCAAGATTTCCACTGAGGAAATACTGACATCTGCTTAGCCTGCTCTCACATTTAGTTGTTCTAAACATCAGTTGGCTATTCTTTTTTTATTCCTTATATAAAGCTGATTTCCCCTGAAGCAACGTCTGCCCATTGCCTCTTGTCCTTCCCCTGAGGATCCCTGAGAACACCTCAGCCACCCTATCAAAATTGGAATGCTGTGATTAGCTGCCCACAGGCTTTCTTTCCTCACTAGTGCAAATCTAGTTCCTTCAGTCTTGCCTCAGGTTCTCCAGCCTCCAACTCCCTCACTGACACTCTCTGGAGTTTTTTTCCTGTCTTGAATAGAGCAGCGAGGGGACCAGAATCAGACACAATATTACAGGTCTGGCTCAATATGGAGCAGCCTCCTAGGCTGAGATTCTTCTTGCTGCTGCCCATCCTCCTCCTGAGGCTTTCCAGGACACAGTTTGCCTTCATTGCTGCCACACAGCTGGCTCAGCTCAGCTCACTGCCCAGTGGGATTCTCGGGGCATTTGCAGCAGAGCTGCACTCCAGACCATTAGTCACCAGCCTCTTCTAATGCTTTAGTTATCAGGCTGCAGGTGCAGGACTTCTTGTTTAGCTTTCTAGGTCATGGAGCCTCCAGCCCTGGAAATACTCAAAACACAACTGGACATGGCCATGAGCAATGTGATCTGACTGATGCTGCTTTGAGCAAGGGATTGAACTAGATGGGCTCCAGAGGTCCCAAATTGTTCTGTGGTCCAAAGATATTTTACATTTAGTTTTACTTTATATATATATATATTTTACATTATATATTTTTTTCTCCTCCTGCTCAAGCATTTAAACATTGCTTCCCTACCCAGTATTACTTTTTCCAAGAAAAAGGTTTAGTCTTCCAGCTTATTTTTATTATATCATTATATTAATACTTAATATAATGGGAATATATTCTTCTATTTAAACAGCTGATTTGTAAGAGCAGTGTCCCTTTTGCTGCAAAACTGTACATACAAACTCAACTATTACTACGAATTTTCTGTACTAAACTGTACATGGATCTTCATATAAGAACCACCACTAACAGATCTTGTGTTGCAACTAAAGATTGTCTTTAATTTTCTTACTGTTCTTTCCTTCCTTGATACTTAGATTCAGCCACTGATGCCACATTTGAGGAATTCAACACCACACATTGACACTTACTTAACCTGTGAATTCACGCTTCAAATTAATACATTGTGACTTAAAGGTTAAGATGGATGAATGGATACAGGAAGTGCCTTGTAGGATCACTTATGCATTTTAGGTCTATATTTGTAGGATTTCAAGGTCCTGTCAGCATGCTCAACTTGTAGATTTCTTCATTACATTGTTAAGGAAAGAAGATGCTATTGCCTTGATACAAACTTTGTCAAAAAATATTTTATTTGTTTGTATGCTGCCCTTTCATGTGCTCAGACTCTATTAACGGCTTTATTACCAGCACAGCTCCAATTATTCCTGCAATTTGTTTTCTGGTACACGGAATGCTTGCTTTGAACAACAATGTTGTTCAAATACTTCTATATTTTAAGAGGCATCTGATAATTACTGCAAATCTTTTTGTTTGGTGACAGAACTGTAGCCATTTTGCTAACAGTTATTCATTTAAATAGGATTCATTTTAATTTCATTGGTTGAGTAATAGCAGCCTATGGAAGCAATGTCCTTCATAACCTTCCCATACCAGCCACATGATTTTGCAACAAGATATTGCTTGAAAGTGGTGTAAACAAATATTTGAAGATAATTAGATGTCGAAACGTGGTAAAATAAGGATATAGTTTTCAGGAATATTTAGTTACCTCTGCTGTGGAAGACTTGGCAAAATAGGGATGTATAAAACACACAAAATACATTTGGGCACCTCTTTCAACCTCAAAGAGCAAAGAATTACAAAAAATAATTGTCAAATTCCTAATTATTTGCAGATAAAAACTTAAAATATATTATTCAAAACTAACATAGTCACACACACACTCATTGGGTTAATTAGAAAATGCTGCACTGAGTTCACTATTTGGAATTTTTTGAAAGAAGTTTTGGAAAAAAAAAATACCATACTTCATAAGGGGGGAACAGGGAAAGGAAAAAGTGTTCTAAATCTGGGATGGCTTTCAAAGCAAACAACATCTGTTAATGTAACCAGATCTTCATAAGGTATTCCTGTTTAGCTTTCATCAAAAATGAATTTTTGAGTGAATTTAACCAGATGAGAAAATAACGACTTATTGAGGAACTATAGATCAACTAACAAATAGTAGAAGCAGAATGGTCAACAGAGCAAAAACAGGCAGGTTTTAATTTGAGATTGTGAAAAACAGACAGCATAACAATTATACCAAGAAAAAAAGCTGCAGAAGGGTAATTAAAATAATATTTAAATTTAGAGGCAAATCAAGTGTCCTAATATGTCTTATCATAAAAAGCACAAGAATTAGGCCTAACATTTACATTTTGGTGGCTGTCCACCTTTCTTTTTAAGAACACCTTTACAGCTGAGAAACATGCAATATCATGAGAAATAATAGTAACATGCTAGATTAAAGAAGTCCATAAGGAAACTTGCACAACTTCTGCTTTGTAGTGAACATGAGCAACATAAGAATCTGAAATACTCCACAGTAAAGAAGAACTCTTGGGCTAAACTAGAATAAAAATAGGCTAGTTCACATTTCTTTAGCAAGAAGAATATTTAGGGCACTTGGCAATGACTAGAGAACATGAAGGAAAACAACAAACCAGAACAACCCAAAGGCAACTAAGTGGAAACAATGAGAGAGAAGTTCTTATGATTATGATTATTACAGTGCTACCATATATAAGTAATTTTAATTTTCATGTCAGGGCTGTAATTACATTTGAGAATTGTGGGAGCTAGCACATACACGACTGTGGCAAAATTCAGTGGTTTTCAAAGTTATGAGGAAGTCACTTATCCTGAATAAGCATCTCATGGTTTAAGGTCATCTCAGTTAGAGACTAGGAACTGTGCTGTAGAAGAATAAATATCTTATTGTTCCTGCATACTGTGTTACTGCACAAAGAGAACTTGTCCCCTCCTTCCTCTGACCAAACAGGACTGTCTGGGTGTGCGTTTGTGCAAACATGCACACAAGAGACCTTAATGCCAACAAGTGTTCAAGATGCTGATGCAGCTGATACAAGAACTTGCCATAAATCACTGGGATTGCATTCCACAAGTTTCTTCATGACAATCAAGCTATGAAATAAAACTGTAAGGTATCTACCATTGTGTGGCCCTGGTCACAAATTTAATCCAGTAAACTACAGTTAGATGGCTAGTGCTGTTCTTTTTCTTGATTATTATCTATTTTTGTGGACACATATTATATAATGTGCTTAACACCATCTGTCCCATATACATTTTTGATGATCAGAAGCTGTTGCTAAAATGTTTTGCAATTTATTTCCTTTTGAATTTGCAGATTTATATAAAGAACATCATAATCGAACATAACGACAGGAAAAACAACATAAATCTAAAAATCTTATCCTACTTTAATCTTGCCAACTTAAAACTCAAAACCTTGGAGATAGTTGTTGTTTACACAATCTTAACAGAACAATCTCTCAGATTGGGGGGATTAAATCACAAAGTCTTGATCTCTGTGCCAGATGTCAGCTATTTATTTATTTGAAGGGTAAGAACACTAACACTGACAGGTTCAAGCTTTTGTTGCTTCAAGACAGCTATATCTTGTCAGGGACAGACCCAACCCCCAACACCTTCACCTCATGTGAAGGCTATTTAGCTTATAAGTGAAGAAGAAGCATGCATGAATGGAACTTGACATTTTATAAGGAATGGAAGAATCCTCCTTTGCTGATTCCCATTTTGGTATTTATGGACTACCATTAATAATTCAGCTATACCATCCTTAAGTGGCATTTGGGCTTTTGAGTAACTGTTCTCTGTGTAGCTGGGTCTGAGTTACCCATGATCAAATTTATAACACAAAGATATGTCTATAGATCTGCTTCTCATATACACACACCAGAACATGTCACTTTTCTCTACAGTAAACCACAACGTGAAAGTGTTCATTTCTACTGTCTTGCACATTTTCTTCATTCTCTGGGGTCTTTGGCAAGGTTTTTGATCCTGATGGGTCAGAATCTATTCTGGTTACTGCTCTTCAACCTCTACTTTGCTCTTTCTAGTTCTGCCTTAGCAATTAATTGGCCAACTGTGTAATGCTTTTTCTCGTTCATTTGGATACAGTCCAGGTTTAGAGGTTTGATCTCTCATTTCTAGTAATCTTCATGTTGATTTGCTTCATGTTGATTTGCAATGCTCCTGAAAGCCATTCCTAACAGATTACAGGCACTGGTACTGCCTGATCAGTATGTCTCCAAAGCATGAAAAATTTACTTTTTATATACCTTTTCTCTTCTATTACAAAAGTAAGAAATCTTTTTAATTTTTGCCCTCTTTTAAGTTGGTAAAGCTGCGGTCTCTGTTTTTTGTCTTTTCAGACAATGCAGGGGTGGCTACCAAGAACATGCCCACCCTTGGCATGGATGCAAAGCTATTGCTCTTTTGTCCCCTCTTTGGAGGGAGCAATGGGAGTCAACACAGCTGCTCTGCACAACCTCCACAATGAATGTTCGAGGGAAAACAGAACAGTGAAGCTATAAACTTACCTGAGCAAGACTGCAATGGTCTGAATTTACAGTAATGAGAAGTTTTAATTTGATACCAGAAGCTGCAAGGAACAGATGAGGTCACGTTTTGGCTAACAAATGTAATGTGCACTGCTGCTCTTAGGAGGCACTTGTCTAGGACTAAGGTCATTACTGTTATTTATAGTAAGAAAATCACTAGCAAAAAAACCCCAACACCAAAGCAATGCACAACAGCAATTTACAGAATTATAGAATAGCAAATAAACCCATAAATAGTCTGGATACTTGGGCGGGGGTGGGGGGTGGGAAATCAATTTTCTTAAAAGGCCATCTTTTTTACTCATTAATGACTATTTATTTAGCATACGTAAACCAGAAAATTTCTATTTTTAATTAGCTTTGTGTTACCAATTCTGGGTTTTTTCCTTTGTTTAGCCCCTTCTATAAATCATATTGCCCAGTACACAAGTGTATTACATAAGTATAGGAAATATATATAGTCATCTTGGTAAATTATTTTTAAGAGGAATTTCATTTGAGCCTTATTTCAAGCTCAAATATGGAAAAGTGGAGACCTTGATGTGTTACTTATATCGGGGTACTGTTTGTCCTGAATATTGATTTGAACACAGATAAATCAAAGATATTAATTTTTGGCATATTTCCACTTGAGATGCAAAATTTTCTTCTATATCTCTGCATAAGAAAGCTAAAAAAATTGCACAATACCATCTAACTCTGTGCTACTCCTAGGCCTTCTCCCAAGGTAACCTGGACTGATCTGAAAGTCTGAAGGACAAAAGTTTCTAGAGAAACAGTGCATTCTGAGTACCCCTCTACACCAACCTCTCCTAATACTTACCAAGAATGTGTATAGGGAAAAGGATCTTGGGGTTGATATATATAGTCTTATATGAATATTAGCAAGTAAACAGAGCCTTTTGTCCCTTTATGCTAATGTTGTCCTTTCATAACGAGTCAGGCTTGCAACTTCTATTTTAATCTTTCTTTAAAAGTACTAAGTCTCAGTTCTTCAATATTTAATTTTTTTTCATTGATTCTCAGTGTTCAGAGTTAATCTTCTACTTTTTATACCATATACCCTCTTTATATTTTGTGAGTGAGAAAGGAAATGGAGAATTTCAAGACAGAGCTAATAGTTTGCGCTGACTAGAGATAAATATGCATTTCGAACAACTTCAAAATATAATGAACCAATGAAGAGTTCTAGAAAAGAAAGAAAGAAAATCAGGGTATTTTCATCCAACACCAACAATCAAATAACTATATTTGATACTGTAACAACCTGCACTGTTCCCTCAATAGTCACGCTTGACTATTCACAACTCATGCACATCTACTTCACCACTATTTTATTTATCAGAATGGAGGTAAGTGAGCAGAATAATCACTATGAAATAATAAAACATCCTTGGGAAAAAAAATCAAGCCAGAGAATAAGATTCTGGGTTTCTATTTTGTGATAATATACCTTCAGAAATGATTTCATGGCTTTATTTGAAAAATGGATATAATCCAAGTAAAGAGATACAATTCCTGTTTCTCTGCAGCCAGAAACACATTATCCTTTTAAATAGGAAAGAGCATCCATTTCTTTTTCTTTTCTTCCTATCCTCACAGAGGAGAAAAAGAGGGGAAAAAACAGATGGCAGAGAATAACACCCCTCCTTTCCCTTTGCAAATGGTGACTCTTCCATCAATACTACAACATACAGCTGCATCAGTATCGACATTATTTTCTTAGTTTCTCAAACAATTCCTGCATTTTATATTATTTTTCTACAATTATGACAGTTGAAAGGCAACATATAAAGTTTTTCTGAGTCCTTTAACACATTAAGTATGCTATAGGCTTAACAGGCTCAAAAAAGAATGAAAAGTAAACAACACAAAAAATTTCCCCAAAACCTTGCAAATGAGCTGTGGCTGCATCAGAAGTCCACGCTGGAGCAGGCTCCTGGCCTGTGGACACATGGAGAGAGGAACTCATGCTGGAGATGGTTAGCTGTCAGGACTTGTGTCCCTACGGGGGAACCCATGCTAGAGCAGTCTGGCTACTGGAACTTAAAGGCCAATTTGTAGTATTATGGTAAACACATCACACCTGCCTTCGAGAGAACTAGGATTACATTCACACTTTTTCACTGCTTGCTGCGTGGCCCTTGGTTAAGTCATCTTTGTGTTTCAACTTGACAGGTTTAATGGAATATCTAACATTGGTATGTCATAAAGCTAACAGTGACTTGATAGAAGGCAACAGTACAAGCACAGATCCCCACCCTGTTTTAGGATTAGCCAGCATGAAGTCTACTGACAGAATTGGGGGGCTGATAACAGTAACTTATGGGACAGAAAGAAGAAGTCATGCTCAAATATCTTGTTTTCCATCACAGAAGTGTGAGTCATAGAGAAAGCAGAGAGTATCTCATTCAGTGAATCCTGACTTTTTACTGCTAAAAATCTTTTTGTTGACAGAGCTTGTAAATCTTGAGTTCTGGGAAGAACCTTATACATTTGAAGAGTGTCACCATTACAACTGAGGCATTTAGCGTTTTCAGAATTTATGTAATACTTAGCTAAGAACTATTGATTAAACATTTGAATAGGCAGCCAATTTTACACATTTCCAAACCACAAGTGTTTAACTAAAAAAACATCATTCTGTTTCTTCAAATTGAGGGTTTTGTGCTCATCCAGAAAAAACCTGTTTGACATCTCACCTGCACCACTGAGACTTATGGATGTTTTACTCTGCTTTATTCACAGGATTAGGTTTCAGCAAGGCTTACACTGTATTGTTTGCAAACCGGGCATAGCAAGAACACACTCTTCCCAAGGAAGAGTAGTAAACAGGCAATGCTTCAGTTCACTTCTTCAGAGAAAGGCATGACTTACCTTGTGGAAGTTCCTGAAATATGCTGCCTTCTCATCTGGAAATTTTTCTAGCCTCCTGGGTCCTTTACTGGAAGCCTTCTTGAAAACCAACCAACAACGCCTAAAAATCTGTGAACAAAATCAATGGATGCTATTAGCTTTTCTTTAAAGGTGGACAGTATATTACAATACAAATGTATTCAGTTACACGACTGTCTTAGGAAGAAATTATAAAATGACAGTATTTTACTTTAAGAGTAAAATTTGCAGTTCAAAGAGAAGCTGATTAATGACAATCCTCTAGACTATATCACGTAAGAAAGAGATTAGGTATCAATCTAGTTTTATAATTTATGACAGCAGTTTACTTCACTCTTCTCCCCAGTACTTGGACAACTCTATAAACAATACCATATGCAATTTTATGTTACTAATTCAAGGATACATTGAAAAAAGTCCCAAACCCAATACTACTCAGTGATTCCACTGCCCTTACGTGAAGAGCCTTAATTTAGTAAAAATTCCACAATATTTAATGACACAGCACAAGAAATACAGTACTGTTAAATTTGGATCAACCATACCTCCCATTACGAAAAAACGAAGTAATTAAAAAACCCAAGGAAATTAGAGCAGGAAGAGTTTTCCCCTCAGTCTGCTGTCTAAATGAAATACAAGCAGAAAATGTAGTGTCATTAAAATAATTAGGCTTAATTAACGACACTGCGACATAATACTACTGACACTATCCTGTTGCCACTATCTGAATGTTATCAGCCAAAGTAAGTGATTTCTTTTAAAACCCTACATTTGGGCTACAGTATCAATATGTTCAATTATGAAGAATTTTAGAAGAAAACATGGTATATAATTAAATCCTCTGCAAGTATATGTATTACAAAGTGTAGAACTTTTAGGCTTTTCCTACTAAGGTTGTAAAGTGGCAACTGTACAACTGTACTTTCTGTCTCAGAAATTACTTCACCTATCCTGAGGGAAAGCAAAGACAATATCATATTTCCTGAAAAAAAATGACATTACACTTTGGGACATCATAAACCATCTTTATTAGATAGTCCTTTCTTCAAATAACATCTTGGCAGTGTTGCAACTTGACTTTATCAAAACTACAGCACTGCTCCCACAGCTATTTCTTGATTAAACATATTAGCTCTACACAATTTTGTAGTGTGAAAAGCTCCACACACAAAGATATAGAATATTCACACTATTTTGACCTTACTAAAAAACAGCAGTACCAACTGTCTGAAAGGGACATATTTATTTATTTTATAAAAGTGTCACTTTTAATAATACTTCTGGCTCTTCTGGGATCCTGGATGTTTTTTTAGTATATGTGTAGTTTCAGTTCATTTCTCTTCCTCTGAGGAAAGTCTTTTCCTAGGAAGTGCTTTGTCAAGGTGAACACAACTATCTTAATTTCAAAAGTTTTCTCAATTTCCTGATTTTCATTATACACCTTTAATGTCTTACAGTGCTCAAAAAATTATCTTTAAAGAAGCCAAACCAACCCAAGTCATCATCTTGGTGGTGGGTTTTAGCATAGTCATGGAATCTGCATTTTGCAGATGACCTGAATTTTTGACAGCTGGTGACAATGAAACTGATAATTTGTGTTGATTAACAGAAGGTTTTCAAAGGTTGGTGGAGGTTTTTTTTTCATTGTTTGTTCATGGTTATTAAAATATATTTTTATATGTGTATATATGCATATATGGGAGACTCATATTTTGTTGCAATGAGAAGTAATAGTTAGATCCAATACATTCGAAATATTCCTAAAAAAAGGCAAACTAGACATCCCAGTCATGGAGTCAGACCTCTCCCTGTGAGGATGAGAATATTTTTTAGATCAAAGGTCATCTAATGCATACTCCAAAACACTTCCTTTAGTAACAAATGAGCAGGTTCAGACAAATGATGGCTTCAGTCTTTTTTTCACTGGATATCATTTTGGGACAGTGTGAAAGTGAGTTTGAGGTTTTGCAGATAAGCTGATGAAATTCTAGAGGAATGGTTTGACCTCCTTATTACTGGGAACTACCATCAAATACCAGGGATTGATCCTAGTTATCTTTAAGGATGCTCATCAGGCCTTCTCACACATTTCAGAACCGAGATGAATTCATAGGCTTCAGCACAGACTGCAGGAATGAAAAGTCTTTGCTTTTAGAGAACACTGAATAGCAAGAGGAGGGAAACATAAGTTTGTCCTTTAGACAGCAAATGCTTCAATTTATTGGCATCTGTTTTTTTCAGACCTTTAAGAAGAGGAGAGATCTGAAGAATGAAATGGCTCAGAGAGGACTCCTGATATTCTATGTACTTATGCCAAGACACATCCTTGAATTTGGGTTTTATTTTTTGCAACCTAATTTTAAAACTGGTATAAACATGTACAGTTCCATTGCATTTCAGCAGCATTCTACCTTATTATGCCAGCAGACACTTTGTATCTTAGTGCTTGAAAAAGCATTAGCATATGAATTTACCTATAAATATGAATAAATAGGTGCAGATGTGAGCACACAGCAAACAAACATTTGCCTTTCATAAGGAACCTCATTGTTATACAGAAGCCTAGTCAATTATTCACGAACTGTGAGATACTCTTTTATCCCTGGCCTACTTTAGGATGCCATTGGCTGTAATCAAAACTTCTGAAAGACTTCTAAAGTCCTCAGATAATTGGGGAAGCCATTGTGAGAGAAATCAGCATCAGCCCTTCCAGAACTGAGAGAATTAGAACCATTTGCTGTGTTGTCTCCACAATACTTAGTATTTCCTGTGAGACTGTTTTCCACATGTGCTTAGTTGAAGAAATGCCAAATATTTGATAATTTAATCAGGGTTACATCCTCGGATGAGCACTCAACTGTTAAACAAATATGATTTTAAAATTTTGTATCAAGGGCAAACAACACAAAGTCTGCCCCATGCCATTGCATTTTTTACTGGA
The DNA here is from genome assembly GCF_017590055.1 of Onychostruthus taczanowskii. Lineage (NCBI taxonomy): Eukaryota > Metazoa > Chordata > Aves > Passeriformes > Passeridae > Onychostruthus > Onychostruthus taczanowskii. Next base: position 1,624,852 of record NW_024498795.1, read on the forward strand.
AAAATTCAGAAAGATGGCATTAAGTAGTTGCTGGGTTTAGGTTTTCTTTTATTATTGTATCAATTAGAAAAAAACTTGTTCATTACAATATTGAGAGGGATTCTATTGAAATTACCTGCAGAGCCTTAGGCACAGTTGAACCTCTTTAAACAACACCCTTCCTACCTCAGCTTTACAAGACAAGCAAAGCAAAAAAAAAAATTCTTCCAGATTCTATTACCAAGGATGTGGCGCAATTATGTATCAGTAAGCCATGGCAATAACTCAGCACACTTGTGGCCTGGTGAGAACTGATTCAGTTGCCCCGAGATAGCACACGGGGATGATTTTGATTGCGATGTACGAGCTAGCAGGGGAGAGGAGCCTCTCTCCTCAAGACAGACCCTGAGCAGCCTCATCTTGTTACTGAGAGGATTCCAGAACCTGGAACCTTATCACCCCCTCCCTCAAATGATTTCTGAAATCTTTCCAGTTAGAAATTTGACTTCTAATGCTGATAAATTTCTATTAATCTTCAGAGATGCTTTCTTTAATATTCTACTTGAAACACTGCAACAGATAAATTAATTAGGAAATCTCTGCATAACCTTATTTTGATACTTTTTCTTCTGCTTAATATAGTACACTGCTCAGCTCACATTTCCAGCATGATCATATTTTTTATATATATGCAAAAATTTGGCCTCTGAATGGGCCATTACTTTTCATGATCACGTCAAACAATTTTGTTTTATTGTTGCCATGGCTGTTCATAACAAATCCATTAAAATAAATATTGCAGGAAATTCACTGGCTAGACTTTTTTTTTCAGAAAGAAGGAAATATTTTCCTCTTTTCTAAAATAATTTAAAATAATTGGTTTATAGTGTAAATCTTATGTATGATTTTCCATTTTCCAGATATTTCTAAGGCATTTTCCTAGTAATTTACAATAAATGCTTTTGAGATTCACATTTCTTTTTATCCACAGCTGTAGCAAATAAAGCTTTCCCAGTCATCACTAATATTTAGAGAAGGGACTTTTATTGACAACTTTCTACACATTACTCCAGAAATTTCACACTCAAACAACCCAACAGAAAACAGAAACAAAACAAACAAAAAAATCCCCCATGCTTTTTTTTTTTTTTTAATAAAGTTACAACACTATAAGCTTTTTTCCCAAATCACTTTAGATGCTCTGAAATCTCCCTGCACCTATCCAAAGGACAGTACAAATGGCAGCTTTCTTGGGTATATTGGAAAACCATCTAATTTTCTGCCACTAGCTGTAGAAACATTTGTCTCTCGAGAGAAACAGCAATGAGTCAGCTCCTAATTACTAACAGAAACCATCACTGACCAGGACAGTCACTGAAGCATCACTCATGGAGCTTTTTGCTAGCATAACCTATCAAATTTTCTCCTAGGAAGACAACAACATAATAACATTCTGTTCAGCATTTACATCTCATTATCTGCAGGAAAGGCTAGTTGATTTCTCATCCCTGACTTGCCATGTGCATTGCTCTGCTGTTTGACAAGACAACATCTGCAGTATATGCATTAAAAACACTAAAATATGAATGTGTTCAAGTTTACCTCACTAGTTATCTCCATTAAAAATGGATATTTCTGTGGGGTATGCTAGAGAAATGCAGTTTGCTGTGAGATTAAGAAATGTAGTCACAACTTAAAAATATAGCATTCATAATGAGAAAAATAAAAATAGTTGTCACAGTAAAGTCATATTTAACAATTGTTTTGACACCCACCATTTTTTGATTCTGTGCATAATTTGGCTAAGGGAGAAGAGACAAGAGGTGACACCTTTCTGCTTCAATGAAACTACACTTGTCACACATTCAAGTAAAACTTAGGAGAAATTGAAACAGAGTTATTATCTATAAAAAGGCCCAGAAGGAAAATAGGGATCTATACCTCAGCCTAAAGAACAAGTTACAGGATCTAAGCTACTGCTGAGTCAATTCAACAGAAAAAAAAAAGGCCTGAACTACAAAACAAAACAAGTGGTTGCAATCCACTTACCTGAGCTACCAACATTTGAACAGCTCTGATTTTGCTGTCTACCTTTTTGACAATAGAAATTAAATACATTTCCCACTGCATTAATTGGGTGCATTTTGGGTGGCAAATTTGGATTCATATGAAGAAGCAAGAGAGGCGGAGCACCGCTGCACAGCACTGAGCTCCCAGATTAGCGCAGAGGGTGCAGAGTAGCAGGGAATTGAGGCCAGCTCCTGCTCTTTTACCACACTGCTGGGAACTCACCTTTCTCCCAGCAGCAGGGCAGAGATACTCCACAGCTATCTGATATCAAAAATCAACAGGACAGTACCCAAACAGGAGAGGCAAAATGAATCCGTAGCCCTGCTCAGAAGCAAGAGCTTCCCGGCTCCTGTCAGCAGGTCTGGGATGTGAGGCTGAGACTTTACCACAAGATAAAATAAGCCTGGGTAGTTTTATTTTTTTAAAATTTGAGTCTAACTCTCCACCTGCTCTTGCCTATTTCAACATATTTTCTTCAAATGTTACCAAGCTATCTACCACAAAGTAACAACAATAAAAGGAAAGCTGTTTAAGCTGTCAAGTCAGGATTAAAGAAATCCCACAAATATATACAAAAAAAAAAAAAAAAAAAAAACTAGTAGTGTCTTTAATGAGAAATATTGTCTGAAGGTATGCTGTGAATGCTATGCAGCAGGGAAACATTCCTCATATATGACAACCTTGCATGCACCCTTGAGCTCCATTTCATCATCCAAATTAGGAAGAAAGGTTAAACTCCTAGTTTACAGAGCTTGGAGCATGACCTTCTGCAACAATACAAGTAGGTGTTAGATAATTTTAGCATCATAGTTCAAATCCTAGAATTTCTGATAGCATTTTTTTATTACTAATACTCTGCACATTGCAAATCTGCTGGCATTTAAAGTTAGGAATCGAAAAAATAAAGAAACATCTGCTACAAACTGTTTCATCTAAGATTAGATCAATCCTTGTGGGCTTGATTGCAGTCTGACAATTAGGATGGTTAGAGAGAGATGATTAGGGACAATTCACCCAGTTATAGTATACACACGTCATCTTTTTGCTGCCATAACATACCATTATAGATTCATATAGATGCTTATAATATACTATAATTTATGGTGTTATAGTCACAGGCTATACATGTAATCCATAAAAGGTTTTATTTTATTATTAGGGATTTATGTGAAATCAAAGTACACCATAGCAATTTTCCAACTATTCGTCTACTAGCTAAACTACTCTGTGCATCATGCAAACACTTTAGTTATGGAATCTGAAAGCTTTTTATTTGAATGTGTTTAAAAGAGAGTGGAGGATACATATCCGAACAGATCTGCCCCTTGTATTCCTGTGAAAAGTGTTGTATGACTCCATCAATCCTTAAGCACCCAAAGCTTAAAACCTGACCACTGTTGCTTTGTTCTGAAGTACCATCTGGGAAATTCAAGGGCAGAAGGACAGTCTACACAAATAACACACTCTGACTCCACAGCAGTCTGCAGGTCAGCAGAATTTATAACTTACATCTGAATTGATCTTATGGTTACTTAAAAATATCAATTCTAGCAGCCATTTCTTTTGGCTTTCTGCATCTCTGACTCATTTTTGGGAAGACTAACTGCAGTGATCCTTTTGGAGGAAAACTAATACTGCCCACTTCATGTCTAGCCTCAGAGTTGATAACAAAAAAAATGTCCTCAAAACCAGAAGAAAAAAATTAGTTTCAAGAGTTGTAGCACATATCCAGCATAAAAATTCCAGAGCCTGCAATATTTTTTAACAAAATTATTATGCTCAAGAAATCTCAAGCATTTCATTGAGCTCAAGAAGAATGTGCAGCACCTGCTTAAGAATAGTTATGTATCCATGTATGTTGATATCTCCTCCCACACGTACTTTTCTCAATGTAATCAGAAAAAAATACCAGCAGAGAAAGTTCTAGTTTTGCAATATTTTAATATTAAATTTGAGTGAGTTCTCAAACTGAACTGTAGTAGTTACCTTAACTCATCTGAAGGGTTTTTTTTTAGTGGAAATCTCACTTTTTAAAAAATGTTTTACCTGATTAGTTACAAGTAAATATAGCCCACTTGAATTTTAAAATTCACAAGGAATGGTTTGATATACTGCAATGGAAAGCAATATTTAGAGAAGAAAACAAGGATTCCTTTATTTTTACTACTATAAATACATATACAAATAATGGAAATATCACTATCTTTCTTCCATTGATGAGCTTATTAAGCTGAAGCATGGTATCTTTTATGCATATTATGTAGACAGTCATCACTTCTTGAAAAAATTGAAGGTATTTATTGTACCACCAAGGGAACCTAATGCTGAGAAACAAACAAGTTATTGAGATAGAATGCTAATTTATGTCTCTAGAAAACAAAATTCAGACTATTATACACAAGCTGAAATAATACACGCTGAAAGATGGTATCAATCACCTTGAATCCTCAGTACTTTATGTTAGGAAGGAAGGGATTTGTGAAAGTAAGTGTTAAAAAATCAAACACATGCAACTGAATACCTTAAAATGAAGCAGAGCTTCAGAATAAAACAGTAATCACAGACATCTGTTCTATACTACCAAGGGGAAAAAATTCAAATAATTTTTACAGCTCCAATTTAGAGGGTTAAAAGCTCAAATTTATCTTCAGAATTCAAAATTATTACTCAGGTTTACACCAGCTAGATTTTCTAACATATCATGGAATTGTAGACCAGTTTGGATTGGAAGGGACCTTAAAGATCAGCTATTTCCAACCCACTCCCCACACACACCCCATGGTGGGCAGGTACCCTCCCAGCCAGACCAGCTTTCTCCAAGCACCATCCAACCTGGCATTGAACACTTCCAGGAATGGGGCACCCACAGCTTTTCTGTCTCTGTGCCTCACCATCCTCACAATAAAGAATTTATTCCTAGTATCTAATCTAAATCTACTCTCTTTCAGTTTATTTCCCCTCGTCCTATCATTACATATCCTTGTAAAAAGTCCTGCTCCATCTCTCTCGAAGGTCCTCTTGCCCTCTTTAGGTACTGGAAGGTTCTCTAAGGTCTCCCCAGAGCCTTCTCTCCTTCAGGTTAGATAACTTGAACTCTCAGCCTGTCTGCAAAGGAGGGTGCCCCAGCCCTCTGATCATTTATCTTTTCTCTATATTATTACAGAGAAACTCTGCAATAACTTAGCAAAGGCATCAAAGTCCTCAGGATGCTGTTGTTTTGACTGATAAAATAAGTGAAAAGTTTGCTTTGCATGGGATTTAACATAGCTGAGCACAGCACTAAGTCTAAAGCATTTTTTGTAAAGAAAAAACAATGGGAGCTGACTGTAAGTGCCACTGTATATTTATGTAGGAGTATAATTTCTAACAGCAATTGATCCTCAGAGAACAATAGGAAAGTTAGGGCCTTTTATTCTTTGACACATTTTGTGATTTCAGCATATATTTAGAAAGCCTTGCAAACCCAGCCTTGCTGATGTAAACGGGTAAAAGCTCACTGTAATCTCTAAGTGACTCTACGAAATGCCTGGTCACTCCCCCTGGCACACAGGCACTCATGAAGTGTGTGCATCATGTTTATACAGGGAGACTAAAGAATATACAAATGTCAGTGTAGAAGAAAAGCTCTCTAAACATATTTTGATACACTGTACCACAGAACAGAAACATACTTTAAAAATGGCATTTATCTATGGCATATTCAATAAACCTCTGAAATACCAGGTTGCAGGACTCAATTGTGCTGGTTTCCTACAAACCAAATTAATCCTTTTTTTTTTTTTTTTTTCTAGTTAGATATTCCACTTTGAATCCTTTTGAAGTAGTATGACATGGCCACTAGATTTTATGGAGAAATTAATCTTAGACAGAAAATAAGGTGTTCAGCAAAATGAAGGCTGCAGCAGGGCTTGAGCAGGACCATACAAATAGTAATGTTCAAGAGGATGTTTAATTTCAGTGCTGTTTTTCTGGCATTTGATCACCTGCATTACTGTAACCTATAGGTTAAATCTCCTCCTGACCAGGAATTATAGTTGTAAGAGATGCTGTCATGCCCCAAAGACCTTCATTACTTCTTATGTTTAAATTAACTGAAGGGGAGGAAGATGAATTCACAGTTTGTGGTAAGTGGAAATAGTTAAAAGCTCAGAGTTAGCAAGAATCCTCTGTCATAGAAATTAAATGGATACTAGAATGGAGTAATTCACTGAAATTTCCTGCAATATTTATGCACAGAATTACCTTGAAGTAAAAAACAAAATAAAACAAACAAACAGAAATCAAACCAAACACCCAACAAAACTCCAACCAGGACTTGCTCTGGGTGTTGTAACTTTCAGAAAAATGCAGACAGAAAGATGTATATTTCAAACTTTGCTTGATTTCTATACGTGATTTGCTTTCTGCCACTCTTGTGCTATGTATTTCCAGAAAATCTCTGCTTAAAGATGTTACCAGTCTGCTATTACAATGCATCAATACTGTAATGAATAAAGACATAATCCAAATCAAGAAAAGGATGAGAAAACAAATGCTTTACACACAACTAAGAGGATTTGGAAGAAAAAGCTATAGCCGTTAGTTCTTGTAAATACCAAGACCAGTTCTGTTCAGCTTTTGTTGCAACAGTGCAACAGCAAACTTTTAATAGATAAAGACAGCTTTTACTCAAAAATAGCATGAAATAGGTTCCCTCAGAACACAAATGCAGCTGGTATGTTACATTCCCAGACAGCATGTCCTGTGGGGAAATAGCTACTACAGGGGATTAGGAACCATGTTCTTATGATGCCAGCAAAATAAAGCAGAGGAAAAGCAGATGGTTTCTAAACCCAAACTTCCTAAATCCAAAAGACCACTCTGAATTCCCTGTTCTGTACCTGTGATAGATCTCCAAAAAAATCTGCCCTGAATTGTTTGAGAGATTCACCCAAAATGCGTTCAGGTGAATCCACAGAAGCCATGCTTTACAGCGTGCTTTGGCTCAGACCCAAACTGGTAACACTCAAGTTCTCATAGACCAAACATGAATTTCTTTGTTAAAGGAGTTATGGTCATCCTACTAAGCTAATATTATTATCTAAGAGGAAAAAATCCTCTCAAAACAATTTTTTCCACCCCTCCCCCTACTTTCATTGATTATCACCAGCATTCCAGAACTTGCAGGAGCTAAGATTGTCCTTCTACAGCTATTTCCCATGGGCGGAAGAAAATTATTACTCTACCCAACTGATGCTATTTATTTTTATAGTCTCATCAGCCGCTTAGAAATAGAAAGCACATTGATTTTCTGTGCTCTGGGGACCACCTGAGGGCACAAGTGGGTGGAAGGAGAAAAAAAAAAAAGTTGTAGCATTTCTGGTCAAATTTAACAGAGTACAAACATCCAGTATTTAGGTTCAAGAGTACCTAACACAAGCACCTTTTTTCACTTGCAGTCTTAAAAGCACACATAGGACAAGAGCAGAAAGCTGTGTTGCTCCATTCTCACTTCCTGACACTGCTGAGATGGTCTCAGCCATAGGATATGAAGCTGAAATGCGCAGTCTAATACAGAAGAGAAGCAAGGTGGTAATGCTCTGTGCTCACTAGTGTTGATTCTACCAGAAGTAGCATCTGGTTTTGCAGTAATAATTTCTATCTTAGTGGTGAAGTCTTAGTAAAAGTTTAAGACTGAAAACTTGTTACAGATACAGCTTTACTATAGAGTGACAGTAGTGAGCAAACTCCCAAACCACAGCAAGTCACCTTCTTGTTAATCAACCTTTCCATGTAAAAAGTTAGCAAAAACCTATGGTTACAATATAAAATATGCAGATTCTATGGAAAATACCCAGTAGGTTTAATAGAATGATTACCTTTATTAATAACCACTCTGAGTAAGAACATGCTATGAATCATGAACTACAAAAAAATTTGCCAAATTCTGTATGATACAGAATTCTCTAAACTGAGATACCGTGAGAGAACGGACTAACAACTTTATTATATTTTCTAGTATTAGAACAGCTAAATAAGCAAAGTATTGTGACTAACCCTTAACATCTTCAAGAATTTATGTCTATGGTTGCTTTTGAATAGGTCACCACAGTTGCTGTCTTACACATCAAGCATCCACAGAAAGTGCACCTTCTTGACTGATTTTACTTACAACAAAGTCATGGTGAGAACTCCCAAATGATTTTTAATACCTTAGAATCAAAGTTTCTGATTTGGAGGTGGGGTAGGGAGGAGAGACAAGGAAGTTTTCAGCATAAAATTGAATAAAAGCACTGAAAATCTCAGTCATCCTCACTGAACAATTCAGAGTTTGAGAGGTGTTTTCCATTAGGTACATATTTACATTATCTATATATCAGATAATACATGCTTACAGCAGCAGATAAATTCTGTCTTTGCATGTTAATCAACACACACTAGGGCCGTTCCCCAATAGATTCGTATATCATAAATAGGTTTCTAAAATCACAGTTATATTTTCAGTATCTCAGAAATTAATCCAAGCAACTCTTCATTGGTGGTTATTAAAACTCTTGCCTCGATACACACAGGTCTAAGACCAGCACTGCAGAGCAGCAATTGCTACACATTCCTTTTTGTTTTAAAGTGTGCACTGAAATGACCCTTGCATATGAACCAAAAGAGAGTTAGGTAAGAGTTGGGCATAGATGTATGAGGGAAAATGTGCAAGTCACTGAGCCCTGCCTCCTCCAGCTGCAGAGAGCCATGCAATAGGTGCCTGCTACTCCTTCTGTACTCATCACACATTTTATATCTAAGGAGATATAGAAGTGTGACAGTTTCTTTTCTTGTCCTTTTGGTACTGGCTCACTAGGATAGAAATAATTTCCTTTCTGAGGAGGCACAGGGAGAGAAAATACTGGACATTTCACATTCATGGTTCCTTTTCATAGGTGCTCAGTGGTTAATACATAACCACCATGCTTTGGAGAGAGTTTTTGTTGTTAATTTTGATTTAATTTATGAGCCTTGTCCCAGAGCAAATTCTAATTGTTGCAGCTAACATCTGCATGAAAGGATTTTTGCTTTTTATTCCAAATCACTTGTTCTAATGGGGCTTGTTATATAGGCTTTTGTATTTTTAACATATAAAGAATCTATCAGCAGAGAGATGTCCAGGTGAAGACATGTTGGATCAATGTAGCATTCACCAGTGAACTCATAGCATCAGGTCACAGCAAGACAGCCACTGTGACACTCAGCAGCTGAGGATGCTGCACCATCTTACTTTTTGATGGCAGAGGCTTTTGCTCTATTTTTCTTTAGGAAGATCTAGCTCTAGTCTTCTCAGCACACAATATGTAATTCTTCCTTTGGCTCATCTACCTTTCAAATTAACAAGTCCTTTGTTCCTACTGTTTTCCCTATGGTCTCCTTAAGTCTGCCCTGCTGGACATTTAAATATCTTTCAGTAATCACTTTAAATTAGTTCAGTCTTGGTTTATGATAGATTTAAGTTCTAAGACTTCATAAATTAATAAAATATTACATAAATAGAAAAGGCTTATAATTGGAAGATCAGCCCAATTTACAGTGATTTTTTTAACTTCTTCAGAATTCTACCTCTCTCTATGGTTATGTTTCTGCTGCTATTTCTACTGTTGTATACAACAGGAATTCCTTCTCCTACGAACTGTTCCCATTCTTTTATTATTAGCAGCACAGAAACTGAAGAATATTATTAGCATTAGTAATTGTCTCACAGGATATGTCCCACCAGATACACTGTGCAATGTCATAGAGAAGTCTGTCTGATTCTTTCTACATACACTGCTGAAGTTTCCTATTCTTCATTGTCAGTAAACATCATCCTACAATACTTGATTTAGTGCAATGTGCTTTAAAATATTTTGTAGATCTTTTTGATGTTCCTATCCTTGTTTCTGAAGGCTGAAGAAACTAAAATGTAGTTTTCAATGGTACAAGCATTGTAAGACAGGAGGTCTATGGGAGTTTTCATTATTTCAAAATTTGGTCTTTGTGGAAAGTAATAGCAGAGTTCACTATGTGGTTTTCATATTTTATTTATATGAAACTTTTCCAGATATCTTTTGCAGATGAAGGGCTTGCTCAAAAGGGAGTGAGAGCAATATTCCCACTGACCACAGGCAGAAACCAGAGAGCAATGGTTGTTTCACAAAACTGAGCCAAGCTTGGCTTCAAAATACTGTCATGAAGTCAAGTGGTCAGAATTACTCTTAACAGGTCTACATAAATATTTTTCTGGTTTCATATCAGATTTTTCTTTTTTGATTACTGCTAACAAAAAATTCACAATCAAAGTATAGTAAAAAATCAGGAAAAAAATGTTTTTACAAGATATACCTACACAGATCAATACTAGAGCTGATTTTTGGGACAAATTCTCTCTATATTAATAAAATATTGTTAATATTTTAGAAGCATTAGAATTTTCTTGACAGAATTACACCAAGTAGTCCACTTATATTCAGCTTGTCTTTCTGTGGTCTTCAGCATCCAGAAATTGTGAGAAGGCCACACATTTTTAATCTTTAGTCCTAAAAGTCTTTAAATCAATTCCAATTAAAATTGAAGCTACATAATTCTACCTAGGACTAACTAAATAATTTTGCCTAGAACTAACTATAGTATTTTTAATTGGCTAAGACAATGGTTTCTTTGTCCAGCACAAACTTTGGACCATGTTCTCAGCTTTGTTTTGAGATTCTTACTGTTTATTTACAATGGGATTACTTTAAAAGAAAAGTGATAAGTTCTCTTCCTTTCCCCCATGCCTATAAATAGAAAAGAATAGTTTATTTTATTGAAGTATAAGTCTTTGATGTTTTTTTCAGGAACAGCAAGGAAAGCTATAAAAATAAAAATAAGCTAATTCAGCAACACAATACAACCCATATGTAATTCCTTAAAGGTCGTGCATGTTGTGTCATTCTACTTGTCACTGATCTTTTTAACAATACTACACCACTTCTCCAGAGATTCAAGTCACTTAAATGCTTCAGTGTGTGTGTCTATACCTTTATACACACCTTTATACCTTTATACATTGGTTTACTAGGGGGAATAATGTCCTGAAAATGAAAGTACAGTAGACGTCAAAATTCAACTAATTTAACTAATTTATAGGCACTTCAAGAGGAAAATTAATTAGCACAGAGAATTTAAACAAAGTATTTGCTATTAAAAACCAGAAACACTTGCAAGCATTTCTGGCCAAAGCTCTTAATTTCTAGAGCAGTACTCCCCAGTTTTGCTACAGGTGATTAGAATTTCTTAGAACTGTCATATGAGATGGTGCATGTGTTTTAAGACAGTGCTTACATTAAGAAATCTATTTTAGTATCCTTTTCATTACTGCTGCATAGAATTCCTGCAAACTGTGAAGAGCAAAACTTGATGTGATGGCTGAGATTATTTTAAAATCACATACCAGCAGCTAACAGTCCCACTCTGGGGTGTTGGACTAGCTGAGCTCCATGATCCTATGAATAAGTGAATTAGTGACTAAATTCAACCTTAAATGCCCAAATTTTCTCTTAGAATTATTGTTTTCTCTGTGAGGATTTTATAAGAGAAAAAAAACCTGGAGATCTCTTTCTCTAAACACACAGCCATTTTACTCTTCTCAGTTCTGCCCTCTGTTATCTTTAAAACTGGAATTCAATGAGCTGAAGCGAAATTGGTCCACAGAGCCTACGAGAGGTTTTTCCACTTATACACCCTGAAAGCAGGGTTCTCAAGCAAAGGCAATTGGCTATCAAGGACTACTTCTCAAACTCTAGAAAGCATTTAAAAAAAGCATGTCCTTTTTCCTTAATTTTCTCTTTCCACTTCTTGCGTCATCTCTTCCCATTTCTCCACCCCAATTTTTATGTTGCTATATAAAAACAATATAAACTTTTCATCTAATTTTTGAAAAAGTAATTTAGGACGGGAGCTCTTTCTCCTCCCAAGATGAAATTCTACTTTTTCCCTTCCAAAAAAAAGGATTTCCTAAAAAGCTTATGTATTATTAACTTCAGTGAAAGTAAGGGTCTCTTAACAACGGTTTTGGCCCACTATAAAGAGGTAAAATATGATTACAATGTCTCAGGATTAAGGTTCAGTAATTTCTAGAGAAAAGTTTAGTGTTGCTTTGTCTAGAGTAAGAACATGCATTTTCTTTTAATCCATCAGGCTATATGCCTCCAAGATAATCCTTTGCCCTCATCTCTTCAGTCGAAACATAGCACAAATCAAAACATGCATGCAGATGTCAGGCTCTGAACAAAAGCTGAATAAAAATTAGACTTCAAACACTGGAATGGTGGTTTCCATTCTTCTGAAATTATGAAGGAACAGAAATAATCCTGTATCTGGATCACACTATTATAAAAATGTGTGCTTTTACTTTCCACTACACAATGTACTCTTTGTTCACAAGTTTTTGAAGTTTTTGATCACATCATCAAGACATTTGTACCATGACATTTTTGGGCAAGTCCAGAATTTGTACCTTTTACTAACATTCTAGGATAACCAGTATCTTGCACAGATTAAGTATGACAATTTTGTTAAATTTTAGGGAAGAAATAGTATATGGCCAACATATGGCATTTTAAATTAAGGTGGGGTTTTTTCTGTAAAGGCATCTAGCTCCTCTTTTCCATATCAGGTTTTAAGTCCTGCCACTGCTGCAGCAGTGGTTTTGATGGCAGCATCCATCATGAAATCATATCACAGACTAGGCTAGAGGGACCACAGGCCCAAATCAACTGCCTTCTGACAATTTCAAAAACATATTTAACACCTTGCAAACTACAAGGGACATTTTTGAAATTTCATTGATCTTAAAATCTTCTTCTGTTATATTTTAGACTTTTTCATTACCAATCCAGGAGTCCTAAGTGTCTGAGACTAGTGTAATTCCACAGATGTAAAGTACTGCTTAAATAGAAAATAGAATTTACTACTAAGCATTCCAAAAATCTGATTTTCTGCACATCATCTGCAATTAATGCTGGCTGAATGAACAGGACAAAAACTTCTTTGTGATGACACCTAAGATGAATAACTAGATTTTATGTCTTTCAATTCTTATCTAAACAACTACAAGTGCTGCTGAAGACAGGCAGAACAGGTTGCTTCAACCTACTGACATGTAGTCAGCTACACCAGAAGCAATAATAAAGTTTTTTAAAAAATCCATTTTCAAATCCCAATAGTAGATCCCTTGAAGAAAATATGACAGTGGTAAATATATAAAGAAAGTGAAATTTACTATCCTTCTTTTTATGTTACCCTGCTTCTTTTCTCTTGCTGTGGTATTCACCACACCCCAGGGAAGCAACTATTCACTACTAAATACAAACTCAAAAAATAATTTGATTTCTGAGAATTGGAAGGAAAGGAGAAATAAATTTCTCTCTCATGTCACTGAAGAATCATTTTTTGAGATAGAATGAAATAATTAGCATTTATTCTCCAAAGGAGACTCCTGGATAGTCAAAATCTGAAAACAAGGGAATTTTACCAGTGAAAATGGCAGCTGTGATTTAAAAGCTTGCACTTCAGTTGTCTCATTTATGAGCAAGAATTTCACTCTGCACCTGAAACTTTGCACCTATTCAAGCAGCAATGACTAAAACATGGAAGAGAAAGAGAGGTCCAAGAAAGGACAACCTATAAAAATCACTCATCTCACACATGAATGGTCCTGTTCAGACCCACAGGACAGATATTTCCTGTTTTGCAATAAAACAAGCGGAGTGGGAAAGTCTCTGAAATGACAATTTCTCTCCCCTTCTGGACTTCCCCCACCCCACCACCAATTTCTTTACTTAATCCTTCCAAACCAAGCAAAATAAATGTCTGACAGAACCTTTTCCTCTGCATCTACACACAGATACCCACCCAGAAACTTCAACATCATTGCTGGCAGTTCCTTCACCAATTACCATGTTAATTTGTAGAATTTAGTAAAGAGACTTTGCTTACAGCTTACTAGAGAACAATCATTCTGTTTCATGGGAGCTGAAAATGTCATGGTTTAATTAGCAGGTAGCTAAACACCCCACAGCTGCTCACTTGCTCATTGTCCCCTGCCAGCAGGACGGGGGAGAAAACTGGGGGAAAAAGAGTAAAATTTTTGGGTTTAGATAACAAAAGTTTAATAGGCTAGAAATGGAAGAGAAAACAACAAAAGGAAGAACATTTTGAGAAATTAGTTAGAATACACTAAACAAGTGATACACAATGCAGTTGCTCACCCACCATCCACTGGCCGATGCCCAGCCAGTTCCCGAGCAGTGGTCCCCAGCCAGCTTTATCCCTGGCTTATATACCCAGCATTGTGCCATAAAATATGGAATATCCCTCTGGTCAGGTGGAATCGGCTCTCCTGGTTGTGCTCCTCACAAATTCTTGTGCACCCCACCCTCCTTGCTGGTGGAGTGGGTTAAGGAGCAAAGGCCTTAATGTTGTGTAAACACTGCTCAGCAAAACCCAAAACATCCATGTGTTATTAACATTGTTCTCATTCTAAATCTAAAACCCAGCAAGGTACCAGCTACTAGGAAGAAAATCAGCTCTATCCCAGATGAAACCAGGACAGTAGAACAACAGAGTACTTATGTAAGGTCTGCTCTAATTTGACATCTATGTTGGGCACCCTAATTCCTGGGTTGAAATAGGTTTGTGTCCAACCAGTTTGAATCAGGCACAGAACCTGAAGTTGTCAAAATTTTGGCCAGCACTTTACGGATCAGCTATAGAAAAAAAAAAATCTCAATGTCATGGTGTATTAAAAACACCTCAATTAACTAATAGTTAATATTTGGTGCATTTTATTCTTTTTTCCCCGTATAGAAACAGTATCCTAGAGATTTCTCTCCCATTTATGTCTTCGCATTGGCTCTGGCAATGAAGCATAAACTGGAGGTATCACATCTATTTCCATAGCAACACACCAATTTCCCAAGCACCGTCATGGCTTCTACTCTTACTGAAAGCTGAGAGAAAAGCAAGGATGAGGAAATGTTTGTCAAGCATTCAAACATGGAGCTAGTTTGAAGTATCCTCTTAAAATGGATCCAACTATCATCAGCTAGAATACCAACACAAATACTTACAAACACACCAACAAATCCTTGGGTTTTTTGCTGTGGTTTGTGTTGCTTTGGTTTGTTTTTTTTTAATCAACCATAGCATCAAATTTCATTAGTTACTTCCAGTAAATCTCAAACAGTGAATGGATGTATACTTGACAATAGACACTTGATTTTAATGTCTATTCCCATTCCTTACACCATTTGTATGAAAACACAAATTGTCTAAATAAAAGATGAGCTCTTCACATGCCTTACCACAGCAGTACTCAATATAAAGCCCCTACAGGATAGAAGGATACAATGTACATTACGTTTTAGACATTAAGCTGATTGAAATTTTTTTTGCCTACTGCCATCATTTATTACTTACTAAACAACACTAATAGTAAATACATATTCAAAACAGCATAGGTTTCACTATTGGTTAGCAAACAAAAAAGCTCTGGAAAAAAGCTACCACATTAATAATGGTCATAATTCATGAAGGAAAAACAAAGCAAAAAAGCACTTCATAGAGTGTTTTCTAGAAAGATACAGAACTCTGATGAAATTTTAGAATGTTTTTTTCCAAGAATGCCCCATAGAGTATATTTCTCAGAACAGATCTTAAAGCTGACAAAAGAAATAATTTAA
The DNA here is from genome assembly GCF_017590055.1 of Onychostruthus taczanowskii. Classification (NCBI taxonomy): domain Eukaryota; kingdom Metazoa; phylum Chordata; class Aves; order Passeriformes; family Passeridae; genus Onychostruthus; species Onychostruthus taczanowskii. Next base: position 1,640,625 of record NW_024498795.1, read on the forward strand.
CTACAAACTGTTATGTCTTCAATACAGCCAAGCCAATTAGTCACTCTGCTCCTATCAGAGAATTTCAAATATATTGTACATTGACAAGCTGCCTACACAACAGCAGCCTTGTGATAGGAAAGTAAAAAGCAAAATGAGGAAAAATTAATAACACATTGAACACATGCTCTGTCTTCCAGAGTCTCTCTATCTTTGACAGAACTGCTCTGAATCAAACCTCCATGCTTTCCTTGTTCTTCACTCACATCTTAAAAACTCCAGCTCACCCACATACCCCAAGAGCCGGTATCAGCTTTTTTCTCAAATCCTGTAACCCTTTCAGGGATTCACAACAGAAATGTTGAGTCTTGACAGACTTTTAAAAGAGCCAAATGTTTCTAGTGGCACCCAGCCAGTTCATCTTAAACAGCCTTCCCACACCTAAAGGATTTAATAAACTGCTGTGACTAAAGGAAAGACCGACATTATAAGATGGGTCTATAACCAAATTAAGATATTTCAGAACAGAGAAGGTTAAAGAACAACATGGATCAACTTCCAGTATTATGTATCACAAAAATTCCTGATTAGTTCTTTGATTCACAGTGTCTGGTATCCATCTGTGTGGAGAAAAAGAGAACCGGTATGATGGGTGAAGTATTTTGAGATGAAGGTAGGTCATAATTTACAACCCATGTTTTATCTGATACTGATGGAACCTCAACAAAAACTATATGTGAAGCTAAAATTTATTTTTAACTTATGAGAAACATGTCTGCAAGAGATCTGAGCTGTTATGAATCTACTTGTTTATTGCACCCTTCGTATTCCCCTTATCTGCTGAGCCCTACTTCTCCCCACCATGTCAGCCTCCTATTTCTTCCAGCTTTAGTGCACTAAGAACTTGTTCAATTTCATTACTGTTTTCATTGCACTCAGGCCCATATTTCAGACATGCATTCAAGGTCCAAACTTTACCAACACATCCCACCTTATTTCCAACGTATTTCCTGTCTAGAAAAGCAATGAGCAGCTGTCTCCCCTTTCTTAATTGAAATACCTACACCTTAGAACCTCCCTCCTTTCAGACTGCCCAAATCACCAAAGCACCTTTTAATAATGTACACTGTGCAGTGAAATTTCTGAGAAGTGTAATATTTACCTAAGAGATTACAGCAATACTGTCAAAGGACTATTGTTTCCAACCATTTGACTGTAAATCCATAATCTCTAACCTTTTCCTATTCTGTCTCACTTTTACAACATAGTGCCATTTCTGCTTTTTATTTGCATGCTTTTAGAAAATTACTTTCCACAGGAGGGAACCTAGCAAGGTTTGTTGATGTGAGGTAATTTCAGAGAATTAAAGAGAAGAGTAATAGTTCACTTTTCAGTTAGGTCTCTGTACAGAGGATTGATTGAGGTAACCTCAATAACATAAGACGTCTCTTTTATTGACTATCAATCATTTCAGTAATTTCTGTGCTGGCTGAAAGACTCAGGGTTAGGAAAATGTACGTAGCTTCCTTAATGTACTTTGAGAAAAAACATTGCAAAAATTGTTCAGCCAAATAGCCTTCTCAGAGAAGAGTCTACACTGCAGGTGACAAGGGATGAAATTTTCTTGTGGTACTGGTCCAGACTCCACAGCAGGCGCCACTTCCCCCATCACACAATGCATACAAACTACTGGATGCAGAAGGCTGAAGACCTACCTGTCATGCTCCATATCTATTTTGTGATTGCACACTTTTCTTGTGAGACTAAACCAACTCTTTGCCAAGCCCTTGTGTCACATAATTTCTTCCTGGAAAATGGGTAGAATTGCATTTGTCCTTTCTTTTGTTTCATCTTTGCTGTCTCTTGAACATATAGGACAAGGCATGCTTGCTTTTACTGTCTCATACATTTTTTGCTGCTATAGCACTAGATTTAATTTTCTATTTTAGAACATTCAACACTGGGAACTATAAATGTAAAAAAACAGCGGTAAAACCTTCAAAAATTAGCTTTGGTTGTGCCTTAAAACTATACAAAGGCTCAAATATTTCAGCTGCTACAGATGCAATTGTAAATGTCCATTAATTTTCTTCTTTTTTATTTCAGTTTAAGATATCCCTGATCCAACAGTTGTGGTCACCCAACAGCCTGAGAAGGAAGTTAGTATTAGGTTGTTAGAGCAAAGTAATAACTTTATGCAAAATGATTCTCACTGTTCATTTTTCTAAAGAGCAAAATCATTAAAAGTGCAGCATAATGCTCTGTAATTGTAATCTAAGTCATTTCCCCTGTTAAAAATACATTCTAATTGCTTTAAGTGAAAACACATCATTATAACTTCCCTTGAAAGGGGAACTAATAAATAGATTAGTAAAATCCTACAGTCAGTACATTAAATCATGTTTGTTCATTCAGCTGAGACTGGAACACGTAAAGTACATCTTCTTATGGAAAGACACAATTAGGGAGAATGGCTGGCTCATGGGATTAGCCAAAGGATTTTGAGTTTTCCACATCTAGCTTGGTGGTGTGAATCCTCTCCAGCTTGATGTTGACTGAAGCTTATTACCATCTGCTCCCTGTTCAGTGTCCTACATAAAATGAATTGGTTGTCTTTGCCTAATTCCAAGCTCACAGGTGTCCAGTATGACAGCAACTGACAGTAATTAGCACACATTTAAGCAATGTCAGCAAAGATGCAGAAGATTTAAAAAATACAACAAAGATGCTTATGTAATTTGGTATAAGAGGTCTACCCAAGCCATGATTTGAGAAGAGACAGGATAGTGGAATTAGCTCCACTTTCATTGTGCTTCTGCCAAATCACCGATTATGGATGATTACATGCCTGCATAAAACTTTAAATCTCTAATTTCACTAGATCTAAAAATCCCAAGGAAGTAAAAAGACAATACTATTTTTTAAACTCTGAAAGCTTATGTTTTCTTATCTTAAAGGGGGATTTTAACAGTTAAAATACAGTTATTATAATTAGCATGGCTGTACTCAGAATTTGAGAGAATCATTTTGGTGTGCACAAAAAATTATTGCAGTTTCTATAATGCCTACAGCAGCTGTGCAGGTAAGCGCTATAAGAAGGAAGATAATAACAAGGAGAGTTACAAATTAAATCAATCAGATTTCTTACTATTAACCTTTGGGTGAACAGGCCTGCTGCCGTTGGTCATCTCAGTTATTGCAGATATATCTTTGTTTTGTGAAATAAGCATTAACTTGTGCAAAGAGCAAACTAGCAAAGTGTTGTAGTTTCAAAATAGATAAAAACTGGAGTTTTTTTAAGGTATATAAGGATAGTTTTGAAGTAAACTGGAAATCTCTCACTTTCCAAACACAGACATTCAGAATTAATTCCCACTGGTGATGAGCTGCTTCTGCCGCATTTAAGTTACATTTCAGGCTGCTACCATTTTCTCCAAAGGTCAGAATCTTACACTACCCATTGTGTGACTCCCCCAGAAACATGTATCTATTTATGAAACTGAATTTTATATTACGAGAAATGAATTTTGGAAAGGAAATACAGGACAAGAAAAAATACAAATTAAGTATTTATTTCCATGCTTAACACAACAACATAAAAAAAAAATCAAATTTTTAATTAGAAACATAAATTTACAGCCATTCTTTAATTCCTTATACAAATATAATTCCTATAAGAACTGTATTTATTTAAAACTAATATTAGGAGAAATTTCCAGCTGAACTCTAATTGTTGTACCTGTCAGTTCCATAAATGTCTCCATTTAAACATTTAATTTCAGTACTCTTTTATATGGTAAATAGCAAAGAAAACCAGCCAGATTTGAAATCTAATTTTTTTCCAAGTACTAAGTTTGAAGTTCTTCTTGGGTTTTCATATAGGTTTTAAATATTCAAACCATTCAGTAGTTTTCCTTTGGTCTCTTGCATAAGGATGTGATTTTTATTTTTGCATGATCTCCATTTAAATCAACCTTCCATTTATTCCAGAAGAACACAATCAAGACCTTATTGTTTGTAAGCAGAGAAAACCCTCTAAGAAGGGGTTAGAAACCCTGAAACCTTCTAAGAAAGGCTGACCCAAGAGTTTTAGTCAACAGAGCTTATGAGTGTGGTTTCCTAAAGAAAAGGAAGGAAAAACCAAGATTCATTTTTAAGAAGCATTAATAGGAATCATCTTGTTCTTCAGATCCATGTCCCTCTTTGGATGATAAATGACAACTATTAGGACTCTGGTTTATCATGACACAAGCCACAAATCTCTTCACTGAAAACTGAAAAATGTAGATTTTTCAGGACAAGACAAAGAATGACTGTGCCAAGTTCTGTGAGAGTCCAGTCCAGAAACTGGCACCACGTTTTCTACATATTTTTAAAATATAATTTAAAATAACAAAAAATGCACACAATAAAAAACCCCCGATGTATATATGTAGAAAGGAAAATACAGCAAAGGAGCTCTTGACTTCCTGCATTTGAAATTACTTACTCTGTCCTGTGAAACTTAGGTCCAGATGAAACAAAAATATTGAGTATCTATTCACAACAGACAAGCCTGGTGGAAGAATACATAGAATTTATAGTTCACTGGGTATCTTTTTTAAAGAATCAGCAAAACAAAGACAACATCAAGGAAAAATGACTATGTAAATTGTACTGGCTTTTAGTTAGGCATCTAATTAGTCAAAATGAAAAGTAGAGATGGCAACCTGATTACTTTATCAATTTGATTTACTCTGACCTGGGGTAGCTTCTGCATATTTTACATGTCACCTCTACAGCAGAAGGTTTATCTCACCGACAGCACTTTGTGTTCAACTCCTGCTGTAACTGCATAAAGGGCTTCTGCTGTGTATTTTTCTGCTTCCCTTTGACACCTGGTTAGTAATATATTAAGTATCAAGTTAATAATGAGTTAAGTATTAAGTTAATAATGAGTTTAAATACCTGAAAAGGTATCTGTATTTCCTATTTCACCTCAGGCAATGGGAGCATAGAGAAGGTCCTTGTCAATATCACCACTCAGTCTATCTAGCTACCTCATTCTTCTCATATACATATATTTGCATACAGAATCTCTTGACAGACATAAGCAGGCTCCATTTAGCTTCAGTGAGATTTGACTGCAAAAAGCAGCTAGAGCTGCGCAAATATCTGCTGATTCAAACTTTCACCTAAAATGCAAGAAAATGTCAGGGCAGGAGTAATTCATGCTTCAGCCTGCTCTAATTGTAGGGCAGAATCCATCTCTAAGCAGCAAGCTGACAGTCCAAGACTCTTTGGTCTCACTTTGACAAGCGTTTTGGAATGTTAAATTCTTGCACAGACTTTCATTATAGCTCTTCATAGCACAGAATTCCACTCTTGGTCTGAAGAACTGTATACTTTTGTATAAAGTTATTTATGCTTAACAGGCTTTGAAAACTTTGTAGTCCAGCATTTATATCCTTCTTAAAATAAACCCCAAAAACCAAAAGACAACAAAATACATAGAAGACACTCTCTCTACTAATAAAATAGTGTGTAACTTAATGAGAGGTTCTGTCTGCTAAGCATTGTACAACTGTGCTGGTTTTGACTGGGACAAAGCTAATTTTCTTCACAATTGCTGGTATGGGGCTGTCTTTTGGATTTTTGCTGCAAACAGTTGATAACCTAGGGATGTTCTCATTACTGTTGAGCATCACTTCCACAGAGTCATGGTCTCTTCTGCTCCTCAGCCCATCCCACCAGTGAGGCAGCTGGGGTGCACAAGGAGCTGGGAGAGAACACAGCCAGGACAGGTGACTCCAGCTGACTGAAGGAGCATTCCAGACCACATGATGTCATGCTCAGCAAATAGAGGTGGCAGAAGAAAGAGGAACAGGGAGATATTTGCAGTGTCTCTGTCTTCCCCAGTAACCATTATGTGCCATGGGGCCCAGGTTTCAGGGGATGGCTGAACACCTGCCTGCCCATGGGGTGCTGCAAGCTCATTCCTTGTTTTGGTTTGCTTGCCCTCACTGCTTTAACTTTGCCTATTAAAGTATTTTTATCTCGATCCATGGGTTTCTGCACTTTTACCCTTCTGATTCCCTCCCACATCCCACTGGGAAAAGTGTGTGCATCGTTGTGTGTGCCCTAGCTGCTGGCTGGTGCTAAACCAGGACAATTATAAATTGTATTCCATCAGGGAAGGTTTAATTACATATTTTCTTGCAGTTTAATTATACTGGTAAGACAAAGTATTATAATTATGATAGAGCACGTTCATGATTAAGAAGACACAAATTATTTAGTAGTTAGCAAATATTCAAATATTGCTGTAAACAAGGTACTTTAAAATGAAGATTGAAAAGAAGAAACTAAAGTGTATGATAAGACAGCATTACACAATGGATTTGACTAACATCTTCAAATAGACTTCATTCTTAAAATGCAGAGAAAACAATTTGTATCAAAACCCAAATACTTTTAATACAGAATTTTAAATTGTATCTGATTCTAAGACATTTTTACCTCTATTTTGAAATTTTCATCTGTATTTTAAAAAAATACAGAGCTCTAGAAAATTTACAAAGAAATCCCAACAGCTGCACCAAAGATAGAGACTTTGTTTATGCTCATTATGATAAAATAACAAAGAAAAGGAAAGAGAGAGAAATCATGATGAACTTCCACTGTCAAAGATAATTTTTTTTAAATAAACCTAGTGTTGTATGCTAATATTTTGACAGGTTTGAGTATCATCCAGGCATATCCATCCTGAGCTGTAAGGAAAATATATATGGGTCAATATAAGTAGGTTGGAATAGGTGCCTCAGCTTTTATTTTTAAAGCAATTGAGTTTGGCTTGTGCAAAACAGTTTTCAAATAGAAAAATTACATTCTACATTGTAAGAGGCCACTGGCTTGCCTTTGCTTTGTGATTAAATGGCACAGGCACCACTATAATGAGGCAGTCTATCAAAGTCTTCTACCTGGTTGTTTACACTCTATGAGGCTGTATGAACGAAGGATTTAAAAGTTTTCATTAAGTCCTTGGCTGCTGTGCATGCACAAACATAAAGCCAATTATTTTAAAGGTACACAGGATCTTACTCGTTTTATCTTTCTTGAGAGCATGATTGCTGCTGCTTATTGCTTCAGTGAACAATAGAATAGGGACAAAATTCCTGGCTTTTGAGCAGTCTGCTACAATTACCTTATTTATACATAAAATATATTCTCATGTGTAGGCATCAGCCCCTGAATTTGAGTTTTGAATTGCAATAGTGAATTTGGGAGTGGAAGGAATTTTTATTGGAATTACATAGATATTTCATCTAACAATTATTAGCTGGCTGAATATGTACATTCTTGTACCCTATTTCTCTTATCTAAACCATTTCTGCTTGGGGGGAGAAAATCTTACTTTTTTTTTTATCTGAAGAAAAGAGTTCACAATAGACCAATCTAAAAACTTAACTTTTTCAGCTAATTCATTGTACCATCATTTAGAGAAAATAAGAATATTCTATCTATCTAAACCACAGATTTATGGTTACTATCTTTACCTGAGACACTGAATTTGCATTAATTTCTTATGCAACAGATGAATATCATTCGATTAGGAGGGCACAAAATTTATACTGAACCCATATTTAATTCATTGATCTTAGCGGATGAAAGTAGCAACCCATTCTCTTCAAAAAGAATAGAAAGATTTATCTGAATTGTAAAGTTTTCTGCCATTTTTTTTACAGTTCTAATGAGATAAGAAGTTTGAACTTTGATATAGGTATATAGCTCATGTCATTAATGCATTTTAATGTCCCTGTAATGAAGCTGCATTTCAGGAGAAATGAGGTGCATGACTAAAGAGCATTACAGTTACTTCACATTATGACACAGGGAGAAGATTACCTACACACTAAAATACAAGGGCGATTTACCTAAGTATAATTGTCCATATTTAATTAATTTTTAGTACATTTTTGGGTTTCCAAAAGACTTTTGAGACTGGTTATTAAGGAAACTGCAGCACAGAAACACATCAGTTAACCCAAGTCTGGAAATCAGGACCATCTATTTTAGGAAAAGAGGGGCTTCAATCCTCAGCACAGTATGGAGAATTCTCTAAAAACACCTGCTTGGTCCCCAGCAGCTGTCAGAAGAGTAAATCAAGTGCTAAGATTGGTCACAAAAGCTACAAAGAAAAATGGAGAGCATTTTTGTGCCACTATGACCATGATTTACCCACACTTGAGCTCACCCTACCTTTCATTCCTCTCAAAGAGGGAGAATAAGAAGGGTCAGAGTGGAAAAAGTATGAAACATCTCATGTAAGAGGAGCAAAAAGGCCTCTTCAACCTGGAGAATGGGTGGAGAGGCCAGCAGAGAAGGTGAATGAAGCACAGATGTCTTAGATCAAAAAGCAATTGAAAGGGACACTAAAACAAAATGAAAACTTCAGGCTTTGTATTTAGTCAAGATTTGTAGCACAACTTCTGACAAAACAGTGGCTGAGTTTTGTGTCCGTGACAATTCATAAGAATCAACATCCCATTTTCTGCAGCAATTTATTTTTTTCTTCAAATGCCTTCTTGTGCTAAATGCTACCTTTTGCAGGATTTGACTAGACTGAAGGCAATGACATCGAAAGGAGAGAATGCAAACATGCAGAAGTATATTTCTTCACTGACTAGCATCCCTTTTGAAAGCTGCTGAGGAATACCACTGTGCATTCTCAACTGAAAGTCAGTGACAACGCTTTATCACTTTCCTGTAGATAAATGGCTTTGTTGATAAATTCTTCTGACATCAAAAAATAAAATATCATTCCTGACACTGCCTCATCTTACAAATCTATTCATGTATCTTTTAAAAACAAGCTGGAAGGCGTAGCAAATAAAAGGTAACATCACACTATAACAAACAAAAGAAAATGGCCATCAGCAACATCAACATAAGTCAAAAAATTTTTTTTGTAAAAATACTATTAAAAGCAGGTCCAAGTAAGTACTTTGTTTCCAACTGAAAATCTTGATTGCAATGAGTGCATTCATCCACACCTATTACCTAAAAAATCCTGTAAGCCTCCCAGTCCTAAAAGAAATAAACTGATCATAAAGTGCTAAAATACAGTGACTAAAAGGCTGTCTCTAAACAAGTTAGAGAAACATTAAGGAATTCCTTGGAATACCTGATCCTACAGAGTCACTGGACATGGGCAAGACAAACCCTCAAGGTCCATTCCAATTTCCAACAGGAAAAAAAGTAACAACTCTATGGACAGAAGTACACCATTTTCTTGCTTATAATTAAGGAAGAACAAAACATAGGAACTGTTATTTCCTATTCTTCTATCTGATTGTGTAAATATTTGGACACCTATGACACAGGAGATCCATGACTGGATCTTCAAAGAAAAGTTTTCTTCAGGATACTGTAACAGAAAACCTAGCTATAGACTTTTAAAAAAGAGAAAAGGCTGATTTTTGCTTTGGAAGGATTTAAAATGCTTTTTCCAACTAAACATTGTTAAACTATGTCTCTGAATAACCCTTCAATTGACAAGGACTATTCTTATGCTACAATTTTCTTTTCTGAGCCCTTATGGCCATTCCTCAGTCAGCATATTTTGGAACCAGTCTGAGCAATCCAAGCCTCTCAAGGGAAAGCCAGTGAAACTAACTCTAAAATCTGACATTTCACTGCAGAAGCCAGAGATGAAATGATACTTTCCCATTGTTTAGAAAAATTCCCAACTTAGCTTTCAAAAACATGCTACAGTAGAAGTTTTTATCTTAATTTGCAAATTCAAATATGCCAACTTGCTACAAGCTGATGCAAGGCACATTTGAAAATCTCCTTGTAAATCAGAAAAAGAAAAAGAGTGTTAAGTGCTTGTTGGAAATGTCAAAGCAAAAAGTAAAAATGAGTTGACAGGATATTTTTTACAGGAAAACAAAGCAAATAATCTGATCCTTATTTTTGCTATTATTTATCACTGTATTGTAGATGTTACTAGGCACATTAAAATTGTAGGCCTGCCTGTGTGGCAAACTCTTCTTCAGCGGACTATACCACTTAAATTAAAAAAAAACCACCAAAATTGGCATTTATGTTTCTGACAGATAAAATATTATATCTCTGCATCCTCTCTTTTTTATTCCAGCTGGAAATATTGTTTGTAAAACTTTTCTACACCCACTGTAACCTTTGTGGATGGGTACAATGTCTTCCATGAAACAAAACCACAGGACATATTTGGTTTGGTGAGGAGACAACACAAGGTGTGTAGCAGGCGGAATGTCCTAGCATATTTTATTCTATAAACCTTTATTACAAGTTTTTCTTTCTTTCTTAGCCTACACTGTCATTAAAAGTGTGATTCTGAATGTAAGTTTCTCTATGGTGCTCTTGCACGCCAACTTGTCAACTGCTGCGTGATGGATATTGTAAATTCCTTTTACTTCTGGTTTGTGGTTTGTTTGCTCTGGTTTTATTAACAGATGGCAAACAACTCATGTGGGTCAATTTCGTGCACGAACTTCTATAAAATAATGTTCCAAGAAATTTGGCACAATATTACTTCAATTGTGAAATTGGAAAGTCAATTAGCTTAGGGCTTCACAAGCTTAGCATTGGCAGAAATTCATAGCGCGAAATGAGCAGCATCAGCAAAAGTGCAGTTTATGAATTGATTGAGAAAGTTCTCATTACTAACAGCTAAAGTTAAGGACAAGCATGAGTGACCAGTCACAAATTTCCATTAACAATACCAACCTGAAAAATATCAGTAATAACACATGGAATAAAACATTTGTGAGCTGAAAGCCCATGAAAAAACAGTAAAACTGTACCTCATTACTGTTACTGTATTTAATGGACAAAGTTGGTATTCATACACTGGTTATAAAGAAAATAGCCTGAAAGAAAATCCTATAGATGGTTTAAACCTCTTTTCAGGGACATGAAGGTGATATAAAACAGATGGGAAAACAGTCAGGTAAAAAGCCTTTTTTTTTTTTTTTTATGGAATCATAATTTTCATGGATATTTTCCTAACTTCACAATCAAAGTGCAGACAGTGCATATATATGTATGTGTGTGTGTATATAAAAAATATTATATCTGATGCAGGTTATTTGAACAATGATAGCGCTGATACCTAAAAGTCGTGACTAGAAATGCAACTACTTTAAAGTTTGGGAGAAAATTACACAAAACTCCCCCACCACTATGCATCTTCTTAAAATACAAATTGCCAACAATTAATCCTATAAAATATCCACAGTGAAAAAAAAACCCAGCAAAAATTACACTTTCAATCTTTTATAATGTGTTTTCTGGCATCTGGAAAGCAAAACATTGTGTTGATTCATGCAGATTTGAAATTTCAAGACTTTTGAAAGAGGAGATTTTATGTGCATCACATATATTAAGAGAGAATGTTCATGCAAGGAAGCTGACATTTTGCTACTTGTTTTTCCTAGGTTGAGCGTGCTACTACTGAATGCATAAACAAAAAAATGATTATCTAAAACAAATAAAAACTCAGAATGACAAAGTGATTAGAAATCACAAAATTCTTTCTTGGGGAGCCAAAAAAAAAAAAAAAAAGTATCACAACTATTCCAAACTATAAGAGACGCTATGTATAGTTTCCCTCAACTAATGAAGTAAAAATGTTACCTTTTGATGAGTTTGCTGAAATTATCCAGTAAGATAAATTAATATATATTCATATAAACAAAATTCACTGCAATTAGGACTATTTTTAGCAAACAAGCCCAGACCCAGATACTGTACAGGTAACCTGATACTGTCCATATAACAAATTGTTTGTTAACCAAATGTTGTGAGTTTTGGCTGTTTATGAGACACAGGAAGTACAGCAACAATGGGGGAGATGACTTGGCTTGTCTTGGCTTGGCTTGGCCAGCAAATCTTACTAATTTTCAGAGGATACAAAGGAAGAAAATTGAATACCAAAAAGAGTCTGAAGTCTCAGAGCTTCCTTTGGCATTCTCTGAAATAGTTCAGAAACTAAGCATGTATTTGCATGCTTGTTTAATGCTGAATTATTTCATTAGTGTTTATATATCTTTATTTTTCAAAGATCCATTATTCCATGTCTGAAGAGAGGAATTCATGCCTGTGGAGTTATACCTTGCTCCAAATTAGTCTTTCATCTTCCCAAAACTCCTATCTTCTGTAGTTTTAGCTTAATGATATTGAGGTAATTGATTGGATGATATGTAAAGCCGGAATAAAATCAGGAACTAGGTTTCTCCCTTCGATCTTGGTGTGTCCAGGTTAGGAAATCTCCATGTATTCAATCTGCATTTCCTATGAGCAGGAATTTGTTATTCTTTTAAGGGTTCATTAACGGCAATAGAAATAAAAGCAGAAACATAGATGTGGGATCTAGGTCTCCAGTAAAAAGGAAATCAGAGAGATGGAAAAGGATAGTGAATCTGTTTGGGTTTTAAGGAACTGGAACTCCTGTGAGCAAACAGTATCACAAGTTATCTGAAAAGGAGGTATTTGAGCAGTGATCTCTCAATGTCTCAGTGGAAAGAGGAAAAGAAGAACATTTACCTTTCACAGGCAATCTCTCTTCTTGGTAAAACATAATGACTTTTTTTTTTTTTAAGGAAACAAAGACTTTCAACATGACACCTCTGAAGTGATAGCATTAAAAACTAATTCAAATTAATTAAGTCATTACAAATGAGGACACTGAAATGTTAGGCAACTTGGAAATTGTGTTAAAAATAATTAGTTGAATACATTCTACTATAGAAATGAAAAAAAACTACATAGGAGGTGATACTATAGAGTTTTAATGAAGAAACAAGATAACTGAGGTTAAAAATTAAAACATTAACACAGTAGCATTCATTTCAAAGAGATCAGCTATGTAAGTATCTAAATTAGTAAACTGAAATTAAATGGAGATGTTTAAAGTCTTTTAAAGCATGACTTAAATTTTCATAAACACTGTCATAAAACACAAGTTTGAATGTATATGACATGTGAAGGACCAAAAGAAAGCTGATTTTTTAACAGTCAGAAACTGGCAGAAATAATTTTTACAATGCATTCTTTAAAAAATGAAACCTGTATACAACTAGAGAAAACAGAGATGAGCATAAATTTTAACATGTTAAATGTAAGGTCAGGCCAAAGAACATTTTGAGACACAAAAATCTTGAAAAATAAAAGTATCTGGTGCCTGTGAGGCCTGCAGGGCCAAAAGATTATCAGCATGTAAAAGAAAAACTCAAAGAACATAAGGCTGTACGAGAAAAAATAAAACAAGCAATTAAATTAATTATTTGCGTCAATCTACTAAGGAGCTTGAGTGACATCCTAACCACTGTTTTGGTTTTGATTGGGTTTTCCCGGGCAACAAATAAGTGGCTGCCTCAGTGAAAGCATTAGTAAAAGAGGCTTTGGAAAATAATCAATAAAATGAATAAAAAAAGATTACTACAACACAACAGCAGTTATACAAGAGCTGAACAACTCAAATGTAAATTCAAAAGATTAAGTAACGTGAAAGAATTAGCCTTTAAACTGCCCCTATTACTAGTGCAATGAGTAGGAATCCTGACCCAAAAAATGGTCTTCCAAGACACTGGATATGGACTGTGGAAATACAGAGCAGTAAGCCAGGCTGCAATACCACTCAAATTAGTCAAAAACAAAAGAAAAACCAGACTGAATAGGAAAGGAATAACTACTGTAAAATTGTGAAATGCCAACGTAGCTTTTGGAACCAGAGTTACCACTTCTCAGAAAAGACACGGTACAGTAGAAATGTATGGAGAAAAGAAAGAATAGATACCAAAAATATGTAACAGATTCTGTAATGGGATTGACTGAAACAATGGAAATGCCTCAGTCTGGACAAGGCATGCCTGAGGAGATTGTGCAAGCACATATAATCATGACGGCCATGGCTAAGATGGACAGGGAGTAAGTGCTCACTGTTTCATGATACAAAAAATTAGCATGAGAGGAAACTTTTACAGTACATAAAATAATAAAGGATATCCTTCATATCCGTAAAAATAGTTTTGTGGAACTTACTGCTCTAGCAATAAGTGCCACATGTAAATGTAGATGAACTCAGAAGGTAAATGCTTACAAGGGAGTAGCACTTATGACCCTACTAATTAATTCCTTAGATCAGAAAACACTGAATATTACAACCTAAGGAAAGAAGTATCACTGAATTTGCTACAATGTTTTACTGCTAATAATATAGCAGTCCTCTACTAATTTCACTGGACACTTGAGCTGGAGAGACAGTATGGCCATTACAGAAAACCCATTTCAGAACAGCCCCCCCATCCCCCCTCCCCAGTATCCATTTCCTTTCCCATTTTTGATTTTTATTTAGCCATTTCTAATACATTTATACATTATATTAATTTTAAATATCTTCATTGACTCCTTAAGGATTTTGAGTCTTGAACCTAACTGTGCTCTTCTATAAAATTTTGAGCAGAAAATCTGAGTAAAAAGAAACCACTGAAGCTTCTTCTATTATTCTCGTACTCTTAATGTCCGCACTGAAATTTTCCACCAACATTTTCCTATATGCAACTGTTGGATTGTATGAATAAAAGAGATCAGTTAGCCTTCACAAGTGTTGTGCTGGAAACCAGAGGTTTCCTAAGGGCTCCTGAATCCAGAGATACAGCCAGAAAAGATAAATTCTGAATGAGGACTCAGTCTCACAAAGTGGATGAGAAACTTCAGCTTCATTTCAAGAACTGAGTGTGATTCACTCTCTGTCCCTTTTGAAGCCTTCATGAGGTGAAAGACAGCTAGACAGAGAAGCATTTCTACAAAGCATGACCTAGCATTTCATTGGAAGCTCTTTACTTTGCTTGTGGAATATATGAAGAAAGAAGTCACGATTTGATTCCTTTGACTGGTCAATAATGCTCCTTTTATGTAGCCTGAGTATAGACATCTGTGGATTAATATGGTGTCTCTGAGGAAAATATGTTGAATCCTTAAAGCCTCTATGCTGGCAAGAAATAAATCTTCTATAAGCAAACTATCTGAAAAAAAAAATCACATCAGTACTGTTTTGGGGTTTGTTTTTGGTTTTGGTTTGGTTTTGTTTGGGGTTTTTTTTTTGGTGAAAATATGGGCAGATTTTATAATATTGTGATTCCTAGAGATTATACCTGATAAAAGGTTCTACTCTACTCTCACAGGAGGTGGCAAAAATACATAATACTTAATGTCACAAGAAATTGGATGCTCTGACCTTCTTATAGAAAAGAAATTGACTTTCAGGAAGGTATGTTCACTTGCTCTTGCTCCACAGTTCTAGTACGGCCACCTTGGAATGGGTGTAAAGCACAAAAATCTTAAGAAAGCAAATAGTTACTTCAGATGTTAAAATCGTACATAATCAAATGAAATGCCCTAATAAATATTAATACTCAGAAAAAAATAGCTTCAGGAATCAAGCCTCAAATCTGCAAAAACTGTGATGAAATTGTATTTTCTATTCCCTCTCATTAGTTTAAAATTGAGAGAATCATTGATGGTTTCATACATTTTTCTATTTTTAAATTTACTTTAACCAAACAAGAGAAAACAGATCCAGCTCCCTGCAGGGAGTAGAAATACTTCTGTTCCTAATATTATTCTAAGGCTGTGTTTTCAGGTTAAGAAGCCCTTGGCAACAAAACTAGTTTTAGGTGCCCCTGGCTACAACCATTTATTTGTGACCTCTACCTCAGTGCACAGCTGGTGCCAGAATACAAGAATATTTGTTTGTGGAACCAGATTTAAAGCCTTATAATAAATCATTTTGGCTGGCAAGAGAAAGTGGAGGGCTACTGTACTTATTTATTATTTATGTATTGCTAAAGCAGGATTAGTTCCCTCAGCCGCCTCTCAGGTGGCACCACTAAAAGGCTGTTCTACTGCTTTCTGAGGAGGAAAACACAGGGAAAGTATAAAATCAGGGAGGCTTTCTGACCAAAATCAACAAGGCACTGACCCATTTCTATCATCAATCCACAGCCACAGATTCCTGCACAGCCATTTAATTACCAATTTATCAGTTCCCTCCCAGTCATCTCCCTTCCTTTTGCGTAGTATTGAAGGCTATTTTATAGTGGCAGAGAATACAGGGGTCTTACTAACAAATATGTCTGTTCTGCTGTTTTAGAATTCAGAAAGATGTAAAGGGGTAACCATCTAAAAGAAAATAGTTACTACTGCTAAAATGAACTATTAATTTATTTTTCTGAAGAAATATGTGAAAATAGCTCCGAGTGTATTTGTATAACACTAAGCCACAACACAAAAAGCTCAAAAGCAAGACACTATAAAGAAATGGTTCTTTTAGAAATCTGTAGAAAAAGAAGAAAGGACATGATTCAGATGCACAAGCAGGAACTTTGTACAATTCATAGATACCTCTTCCACTGTGAGCAGTCCAGCCTCTAATTTTGTGACTAGTATATAATTGAGGAAAACAGGGGTAGTGTTATGACATGATTTTAATGATCATAGCAGTAGAAATAGGACAGAGAGAAACTGAAATTCTCAAGGGTATTCCAGATTATATGTAAAAATTATCTATTCTTTTGCAGTATTTTTTCTGTGTACTCTCTGCCATAAGAAATCCTTATAGGAACACCGTGTGGATTGAGAAGTCAAATTAATTGGAAATCTTTCCATTTCTCCTTCCTGAAGGCATTCAAAGTAAACTATTAAGAATTCAATGGCTATAATATCCCAGATTAGTAAACCAGGATGTGAGAGGAGACTTCTGAATTTTTAAGACAGACAAATCTGGAAAAACCGTTCTTGAACTAAGTCAATTAATGCAACCCAAAGACAAGTCTCTAATTCTTTTTGGCATTGAGAATGTTTAGCATGAATTAAGACTTCAAGTAATTACCCAGCTAGTCCCTGATCTACGCGTGAGGCAAAAAAGAAATGTTAGATCCTTTGGTTCTCCTGAAGTTGCTTTGTGTTACAAACTCAAACAACATAAGCCTTTCTTTTTGTCATGTGTTGGCCATAAATAATACTCATTAAAAAATCTGATTTGGAGACTTCAAAAATGCTACAAAATGGAAAACAGAACATTCAAAGTCAGTCTGGCCACACTCACTAAATGGCAGTTTGACAAATCTTCCCATGTGGTTCCCTGAAACAATTCAACAAAAAAGTATCCCATGACAGCAAAGCAGAGAGAAATACAATTGGACTATTTTGTCTAGCTATTTTTTAGTAGGGATGGGTAATATCAATTGATTTTATGTTTATGATCTACTGAAAATCAGTCAGCTATATTGGAAGAGTCTTCTAGAGCTGTTTCCTACCATTTTAGGGCGCAAGCAAAAAGCATCTATTCACAGACCAGCTTTCCCACGAGACAGTAACAAGGCGGGATGACAAGGTGCACAGTAGAAAACACCCTGGCAGTTTTCTGTTTTGATGAAGTTTCCTGCTATGACTCAGAGCAGCATGAGGCTATTACTCACATCCCACTCCTGTGAGGAGCAAACAGGGGAGACAAACCTCAGCTGCACTTGCAGATCTGTTATGGTTCCAGCCATGCTGCTTTGCTCCACCGCCCTCTAACAGTCCCACCTTCCCAAGAAAACACCAGAACAGAGCAGCAAGGCCACTCAGAAGATGTATCTTTATACACTGCTGTATCTGAGCAGAGAAAATCTGTTATTGAGAAGTATCTTGCTGTAGGATGGGGATTCTTAGACCAAGCCAGGCATAGCTGTCATCTTAAATCAAGTGACTCCTGTATGTCAGCTAAAACATGTTTGGGGAAGAAACCAAAATCCCAATACAAGAACTACAGCAAATGATTGGGAATTCTTCAGCACAAGGCTGCACTCACCCATGAAATGTGAGAATCTGAATTTCAGAGCAGGAGATTCTGTAAATAATATAACATTACAATATTGCCTTACAACTTGAAATGCATGTCTTTGGAGCTGGGTGTCCAAAATCCTAAACTCCCAAGGAAGACAAGCTTGCAGCTAATGGTATGGCACTGAAGTTTACCAACAGATAACCAGGGGCTTCTTACACTCTGGATATGTGACTACATCTACTTACATCAGAACTTTTTCATGCATTAAAAAAATCCCAGATAGATAATAAACTTTACTGAGACCCACTACTGCTCAGGACATAGGGACCCCTGACGAAAGCTATTCAGTGGACACTTAAGAGAAGAACTAGTGGCCTTTTTATGAAGTATGGGATAATGTAATGTGTCTCAGACCCAGTGAGACATAATTCCGTTTTATCAACTTCAGAAGGGAATCCCACTGATCATCTCCATCTAACATTATTTTTCACTCCATCTGTCAGTAAGAGAGGAATGTGCTGTAAGTACCATACATCTTTTTATTTCCTAAGCTCTCCATGACTGAGAAAGTAATATAAGTAGAATTTTCTTGTGGGATATGAAGTTCTCTCCATACCCTGTTAGTGAACTTTGGCAACATTCTGGCAATGTTTAAATGTCCCCTATGATATTCAGGATCCTTTCCAAATTGAGTTGTTATTTACGTCATTAAGAAAATTTATCTTTCAGCTTATCTGCCCCAGTGAGAGCATTGTACACTAATAGAATTTATCTTTTTTTCATTTAGTTCTACTGACAGGTAAGTAATTTGTGGCTCTTGCCTCCAAAGAAAAGGGAGATAAATACTCTGGGTTTTCACATGTGATGTTCTCTTTTCTTTTACAGTCAAATTTAGAATAAAAGTAGCAAGATTGTTACAGGCAGACCGGCTCTGCAGCTGGTGGTAAAATTGATACAGTCACTTTAAGCCTAGTTCAGGCACATAGCTCAAAAGATGAGATGAAAGATGGGAAGTTAGTAACAACAACAGCCATTCCATCTACAGAACTAATTTTCATCCAAACAACAAAATGCTTACACATTTTAAAACCAAATTAAACACTGTAAGACAGATATGTTGGGATTGCATTGGAAAGAGAAAACCACACATTTTAATGTAACAGACCAGTGAGTTTTCTTTGCTTTTTATTTTATGGCCTTTATTTTGTCTCTGAATGTTACAAGATAACAAAGACTGATTAGCTGGGCAGCCATTAACTCCTTTAGAAGTGATGGGATTTATAATAGCAGCAAAGCTGCCAGTTTTCTCTTCTGTCTCTTGGGTAATTAGAGAATAACCATCTTCCAGATGTGCTGGCAGTACACACTATATCAGTCTCTCTGTCTTAAATTCTTTTCCTCAATTCAGTAATTTTTATGCTAAAAAGGAAGAATTATATTGTTTTGAAATGATAAAAATACAGTCCGAATTTGGACTCTTTACTGAAAAGTAATCTATGGACACAGTTTTCTATGATACAGAAAAGTTGGACTTGTTGCTGTCTTTCTACTGTGCAATAAAACTATGCAAATAAAACACTCTAGAAGCCAAAACAGTAGGCCAGATCAAATGTGTTCTGGGACATTTCCAAGTTGGCTAGAGCCGATATTCATCTAATACTTCAGTGCCACCCTACTTCAGCCCACTGGTTGAATGTCTTCTGAGGTACAAATTTCAATACTGAATTGTAGTGAGAGAAAGATAGATGCATTTAGTGACAAATCCCCTCCTCTATCTGTTTTCAAGTGGTTTTCCTGCTCTTGCATATTGCCATATATTCTTATTGAGTGTCCACATTCCTAGCCTTGGGGGCAAACAGCTGAACATTTAACTACATGAAGTATCACCACCCTCTTCAAAAGAGCTATCTGTTTGAAGAACTCTGCTGTCTCCCTGAATATGGACAATTTCACAAGATCACAAACCATTCTAATTCTAGGTAACTAGAATTTAGCTTTCACACAAATCTATTTAAATAAAGGTTTTGTTAAATATATATTTTGTTAAGTATGCACCATTCCCCAAAACTTTCTAAATGACTTAAAGGTTTTTTGAGCTGTCCCACTCCAAAGCCTTGGTCTCAGCTCTATGTTACTGCCATTTTAAAACTGTATCAAATCTTTATACTATAAAATATGTAAAAAACTATTTCTTGATCTGTGGTTTGCTCTCACAGTCCCTCAGATGCTATAAGTTGACAGCAAAATGTACTGTTGTAAAGTTTTTCCGTCATCACCATGGTTTAGCAACTGAGGTAGTGAGGAAAGTCCCATTCAGGTTCATGCCAGAATGTGCATTCACACTATATCAGAGATTTCAGTTATTTAAAAAGATTGCATTATAAACCTTTGTTAAGGGCCATAAAAATCATATTTGCTTTCTTCAATTCATTCAAAGTAAGTTTACACATTTAATTTTTTTTTGTATACGTGGTCCTATTAGAGTCCTTCATATTTGTTTAAAATACCTCTTCAGATTAAAAAATTTTTATCAAATTCTAATCATACATTACAAGGTATTTGCAGCAGCACACTGCATTGCAAGTCTAATATGCATGTTTTTTTCTTCATTTAGGTCACCAGCAAACTTCTTTGGGAGTTTGGATCTATAACAATTCCAAGGACTTTTAATTCGTTACATATTCCCTGAAACACTGTTTTAATAATTTAGATCCCTGAACTATTTTGCCCTCATTTGCAGTTTGAATACTGTGTTCAATTTTGGGCCCCTTCCTACAAGAAAGACCATGAGGTGCTGGAGTGTACCCAGAGGAGGGCAATGGGGCTGGGGAAGGTCTGGAGCACAAGTCCTATGCAGAACAACAGGGGGAGTGTGGGTTATTTAGCCTGGAGGAAAGGGGGATCAGGGGAGACCTTATGGCTCCACAACTACCTGAAAGCAAGGTAAGGATCAGTCTCTGTTCCCAGGTAATAAGAGATAGAAGAAGAGGAGATGGCCCCAAGCTATGTCAGGCAAGGTTTAAATTGGATATTAGGAAAAAACTCTTCAGTGAAATGGTTGTGAAGCACTGGAACCAGCTGCCCAGGGAAGCAGCTGAGTCATCATCCCTGAAGGTATTTAAAAGACAACTAGATGAGGTGCTCAGGGACTTGGCATTTTATGATTGTAGGATTCTGTAAGTTTTCCTCACTTATGAGACAGTATCAAAAGCATTATGAAAGTCTAAACAAGATACCAGCTACTACTTGTACAATAGCAGCATCCACCAACACAAGAACTGTATCACTCTATCACTGAAACCACACAATTTTGATAAAGGACTAGAGATAATGTGATAACAGATATTAGTAACAAGCAGTTATGAATGTACTTTGTCTCCATTTATGAGAAATCTCTTAATGACCCTATTATATTTATAGACTGAATGACCCTAGATTAACTGTAGAATAATAAGGAAATATCTTAATGGCACAGTAATAAGAAATGTAATGCTATCAGGAAGCTACATCTCACAGGCTTCTGAAGAAAAAAACAGAAACTGTATTAAAAGATACAAAATAGTAACACAAGACAGGAGAAACCTTGAAAGTATAATGTCTAATGGCATCAATGCAAATTATAAAAGATTAGTTACTGAGAAGTGCAAAGAAAGGTTATTTAAGGTATAATTAAAGCATGTACAGAACTGTGTAACAAACTAGTGCAGCTGCTCAAGATTGACAGCCTAAACAGAAATGTCTTTAGATTGCATAAAGCTAAAAAAAACCCCATCTATTCACAAAGGAAACTTCAGAATCAGTTATAGAGAACTGATCACTAATATCCTGAATTGATACACAGGTACAGTAAGTTTTAACCAGTTTTTATCACATATATCTGCATATATCTGCTTGTTTGTGTCTGGTACCCCAACTTTGGTTGTAACTTGGATGCAGTACACTAAGTTATACTCAAAAAAGTTTCATAAAATATGTGCTAAAACAAATCAGAATATAATTCATAAATATTTATAATGGTGAAGGGAGAGAATGCTTCTTCTGAAAATATGCTAATGATCTGCAGTATCGTGCAACTACAGCAGCAAACATAGCTGGATTTCTCTCAGAAAGTATAACTTATTTATGTAATAAAATGAATTAGCTGAGCATTTCTTCCATATCAGCAGTTCTCTTGTTGCATTTCTGGCAATTCCAATTTCATTTTGAAACACATTTTATTTCACTCATACCTTATTAATCCTGACAGAGTAGGTAGTGAAAACAGTACACCAAATCAACCTAAAGACTGATAGGAAGACCACCTTAGCTTCAAAAAGATAAAAGCAGAGCCAATGAAACAATGTTTGTTTCATAACCTCAGCCCTTCATAATCAAAGTGTAGCATATTACAATGAAGAAGAAGAAAGTATGTTCAGATGAGTATCACTATTATGCATATTTTTAAACTATTATTCAGAGAAAGTTCTGGGCTGTGAGGTATCATTCAAATGTGATTCAGTTTTCAAAGAAAACTATGACATGAGTTATAATAAAAATAAAATTGTTTATGCAACAGAGGTCAAACACTCCAGATAAAACAGAGTTATTTTATTTAGTATGCAGTATTGGAAAGAATATTCACACAGCAAGAAAAGGATAGTCAGCTCAAACTATGCCAAGGGTCCCCCACCTCTACAGACTGAATGGTGGAAGGAATAAGCATTATGATTATTTTTTCACAAATGCCAGTTAAGATCAACAGTTTTATGGAGATTAGAACTCACTTATATTGTTGAAACTATGTAAACTTTGAAAAATAAGCACACATAGAAAATCTTTTTAATCCTCTAAAAATATTCAAATCATATTATACTTTTCTCCCACGATTTTCCTGAAGCCTGTCATACATTTCTGAACAGTTCTTGAATTTCTTTCTTTTCTCCTAAAATACCATATCCACAGGACTGTCACGTACTAAGATAAAATTATCTAACAAATTGATGTATGTCAATTAAGTATTGCAATATTAGGTCTTCCATATGTGTTTAGACTCCTGCTTCTTTTAATACCTGTATTCATAGCAATAGTTATCTCAATAAAAAAGACTACATAGAACGTTTGTGCTACTAGAAATTCTCCAACCTCAAGAAAGGAAATAAAAAATAAACAGAGAAAGAAAACCATCCAAATAAATACCACATGGTCTTTTCAGACACAAAATCTAATAGAAATATTGCCTTGAAAATACAGAAGATAAATTACTGCTCCTTAAATCCACACTGGCTTTCTAAATTCCAGCAAAAAAGTGATTCTATCATGACTAAATGCCAATTAATTATTTTCACTAACAAAATTATTTCTAGAATAGCAGCAGCCCATGACAGAAATCCATAATTCTATCTGATCAACAAAGTGGACATGTGTATGACACCATGCAGAGGAAAACTATTTTCTTTTTGCTGTTACTTTAAACTCCTATATTTCTTTTAGGCATACTCCCCTACCCTCAAAAAATGAACAAACAAAAAAATTAGGTAATTATATAGAAATAAAACTGCACGTGCAATCTTAAACTTCCATCCTTGTGCACACATATTATGAAAAAGGTCTACACTGCCTTGAGTTCTATTCTGAACTTTCAGCCTCCCTGGTTTTTGTCTCACTACCATTCTTCTTGTCTATTTAACCAATTCCTAAAGCCTTCAAAGTACAAAGTAAGGCTCACTACACACCAGTGCTAATCTCTCAATTGGGAAAGTATCCCAGTCTCTTCCCTTTTTTTCTGCAATTTCTTTCTGTTTGTTATCCTTCTTCTTCCCAGAATCCCTCCTGCTCACATCCTGCAATTCCTCTTCACCCTCCTGTTTCATCACTCCAGCTCCTTGTTTCAATGTCTTCCACAAACTTCAGATTGTCTATCTATGATCTCTACGCACTTTTGTCAGAAACGCTTCCAATAGCAAATGTACACCTAAAAATATGAAGCCAAAAGAGTTTCTCATATTATTAGTCTTGGACACATATCTTTAAACTCAGTAATCTATGACAGTTTCTTTGTTTTAATGGAACTGAACAAGTTTTTCCTTTAACAATCTTTACCAAAATGCCAAACTGAAAATGTTGAAAAAAAGTCATTCAAAATAAGGGCTAAATTCTAGACTGACCAATATTACAAAAATATATGGAAAAAAATACTATAAGCCACAAATATTTAAACAAATTTTTGTAATGCGAAATGTCAGAATATCTATGAGGTGCTAATAAAGTAAACTAAGAACTGAAAAAAAATCATGTCTATATAATAAAATGTTCTGATACTTCTTTGCAGGTGAAAATTTATTAATTATTTATTAATTAATAACTTAATTTATCGATTACCACACTTTATTTATTTTTCAGTGTCCTCTTTCCAGTGACTTGGACCTTTTCAAAGTATTCCATCAGTGACTGCAAGGAAGGCGTCGCTTGAGAAAAAAATCTCATATTTGGCGCCAGTTTTTGATTCTGCTAAAAAAGCTGGTTAAGTGGTGTTGCTTCACCCAGTCAGAGCCAACATAACAACTGCTTTGCTGTTCTTAAGTCCATAATCACTTGTCTGCATATTTGTATTTGTAGGGGTTTGAAAGGTCTATTTCTTTTCAAAGAAAAGTCTTACTACAGGCCTAGCTAAATTAAAAATAAAATTGAATTAATATTTATATCTGCCCTTTAACAACACAGATTTAATTCCAATCACATGCAATCTCTTTTGAATTTCTTGATAAGTCCTTGATCAAATTAAACAATTTATGTTTCTTTCCCAAGGCAAAAGAAAGCATTCAAAAATTATAATAAATTGAAGTAAGTATAAATATATAAACTACATACTGGGCCAGATTACCTTCCTTCAGCAGTGGAGAAAACAGCTTTGTAATACATTTTTAACAGATGGACCCTAAAATGCTGGATTGCTTTGCTTTGTTTGGCCGATGTTTCATATGGCCCCATGCTCAAGATAGGCTCAACTGTTTCCTAAAAACATATATATTCACACATCAGACAGTAGGTAGTCAGGTGTCAGTCTTACTCTCTTGACAAAATGGAGCAAATATAGCTTAAGCCTGAAGCAAAAGCCCGGATAAAATAATGAACCACGAAAGTTTATGAATTCAAGAGATATGTACTAGAGATCAATATTTCCTACTTTTCTAAATCAAATGATATCTTGACATCCTCTCCCTGAATGGAAAGATACAGCACATCTTTTGTCTTCCACCAAAACAAACCCCAAATTTTATTCTGACTCCATATCTGTTTAACCATAATGCAGAGAAAACAGAGTAGCCAAAGTTCCTGAACTCTTACACTGTACACACAAGGAATTAGACACTAATTATCCGCCAAAAATTTTTAAATCTCTTTGAGTATAAGGTTAAATTATTTTAATAAGGACCTCTATTAATTTCCTTGTTTGTTCTTTTTTGCATAATTTCTGTTCACAGGAATAACAGAAAAAAATCCACCTACCTAAGGCATTCCTTTTCCAAGACCTTTTACCACCACACTTTTAATTGAGAAAGTATTTTTGAAAAATATATCAAAGAAAAACTGAACAGCCTGTGCAATTAATAAAGACATCTCTCTACTAAACAATATACTTGTTAGACTTCCTTCTTGTAATCCCAATTAGTATTTTGATGCAAAATTCTATTACTTTGGTTTTCTTGTAAAAAGGAATAAATCTGTTTACTCCACAGAAGTATCTGAATAAAGGAATTTTAGAAGATGCTAAGCTCTCAAGGCAATGTTTTAAAAAAGCTATTCAAACAAAGAACTAATACACAAACTTTTTGAAGTTTTCTAGTTTAAAAAACCACCAACCTTTCAAAAGGAAACACAGATACATCAAATATAGGCCCTCATTTTCTGGTATCTGGTTTGCAGTATTTTCTATTTTCTCCTTTTAAAATTCTGATTACTTCCATAGGGAAAACACAGTTTGGTTTGTAGCTAAAGAACAGAGTTTCTAAAAACTGAGCTGTTCCTAAAGAACCGGTTTCTAAGGCAAAAGAGGTATTCAGCATTTTGTAGCTACTCAAAGCTTTAAAATCAAGGCTTGGAACATTAAATAACTATTCAGAAGGAGTACTGTGCATTATCCCTTCAACATATTCACAACAGCTCCTTTTTTTACTAGAGAAAAATGTTTCATTTAAAACCACATGCACTCCTTTCAAGACAATGCTTTCAGAGATGCTACCTATATCTTTCCACCTGCCAAATATAAAACAGGAAAATCAATAGCAAAATAGTAAAAAGGATGTTATGCTTTGTTTTAAAGCTGGGTAATTTTTTCCATACTGGAGAAGGGTTGTATTCAAGTCACTTTGCCTTTTGCAGAACTTGGAGACTCAAACATAATGGAAATGCCAATTTCTGTGGTCTTTGTATAAGTTATTTTGACTCACGTATTCTCTTTACTGCTTGTAGAGTCCATGTGGCACATCCAATATCCCCTCAATCAACACAAGAGCAATTTAATACCTTTGTTATCAGAAGTTCTATATATAATAAAAACCACTCTCTACAGTGTCTCTATATTTATAAACATGATTTTTTGTCCACTGAGGCATCGCAAGGACTTATGTTAGGGGAATTAAATTATTATATTTTCAACATGGATATATCAAATAGCTTGTACATAAAATGTACTACCTTGGTATCTTCTGAGACAGTATATGCAGAAGTAATGAGTATTAGAGAAATTAATCCCTTTTATTTCTCAACAATTAACTCATTTTATTGGAATTTCATGGGGTTTTTGCCATTTCACTCTCATCCTTCACTTCCCAAATCAAAAATTTCATCCTCTTGAACTTTCAGATATTCAAGGACCATGTTTGCAGCAATCCAAGAGTATCATAGACAGTTTTACTTAGACTATGAAAAATCTGTTTAAAAAGAAGTAAACAAAAAAGGAAAAATATTACAGTTCAAAATATTAAATATTTCTATGTCCTTTTTCCTTCACTGTCACCTTCCTTTTAAGACAACTCTTAAGGAATATCAATGCCCAGGAAGACTCCACAGTTCAACTCATCTTTAAATCAGTCTAGAACAGAGATCAGTAGCAGAGATTTTGGATTGACAAAAATTCATTGACCCTTTCTGTCATGGACAAAACTGCATGGACAAATTTTTCCTCTCAAGAGTAATGCTGTGGGAAAGCTTCTCAGGGAAGTCAATGCAAATACATCCTTGTAAGTCCATAGAAGGTGATTATTATAACATTTTTGTAATTTGAAATACTCTCAGATGGATGCTAGATATCACCATGACTCCAAATGTCCATTGCAGAAACAAGCAGAATTTCATACAACTTTTGGAACTGTGAATTTTAAAGAAAGATGTTCGGAACTCATTGTACTCTCCTTCATAAATTCACGGCATCTCAATTTGTGATGGCCCAGAAATTGTAACATTTAATCCTGAGATGCTATTTAAAGCATTTTGTAATTAAAGGAGATTTAACAGACTTTCTATGAACACAGAGGTTAATACTGCCCCATCTTTTACAAATGAAAAGCTATCCACCCTAGTCTAATTCAATATACAAAATTGAAATCAATGAGAGTTCTATATAAAGAGCAAGGGTAGAGAATGATGCAAAATGTCAAGAGCTTCTATTTATAGGTACTGAAATTCTAACAAAAAAAGAAAAAAAAAGAAAAAAGAATAAGTTAGGTTTGAAAGGAATGGATCTTTTTGAAGTAAAAACTATTAACTTACTGTATAAACATAACCATGCAAAAGCAGAAACTCTGTTCAATGTCTTAGGCATTGTCCTTGAAACTCCTTTTTTAAATGTTTAGAATTTGAAAAGGATCTCATTTCATTTGACCTTCCATAGACCATAAACTGCAGAACTTCCAGAAATTGATGCAATATTTTCCTTTTACGAAGGAGCAGAGACTTATATTAAACTCAAGCTGAATAACACGTATTGTTTATTTGTATTCCTGTAGCAGTACCTGAGGTAAAACAATAATCTAATACACTTGTTAAAGACCACTTAAGTAGCTCTTAATGATATATTTCTTCTGGGTAGCAAAATATCCTTTCCATCCACATGAGAGTACTTTAATCAATTCCTTTGAGTTTGGGACATAGACTTAGCTAAAATTACACTTTCTAATTGAACTCAAGCATAGTTTGTTGCAACACCACTTCATTGTCATTGATAACTGTTGCAGCGCGCTTTTATACTTTGTAATACTTTGTAATAGTTGGATTTCTATAGTGTAATGACTGTAAAAGCAGAAAAGATCAGGCTATTACTGAAAGTTGATTTTTGTGCAACCAATAAACTAGAAAACTTACAATTTAAATAATAATTGAGAAATAAAGTTTGAAACAATGAAAAGGCATTAGAATTGTAGAAACATGATAGTTTTGCCCTTTCTGTTGAAGTCAGAAAAGATGAATAGCAGACACCAGTTGATTTTAATATGCTTACAACAGAGGAAACTTCATCCCTAAATGACACTATACTATTTTATGTTATCTTTTCATTGCCTCTAAAATCTGCTATATTTTTCTTAGACATATAACAATATCTATTTTCAGATTTAATCTTGAGATACTGCTATTTCATATTTATTGCTGGAGGTACACTGCAATTCTTCACAGACTTTCAAATTCTTCCCTAAATATCTAGGGTCAGATTCCATAAAACAAAAATAGATGAACTTCACCCTAAACACTTTCTCAACAGTAATTATTTTTCTATTACACACTTTGGCCAGCTGAGTCCTAGGAACCACAGACTTTCTTTGCTAGGCCTTGTGAAGAACTAATACACACAGAGACATGTGACTAAAATAAACATGTTATGCTGCATGAATCGCTACTGCAATCTCCTTTTAGGTACAAAATGCTGCTGTGAGTTCTTCCTGAAGCTTCTCTTCTCCAGACTGAACAACTCCAACTCTGTCAGATTGGTTTTTTACAGGACAGGAGCTACAATCCCTGGCTTTCTGACTCTCCTCTGGACCTGCTCCAGCTGGTCAATGTCCTTGTGTTTGAGGCCCCAGAGCTGGATGCAGCACTCCAGGTGGGTCCCACAAGAGCAGAGCAGAGGGGCAGAATCACCTCCCTTGCCCTGCTGATCTCGTTCCTGTTGATGCAGCCCAGGATGCAGTCAGCCTTCTCAGCTGTGAGCGCACATTGCTGATCCATGTCCAGCTTCTCATCTACCAAGCCCTGCTCTTCAGGCCTGCTCACAGTTTTACATGGGCATAAGGCAGGTTCTGGGCAGTCTGCAGAACTGGATGACTTTTAGCGGTCCTTTGCTGCCATTGGTTGGTGGGAATCCATTAATTTTAATTGCCCTGCATGGCTCTGTGACATTCTTACTCCAACTGGTGACAGTGGCAGAACAATTTACTGAATATATATAAATGCTCTGAGCAAAAGCCAGAAATTTTCTGCTAGGGATCATCACCTAGGCTAAAATTTCTTCAACTTCAGAATCCTAAAGCAACCACCCTTATTCTATTTCACATACAGAGGAACATGTGAAGTGAGCCGTCAGGTCTGGAAAATTACATCTGCATTATGTATAAAAATTATACACAAATACAAAGGATAACTAACCATGATCTATAACTTATTGCCTTTTCTTTCTCCAGATGCAGCTACAGTCCTCCCTTACCCTAGCCAACCCCCACTCCAAACCCCTGGTTGTGTACCAAGGAATCAATGTACAAAATTTAGCTGACTACATTTAGCTGCAATTATAGACTGAAGTTGGGTTATTAATTATTAGTAGGTCAAGGGCTTAAGGAAGTAAATGCCAACACAGGAGGGTTTCATACCTTGTGTCATCCACATCAGTGCTGACAGTATAGGAAAGACACACAGGGATTTGCAGGTATCAACTCTTCCTCTCCAAAATGCTGCCTGACTGGCCAACAAAGACACAGGAGTGGTGAGCACACTAGTGCTTAAACTAAGAACTCAATAGGTCCTACCTCTCTCTTATGTATCAGGTAAGAAATGCTTTACATATTCAAGTTATGTACATCCTGATTGCAGAACCTCTTTTCATAAACAATATGACCCAAAACAATCTCCACTACAGTTAAATATTTTGGCTGCATGAATAATATGTGGCTGATAATAGCTTGGGATAAATTTTGTATGATTGCATTTGGCAAAGGAAAATATGTTGAGAATTTAATCTAAAATGTTATTTTCTTTGTTTAAAAACTATGTTTTTAAACTGATTGACACAGGCTACAATGTAGAACTGCTCTTGAATTTAGGATATCAAATGATGATAGTTTATATTTTATGTAAAGAAGGTGTTCTATTATCTACAGCTGGCTGAGACATTGACTTTCATCCTAGCAGATTACAGACTGAGAGCATATAAAGTATACTTTCCTGCCTCCTAGTTCCAGAAATGCAACACACCTGGGCATGAAGCCACCAACCCTCAGGAATATATAACACTGTCACAAGAGAGCAAGGCGTATACTCAGAAATACAAGAAACTGAAAATATACCACATCCCCACACTGTCTGCTTACAGGACACAAAGTCTTTTTTCTCATCTATGAGTTCATAAATAAATTAGGTCTTGGACACCAGGGGAATATATAAAGTAGTGGGACAAAGGACCAAGGTCAAAAGTTTTATTTCTCATATGTAATGGATACTCTGTGTAGGTATATAAACTGCAGAAGGAAGTGGGTTCATCAGAGCAAGTATAATACAAGTCTGGAATTAACTTTGGGACACAAAAAGGAGTGAACTTGTCACCATTTTCTCTTCTAAACATTGTAATTCTTTACTCATGCTTCTTCTGGAACCTAAAACAACTGAAAAAATAATTAAAATACATTAAAAAGTCTAAAATTTTTAGAGTGGTTGTCAGATAATGAATGAACTACGGGAGGATACACATGCCCTAAATAAAAAGGACCTAGGAACCTACACAGGATGCTTTGGTGCTCTTGATGACAGGTTCTCCCAGCTCTTTCAGGTTTGTGAGCTCACTTTATGAGGTCACTCTTTATGAGACAGACAGTGGAGCCCCTCTGTGCCGCTCCTGTACATGGTTATCAACAGAAGGGATGTGGCAGTGCAACTGAAAATGTCACATTTTAAAGACTGGCCTGAAGAAATGAGAGTTTTAAAGAAGAGACATGTTTTTAGATTAAGACAACCTGCATTTCCTACGAAACACTGAAAATTTCCTTTCTTATCTATACAGGTTTGAGCTTGATCATTTTAGTTGCCCTTTTTTATTAATACGGAGAGAAAATCATTGATCTAAACAATGTAAACTGTCAATAAGCCAAAGCAGCTATTTTTTAAAATCTCATGTTATTGATAAAACTAAACTTAATCCCTTGTCAAGTTTATTTTATGACAATGAGCTTCTGACACAGCCTTTCTAACCTTTCATCTTTAGTTCTTCCATATGTAAACCCGAACCACATGCTAAAATGCACACTTGTAATGAAGAAAACCTGTTGCGATCAATCAGAGGGAAAACAAAACCATAAAATATGCAACAAAAATCAGCATGACACAAAGATGATAGATCATAATTTAGCATTTGTTGTGTTTCCTGGGAGCTTACACAGGTCTGTTTTTATTTAATTATCACAAGAGGTAATAAAGTTAGAGGCATACCAATGGGGAACAGGTCATTACTGAGAGTTGTTAACTTCTTAATATAATCCACTGCTCTTTTAATCACTCAGCAACTAAATTAATTAGCTGCTAAAGGTTAGAAAACTTTTCCCCAAACCTAAGCAGAGTAAATAATTTCTTTCTTATATTCCACATTCTATACACATTATAAATAAATTGATTTTATTTCAATATATAAAAAGCTATTCTTTTCAATTACTGTATAAACACTTAATTGGAATGTAACCTGAAAAGATAAAGTATCAGGTACACGATAAATATAACTTTTTTTCCATACAAATTGAAAATCTGTCACCTTTTCAGTATCTATGAATTCTGTCAAGTAAAGATACAAGTAAAGATATGACATGAAATTTTCTTTATAAGTACTCAAGGACCTCCAAGCCACAACTGAAGAGACTTATGTGTCTTGCAGGAAAAGCAACTTATACCAATGGCTTACCAGCATCCTGGTAAGACACATAAGACAGTAACCAAGATCATTTTCTTTGAGAGAATGTGCATAAAAATTTATATATAAAAATTGCCTTAAAATAAAAAGGAATAAGCTGCCTCACACTTACAGCTGAGTAAGAGCACAGAGGTATTGAATCAGATACAGCTTGTAGATACAGTCATACACAAAATTACATAAGGATTGTCAAGGATTACTTGCACAAGATACGTTTCTGCATTAAATTTCTCATTCCCCCATTGTCACTTGTTCCCACCTTACTGTCATATTTAACACCTACTTCTCCTTCCTTCTCCTGAACTCCTACACACTCATACACAAAGATTCTTTCATTGCTATCAACTATGTAGTCCATATGTCCAAGACATTTTTAAGAACAGATAGTAGTTTTGGACAAGACTGGTTACTTAGAAAACAACACTTTCTTTACTCAAAACAATTGTATTTTTTCAATTTTTCTAGTATTGAACTTGATAGCATGTGTTATTACATGTTAAGAATGCATCAAGTGCAAAACAGTGTACATTTCTAATACAGCAACAGTATCATTTGATAGATATGCATATATATAACCAGATAAAAACCACATATCTGAAATAAAGCTCAGCCTCACTGTGAAGTTAGAATTTACATTCTGTTTCAGACTCTCTCTGTATATGTTATTATAAATAATTAACTACACATACGAGTCAGAAATTGGGTTTAAGTCCAGTAGATGTCTCACAAACTAGTCACTATATTGTTACTCAGGTTTTACATTACAAGTTGGTAACTCCCTGGTCATTTGTCCACTGGTAAACCCAGTTATTTTTCACAGAGCTGAATCCTCCCTAGAAGACAAAGATATCTGAAAATACTATA
The DNA here is from genome assembly GCF_017590055.1 of Onychostruthus taczanowskii. Lineage (NCBI taxonomy): Eukaryota > Metazoa > Chordata > Aves > Passeriformes > Passeridae > Onychostruthus > Onychostruthus taczanowskii. Next base: position 1,673,453 of record NW_024498795.1, read on the forward strand.
TTTCTCTTATTAAGAAACAGACGAACATAGGCTTTTATTAGAAGAAAAACTTTTTAAAGAACAGTATGCATAATACTATGAACTATCAAGTGGACTTCTCTAACCTTCCCATTAAATCAGTTTTAAATATAAATTCTGAATTTAATCTGAAATTTGTTTAAAAACGTGTCTACTGTCAGCTTTTTATAGAATTAGATTCAGGGAACAGATGGACATTTGAATATCTTCTTAAAAATGTGTATTTATATAAGACTTTTTGTAGAGGATAAAAAAAAAAAAATGGCTGCATTTAGAGAAAATATCCAACACGAAAGTAAAAGAAAAATCCAAAAGAAGGGCTGGAATGTTTCAGGCTACATTTTAAGGATTAACAAAGTATCTGTAACTGAAGATACCACCAAGCTAATACTTTGGAACAGCTACTTTTTGCAAACATACAGGAAGATCCGCACAGACCTGACGTATGCCTTGCCAGTTCCTCAGGATTTAGTTTACCTTAATCTGCTCCCAATTTCCCAGTCATACTGAAAATACACAATGCATGTCCTCAGTTACTTCATGTTCTTAGACATGAATATTTATTGGCACTTCTCTTTTTTATGGTGGTAAATGTTGAAATTTAGGTGTTAGATCCCATTTTTTTTCTATTCTTGAAATTTTTGGGAGGTGATTTATAAAAAAATCCATTTTTAATGACTTATAAATCTCATTATATCAAGAATATTATGGACTTCTTCAAATCTCAAGTATGCTTATGTACAAAATAATTGTTGCCTAACTTCTGTTACAGCAATGTGCTGGGCAAAAAAGCAGAATTATTATAGCAATGGAGATTGGAATAAAATAAAATGCAGAGCTCAAATCTTTACAATAAAATTAATTTCTTCCCTCTCTGTTGCACAACACAATTATCTCATATTCACTATGTACTTCATTTTTCCTTTCCTTTATCTTTACATTTTTATCTGCCTTTGTAAGCTAAAGAATGAACAGTTCTAGTACAGTGAATTATACATTTTCAAAGAGATTAAGCATGAATTAGAAAAAAGAAAAGAACATATAAAGCCAGTTACTTTTGGCCTTACTCAACCCAGACTTAAAAACATGACTGTGCTGACTAACACTGCATAGCTGAAGGTCAGCAAGATCTAATGCCTGACTGTACTGAGAAACAAATGAAACCATTCATTGTAAGCTGCCATGAACAAGCAATAGCGAATACTTCAAACAGAAATAATGGAAAACAGTGCAGAATGAACAAAGATATCTGCAGAAATAAAGCAACTTTTAAAGGGCTGCAACTTTTTCATATTCCTCTAACCACCATCACTTCTACGCAATGCACATCTCTGTTCACACTATGCAAACATATTACTTAATACCTACTGCTGTAAATTCTCTTCATTTCAGATATTATTCTAAAAATGGTACATGATATTCCATTTATTAGTTCTTCTAACAAGGTGTGCTTTTTCTGGGATGAAGATAATTTTCCTCACTGCAGCCTGCATGATGCTGTGCTCTGGATTTGTGGCCAAACATATTAGTAACACAGCAAATGTTTTGGCCATTCTTGGAACAGTGTTTGCACAGAATCAAGGTTTTCTCTTCTGACTACTTTGTCTCCAGCATGGGATGGCCAGAAGCTGGGAGGGAAAACAGCATGGAACAGCTGATCCAAATTAGCCATACCATGTAACATAATGTTCAGCAATAAGAACTGAAATAGAGGAAAGGATTGCCTCCAAATGCAGCTGATTATTGGTCAACAGCTAGAAAACAGTCTGCATGTAAGAGGTGATTTCTTTGAATTGATTTCCTCCTTCTTTTCTTCATCTGTTAATTTGTCTTTATCCAATGAATGTATTTTTCTATTTCATTTTTCTTATTCTTTCCCCCAGCCTGCTGGGTGGGGAGAGTGAGTGAGTGGCTGCATGGGTACCTGGCTGCTGGTTAGGGTCAACTCATTAGACAAGGCTATGTAAATGTAGCTTTCAATTCAAACAGTATTTATATACTTAATGTAAAACATCAGAACTCTCTTAAGAGAGCCTTCTGCTACTCCACAGAGCCCACAATGACATGCTCTCCTGTATCACGTGGCTCTTACCACACTCTGTTTGCGGAACATTTTCATGTGATGAAAATCACATAACAACTGTACAGTACAAATTTCCATGCAACAAACAGTGCTGTGCTTTTCATATCCAAGGATATTAGCAACTTGACTGCAAAATAATTTCTTAAGAACTCTGCCACCTCTCCTTCCTTCAATGATATCATTAAAGCATATCAGCCCTTCTCTCTCCCAGTAACACATTATATGGACAAGATAAACACCACATCTTTAAAAACCATATCAATGAATGGCATTAGCTGTTCAGTAAGTGTCACACAATTGAAGTTTACAGCAACCAGATGATTATCAGATGTCCTTTTGTGTTTGTTTGTTGTGTAGGGTTTTTTCTACCCTACCATCTCATCCGACACTATAATTACTCTTGTACGTGAATTCAGAGAACACAGACAAAATTTCAGTATCATACGACACAGAGGTTTCATTACCATATATGTGGGATGCCTGCATCATTTGGAAACAGGCAGGACATTAGAGCTCTGCAAGACTGAACCTAGCACACCAGGTTACATTTTATCCCGACGAACAAAATGCTTCTGAAGAAAAGTGCAATACAAGAAAACATAAAATGAAAAACACATTAATAAGAACATCAATAGAAACTGGCTAAGAGAAATTCAAAAGAAAATGAAAAATGTATTCCTAACCTCCAAAGGGAAGAAACATCAAAAAACCCAGTGAGGCATTATATAGTTTCAACTCTAGAAAATAAGTAAATATCAATATTTAAACCAAAACAAAGCTCTCAATAATTTACCTGAGGCACATGTCCCCTTATATCTCTGTCATTAACAACTGTTCATCTAACAGTAAAAATCCCTCTCTACTGTTACTTTTCTGTATGTTTATTTAAAATTAATAAAATACAAGTCACTTTCAAGGGAAGGCAGTGGAGGCATTGTAGATTTCAGTATGGTTTTCCAAAAAGAGCCTGAACTACTTGTCTTGAAATGCAGAAATTCAGCTTAACCAATAGAGTATTACAGATGACTGCTTTTATTCCAATAAAGTTGCATCAAGCAAGTTCACCAAACAATACCATTTCTTTTATGAATAAAATAATTTCTGGGAAAAAGCTGCTGTTCCAGGAGTTCACCACTCTCCAAATGAAACTCCGGTTATAAAACTCCAGCTATAACTCCAGCTAAAGCATGCAAAAAAAAAAAAAAAATTTATATATATATAAATGCTTTTAAAGCTGTAATTTTTGAAAATCTCAATTTTCCTATGATTACCTATATTCTTTCCCAGATGACAGTAATAATTGTAATTAAGGTTATTTAAAACCATAACTTAGATTATGCCTGTTTAGCCTTATTTCCATAAAGAAATGGATGTTCTGACTATCCATCATTTTCTATTTTTAGACATTTGATTCCACAAAATGTAACTGTCCTAACTAAAATACCTATTTATATAGAAAATTAGGGGGAAGGTTACAATCTTATAAATATATTTTATGTACAGAAGAAACCTAAAACACATTATTATTACACAAGAAGCTACCTGATCATATTTCCAGAAATATCTTGCAGATCATATATTGCAGAAAGACAAAAGAGATTAACTTTTCTTTAGATCCATTCCCTCTGTGTGTTAAACAACTTTCAGGTGAGGCCAGTTTCCACCTACATCCGAACTACACTAATTTCCTGAAGCACTGCTTTAGGGCAGGATATATTTATAGTGCAGTGGCTATGCTACGAAAAAAAATTGGCAACTTCTGCTTCAATCTAATAAAAGTGACCTGAGCATGTCTCATAAATCTAGCTTTCCCAAGGTAAAAATGGAAGCAATTTTAATTTCTGAAACCTTAGGACTAAAGTTCTACTAGACATAAGAGAGCACAAGAATTCACACAAAGCAGCTGTGAAAAAGTGTAGTGCAAATCACAGTTCTGCATGAGGACCGTTAGTCCTACACAACTTCTGCTTTAGGAATGCAAGGTAACTTTTAATGTGGCCTTCCAAATAATATCATTAACAGTCATCTTTTCTTATGGCAAATGCTAGGTTTTCTGAAAAGCAGCTGACCACCATAAACACAGAGGAGCAGCGAGATGCGCAGGACCCTCAGTAACCTAAGAAAGGAAAACCAAGCACACCACTGGCCACTCCAAAGGCCACTGACGGAAAACAATGAGATGGTTGTCCCTGTTGAAGACACCCGCTGAAGCAAGTAAACGAAGAAGCTCTCAGCAGGAAGCCATGTTAATTAAATAGGGTCATCAGGGTGAGGGACTTTTTACAAAAGAATTTGGGAATAAAGCAGAGAAAATATTTGATACCCTGTAACACTTAAAAACAGATGTTTAGGGACAGGACCAAAGAGAAGTAAAAAGAGGGATCAAGATGGATCTGGGAGGGATAAAAATGGGAAAACAGAAAAGGACAGAGGTGGGTCAGCATGCCTGAACTTTGTGCTACACCGTGGTCCATCCTATCTCCTGACTAAAGCCTATCTTGTGTGTGGGTACACTCTCAGCTCTGAGCATGCACATGTGGGAGCCAGTGAACTTTGAGCTGGGCTAGTCTGCAAGCACAGGGTGAGGTCTAAGTGCCAGCAACTCAAGAGGATCCATGAATGTCAAGGGCTCACAGGTCCAAGAGCTGCAAGAGGGGAGATGGAGGTTCTAGGGGTCACCTACAGCATAGGTAAAGAGTCTAAGACCAGGTACACGAGAAGAGACTTGTAATGTCCTGTGCACCTGTTGCTCAACAGTTCCTCCCCACAACTTGCTTCCCTGGTGTCCTGGTTTAAGGCAAATCCCTGGGACATCTGCCAACATAAATGAAAATAGGAGTGGGACAGAAGATCACCTATGCAGGTGAACAATGAAATGTTAAGTGCAACCAAAGCAGGGTGTTTCAATACAGTTTCAATACAATGTGTGTTCCTGAGGATGAAGTTATTCAGATGTTCTACTGTGGTGCCATTCACTCTGGATAGAGACAGAAAATTATAAGCAGTGGTAGTTATCTCAGGGTCTTGCTAAAAATGAAATTTGGATAAATATGTAACTAACTGCATTTCTAGGTTATCAAATTACTCACCATATAAAATACCCTGCTATATTCAATTACAAAAGCCAGTTTTCTTTGCTTACAGCTCTAATGTCTTCAGTAATCATTAATAACCCTACTGGAAACAGCTGAGGTTTACTCTTTTGCCAATGACTTGGGTAGAAAATGTGTATTCTACAAATGTCATGACTTACAATGGAAAATTTCAGTTTTCATAAGAAATCATAATTTTTCTTTTAGAAAACTGTTCCAAGTCACCTAAAAACATCCTACCTGCATGTCAAACCATCCTGAAGCCCAAGTTAACAGGTTTTTCAGTCCTTTCAGTCTAGAACTAGCCTGGCGAGGAGATGTAGATATCAAAGCTTTCAAATTCAACCAAGAAATACATTCAGACATCTCAAAATCTCAGGAACAACCCAGAAATCCTGGAAAACCTAGACACCAGGTCTTCAATCTGATGAAGATGCTCTTTAGATAAAACTCCCAGGAGCTTGGATTTATAAGAATGTGTAGGATTTTCAAGAAGAGAGAGAGTCTCAAAAGCCTACTTACAAGTTTGAAATTAAACATTTTTGTCTATAAATAAACTTCTAGAATTTCAATTCTGCAGAAAATTCCAGCTGCTCCTTCCACTACAGATTTTTCTTTTTTTTTCTTCCTATTAGTTTCTGGTTTGGAGTACTGAGCAGCACTTTTCTTTCAAACTCTGGGGAAATAGAAATATCTGTGAAGTATGATACTTTCTGATATACCCCTCAAGATAAAATTAGACTGCAAATATCCTGAAATATTTTCCACAGCTCTTTGAAAATTAGCTTAAAAATACATTAAGTATATGTAAATTTATAAACACCTACACTCATGTCTATTCACACAAACACCTATGATAAGTACACATTTTTGTCCAATATCTAGTGACTGATCCACCTGAATGACGCTATCCCTCTGCTTTGTCTACCTCCTAAAGCTTTCATTACCTCCTCCCCTCCTTCATCTGATGGAAATATGTGGTCTTAGAGTGAAAAGTTCAATTTCTGTGCATTTGTGTTTGGTTATGGTAATAGCTGCAAATACACAGTTTGAAGAAATTTATTTTTTTCTCAGTGGCTAACGGAGGAGAGTGCTGTGTACCTCCATCTGTCACTGACATGAAACATGACCTTTTTAGATATAGTTTCTTCATCTGTAAAATGAAAATTGTATTAACCTACTGTACATCAGAACATTAATTTAATTAACACTTTGGGGAAAGAAAGCTTAGAAACAGATGAAAAGCACTTACAAGTAAAAGTAATATAACTGCTACAAATCAAAAGACATTTGGAATGAATATCTTAATCCAACTGTTTTTAACATCAGGATTCATGTAGAAAATGGATACCAAATTCCTATTGATTATTCCAGTCTTTTCTTAAAACATCTGGTGATTTCTTGCACTTTTGGCACTGATACTTCCATAATTGCATCCTGAATAATACTGGCTATTTGTAGTAGCTGCATAGATAAATAAATTTATAAATAAGGAGAAGCAAAGAGAGCAAAGCCTCATACAGAAGTAGGCCTTCTATTTATGACTTTTGAATCATTTCCACAGCAACATGTGACAGTCCATAAACATACACATCATGAAATCATTACATCTTGGGTTTGAATAAAAGCCACAGTCCAGAAGTGGAAATGCTAATAAAACCTAACAGAAACATCCATAAAACCTGCTAAAATAATGCATCTGTAACCATTTTTGGACAAGCTCTTAAAGATTACTTCCTCCTGGAGAAATACCACTGCATTCTTACCAATCCATGGTTTTCACATTCATTTAACTGACATTACACAAATGTTAAAGGATGATCTCTAAGTTTCTGACAGGTATTATTTCCATTATTAAAGCCTGTTATTGCTATTAACATTTATTTCCCAGGTTAATAAAAATAATTAATATTTATTTTAATATTAAACAATACTAAAACCTAAAAATTATGATAATATATTCTGAAAAATGTCCCTGGAAGGCTCTTCATAAGAAATTAAATCAAATTAACATAACACAATAAATTAAAATAATAGTTAGAGAGTAATGTATTTTTCATGCTTTATTATTTGCATCCTGAAGAAGAGCACCTTGAACCTATATATAAATGTTGCTTCATGCTTCACTCACTGTAATTATCATCTTGCCTTTGTTACTGTCTCCTTTTACTTGCACTTAAATTTCACCGTAGTTTGTGTTTTGAATTTTAAAGCATATGTTTGCAGATACAGAGAAAAACTGTCACAAACAACAACAGTGTCTGAGTCTTATGCTTCATAAAGCCTAAAAAAAAATTACCTCCACCTTGGAAAGTAGTTAAGATTGCAAATATACAAATAGCATCTAAATTTCTCAGAACAAGTATGATACATATACTTTCTTGTTTGTACATGTTTTTGGTTGACTATATGTCTAATAGTAAAAAAAAAAAAATTAACAATCCAAGGTGAAGGAGCATTAGCTCTTTAACAAAGCTCTGCACTTCAACAAATTATTGATGCTGAATTGGTGGGCTTATTACAGGATCTAGTGAATAGATCTAACAGTGGAAACCTGTCTGGCAGATTCAGCCATTTGGACCATTCCATGATGAAGAAGGAGGTGACACTGACTTCTACAGAAAAAAACACTGGTTTCTCAAGATATTTAGACCAATGAATCACTTGAAATTATTTACATACCCCAAAAACGAAAATTAGTATTTTCACAAAAAAAAATACAGTCAGGACTTGTCCTTTATTTTACAACTCAGTTTCTCAGTTATTTGTCAATATTTTAATTATGCTGTTTATAACTTAGTCCAGAACACTTCCCAGTATAATATTCTCAACTGATTTTCCTCTTAGTTTGAATGACATCTACTAGGTTAATTACTATCTGAATCCAAAGGGGAAAAGGGGAAGGTGAATAGGGAGGGAAATGTAAAAATATGAGTCAGTCACTCCAGTAAAGTTTTAATCATCAGTTTAAAATTGAAAATTCAAGAGGTAGAAGAGCTAATAAATAAAAAATGTTCTAGCACTATCACATAATAATTAATGTGGGCATGCAGTAACTAAACCAAGTTTCTTGAGATGCCCTAAGGCAGAAAGAAATTAATACCCAATATCCTTTGATCCATTTTGTGAAAGTTTTACTATACTTTTTGAACAGAACTTAAACTTGTGTTCTGCTCCACAAGTAAAATCCAGAAGCCAAAATGCAGGATCTCTTACCCCAGGTAAGTATTAATTAAAATTTTTGAAGTGAAAAATAACCAGGTGATCAACACTAAGATAACTTCAGACACTGCCACCCTGCTGAATTTATAGCTACACACAACTCTGAGCAAGAGTAAGAATGAAGCCTCAATTCATCACACAGTTTCAGCAATAACACATTTCTTGTCATCACTGCCCTGGTTTTAGATTTCTTAAACCATTGCTTCTTCAGGAACTGGAACCGAGTGCTTTTTCCTGCCCATCCAATGAAGCCCCTTCAATTCCACAATGTGCTGGACTGAAACCTCACTGTTCCCATTTTCTTTGGCTTCGTCTGATTTTGGAAGTACTCAGCAGAGCATGAAAAGTGTTTCTTTTCTCAGAGAGCCAACTTCCCTCAAAGGGTGATTATTTTGTTTGTTAGGTATATTTCTTATGACAGTTTTATGTTCAAATATACAAATGATAATAACATATTTTCCAGACGTATCTACAAAGGATAACGAGGGTAAATGATGACAAACTTCACACACGTTTATTGGGAACCTCGGAACCACTGCTTGGCACAGGCTTATTACTCTGACCAATGCTGACATATTTTACCAAAGGTATGCATCTGTTGATGATCTCAATGCAAGGTTTATCATCACTACTTTGCTAAAATATACATCCCTGTTCAGAAAAAACCCCAAAGTACCTACTGGTCTATTCAGAAGCATCAAATTGCTTCCATTATTTACCTGCAATTGTGTACAAAACAACGAAGACAGCTAAGTATGAGTCACTCTAATCATATAAAGAGGATAATACTTGCAGCAGTAATGAGACATATGATAAGGAACAATAGGAATTGTGATTTTACTTGGGAAAAAATCTAATAAAAAAGTCTCTCAGAATTAAATTATAGTCTATTACATAGCACAGAGCTTTTCAAAATTGCAAAACTGCTGTCTTTATTTTATTATTCACCCTGAACTAGCAGCTCTCATAAACTTTCCAAATTCAATTGCTTCTACCCCAGCCCAATCTTCCCATCCAATTTGCATTAATCCAATCACAGCACTGAGTGGTTCCCTTGTGAGAATGCAGGCCCTTAAAAGAAAAGGCTAGATGTATTTAAAGTACTTAACAAAGGCATCCCACTTTCCTTAAAGAAATAAAATTAACAATCTAGAAAGCTTTATATGGTGAAATTTTAGTGACTATTTCTATATTGGTGTGTTTGAAGTCAGTAGATTTGCTATTAATAGATTAGTCACTTAAACAGAAAGGCAAATCAGCACTCCTGTTCAAAATTCCTATAGACTTCTAGCAACATGTGAACCAAGACAAACCATAAATAGCAACGCAAAATCAGCTAAGCCACCAAAGAAAGAATATACATGGAAGTACCTGAGGATGGGAAGGTCTTCAGACAAAGAAAATTCACAAGGAGACTATCCAGACACACAAAGAAACTGAAGTTTTCTGAGGCATGCTGCACCTCAAAACCTCACAGCATTGAACTGCATCCTCAGGACTAAGTCTGACACATTTGGTCAAGAATGACAGAGCCAATCACTGAGTTTTCTTCTCCCTTCATTCACTAATTCAATGCACTTGTATAATAAGTAGAGCTGGTGCCAGAATTTGCAAAAAAGTACAACCACATCCTTTTCAAGCAGGCAGAGGTCAAACTCAGGAAAAAAGCGTGGCGTGGTAGGTAGTCTCATTAAAGGTTCCCTTTCAAACCCAAGGATTCAGAATATCTCTGAATGCAAAGCAGCTGCACGTTCTCCTGGACTCAGCGAGAGTTCTCCAGGCTATCCATGGGTCAGATCACACTTCAGAATAGGTAAAGAACGATTAATAAATTTCCAGGAATGTCTTTTAACACATTTCACTTAAGTTTTTAACTATTTCATATTATGCCGTTGTTCTGAAAACACAGAGATCATGGAGAGTACTAACTAAAATGAGAAAAAGCAGAAGACACTACAGAAAATTTATACCATCTCGACTGTAACCGTAGTTTGTTTGCTATCTAATACAAGCTAAGAAGATCTCATAGCTTCTTTCCAAGAGAAATACTAGAGGAAGAAGAGACACTAAATCTTCCTGAATTAAGTTTCTTCTTATCCTGACTTTGCATTGTGAATTGGAATGGCCTTTCACTCAGCCATCAACAATGACCTTCATTATGAATTCAATTTAATTGAATTCAACTTAATTGTGTAAGAAAAATGAGTGTTTTTATTTGCTGCCTTGTTTCTATGATATAAATTACTACACTCCTTCCTGGAACCAGTTAATACTTGCAATGAGAGCATCCCTGTTAGTACTTAACCTACTGACTTAAACCCGCTCACATGCCTGTATTGTCATCCTCATGAGTGCTCCAGCAGAGAACATGTTGCGTAAGCAAAGCAGCAACCATGGAATGAATCAGCCTCTAAATTCTTTATACAATTACCACACAAAAAATAGAGCTTGTATAGATCTAAAATCTCAGGAGAATTTTAGCTTTTTTAAAAGCATATTTCAATTCAATGTAGTAAATCTCCTGGAGTCTTGGAGAAATGTAAGAACAAATCAACTGGGGAAAGATGAAAGAATATATGAAGTGATAATATGGAAAATACAATCAGTATATGTGGTCCAAGAAAATGTCCACAATGGTTTGAAAAAGTTTCCAATATGTTTTCTGTCTTTTAAGTGAGTAATATTTCTGCCATTTCTGTTGCTTTCTGCTACTGAAATACTTTGGTGATGAGTAAGTGATGTGCTTAGGGTCAGGCATCATACCTGAGTGGAAAAATTATAAAATTATTATTATTATTATTATTATTATTATTATTATTATTAGTTTGAAATTCTGCAGACAGAAGGCCATATACTGTACTATATACTTAAATAAGTATAAAATTTAATGAGAAATACTATTTTAACCCACCGTTGAATTTATCCTAAAAAGTCCTTTAGTTCTTTAATGCCAAAAATCATTTATTCCTCTAAATGCCTACAGAGTAAAAAAAGTCTCAAGAAGAGAATGGGGGAAAAAAAAGTTAATTATCTTTAAGTGATTCAAAGGGTATTGTTCTTGGCAAATTTTCTCCTTAGTACAACCATTAAAATTCCTGATAATGTGGGGAAGGAACAACCTTTAATTATTACTGTAACAAGAAACATGCAGAAGAGAAGTAAGGAAGAACTCAGCCAAGTATCCCATTCCTATGTGAGTTAGAGAAGCACAAAGTTCTCAAAATCAGAAGCTTTGACTATCACTTTTTCTTTCCCTACAATGTTTACTTTCTGTCTCACAGTCTTATTAATAATATTTCATCTAGGATTTCACGAACATCCAGTATTATCTTCTGCATCCTTGACTTCTGCCTGGGATTTCCTAAGCAATACCTGCAGAAGAGCATCTCAGAACTGTGACCCAAATCTCTATGGAATCTGGGATGTTGTATTTTAGAGGTATCCATCTCCTGTTCTTGATTGCAGGTTTCCAAATTTACTTGAGTTCCTGACAGGTGATCTCTCAACCAAATGCAAGTAGTTCAGTGAGAAGAACTGAGCTCATCTGACTGAATATTCAGATCTGACTGAATATTCAGATCTTTCCAACCTAAACCTGGGCAACCATATATCATTCTGTGTCTCCAGGGACAATAAATAGAACTTACAATTTTGCATTTTGCAAGAAACTCTTACGGCAACAAACAGCCAACAAAAATGTGTCTGCCTTAAAAAGAAAAAAAACCACTTTAGTATGTTACTGTAATTCCAAGTATTTTCAGTGTGCATATCACATCTAAGATAAACCACTAATTAATGAGCAAACTGTCCTTTTCCTTCCTCTGGATGGCTTGTAAGTGACCTGTAAAAGAAACAGCTTGTCATTCCAAGTCATTACTAAATCATGGTCCAGGCCTACTGGTATTAAATACAATTCTTACTGTAAGCCATTTTGAAGACACTCCTTTCAAAAAGAAAAAAAAGCAAGACAAAACAAAACACCAAACCCAAAAGCCTCCTCTAAAACAGAGAGAGATTAATTGAGAGAAATAATCCATTTGCAAACTCAGCTAGAAATGTAAACATGGAATGATTAGAAACATTTGAACCAGTCAGTATTTGGGTAACAAGAATCTAACTTCCACAAAACTCACACACCAAATTAGATAAATTAGTATCAGTTCAACTTACTTGAAACTTCCCACCTTTTGGAGGCCTTCCTAATCAGAATTGTCATAATTCAGAATTTACATCTCAAAACAGAAAATGGTTATCTCTGGATTAGGCCAAACATAATTTTTACAATTCATTTTTCAGCTGCTAAGCTCCACATAACTGGCTAAAGTTGTTAACTACATTTGCACTTCTAACAGATGTTCTTTAAAAATATGAGAAGGGAAGGGTTGCAATCAAATGAAAGATAAATTATTTTGTTGTTCACAAAGTTTAGGTATCTCTGCAAATTGGTTGTATACTTCTCATATGAATGAGTTTGTTTGGTGTGGGAAGAGCTCTTCAAAATCAGCTTCTAAGGAGCCAGATGGAAAGAAATAAATGATCAAGCAAATGAAATACAGGCAATAGTGTCACTCAACCCTCTGGTTTTAGAGAACTTACAGCACATGATTTTTAATGGCTTGGTTTCCTTGGCAAAATAATGAAATATTCAGGCTCCCAAGAGATCCATGATTTTCAATGCCTAAAAGCTTTTTTAATCTGGATTTGTTGAATTACACACAGATTTGAGGACTTCATAATCTTTTAGGATTAATGACGTAATACCTAGCATAAAATGTTCAACAAATATATTGAAACATAGGCATGACAATTCATGGAGTGTTTAAATAAAAAAACAAGACTGAACAAAGCTGTGAGGAGGAAAGGCTTTCCATCATTTAAGTTAATACACTGAATAAACACTTTAAAAACTATCCCTGGCGTAAGTAATAAAGCAGGCACTAATTTTATAAAAATGTTCTTGAGAAGCAGAGACTCTAAATTCTCACTTAAGCATCGCTCACAGCCACATATCCAAATCTCATACAAGATGTCAGCAGCAAAACAGTGCCGTGTAGGATGACACAGCAGGCAGACTCGAAGCGCTGCATCCCTTCTGTGTGAACTGCTCGCACGTGCCCCCAGTGCCATTCGCTGCGCGGCTCGGCCAAATTAGCGACGGCCGCTGCCTCGACAAACGCGCCAGCAGAGCGGGACTCAGGGCCACCCTGTGACATTGTGCAGAGCCCCACACAAGAGGTTGCACAGCTACCAGCTGCCCAGGAAGTAAGCAGCTGTAGGACCTACTCCAGATGTCAGAATAAGGCTTCCATAAAGCAATCTAAGAAGTTATTTTATGATTGAAAGCAAGATATATCCCCTGTCTCAAATCTGGCCTGATGTATTATGGTAAATGAGGAAGGAAGGATTATAGAGTTACTGAAAGTGCTTAAGAAATCGATCAAAATTTTCAAGATGTAAAGTTATGACACAAGAAAGTGTCCGTTAAGGCAGGGAAAAATTTAAAAATCATTGATTTCTGGGGAGTTAGGATCCATCTTTTTGAGTATGAAATTGAGTGTGCAACCTTCACCCAAGGGGCAAGCAATGTCTTTAACCTCACCTAAGGGACAACAATTCTATCTTGTTTCCAAATCAGAAAGAATTGTTTTTACTTGTGAACCTGCTGCTTTCCTAATGATGACAGCTTGCTTTTTCTCTGCCCAGCTTTACAGTCCTGAGTTAAGTGAAGATCAGAAATGAATGATCACTGTACTTACCAGTGCAAAGGAAGGATAAGGAATGCTACAATTTATCCCCGACACGGTGGTGCTAAAAGAGAAGCAATGCTGGCGCTATCTTTCTCAAGAACATGACGGTCACATTAAGATCAGTCCGCCATACAGGAAGTGTCATTCAAGTCCTCCATCAACTGGAAGAAGACATTACCCTTATACCTATGAATCATAATGAAAGGGCAAGCTGTGCTTCAGAAAAAAAATTTAGTTTTTCTTACAGTCATCCCCTGATTCATAACAAGTCCATCAATTTTGTGCTTCTTAAAGGCACTCTCAGACACCCATTGTTACTATGCCACATCTTTTCCCCAGCAACTTGTTCAGGAGAGATACTTTTGAAGAAAAGAAATGGCAGAGAGAAAAGGAATTGGGAAACATGACAGTATTTGATGTTGAAAGACTGCTGTATAAGTACTTCTCATTGATCATTAAGAATGGCAAATACTTATTAATATTGAGCTGCAATGATATTCATAATTTCTTCTTAAAAGGAAATTCTGGTTTAAAATGATGAACAATCATACACTCTGATAGTAGTATCTTGATAAGCATTATTGACTACACCAGGGAATTGAAATGGACTTGTGTTTATATGGTTCCATCCCTTTTTTAACAGTTCATTTTGCCATTTGCAAAGACATGCTATTCCACCTATTTTTTGAATAATTTTTTATTTAAAATTAATGTTGTGAGGCCCTCAAGAAGTATCACAAAATATTTCAAAGCCAGCAGAATGATATAATTTTTATGCAGTGAGCCCTGTAGCACTGCATTTCAACTGTCACAATATCTCATTATTTCATAAACATTCTTCCTTATTTTATGAATCTCAGGCAGTTACCTAAAAAGCACTCTGAGTAAAAAGAGTATTTGTTGAATAACATGTTTCCCTGGTACATGCAAGTGAACTTACTGACTCCTGCAGAATTATTCAAATGTTTGTCTGTATTTTTTATATTCTGCAATTCCAACATATTTTCCTCTCAAAATTGAGTCCTTCAGGTTTCTACTTTTATAGACATCCATCTGATAAACATCAAAGTTAAGCATACACTTTAAAACAAATTCTTTTATTTTCATTCTAATTCAGCACAACAAGAACTGTAGGACTGTGTTTGTCACCTTCAATACAAGGGTCTTGGTTTTCTGACCACAGAACTTTATGTGGAAACATTAATTTGAGGTAGAATATTATTACATAATCACAGAAGCCAGTTGTTACCAAGGCTGAGTAGGTGTTAGGCTTGGTGGAAATGTTTGTTAGTTTGTTAGTTTGGTTTTACTTTTTTTTACTCTGTAATTAATTGTAAAGTTTTTAAAGGCATAGTATAAGATGGGTCTCTAGTTAAAAGCAGAACAAAAAACCTGACTGAAGTTCCTTTCACTAATACAAACATTGCAAATAAGCTAATTATATTCGTGTGCTACTTAAAATGATGGAGTTGTCTGAAGTTTGTGCCTAGATATTAGACAGATGCTTTTACTCCTAGCTTTAATTTATACTTTCTCTCATGTTTTGCAGTTAATCAAATCAACATTAGATATTTCAGTTAAAATAATTTACTTTTAATCTTATTATGTCCTAGATATCTTATTTTTGTTTGCTTTTTCCCTACACCAGAGACTTGCTATTTTTATGCTACCTTAAAAGAGATATGGAACAACAAAAACATTGCCACAAAAGCAATTTTATAATCTGTCTGTATAGAATTCAGCAGAAACTGAAGCACAGACTGTTTCCAAGCACAATGTCAGAATTTTTTTTTTTTTAATTTTTGGCAGCTTTTTATAACAAAATAATGGCAGCATTCTCTGTCCTTAGGCAAACAGCATTTTCCCTTTCCATACACATTCAGTGTCTTGTAGCTTATTCACTCTAGCTCCTAAACATTACAGAGAAAAATCATATGCATAACATTTCAACTGTGAACTTTGTAGCCTATCACAGACTTGCAATTGAAACCTTTCATCAATACTGTTAATAAATATTTTGTTACTATCAGTTATTGTCTTTTTGTAATCTCTTTGCCTTCTGCAAATATATTTCTGCTACTACTCCTCAGTTGTCCTCCAACAATGAAGCAAATGACATGGAAAAGTTTGTTTTGTTGAGTAACATATCTATTGTCCAGAACAAATACAAATTGCAAATGATGGACAATTGCTAAACTCCAGAAGTTCAAAACTGGAATTCTGCTTTAGGCTTATATACAAAATATTACACCATTAAATAATTAGATCACTGAAATGAAATAATTAGAGCCATAATGCTGTAACTCTACACTATTATCACTGTATGCACAGCTGGAATTCTACATACTACAGAAAAGTGACTTAAGACCTAAGCTTTGTAAAGAACCCAAATTGTATTTTCTGAAGGGAAAAACACATTTATAATGTGTTATAGGTGTGTTAGCACACCTGAAATTGTATGGTCCTAATAATACCTAGAATAAACCATTTAACAGGGCTGAAATACTTTGTCTAACCATGACATAAGTGGCATAATCTCCTAGGAAGATTTTTCTCCCCAGGAGGATAAATTTTAATTGCATTTTTTGTCAGCACAAAAAGTTATGAAAAACAATTTGCAGTTACAAAAGCACTACTGGTCGAAGATGTCCATTCGCAAATGTGACTAGTGGACCAGACTCTTTGGCAGTCATGAATGAAAGAATTCATTTCACAATTTAAAAAAAAATCCAACATATTATATTCCTAATTAGCATATGCATCTCTTCATTAAAAGGGATTGAGTTTGCCCTATTATAGTACATTTATTCACTGAATTTTATGCGCTTAAGTTTAGACATGAAAATCTACACTTCTACTTAAAAGATGTGCAGAGGGTTTAAGTGAGCCAGGCACTCAGTATTTTTGATATAAGGTTCATACTGTAAGTACAGGTCCCAATTTTGTTTAAGACAAAAGGCATGTTATGTGTTTTTTGGCTGACATCATCTCCATTTTACCAATGAAAAGTAAAATGGCAAGGTGAACTCTGGTGATCTTAAACATCGCGAGCAAGGCATAAAATGGACCACATGGGCTTCAGGACAACTTCTGGAGTAATTATAGAGGAAAACAGAGATAAAATGATACAGAGTTCTGGTAAAGAAGGTATGAAATCAGTTAAAGCATCGCTGAGAAATCAGGATAAAACAAAAAAAAAGAGTGAGAAAGTAAGTCAGACTTGCTAGGGAAGTTCTACACCACTCTCATAAATATAAGTTACCCTTAAAATAACCCTCTTTTATTAGCATTGAAGCAACTAATTTCATACGAAATAGTATATTAAATTGAATCTCAAGTGTGAAGATGATAGCTTGAGTCCTATTCTTCTGTCAGCATCCTTACTCTTCTCAGGGCACCTTACCCGTGCTAAAAAAAGATTCAGTCTCATGTGAATGTGTAACCAAAAAAAATTTCCCCCATTTTTGCAAGAAAAATTATACGTTCAGCTATTAATACAGTTGCTATCAATGCAAGGCCTACTCTCCCACCTTCAAAGCACACCTTGATGACATTAATCCAGAATTATTTCATCTGCAGCCAGGGATAAGCTTAACATAATGGAATCTTTCTGAAGTCAGGTTGATTAAAACAGCCCTATGAATGCTAACCAAGCTAAAAATAGGTGCTAAATTATTTTAATCTTGTTATTGAAGACATCACAAAATGAAACCAATTTATATTATACAAATTGGTTTCTCTGCTCTAAGAGATCTCAGGAAATGGCAGGGCATTTCATTATGGGTGTGAAGGAAGGAAAAGAGTTTCAACACTAGAAGACTTGCTTCATACAGCTGTGCTTTTCACATAAAAACAGGTTTTAAAAGATTTTGAGCAAACATATCCTATAGATCCTAGGATTTGGGTTAGAACCTCTTGAAAAACCTGAAGAAAAAGTGAGATTTAACCCAAAAGGACATGAAGTCTCAATAGCTTTGTATGTCTAGGCTCAGCCACCCTGGTTGAAAGCAGTGCACAGGATTGCCAGCTATTTGAAACATGACATGCACATGCTTAGGAATTTTGTCTGGCAGATAAACACATCATCACATCCAGCATCCACTGGTACCCTCAGCACAGAGCTCCCTGCCCAATTCACAGCCTGATGCCATGAGGACAATGGGTGTCACTCCCTGCAGCCTCAGGTATGCGGCAATGTGAAATGATGCACACAAGAGCCCTACAACACTGATGGTGTAAAAACAAACACACAGACAAAAGTGCTTCCCAAAAATGGGCTTTTCCCCATCTGACTGCCATTCTCCTTGCAGGACGACCTGCTCAGTGCTAAGGTGAAGCTTCTAACATATAGACACACAAAGAGGTTATTTACTGCATGACATGTCACTGAGCCACACTGTACTACACACAACACAAATAACCAGCATGCAAAACATTTTCCAGCATAACAGTTTGCACAAGCAGTCTTTGAATGCTGCTGCTGTTAGACCTTTAAGTGTCTGTCAGGGTTTGAAAAGAAGGGATGGCCAAGCTCTCTCAAACCAGGAAGGCTTTTAGTTGTCCAGTGCAAAATTCTTCATGCAGCATCATGGTCACCAAATCTGCTGTACAGGAAGAACAACCTCTATCCCTCTATCCCTGTACCGTTTCTGCAGGACTACTAACAGTGGCCTGGCAGTAATTCTACATTGAGAGGTCTTCCTCATATCACATCATATATAAAACAAAAGATATCTTTGTCCTCTCAGTGCTTTGCTATCTGTGTACTTGGATATGTACTGAAGTCAGCTCAGCTCTCCTTTAATTTCAGTGTGTTAGACTGATGTATTTATAAGGAAAGGATAATGAAATAGTATAGAGAACCAGAAATATGTATAAAACTAGAGTCTGACATAAGACTGTACTGCATCATTTCATAAGCTTCAAGGAAAATACCCACAAAACAATTCCATATAGGGGACACATTTCAGGAGCACTTGTCTTCTTAGAATTAAAAGCATTGATAATACAAGAGAGTTGCAGGCCAATACCACATAGAAATTGCTCAAAGGTCTTTCAGACATAAAATTGTGAAGCTGCTTTATCTAAAGGCCAGGAAATGCCTGAGGTCTCAATACTCCTCAAGTAAATGCGGAAAAATATTGAATCCAGGCCTACAAGTGTACAGCACATATTCACATAATTGTCAGGCTTAAACCCACATAATTCAATTTCTCACAGTGCTATTTAGTAAGTTCTTAGATTCAAGTTTCTGTGAGAAGATAACCACACATGATCCCATTTTTGATGGAAAGATTAAAGACCACATAACATAAGGAAGGAAAATCCTATCTTATGTAAGATAAAAATAGCTTAAAATCCCACAGACTGAAATCAAGATTTTCCTTTTATATTGGGATCAGACTCTAAGCTACCAATACTGTCATTCCTGTCATTCCAGAGGTGGCCTCTCAATAGAAGTCCTGAGAAACACTACAGAAACATGCACGGAGGAAGAAGCTTCTGTCATAGTACATATCATAATAACTTCAAATCAGTACGGCACCTTGTTATTCACTGACTGACAATTCAGAAACAATTTAGACAGGTGAAGTCCTTACTATGTGGCTTATGCATGGCTTTCTAAGCAGAGTTGCAGAGACATACCTTAGAGAATTTTTTCAAATAAATTAAATTGCATCCAACTATTTGTCTAAAGTAATTTTGAAGAAATTAAATATATTCCTTTACTTGATTCCTGCTCCTCTGTCATCTCTTTCACAATCTACACGCATAGCTACTATAGGAAGTAACTTTAAAGTTTAGACAAAAATGTCAGGTAACAACTCTATCTAACAGAACTATTATTCACAGAGATAATTTCTCTTTTGTTTATTTTTGCAACAAAAATTATTTTTGTTTAACTCAACAGAAACAAGGAGTTGTAAATGTCAAACATTGTACTTTAATTACTACAATTATTTACGCTTTTGCTAGAAATTACATAAAACAATTGAAAGAAGTATTCATTTAACAAATCAGCATTTTATTCAGGTATGAAAGGCCACAGACTATGAGGTAAAAGGATAACACGACTTTTATATTCACTAGTGTGAATGTATGTTTGGTTGTGTTACAACCTCTCCAACAATGTTACCAATAAAGAGAAACATTCAGCTAATTCACCTTAAATTAAGGTATCACGAAATGTGTCTAGCAACTTAAGAGGGAGGACTACAAAGATCAACAGACTTACACAGTGTTTGAACTGGTGTAAAAAATAATGAATGTTTTGAGGATGTCTGCACTTACATACCTTCTCAAAACAAGCTGGGCTTTTAATGTTGTGTTCAATCAACCTCCTGCTTGTTTTTCCATGAGTGTAGCATCATTGCATAAACACACAATCAAAATAAAAAAAAAGAAGAGTGAATTTTGCTGAGCAGCCACATTAACTACATGAGAAGACACTGATTCTCAATTCCATAAATAAGGCTGTTACTCTGATCACATGTTTCTGCACTTTACAAATAAAGAGCTTGGCATTCTTTCACTCTGCATGGGTTGTCTTCTCACTCAGCACTTAGTTTTGCATCAGTTCCACTTGCTGGAAGCTTCTTATTCAGATTTAATCTAATACTGATGATTATTACCAAGACGACAGGCAGAAAAGGGAGTGTGAAATATGAACATAGAGCTTGAAAAAGATTGTTCTCATCACTGATGAGACAAGAATCACATAGCAGAAAACAAACCATGGGACTTCCTGTGCCATCAAAAGGTTCTTAAATGTTTGATTGCAGAAACTAGTTTGCAAAAAGCGTCCAAAGAGAGGAAATGCGTTTGAACTCTGAGACTGCTGAGAAAGCAGCGTGTGAGAGTTTCCCAAGGACTGATAAGCTCTGGAGACCAATTGTCCCACGGAGACTGCAAGAGCTGCTACACTCATAATGCTGACAGGCTTGTTAGAAGGACAAGGCCACGGGCACAAAAAACATCAACAAGATGTTGTACAGGTCATGCCAACCAAGAAAGCAGCTTCTGGTACACACACAGACAAAGGCTATAGCATCATTTGTAGAGCTGATAAGTGAACAGCCCCCTGAAAGCTCTTCCTCAATACCTAACTAGAAGCCCCTCCAAGCATGCCTGCACAGTCCCTGCTTCTGGGTACACAGCCACACTGCCTTACTGAATAAAAGGTGTCCAACCAGTAATACCGGTTGTGATTTGTGTATCACCTCAACTTCTAATATGAAAAAGGGAATTTACAACATTGACAAAGAGGTAGTATGATGGCTGTTTGCAGAGATGAAACCAAGAGAAACATTATCTTAATTGTCTGCAGTTTTCAAGGCCTCCAGTAGAGAAGATAATAGCTAAGAGCAAAGCTTGAGCAGTGTGCTGGCATTCATGGGGCTCCAAAGAAAATGGTCATACTGCCAAATGTAATTTTTCCAGCTGCCAAACTTTGATTAAGTCCAAAGTCCTATGACCTTGGACAGAAATTAAACCTTTGCAGACACATGGGTAGATTTCCACGAGGGAAAAGATGAAGAACAGAGGTAAGTAGGAACAGGGCAAGAGGAAATGGCCTCAAGCTGTGCCAGGAAAGGTTCAGGTGGGAAATTAGGAAGAATTTTTTCACAGAAAGCATTGTCAAGCACTGGAATGGGCTGCGCAGGGAAGTAGTAGTCACCATTCCTGGGAGCATTAAAGAACCAACTGGACGTGGCTATGGGTTAGTTCATATTCCGGTGTTTAGTAAAAAGTTGGACTTCATGATCTTGTAGGTCTTTTCCAACCTTAATAATTCTATGGCTATATAAAATGAAAGGAGATTATGTTGCCAGAAGCTGCTTTTGTGGGGCAAACAAAAGCAGGAAAGAAAATTTTCAGAGTTTTGATTACTGGAATTGAAGTAAGCTGCTGACACAACAGCTCTGGCAGCAGATGTGTAAAAGAAAAAGTTTCAGAGAGTTTGAGAGAGTAAAACACAAAATGTAGCTGTTTATTTTCCATTATTCATCACAGATGACTGTTGAATTGCCTTAATGTAGGTAGTAAAGGGCCAACTGAAGCCTGGAACTAAAACATGAACCTATCCTTCCTAATCTTTCTCTTTTATGTTTATCCTGACCATATATAATTAGCATCACTGAACTGGATGATCCCAGGCTTGCTTCATCTTCTTTGAAAACAGTATCTGACATCATGTGTTTAGCTATGTTTTCAAATGTGACCAGTCAAGTGCCTGAAATTTTACAGGTTTTTTTTTCCAGTTACATCAATAATACATTAGTAACCACTGCAGTTGCAAGAGAGTAAATTCAAAAGGTAGATCTAGCCAAACATTTAAAATTTAATGACTGTATTGCAACATGTGTGCAGCTTATGCATTATCTTGTTAGTACACACCATTACATTAATGTGCAGTTAAAACAGCCCCATGGTAAGGAATCTGGTAGGACCTTTTCTCCTGCAGCAAAATCCCTCCTACACAAGACTACCAAGTACTTCAGACTAAAAGCTCCATTACAACAAGTGTACCAATGCTGGAAACTGTAAGCTGTAATTTTAGCTACCCATCTTATATTCTTTTATTCCTCATTTAGAAACTGTTTTTCATACATTATATGGACTGTTTCTAAAGTTTCCTTCATTTGCTCATTCCAACAGCTTACTTCTGTTTCACCACATTTATTTTATGCTTGTCCAGCACTGTCTGAAATCTCCCTCCAGAGCAGCGACATTGTATTGTGAAAGAGAGTGAATCAAGTTAATAGCCATGCTTGCTACATTTATGATGCATCAAAGAGTTGTAAGGGGGAAATGCACTATGGAAACAAACTGTTTCTTCATTTCAGCACTTTTTTCTCTTTTTTTAGATTTTTTTTTCTTCCCAAGACTGTCCTTTGTCGCCAAACAGAAAGTTTGGAGAAATTCTCTTGGAGTAGCAGAACTTCTATTTGCTTAAATCAGATCAGATGTCAGCCCTAAAACTGGACATGACAGAAAAGAATGTATGTTATTATTCATTCTGTTTGCCTTATACAAAGGACAACAGCAAACAGAAGAATATACTGGACAAGAACTCACAGGAAAGTTTTTTAAAGGAATTGAGGAATCCATCTGGAATAGAGGCATGAAAATTTCAATTGTTTTATACGTACTATATATTATTTATTATTATTATTATATTAAAATTAAACTATTTAGTCCACTGCTTTTTAAAGTAGGAAATTCTCTTAGTCCAAGGTATTTTGCTGAAACATACACACACAAAGTAAATGAGCATGAGATGCCCCAGGATATGACTGTCAATCACAGGAGTGAAACACTTAAGTGTAATTAGCACCTAAAATATCTACATTGTATGTCTTATCCATGAGCTTTCTTCTTAATTTACATGGGAAAAAAAAAAAAAAGCTATCAAGAACCTTCTTCATTTGCAAACATCTTAACTACTTACTCAAATCACTCAAATGCCCTCAATCAAATGCAAACACCATGACCAGAAACTGACTAGCTTGGTAGAGCCCTCTACTGATTACAGAGAGCAAAGGAATAGTAACTGTTTATTTCACCACTGTTTTCAGATTGGGCAAATATGTACCAATTACCGACAAAGGCAATCTTCTATTTGAAATTTATTTACTTCTGGTAAAGCAAATAAAAGTTCTGGACAGGTAAAGCCTAATAACAGACCAAATTGTGGAATTATTATTGTAGAATATAAACAAATAATAATGTCCATTAATACATAATTTTAATGTGCATTAAACTACAAAATTTATGTTTCATAACTTTGATTTGCTATTTACACAGAATATTGGAATTACCGTCTCTGTCAGCACAGCGGCAGGCAGAAAAAATACCATCATATTTGTGCTAATATATACCATAGAAAGATAAAAACAAGTCACATTTAGTTCTTCTAAAACTTTGTCCTCCAAATTTTAATTCTGCATCACAATTTACAAAGGGAAGAAGGTATCCAAGAAAAGAATTGGAACAGGAGATAAAACAAAAACTTACATGACCATTAAAAGTATAGCACTATACAGGAGTTAGCACAAGTGGGACTTACTTCACAAAGTTCATTCAGGAAAAGCTATTTCAAAATTACTGTTAGAAAATTAAAGACAGAACAGTAACACAATATTGCCAACACTCACATCCAGATTAAGTGCAAGAGTTAATATTTCTAAAACATTACCTTGTTCAAGAATGTGTTAGTCTATTTCCCACTTTATCTTATTAAAAACTTACTGTCTTATATTGTTTGTTTCACACTTCAGTGAAGTGAAAGGAAAAGGCAGAGAAGAGCTCATGACTTGCTGCCACTGGTATTTGACAGAAGACCCTTTCCAATGCTAAGGGAGAAGATAGATACATTTCTGTAACTGTTTCTTGGCAACAGAAAGGAAAGAAAGTGAGATATTTTTCCTTTCCCTTTGGTTATTTGGTTGGGGTTTTTTTTTCCTGTTTTTTAGGGGTTTTTTGGATTTTGCGGTTTTTTTGTTGGATTTTTGTTTGTTTGTTTGTTTAACCCCATAAGGAAGCACACAGCTTTAGAGATAAAGAGACAATGGATCTGTGCTACTGCAAATCATTTTGCATTTTCCATAACTCTTCTTGGAAATACATTACTATTCAAATTTTAGTAAAACTAACAGGATTTAGATACATTTTGCTGCATCTGTGGGTAACAGAACATCAGTAGACATTAGTGGATTCTGAATCAGATTGCTTAAAGAACAAAGTGCTACCCATTCCATGGAATCCACACAAGTCTGCCAAACAGCCTGGCAAGAAGGTTGTTCTTGTAAGCCAGACTTGCAAACCCTCAAGGTTTTTAAAAGCAGAAAGATAGAGCCCTTGTTGACATGGACTTGGGAGCTCCTCTCACAACTGCATAGATAAGTTTTAATCAGGGCCTCACTGATGACAGGTTTGTTTTGTCCATCAGCCTTTCCAGCTAAAACTACTGAACCAACAAGGACTACTATAGACGTGCAGAGCCCTGAGGAAACTCAAAACCAACCTGTCTGGTTATATGTCTAAACAGCTGTAAAGCTGCCTTGTTATGTATCTGAACCACTATGTAATACAAGTCTTAATATTTTATACTGTCATAGATCCACATGGAGTTACAACTTACTTAGCTGAATATGAATTGAAACCAAATTGGTCTAAGGAGTAGAGAAAAGTTACAATCATAATTAATGTATGTTTGACAAAATTTCCATTTAAGCTGCAGAAAAAAATTAATATAATGCTAATTACTATTAGTTTTCTCAGTACACTTGATGAACATGACGTTTCTCCTCTCCTGAACATTAATAAATATTGGATTAAAGCACTGTGTTAAGGAACTTCAAATATCTGCTCTTTTATACACATGCAGATGCACAATTTATGAACTGTGTGAGATGCTTGGAGAATATACTCTAGATACAGTATGTCCAGTAACAATATTAAATAGATCTTAATCATATGCAAGCACAAAATCTCTTTGAATACTGTTTCATTTTACAAACATGAAGAAAAAACTCATTAGGAGCTCACAGCAGCATCTGGTTTTCACTCAACCAGCATCTTACACTTTCCTCTGCTCTAAGCCATGCATGCAGTATATGAAAAACATGCTAAGACACAAAATAAGGCACTTCCAGAGTGTTACGTTAAGTACAAAACACATTTCCATTTATTTTCCCTTTTAGCTTTTTGGACATAAACAGCCATAAAACATCGTTATTTGGTATTTTTATTACTACTACATAAACTCAAATGCAAATAACAATGATTTTTAACTTAATAGTTCAGAAATGAAACAGGAGGTTAGTAGCTCAAAAGGCCATTGTATCATAGTGCAGTAATAATGTTAAAAATAAAGTGTGAGGATATCTCAGTTCAAGAACTAAAGGTCTTAATGTTTAAATACAATGGTCCTTCATCTATGCAGGGCAACATCATGTAAATCAGTGAGGTGAACACTGTCCCTTCAACTATAGGCTTATTTCAGCACTAGCTGTATGACACGAAGTTTTTCTTGCTCTACTGCTCAAAGAAAGGCCTTTCAAGAGTCTCAAAGGACAAATCTAACGATGCCACGTGTTGAAATACCTCGTCATCATTTGGTGCTTCAGAAAAGCCTGCTGTTTGTCCTCACACTCTTCGTGCAAGTGTGACTGTTTCTCTCTAGTTAACAAATTTTAGCTTGCATTAAACCTTATCAGTAAACATGGCAGTACTGCAAAATCAGCAATTAAGGCCTCAATAGCTTCCACCAATTAGGGCTGCTGTGTGCCAAGAGCTGCAGCAGAGACAGATTGTGTGCCGGGTTTATTAACTCATTCTTTTTGCAGTGGAACAGCTAAGTGCCTCTTTTCTGGCCACATTAAAGTACATATAGTTGTTTTACAGTGACATACGCCTCTGCCTTCAAAAAAGAAAACAAACCCCCCAGAAGGCTGTGAATTTTTCATTTGAGAGCTTTCATATCTATAGAAAGGGACTACTATCTCTATCAGTAAAATATAATCTAGCATGGCTATACCTGTTGCCATGCAGACAGCACTTCTTTTATTGAACCACTTAAATGAAATTGGTTTTCCACTTCTGTACCCTCATTACATATCACTGGTCCCAAAAACACCTGCACTGATGGGGACTTCATTCAAATGAGTGACTGTTTCTTCATCTGTGTGGGGGGATAAAGGAACTGTTATAATCAAGCTTCAGAAATCCATTTGCATAGACAGGATGGCAGAAATGGATGATAGATTTAGGTTGAGAGAAGTCTTTTAGTGAAAAAAAAATGCCACGAGACTTTGAAGGATAGGTTTAACATCTCAGATGTTGGAGCGTAAGTCTTTCAGGCAGGGACCACAATGCTGTTAGGCATTTCTGTTCTCCCCAGCACACTTCCACAATGATTAATTTGCACTGCAGCACTAGAAATCATGAACAATTATAAGCCGTGGTTTTCCAAAGCGCTGCATACCTTCAGCAACTTTTTACTTAAATGCAGATAAAGAGGCAGACCTACAAAGAAACTCTGTTATTAAAGTCAAGATTTCTTTCAGCAAGAGAACATGCATTTAAGTCTAAATGTTAGAAAATGTCATTCACTGCATCTGTTAAGGAAAACTAGAATGCAATATTAACAGCAATTCACATAACGGAGTCCATTTAATATGATCATTAATATTTCAGACTGATTTTGAAACTGAATAAAAAAGAAGAAACCAAGATGCATATGTAACAAAATTTATATTTCATGAACCTTAATTGCTGTAACTAGGGCACAGGGATTAAAGGCCTATGCCTAAGGCATCTGGTCCTGAGGACAAAATATTACACAAGCATTTCAATTTTTGGGTTCAGAAATTGAGATTTTTAACCCTCCTGATTCTGAAGAAAAGCTGAGGCATGAAACCTGAACAAATCCCATTTACATGGGATGCAGTCCTAAAACTACCTGCCTACGTAGAAAAAGAATTTTGAAGATGAGGATCTGCTTTGCCTGGCTTAGGTTTTAATAGCATTTGCTGGGATTGACAGAATTTTATGAATTTGCTGTAACAAAGGACTGACAGAATGAAGCTTGGTCAAAGCACCACTATGGTGAGCCCTGAGGCTGGTGTGCAACACCTGCAAACACACACACCTTCAGAGACACTTGCACAGTCAAGGGCAGGTTTGGTCCTCTTTACCAGAGGTCTTTCCTCTGTATTTGTTTATAAATTCACTGCAAGCCTAACTTAATGAAGAAACACTAGTGACAAAAATCAAGAATCTCATGGTAATTATGTATTGCTAGTTGAGCTTCCATTTTCACTATTTTGGTCACGATCATCTTAATGGCTATGCAGTAAGCTCTGCTCTGTTTTATAGCTCTCTAAAGCTGACTTCAAAGGGTGGCTAGCAGCATTCCCCATTTCAGATGTCCTTTTTAACTCATTTCATCTATTGTGCATTCGACTCAGGCCTGAGCACCATGACAGTGCCACTGTGCCACCACTGCAGGTTAGCTCAGGTCAACAAAATTAATGTAATTTACAACTTCTTACATTTTCCTAAACTTTAAAGCCTGGCATGTACAGAAGGACACTGTATTCCTTCATATGCTTTCTACCCACAAGCAGATATTTGGCCCATTAGTTCAGTCCCTTTTAATCAGTACAAGTAAATTGAGGAAATATTGTTTGTTTAAATGAGAATGAGTATATATTCTTTCTAGTAACTTCCAAATTACAGAAAGAAAAACTGTTAGTTTTGCTACCAGAAGATCAACTAGTTATGCTGGTCTAGGAAATGTTTCAGGTAAGTCAGGCGTAGAAGAAAGAAAATATTCTGAAGAATTAAACAAGAGGCATCACCTCGCTAGTTTAATTCCATTTTGTTTAGATTGCAGGACAGGATAGATTCATCTTGAATATCCTTTATTTTTAAGCAAAATGTAAAATGACTGTAAAATAATATTATACAGAAACACAGCAAAAATTTTCCACTTCAGAGAAGAGAGAAAAAAAAAATCCAGGCAAAATTATTTTCTGACATCCAGAATTCTGGAAAACACACTTCCAAAACTATTTTGAAACATATTTAACCTCTGGGTTCTCTTGAGACATACACTGCATTATGTTATAATCATGTCAAAATCATGCAAAAAATATTTACAAGTAGCATTTTACTTCTCTAGTTTGTCCTTCAGTTCAAAAAATCCCAAAGTAATACATCTAAATGCTATAGGTATATTACTGTAGAAAAGCTGCTACAGCAACGTTTATCCTCAAATAAATACACTGTGAGGTACACCAGTATAAATTTTCCTCTCATTGGCCATAAATCTCATATAAATCTATTCCATGGCTGCTCCACAGATTCCTCCTTATGTCTCACTGTGAGGTTTCCATTTTCAATGTACCTCAGATTCCTAATTCCGATAGTTTAGCCAATGTTCTCTGCCAGCTGCTAAGCTGTTACCATTAGTTACAGCTCCCTTTCATGATTTGTAAGCATTATCTTCATCCCAAATGATTAGGAAGTGTCTGAAAAGAGTCATCTCCAGTGATACACTACAAGTATCCAGACCTAATTCTTCAAAATAACCTGAACCTTCTGAAATGGCCGTGACTCCGCAATATTCCATTTGGCCCCTGGGTCTTGGACAACTCCTGTAATGTGTAACAGCTTATATTCTAGAAATAGAGCCTTTGCATTAATGTACCTACTTCACCTTTAAAAAACTGCAATGTTCTTCTTTATTAAGACCTCTGGGACCATAAAAAGAATTCCATTCTTTGGAATTTCATGTTTTTCTGCAACAACATCAGACTACAGCAGCCTGCTTCCATCCTTTCGCTTATTCCTTCTGCTACATTTTTAAAAATATTTATCAATTTACTACATCACACGTCATTATTGGGAATAACAGCTGTCAGAGATTCTGCTCCATCAGGAAAGACAGATCTCAGAATTTTTCACTCTGCTTTTTGCAAAACTAATTTTCACTAATTCACACTAGCCAAAATTTATGTACAAATGCAGATTTAGTGCTGAGAAACTTTTTGTCTGTTACACAGCTTTCCCAGTAAAAACATTTGATCTTACAACTCATCAGAAGAAATTGAAGATGTGCCTACACTGAGCAGTGAGATTTAATCAAGGTAACTATTACCTACATCTGAAACAGATGATCTATTTAATCTCTATTTCATCTACATGCTCACACTTAAAGCCAAAAGTAGCTTCCTTTCCCTTATTTTTCTTTTGGATGGTTCTACATGAGAATTTTCTTTATCAAAAAAACCGCAGACATCCAGATTAATCAATAATTGGAAAAATGCAACATGATGAGGGAACCCAACTTTGTTAAATACATCACCACCTACGTGTGTTGATAATGGAAAAGGTTCAACAAATACTCTTATTAGCAAAGGCTACCCAGTACATCTTCAACCTTTTTCTTTAAGCTGTGACACACTGAAGAAGATACCGATCATTCAGTGATCTCAAAATTATTCCTTTTTTGCAGAAAAAAAATTACTTTTTTTGTTGTAGGCAAACCAGTGCCCTGACAATACCGAACGCCACAAATCTTCTGGAAGCATTCAGACTAGTGCTACTATTAAGGGGAAACCATAATTTGATTTTTCTCCTTTTTTTTTTTTTTTGCAACTTTATATATTTCCTCTGAATAAATGCTTCTACAGTGCTCTTTTATTGCACATATTGTGTAGGTAGAATTCCTCAAGAAACAATGCATTTTGTTATCTCTAGGCTCTACGAGGGGACCCAACTGATTCACCCTACAATCTGCACAAAGCCCCACAGACCTCCCTCTGTAGGACCATGCAAATACATGTTCCCCATGCTGAACTCCAAGATATTATGGGTAAAACATACAACTTAAGGCTAAGTATTAGCAATTCTTAGCAGAATGCTTCACATAAGCCTACAGAGTAGGGGGTTTCGAGCTTTTTTGTGGAAGAATGTGCCTTTTATAAAATTCGGAAATGAAACAACTGATGTCTTCTCAAAATCTGACCAGTAATACACTGCACTAGGAAAGGAAAACAATGTTGCAGTAACATCTTTAACCCATCCCCCTGCATTAAAATAAGGTTGTTACTTTGCCTGCCATATATTTAACAAATACAGCTTTTCGGAATGGCTGAGGTCAGAAATTTACAACCACAACTGCAGATGAGCAACACAAGCAGTTATGAAATTGTCTCATGCACCGCATTCAGCTTTCAGGATTGTTCTGCCAAGTAAAATGTGAAAAATTCTACCTTAAATATTACAGTATCTACTTTTGAAAGTGAAGTTCTCCAACACTTTAGATTTTTTGCTATAATTTTGTCTCAAAGCAAAAGAAACATAGGTCCTATCAGAGTTACCAGCTTCAGACTTCTAGCATTCCTATTCCATTTGTTTCTAAGAAGAAAACTGAAAACTGATGAGCAGTCATTTCTATCAATGAGATCTGGGTAGAAAATGCACAATATTTTCCTTCTTTACATACAAAAATCTAAAATAAATTACCGAACAAATCCTGACTGTAAAAAAAAATCATAGAAAAATCAAATGAAACACAACCAAAAGTTTCTTTTCAACCAAAACTCTTTATACAACATTAAAATAGACAGTGACCCTGCCTGAGAGAGAAGTTGGATCAGGCAACCTCCTGAGGTCCCTTTCAACCTCAGCCATTCCACAGTTATGAAATTCAAAAATCAAAAATGAAGTATGAATTATTCCAGTGTTTTCTATAGAGTTGTAGCACCTAAAAATATTTTGATCACAGTCAGCATTAGCCAACATATTCATTTTAAAGGAGAACTTAACATGGGTTTATAGTTGAGACAAACAAAATAAAGCAATCGTGGGTGAGAAGAGATTATACTAATTTTACAAACAGAAAAGTTAAGCTCAGAAAGCCTGTTTCCCATTTACATTAAAAGCATTCACTATGCTGGTATAAGGGGCCTTAACACAGCTTTAGATTTAATTTGTGTCGTGTACAGTGGGCTTAGTATAATTGGGAATAAGTCTGGAACAAATCAAAGTGCTCAAGATCACAAATTATGTCTCTGCAAAAGACTAAAATTTAACTTTTCTGAGTCCAACATACCAGTACAAAGATTTTTGTCTTCTCAAGAGAGGTTATTTCATCCACAGTGCAAAAAGCTCTAGAATTCATTCTGTAGCTTAAGATACTGGAGCTACAAAAAATAAAACTCAGTATAATATCTTTTATTTTAATAACCTTGCTACAGCTACGAAAATTAACCTCCACCCTTTGCTGTTAGGGGATTTAAAGTCCTACTATTTTTTATATATATTATACGTATCATACACCTTAGTATCACCATACTAATCTGGCAATTAATAATTGAACATGTCAACTTCAGTTAAAATGAAGTTCTTCCTCTTCTTTTTAGGCCCTGTACAAAACCAATAATTATGACCACTCGTTCAGAAAACTCTTTTGTATTCTTGTTTTGTAAGATTTCATGCACTCTTTTCTCTTTGCAGGAAAAAAAGTGTTTGCATGAGGAATGAGAATATACAATTCACTCTGAGGACAGGGTACCTCGGAGCAAGACTCAAATAAAGAAAAAAAAACAGGGACAAACAAAGAGTAATGGAAGTATCAAGGATTTCTTTCTCAAAGATGGTAGTAATTTGGTTCTACAGTGGTGACAGCCTTTCAATATTAAACTTTGCTATTAATTCTTTTTGCAATGAATGGGTAGGGGAAATATGCCAAAAAGCCCTTCCTCCAGCAGACACTGTAACTTTTTTCTCCAGGTCTGGTCCATGCTGTGTGCTTCTAATTCCTCACTGACATGTTAATGAATACAACCTTTCCAAAGTTCAGCCCAGATAAGCCGGAGATGATGAGGGACATTTTGGCAACTGAACAACAGAGAGAAAGAAGATCAATCTTTTAAAAGATTTACACACTTCCCTTAATTATCTTCCTAATTTATGTGCATCTTAAGCGAACAGTAATTCCTGTGAGGCTCCATTTGCATGGGCTTGTAACCTCTCAGTATGACAGCGATGCCATGTTTCACACATTGCAATTGTTAAAAAGCGTCAGAATCTGGAAGACTTATTTTGCAGGGGAGATCACTTTTGAGAAGAAGCATATTTCATAACTACCTTACAAAAGGCTTTTTTTTTCCCTTAATTTCTAAGTAGACTTCAAAATTAACATTCACCTTCAAAACTCTTTCCAAGAAAGCTATCCTACCCTATCCTAGCCAGTAAGAGTACTCCTGGAGACAGGAGATTCAATTCTGATACAAATCTCACTCTTTGGAACTCTCTTGACTTGTACAAAGTTTTCAGGTATAGTGGTTTATGAGCTGTATCTATCAATCACACAGGTTTTTTTCCTCAGACATGATGTGTGAACATGTTTTCTGAATACTAAAAAAAACATTAATTGAAAGTAAGCATTTATGTGCCCAGGGGTCAAGGCAGTTACTGCACACACTCTACTCTCACTAAAAATCTTTTTTCTAAGTTTCTGTGTGGTAGGACAAAATTGCAAACTTTCTCCACAGTAGCAAAAGGTTTCCTTGTTTTTCTTTATTGATTTTCTTCAAGAAATTTTATAGCATTTAGAGTTGAAGTCTGTATTTTTTCCAGAAAAATTCAATCAAACTATAATTCCTCACAGTAATACACCACAATAATTTTGAATCTTAGAGTTGCACTGCAAGTTCCAAAGATTGAAATCAAAAATTGCAGTGCAACATTCGCAATTATTATTTCAAATATAGTACACATGAAAGGCTACAGTACACAGTAAAAGACCCACTTTTTGGTTCAATAACACATTATTAATTTAAAGAATGGTGAGGGATATAATTTAGCATCCATACATAGAAAATATTGCTTGCCTTCAACAAAGAGAATATTTTACACTGCTTGCTCAGACTGAATGGAAGTATATTAACTTCATCATGACATTTGAGGAAAGCTATTCAGATAGCTGATCTTTCACATAACCTAAAACAAAAGACAAACTTTCCAGGGTAATGTAGACCCCAAAACCTTTATTTGAATTTTATTATTTTTAAAAAGAGCATTTCATAGCACACTTTTTAAAAAATGTCTCATCTAAAAATTATCTATCTAAAATATATGCTCTATACACAGCCACATATATAAACATATAACAACTGACTCACATACGCTGTTGCCTGAATATGTTGTTGCCAGGCAACAGCTATAAAGCATTTTGCACTGCTTGCAAAAATCTGAATGAATGATTTGAAGAGAGATTATTTCTAAAAAACTAGGAAGAAAACTCACTACTGGAATTACATGAATAATTCCTTGTATATTTCAAGGACTCACAGAACATGTTCCTTCCATAATTACCAATTTCAGAAAGGACAATTCCTTTGAGTAGGATTTGAAAGGCATTTTACAACAAGGAAATTCATGTTCTATGCATGTGGCTAATGTTCCCACATGGACACTGAACCAAAGCCACCAAAGTCAATAGGTTCCTAAATTGACTTCAGGGTCTTTTCGCTGGGTCTTTTCATCAGGTGGTAATGTCCACTATAAGACAAAAATGACAGACTCCTAAATGAAAAAACAGAAGGCCTTCCAGGAGATACAAAAAATTCTCAATAAAATTTTACCATTTCACAATATGCAAGTGAAAGAGAGAGAGTGTCTGTACAAGCACTTCTTTGTGTAATCTTCACATGGCTAAAGTGTAATCTCACTGAGGCCAATGGTATTACACACAAGAGTGAAAATACAAGTATCTATAATCCACTGATAACATGGATGTGATATGCTATCTACAAAAAAGAACTACCTGCCTCTAAGTGCCATCCATTACAAAATTACTAGCCCTTTGGCTATCACACCTCTTGGGACTTAAGAGGTGGAAAAGCACATCAAGAAAATAACTGGGAAGCACAGCAACTTCAAAGTTCTTACCACAAACCTGATCCACAAGGTGCTTTAACACAAACATTAGCATAAAAAGTTGTGGGCCTTTTTGTCCTTGTTTACCACGGCTGCAAGATATTGCTTTCAATTTCCTGTACAATAGGCTTAATCAATAAAAACTGGTCAGAAGCTCAAGATGATTGCTCTTTCCATAATGACTGAATTGGAAATCCATGTATTTTCCTTTTAATTCTTCAAATCCATTCACATAAATGTAGCAAGAAAAATGAAAGGAGTAATTATTGGTATTTTAAATGATACTTTCAGTATTAAAGTGCAAATGTGACTAGCTTCTTTAATGGCTAACAGTGAAATCCTTTTAATTCCATATCTCAGGTTGCCTTGAACTATTGTGAAAAAGAAACTCCTTTACGAAGAAGGAATCTGCAATCTAAATCCTGTCCATCTGGAGCTTTATAAAAATTAAAATTAATTTATTATAAATAGAAAGTAAGGTTTTATAGTTTCATGTGAATTATTTTCATACTCCAAGATGTAACTCACAGTTTGCATCACTGGTCAGGATACAGTTATATAAAAGGTAATCTCAGTGCTTACAATCAGGCTGAGCACCTTTCCCATAGATAATAATATAAAACAATCTACGGAAAGGCTATCAATTCTAGGTGCACTACTTGTTTGTACTTTTTCATGTATTTGTTTGTTTCTTTGTATATGCTGTGGCAGCTCAAAGAAATAGAAGAACCTTTACTTTGCCCTCTGTATTCATCACGACCCACTTGCAGAGCCAGTGCGATCTATCAATGTAATCTCAAACCCAAGAAATTTTGCAGGTCCCTTTTCTTTCTTCACCCAAAATATACACACAATATCAATCGAGTGTTAGGATTCTGTAAGACACATACTGCATTATTTCAAGAGGAACCACACTGCAATCAGTGGTTCGTATTCATAGCATTGTTAGCCCTGATTGATTGGAAATGGGGTTAACTGCAGAAGGAGAAACACTGTGTTCATTTACAGAAAAGGTACCCGTAATGATCTAAAAGTATGGTTAAAAATAGGGGGAGGTTATATGGTAAAACTTCTAATTTGGTGACTAAGAGCAACCTACTATTTATTACTCAATCAAGACTGACTGGCAAGTACAATTTTCTCTTCGGATAGCTATATTAGAGTACAAACTGAAGCACCCAGAAAATAATCCCACTTAGTGTGTGGAAACACAGAAAAATCAGCAATTATTAACAAACGAAGTGAAAATTTCCAAGAGATAACATTCCTTCATTCTATGGCCGAAGCATGACAAAAAAAGACAAAAACAAACAAACAGTAAGATTATGACTTCGAAGGTTGATATGGGTCAAAACAAGACTATCAAAGTGACACAATGTTCATTTTTAATTAGACTTCCTCATGTGACATCAAATTGTTTTTTTTTCTAAGAAACAGCACTTCAGCAAGGCATGAAATCCTCACAGCTTAGTTTATTAGGAGGCAACAAAGGGATTCCAATCTGCTACAAGAAAGTTTCAGCCTATAAGCACAGCCAGTGCAGTACAAAATTGTGTCATATGAATTTTAATGTGACACAAGTATGAAAGAGTCCAAAAGAACAAAGGCAACACAGTCCTGTTCCACACCACACAAATGACCTATTCTGATCTGAACAGCACACCACATTACAATCACATTTATTTCAAAGAAGGGTCACACAGATCAAATGTAATGGCTGCTGGAATTAGAGAAAAGCAAAATATCAAACAATGTGGGAATGCCATGGCACTGAAAAGAAAGGCATATTTAGGCTGCAGGGAAACAGATTTTATAAAGATGTTTTAATTACAGTCGTCCTCAATGACTACAGTTTCTAAGTTTCAAAGACACTGTGATACCTTGATAAAGACATGAATACACATGCGCTTGCCTAGTGCATAGCCTTGAACATTTGACATTTCAAGGCACCAGAGGAAGGTTTCATGTGCAGCTCATGCCTAACAGAAGTAAGGAGACAGACTAAGTGTTCAGACTGGCTGGATGTCTCTTTGTGGCCTGATATCTTCATGGCAGAAATCATGATACTCCCAGAGTCAGAATACATCAACAGAGTGGCTGGTAAACCTCCTCAGCTGACTATCCAACCTTACAACAAAAACAACTTTAGCATCATAAAGGTATCAGAACAATGAGGTCTACTTCAAAATATTGGACTGTCAGAAAAATTTACTTATTTACTTACAATTTACTTATTTATGAATTTCTGTAAACAAGCACGTAAGGATTACAGTGAAAAGCAGGCAAAATAAAAGTTAATAACCAAGTATCACTAAACAAAAAAGTAAGGACAAATTCTTGCAGTTCTTCTTGCCATGTATTTCCATGATTTAGGCATAATTTTTGTCTTCAAATCACTTTTCTGAACAGAATCAATTACTGATGGGAAGACAGCTTGAGTCCTGACTTCATGAATACAATGAATAGAATTTGAAGGTATGTGGGGAGTAGGCAGACAGGGTAACAAGTACTTAAAGCAAGGTATAGGTGTAAAATGTCAGAAGTAAACATAATACATTAAGAAAAATAATGAGTTGTAATTAGATGAAGATGTACTACTTGGGTTTCTGTAAATTAAATTCTTAAAGAAGTAAATTCTACCAGAAAGGTCTCCTTAAATGAAAGCTTGCTGTTGTGGCTTTTTTTCAATAAAATGAAAATATACTATTGAAGTTTCTTCAATTTGATTCCTAGCCAGGGCTCCCTCAGTCACAAAACAAAACAGAATAAAAGCTGAATTGGAAGAATTTCCATAACGAATTGGCTACCAGCCTAAAGGTTAGAATTATCTGTATTGCCCAAGTCTAGCACTAAAACTGGTATTAGACACCTCAGCTCTCCAAGTTTTAATCAATCTGCTTTTCAGGAGACTTTGAAATATTCAAAGAATGTAGATTATTATGTCCAAAAAAAAAGCTACCCAGTAACTTCCAGTGTGTAAGAATGAAACATAACATAGCAAGAGATAAAATTCTATTGCCATACTTAAAAATTACCTTACCATTAGTTTCCAGAACCTATAGCTCTCTTCCCTTTTTTGGGAGTTAAAAATATTCATTTTCTAGCAGACATTTATATTCTTGAAAACTGAAGTATTCACCTACATCATGATGGATCCAGTGAAAGTCATTAAGGTTTGGACTTGGATACAGACATAAAGGAAAAAAAGAAAAATCTTTAATGTTTCACTGGGTGAATAAAAATTGCATTAATTTAGATATTCAGTCACAAGAATCCAATTAGCTATGGATATATACACACACATATTCATACCTTTCAACCATCACATTCATTTGAATGTTGATGCTATTTTCTATAAAATATAATCCCTTTTAAACTGTATTTAATAGATTTATTCAGATGTGCATTTCCATATGTCATATTTAAGCTTATACTACCACCTGCCTGAGGCTGTATAGTCTGAATTGTCACCCTCACACATTTCAGTAGGAGAAAATCCTCCACAGACACCAGGTGAACTATTTCCCTTCTGCTTAGTGTAGAGGTATGATAATCATTATGACCATGGAAAACATCTATGCAAAAAAAAGTTTTATGTATCTCCCTTAAAAAATCAGATGACATCTTCAAAACAAAATATTCAAGCTACATAAAATGAAATATCACTCTCTTCACGATTTTTTTACACAGGTCAGCAAGTATCATCTAAGATTCCTGCAATATGAACTCTACATTTGTTGCACGTATAACATAGACATAGATATATAAAAGTATTTGCATACATAGAGATATGCATATACATAATTTCACACTTAAAGGACACTTGAGATGGCTTCAAAGCCAGATTTGCAAAGCAAATAGATTAACTCTGCTTCCAACTACTAACATCAAGGTGATGGGATACCATCATCTCCCTGCTTTGTGTTGGGCCCATCCAATAACACTGCTGAGCAGGGGAAAAACTGATGAGCAAAGGTTAAGCAGAGGACTGCCAGAAACAAACTGAGGCTTAGAAATTGCTTCTTCAGATAAGATTAATGCTTGACTGATGCACAGAGTGACTTTGGGGTTGCAAAATCATTAAGAGCATCCATTCTCTTTGAATTTACACCATCTCTCAAACATTTGTAGTTGAGGTTGTTAAGGGTTTGGACGAAACTTTCCTGTGCTCTTTCGAAATTAACAGCCCTGCCAAGTCACCAAAGTGCTCCAAAGGTCAGTTCATGATTAGTATCCCACCATCCTGCACACTGTGTCTACAAGCAATGCACAGCATCTGGGGGGGGG